>NC_133168.1:20523639-21895514 GCF_040802235.1 Manis javanica
CTGTTCCTGAATTTCCTGTGATATATCAATAGGGAATAAAGCACTAGCAAGGTCCACAACATAATGATATGTCCCTAGTTTATGACTTAGTGTGTCCATAAGGGCTGCTATTGAGGGGACAGCAGCAGG
Source organism: Manis javanica (assembly GCF_040802235.1). Taxonomy (NCBI): domain Eukaryota; kingdom Metazoa; phylum Chordata; class Mammalia; order Pholidota; family Manidae; genus Manis; species Manis javanica. The sequence continues at coordinate 20,523,769 of NC_133168.1, forward strand.
CAAAGGGGGTGTGACTTTATTCAATTCCCTGTAGTCCATGGTCGTACACCAAGGGCCATCTGGCTTTTTCAATGACTGCACTGGGGAATTAAAAGGCCTATGAGTGGGCTTTATGATGCCCACCCTGTCCAACTCTTGTAGCATTTCTCCCATTTCTTTTGTCCCCCAGGAAATTTATACTGCTTAGTATTTGTCACCTACTGAGGTACATGTAGAACTACAGGCAGGTGCTGTGCATGTTCCCACAGAACTGCGTTTACCACACATACCCTCAGTCCAAACTCACCTGCAGTGGTCTGTAACCACAGGCCCTGTAGGATATCTACCCCCAAAATATATTCAGGATGTGAGAACTGAGCACACTATATTTCTTTGTGGTTGTTTCCCAAAGTGATTTGGGCTTGTTTCACTCTGATAGTCTTACCCCCACGTACAGTTGTAATAGCAGGGGACCCAGGAAACCACTCAGGGTTGACATAAATCAGTGAACTCTCAGCCCCTGTGTCCACCAGAGCCAGGACATGTTGTATGTTCACTGGATAGATATTTCACCATGTGGCCTTCTGTCCCCACCTGGTCCCTTGGGGCAGTGACCTTGACCTTCCCCTCATACAAACCTTGTTTCCCAATCATCTTTCTGTGTGGGTTCAAGTGTGGTTGGCTCACTCTCCAGCAGGAAGTCTTGCAAACTCATAAGCCAGACATTGGCTCTGTCCCTGGCCTCTACCTCTTTGTTTTTAATGGCTGGAACTGCTGCTCTGGTTTCAGTTGTTGCTACAGCTCCAGTAGGATTCTATTTGACTTACCACCTAATTTCCTTCTGTGTACTCCTGCCCGTATTCAATCAACTCACAACTGGGTCCTTATAAACTTCATGGGGACTTCTAAATTCTTCCTCTGAGTAGCAGACCTTATTTCTTTCAGTGCTTTCATTGTGTCAGCCTCTCTTAAGTCTGCTACTGTACTGGTAACTTCACTTATGGTCTGCCATAAGTGAGGGGCAAGAATGGCCACTAGAGACCAAAGAGGTATGTAGGAGTCTTTTGAAACACAACATTTCTCATCCCTGCAGTAAAAGGCTCCTCATCTGGGCCATAAATCTCTGGACTACAGATGGCATTTTTCATGCCTAGTTCCCATAACACCTGTTGAAGATCAGCATACATCTGCCATCTAGCAGGGGAGGATGGTAAATCACCTTGATTGGGCCATACAGCATGAAGTGCAGCCATAAGCCAATTGAGGAGGGAGGGATTTCCTGGGGTCTGATGTGCATTTTGTTATTCCTGCCTCAAAGCAGCATGAACTGTCAGGGAAGCCAGTTTTTCCATCTCTGATCCAGACAGAACAATTCCATCAACCCCTACATCCTGCAGACACAGGAGCCAAGTTTGTATTGACTCCGAGGGCTTCTGCCGAAACCAGAAGCCCAACTCCACCAGCTCAGCCTGAGGATGGGGGCAGAGCATAGAGTGCTCCTCAACCTGGGGAGGGGGCTGTGCCTCTCCTGGAGGGACTCTCAGTTGCTGTGTCTTTATTCTATTTCCAACCACTGGTTGTTCTTTCAATAGAGGAGACATTGTCCTTCCCCAGGTCGTCCATTTCCGGAGCTGATGGCACCTTTCTTGCCCCTCCCCCAAGTTCCTCCTCTGCTACATCCTTTACCTTTTCTACAGTGCCTCGCAGCAGTGCTAGCTCAGTCTTCAGCAGCTCTCTTACTTTCACCTCAATGCTTTGCAGCTGGCATTCTCATGCTGCCTCTTCCTGGGCTTCTCCCGGGAGTACATCCTTCTCCTCTATGGTCTTTGCCTCCTTCAGAGCACCTGGCAGCGCTGCTGTCTCATTCTAAAAGGAATCTTTTACCTCCTTCACTGGACCTCACAGCTCACATTCTCGCACTGCCTCTTCTTGTGCTTTTTGCAGGGGTCTGTCCTTTTCCTTTATGGCCTTTACCTCTTCCACAGTACCTCGTAGTGACACCATTTCAGTCACCAACAAAGTTTTACCTCCTCAACAGCACCTCATAGTTGATGTTCTTGTGCTACCCTCTCTCATATCAATGCCATTCTTCAGTGAATCCACAGCAGTTTGCAGCTCGTATTCTTGTGCTGCCATTTCTTGTGTCTCTTTCAGGAGCATGCCCTCATCTGTAGACATTTTTTAATACTGTGAGAAGCAGCCAACTCACAGCTCCCATTGCCTCACAGGCATTCTGTTTCTCAAAGGACCAGCTTACTATACCAAGGGGCCACCCCTACTGCCTCAGGTATCACCTCCACCTGCCTCCAGTCCTGGGGTGGGGACCAACCCTCTAGGAGGCAAGCCACTTCAGACCATGTGCCCACTGGGGTACCATCAACTCTCTCCTCACTCATAGGGGCAGCCCACTGAAGCACCCCTCCCATAAGGGCAGCCTGCTCTTTTCCTTGGTCAACAATGAATCCTGCTGACTATGCCAAATGTCTTGCCAGTGGGTTTCAGCTCTGGGCAAGTTCATGATGGATTCAGTGAGGCAGAGGAATTACAATGGAACATTCTTAGGGTGAAAAGGTGTATTACCTACCTTGTTCTTCAGGCAATAGATCATGCACTAGAATTATGTCTACATCCAACAGTCTGCTGGTCTGTAATCCTTCTTCCTCTCTGCCTCCATGCAGAGCACTGGTCAGAGCTCCTTATATAGTAACTCAATCAATAATAGCTTATTGCTCATGGGTGTGGAAGCAGTAGCCTAGTAGCAGGCCAATTACATCATTAAGTAGTTTAGGTTCAGGTAAGGATCCTGGCAATAGGAACTGTCACTTCTGGGGAAGACCCCACTCCTCTAGAAGATGCTTTACTATAGACCAATTCCCCACTAAGGGCTCCCATTCGGAAGCCCCACAGATAGGGGGCACCTGAGTGAAGTTGTACCCTCTATGACTGCTCTGCCTGGGTCCTCTCTATCATCCACAGGGGAGTTCCAGGCATCTCCCCACCATCTCTAGGGGCAGCCCACCCAAGGGTCACACCCATGAAAACAGATTTCAGGTTCAGAGATCCTGCCAACTACCACCACTGGTGGGAAAATATTTTCCCAGCTTGAAGCAAAATACCTTTGAACCAAAATCAGTCAAAGGGAGAAATAAAGTGGGAGAAATCCATTCATTGCTACAAGCAGTCATCCACTTCTTCTTGTCCATGTCTCTCATGAGTCAGCTGCAAAAAGGGACCCAACCCAACCTCTCTGGCCCTCTCACTCCCCCTTGTAATTACCTATTGATTTGGAGATGGACTACTTCTCTCCACCTCTTGGAAACACCTATTGATATGGAGATGCAATAAGGCCAGGGGAGAGAATCAGGAAATATTGCAATTTTACATGAATATATAAGCCAAAAACCTATAATTTATCAGAATATGATCATTTCTTTTATGTAAAAATGCCCAGGCAGAAAACTCAGCATGAAGATCAACAAATACAATGATATGCAATTATTTTTTAGTAGAGAACTCTTATTTTTAAAATAAAAGAAATTATTTCTAATTAAATGAATTAGAGTCTGACCAGAGAGCCTTAGCATTACCTTATTTTCAACTATCTAACAAGGAAGAAGGAGAAATATAGGTCAAAGGTGAAAGAATTTAACTGCTGATCACTGGAGCTGCCAAGAGTAAGTCCTGGGGCTACAGGCACAAAGCGAGCTCACTCTGGTTGGCTTTTGCTTTTCTAAATCATTCAAATAGCTGGTTATATATTTCTTTTCATTTTTCTTTCTCTCTTTCTTCTTTCTTCTTCTCCTTCTCCTTCTCCTTTCTTCTTCTGATTTTCTTCTTTTTCTTTCCTCCTTCTTCTGCTTTTCTTCTCCTCCTCCTCCCCTCGCCCTCCCCCTCTCCCACCCCATCCCCTTCTGTCTCCTCCTTCTCCTCCTCCTCCTCCTTCTTCTTTTCTCTTCTTCTCCTCCTTCTTTTTTGATTAAACTGCAAAGACAAGAGACAGATATCATGCCCCAGACTATGAGCTAAAAATAGAAAAAAATTGCAATACCCTTTGATGCAGAAGAGCCTGGCTGGCCAATCAGTAGCCACGCCTCTCCTTACAGTGACACAAACTGGGTGAAAAAGTGTTTTCATAATATTTGCCCACTGGTGCTAGAACAGAGAGCTCTTTTTCCCTGGGATCTCAAATCATAAAAATAAAAGCCACAGATATTTCCACTTTTCTTTCCAAGTCACATAGCAGAAGTTGCTGTAGGAAAAGTGGGGCTAATACCCAAAAAGAAGCAGGACCAAGAAATAGAGGAAAAACATGGAGAGGGCACAGATGATGTGGATCCCCTGAATCCAGCTGGGCCTGAAGTCATGCCCACCTGACACTTACTAACAATTTGGACTAATAAATTCCCATTTTTACTTAGGCTCATGTGACTTCCCTCCTAATTCTTGTAGCCACATGAATATTATTAATAGCTAATCTTTAATAATGTTTCCCTGGGAAAATATGTTTGGCAGTGTTCTAATTTGGGATTCTAGAAGCATAGTTTTCTCCTCATCTTTCTACCTCATCTTCTCTGAGTGTGAGAGAGGAGAGGTTTCTCAGCTGCAAGGAGGGGTTAAGAATGAAAGGCAAAAGCATTGTGAGGAGGTGCCAGCAGGAGACAGAGAGGGGATGGCAGGGCAGGATTTGGGAATCCATGGGGAAAAAAGACAATTTCCTGAAAGCTTAACTGGAGGCATGGGCTAGTTGGGTAGGTAAGTGGCTGCTAAGCTTAATGAAGGGTTGATGAGGATTTTTACTGGGGCCTGATGCTAATGTTAGGCAGAAAGACAGAAGTGAGCAGGATGAAAAGGAGACAGGGGCCCCCAAAAATGACTCAGGGAGTTGATCAGATAGGGCTAGGGAGCCAGAAATGACTCAAAAGTTAATCAGATGAAGTCACAGGGTCCAAGTGGGACTCAGGAAATGTCCAGGGTCTCCCCAGATAAGAAACATCAGAAGTACAGACACAGCACAACCCATGTCCTAATGTCACCAATCAGAACCAGACTAGAGAGCTCAGACCTGTCAATCAGGAACTTCTCCGCCCTGCCAGAACCACGTAAAAACAGCCTCAGAACGAGCAGCTGGGCCTGTCTCACTTTAGGCAGGCCCTCTCTGTTCCTCTTCCGTACAGAGGGCACTGAACTTACGTTGCTTTCTTGACTGTGGTTTCTCGCCTCACCGTATCTGACTTCCCTGCGATACTGAGCTGAGTTCCTTTCTTCCTAACACTAAGGTTTGTCCAGGATTGAAGGTTTGAAGACAGGCTGGCTTTTACAGAGGTTGTTCTTAGAGAGCAAAGCAGCAGGGCCGAGGAGGAAGGCTCTTCTCCCTGGTTAGGAATTGTCACCAGGAGACCCAAATCACAGTGGGGAGAGCAGCTGCTAGAGGAAGAGAGGCTGATCCAAACAAGAAAGACCAACAAGTGCATCAAAGCAGAGGCCGGACTGGGCAGGAGACATAGAGGCATGTACGGGGTGGGTGAGGGGAGGAGGCCAGTGGTTTCTGGGCAATATTCTCGGGTCTCAAAGATCTGAGTTATGCCGTGTGATCTACCCCTTCGTTCCAGAAAACATGGCCTTTCCCAGCTTGATCTTAGGGATGATTTTGGAAGACAAGGGTTGGGAGGAGGAATTTGCAGGCGAGGAGATGGCAGCAGGGGGAAGTTGGTAAGTAAATTAGAAACAGACCTAGTCTGACCTCTTTTCTTCTTCTGACCCCTGTGTAGCTACATTTCAACTAAAATTCTCCACATTAATAGTTACTTTACTTTGCAATAGTTGTCCCACTCTCCAGTCTTCTTTTGTGTTTTTATTTATTAAAGAAACAGAGCTTTAACCTGAGATAAGCACTCTCCTCTCCTTGTTCTGCAATAAACATGCAGTCCTTTTGGAGTTGCCAAGGGCCCTTGCTACATATACTGATGGAGAAATAGGATGGGGTCAAAAATATTCCCTCTAAGCTTTCTTTCTCCATTCATCATTTTTCCTCAAATTCTCATAAAGAAATCAAAGGCTCCATCTATATGCCAGTAGTCTTTGTACACAAACACCAAAAGGACATTTTATCTATCATTTTACATAAAATCCAGGTGACATTTATCTTAGAGTTTTCTCCCAGAAGCCAAGGCAGTCATGTTAGCTCAGGGAGAGAAGCAGGCTGGGCAGGGGCAGCTAAGTCCACTCAGAAATGTGTATTTAAGTTGGGAGAATCCAACAGCCAGGACTGATGGTATAACCTCAATGTCCACACAAAGGCTTGAGGTAATACAATGCAGTCTCTGCACAAATGATTTTGCCTACTCATCATCTGTGCACATTATATACTTGTCTTCAAGCAGGCAACATTACAAAAAGCACATTTTTAAAACACAACTGTCTAAAATTGAAGTCATACTCTGGAGACTTGTCTTCAAGCAGGCAACATTACAAAAAGCACATTTTTAAAACACAGCTGTCTAAAATTGAAGTCATACTCTGGAGAAAACTTGAAGGCTTTGGACTGATATGATACCTTGTAAATACAGGTTTCAGCAGAGCCTGAATTGATTTGGTCTGGTGCGAAGAAGTTCCACACTACATTTATTTTGAGGTACCTACAAGCCTATTGATATGAATGAGTTGAATCTAATCACAAGCTTTGGGAAAAGGGCTACTTTTTTCAGGTTTATTTTGAAGCATCCAGAGTATTTAAATCAGAGAATATTACATTAAGCAGAAGAAGTTCAATTTTAATCACAAAAAGACAAATGCTCCCATTACTCTTCACTACACTAAGGTTAAATTTTCTCTGGTCAATTTTCCTCTCTGTGTGGCAGGCAAAAATTATTCTTGCAAATCCCTTTACGAAGATGTAACCAGCCCATGGCAACGTAAAATGCTTTCCTCATTTCCCAGGCCCTAAAAGCGTATGCTCTACTAGAGTCTTCCTAACTCCTAATGTCATTTCCCAGCCCTATGCATTTCAGTCATTTCCTTTTTTGTATGTGCTGAGCATCTAACAACTTAGATGACAAGAATATAAAATTTGTCACAAAGCATTTAATGTATTTCTCAAGGTCACATAAGTTGGATTTTTTATAATGATAAATATTATGACATCAGCTTCAAGATACTTTCTGGAATACTCTAGTAACTCCTGCTGCTCAAAGACCTCTTACGGGAAGTGGAGATGCCCTAACGACAATCAAGAAAATCAATTCTGTTGCTCTGAATTCAGTAAAGATCATCCTGCTTTTGATATCGGAGCATACACTTTGAAATCAGCTGCTGAAAGTGGTGGTTTCAACTCTTAAGATAGAGAACTGAGCAATTATAAATTCCCTTAAACTATAAATTATAAGATGAAAACCACTATTTATTAGGCTGTTATGTTTATTATCAAAGGACATATTCTTTTTTTTAATTGAAAGATTCTAATAAAGTGAGGGAAAAACCCGCAGAGATCTGTGAGAGCAGAGCCGAGAGAGCCTTCCCCTCCCCAGCCAGGAGCGGAAGCTGGCCCGAAGCGCTTGCCGCCCTCTGTCACTCGCTCCTGCACTGCTCAGGAGCGCCTTCCTGCAGGATCACGATGACACCTTCGCTGTGAATCTTCCCCTTCCCCTTGAGAAAGCTATGCAGAGAACCACAGGACGAAACAGAACACAACACACGGAGTGAAGAGGCGAAAAACCGCAACTTCCAACATACATGTTGTGTGGCCCAGAATCCCTGATCCCTGCAGAACTTGAATGGGTGGCAGCAAGAATATCAGTCACATTTTTATTTTCCCTTTCTGAACTGTGCTCTTTACGGGGAAGCGACTGTGTGGCCCACACTTCGAAATAAGGGGTGTGCTCCTCCTCTTTGAGGGAAGAGCATCTCCATAAAGTATTTGGGATTATTCTGCATGGAAGATTTATCTATCACTCTCATTTATTTACTAACTCAATCAATGGTTTCTTTATATTACTATGGACTTGCGGATATTTGTTTTATATTTTGGGTTACAATTCAATATTACATTACACATTCTGTTGCTCAGATTGCTCTAGGTTAGGCCACTGGGAGCTCTTTTGGTTTGCCCCTGTGTTCACTTGATGTATCTTCATTGTTGCATTGCCTTCCTCCCTAAAACCCATAATCTCAGTCTAATTATGAAAAATTAGATAAATCCCACCTGGCATACATTCTACAAGGCACTTGGCCAGGAACTGCTCAAAAGTGCCGAGATCATTACAAACAGGAAAGTCTGAGAAATTGTGACAGTCTAGAGAGGCCTAAGGAAACATGATGACTTAAAGTGATGTGGTGTCCTTGGATGGGGTCCTGGAGCACAGGTAGGACATCAGGTAAAAACCAAGGGAGTCTGAATAAACTACAGACTTTTAGGTACACTGACTATGAAATATATCAATTTTTGTTTATTAGCTGTGACAAATACACCATACTAATGTAAGGAGTTAACAAGGGAAAATAGGTGTGGGGTTTAGAAACTATATTGTCTTTGCAACTTTCCTGTAAACCTAAAACTACTTTAAAATAGAAACTTTATTAGATAACAAAAAAAAATTATAGCCAAAACAGCCCTGAAAAAAGAGAGTAAAGAATTCAAGACTTTGTGGAGGATGAGGACCTCTAAGTTTATTTATAGAAAATAAGAAAAATAAGAATGATTCAGTTAAGAAACTAGAAAAACCATAACAAAATAAAGATAGTAAAGTAAAAGGGAAAATTTATTTTAAGAAGCAGAAAGCACATAAATAATGATAAAAAAAGAATTTAAAGAAACAAAGCTTCTTTTCTTAAAAGTGTCAGTAAAATACAAGTAAAATTCTGGAAAGCCTAATCAACAACAAAAAAATAGATGAAATACAAATAATAAGTAATAAAAATATGAAAAGAATAAAATTACATATATGATATGGATTAAAAATTATAAGAATATTTTGTATTCTTACAGTATAAGAGTAGTCTGTACATAAGCAGATTACTTAGTGAATAAAAATAATCAGAAAATAGAAGACTGGTAACAGTACAGGTCAGAGGAAATAATCTCTGTGCTGAGATGAAATGATTTCCAACATAGAATTCTCTACTTAGTAAAATCAGCATTCTTTTTTCTTGCAAATCCCTTTACGAAGATGCAACCAGCCCATGGCAACGTAAAATGCTTTCCTCATTTCCCAGGCCCTAAAAGCGTATGCTCTACTAGAGTCTTCCTAACTCCTAATGTCATTTCCCAGCCCTATGCATTTCAGGGTTAAATCAGATATCAGACAAAAAGAAGAAGACAGAAAATAAACAGAAGTGTAGACATTAGAAAATAGACAAACATAAAGGAAATGATGAAAAAATTTGAGTGCAAAAATTAACAGAAAACGAAGGAAAAATACAGACCAGAGACTGGCTAACTATGACCCATGAACCAAACTAAACCTTCAGTCTGTTTTTGTATGGCCCAGAGCCAAGAATGGTTTTACATTTCTAAATGATAGGGAAAAAAAAGGAGGTTACACAACAGAGACTATATATGGTGCAAGAAGCCTGAATTATTTACTATTTGTCCCTTTATAGAAAGTTTGCTGACCCCTGAGCTAAATCAAAACCTGATTATTTGATCAGATCAATAAAGAGACTAAGGGCAACAAAGACCAAGAAAAAAAGAGAGAGGGTGCAAATGTTGTATATAAGGAATGAAAGAGTGTGTAGTCTTAAGTAAAAGGAAGGATTCATGTGTTCCATTAATTCTGAAAAATTTCAGCAATTGTCTCTACAATAGTATCTCGCTTCCATTCCTTCTCCTTCTAGAATTCGCAGTACACATATGTTCAATTTTCTTATTTTTATCCTTCACATCTTTTAAGTTTTCTTTCCATATATTTTTGTTTCATTTATTTACTTTTATTAAAATAGAGTTGATACGCAACATTATATTGGTTTCAGATGTACAACATATGGATTTGACAATTACATACAAAATGCTCACCATGATAAGTGTTAATTACCATCTGTCAACATTTTGACAGAATTTACATTATTTGCTATGTTCCCTATGCTGTACTTCCATCCCCATGACAAATTTATTTTATAATTTGAAGTTTGTACCTCTTTATCCCTTTCTCTTATTTCACCATTCCCTCCACCCCTCTCCCCTTTGGCAATTACCAGTCTGTTCCCTATATTTATGAGTCTTTTTCTGTTTTGTTTGTTCATTTGTTTGTTTTGTTTTAGATACTCCATATAAGTGAAACAATATGCTATCTGTCTTTCTCCATATAACTTACTTCACTTAGCATAATACTCTTAAGGTCTATCCATGTTGTCACAAATGGCAGGATTTCATTCATTTTTATGGCTGAGTAAAATTTAATGGAATATATGTACTACATCTTCCTTATTGGTTCATCTATTAATGTCCATTATCATTGGACATTTAAGTTGCCTCCATATCTTTTTATTTTGTATCTGGCCAATTTAACTTGTACTTTTAAAATGGGTTTTTCCATTTCATCTTATTTGTTGAATATGTTGGAATAAAGTTGTTCTTAATATTCTTTTATTATCTGTTTCATGACTATAAGATTTGAGGTGATCATTTCATTCAAGATATTAGAGTTGTCTTTTTTTCTAGAAATTTAAGCTAAAGATTTTTAATTTTTAAAAAATTTTCCCAGAGAAATACCTTTTCACCTTGCTAATTTTCTTATTCTCCATTTTTTCTTGGTTTTCCTTTCTTCATTATTACTTTTACTTCCAGCTTATTTTGCTCTTATTTTTCTAACTTCTTAAGGTAAAACCTTGGATCACTGGTTTTAGGTTATTTTCCTTTATAATATGAGCATTTAAAATTACAAATTTCCCTCTAAACACTGCTTTCATTAGGTCCCCAAATTTTGATATGTTGTCTTTTTATATCATTTAGTTCAAAATATTTTCCAATTTTTTTGTGGGTGATTTTCTTTTTGTCTTTTGACACATTAATTACTTAGAAGTATGCTTTTTATTTCCAATTACTTGGGATTTCCTGAATATGGTATTGTTATTCATTTAGCAGTTTGATGTTCTCTATTATTTTTAATTGACATTTTAATTGTAATTGAAATAATACAGAGTGTGTTCTCTGACCACAGAATAGTTAAATATTTTAAAATTTATTAATACTTGCTTTCTGGACTGGCTTAGTGATTGCACCATTTGCACCTGAAAACAATATTCCCCCTGCAGTTGTTGGAGGTAGTATTCCATAAATGTCAGTTAGATCAAGGTAAACAGCTTTGTTCAGATTTATGTCTCTTAAATTTGAGAAGGGTCTGGTTGTTCTATCAATTGCAAAGAGAAGTATTTAAGTCTTATGCTATGATTTTGGAATTATCCATTTCTCCCTTAAATATTTAAAATTTCTCTTCAGGTATTTTGAGGCTCTTTCATTAGGTTCACAAAGATTTAAATATTTTACATCTTTCTGTCACTATTATCTATTTATTGTCACAATATCTATTATGAAATATCTGTCTGTGTTGCTGGCAATACTTTCCTTTTTAGTCTATTTTATCTGATATAATAGCCATCCATTCTTCTCATGCTTACTTACTGTTTGCATATTTTCATCCATTTACTTTCAGCTTTCTGTGTTTTTATATTTAAAGTGTCTCTTTTAGGCTTAGAGTTGGTTTTGATGTTTTTAAAATCTATTCTTCCTATATTGCCCTTTAATAGAGTGTTTATAACATTGACTTTAAATGTAATTCTCAGTATGGTTGCATTCCTATGTCTTTTTATTATTTGTTTTCTATTTGTATCTTCTGATTTTTGTTCCTTTGTTCTCTATGACCTCTTGAGGATTATTTGAAAATCTTAATATTCCATTTCAATTTTTCAATTGACTCATTGGCTATATTTTTATTATTTTAGGAGATGCTCTAGTATTAGAACAGACATATATCTCATTTTCTGAAATAATTAGAATTGTTATGCCGCTTCATTAAAAACTTTAAAAATTTTCAATCATATAGGTCCTTAACCACTTCTATTTTAATTATTTTTATATTCATTCTATCTATCTATCATCTATCTATATCTATCATCTATCTATCTATCTATCTGGAAACCTCCAAAAGTTTACAACTTTTGCTTTAAACAGTCATATGTATTTAAAAGATCTTAAAATTGTTCAGATAATTCCCATCTATTAGGATCTCCCTTCATTCCAGAAGATCCAAATTGCCTTCCTGGTGTCAGTTCCCTCCAGTTTAGAGAATTTTTTAAAGAATTTCTTGTAGACCAGATTGGCTGGCAACAAATACTATTATTTTTGCATTATCTGCAAAGTCTTTATTTCATCTTCATCCTGAAATATATTTATTGGATGTTGAATCCTGGGTTACAGTATTTTTCCTTTAGGCAGTTTAAGGACATCATCTTTTAGTGCCTGTGATTGCTGATGAGAAGTCAGAGATCATACAGATCCTGTTCCTTGCATGAAATGCCTCTTTTTCACTAGCTGGGTCCAAGACTTTCTCAGCTTTGGATTTCTTCAGTTTAATTTTAATGTATGTAGGGAAGATTTCCTTTGAATTTATTTTGTCTGGTATTCACCGAACTTCTCAGATTTATAAATTTATGTATTTCATCAAATTTTAGAATTTTATAGGTATTATTTCTTCAAATATATTTTTTTTCTGCCCCAGTCTCTTGCTTCTCTGCTCCTGGGACTACAACTAAATGTACCTTTAATCCTTTGGATTTTTCCACAAGTTTTTGAGACTTTCTTACTTTAATTTCAATCTTTTTTTCTCTCTGTTCTTCAAATTGAATAATTTATCTTGAACTATCTTCAGTCTCCTATAGTCTTTACTATTGAGCCAAACCAATGAATCTTTTGTTTCAAAAATTGTATGTTAAGTATATCTTTTCATTCATTTCAAATATGTTCTTTTACTTATAGAACATTGTTACGATAGGTCATTTAAAATTTTGTCTGAAAATTCCAGCATCTGGGTAATCTAAAGATTGGTATACAGTGGTGGCATTATCCCTTGAGAATTAATCATATTTTCCTGGTTCTTTGCATGTCGTGTGATTTTTTAATTGTATCCTTAACATTTTGAATATTAAGTTGCATAGAACCTGTGTATTATTGTAATCATCTGATAAAGTTGATTTTCTTTCAGTGGGCAATTTGTGTGGTTAAGTCAAAGTCTAAGTTCTGTCTTGCCATCTCTGGGCAGTGGTTCAAGTCTCAGTTTAGTTTTCATATCCTCTGTTATCAAATATCTCTGTCTCACTCATGTGCTGTTTAAGGGTTAGGCTGAGACTTGCATAGGTGGCTCAAATGTCAATTCAATTCTGTCTTTGTTGGTTTGGATTGGTCCTACAAAGTGTATTTAAGGGTTAGGCTGAGACTTTAATTCTTATACTAAATTCAGGATTCTTCAAGTCCAGTCCCTCTGGAATTTCTGCTTCCCACACTGGCCAACCAGCACTTCTTTCCAAGGTTGCTCTGACTGCTGATGAGGTGATAAGGGTGCTCCATGACTGTGGTCTGTGCTTGGAGCAAATCCACTGGAGAAAGGAGAAAGTAAATGGGAGAGTTACCTCCATGCAGATCACCTCTCTAAGTTTTACTCCCCCCAACAACGGGCCAGCTTTTGTTTACTGTTCAGAGTCCTCGGGTACTTGGGGTTTTTGCATTTGTTTGAAGTCAGTAGTTGTTATCAGCAGGAAGGATGAGCAGCCAGGGGATGCACCACCACAGCATTACCAGAACTTCCTCTAGCATTGGTTCTTAACACAACAAAAGACACAAAATAAGATTCTTGGGATCACGGGAAGATGGCGGTGTGAGTAGTTCAGAGGAAATCTCCTCCCCAAAACATATATATTTATGAAAATACATTAAATACAACTATTCCTAAAAGAGACACCAGTGGATGCAGTGTAACAGCCAGGATACATCTACATCTGTGAGAACACAACATCACACGAAGGGGGTAAGATACAAGCCACGGCCAGGCAGGACCCAAATGCTCCCCCACCCCAGAACCCGGTGGGAAGAAAGGAGTCAGAACAGGGAGGGAGTGAAAGCCCAGTACTGCTAAACAACCACCTCTAGAAATCCGCACCCGGCGCGCAGACACAAGGTGCATGGGGTGCTGGATATTAGAGAAATGGAAAAGGAAAACCTGTGGGCAGTTCCCTGCAACTGGCACCCCTGAGACAAAAGAAAAGTGAGTGCTTTCTGCAAGTCTTAAAGAGACAGGGACCCCATAGCTGGACAAAGTTGTCCTGGCACACTTAGCCAGCAGCTAGGAATCCTGGGGAACCTTAGACACCATAAACCCTGGGGAAGCAGCACAGCTCTGAAGCCCCTCACGGCACTAAGCATCCTGCCAATCGTTCCTGCAACTAGCATGGACCCTGACACACCGGCCCAGTAGTGGGAGAGTGGCAGTGCATGCTGGCGACGGCGGCACCAGAAGGGACTGGGAGCAGATTGTGTGTGCCAATGGTGCCAGAGGGGACTAGGAGAGGCATGTGCGAGCCCACAGCGGTGATCACCGAACAGCGTGCACCAGCGGCAGTGGAGCCAGAGGAGCCCAGTAAAGGCCCATGCGGGAGAGCCCCATGCGCACCTGCAGTGGAGCCAGAGGGAGAAGGCACGCTCCCAGGAGCTGACCGGAATCCCCGCCCAATGTACAGCTGCTCCGGCCAGACCCAAAGGCCATTGCTGCCACACAGCTGCCCATCAGGGGCACTGCTATCACAGAGGAATGCACCTGGCATGCCTGCCACTCCCTGCAGGGCTCCGTGCTGCTCTGATGGAGACCCCGCCCACAGCAGCTCAGGGGACTATCCCAGTGGCTGCTCCAGGAGTGTGGGTAACCGTCACAGGCAGCGGAGAAGGGCAAGGCATCCAGCAAGTAGGAAAGGACTTTCTTCTCCCAGCTGACACACCCGCAACCTGTCTACAGCTACCGCTATCACCATGAAAAGGCAAAAAAATTTAGTCCAGCCCAAGATAGTTCAGGCAACACCTGAGAGAGGACCTTCAGAGACAGACCTAACCAGTCTCCCTGAAAAAGAATTCAAAATAAAAATCATAAACATGCTGACAGAGCTGCAGAGAAATATGCAAGAGCTAAGGGATGAAGTCCAGAGGGAGATTACAGATATCTGAAGAGAGATTACAGAAGTGAAACAAACTCTGGAAGGATTTATAAGCAGAATGGATAAGATGCAAGAGGCCATTGATGGAATAGAAACAAGAGAACAGGAACGCATAGAAGCTGATGCAGAGAGAGATAAAAGGATCTCCAGGGATGAAACAATATTAAGAGAACTGTGTGACCAATCTAAAAGGAACAATATCCACATTATAAGGGTACCAGAAGAAGAAGAGAGAGAAAAAGGGATAGAAAGTGTCTTTAAAGAAATAATTGCTGAGAACTTCCCCAAACTGGGGGAGGAAACAGTTGCTCAGACTATGGAGGCACACAGAACTCCCAAGAGATGGGACCCAAAGAGGACAACACCAAGACACATAATAATTAAAATGGCAAAGATCAAGGACAAGGACAGAGTATTAAAGGAAGCCAGAGAGAGAAAAAAGGTCACATACAAAGGAAAACCCATCAGGCTATCATCAGACTTCTCAACAGAAACTTTACAGGCCAGAAGAGAATGGCATGATATATTTAATGCAATGAAACAAAAGGGCCTTGAACCAAGGATACTATATCCAGCACAATTATCATTTAAATATGAAGGAGGGATTAAACAATTCCCAGACAAGAAAAGTGGAGGGAATTTGCCTCCCACAAACCACCTCTACAGGGTATCTTAGAGGGACTGCTCTAGATGGGAGCACTCCTAAAAAGAGCACAGAACAAAACACCCAACATATGAAGAATGGAGGAGGAAGAATAAGAAGGGAGAGAAATAATCATCAGAATTCTTTTATAATAGCTCAATAAGTGAGTTAAGTTAGACAGTAAGGTAGTAAACAAGCTAACCTTGAACCTTTGGTAACCTCGAATCTAAAGCCTGCAATGGCAATAAGTACATATCTTTTAATAATCACCCTAAATGTAAATGGACTGAATGCACCAATCAAAAGACACAGAGTAATAGAATGGATAAAAAAGCAAGACCCATCTATATGCTGCTTACAAGAGACTCACTTCAAACCCAAAGACATGCATGGATTAAAACTCAAGGGATGTCTCTTGGGAAAAAGATATTTCATGCAAACAACAGAGAGAAAAAAGCAGGTGTTGCAATACTAGTATCAGACAAAATATACTTCAAAATAAAGAAAGTAACAAGAGATAAAGAAGGACATTACATAATGATAAAGGGCTCAGTACAACAAGAGGATATAACCATTATAAACATATATGCACCCAATACAGGAGCACCAATATATGTGAAACAAATACTAACAGAATTAAAGGAGGAAATAGAATGCAATGCATTCATTTTGGGAGACTTTAACACACCACTCACTCCAAAGGACAGATCCACCAGACAGAAAATGAGTAAGGACACAGAGGCACTGAACAACACCCTAGAACAGATGGACCTAATAGACATCTCTAGAACTCTACACCCAAAAGCAACAGGATACACATTCTTCTCAAGTGCACATGGAACATTCTCCAGAGTAGACCACATACTAGGCTACAAAAAGACCCTCAGTAAATTCCAAAAGATTGAAATCCTATCAACCAACTTTTCAGACCATAAAGGTATAAAACTATAAATAAATAAAACAAAGAAAGCAAAAACACTCACAAACACATGGAGGCTTAACAACATGCTCCTAAATAATCAATGAATCAACAACCAAATTAAAATGGAGATCCAGCAATATATGGAAACAAATGACAACAACAACACAAAGCCCCAACTTCTGTGGGACGCAGCAGAAGCAGCCTTAAGAGGAAAGTATATAGCAATCCAGGCATATTTAAAGAAGGAAGAACAATCCCAAATGAATAGTCTAATGTCACAATTATCAAAATTGGAAAAAGAAGGACAAATGAGGCCTAAGGTCAACAGATGGAGGGACATAATAAAGATCAGAGAAGAAATAAATAAAATTGAGAAGAATAAAACAATAGAAAAAAATCAGTGAAACCAAGAGCTGGTTCTTCAAGAAAATAAACAAAATAGATAAGCCTCTAGCCAGACTTATTAAGAGAAAAAGAGAGTCAACACACATCAACAGAATCAGAAACAAGAAAGGAAAAATCACGACGGAACCCACAGAAATACAGAGAATTATTAGAGAATACTATGAAAACCTATATGCTAACAAGCTGGAAAACCTAGGAGAAATGGACTTCCTAGAAAAATACAACCTTCCAAGACTGACCCAGAAAGAAACAGAAAATCTAAACAGACCAATTACCAGCAACAAAATTGAATCAGTAATTTAGAAACTACCCAAGAACAAAACCCCCAGGCCAGATGGATTTACCTCAGAATTTTATCAGACATACAGAGAAGACATGATACCCATTCTCCTTAAAGTTTTCCAAAAAATAAAAGAGGAGGGAATACTCCCAAATGCATTCTATGAAGCCAACATCACCCTAATACCAAAACCAGGCAAAGACCCCACCAAAAAGAAAACTACAGACCAATATCCCTGATGAACGTAGATGCAAAAATACTCAACAAAATATTAACAAACCGAATTCAAAAATACATCAAGAGGGTCATACACCATGACAAAGTGGGATTCATCCCAGGGATGCAAGGATGGTACAACATTCAAAAATCCATCAACACCATCCACCACATCAACAAAAAGGACAAAAACCACATGATCATCTCCATAGATGCTGAAAAAGCATTCGACAAAATTCAACATTCACTCATGATAAAAACTATCAAC
Organism: Manis javanica; assembly: GCF_040802235.1. Taxonomy (NCBI): domain Eukaryota; kingdom Metazoa; phylum Chordata; class Mammalia; order Pholidota; family Manidae; genus Manis; species Manis javanica. The sequence continues at coordinate 20,541,668 of NC_133168.1, forward strand.
CAAATGGGCATAGAGGGCAAGTACCTCAACATAATAAAGGCCATATATGATAAATCCAAAGCTAACATAATACTGAACAGCGAGAGGCTGAAAGCTTTTCCTCTGAGATCGGGAACAGGACAGGGATGCCCACTCTCCCCACTGTTGATTCAACATAGTACTGGAGGTACTAGCCACTGCAATCAGACCAAACAAACAAATACAAGGAATCCAGATCGGCAAAGAAGAAGTCAAACTGTCACTATTTGCAGATGACATGATATTGTACATAAAAAACCCTACAGACTCCACTGCAAAACTACTAGAACTAACATCGGAATTCAGCAAAGTTGCAGGATACAAAATTAACACACAGAAATCTGTAGCTTTCCTATACACTAACAATGAACTAATAGAAAGAGAAATCAGGAAAACAATTCCATTCATAATAGCATCAAATAGAATAAAATACCTAAAACAAACCTAACCAAAGAAGTGAAAGACCTAGACCCTGAAAACTACAAGACACTCTTCAGAGAAATTAAAGAGGACACTAACAAATGGAAACTCATCCCATGCTCCTGGCTAGGAAGAATTAATATCATCAAAATGGTCATCCTGCCCAAAGCAATATACAGATTCAAAGCAATCCCTATCAAATTACCAACTGCATTCTTCAATGAGCTGGAACAAATAGTTCAAAAATTCATATGGAATCGCCAAAGACCCCGAATAGCCAAAGCAATCCTGAGGAGGAAGAATAAAGTGGGGGGGGATCTCACTCCCCAACTTCAAGCTGTACTACAAAGCCACAGTAATCAAGACAATTTGGTACTGGCACAAGAACAGAGCCACAGACCAGTGGAACAAAATAGAGACTCTAGACATTAACCCAAACTTATATGGCCAATTAATATACGATAAAGGAGGCATGGACATACAATGGGCAAATGACAGTCTCTTCAACAAATGGTGCTGGCAAAACTGGACAGCTACATGTAAGAGAATGAAACTGGATCACTGTCTAACCCCATACACAAAAGTAAATTCGAAATGGATCAAAGACCTGAATGTAAGTCATGAAACCATAAAACTCTTAGAAAAAAACATAGGCAAAGATCTCATGGACATAAACATGAATGAGTTCTTCATGAACTTATCTCCCCAAGCAAGGGAAACAAAGGCAAAAATGAACAAATGGGACTATATCAAGCTAAAAAGCCTCTGTATAGCAAAGGACACCATCAATAGAACAAAAAGGTATCCTACAGTATGGAAAAATATATTCATAAATGACAGATCCAATAAAGGATTGACACCCAAAATATATAAAGAGCTTACACACCTCAACAAACAAAAAGCAAATAATCCAATTAAAAAATGGGCAGAGGAGCTGAATAGAAAGTTCTCTAAAGAAGAAATCCAGATGACCAACAGGCACATGAAAAGATGCTCCACATTGCTAATCATCAGAGAAATGCAAATTAAAACCACAATGAGATATCACCTCACACCGGTAAGGATTGCCATCGTCGAAAAGACAAACAACAACAAATGTTGGTGAGGTTGTGGAGAAAGGGGAACCCTCCTACACTGCTGATGGAAATGTAAATTAGTTCAACCATTGTGGAAAGCAGTATGGAGGTTCCTCAGAATGCTCAAAATAGAAATACCATTTGACCCAGGAATTCTACTTCTAGGAATTTACCCTAAGAATGCAGCACTTCAGTTTGAAAAAGACAGATGCACCCCTGTGTTTATCGCTGCACTATTTACAATAGCCAAGAAATGGAAGCAACCTAAGTGTCCATCAGTAGATGAATGGATAAAGAAGATGTGGTACATATACACAATGGAATATTATGCAGCCATAAGAAAAAAAAACAGATCCTACCATTCACAACAACATGGATGGAGCTAGAGGGTATTATGCTCAGTGAAATAAGCCAGGCAGAGAAAGACAAGTATCAAGCGATTTCACTCATATGTGGAGTATACGAACAAAGGAAAACTGAAAGAACAAAACAGCAGCAGAATCACAGAACCCAAGAATGGACTAACAGTTACCAAAGGGAAAGGGACTGGGGAGGATGGGTGGGAAGGGAGGGATAAGGGTGGGGAAAAAGAAAGAGGGCATTACAACTAGCATGTGTGCATGGGGGGCACAGGGAGGGCTGTGCAACACAGAGAAGACAAGTAGTGATTTTACAGCATCTTACTATGCAGATGGACAGTGACTGTGAAGGGGTATGTGGGGGGGACTTGGTGAAGTGGGGAGCCTAGTAAACATAATGTTCTTCATGTAATTGTAGATTAATGATACCAAAATAAAAATTTAAAAAATTTTTAAAAAGACACATAATAAATGTTCTTAGATGGAAAATCGTTTGAAGAAACATGGTAATCCAAAGAGGATAATCATTCAAGTCATTATATAGAATGATATAGCCCTATTCTTGATATTCAAAACAGTCTTTGAGATAATGTTAAGCGAATGCATAAGGCACACACCTATGAATCACTCTAAGTGAATACACATATGTAAGCAAGAATACATGCAAATGTATCACAGACCTTCTGGCAAAAAACTTACCAGTTAAGAGTGTTTTTTGGGGGGTGATAAGTAGATTTAGATGGGAGATGCATAGATTTATCAATTATTATTGGGTGTATTGTGTAATATTTTTTAAAGTAGCACATATCTGTTCTAAAATTTAAATAAAAAGCAAAAACATAAAAATAAACTAAAATGCAATATAAAATACACAAAAATTTCAAGTACAAAAAATGTTTTCGATTATAAAGTTCTTTAAAATCTGACAGTCTGTATGTTTAATAGGTACTCAATAAGATTTCTTCTTCTAATAGAATGATCAGGAGAGAGTTTTTGAAAAGCATTGGCTGGAATTTATATCTGTGTTCCGGCCCTGGCCCTACTACTAATTAAAGACCAGCCTTGACCAACTTGTACAGTCTTGGATTTCAGTTTTCTCATCTATAATACGAGAGGTTCTGAATTTTCCTGATCTCCTGGGTGCCCCCCACACTTCAAGGCTTTATTGGAGCCTGTATAATAGCAGGAGGTACTCGGACATGGTAAGGAGCAGCTCCTGAGAGGTGCTCTCAGCCTGCGGCAGAACCATCCTGGGTTCATGATCTGCATCACCATTGTGTGACCTGCAAACCAGCCAAATAAACTGAAAACCTTGGTCTTGGATCGGTCCTCACATAAGACAAACTTGTACCTACCTTCCCTAAAAAGAAAGTGACTCTCAGTTAACAAGAAATTCAGTTATCAAGCTGTTGTGTTACTACCCAGTTAAGTTAATAATGATTTATTTTTCTAGTCAGGAAAAATTTAGAAGGATGGGAAGAGGGAGAATGAGGTATTGGGGTGTGAATGGAAGGACTGCATTTGTTTAATGCAATGTAGTTGACTTCTCTTCGTTATTATTAATTCATTTGTGTTTTTGTTTACCCCTACACTTGTGATATGTGGTTAGAGGAATTCGCTGGATATGATCGTACATAAAACAGACATGTCTGTATCCCATTATATTCCTATATATGCCAGTCCCATTTTGTTCATAGCTCAGATTGATTATACTTTCCCTTAATGAAGTAGTTTCATGGAAGGAGCACAGCCCTTAACCAACAGAGATCTGGATTTTAGATCTTGGTCTTTCATAAATGACTTTGGACTAATGATGTATTCTCTCTGGGCCTAGGTTTTTCTTGTTTACCATCTCTAAAGTGTTTGTGAAAATGCTTAGCTGCTTCCTCACTTGTTCTGAGGCACAAATGGGACTGTACACATGAAAAACCCTTTGCTAACTTTGGCAGGTATCATTAAGTGACACTAAACAGTGTCTGTGAGCCTCACTGGAACATAGGAAAATTTGATACAGGGGCCCATAGATGACCCATTTGGGCCTTGTAAGGGCAAGGTCATTCATCTCTTGCTTATCTTCTTGCACCCGGGAGAGTCCCAGCCCATACTGAGGTTCTCAAAGTAGAGCCCGTGGGCCTGCAGTGCTAGCAGCCCCTTGGAACCTGTTAAAGTTGCATATTTTTGTCCCGCACACAGGACCCACTGGAGCAGAAACTGTGGATGTGAGGCCTTGCCATCTGTGTTTTAAAAAGCCCCCCAGATGACTCTGATGCACGTCAGACATCATGGACCACACCTACAAAGAATCCTCTCATCTGCTTCCAGGAAAAAAGGGGAGGGTTTGCTCATTTCACCTGAGCAGATATCATACTCTGTTTCCCCAACCTCTCATTTGCCTCTGGAGGCTCACACCTGGCTCTCTTTCTCTCTCTCTTTAATTGTAGGCTTTGTGTATCTTTTTTTCTGTCTCTGGAAACATTTCATTCATCATATTTTCAGACTTTGTACCATTTCTGTTGTCAAAGAAATGTGTTGCTTTCCCCGTCACGTCTACCTGCCCTGATGTAAATTAAGAAGAAAAGTATAACTGGCAGGGAACTCAGGGTGCACAGTACCTTGAACGAACATGGCTGGGTAGGTTTGGCATTTATGTGGGCATAGATCCTATCTGTTGTCTGAAATCAGATAAGGGTACCTGCCATTTTAGATATGCCAGCTGCCTGTGTCAAAGACAGAAAAGAAAGTCTTATTTAGTGAGGGATGAGCCACTGAAAAACTGCTTCAATGTGCCTGAGGACAAGTATTTGGACTTTTCTTTGGAATAGCAATGGAGTCTTTTCAACAGCACAAATGTGAGAGTGCTCATGTGCACGTGTGTGCATGGAGAGGGAGACTCACCTGCAGGGAGAGAGAGCAGACCTGGGGGTGCAACACCTGGCAGTCCAGCCTCTGCAACGTAAGTGCAGATCCTCGGCGCTTGATTTGCTCATTTTCATCGGTGCTTCCACCACTGCTTGGCCTCCTACCATTATTTTGTATTCAGATTTCTGACAGTTTATACAACAAGGATGTTTGCTTTATAACTTTCAGAGCTCTTTTGCTGACTGTGCTGGAGAGCGCCCAAAACCTCACCATGTCTAATGGTAACTCTTCTCTTTAAGGCTCTTTTTAAAAAAAGGAAGCATGGAATTTGCTGAAAACTAACTCAGCTACCATAGCTGGAATAACTCAGGGGGCAAGGATGGAACCAGTAGGGGTGCCGCATATTAAATGGTGCTTAACCATCCTGTTAATTAAATCTCAGTGCTTAGGAGAGATTGAAGATAAAAACAAGACAGCAGAAGGCCTGCAAAATATATACACACACATGTTCATGCATGCACACGCACACACACACACACACACACACACACACCATAGAGAAAAGAAGAGATAAAGAGCAGATAAAGTTGAAATGCAGCTATTGTTCCACTAAAAATAAATCTCCATCTCCCAAGTTTACCCCAGTTTGTCTCCATCCCTTGCAACATAAACGGAAGATGAATACATAGATGTCATTTCAGCTTTTGATATGTAATGACAATGCAGAATTTTAAAATTTACAAAGTGGTTTCAAATACTGCATCTCATTTTACTTCCAAAAACCCCATGGAGTTAGATATTTTTACCATGACCCCCAATTGTTAGATCTGTGCTTTCAAAATGTGAGGTGTGTCCATGTCCCACTGATACTCTTGGCCTAACTTTAGGTGATTTCATTACAAGGCCTTAAATATCATTGTATTACCCATGGAAAGGGTGAATTATTTTCAATTGTCTTTCAGTATTTTATGTAAGGAGAAAATTTCAGTTTGATGCTATGTCTGTCAAAGCTAGAGCATATCTCGATTTTAGTAAAAACAGGACACACCTTAAACCCAGAACGTTTGCCAGGCATTGATATCCAGACAAAATTTATTACATTGTTGAATAGTTATAATAAATTTTATAGCTACCAACATATTTTTTGCAGTTATTTATGGTAGTAGTTTTCCATTTATGACAATAATGTAAAATTTCCTTTTAATAAAGATTTCTTTAAATAAAAAAGTGAGCCAAATAAAGAATAATTGTTATTAATGGTAAAGGAGCATATGGAAATGACATAATGCATAATGCAAAATGACTGAATCCTGTTCTAAGCAAAGGAAGTCAGTCTCAGAAAGGACAAGTGACTTAGGAAGATCACACATCTTAAGTGATAGCACCAGACTGCAAGGACTGATTCAGATGGGTTAAAAGTCTTCACACTGACAAAGAAAACCAGAGCTGGACAGGAGAGAAAGTGGTGAAGCAAATGTTTTTCAGGACTATTGCACTAGGGGAAAAGAGACCCCAGTATAGAAACAGGCTCCATTCCAAATACAACAGGGACATGTGGGGAGTTTGTAGCCAAGGATCAGGGGAGTTGGTGGTAGAAATTTACTAAGAGGAGATGACATCAAGTCTGGGGGAAATTTGGCTGAGCCGACCTAACAGGATTCCTGCTGTAGGCAAGCAGGGTGATCAGAGGTCAAGGATGGCGAGTGAGGGATTCTGATCAGATATTGCAGGCAGTCAAGTAACAAGGGTGGACGATTTTTGCTAAAGTTAATTACCAGGGCTCTTGCTAAAACTGGGATTTACAAGCAAGTGCAGAGATGGGCACAGGAGAAGATTCAGGAGTTTGGGCAAGCCAGGAATGTTTGTTAGCATGTGGGACACTGCTGACAGACGTTACACAGGAACCAGTCTTCTGACTCCTTGTCCGGTGCTATTTAGGCACTGAAACAGCTTTTCCTATGGTTTATTAAAAAGTCTTAGTGTTTTCCTACTCCAGTCCCCAGGCCCATTAAAAGAGAACTTAGGAACCAACACAGGCAGCTGAATTTTCTGTTGATTTTAAAAACAATAATGCTAGCACTAATGTTTTTATTGTGGGCCTAGATACTATTTTATGTACTCTATACATATTATACTTAGTAATGCATTTACTTATCATGCTTATTCCACTTATTAATTCATTTCATCTTCATACTAAATTTTATGAGAGGTAGGTCACGTGGTTTTTCAAGAATAAATCACTTCAACTTCATCCCTATTGGTTGCTCTTCTGGAATCATTAACATGACAGTCAGTTAAAAGATTGATGATTTTCACTTCATGTTCCATTCCTAATGTTACAGGGAAAAACATAGTTCATCTTCTTTATTAGAGTATTTTAAGTGATCCATAACAATACAAACTCACCAAATACTGATTGGCACAACAAATACGTAGCGTTATGGTGGACATTCAGGGTAACATTGGCAAGCACAAGGAGACGTGAAGACTGCCCAGACAGAGTTTATGTTTGCTGGGGGAGAGAGACCTACTCAAATGATCACACATCGCATGTAACCATACAGCTGTCATAATTGGTGTGAAAAAATCACGTGGGCCATAAGACCGTAACTCCAGTTAAATTGGGGCAGGAGGACTATAGAATTTCTTCCTGAGAAATTGGTGGGTTGGCTGCGATACAAAGGATGAGTAAGAGCTGACAAGGTGAAGGTGGGAGCTGAGGGGCTGGGGGAGGATTAAGCCAGAGGAAAGATCACTGACACAGGCCCTGGGGCAGGAGGGAGCACGGTGCAAAATGGCTTGAAAGATGACCAGCACGGCTTGGGGGCAAAATCTGGTGGAGGGAAGAAAATATGGGATATGAATAGAGGCTAGAGAGCTAAGTGGGGACCGTGTGATGCAAAGCCTTGTACCTGCGTTAAGGATTTTTGTCTTTTAACAACAGTGGGAGACAAGAGAGACATTATCAGATGTGCATTTTGAAAAGATTACTTTGAGTAACTATGTGAGAATTTCCTTTCCTTTCTTCTTCAAGATAAGCATCTTGTTCATCTTCCTAAATTGCCACAATTCCTTTTTTCTAAAGACAGTAACATTAAAAAAATTAAGAAAAATCTCTTCTCCTTCCAATAAAATGGCAACTATGTTTCTTTATCCTCATTTTAGTCTCCTATATTAAGAATATTTTCTCATTTCCTTTTATATCTCTTGCAACACAAAACTTAGATCTTATTTTAGCATTTCTAATTTCACCATCCACATCTTAAAAAATCATATGCCTCCATAGTTACGTCATCTGTTTTTTATTTCTTTTTGTATCAGCATGTAGTGAAAATCAGACCGACTTCATTTGAGTCAATAGAAGGCTGAAGAAAAAGTAGTAAGTAGGCCAGATCCTGTGTGTGCCACCCCTCATCCTCCCTGCTAGCATTTTCCCCTCCCGTTCACGCCTCTCTGCCTCTCGTACTTCCTGATAGGACTGCCTTTCTCAATTTTGTTCACCGTTTTCTTTTCAGCTTCTGCCTTCCAGAATGGGCAGTCGTATTCACTGTCGATGACTAAAGGACCCTGACGTTAAGATAACATGTCCTGAAGGCCATATGCCCGGGGCTTCAAACTGATGGGATGGGTAAAGATCTGGCAGAGGCTGATTAATTTTTTTGGAAAAATGTATAAATAAATGGGCAAAGCCCCGGGGAAAAGGGTAACAGTATCTGGGTTTTGATCCTGGCTCTGAGACCTCTGTGGATATGTGACTCTGGGTAAGTCACCTCAATTCAATGACCCTCTTTTCTCATTTGCTGAACTCTTGGCCCCTTCCATAAGTGGAGCAACTTCTCTGATTATATAATTTGTTTTGTTGGCTAATCTGACCTCTTCCTGAAGAGTTTTCACCTACAGAATTACTTAAGTTCAGAGTTAACACATATGTAACATCAGGATTAGTAATGAGAATATATATAAAGTCATGGTGAAGATGTTTGAAAAAGGTCCCAGTAAACCTAAAGAATGTCTATGTTGCATTAAAACTAGGGATGGGGCGTTTTACATTAAGACCATTATTCAGTGTCTGGTTTATATTAGTTTAAAAGCAGCTATCCTCTTTTTCCCCTTAGGATCACATGTACATTTTTTATTTTTACCATGTCTTATCTTTGCTGTTGTATTTTTATCCCTTGGCTTCAGTGGTGCCCTTCATCAAGATGTGTGAAGACACAACTACTTCCATTTGGGAACATGCCGTGCTACATCCTTCTTGGTAATGTTTTCAGTAAAAATAGTTTCTCTTACAAACATTATGGTTAGAAATGTAAAAACCTAACAGCCGGTGGCCCCTTTAACAAACTGAACATAACAACTTTTGTGTACTGAAAGACAAATGAAGTAAGATCTGGAAGGGTGTGTTTGACAGTCAACCTCCATTGAAGGCCAAGGGCCTAAAGAGAGGATCATCAGCTGAAGGTCCCACATGAGAAGAAATATAACTAATTTAAAGCTTTTCTAGATCATATCTTTGCTTACAACATAAAGAGGAAATTCTCTCAACTTACCTGGAGTAATGAGAGGGTTTGACAGATGGTTGTAGACAGGGCAGAAATCAAGACAGAATCCTCATAGGCATCTAGGAACACAATTACAGCCAGGTCTCACAAGACTGGAATCAAGTCCAAGGGGGGTCCTGGAACCACAGGAGCAGACTCATGCCAGGCAGGATCCTTAGTGTCTACTTCTTTATCTGCTGCTACTCCAGTTGCCCTAAACTCCTGGTTTTGTTCAGTGTCTGCTTATTTATAGTTTTTGCTTTCACGTATCTTTTTTACACATGGACCACTCTGACTCTTCTAAATTCTATCTAGTGTTCATTTCCTATTTTTACTGATAAATTCCTCATTCTCAATTGATTTTCCCTATTGAAATTTCCAAGAGAAATAATCAAACTGGCCTGGTTCATCTTTTCTTACAGAGCCATGTCGGGTTGCTGGACCCTTCATGGATCGGATGACCTTGGGTCAACTACCACACCTGGCTCAGTGGGCTCTGAATAGAGGAGGGATCACATATCACATAATTAAAAAGACACAGTAGCCTAAGGGGTTGCGGGCAGAAGGTATCTCCTTAGAAGGATAGTGAATATGATTGATACCATCATAGCTGGTGTGCATAATACAGAGACATTTTGGAGATGTGAAATGGGCTCTATTTATCTGCCTCCTGAAATTAAGAAGAGAACAAAGTCTGTAATTAGTATAATAAATAGTAGCTGCTCAAAAGGGATGGAGTCCAGAAAAGGAGCCAATTAAAAAAGAAGGTTCAACTGAAGAGAAGGTTCTAGAAACGATAGTGCAGGGAAAAAGATGAAAGGAAAGGGGAGAAGGGAAAGAGCTAGGATGAGGGAAGCCAGTGGATACCCTCCCAGGATGAAGGGAGATAGAGACCAAGCTTGCTGAGGAGCTGGGAGGAAGGGCAGAAGAGCGGGGGTTTTCTAGGACAGGTGGAGTGGTCTCAGAGGCGAGCGTCAGCACAGCTCTGCTGCTACGAGGACTGTGGTCATCACGGTAGTTATAACCAGTGCTATGCTTTCCAAGTTCAAATGAAAGTCTGACAATACCAAGCGTGAGGACAGCGTGGAGCAGTAGAAACTGTCAGCACGGGTTAAAAGGAAAACCACTTATGAACAAATTTAGCCTGACCTAGTAAAGCTGAACATGCATATGCTCATAGCCCAGCAGTTCCACTTCTAGGCGCATAAGCTGGAGAAACTTGGGCATAGATGCACTAGCATTGATTTTCTAAGATTTATAGCAGCATTGCTCTTAAATACCAAAAACTGAAAGCAGCCGAAGTGACTATCAACAACAGAATGGATAACATTTTTGTATAGTCACACAATAACTGCAATGAATATAATGCAAATGAATGAATTGCAGTGATGTACAACATGAATGAATCTCACAGACACAATGTAAAAGGAGCCAGAGGCAAAAGAATACATATGTATAACTTCATTCATAGAAGTTCTAAAATTGGTAAAACCAAGCTATCATGTTTAGGGACATACACTTAAATGGTACCAAGAATAAAAGAGTATAATTTTATCTTGAAATAAAATTGCCTGGTTGTGCCAGAATGTGACAGAAGGTGGTAAAGGAGTGTATAGTAAGTTGGAGAAGGTTTAAGAGGACGTAAACTTAATTTTCCTTCATTTTCAAATCATGACTGTGAAAGGAACAATGAAAGGTTTTAAAATGTTGACATATTTGATTCAATGTTGATAGGTTTATTTACAACATGCAAAAAAGGTATGAAATTTTTATCAGAAAATTACACATAAGTGGCTATAAAAAGAGTTAAAGTAGGACTCAGTTTTCATTCTGTTAAAATAAGTAATTCCTGAGTGGACGGAATGTTCTTAATAAGAACTAGAAATCACTCTGGTTGTCCATGCATTTGCTCAGTTAAAAAGCCCTTACATCACAAGATAGTTTTCCCTAGAATCCTGTGAATAAAACACACCACAGATATTTACAAAGACTGGCCACAGTAACACAACAAATTTATTATTGTTTTATATTATTTTCTCTAGGTTTAAAATTCCCTTGTTAATTGGTGACAGCCTTAACCTGTATTCATAGAACATCCTCAGCGAATGAATTAGAGAACCCCAGAGCCTTGCAGTACCCTCATGCTTCATAGTTTCTTTTTATTTTTCATGATCATTAGTGACTGAATCGTAGAAATAACTATGCATCATATCTCCATAGAGAACTCCACTGTTTTGCATTCTGATACTAAAAGTGATGAAAGTGAATGAACAGGAACCACTCAGCCTTATTAATAACAGGGCATCCTTGCATTTCACTTACTCTTGCTGGAACGCCTTACTACAAGCCAGATATCAGAAACTGTGTTTTCTGGAAGAGGCATCAAAAATGGTTTAGTGTACAACTCTTCCAGATCTATTAATGCAAAAGGGAGTGGAGGCACAGGTACAGGCTTCCCAGATAGGCTGGCATTGTTGCCCCAAGTGGAAACTTCTAGACGCTGAATAGATTCAATTAAGGGTTTCCAAATCACTTTATTCTCGAAGCAGAAGACTTTATGAAAGTGGATTGCTTAACCTAAGGTCAGCAAAATGAGATTAATTACCTACAACTGCAAGAACCTCATGTAATTGTAGTTAATGTTCTTTTTTTTTAATTGGTTATATAAGTCATTTTTGGTCACATTTTCCTTTTAAATCTCACTGTAACTCTTAATTTAACAGGCTAGACTTGTACATACTAGTGTAATATACTTTAAAAGTGTCATCTTGTTAAAACTGGCTCTTCAAATATCAGAAAAAAATCCAACAAAAATGCCTAATATATATTTGTAAGCTGACTAATCATGAGGCAAAATTATTAGGTAAAGAATGATGTATGCTGATTTCCCTTGTATACACAACACTATTCAGGAAAATGGTTAACTCTTTTTAAAGTTCCTTACTGAATTCCTTTACTTACCATGACCATGTAGTTATTTGCAGAAGTTCCAAAATTTAGATAATTTTTTTTTGTAACACAATTATGCCAGAAATATTATTTTAAAAGAAAATTTTCATTTGATTAAGTTTCAAGTCCCACTATTAAGAAACCAGTCATGACAAGAAGGGATTAAAGTTGGCTGCATGAGAGGTAAGACAGAGGCTTCCTCCTAAAACCGCATGTAATATGAAAATATAATTAATACAACTAATCTTAAAAGAGCAACAGGAAAGAGGACTGCGCCAAAAACTGCATACACCTGGAGTAAAGAATAAACCTCACGGAACAGGGTAATGTACCAAAGCCATGGCCCAGCAGGACCCAAGCCCTTCCCCCACCTTAGCTCACTGGTGGGAGGAAGAGAAACAGAGCGGGGAGAGAGTGGAGGCCTGGGACTGCTGAATACCTAACTCCGGAGATCTGCTCTGGGAGCACAAACCTACATTTCATGGTGCTTGCATGGTACTCTCTTGATTAGGGGGTTGGAGAGCTAAGACAAGCAGCATTCCTGGAGAAACTGAGATTTCAGCTGCTTGTGGAAAGCAGGGATCCATATCCACCTGCTCTGTGACAAAGGAAAGGCAGGATGTCTGAAAGACTTCCTAACAGCAAGAGGGCTGCTAAAGGGGCAAGGACTGCACAGAGCTTAGTGCTCAGGAGAAAGGACAGGCAAACAAAATTATCTAAGTGCACTCTGCCCAGCAGGTTAGGAACTTTAATGAACTTCAGGTGCTCCAGCTCCCTGGCTGGCTACACAGCTCCAAGGAACCCCTCCATGATATGCAGCCTATTGTGCATTTCTCCCTGACAGCCCCACCTTGCTCGCAAATCAGAAAACCCTACCCTGGCGTTAGGCCAGCCAGAGGAAAGACCTGTCTACAGCAACTACAAATGCGAAGCATAGAGCCTTATACCTGTGTGTTCAACCAACTGGTTCTGGCAGTGGGGACAGGCATAGCAGCCAGGAAGCAGAAAACAGCTCTTTCTGCCCCCCAGGCACCAATACCACTCCACTGTGACCTCCAACATTGCTTCAGGGGCTGAGCAGCTCCAGAGAGTAGAGCTTCTGGACACTAGAGGGCACCATATACAAATAAGAAATGCCGAAGGAACCTGGTTCAAAGTAAAATTTTGAATACAGCTCCTGAGAAAGATTCAAACGACATCGACCTTGTGAATCTTCCTGAAAGAGATTTCAAAATAAAAATCATTAACATGCTCATGGAGGTAATGAAAAATATTCAAGAGCTCAGGAATGAATTTCAGTCAGAGATCCAATCATTACAGAACACAGTATCAGAAATGAAACATACAATGGAAAGTTTTAAAAGATTAGATATGGTATGGTAGAGGAGACTATGAATGAAATAGAAATTAGAGGAGAGGAATACAAAGAAACTGAGGTACATTTAAGAATGAAAGAATATTTAGAGAACTGTGTGACCAATGCAAATGGAACAATATTTGTATTATAGGGGTACCAGAAGAAGAAGAAGAGAGAAAAGGGGATAGAAAGTGTCTTTGAGGAGGTAATTGCTGAAAACTTCCCCAATCTGGGGAAAGAGATAGTCTTTCAGGCCAAAGAGATCAACAGATCCAGCCAGGGAGCTGGAGCACCTGAAGTTCATTAAAGTTCCTAACCTGCTGGGCAGAGTGCACTTAGATAATTTTGTTTGCCTGTCCTTTCTCCTGAGCACTAAGCTCTGTGCAGTCCTTGCCCCTTTAGCAGCCCTCTTGCTGTTAGGAACACAAGGGACCCAAGGAAGGCAACACCAAGACATATAGTAATTAAAATTGCAAAGATCAAGGATAAGGGCAGACTTTTTAAGCAGCTAGAGAGAGAAAAGAGATCACATACAAAGGAAAGCCCATCAGGCTATCATCAGACTTCTCAGCAGAAACCTTACAGGCCAGAAGGGAGTGGCATGATGTATTTAATGCAATGTAGTAGAAGAGCCTTGAACCAACATTACTTTATCTGGCAAGATTATCATGTAAATTTGAAGGAGGGATTAAACAATTCCCAGGTAAGCAAAAGCTGAGAGAATTTACCTCTCACAAACTGTCTCTACAGTGTATTTTGGAGGGATTACTATAGCTGGAAGGGTTCCTAAAGTTTAATAGCTGACACCAGAGGGAATAAAACCATAGTAAAGAAAGTAGAATAGTTAATTACTAAGCAAATGCAAAATTAAATCAACTATCCCCAAAGTCAATCAAGGGAAAGACAAAGAATATGATACCTAATATATAAAGAACGGATGAGGAAGAACAAGGAGGAGAAAAAAAGGACCTTTACATTGTGTTTGTAATTTCACACTAAATGAGTTAAGTTAGACTGTTAGATAGTAAGGAAGTTAAGCTTGAACCTTTGATAACCACGAATCTAAAGCCTGCAATGGCAGTAAGTACATACCTATCAATATCCTAAATGTAAGTGGACTGAATGCACCAATCAAAAAACATAGAGTCACTGAATGGAAAGAAAACCAAGACCCATCTATATGCTGCCTACAAGAGACTCACTTTAAACCCAAAGATATACACAGACTAAAAGTGAAGGGATGGAAAAAGATATTTCATGCAACTAATAGGGAGAAAAAAGCAGGAGTTGCAGTACTTGTATCAGACAAACTACACTTCAAAACAAAGAAAGTCACAAGAGACAAAGAAGGACATTACAAAATGATTAAGGGTTCAATCCAACAAGAAGATTTAACCATTATAAATATCTATGCACCCAACACAGGAGCACCTACATATGTAAAACAAATACTAACAGAATTAAAAGGGGAAATAGAATGCAATGCATTCATTCTAGGAAACTTCAACACTCCACTCACTCCAAAGGACAGATCAACCAGAAAGAAAATAAGAAAGGAGACAGAGGCACTGAATAACACATTAGAACAGTGGACCTAACAGACATCTACAGAATTCTCCACCCAAAAGCAGCAGGATATACATTTGTCTCAAGTGCACATGGAACATTTTCAAGAATAGATCATATAGTAGGCCACAAATAAAACCTCAGTAAATTCAAAAAGATTGAAATTGTACCAACCAGTGTCTCAGATCACAAAGGTATGAAACTAGAAATCAATCATGCAAAGAAAATGAAAAATCCCACAAACACATGGAGGCTTTACAACATGTTCCTAAATAACCAATGAATCAATGACCAAATAAAAACAGAGATCAAGCAATATATGGAGACAAATGACAACAATAATTCAATACTGCAAAATCTGTGGGACACAGAGAAGGCCAGGCTGAGAGGAAAGTATATTGTGATACAGGCCTACCTCAGGAAAGAACAATCCCATATGAGCAGTCTAAACTCACAATTAACAAAACTAGAAAAAGGAGAACAAATGAAGCCCAAAGTCAGTAGAAGAAGGGACGTAATAAAGATTAGAGCAGAAATAAATAGAATTGAGAAGAATAAAACAGTAGAAAGAATCAGCAAGAGCTGGTTTTTCAAGAAAATATACAAAGTAGATAAACCCCTAGCCAGACTTATCAAGAAAAAGAAGTCTACTCACATAAACAGAATCAGAAATGAGAAAGGAAAAATCACTATGGAAAACACAGAAATACGAAGAATTATTAGAGAATACCATGAAAAATTACATGGTAACAAACTGGATAACCTAGAAGAAATGGAAAACTTTCTAAAAAAATACAAACTTGCAAGGCTGACCCAGAAAGAAACAGAAAATCTGAACAGACTAATTACCAGAAATGAAATTGAACTGGTAATCAAAAAACTACCTAAGAACAAAACTCCTGGACCAGATGGATTCACGCTGAATTTTATCAAACATTTAGTGAAGACCTAATACCCATTCTCCTTAAAGTTTTCCAAAGAGTAGAAGAAGAGGGAATACTTCCAAACTCATTCTATGAGGCCAGCATCACTTTAATACCATAACCAGGCAAAGACACCACAAAAAAAGAAAATTACAGACCAATATTCCTGATGGACATAATGCAAAGATACTTAACAAAATATTAGCAAACTGAATTCAAAAATACATCAAGAAGGTCATACACCATGACCAAGTGGGATTCATTTCAGGGATGCAAGGCTGGTACAACATTCGAAAATCCATCAACATCATCCACCACATCAACAAAAAGAAAGACAAAAACCACATGATCATCTCCATAGATGCTGAAAAAGCATTTGACAAAATTCCACATCCATTCATGATAAAAACTCTCAACAAAATGGGTATAGAGGGCAAGTACCTCAACATAACAAAGGCCATATATGATAAACCCATAGCCAACATCATACTTAACAGCGAGAAGCTGAAAGCTTTTCCTTTAAGATCCAGAATAAGACAAGGATGCCCACTCTCCCCATATCTATTCAACATAGTACTGGAATTCCTAGCCAGGGAAATCAGACAACACAAAGAAATAAAAGGCATCCAAATTGGTAAGAAAGAAGTTAAATTGTTTCTGTTTGCAGATGACATGATATTGTACATAAAAACCCTAAAGAATCCACTCTAAAACTACTAGATTCAATGTCTGAATTCAGCAAAGTTGCAAGATACAAAATTAATACACAGAAATCTGTGGCATTCCTATACACTAACAATGAACTACAAGAAACAGAAGTCAGGAAAACAATTCTATTCACAATTGCATCAAAAAGAAAAAAATACCTAGGAATAAACCTAACCAAGGAAGTGAAAGACCTATACTCTGAAAACTACAAGACACTCATGAGAGAAATTAAAGAAGATACCAATAAATGGAAACACATCCCGTGCTCATGGATAGGAAGAATTAATATTGTCAAAATGGCCATCCTGCCTAAAGCAATCTACAGATTCAGTGCAATTCCTATCAAAATACCAACAGCATTCTTCAATGAACTAGAGCAAATCATTCTAAAACTCATATGGAACCACAAAAGACCCCGAATAGCAAAAGTAATCCTGAAAAGGAAGAATAAAGCTGGGGGGATTATGCTCCCCAACTTCAAGCTCTACTACAAATCCACAGTAATCAAGACAATTTGGTACTGGCACAAGAACAGACCCACAGACCAATGGAACAGACTAGAGAGTCCTAATATAAACCCAACCATACATGGTCAATTAATATATGATAAAGGAGCCATGGATATACAGTGGGGAAATGACAGCCTCTTTAACAACTGGTGTTGGCAAAACTGGACAGCTACATGCAAGAGAATGAAACTGGATTATTGTTTAACTCCATACACAAAAGTAAACTCGAAATGGATCAAAGACCTGAATGTAAGTCATGAAACCATAAATCTCTTAGAAGACAGCATAGGCAAAAATCTCCTGAATATAAGCATGAGCAACTTCTTCCTGAACACATCTCCTCAAGCAAGGGAAACAAAAGCAAAAATGAACATATGAGACTACATCAAACTAAAAATTTCTGTACAGCAAAAGACAACATCAGCAGAACAAAAAGGCATCCTACAGTATGGGAGAATATATTTGTAAATGACATATCTGACAAAGGGTTAACATCCAAAATATATAAAGAACTTATATGTCTCAACACCCAAAAAGCAAATAACCTGATTAACAAATGGGCAGAGGATATGAAGAGACAGTTCTCCAAAGAAGAAATTCAGATGGCCAACAGACACGTGAAAAGATGCTCCACATCACTAATCATGAGGGAAATGCAAATTAAAACCACAGTGAGATGCCACCTCACACCAGTAAGGATGGCCAGCATCAAAAAGACTTAAGAACAACAAATGCTGGTGAGGATGCAGAGAAAGGGGAACCAGCGTACACTGCTGGTGGGAATGTAAGCTATTTCAATCATTGTGGAAAGCAGTATGGAGGTTCCTCAAAAAACTAAAAATAGAAATACCATTTGATCTGGGAATCCCACTCCTTGGAATTTACCCAAAGAATACAACTTCTTAGATTCAAAAAGACATATGTACTCCTATGTTTATCGCAACAGTTTTTACAATAGTCAAGATATGGAAATAACCTAAATGTCCATCAGTAGATGAATGGATAAAGAAGAAATGGTACATATACACAATGGAATACTATTCAGCCATAAGAAAGAAACAAATCCTACCATTTGCAATAGCATGGATGGAGCTGGAGGATATTATGCTCAGTGAAATAAGTCAGGTGAAGAAAGACAAGTGCCAAATGATTTCCCTCATTTGTGGAATATAACAATGAAGCAAAACTGAAGGAACAAAATAGCAGCAGACACAGAGAGTCCAAGAATGAACTAGTGGTTACCAAAGGGAAGGAGTGTGGGAGGGCAAAAGGAATTGAGGGGTATTATGTTTAGTACACATGGTGTGTGGGTTCGCGAGGAAAACAGTGTAACACAGAGAAGGCACATAGTGAATCTGTGACATCTTACTACACTGATGGACAGTGACTGCATTGGGGATGGGTGGGGACTTGATAATATGGGTAAATGTAGCAACCACATCGTTTTTTCATATGAAACCTTCATAAGCGTGTATATCAATAATACTTTAATTAAAAATTAAAAAAAAAAAGAAACCAGTCATAAATGTGACTTGTATTAGTGGTACACATCATGTTTTTCCAGGAACTCAGACTAGGACCTACCACTGTGCTTCCAGAATCTGTTTATCTGTTTTATAGGTAGCAAACAGTATCATTTCTGTCATGGAAACAAACTTGATGATATTTCTGTATTTTAGGCAGTCCACACAGAATCTGGACAGAGGAGAATGGCATATTTGGGGCTCCTAGCTTTGAAGTAAATGAATTGAGTTGATGAGAGTCATGGAAATGTGTCTGTTAACATGAATTTTCAAAAGTATGACCCCAGGGACTTTACCAAGCTTCAAAAGAGGAATTAACTCTCAACCATTAGTACCATATGGCTCTAGTTCTGAACACCATACAATAAAAAGTTCCGTGCACACTAATATCTCTTGTTGCATTTCTGTAAATAAAATTGACCAAATAGATAAGACATCAAATAAGTGATATTGAATTAAAAAATAGCTTAAAAATAAACAAAATGTGTGTGGTTAAACCCATATCCTAAGGGTAGAATTTGTCCACAAGGAGGGACTGTAAGACCAAAACTGACATATAGCCCTGGCTTTATTATGAGTGAAAAAAAATGTGCACACCATGTCCCAGTGTCAAGGAAAGAAAAACTGCATCCTGAGATAACCACCTCCCCAACAGAACATCAAAACAAAACAAAAACCCAACAGGGCCCCTCTGCCTGGTGAGCCATTTTCTGTAAGTCACTAATTCCCTTTCCCTGACTTTTAAAATACTGACAACATGTCCTATAAGAAAATTGCTGTTTTCCACCATGACTAGAGTAAGTATAAACTCAAAAACCTTAATGCCTTGGGGTCTTTTCCTTTAAACACCTAATTAATTTTTTTTAGTTCAGTTAGCAGAGTTTGTAAATAAAAATGCTTTTCTCTTCATAATTCTCTTGGGTCTGCCTTCCTTTCACAGTTTAAAGAAAAGCAAAGAAGTAATTATCATAAAAAGCAGGATTACTTAGTCAGAGGGTGGGCTGTGCTTAGAAGGAGCATGCGTGGAGCTGTGAGCATGCGATCAATATTCTATCTTGACCTGGGTGGTGCTTCAATAAGTGATTGCCCTCTAACAGTATTTTGGAGACAATTCTTTATGAGGTGCTCATATTTATATGTGCTTGTCAACAATGGCAGATTTTTCTCTGCTCTCTCTTCAAGAATAACCATGTAGAGAATCCTTTGGCAGGTGAGGGTAGCGTCTCCCTCAGAACCAGAAGGTAGGTTTATTTGCTGTGCACTGTAACAAAGATAAAATTTCCCTTCAGAACAAAAGACAGACAAGCGGACTCTGAGTTCCTCCACACTGATGCGAGCCCACTGCGTGGTCACCATCCATCTGGGCCATTCCACACTGACCCTGAGGGAAAGAGCATCAGCAGGAACACGAAGGTTTTGTTGCCCACTGTGACTGAGTAACAAAGTCCTTTGTCTCTGACCCAGGAGTCTCCTAACTTCCACCAGCGTCTATGACTCTGAGGCTGACTAACCTGTTAATCTGCAAGTACGATAAAATCAATGACTTCTCACAGCCCTTGACAATCATTTATTACATTTATGACCTTTATAAACTTATGACATTTATATTTTATGGCTTTTTCTATATGCATTTTATTCTATAATATGAAAGATTTGAAATTATAATTAATGGTAAGTACAACTAGTTTTACTTTCTTTTTATACTTCAAGTATATATTTGAGATAAACGATTATAGAATTCTGAAAGTTTTGATGTTTGTGAGTAAATAAATTTGGGTTTGAGAAATTATCTTTAAAGCCTCAAAGATAATAGTAAATTTTTATAGCTGTTCGCTGAAAGAGGAGCTCTCCTGCTTTTTATTTCCTTGCCCAGCTCCCTGCTGTAATACAAAGGATATTTCAGTGTGAAAGGAAATGATCCTTACAGATCGGGAAGGTGTATGAATCAAAATCAATGGAGCAAGAAGTTTAATCCCTGGGGATGTGGCCTACTGACAAAAGGAAAATATATATGAGAAAAAGAGATGAAAAATAAAATAGACATGAAAGTAAAAACAACTTGTACAGATCCCCTCCAGTCTTTGCAGGATCCTGGCCTGTTGAGAATGGTCTAAACTCCGGGATCTTGCCTGACGACGAGAATGTCAGGACTGTAAAGATGAGAGAAGCAAGTTGATATGGGAAACGTTGCTTCCTAAATACCATGACCATATGCTGGCCAAATGGCAAGATGTACTTTGTTCCATGGATGGGAACAGTTTGAAATAAAGGTTATGCTGTGAACAGATGCTAGAAGTCTCTTCTTGAGGAATTAAAATTCAGGGGCAAAATTAGCCAGAATCCACTTTAAAAAAGAGGCTTTAAGAAGTCAGCATCAAACTCTGGGACCAACAGCCAGCAAAATGCCTAGAGCAGCCCTTCTGAAAGTCTCCACTGAATCACCCTCACCACAGAGGAGTCCTGATTCACTAAGGTGAGTGAAATAGGACTTAACAGCAAATAGCTGTGTGATGTATATTGTGTTATTGTTTAAATAGGTGTGTTTTTTGTGCTCTGTTTATATCTGTATTTTCTTTTCCTACAGATTATGTTTTAGATCATTTACCATCAAGTAGAGTTTATGCTCTACAAAGATCATTGAGAAAATGCTCCATTTTGAAGTTGTGAGCCCTTTAATTCTCAGATGTCTTGGGTGGAAGCAAGACCTGGACTCCTTTCCCCTCTTAACTAAATATGGGTTCTGCTTTAAATCTCAAGAGAGGATTTTTTTTTAACTGAAGTATAGTTGACATACAATATTATATTAGTTCAGCTGTACAACATAGTTATTTGACAACCACATACTTTGTAAAATGCTCACCAGAAGTGCAGTTACCATGTCACCATACAAAGTTTTTCCAGTGTTATTGACTATGTGCCCTTTGCTGTGCTTCTCATCCCTGTGACTTATTTCTTTTATAACAAGTTAATATCCCCTTTATCTGTTTACCCCAATCTCCTCCATGCTTTCCCTCCTGACAGCGACCAGTTTGTTCTCCATATTTATGAGTCTGTTTCTGGTTTTGTTTGTTTTTTAAGATTTCACATATAAGTGAAATCATAAGTTCTTTGTCTTTTTTGTCTTCTTCCACTTAATATAATATCCTCAAGGTCCATCGGTGTTGTCACAAATAGCAAGATTCACTGTTTTTATGCCTGAGTTGTATATATGTACCACATCTTTATTATCTGTTAACCCATCAGAGGACACTTAGATTGCTTCCATAGCTTGGCTATTATAAATAATGCTGCAGTGAACATAGGGGCGCATGTATCTTTTCAAGTTAATGTTCTTGCTTTCTTTGGATAAACATCCAGAGTGGAATTACTGGGTCATATGGTATTTCTATTTTTAACCTTTTGAGGACACTTTATACTATTTTCCAAAGTGGCTGCATCAATTTACATTACCACCAAGAGTGCACAATAGTTTCCTTTTCTCTACATCCTTGCCAACACTTGTTACTTCTTGTCTTCTTGATTCTAGCCATTCTGACTAGAGTGAGGTGGTATCTTACTGTGGTTTTGATTTGTATTTCCCTGATGATTAGTGATGTTGAGCATCTATCCATGTGTCTGTTGACCATCTGTATATCTTCTTTGAAAAATATCTCAGGTCCTCTGCCCATTTTTTAAATCACATTATTTGCGTTTTTTTTGGTGTTGAGTTGCATGAATTTATATATATATATTTGGATATTAACCCCTTATTGGATATATTATTTCCAAGTATCTTCTTCCATTCAGTAGTTTGCTTTTTTGTTTTGTTGATGGTTACCTTCACTGTGCAAAAGCTTTTTAGTTTGATGTCATCCCTATTGTTTATTTTTGCTTTTGTTTCCCTTGCCTGTGGAGACTAATCCGGAAAAATATTGCTGAGGCTAGTGTCTGAGAGCTTATTGCCTGTATTCTTTTAGGAATTTTATGTTTTCAGGTCTTACATTTAGGTCTTTAATCCATTTTGAGTTTGTTTTTGAGCATTGTAAAAGAAAGTGGCCCAGTTTCATTCTTCACATGCACTTGTCCAATTTTCCAAACACCATTTATTGAAGAGACTATCTTTTCCCCATTGTATATTCTTACCTCTTTTGTGATAAATTAATTGACCATGTATATGTGGGTTTGTTTCTAGGCTCTATATTCTGCTCCATTGATCTATGTGTCTATATTTGTGTTGGTGCCATACTGTTTTGGTTATTATAGCTTTCTTGTTAGTGTGATACCTCCAGCTTTGTTTTTTACTTTGTCTATTCAGTCTTTTATGGTTCCATATAAATTTTAGGGTTCTTTAGTGTAGTTCTATGAAAAATGTAGTTGGTATTTTGATAGAGATTGCAGTGAATCTGTAGATTGCTTTGAGTAGTATAGACATTTTAACAATATTAATTCTTTGAATCCATGAGTATAGAGTATCTTTCCATTTATTTATGTCATCTTTAGTTTTTTTCATCATTGTCTTATAGTTTTCAGAGTATAGGTCTTTTACCTCCTTGGTTAAATTTATTCCTAGATATTTTATTCTTTTTGATGCAATTATAAAAGGGACTGTTTTTAAATTTCACTTCCTGCTAGTTTGTATTAGCGTATAGAAACACAACATATACATGTATATTAATTTTGTATCTTGTAACTTTACTGAATTGATTTCTTAGTTCTGATAGTTTTTTGGTGGATCTACAAGGTTTTCTATATTAACAGTTTTACTTCTTCTTTATCAATTTGTATGCCTTTTATCTCTTTTTCTGGCCTAATTGCTATGGCTAAGATAGACAGTAATATGTTGAATAGAAATGGCCAGAGTGGACATCCTTGTCTTGTTCCTGATCTTAGGGGAAGCATTCAGCTTTTTACCTTGAATATGATGTTACCTGTGGGTCTTGCATATATGACCTTTGTTATGTTGAGGTATGTTCCCTCTATACCTACTTTGTTAAGTGTTTTTAATCATGAATGGATGTCAAATTTTTTCAAATGCTGTCTCACAATCTTTTTAGATGATCATATAGTTTTTATCCTCCCTTTTGTTAATATGATGTATCATGTTGATTAATTTATTGATATTAAAACATCCTTGTAACCCTGGAATAAATCTCACTTAGTTATATTGGAATGATATTTTTAATGTACTATTGAATTTGGTTTGCTAATATTTTGTGAAGGGTTTTTGCATGTATGTTCATCAGGGATATTGGTCTATAATTTTCCTTTTTTTTGTAATGTCTTTGCTTTTGGTATTAGGGTAATGCTGGCATCATAGAATGAATATACAAGCATTATTTCTTCTTCTAATTTTTGGAATAGTTTGAGAAGAATGGGTATTAACTCTTCTTTAAATGTGAAGCCATCTGGTCTTGGAGCTTTGTTTGTTGGGAGTTTTTTGAATACTGATTCAATTTCATTACTACCTATCAATGTGTTCATATTTTCTATTTTTTCCTGATTCTGTTTTGGAAGATTGTATATTTCTGAGAACTTACTGATTTCTTCTGGTTGTCCAAGTTGTTGGCACAGAATTTTTTGTAGCAGTCCAGAAAGGACTATCAAATCATAAATATTTTAATAGCAAATAGAACTGTAGAGGTAATACATTAAAATCCTTGTTTTAACTGAAAATAAAACTGAAGCACAAGTTTACTCATTAATTTGACCACAAAACAAAATTAAAATTAGACTTCCTAATTCCTATGTCAGAGTATGTTCTATTATATTATCACAAATCCTGAGAATTTCCTTGCCTTACAAGTCCCAACCTACTACATATCTTAGCATACTTCTTTGTTCATCACTTGTCTCCAGCCCCTAGAACAGAACTTGCTACGGAGTAAGTACTCAATGAATGTGTTTTCCAAGAATGGATATTCAAGTCCATATTGTAATGTATGGTATTGCTGAGCCACAAGAGCATGTATTTTTATCTGATGGATATGTCAAGGGTTTCTTCAACATGATTCTGCTACTTGCTCCCCTCACCAACAAGGTGTGAAGGTGTCTAGGTACCTGCACTCACCCCAGCAATGACTTTCTTCACATTTTCAAATTCTGTCACAGATATTTTTTAAATTATGTTTCTGTGCTCTAATATTCTTTTGTTGTTCAATTATGGGAGAAGATGAACACTTTTCATCTGCTTTTGAGCAATTTATTTTTTTTCCCAAGAATTGTTTATTCAGTTCCCCTGCCTCTTTTATCATTGAGTTGTTTATTTCTTAACCTTAATGTAAAGGTTTTTTTTCTGTTAAACAAAGTGGTTCTTTTTTCTGTCAACTGAGTTGCAAATGTTTTTTTCCCCATATTTTAATGTTACTCTAATTTCTTTTAATACATAGTTTAGAATTTCTATGTCATAAAATTTATCAATGATTCTTTTATGACTTATGGTTTATATCCTATTTTAAAGGCACTTACCATTAAGAATTTTTTTTAATTGACAATATTTTTCTAGTGCTTTTATGGTTGAAGTTTATATGTTAATTCTCCAGACATATATTTTGATGGCAAAGTTAAGGATCTAGCTAAACAAATATTTGGGAACTGTTCAATCATTTAAAAATGCAGTTACCTTAAAAATAGCTACGATTGGGTCAGTGATGACAGCTAAGTGGTATCCAACACAGCTTTGTCTTAGGGAATTTATATTAGTCAATTCAGATAAAGTATAGGGAGCAACACTTTCTTCCTTCCAACCCCTGATTGTCGCATTACTTCATGGATCAGTTGCCAAACTGTTCACTTTTATCATGTATGCATCTTGAATCTTTAGTTGGAAAACCTGGATTGCAATCCAATATTTTCCTGCTTATGTGATTTTAGGCAAATCTCTTTCCTTCTGTGAGTTTTAAACTTTTTTCTACAAAATAAGGATATTAGATGATGACCTCCAAGATCTCTCCAGAAATAAAATCTCACAGTCCTATAATATCTTCCAGCTCTGACTTTTCACACAATTTTACATCTATGGATACTATAGATAATCCGCAACTGGACAGCATGTTACATCTGAAGATTCCTCAAACGTCACACATTTCCAAGAGGGAAATGCAGAATATAGTATTTGCCATTTTTATTTGACCACAGAATCCTGTTTCCTAATGAAGCTCGGGCCTCTGAATACATGAAAATAAAGCTCCTGCAGATTTAATTCCTTTCCTAGTTTCAGTTTCTTTGCTATAATGTTCTCACGTTGTTTATAAAAAAAAATTAAGGAATTATAAGTAGCCAGGTACTTAAGCCTAAACCATGAAACATCATGGTATTTTTAAACTCTACCAACAGCAGAAGTATTTTTCTTTTTAAGATTGCATTATTTCAACTGATTATATCAACATCCAGCAAAGCAGTTGGTTGAAACCTTACTAGCACCATCTGACACTGAGTTTTAGAGAAATTGAGGCAGTTACATGAGAATTCCGTCCTCAGGCTCTCCTCTCCTAATGAGTACATGAAAGAGTCATTGTTTCCCTTATTCAGGGATACTTCTTTCATGCTTTATATTGCTTAAAAGTATCAAAGTCTCACAAAACCCTAGGAGAAATTAGTGTGAATGTCATTGTGAGCCAGTCATATGCCAGTTTCCAACTCGGGAGAGTGAGTTTTTGCACAGCATTTGCAAGCAGGATATTTATAGTGGGTCACAAGAAGAAGTGGTTAACTTACTCCCAAATTATACCTCTAGCCTAGAATGCCTCAAACTTCACATCCATTTATCCGAAGGTCTGCTGGATATTTCTACTCAGATGTCCCAGAGGCACCTCCAAAACATGTCAAATACTTAGCAGCCTTCTCCCCGCTGCCATCTGCTCCTGTTACGGTCTTGGTTTTAGCATCCACCTTGAATTCTTGACTCTTCCCTCTTCCTTACTCCAGTACCAAGTTAATCACTTCTTACAGTTTTCTCCTGTCCATCCCTTTACTCACCTCCCATGTTGCATTTTATCTTCACCACTACTTAGAGGACAATCTCATTGTCCTCATTCTTGTCCCCTTAAACTTTCCACGCACTGAAAATTGCTAGAAGGACTTATTTAAAAACAGATCCAATTATTATTAACTTGTTTGAAAGTGTTCATTAACTTCTTGTCCACACCTAATAGGATAAAGCCTGAATTCCTTAGCATGGCTTTAGACTCTACCATTTTACAAATCTGTTCAGGCACTGTGAGCCCTATAGTCACCCCTGACTTCTCTCTTCCCCAATCCACCCAGATCAGATTAGGATTTTCTCCTGGTTACCCCCTTTAGATCTATGAATACCACGCTTGCTGGACTTGCATGTTATTAAATAGTTACCTGATGTGTGCCAGTCTTCTTCACTGAACTGAGAACTACTTGTAGGTAGAAACTGAGTCCTAAATACTTTTGTTTCTCAACATCTGGCACAGTGCTTGGCATAAAGTAGGCATTCTATGAATATTTACTAAATTGAATAAATATTCAAAGACATCAGTCATTTTCAGAAAATATTCCTTAAATCTATGTGAGAAACCATTTATTGGCAGCATGACTTACAAAATATAATGTCCAACTGGAAGACAGATGATATGTAGGCATATTTGGGGAGGAGTCTAACCATTTATATGATATGGGAGAAAATGTATTTTATATTAATTCAATAGTATTTCTTGAATACTTCCTAGTGTGAAATACAGTATCAAACATTGGGAAAGCAGAATTTGAGATTTTCCAGCCACTGCCTACATAGCTGGAATTGAAAGTAGCAAAGCCCTCCTATTTAACCCATTCTCATTTTCCAGGGAAAAAATGTTGAGTGATAGAAAAGAAGTTGAGAAGGACAAATTTTGGTAAACTCTTGGACTGTAACATATACAGATGGCTTATTATTTACTTTAGAAGAAAACAGTGTAAAATTATACATACAGTCTTTATTATAAAGCTGGTTAACTATTAACTTAAAACCATCCTAGCAATTTTATTATTATATGTGGATAACATGTTCCAAGTTATTTTAAGGACTCACATCACAAGCAGCAAATGATTTATGATCATCTATGAAGCACATTAAGAGGGAGAGAAGGGAGTCACCTGAACTTTGTGTTCCAATGACCTGGCTCCACCCACGAGTAGGAGAGCTGCCCTTGAGTGACACTTGTATCTTAGACAAACGATGTTGAATTAGAGTCCTAAGTAAATTCTGAAAAGCTCCATCTATTGTGCATGTACATTGTAATAACACTTAATAACTAACGTGGTTAATGATGTTACAAAGAAAAATACTGCTCCCTCTAAATTAGAGTGTAGGTCTCCAGAATACTTTGATGTGCTTGGGTGGAACAATACAAACTACTAACAATAGTTGAGCGCACTTTGTGTGCTATGCAGATTTTAAGAACTTACTGTCTATTATTTTATTTATCCACACAACAATCTTATATAATAAGTAATCTTATTCCTCTTTTACCATTGAGGAATCTAAGTCATAAATCAGTTAAAATAATTTTCCTGAAGTAACAGAGATGTAAGTACGATGCCAGAACCCGTTCTCTAAACTCGCATTCTCTAATCCCCCACCCTCAGCGGCTTTTCCATGCACATAAATGCACCAGTGTGCACATGGTGGGGAGGGCACACGGAGAACGTGGCAGTGACATGGACAACGGGGAAGACAGAGCAGTCCACATTGGCTTGTGTTAGGAACTTTTTCTAACGATGTTAGAAAGTGTCTGCAATATAAATTCTCCTTCATCTCTGATTCCAAACTATCAGTCAAGTACATGTTGCTCATTAAAGTTTGTTGTAAAGAGCATTTTTTTGTGGGATTCAAATATATGTTGAGTTTCACATCTAGGTCAATGCAGTGAAGTACAGACATAGCATGTGACCATGCCAGACACCAGAGGCAAGGAGATCTGAGAAATTTCAGCACCAGCAAGATACTAAAATTTGGGGGAATCCCAGACATTCTCTAGGCTATGAACTTGGGACTTCATTAAATTCAATCTGGATCTCAAGATTTGTAGAGATCTGTGTAAGTCTTTAGTCAGTATTAAAATAAATCTGTGGATGCATATGCCAGGGCTTGCTAATATGGGTAAGTTAATGTCCCTTCAAAGCTGACTCATAATTTGGGCTTCAGACTGTATTTTCATAATCCCCTGATTTAGGCCTGGGAGGTGTTGAAGAAGACTCTGTTCTATCTTTCAAGGAACTTACAGTTCAGAGGAGGAGACAGGCAAGCAAGAGGCAGTGATTCTCCAGTGTGATTAAGTCCCGTGACTGCTGTAAGCAGAGGGGTGATGGGAATATTACGAGAGGCACCTCTTTCAGTCCGGGGGAGGGAGCTAAGGAAGGGTTCCCAGAAGAATGGATGCTTAACTGAGAATGAAAAACTCAGAAGGAGCTGGTCAAAAGGGGAAGTTTGTGGCAAAAAGAGGAGGAGGAGTGAAGAAGAGAGGTAACTGAAAAGAAGTAACAGTCATGCAAAGGCCCAGAGAACAGGTGGGCCAGGACACCACATACAAGCGGTCCACTGGGGTGGGAACACAGAGCATGAGGCGGAACGGGGCCGGCCAAGCTGCAGGGCTCAGACCTCGGAGGGCTTTGTCTAACTGAAGCATTTGAAATTTGTTCTACTCCAAGTGTTGAGATACTGACATATTGAAAAGGGACAGGGACACAGGCTGAGTTGCAGTCTAGAGATCTCGGTGGCTGCAGTGCTGAAAGGGGGCTGGCAGGGGCGCAAAA
Source organism: Manis javanica (assembly GCF_040802235.1). NCBI lineage: Eukaryota > Metazoa > Chordata > Mammalia > Pholidota > Manidae > Manis > Manis javanica. Next base: position 20,571,213 of record NC_133168.1, read on the forward strand.
GGAGAGGCAAGGAATCCGCCTGCCGAGAGACCGATGCAGCGATCTGAGCTGGAGGGGATGATTGATGGCTGGGACCAACTCAGTCATGGCGGCAGGAGGAGAGAAGCACTGGATTTGGGGACTAGTTTGAACATGGAATTGGCAGAACTAAACCATGGCTGGGAAGGATATGAAGAAAGGGAAGATCAAGGATGACCCCATGCTTCTGACTTTTTTTTTAAGGCTGAAATGAAAAGGACAAACTTGCTTATCACTTAGCCTGGGAACACTGTCCAGTTTTGCTTTGGAGTAGACGCATTTCTTCCTGAGAACCAAAGAGGAAGAATCTGAAGGGAAACACTTCAGTGAGGACTCTCTGGGTGACAGGATAGGTGACTCCTGAAGAAAGCAACAGAAAGAAGAACCGGAATGAGCTGGATAGAAACCTTACTGAATCATGGCATTTTAAATTGAACTAAATTTAGTACGTGAAAATAATTGGCTTTGGAACACGTCCAGGAGCTGATTAATTCTAGTCAAAGTATTTTTAATTTTCTCTTCTGAATTAAACCAAAAATACTCATTTGTCCATGGTGGAGGCTGAACATGTCCAAAAGATGAAAGTTAAAAAAAAAAGTCTTAAAAGTTTCTGGTAAATTTATAAAGGATCATCTCACTTAACTGTTTTCCCATGTAGCAAGACGACGTCCTGGAAAAGGTCCTCTCCCGGGAATCAGGAAGCTCTGACCTGTGTTTCTGCTACTGTCACCATCCCGACCCATCATTCACCTCCCTGGGCTTCTAATTCCTTGTCCATGAAATGAAGAGTTTAGGTGAGACCACCTCTTAGTTCTCCTCAAGCTCTAAAATTCTTAGGCCAGAGCATATTTGATTAAAGAACCTTTCTGTGTGCTGCTCACTCACGAGAACAAGAGGTGCACATGGCTATGGAGTCAGGCTAGCACAGTTCTTCACAAATATTTGACCTTTATGAATGGAAATTGTTTCTGTCATTATTGCTATTTCATATGATAATGAAAGTGGTGCCATGGCAGAAAAAGACAGAAGGAAGGAGGATTTGCCAGGTTCAGCTTCCAAAGTTGGGAGCCATCCCCAAATGATTCCTTAGTGATCTGGAAGAGTTAAAGCACTTGTAGCCAGAATGTCTTTGAGTTGGTCTTTGTAGAAATCCTCTTTTCTTCTGTCTGAACTTGATGGCTTAACTCTGAGATGCCAATACACTGGGCTAAACACCCCAGAAAAGGAGGGAACTTTTGTTTACTTACTTGAATTCTTCCTTTCTACCTTCACAACTCTGTATCTTTCCTTTCTTTGGTAATCTGGGGAAAGCAGTAAGGGAGTCATAGCTAACGCTGGGTGGGTCTCATCTGCAAAGCCTATTTTTTGGATAAGACTGATTCATTAGACAGGTAGGTGCTTCGGATTTACAGCCTGGCTTAGTCATTCCTTGCTGGTCATTGACTGAAGCCTCACTAATGAGGCTTTCTCTGCCCCGTTTCCTTGGGTATTCTGACAGGAAGGGGAGACAAGTGAACTGTTGAGAAGGAACTTCAATAAGACTGATGTTAAAATATCCTGACAGATGGCAACTACTTACATGTGTTCTGCATGTGCATGTGAGCATGCATGTGTGTGTGTGGGGGGGGAGGCATGTGCACACACACTGCTGATGCTCCTGGTGATGTTCATTGGGAGGGGGAATGAACAGCCACTTCCTTCTTCACTGGCTGTTATCTCTTGCCAAAGATCCCTCATCAGGCTGCGGAATGGCTGCCTCCCTGGGGCTCTGCCCTGTGAGAGCTGCTGTAGCAGCTTCCCTTCGCTGGGGCAGCCTTCTGGGTTATCCTCATTCCTGTCCTTCCCGAACCTCCCTCTGTTTCAGAGCCTTCCTCTTGCATTTATTACATTGTTCTCATGGTTTCACAGTTTTATTGAAGCTGTGCCTTTCATAGTATTCTGCATTTAATACTTCTGGAAGGAAATGAAGTATCTATTTCACACACACACACACACACACACACACACACACAAAAAGCAAATCTGTAAGGGAGATGGGGACCTTCAGCATAGGACTAGGGTTAATTCATTTCTCAATATAGAAATGATACACAGAACTAATTACCGGGCATACTGCAGGAGTAAAAGCTTTATAAGAGTAAACATTCCCTTTTGTAAAGGGAAATGGATACAGGAAATTTCAGGTGTGGTGACCTAATTAAGGAAGCTATTAGAATCCTAATAAACTTGGTCATTTTGGCACTCAGGGAGTTAGTTTTTCTTTGCATTTTGGTTGGCGTAGAAAATAGGACTTTTAGAGGAAGAGTCGAAGTAAGGTTCATGAAAATTTCCATCATATTTATTGTTTTTAATTTGCCTTCTAATATTCAAATACCAATTCATAAAATCATTGTTAGAAATGCTTGACTTGTTCATTATATCTATTAAAACTCTTTTTCTTTTTCAGGGTCTTTGGAGGGAAAGTGGGTCTTTGAAAAAATCCACATTTGAGCAAGAACAAAAGATATGTTTTGTACTGAATCAATCAGTTTGCTTTAACACAAATGGTAGGCACTTCTAAATGGACTTCAGACTTCCTGTTCAAAATATCAGTTCAACCAAGGAATCTGACCTCTTCTCCCACCTTCCATCCTCTCCTCCAAAATTCCATTGAAATGACAGGAGGATATATTTCTAAAAGAACCAATCCATAATAACACTGCAAAACAGGAAAAGTGCCATCAATGGACTAGACATTTTGACACATTTCAGCTGGTATAGGATTGGTGGAGAAATCAGAGAAGAGAAATTACAGCACAAGACACCACAAGTTCTGTGGCAGAGGAGAAAGCATGGCAGTGCCTGAGTTACAGCCAGATGTCAAAAAAAGGTAAAGAAATAAGAGAAGAAAGGGAGTGGATAAGGAGGAAGGAAAGGAATGAGCAGCTGCACCCAAGACTAAAGTAATAAAGCACCCCACTTCTAGAGTCAGGTTCCCCCCTATATTGTCAGTTGTGGAGACCCCATTTTGCCTCTCTGTTGCCCATTGTTTAGCCTTAAAGAAAACCTACTCATCAAAATGCCCTGTCCCAGCACACAAAGCTTGTGGTGAGACCACCGAGTCAGAAGAAAGCTCCATTAAGAAAATGGATCTACTGGTCTCTGAAAGGCCCCTTCCCAGCCATTCATACTAAGCAACAAAGTTCTTTACTCACCATGATTTAATCACCAAGGGTTGTCAGACATGTAAAAAAAAATCAGAAGCGTGAAAGGGAAGCTCCAAGTTAAACAGAGCCTTGGAGAAAGCAAAGATAGTTCAGGTACCAGAAGTGGACTTTTTATAAAGTCTATTTTCTGAAAAATTCCAGAGGTTGTTATATTCATAAAAACACAGTGCTTAAAAAAAAAAGCAATGACAAAAAGAAAAAGGTTTTAAAAAACACATACACAATCATTGAATTAAGGTGTAATCACTGGATAGAACAGATTATTAAATGCACACATCTAATTATTTACATGGTAAGCTGTGATCTAGCAGTATGGATAACAGAATGGAGAAAATTTCCCTCAACCTAGGAAAGAAGTCTTTGAAGTAGGATTCCTGAGTAGCAGCAGAGACATAAGCTAAGAGATTAATAAAAGCAAGTCTCCATATTCAGCTTTTGGCCTTGAGCCTGCCAAGTGCCAGACAGCATGGAAAATGTTCCTGTGTAGGTACACCCCACTGAACAGTCATATCCCCAAGAGCAAAGAGAGAATCCTCAAAGTAGAGAGGAAAAAACAGATTACCTACAAGAGAATAGAACCAGATTGCCTTGAGATTTCTCATCACTAACAGTGGATGCAAAAGGAATTGAGCAATAGTGTCAAAATTTTTAAGGCAAAGATCTTGAATCTAAAATTTTACACCACAGATTTTCAAACACATTTTCAGACAAGAACTTAAGAAGTTTACTAGGCATATATCCTATAATTTAAACCTTAATTTGGCAAGAGAGGAGCAATCAAAATAAGAATCTCAGGATGAGGGTAGGGTGGGATGTAAGAAATATTGGTAACTCGCGTGACCCAGAATTGAGAATTTAAAGAGGATTGTTAGGCCTTGATTCTTGGAGCTTCTCCTATGAGTGGTGAAGTTTTAGCGCTACAGAATTCTCATTGTCTCTTCTGACATAATATTTGATTCTACAGGGAATAATGTTGACATGTTTATATTGAACATGCCATTTGGGGTTTCATTTTTCATATTATCTTACCAGGCAAAGCACAGAGGACTTATATTTATGTAACAGAATATAGAGATGGATGGATAGACAGAAAGGCAGACAGGTGATACGTATAGAGATAGACTGATAGGTTTTTATACACCTTAGAATTGTAAAAATGAAGGTATAACAAAATATTTGTGAGGTTCCTGAGGAAGAGCAGTGGAAAGAAACTTAATGTGATCACTTCTTCCAGGTTCATTGGAGAAGCTCAACGGACAATGTCTACAGTTTGTACATCCAGACATAGAAGCATAATGACAGCAATAAGAAGGATAAAGTCAGATAAAAAGGTTACAAAAGATTCTGTCAGTGGAGGCAGAGTAGAGGGGCAGCCACAAGGAGGTGGTAAAAGGAAGAAATTTTGGCTTCATATTTCATACATTATTTGCTGTTTGAAATTTGTTACTGTGTTCATGGATTACTTTGATGATTAAAAACTAGTTTAGGCAGCAACAGACTCACAGAACCCAAGAGCGGACTAACAGCTACAAGGGGAAAAGGACTGGGGAGGATGGGGGGGCAGGGAGGGAGAAGGGGGAAAAGGGGCATTACGGTTAGCACACATGATGTACTGGGGGGACACGGGGAAGGCAGTGTATACGGAGAAGACAAGTAGTGACTCCATAGCATCTTACTACGCTGATGGAAAGTGACTGTAATGGGGTATTGGGGGGGACTTGATAATAGGGGGAGTCTAGTAACCATAATGTTCAAGTAATTGTACATTAATGATATCAAAAAAACTAGGAAAAGAGAAAAAAGCATATTAAAATGACTTTATAGTTCATCCATCTTTTAGCTTTGGAGCACAGCTGAGGAAAAGGGAAAATTCAGCTGATCACCCTCATGTATTTTTCAGTGCGTTCAAAAATGCCAGGATGAACAAGAAGCAAGTAATCACTTGAAAGCTATGGTAGGCAAAGTCCCAGATAAAAATGGTAAGTTCTGTTTTACTATACAGAAGTGAATTTAGAAAAATCAGGGATAGTGCAGACCAGTGAGAAAAAGTATTTAAACTGTGCCTGAGAGGTTGCACTTCTTTAAAATCTGCTCTCGCTACTTTTTGACACTCATTTAACAGATATTTTATTGGATGTTTACTACATATCAGGCTGCTGATAATGTATCAATGGAGTTAGTTTTTATTTAAATCTGTAATGAAGATATAACTAATAGATATTTTGTTTAATAATTTTATGTCTTAATAGAGAATTCTGTCCTTGTTGAGAACAAACAATGCTATTGATTCAGTGTCTGTGATTCTCATGGTATCTCCTAAGAATATTTCTGTAGCTGAAGAAAGGCTGACATGGTCAGAGCTTAAGACAGCATCCCTCACCTGCTGGCACTTGCCAGCATTTTATGCACCATGCCTCCAATGTGTCACCAACCTGTTTGTTATGGAGTTTGACTTGCAAAGCTAAATTGGCAAATTGCAATGAATATTTTTAGAAGATAATTCTTAAAGAAGCAATGTTTTGGAAGCAGGCTTTTTTGTGGAAACAAATTTGGGCACCAGACTAGGGAGGGCTGTAGTGCTAGGTTAGAAACCTGAGCTCTCTTTTCCATATTTTTTTTTGTATGTAAAATGGGATAGTAACACTTCCTGCTTTCTAGAATAACTGTGGGAATTAAGAGTTATAATGATAATAGTGTCTGCCACATGGTTAGTACTTAATAAATTTAATAATACAAGTGGAAAGAAGTTCCAATATGTTAAGACAATAAAGGATTTGGAGGATCACCCAGAGAACATCATTAAGGACCAGGAAGGTCCTAAGGAATAACATGAATTATATAATGGTTTTGATGGGCAAAGGCTGAACATAGCAATGGAGATATACACTAACTAGGCCTATACTAGTGTATATGAGGTGCAGTGAGGGACCAGTCGGGTGACACCACAGGGCTTGTCTGCAGAGCAGAAGTAGGGTGTGATGGCTACAGAGGCCTGAGACAGGTGTTTTTCATGTATTCTTTATCCCACTCCCAACTCATGATGCTGACAAGTAGCCTCTTGGTGAATACCACGGAACATTGCTGGAAACTGAAAAACAATTCAAGAACTTTCCAAAATCTACCTTGTCAATTGAGAGTTGGTGTAAGTCATTTGATATAAAATAACCATCTCCCTGGTTTTCAGGAAGCAAACAGTTAGTTTGGTACATGCTCTGAGATAATTTGTGGCAGTACATCTGTAAATTGGGGAGTAAGTACTGAGATGAATCTTTTCATCTAGATACCTAGAACCCTCTAGAGTATCAAGGCTTTGTGTAGATGTAGACTCTCTAGATAATCTACTTCGAAGATCATCATGCTTACAAACATACAGAATGAGATGACGAAGTGGAATAGAAAAAATGTTATCTATTGTCTTATATCCATGAAGACTCTAGAAAATAAACACAAAAACATCTGTTTCAGTTCCATTATGATCTATTTTGGTACAGTGACATTTAAGCAGACAGGGCACCTCTTCCTATGATGCCAAGCAAGCTTATGTCCTAAACTGCTTTCTACTGGTCACACAGGGAGACATGAAGGTAATGAATCACCCACATATGATGTGCCCACTCACTCTGTGGAGTCACTGAACCACGGTGTATGCGTTCAGCTGTAGAGAGAGAGGCAAGCTGATAGGAAAATGCAGGCAAGTACGTGGCTGTACACTTCCCAAAGAATGACGAGTTCAAGAAAGGGCAAACTGTCTAACAATCTCAAAAAAAAAATGTGAGGCTCAAGGGAAGAAGAAAATGTAGGATGATATTAAAGGGAAGGAAAGGGAAGGTCATCCTGCATGAAAGATTCAGGACTTTCTTGGGTTTGAGGTGACACAGAAAGGGAAGACTAAATCCTCACTCTCTGAGATTTCAGATCTCAAATATGACATGTGGACCTCCTCACTTCCCATTTCCACCCTGGACCTGACCATAGGTACTATGCCAGACCATTTGCCACCAGCAACACACCATGAACAAACCTTTCTTATACTCAGAGGCCTATGGCTAAAATTTGCTTATATCTCTTATAGCACGCTATTGTGTTCTGGAAATACACAGATGAATACAAAACATTCACCAGAAGCATTTTCCCAGACCGACTCAGCTGTAGGCCTCTGTGACTTCAGGATCCCAGACAAGGCGGGATATCCAGTTACTTAGAAATGACTGAGCAACAGCTGCACTTCATTCATTGTAACCTTTTGTAAAACATGACCATAAATCACTAAAATCCCTACCTCTCCAAAAACCCTGTTGCTATATCAGCTGAAGTGCATATAAATACTCGAAAGAATTCCTCTGGGGAGGAATAAAATGGCCCTCTCCATGTAGCAGTTTACAAGAAAGCATTTGATTTGGTCCCTCAAGTACAAGGAACTAACTCAGTTTCAGACACAGAAACTCTGTACCACATACAAATATCATTACAATAGATCACACCTATTTGGAGCTCAAAAATTTGAAATTTTGGAGAATTTTTTAAATGATTAGAATGAAAGACAAGTTTTATTCTGGGAGAATTAGTTGAAGGATTTGAATACAATTCTCTAAATGTTTATTGATTAGATTAGTGGGTTCCCATGGTGTGCTCTATAAAATTTTAAGCAGTTGGGTTAATGGATATGTTCACACACACATCATTACCTTTTTATTAGTTTGTATGCATCCCTGGTAGCTATTTTAATAGCCCTAACCAATTTGTGATGAATTTTTGGGGGTGTTGGATCCTTAAGTCAAGCGTAACACTTTAAAACATTGAGGGAGAATACGAAGATAATTCTTTTTTTTTTTCTATTTTGGTATCATTAATATACAATTACATGAGCAACATTGTGACTACTAGATTCCCTCCATTATCAAGTCCCCTCCACATACAGTCACTGTCCATCAGCGTAGTAAGATGCTATAGAGTCACTACTTGTCTTCTCTGTGCTATACTGCCTTCCTGGTGCACCCCCTACATTATGTGTGCTAATCATAATACCCCTTAATCTCCGCTTATCCCTCCCTTTCCACACACACACACACCCGCCCTCCCCACAGTCCCTTTCCCTTTGGCAACTGTTGGTCCATTCTTGGGTTGAAGATAATTCTTAAGTAACAATTTCTTCAATGTAAGTTAGATTTAGGTTATACATAAAGATGAATCTTTCATCTATATGTGTTCCCTTTGCCTTAAAATGTGGTATATATGGTCCAGAGGAAGCAATGTGCCTTCTGAAATTCCAATGAAGGAAGAATTTTCTGACAACAGAATGGTTTTCAGAGCTCTTTTCCAAACCATGATTATTATCTCCTATCACATTTTAGTCACACTAGTCTCGTTTCTAGCCTGGCTCCTGACGCTGCAGCAGCAAGGCACAAGTTCTAGTGGTTTTGGATTTTTCATTTCCAAATTCCTTTGATTGAACAACAGGCAAGAGTTGGTTCTGAAAAGCAGGGATTGGCCCCAGCAGGGATGGCAATCAGTAGTGTAAGGCTGACCCTGTGGAAGAGGTGAGCCCATCCCAGAGCAGAGGGACTGAGAGAGTGGGAATGGACTGGGCTGGACTCCGCACTGGTGTAAGTCCCCAGCCCCACAGCTGCAGCTCTCTGGGTTGGTGTCATGTACTTTGCTGAGCTCCCCACCTGTATCCTGCATCCCTCATAAAACTAGTACAAGGGCACACAGAACCTTCTTCAGGGGTCACCACACACCATAAATTCCCTCACATACCCCTGCCAACATTCGGGGCCAGTACTTAAATCCTTCATGCAACATCCCTGTGCAGAGTCTCGTGACCGCCACTCACCCCGTCATGCATCTAGGCACACATTGATTGTACAGTTCAACAGCTGTTCACAGAATAGGGCCCAGGAGGAAACTCAAATCTCAGAACTTAATATGCGATACAGGTGACATATCGAATTAAGGAAAATAGGATGGTTCATTCAATAAATGAAGGTAAAATCATTGGTTCTCCATTTGGAAGAAATTAAGGTTATATTCAAATCTCAAATTAAAAGAATAAAAAACAAAATTATAAAGAAATAACCATAGACAAAATATTTTTTCTAATTCTAGGTTGGGGAAGGTCTTTCTAAACAATATAAAAACAGAATGATATATAAAATATTTAACAAAACTGGCTTCAAGAATATGAAACTAGATGGCAAAAGATGCTGTGAATGAAATTGAAAGACAAGTGAGACACTGAGAGAAAATACTTGTAATATGTATGAAAATAATCAAATATATGTTCACTGAAGAGGAAATGCAAATAAGTAATACAGAAGCTCCCTGTAGCTAATCATTAAAAATTCTAATTAAAACAACACTGAGATATTTTGTGCCCCACCTCTAGACAAAAATTTATCAGCATATTGGAAGTAGCTACTGATCCCGGGGGTGTAGGGACACAGGCACTTTTCGTAGATTTTGTTTTGGTGGGAACACAAATTGGCACAACTTCACAGAGGGAAATTTACTAGTATCTAATGTATTTAAATGTTTATAAGGATTTTACCAATCATTTCAATATCTAGAAATTTCACCTATTGAAACACTTAAGAGACAGGGAGAGGGGGGAGTGGGGGAGAGGAGAGAGGCAGAGACGGAGGGGGGTGGGGAGGGAGGCAGAGATGGAGAAAGGGAGGGGGAGGGGAGAGAGGCAGAGGAGGGGAAGAGGAGAGGGAGGGGGAGGGGAGAGGCAGAGATGGAGAGGGGGGTGGGGAGAGAGGCAGAGACAGAGAGGGGGAGGGGAGAGGGAGAGGGGGTGGGGATAGAGAGGGAGAGGGAGGGGGAGGGGAGAGAGGGAACGAGAAAGACCCATATAATCAACTGTTACTCAGTCATTAAAAGGAATGGGTTAGATGTGAAAATGAATACAGGCAAAAATGTAATTTGCTGAATCCTGTAAATACCATGATCTCATTTCATAAAAGTATGTATGCACATAATTATATAGTTTTCGAACTATATGTATATGTATATGTATGTATAGTTTTATGAAATGAGATCATGGTATGAGAAGAGAAATTGTATATATAAGATTCTAAAACATACATTTTAGAAAAAACTCAGAATGTGTATTTATCAAACTTTAATGATTACCTCTGAAGAGTTGGATTGTTTACTCTTTTAAGATAACAATTATTTAATACCAAAAAGAAAGGTAAAAGTAAGCTTCTTGGAATAAAAGTTTGGAGTTGGAAGAATATTAAGGAATGATTTCATCTAACCCTCCCGTTTGTCAAAAAAGACATCAGAATTGTAGAGAGGCTGAGAAATCCCCACGCTCACACAGAAGGTGGCAGCAGCGCCGGGAGGAGAGGTGAAGCTTGTGTGTCACGTGCTCAGTCAGCATCGCCCTAGTGACCCGGTCAGATGATGGGTTTTCACTTTTTTCCCTTTCATGAGAATGCAACAATAATTAATGGAAGACATGTTTTTTAAACCAAGTATCTACTACGTGGTAGGCATCAGGCTAGGCACTTTTCAAGCATTCCCTATAGCGTCTAAAGCTCACCCTGTGAGATGGGTTGCCTGTGTTTTATGGCTGAGGCGTACCCATTCCTCGCTCCTTGAGACGGTTGAGGAGCATCTCTCCCAAACCGTGAGGCAGCTGTTCTCACCTGGGTCTGGACTCGGCCCGCAGTAACCACTTCTCCATCGCCCACCAGGCCACTTCCTCGCCTCTCCAAATACCCACCAGTGTCTACCTGTGGTGCTGAGTATGAATGTGGTGCATGAACTTTGCACAGGTAAGTCTTACAAATATCGAGGTTGATTTATTTTTTAGGAGCAGAAACTTGAATAGAATGTTTCAAGGGCACGTCCTTCGGGACTCAAGGTAAAAGCAGATTTCCATTTGTTTTCAGTGGACAGTTGTGCAGAAACAAAGGAGTGGAGATTGCCGTAATATCTAGTTTGCAGATGGACCTGACTGTAGCTACAACAGGTCTGTAAAGGAGAAAGCCAATTTCACTTCTTTATTGGTGCTAGAAAATGAGAATTGTGGGATGAGAGATGAAACAGCGGGGCGGGCCAGGGAGAACCCCCTGGGATTAAGGACCGCCCACGAAATCTGTGGGACTCAGCACAAAGTGAAAACAAAGGTGTCTCCTTTGCTCAATATTTATTGAGAATTTCAAGATGGCAACATTTAAAACCAACCATGGGGCCCTTCTGAGCATGAGTCTCTGTGCCCCAGTACAGGTCACACATCCTTGGAGCCAAGCCTATCTGGGCCCCAGTTTAAGTCCAGTCTCCGTGATAAACCAGATGCTGACTCTGTCACAGCTCTGGCCCCTGTTTCTTCCCTCTTCTCCTCCCAAACTGCATACCTTTGATCATTCTTTATTTCCCCGTCTGGTTTCCAACTCAGATTTTAGAAGTCTGCTTCATTCCAATATCAAATGATTTCAATGATAAAGCAAGTGCACCTCCTAAGTAAGTATCCTTTCTTCCATTCTGTTGGCTGCCATCTGTGCAATCAGCCTAGAGTGAAGTGTTTTTTGGAGGGGTGAGAAAATATTCTTGGACAGACTTGTATTTTTCTTATATAAGTCGGTGTTAGACAAATTTTATAACATCCAAATATTCTTAGATTTGCTGTAGCATAGTGCTTAGGACTGACTTATTTTGGAATAAGAGATCCTTCTTAGAAAAAATTTTCTTCCAGAGAGAGCTTCAAAATGTAAATACATAGAAGACTGAGAGACTTCCTGCTATAAAAGCCAGAAAAGCAAATACTGGACCAAAAAACAAGAATGAAAGGGGTCTGCTTTTTTCCTTATAGGCCTTCCCATGACTGGAAATGATTTATTTTTATTTCAGCCAAAGGAAAAAGAAAATCTATTATGAAAAAAAGTTTCTCATGAAATTAGGATATTGAGAATGGGCAAATAATATGAGGAGTTAAAGTATACTTTCTTACTGAAATCCACAAGTGTGGCAGTTGTATATGTTTTAAATGTTCACAAGAGTTTTTATGCATTGAGCAATACAGGCACATATGCTATCTCACTCATTATTGGGAATAACACAGAAATGCTGACTTTCTTAAAGACATCTTTTAAAATGCATTAATTCAAGAAGTCTTGATAGTGATTCTCCTCCAACAGACAGGAGTCAGGGTTATTGACCTGGGGGAACCACAGGCACACCGCGAGAGTTGCTTGGGAGAGAACTGGTGAGCACAGGAAAAATCAAGAAATCACTGATTTAAAAAACATATGGTTTGCTCAAGTTGTACATATGTAAAATCAAAGTCACCAAATGATGCAATAGATCAAACATAAACACCCATCTGAGCATTTCTGATCCCACACTCTAAGTCAGGAATGATTCTCTATAGGCTCAGAAGTTTATGGTGTCTCCTTCCATGAGCCCTCAAACCATCCCAAACCATGTGCATGCACTCCACATGCATGATACTAGTGGGCTGATGTAAAATGCAGAATGCAGTGGCAGGTTTCCTTTCTCCTTTGATCTTTAATTCAAGGCCAATCATTATTAAGGGCGCTCTGCAAGGATCCCCCTCACCTAAAGCCCTGGGTAGAGCAATGTGCTGTACTGCTGCCGTGGTAGTGTAGTCATGGTTACATTCAGAAACCTAACCGTCTAAGGAACCTTGGTTTTCAGTAGCGGGACCTTAAGTCAAAGTGGCTGAATAGAGAATGGAATGGAATGTTAGTATGCTGAGGGAAGGTGGACTTTAGGCATTGCTGTAGCCAAGGGTTCAAATGTCATTAAAGTTCTGTATTCTCCTTTTTCATCTTTTATCTACTTTCCACAGCACTGTTTTGATCTCATGTAGGCTTTCGTCATGACGGTGAAAAGATCAAATCTAGTGCTTAGGCGTCCATGGTGCTTAGTTCTCCTAATCTCAGAAAAACGGAGAGAGGACTTTAGTCTTACAAGGCATAAATCTACCCTTCAATGGTTCTGACTGGCTTTCCGTAATACAACAGGCCTGCGTCTAAAGGAAGGAGTCCTCTGCTTGGCTCAACTGGCCCATACGTATGAATCTGTCAGGAGGGAGTCAGGATCTCTGACAGACAGCCCCACAGTACTGCCCAGGAGTGGGAAGGGGAAGTCCTCTCACAGGAGTGAGGAGATCTCATTTGAGATATTAATGAAACCCTCCATATTTTAGGAAGCTGTTCCTTTTGTACTTAATGTGTCGTATAAATTTATACAAAAAGATAAATATATAAATTTATAGAGAGATAAATGGGCAATTGATTCATAATAGACAATGGACAAAGGAGGAATTACAAATATTAACAAAGAGGGAAGTTTCAATCATGCTAAAAACAAATTGAAAATTAAAACAAGAAGATAATGATTTCCACCTCCAGCTATGATGGAGTAACAGGAATCTGGTTCACCCTCCCATCTCAATAAACTAGAAAACTGTACAAGATACATCATCTTTGGGAGAAGGGAAGCAGGTGAGCCTTATCATTGCCCAGAGCAGGGGCTGCAGAGTCTCCAGGTGACAGCAGGTTCCAAATGCCTTGACATTTTAAAGAAACAAAACTCAACATGTGTTCATGATTCCTTTCTTAAATCATCAAACTTTGTGACCTGATTCAAAAAAACATAGTATGGAATGGAAAAATTAGTAACTTCACAATGAAAACATCTGAAAGATGCCACCTAAACCAAGTGATCATGGTTAACATCACCAGCATTGTCATCAGACATCAGTGATGTCACCAGAGCATGTGCTCCCAACAGGATATGGGGAGAAGGGCATCTCACCTCTGTGGTATGAGCTACACCCTAGCCAGGTAATGAGGAACAAACTCATACTGGGGGTCATTCTACGAAATTCCCCAACCCTACCAGTACCCTTCAAAACTGTCAGGGTCACAGAAAAAAGAGAGAACCTGAAAAACTGTCATGGATCAGAGTCGAGTTGGAAGACATGACAACTGAATGCTAAGCAAACAGTATCCCTTAACTCAAAAACAGTATTCTGATACGTTTAATTAAACTTTATGAAAAGGAAGCTACTTCTTAATGATCGTCTGGCACTTAAGTGACAAAATCACATTTGAGCTTCCCACTAGCTCTGTGAGACGGGGAGAAAGGAATTATGGGTTGAACTATGTGAGGAACAGAAAAAAGATAATAAGGGTCTTTAGAGGTATTTAAGATCTTAATGAAAACAAAAGCTTACATAAGTCAGAGGAAGTTATACAAATATTTTTGTCAATACTGCACATATCTGATTTCCTGCCACATCTCTGGCCTTGACTGTCAGCCTCCGTTCTCCCTGAATCCTCTTCAACTCTAAACGTATGGATTTCCTCGGACGTGCTCCTAAGCCCCATCCTTTTCTGCTTCCACACTCTCTCCCCACCTGATCTCATCCATCCTCGTAGTTTTAAATATTACTGCTATGCTAAATTTATGTCGACCTCAGGGCTCTCCTCTGACCTCCAGATTTTTTTATCCAAATGCTTATTTGAAAATCTTATCTTAAAATTTCACAAAAATCTCAATCTTAATGGGTCTAAAAAAGAATGTATTGATTTTCTGTCCTAACATCATTCTTCTGCTCCTCGCCATCTCAGTAAACAGCCCCTCTGCCCACCAAGACTGTCAAGTGTTCTACTTGCGAGTCAGACTGGACCCATAGGTGCTCCCAATCTGCATGTCTCTCCAGCAGCAAATCCTGTGGCTCCCCCCGCAGGATGCGTCCCTGTCTCTCAGGTCCTGCCTCTCCCTGGCACAGCGCTGGGTGCAGCTCCCATCATCTCCCTCTCCAGGACAGCTGCTTCCTTATTAGCCTCTCGGCGTCAATTTGGACACTTTTCCCATCTATTCTCACAGCAGCAGAGTCATCTTTTAAAAAGCACAAGTATGATTAGATCACTTTCACCTTAAAAATCTTTCAATAAAATCCCAAAGCACTTTAAAAGTAAATCCAAATTCTTTGCCACATTCTGTGACCTGCATGACCTACACCTCCCGGACCTGTCAGGCTTCTCTCATCTTAGATTCCCCTCTTCCTGCTCATTATTCTCCAGTCACATGAACTTTTAAATAATTAGCTGAATTATCCAGCTCTTTGCCATCTCTGGGCCTTTGAGCTTGCCCTGCCTGTAAAAGCAGCCCCAGCCCACCCACCCACCCACATACAATCCTGTCTTCCTCTGCCCACACTCCCTTTACATGGAAGGCTTCTGTTCATCCCTCAGTCTGTGCTTCAGTGTTCCCTCCAGAAAAATCTGTCCCTGACCTCCCTGTCTAATTAGCTTCCCTAATTATAACTTGTCATCAAACCCTCTTCACTTCCTTCTTATCACTTAGTAGAATGCATGGTCATCTATGTGTTAGATCATTAACATCTCTCTCTCTGCAGGACTAAGAATTGCAGCAAAGCAAAGCAACCTCTGCTTTGTTTCCCACTCTAGTTCTGCATTTGGCCCATAACCAGCCCTTAGTGAATCCTTGTTGAATGGCTGGATGTATTAACCAGTTGTCAGTTACTGTCTCCTTTGAATAAATTAGGTTTGTTTTTACAGCTTCAGAACACAATACAAGTGAAGGAGGGAAACTAAAAATGTAGAAAACATCCAAGAACAACCAAATGGACTCTCGCGTCTTCAGCAGGTAGAGAATGACTAGAGGGTGGTGGAATTCTGCCTGGGTAACAGATGACCAGAGGGCTTGGAGTCAGAGGACTGAGGTCCAGCCCAGGTGCAGAAAGGTGCATGAGCCACTGAAGGCTCCAGAGAAGGCTGAATAGTGACTCTCCAAACACATTCCTGTCCTACTCCGCGGACCCTGCAAGACAGACTTGGTAGATGTGATTGAGTCAAGGGTTTGGAAATATTCCGTTGTCCAAGTGGGCCTGATGTACTCACCAGGGTCCTTATAAGAGGAAGGCTGGAGGGTCAGGGGCCCTGAACTGAGAAATGCAGGCAGCCTCCAGGAGCCAGTAAAGGCAGGGAACGGATTTCCCCCCTGGGCCTCCAGGAGGAACAACAGCCTTGCTGACCCATTTACATTTCTAACCTCTACGACTATGAGGGAATAAATTTGTGTGCTCCTTTCAGCCACTAAATTTGTGATAATTTACTATTAATATAAGCCATGAGGTTCATCTCTAAAATCTGCTTATTTACATGTTTTTGCGTTGTTACTGTTGTTGTCTCTCTACACAGTAATGTAAGTTATGTGATAGAAGAGGCTCCATCTCTGTTGTCCACACTTATTCCCAGCACCTAGAACAAGGCCTGGCACAAAGTAGGTTTTAAATAAATACTTCTTCAATCAGTGAGCAGGTGAACACAAATCTCTGTCCATTGGGGTTTTTGTGAACATCTGTTTGCGAGAGTCAAGAGGAAGCCACTCTTCCGTTCTCCCCATTGTAATTCCCTTTTCCTTTCTAATTCATTCATCCCTTCTGTTGCCTTCCCATCTGGCCTCTTCCATTTCTTCTTCCTTGTCTGGTATCCTTTTACCCACATCTTTCCTCAGGCTCTCTACCCTTCATTATAAGTCATACAACAATTCTTCCTGGGGATCCAGGAATGACTGGATTATATCAATACAGAGATGGTTGTTTCTCATTTAAATATATGTCACACATGAGCCCTGAGCCTGTGACTAAATTTAATATGTATTCATGATGTATGAATTTACCTTGATTTGATGAGACCATCGTGTGCGACAGAAATCCCAGGTCTGAAATTGCTCACATTGATCACAAAAATGTCCCATAAAGTAGTGACTTGGAGCACGTTTTCTTTTCAAGGCACAATCAAGTCACATGCAGTTTTAGTCAAGTGAGATGAAGTAATTCCTCTAGGGCAAGGCTGGGTTGAAAAGCAAGTTTGTGACCCCACTTTCTTTCCCTTGCAGGCCTGCTGGTCGACACTGTCAGCACTCTGGTTTACCACGCACTGTCTCGGGGTATTTCTGAACTGCAGATTTCAATCAAAATTATGCAGTGTGTGTGTGTGTGTGTGTGTGTGTGTGTGTGTGTGTGTGTGTGTGTGTGGTGGGGCAAGGCTTGAGGCAGGGAGTGGGGCAGAGGGAGATGGAAGGGAGCAAGCATACTGGGATGTAGTCTGAAAATCTGACAGCAATCCAGAGGCTATACCTTTTCAGACATGTTTTTGGTGGTTTCAAATGCACAGTATATGTCATGTGAGATCACACAAATTCCCAAGGAACATGTTGATTGAGAGGAATAGGGGTGTGGCTCTAATCTTGGTCCCTCAGATTTTTTTTCTTGAAATGCAGATGGGCGGGGTTTGGTGACTAATGCTGGGAGGAGAGGAGATTGGTTGTGGTAGCTTCATTAAGCAAGGGTTCAGGAAGCCTCCACTGTGTGGAAATACAGCCTATGCAACCAGACATTCATTTGGGTGAACAAACTCTTCGATTTTTTCCTACTTAATTTTTGAACATCTTCCTTTCTTGAAGATGGTAGCCTCACTCATGCATTAGTCCAAATATGATTGCTTAGCTCATACAAATACACTGATATGTACATATATAAGGTATACTTACAAATATGTGTATATTACATATACATATATGTGTGTACACCAGAGAGCTCTTATCCTCTACTGGACAGAGAAAATTACAAAAAGTAAAAATGGGGGCATTCTTTAAATAAAGAAATAAGTACTTCCTGGGTTGCTAATCCTATTACTTATTTGTATCTTTATTAACTTAAATTACATAGTCAGAGCAACACTTACCTAAATCAATACACAAAGAATTATTTTAAAGATTTCTTTTTATCATTGACATTTCATCCATTCATTTCTTCATTCAGAAAACTTTCACTGAGCTTCTACTGCGTGCCAAACTCTGTGTTGGTAGCTGGAATTGCAGTCATGAAAAAGTCCTCCCTGCCCTTCTAGAGTTTATGGAACAGTGGAGGGAGGAATACGAAACAGGAGCATTGCACAAATCGTGTTAGGTAGTAAAAATGAAAAAGATGGGAATAAAATATTAAAGGAGTCTCAATACTAAAATACTGAAGGAGCCTGAAAAAGAGAATTAAAATTTTTTTTCCTGAACTATTACTATTTCATTTTTATGTGATCTAGAAAATAAAATAATAATATTAATGATAGAAGTTTAGATGTAATTAAAGTAATTCTCAATTCTCATATTCTTCTGACACTTTGTGATTGTCACAGAATAACATTCCATACAACCAGTCCCCTTACGCACAGCCCTCCCCATCGGTGTTATGTAACCTTGCTAGAAAAGCTGGGATTGACTTGGGAGCCCCCTCAAGCTGAGGGAGAAGGAAGCACCCAACACTGGGAGGGTATATTACAGCCTCTAGGTCTTCTCAGCACTGAGGGGCTGCCCTCTGCATGGAGCTGGTGCCCAGATCCACTTTTCTGCCTCTCTACTGTACCATGACCTCAGCCTACTTAAATTTGACTCATCGCCAGCAACCACTGTGTAACATTGTAAACCTGAGTAATAATCCCTGGCCATTGGTAGATTGTTTTATTTATTTATTTATTTTAGACTAAGAGAGGAGGGCTCAAGTTCTTGCCACTGACATTGCAAAAGTGTCCATGTGGACAATATAGCCTCATATTTCATCACAATAGCTGATGAACAAACCCTGCTTCTGCTGTACTATATAAATCCAAATTATGCATCTATCCCTCCTATCATTAGCTTTTACAAAGAGTTAGGTGTGCAGTTAAATTTATCTTCATGTTCAGAGAGAACTGTTCATTGATCTAGAAATTAAGCTATGTAATTACCTTAATGAGTAATTTTGGTTACTGATTTATTTGTGCAGGGATCCTCTATCATTTGTAGGCATAAGAAGATATATCTTCTTTCTGAATTATATTTGCACCCATTGTTTGAAATGGAATCAACTGGGTCCTGATTATATACCTAGGGCCACAGATTACAAAATTTTAGATACATTTTTAAAATTAGGCTAGTACTATGGACTGAATATTTGTGTTACCCTAAAATTTCTTTGTTGAAATTCCAACCTCCAAGGTTATGGGACCTTTAGGAAGTTATTAAGTCATAAGGGTAGAAACCACATGAGTGGAATTAGCGACCCAAAGCAACCCTTCACCCCTTCTACCATGTGAAGTTACAGTGAAAAGATGACCATCTATAAACCAGGAAGTGGGCTCTTACCGGACATCAAATCTGCTAGCACCATAGCTTGGACTTATCAGCCTCCAGAACTGAGAAATAAATGTTTGTAAGCCACCCAGTCTGTAGTATTTTGTTAAAACTGCCCAAACAGACTAAAATAAGTATTTATGCCAGAATTCCTTGCTCTAGAAAGTCCTAAGGAGAGAATCATAACACAGACTCATGCTACAGTGAAACAAATCCATAACCTTTGTGGCAAATACCTAGTCTCCCTTTGATAGAGAATAGACAGATTCTGGTTGCTGCTGATCTCCTGACTTTGGGAGAGCAAATGGGCTTGAACCTGAACTACCTTATAACAAACTGTATGCTGTTAGTGATCCATCATCCACAAAGCTGACCAATATTCCCTCATAAAGTAGAAGTAATGGAAACAAGATGGGTTTGGGGCAGTCCCAAAGGCTCAATACACTGCATAAACAAGTAACTCATGGTCCAGTGCATTTAATCCTGCATTTCCACATTTCCCTCATCCTAATTCTATGTTCTCACAAGGGGTTCCTTATGACATGAAGAGGTCAGGTTTAGTCCATGAGAACTAACAGCTATTCTGATTGTGAATTTGCCTTCTCTTTCCCCTCCATAGATCTCTCACCAAAACCACACAATGAATTTCTGAACATTTTATTCACTCCTATAGTATTTCATGCAATATTGTTTCAGATTGAGAAACTCCCTTTTTAGTGAAAGTAATAAGCAATAACTTAATGCTCATGGAGCAGCTATAAAGCAGCTAGCTTTATAGAAATGGAAGACTTACCACTGAGGACTCAGTTAGGCAATAGCTTTGAGGCATCTGTGTGGAGTAAGTCTGAGATGTACTCAGCAGTGGGCTGGAACTCCCTCCTACCACCTTGCAGGACCTGACTATGTGTTCAGAAATTTTGTAAGCCAGTTGTTAAACACAATCATTCTTAAAAACTAAATCACATAAACTTAAAATTAAATGAATTATATTTTTAAAAATCAGTTCTCAAACTTAATCACTTCCTAATTATTTTTTTGAATTTTATTGTCACTTATGTTCCTGAAGTTAAGTTTATCGAATCTTTATGGTGGAAACACTATATAATGTTGCATTGCTGCACATCTCTTTGTAATTATGTGCTCAATGATGCTAAACATGGTGGGAGTATTTATACCAGTAAAATTAGCAAATGTTAAAAATCAGGGCTTTTTCTTCCCCAGAGCTAGTTCTTAAATGCATACCAGCACACCACTGGTGTTCTCTTAAGGGATGCAGTCTTTACTCTGAGCCAGTAAGCAATTTGAAGTGCTGTCTTTTTCTACAGATGAACTGAATGGCAGCCAGAAACCCAGGGAGTAGAAATGAGAGTGGCATCCCTCACTAAAATGTCTAAAGAGCTGCTCACAATTTCTCATTTCATTTCCCTAAAACCTTGGCCCTTACTTGATTAGATATTTAGATATCAAGGAGGCATATTTTCATCAGGGGATACATTGAAATGGTGCTGGTACTGACATTAAGTCACTTTGAGATTTTTAACATCCCTGGAAAAATAACTCCCAAGCACACACAAAAAATAGGAGGTTAATTGCTTAGAGATGATGATGCTAATCATCAAGGGGAAATCATTTTGCTGCTTGAACAGGGTGGGGAATCGTAGGACATGAACTCAGGATGGCCTCTGAGTTGCCTGCTGGTGCCGCCACACTCAGCAGTGAAGTTAAAGGAAAGCTCAGTAACCCCATGCAAATGAAACTACCAAGGAGCACACCTTTCACTGAGGAACAGCCGGGTCACTCCACCAGATAAAGAACCTAAGCCAGCTGAGGTTTTGGCGAAGGGCAAGGGAACATGGAATGGAGTGCAGAAAAAAGGTAACAAAAGTCACGTAGAACATTATGACCAGCTGCAGAAAGAGGGCCAGGGTGGCTAACTACGGTTGCCTTTCACTTTATTATTCATATATTGATGTTATTTACTAATTGATTTTCTTTTTCTTTTTCCCTTCCTCTGTCCTTTAATAAAGGGTTAACTTCATTATTTAGTCCATAGGTTACAGGAATTAAGAAGTAATTCCAACCAGCCTAAAGGAGGAAGACTTTAGGTCTCCCTCTTGGGGTCAAGGAAGAGAGCACTTTTATTGATAAGAGAAATGGTTGCTTTATATCAAGTGGGAGCATGCTGTAGTCACTGTTTTGTTATTTAGAAATTCCAGTTTGGGAAGAATAGCATTGAACAGCCAAACACGTGGACAGTGGTGGATACAGAGAATCGTCTCTCTTGACCTTTGCTTTAACCCTTTATGCTTGTGTCCTAAACTAAAATGATAGAAGAAGGAGGTAGAGCTCATAAAATGATAGAAGAAGACAAACTAAAAGAAGGAGGAGGAGGAACAAGAAGAAAAGGCGGAAAAACCCACCAGATTCTCTTGAAGGTCGGGGTTCTGACTCTGACTTTGCAGGTCCATGCAGCTCTGCAAGACTCAGAAGGAGAGAGTTGCCAGGGTGACAGAGTGGCTACCCACATGGCTATTAGATGCTTTTGCAAGCATGTTAGCAAAGGAATTTGGCCTTTGAAGGCAGCCACAGTGCAGGTCTTAATGTCCAGGCTCTATGTCATAGGTGTTGAGCTGAGAAGGTAGCAATAGGCCTACCAGAACAGTTCTGTGTCATAGTTGGGCTTTCTCCTAGCTATTTCTTTTCCAGGTCATGTGGCTGTGAAGTACCTACACCTTGAATAAATCCTTTCCTGTTTAAACTGGCTGGAGTGGATTCTATCATCTGCTGCTAAAGGTCCTGACTGATACATTAGTTGATACACCACCTCTACTAGCAACCCCAAATCTCACATATTATTGTTACAACAGGAAATTCAAATATAACAGAATGAAGGGTCTACCTTCTTAGAGTCTGGTTCAGGAAAATTCCACTAACATCCATTATAGTAGTATGATTGGAGTCAACTACTTGAGAAAAGAGACCATGTCTTATTTGTCATTTTCATGCAGTCTCACAACACCAAATACTACACTGAACTGAACCTGAAAGCAGACTGTTCTGTGGGAGAAGATAAGACAGCTCAGTTCTTATTTCAAAGCCAGTGAACTCAGGGAGCTGATACTCTGCCATTAGAAATTATTTTGACTGTAATTCAGAATATATCATTTACCCTCTTTCTGGCTCACCTGTTTCATCCGTAGAAGTAAGATAACAACACCTGATTACACCCCCAATGGTGTCATGGATAATCATAATTATCACAAATAAAAATTCCTAAGTACTTTTTATGTGGCAGTTTTCTAGATGTTTTATTTGCATTAGCTCATTTAATCTTCACAGCTACCTTGTAAATTACATAGACTTATTATGCCCATTTTACAGATGAGGAAATTTAGATGAGTCAAAGTCATATATGTAAGATTTTAGGATTTCAGCCCAGGCAGTCTGGCCCCAGACTTCATACTTTTCATCACTATGCTTTATTTTAAGTAAAATTAAAAGTTATTATATAGTGCAGTAGAGATCAAAGGAGCAGAGAAATACATTGAGAGTAATCCGGAAAGTATAGTTTCTCATGGCTAGAAGCTATGAAAATGGCATCAGATTATTTTGTGTAGATCTTGTGGTGGTGAAGTATTATTTTTTTCTTTTAGATTTTATGTATAATTGGGAAAGCTGATATGTATTGATTACTAGTGTATATATATGTACTGATGCTCTATGAGAAGCTTGAGATTGGATGGAGGGGTCCTATTAACACTAGATGTGAAAACAGTCCTTAAAAAGGAGTTTACGTTTAGATAGGAGGACAAAATATGTGTGTCTGGGACAACAGTAAAAGGATTCCAATCATATCTTTTCTTAAAATCTCCATATTTTCTAGTCCACAATGCCTTGAATTTAACAGATAACAATGTTTGTTAACTGGATAAACATCAGTCACCTCGTACTTATTTCTCTAGGACTGTGTGAGTGTAAGAACTTAGTAATACCCAGAATAACAGATTGCAGGCAGCAAGTGGAACTTGGGCCTTAATGCCTGGCTAAGATTTATATAAGGAGGAGAGAGAAGGTGAGGTTTCGCAGGCAAGGAAACAAGAGAAGGGAAATGTGGAGGTGGGAAGGGCAGCCCAGCCTCTGCAGCAGCCACGGTGGTGTCTTGGCAGCCATGCATTTGTTCAGAAGGACAGGTGGGCAGCTGGGCAGCTGGAAAACAATTTATTAGGTTACTATGATGAGCACATTGGTTTTTAAATGTTCTCTGGAAAAAAATCAAGTCGGTTTTAAGCAGGGGACTTTTAAATCTCATGAACTTTCAGTGGTCAGCTATAGGCACCCGTTATCTGTGAAAATGAGAACAGAGCGAGGCATTACTGTTGATGCATTGCCAAGAAGAGCAGTATTTACTGTATTGTTTCTGTTTTATGAAGAGAGGGAGACTATCTGGAATATGCTAATAAAAACCATAATTGCCCCGTAGTTATCCTGTCCTCTAAAGCTACGATGCTGCCAGGGAACTAAATTACTCAGGAGTGTTGATGATTAAATATAAGAGAAAATGACTCTGGTATCAGGCTGATTTTGATGCCTGACTACTCAAATGTGGGTCAGCTGCATCTGTCACCCCTAAAATGGTGGGCTAATTTCAGAAGAAAATATGAATTATCCTGTCAAAACTTTCTTGTCAAATAATCTTGTTAATGGGCCATACTCTTTCATTGCTATGTCAGTCTAATGTATTAACAAATATTTGTGATTTCTTTGTGGGACTGAAAATATACATGTTTGAACTATATTTGGGGGATGACTGGCTGAGTTCAGGATGAAGATCGTGGAGTGATGTAAACCCACCATAATCCTCCCTGGCCACTGGTCTTGCAAGAAGATGTTCTCCACTGATCCACAGCATCCTCTCAAATCAGTATCTGTGATGGTGCCATAATATATGCTGTCCTCTTTCTCCCCCCTTTCTTTCTGCTTCCTTCCCTATTTTTCATGGTACTATGTTGCATGAGGTTTCTTAAATCATCTGTTATACTGGGGTGCCCTGGAGAAAAATTCTGAGTCATAAGCTTCTTTCCCCATTACTGCAACACTTACTCTAAGGATACTTCTGACATTATGCTATTTCCATTTCTCCCAATTTTAACTGTGAGTCATGTCCTCTGGAACACTGCCATTCCTACCCTGACAAATTTTCACCAGTTCCCTTGATGTTGAACAAAGGTGTATCTTTTCAAGGTGAACTGACATGGTGAGGGTGCTGTCGGCAACCATCAAAAGAATATTTCCAAAAAGAGGAATAATAACCCTTTTTGGTAACATGAGGCATTTCCAGAATACGCAGTTGTGTCTGTATATATGTGAAAGTAGACTGCTACTCTGTTAACAATTGTTTTATGTCTAGTAAGAACACTTGGATAGGTATTGATTCACAGGTAAATAGGATGCTTTAGAAACTCCTATTTATTGCAAAGGAACTCAAAGTTAATAATCCATAAAATAAAAAATTTGTTAGTTACATAGTGCTTGACATGAAGAATAATGACCCATTGTTCAACACCTTTACTAATGACAATTCAAATGAGATTTATGGTAAGTTAAGGCAAGCTGATTACATTATATATCAGAAATAATTTTTAACAGTAGGAGTCATTATGCCTGATATAACCTGTAGAATATCTTTAAGAAAAAAAATCTTATACTTATTTGTATAGTTTAATTATAATCTTCCTTAAAGATTTATTGACATATACCCTGTCTTATTCCACAGACACAAAAATTGAGTTGATTGTTAAGAAAATGTACTATAAAACAAGATATTAAAAAGTAAGAACTCAGAATCAAGGAAATAAAATTAGATTATTGCTCCCACATCACTAAGAATATTTTTACTGAATTGCAATTTGGTGTAATCTGTATTTCAGGTCATTATTTAAAAGAAAAACTACTCTATAAAAAACTCATTATTAGATCAAATCTAAGAATACTGTCAAGATCGTTGTTCCTCATAAATGTGATTTCTAGGGAGATCTAGAAAGATGGGAGATCTGACAGGCAGTGTTTAGTATAATGTTCAATATTCTCAGAAAACAACATATATCAAGTGAAACATACACATCACATTTCATGTTACAGAAACCTCAGCGAGCATCTGCTAGTTGGGCCGCTAAGACAACAGGATGCCAACTGTTCTGAGACCACCAGCTGACTATCAACTAATGCCTCACAGCATGCTCAGCCAACCCTCGGTCAGGTCACAACTGCAAATAAACCTGGCTAGATGGACTTCACTGGGAAGCCACTGACAGCTCCAGAGGGCTGCCAAAATGAATGAGAAGCTGGAGGACCAGGCCTGGATCATGGGCCAGATCGGGAGAGCCCCAGGGACCTGCGCATCGAAAAGGACAGCGGTGGCCAGCAGCAGTCTGATCTGGCTCAGCCACTGCCTTGTGATGAATGCAATGACCCCTTCCTCTCTACGTCACCAGCTTAAGATTTAGAGTCCTGGGAGGAATCATCTGACTGTTCAGGTCAGACCATGAGCTCCCCCCAGGTTTGCTCTTCCTCCTGAAGTAGATGACATCTGTTTGGCTCAGGTGAAAAGCCTTGGCATCATCCTTGGTGACTCCCTCTGTCTCACCTCACACCCAGTGCATATGCATATCCTGGAAGCTTGGTTTTCAACATCTCTCTGCATAATCAAACCTCTTCTCAGTAGTTGGGACAGTCAAGATTCTACCCATACACCTATCATCTGCTCCATTAGTGCCCTGCTGGGTTGGCCAGTTGGATTGTGCCCATTAGAAAAGCACTGGAGTGAATGAGAGAAGAGGTTGAATGACTTACTCAAGATGGGTCATCTCCTTTGCTGAGGGAGTTTGAGCTTGTGGGGTTCACATAGGACATGCACTCTACTTCTTTTTTAGGGCCGTCTGACATCCTCTGCCAAACCGTCATGTAACCAGTTCTCCAATCTTATTTCTGTGACCATGCAGCCAAATTGTTAGCCAAAACAAATGAGATGGCCTTAATCAGACCATTCTTTTTCCAGAATAAGTGGATAATGGACATGCTCTCCTTGAACTTCTGTCCCTGTGGATTACTACTGAGATGGATGTAATGCATCTCTTGCTGGCACAGTAATGCATTTCTTGCTGGGGCTATCAGGTTATGCAGAGGCATTATAAACCTGACTTGAATTTTTTGTACTTTAATCAACTTCTCCTGCACAACTCTCTGTGAGGCCGTAAGTGTAGGCTACAAGAGTGGTAGCAGTTTATCAGAATTATTGGAGGTAATGGCATCTGAAACATCTCCCCAATTATAATACACTGGTGAATGTGTGTCTCAAAAATGCTAGGACCAGGACAATCCTTTCTAAATTGTTCCCCGTTGGCCAGGCATATAGCCATGGGCTGCCAAACATCTGTTACAAAGTGGGGGAGGATATTCAAAGAGATGAAGATGAGTTGAGGAGCTTGCCAAATGACATATTTAACAAATATAGATTGTGGAGCATTTTCACTGTTTAGAAACTTACAGTTGTGACTGAAATTCAGATAATAAAAGGACTGTGAATCGCCTGCCAAATCATTTCTTCCTGCCCATTACCCTCTGGGAAAGAAATGAACATATTATTGATTTTGAATGCATACTATGTGCCAGAAATTATTTTAAGTGTTTTACATATATTAACTCAGAATTTAATTTGTGAGGACAAGAAATAACAGTCTCATACAGCATTCTAGGAAAGTTCCTTGTACTTTTGGATACAGTTAATTACATTTTACATAAGAATTTCCCTCAGGTGAAGCAACATATAGAAAAGAGAGAAATAGCTGTTATCTGAATAAACAGTCATTAATTTTTGAATAAAAAGTTGTGATGTTCTTTCTGCTAACAGAATAAACCTATTGGTGACATTATTCATTCATCCTGGACTAAGTAGCCAGATAGGGCTGAAGCTCAAGCTTACAAGAACATATCAATGGAAAGTTCTCTTTTCAGAGCATGATTATAAATTTGCCCATTTCAGAGCATAGTTAAGGATTCTCCAGTAGGAATCAAAATCTTGAAAAATTGTTATTACCAATAAGTGAGTGTGTATTGTTTATATACCCTTTGATTTCAGTTTGTCACAATAATACTCATAATTGATGTAATGTGTTTTTGAAAGCTCCATGGAAAGCGTTAAGCCCACTGAGGTTTGCTTCTCCTAGGATATAATTGAAGCAGCTGCAGGAGAATTCAATGCCATTCATTTTCTTAAAGTATATAATTTCTACTAATTGTTAGATTAGCATGTTTGTAGATTATAGCATCATGATGCCAATGAACTTTAGGCAAAATTTCAGTGCAAATTGCAATACAAAGGCATGATTATTACATTTAAAATGACAAACACTAAGGAGGAAAATTAAAATAGCCAGGTTTTGTTTGGCCACGTAAAAGGTTCAGCTTGATCAATAGTCCTAAAGGCCTTTATTATTTTGCCTTACTACAAAGTAACAGAGGTTTTGGGTTTTTTTTAAATACACAATTTAGATAATATAGCTCATCAAAAAGAAGAAAAAGAAAAGTCATCTATGATCTCATTTTGAAGATTACCTTTGTCACATGTTTACCAAATTTCCTTCCAGGCTTTGAAAATTGAATATGCATATACATATTTACTTTTACAAAGAGGTGATTTATTATGTATTCTATTTTTAATCACATATCTATATATTGTGACTATTATCTCTTATAATAGCCATATGTAATCATATGATGCGTAATTATGTTTATCATAAATTATTAACTAATCCCAATTTGTTGGACACTTATTGTTTCCTTTTTTCTTTTCAATTATAACCAGTGCTGTCATGAAGGATCCTGACATGATGTCTAATAATATAGTTTCTTGAAATGAATTTCCACAAATGTAATTGTCACTTCATGATATAAGCAAAAAGTCAAAGTCAAATTGCTATCAATTAAAAAATAATTTAAAGTCTGAGCCACAATATATTGTCAAAGGCTAGTAATAGACATTTCACAGAAAAATATATAAAAATGCCAGCATGGAAAACATGCTTAATCTCATTTAATAATCCAAGAAATAAAAAAATTAAACAACCAAAGATACCACTTCACACACTTTAGATATAAAAATGTTAGGATAAATATTTAAAGAGGTAAAAATTTTAAGAAATTCGGAACAGATAGTTTTATCCACTTTTCAAGGGAGTGTAAGTGTCTTGCCAATGGGGTTCAGCCCCAGGCAAGTTCACTATGGATTCAATGTGACTAAAGAGATGACAGTAGAATGGTCTTGGGGGAAAAGGGTTATACCCAACTTTATTCCCACGGTGGCAGGTCAATCACTAGAATTCTGTCCACTCAGAGCAAGTCTGCGTGCAGCAAGCTGGTCTCTACCTCTGGGCCTCTCTACCTGCACAGCCATCCCCTGGGCCTCTCTGCCTGCAGAGCCATCCTCTGGGCCTCTGTCCTCAGCACTGCCACCACTCCAGCCTCTGCTCTGCTCTCCTGCAGCCTGGCAGCCCCGCCACCGTGTCGAGCAGAGCACTGGGTGGAGTTCTTTATAGAGAGTCAATAACGGCATATTGCCCACACCTGTGTAGTGAGCCAGCCAACCAGGGCCAAGTGAGAATCCTGGCCACAGGAACTCTCATTTTATCCACAGTAAGTCAACACAGATTTCTGAGGGCATTTAGGTGTATCCTAAAGGGAAAATATGCATAGCCTAGAGCCCAGTAATTTTACTTTTGATAACTTAGTTTAGAAAATACTCACACCTGACCCCAGGACCAGCCTGGGCCCCATGTCCGCCCGTGCTGTCAGGGCCACACGCAGTGGGTGAAGAGCACTTCTCTAAAGGAAGGCAAACGAGGCAGGCTGTCAGCAGGCACCCACCCCCGGAGCCAGAGGAGTCACTGTGCCCTTCCGCATTCTAAAATCAATTATAAACGACCCACTTTGTGTCAAGTGACATAAAATCTCAAGTTCCTCGGCAAAGCTGTAATTGGTTCATGTTGAATTGACACACCCAGCTGCCACATGGTCAGAAACAATAGGAGCCCTTTTACAGTTTAGAGTAGAAATACATCTTCACCATTTCTAACTCCACGTGTGCTCCCTTTGCTTCTATTCGGAGACTTCTCGCCCAGAGGAAAGCATCTGTCAGATACAATCCTGAGTTACAGCCTCCCTGTGTCAAGGAAGGAATTCTTCCTATTCATATTTACTTTTTAATATTAATATGTACTTTTTAATATTTCTTATTGAGGAAGGAATTTGTGGGAAATTAAGGTGTTAGCA
This sequence comes from Manis javanica, assembly GCF_040802235.1. Lineage (NCBI taxonomy): Eukaryota > Metazoa > Chordata > Mammalia > Pholidota > Manidae > Manis > Manis javanica. The sequence goes on from NC_133168.1 coordinate 20,600,933, forward strand.
CATTGTTTCAGGGCTTGTCTGCACTTTAGAATCACTTGAGGAAATTTTTTAAATATTAACACCTGGGCCCCACCACCCAGACCAGTTCAAACCAAATTTCTGATGGTGGTGAATTTGTACTTTTCAATAACCTCCCCAGGTATTTACACATACAGTGGGGTGTATAAACCACTGTCTCAATGCCTACCCAGGGAACATTTTTAGCTTAAAAGGGAACGATCATGTTCCTGAGGAATGATACAGGTGCTATTTGGGGACAAAAGGCCTTGCCTGTGTCTTTACCTTGATCCACACCTCTTAGGGCTCTTTTCCCACTGGGGTGGCTTTCCCTGGCCATTAGGGAAGGTGGCATGCCTAACCTAGTGGTCATATTATTTCATGGAGTCCACAGAAAGCCAAGTAGCAACATTGCATTTTCTTGGTTCTCAGATGCTGACAATTATATCGTAGGGCTGGGAAGAAAACTCACACTACCATATCAAATATACATATCCATTTTTAAGACACTTAAGAAAATTTGAAGTGTTATAAATTCTGTCTTCAAACTGAGGATTAGTAATTTCTCTATTATTATTTTTAGGGTGTTGAGGTGAGAGTGGAGCTCAGACTGGCAGAAAATAGTTTTGTAACTTGCACTTGGGAAGAAAAAGAAGAAAAGAGGACAAATACGAACGCTGTGAGTGTGCGTTCCTGAGGGCGGCCAGGAGCGCCAAGCCACACGGCCTTCACGCGTCCTGCGCACGCTGTAGTGAGGAACCATGGGAAGTGGAACTAATATTTTATGACCCGAGTGGTTACAGTGTTTTCCCCCAAGTATGGCTCAGCTAAGAGTGTCAATAAGTCAATATAAGATTACCCAAAACTCTTTCTGGATAAACATCTCGGGAAGGGTGTAACTTAACTACCTAAAAGGCAATATCCTTGTCTTAAATCTCAGAGAAATCAGCAATAGCCTTTGTAGCCAGTTACCCTGGGAGGTAAGAGTCACCAACTTAGAACAGCATCCACCAACTTCCAGGGCACCGCTTCCCAGAGGCATCACAGTGCCCGACCACAGGGAGCACAACTATCTCAGGGGAGTCTTTGATTTGCAGGCAAGTGTGAACATTCTCTTAATTTCTGTAGTCTTTGGGTTTCCCTTTAATGAACCAGGGGTTAGAAATTGGGATGAGGCAAACGTGTGACCTGCAGTCAGTGCCCTCCCTCTAGGGGAAAAGACAGTGACCTTATTAGTCCCTGAAGATTGATTCAGTGGAAGATCCTAGTAGAAAGTTTCACCCTTTGGGACTTGGTAAAACCAATCAGATGTATGAGAGAGGATGGTGGCCTCTCCAGACACAAGAACTGGGATGTACCGGTTTAGGACAAATGGAAGTAATCAAAATTAGGCAGAAAAGATAAGGTAAGATTGGTTTTTGGAGGAAGGGCATGAAGTAAGTGGTAGTTGGGCACAGGGAACAGTATCCAAAAAACACAGGGCTTAGCCCCCCATTTAGGACTGCTGAGCATTCTTTTAGAAACAAAAAATTGAGAATTCTTCCAGAATATATCCCACACTCAGGAATCCTGATGCCTGTTGGGAGAGTTGTGGTAACTGGACTTAAGAATATTCTTTTTTCTTTCAAAGAAAAGTGACTCCTAGGTACACCAGGAGATTTTTCTCTTAGTTAAACTAAGCAGTATATAAAAGATCATTCGAAGTTTCCATTTTATAGTAGCTTTAGAGACACTACAGTTCTCTGGTTCATGGGTTAAGGGAAGCCACCTTGGTAAAAAATACTGGGAGTAACATGAATATCATCAGCTGCTATTGAAGGGAAGGGCCAGAATGTGGTGTTTGAGAGTCAGACTGCTTGGACCTGTAGGGCTTTTCCACTACAATTTCTACACTTTAATTTCTTTACCTGCAAAATAGGGATAATAGCAAAGGCATTAGAATGATTAAATGAAATGAAATGTGTAAAATGCAAGACACACAATAGGATGGAGGTAAATAGTAGCTGTTTCAGGACCTATGGTCTCAGAAAGTGTGAGTTCAAATCCCAATTCAACCTCGCTTCAATTGTCTGATCTTAAGCAAGTTAATAAACTCTTTTGTGTTTCCCTAGTTGAAACTAGAGCTAGTAATAATACTTACCTCAGAGCATCATAATATTTGGAGGGGTGGGGTGGTTCAGGGTGGTGCTAAATAAGTTGATATATGTAAAATACTTAGGGAACACCTGACCCATAGTAAGGGCTTGATAAATGTGAGCTAATTGTCAATACGACAATTTTCTGAGTTTCTATTCATGCTGAGTAATAATAACAAGTATTGCATTAGGTGCCTGTGACAAAAAAAGACATCACATTTCCTTTCTGTGTTTGGATTAGAGTAGAACCCTGACCAACATGTGTATTAAAAATAAGCTCCTAAAGTGTTGCCCAATTATTTGTAGTGTCTGTCCAGAGATATCCAGCAAAATCAAATATGAGCCTGTAACAAGCAGAGTCTTTACTAAGTATCCACTCTGTTCTTTTCCTTGGGCTCTGATACATACTTCTTACCAAATCCCTTAAGGCATTCGGAAACTTCCTCTGCCCATCACAGGAACACCAACAGCCATGCCAAATCTACTATCTCCAGAGACTCCCAAAGCTACTCACCTAGAACACTGTATGTCACGCAAAGGTGTGGAAAATGGTCTCTTTTCCAGTCCTGGGCCACACTCGGTTACCTGAGCCCTGGAGTCACAGGCATCTGGTGTTTGTCTCCTCAGTTTCTGCTTTTAACCCCACACTCTGCAAGGCCTCAGGCCAATGTCAACAAACCAGATGGATCAGATATCATTCTGTCTCCTACATTGTTCTAGTTGCTTCTTTCAGCTGCCCAGTCCAAACCAAAATGCCTCTCTCAATTATAAAACAAAATTTCCTGGGCCTAGCAATAGATACAGCCTGTGGGGTATTTTATTTCTCACCCCAGCACTGTGGGTCCTATGTGTCAGCCATGTTGCCCTGCTGAATTTTCATTAAGGTAACTTGCAAAAGGCCCATAGTAGACATGATAGGTTATCACCAATCAGCCATTCTCCTCCCCTCTTATTTGGGAACAGATTTTGTTCACGTATCTGACTGCTATATGTTTTGGAGAAGGCCAATTCTCCCCCAGACTAGGGGCAGTGTTGGAGAGGAGAGAATCTATTGACAGACTAAGTCTATCAAGAGGTAACTCCATTCCTCTTGCCAATTATAGGATTAGGAATGGGCTGGTGGTACAACTCAAAAATATAGGAAGAACTCAAGTCCTCGTGACGTCTTTGAGCTATTGAATTAGCAAGCCTAGAACTGCCTGCTTCTGTACTTCTTGCTATTGACTTAATACACATACTTAATATTTTGCCCCTGGCTGCTCAAAGGGAGGCCCACGTGTCCTCGCAGCATCAGCATCATTTGGGATCTTGCTGGAAATGCAGAATCTTGGGTCTCATCCCAGACCTACAGATTCAGAATCTGCATTTAAATGAGTTCCCATGTGATCCACATGCACATTAGCATTTGAGATGCAATGGTTTAAGTTACTGTTATTGTTTCTTAATATCCATTTGTAAATGAAAGCATCTTGGAACAGTCACACAAGCTAGCAAGTGTCAAAGTTGGAACTTTAAAGTCTATTTTTCATTAAGTCACACTGTCTTACAATTTATGTAATTACCGTAGATGAAATATAGGTAGACAACATTTCTGGAAAGTACAGACATTTTAAAGATGTTTTCTTACTTTCCGAATAAGAGGGCTTACTTTGCTTGCCCAGATAATTATCATACCCACTCCCCTCCACTTCGCCTCTGCAGATAATGCAGTCAGTGAAAGTTAAATATTTGCCCTGAGTTCTCTGGGTGTGAAATGACAAAGAGTTTATGAGTCTGTGATTCTACATTCTTCCCAGTTAGTGGACTAGAGAACAGAGAACAAGCCATTCTACTCTTTGTCTTTTAACTAAATGCATTTTCCCATGGGACTCCACTGATGTGTCATTAAACAAACACGTGTCTGACATTGGCCCAAGTCGCTTTGGCACATAGCGGAACTTCAGCCAAACATCACATTGCTCTCTGAGGGCATGTTTTTGGCAAGAGGACCCTTCAGATCTCAGCTCTTCAAAGATCCACCGAGACTCTGGGAGCTCTGATATCAGCACCAGCAGTGCTTGGCTCTCATTTTCATCTTTGCTAACAGGCTGGGATGCTTCACCAGCAGCTGGAAGGAATGGGAGCATGTCGTGTCCCATGCAGGAACCCTTCTCTTCCTCATTGCCTACACCCGAGGGCAGATGCCAAGTGTCCTCCTAGTCACCTGCTCAGAGCCACTGACTTTAAACATGGGATACCCAGTAAGCCACATCAAAGCACCAGACAGTTCAGAGGAAATTCTTTTCAGGATCCTGAAGTGTTCTTCTCTATTGATATGGACAGCCCAGGAAAGTCAGCTGTTTCCACAGAAGCATCTAATCCCTCTTCTCTCTATGGGACAATTTAGGAAGGTCAGTGTTTAGCCAGGTGAGAATCCAAGAAGCTACTATTAAAGGCAGACAATCAAGTCACTTGTTCAGAAAGGTCACCTAAAACACCTTTCTTTTTATTGTGAGATATCATACATGTAAGATAAATAAGATAAATGTATGCTTTGGAGGTGAGGCCTCTGGGCAGTAATTAGAGCATGAGGGTGGAGCCCCCATGAGTGGGATTAGCGCCCTTATAAGGAGAGACATGAGAAGGATGATCTCTCTCTGTCATATGAGAACACAACAACAGGCAGCCATCTTCAACCAGGAAGATCATCACCAGGCACCAGACTGGCAGCATCCTCATCTCAGAGTTCAGGCCCCAGAACGGTGAGAAGTAAATTCTGTTGTTTAAACCACCCAGTCCATGGTATTTTTGTTAGAGCAGCCTGAGAAGACTAAGATAGATATTTTTTAGAGAATAAAAATAAAATAACATACCCATGTACTACAAACCAATTCAAAAATCAATAAACTAGAACCAGTATCTCTGAGTGAGCAGGAATGGGTAGGAAAGAATGTGGAGACACCAAAGGAAGGTACTTCTTTCCAGAAGCTTGGCTATGAATGAGAGGGATGGTTAGGGGAGTTGATATGCTCCCCACAGGTAGCCCGCTTCCTCTACCACCCCTCGTTAGCTCAGCAGTAACTAAAATCCTGTGTTTTTAGTTAATATGCTCATATCCCAACACAGTGTTTGTTGTTGGATTTTTCCTGATTTTGTACTTTGTGTAGATGAATCACACGGTATGCTTTGCTTCCTTGACTTTCCTTTTCACTTAACATTTTGAGATTTACTCACATTAATGTGTATAGTGGTAGTTCATTTTGTGTAGCTCTTCAGTATTTCATTTGTGAATATAACATAATTTGTTTACCCATCTTGGCACTGATGGACATCCCATGCTTCTGTAAATAGTGCTGCTTGGAATCCTTGTGTGTGGTTCCTGGTATGCATGTGTACGTGTTTCCCTAGGGGAATACACTGAAAGAGTCGTTAAGGCCGGTCACACATATTCTGCTTCCCATCAAGTCTTATGTTAGAATTGCAGTTCACTGCCCACTTTTAATTTAAGTATGGCCAAGCAGGATGAATGAAATATGAGCAGAAGTGGTGTGTGACATTTATGGGCAGAAGCTTTGGGAAGCAATATTCTTATCCCTCTTCTACAGTGCCTGGGAATATTGCCCATGGCACCTGCTCAATCAGCAAGGACCCTCCCCTCCCCAGCAAGGATGACAGTGACATAGAGTCAGGTTTCCAGTCAACCCTCAATGACCATGTATCATGAATGAAATAGAAACTTTGTGGTGTTTTAAACCACTTTGGTTTTATTACCCAAAACATTATCTAGCTTATCCTGACTGATACAGAAATTGGTGCTTGAAATGGAGTTGTTCGGTGTACATCTATTCAGCTTCAATATATTAGGCCAAACTGTTTTCCAAAGAGGTTGAGTCCATTTTGATACTACTTAACAAAAATGGATGAGACTTGACTTTATTCCACAGCCTCGCCGAAATTTGTTGTTTTCAAACTATAATTTGATCTGATGGAACCATAGGAAATAGTGTCTAGTTGTTTTGACTTTTATTTTTTTGATGACTAGTGATATATTTTTGTAAGTTTATTAGACATTCAGCTTTTTCTTTTCTGTGAAATGCCTATTTATCATTTATGCCCATGTTTCTATTGATTTATTGTATGTATTTCTGTATACTATTCATTTTCTTTTTTGTCATACGAGTTCTTTAAATCTGTCCTCTGTGCCTCCCTACCTCTCTTTCTTTGTTATTTTTCTCCATAGCACTTACCAACATCTTATATATTATTGATTGATTGATGTGCTTATTGTCTTTCTCTCTCAAGCTAGGATGCAGGCTCCATGAGTTCAGGGACATCCTGGACTTTCTTCACTGGTGAATCTCCAGTTCCTAGAAAAATGTCCAGAATATAGCAAGCATCAGGTAAATACCTGAATGAATGAAAAAGCAGTCACAAGAACTGGTAACAGTATTTTAACATTGAGTTTCTTGACCATGGCCAGCTTCCCTGTATAGGCAGGTTTTGTTCTGATTCCTATTGACCCTTGAGCTTGATGGGGACCAAACTTCAATCCCCAGTCTGAACCCAAGAGTTTGAAAAACAGTGGCACCCATGTCTGCATGCAGGAGAAGATGGATGCTTCATCTCCACCAGAGAGAATGGATTCACCCTTCCTCCACCTTTGTGTCCTATTCAGGCCCTCATTGGACTGGATGAGGCCCTCCCATATTGGTGAGGGCAATCTTCTTTACTCAGTCTACTGATTCAAAGGTTAAGCTTTTCTGGAGACATCCTTACACTGGAGACAAGCCTAGAAATAATGTTTAACAGCTATGTAGGCATCCCATAGCCCAGTTGAGTTGACACATAAAATAAATCATCACAAGTCTACCCTTTGTCAACCTAGTGCCTATACACAATTCCTTAAACCATACTCGATCTCCAAATATATACAATAATGTCTCAATTCCACCTAACATGATACAACTATCCTATGTACAAATGAAAGTGCATTAATCTCTTTCCCAGAAAAGGAGGTAAAATCTTTGAGTGATATTTGCTCTTCTCCTACTATCCTGTAACTTAAATATTTTGATGTAAAAGCAAATACATTTAAATACTGATATAAAAATCAATACATGTTATATGAGAAAGGAAAGAGAAGAAAGAAAACAAAGATATTTGCTTAATATATGTACATATGCCCACAAATATATTCATAACAAAATAGGAGGAATACTCATGACAGTCATAGTCCTTGTTTCTGTAGCTGGTCCTAAGGTTGTAGCTTGTAATTACAGCTACTTTCTTCTGCTACCCATTCTGTGTTCCTCTTGCCCTCAGCAAGCACGTCAGCAGTGTGTGGTTCTTTACCTGGTGATGCCCGTCATCCAGTTTCCATCTCTGCTGTGATCTAAGACTGTTCCTCAAAAGGAGAGTAGTCATCTGCAGATGATGGCAAGGCTTTGCCAAAATCCCAAAGAAAGACCTGTATTGCAGTTCAACTATAGGGGCTTGGCAAAGGCTCCAAACAACATCCCTATCTGCCACTGACACTTCAAGTACCATTGGATCTGCTGAATTAGGGGACACAAATGGCAGAACAGCCTAGACCTGTTGCAGACCATTGTCTTCTTCTGTGCCCCACTCAAAACTAGCATCTTTTCAGGTTACTCAGTGAATGGGCCAGAGCAACACACCCAAATAAGGAATATATTGCCTCCAAAATCCAAAGAGCTTCAATAGGCTTTGTGCCTCTTTCTTGGTTGTAGGAAGGGCCAGATACAACTTTTCACATTAGAAGGGAATTTTCACATGCCCCACACCACTGGACACCTAGAAATTTCACTGAGGTAGAAGACCTCTGAATATTAATTGGATTTATTTCCCACCCTCTGATATGCATATATATTACCAACAAGTCTAGAGGAATTGCTACTTCTCCCTCACTGGGTCCAGTCAGCATAATGTCTTCCATATAATGAGCTAGCATGACATCTTGTAGAAGGGAAAGGGCAACCAAGACCTCTCTGAACTAAATTATGACAGGGATGGAGAGTTGATATACCCCTGAAGTATGACAGTGAAGGTGTATTGCTGGCCTTGTCAGCTGAAAGCAGATGGATTCTGATGGACCTTATGGACAGAGATAGAGAAAAAGGCATTGACTAGATCAACAGTTGCATACCAGGTACCAGGGGATGTGTTAATTTGTCTAAACAATGAAACTACATCTGGTACAACAGTTACAGCTGGAGTCATCACCTGAGTAAGCATATTATAATCCACTGTCATTCCCCCACGTCCACCTGTCTTCTGTAGAGGGCAAATAGAGGAGCTGAATGGAGATGTGGGGGAATCACTACCCCTGTGCCTTTCAAGTCCTTGATTGTGGCACGAATCTCTGTGATGTTACTTTTCATTTGCTATTTTCTCATTAAAGGCAGTTCTAATGACTTCCTCTTGGCCTTTCCCACCATAATGGTGTCACTCCACAGTTTAAGAAACGATTGTGGGGATTCTGCCGGCTGCTAAGTAGGTTTATTCCAGGTATGCATCCTGGAATGGGGAGATAGCCACAGTATGGGTGTGGGGACCCTCGGGACCTACTATGAGGCAGACTGGACTTAACTCTCCATTGATCACCTGATCTTCATAAGCCCCCACTCTAACTGGAGAACCACAGTGACGTTCTGTGACTCCTGGAATCAGTGTCAGTTCAGAACCAGTGTCCAATTCCTTGGAAGGTCTGATTATTTCCCTTTTGGCCATGTACAGTTATCTTGGTAAAGACCATAAGTACCTTTGAAGAAGGCTGGGAGAAAGATAAACAGGACATATTTTCAGTAATGTACTGGGGTCCTTCCTCAAGGGGACTCAGCAGTTCTTTCATTCAAGGAGTCTGAGATTGTAAACTGGTTCAAGTCTGGGATTTAATTGAGGGGCTGTGACTCTTTTTTTATGATTTGAGTTAGATTTGTGTTCATTTTACCTAGAAATTCTCTGCTTATACAGATCACATAACTCAGTAGGCTTTCTATTTCACTTCTAGGAACACCATGATTAACTGGCACAGGGCGTGGGTCTGCATGAGTCAGACTATTCTGATTGCTGCTTTGACTCTGCTTTCCATTATGGCAACCAAGCCACCTTACCTTTGGCCACAGAGTGCCAACATTTGGCCCCAGCCACCCTAGGGTCCTATTAATGCCATTGCATTTATGTTTTCCAATTGAGTCATTGCAGTTTACACTGTAAGGTCTGGCTTACAGAAAAGAACAATCACAGAGCCCTTCAAGAATGCTGGGGCCCCCCTCACAAATTTATTTCTCAAAATTGCTCAAAGGCATGTCTCCTGGACCCCCACAGTATGGATGAGTTGGTCTTAAGCAACAAATCCACTGTAATATTCCATCTCCCTAGGCCTTGTATCTCTTCCTCTGCATTAAACCAAGAGAGATCAGGCATTTCCAGGTCACTCCGTGGGCCATCTTGTGGTCCATGTTTTAGCCAACCAACTACATAATCTGTTAAAGCCCTTTCTGTCTTTCCAAGCTCTAATATTAAATGCAGAATCTCTGCTTAGTGGGCCCATATCAATAAATTCAGCCCAATCCAACTTTGTCTTCCTTCCATTGTTACGTGACACCCTTAATATCGATTCCCATATGTCACCTAGATTTCTGCATGGATAAAGTAGAATGTTCAGGTGTTCTTTTGGAGTGCAGCACACCTTCTCTCAGTCACACTTGGTAACTCACTTTTAGGGACCTGAGACGACATGTGTCTACTGCCACTAGCTAGGGAAGAATACAGCCATAAGGCTCTTCTCCACTAGGAAGGGCTCATCCCATGTCAGAATTCAGTTCATTTAGGCCTCTTCAAGTCCTTAAATCACCGAAGGGTTTTGTTTGTTTTTTGAAACTATGATTATGTAGTTTGTATTGCTTCTCACTATTAGGAGGGGAGCTTCTATCTCCAGTGACTCTGTAACTGGAAGCAGAAGGTCTGTGATAGATATATGGACAAAACAAAAGCTTATAAATCTTCCAAGCAAAGGTTATTCATTAGTTTTAATTTGCATTTCATTGATGACTAATTATTTTGAACCATTTCATATACTTATTGGCTGTGTCTTTTGTGAAGTGCTTTTTCAAGTCATATGTCCATTTTTTGTTGGTACTTTGTCTTTTTTTATTACTTTTAAAAAGTTTTTTGAATATTCTGTTTATAAGACCTTTTCATTGCAAATAACTTATGGTCTATGGATTTCCTATTCACATATTCAGTAATTTATCTGAGGTCAGATAGATGACCTTCAATTAAAGAAATTCATAATTTTAATAAAATCCAATAGTATATTTCTTTGAGTTTTCACTTTTATGATTAGTACATCTTGTATCTTCCTTAAGAATCATGGCCAACCTCAAGTTCATAAAAACATTTTCCTATCTTATTCTAGAGCTTAATTTATTTTTAGCTTATCTTAAGAAGCTAAAGATTGATGGCCCACTTCAAATTAACTTTTGTTTATGGTTTGATATAGGAGTCAAATGTTTCATTTATTTCCCCATGTTTCTAATTGCTCCAGCACTGTTCATTGAAAAAACCATCTTTTCTCCTCACTGAATATAAGTGGTATCTTTTAGTAAACTAAATGACCATATATGTATGTATGTGTCTATTTCTGGGTCTGTGTTCTAATGTTTTATTTGTCTGGCTTTGCACGAACACAAAGATGTTTTAACTACTACACTATTACAACTTTACAGTAAGTTAAAATTTGGTGGAGGAAGACCTCTAGATTTGTTCTTCTTTCAAAACCGTCTTGGCTATCTAAGTCCTTTGCATTCTCATATATAGTTTAGAATCATGCCTGCCATTTCTACCTCAAAAAAAGCTACTGTGATTTTGATTGTGGCTACATTGAGTCCACAGATCTATTTGAGAATTGATAAGTTAATCATGTCGAATCTTTCAATCCATTAACATACATTATCTCTCCATTCATACTTTTCCATTTAGGTCTTCCTTTAAGTTAGCCTTTGTTATTTTTAATAATGTGGAAGTTTTACAGTTTTCGGTATAGTTATTCTTAGGTATTTTGTGTTTTTTGATGCTATTATTAATGTTATTGTTTTTATTTCCCAATTGTTTGCTGCAGAAATACAACTGAGATTTACATATTGATCTTGTATTCAGCATACTGCTAAATTCACTTATTAGTTATAATAGCTTGAAGATTCCTTCGGATTCTTTATGAAACAATCACCTTATCTAAGAATAAAAAGGTTTACTTCTTCCTTTTCAATCCACATGGCTCTTGTTTCTTTCCCTTGCTTGCATTATAGCCTGGCTAGTCCCTCCAGCGCAGTGCTGAATAGAAGGGGTGACAGTGAACATTCTGGTCTTGCTGTCAGTCTCAGGGACAAAGCTTCAGTATTTTACCACTGAGTGAGGATGGTGATAGCTGCCCCTCTGAGAGCACAACCCCCCCACAATGCCCTACCCTGTGAAAGCCAGAACACCCAGTGAAAGAGGAGTGAGGGAAATTCTTCCAACAGCACAGAGATAACAAAAGGGCCTTCATCCTGGCCAGAATGGGTGAGATATCAGAAACTATATTAACCATATGCCTATACTCACGTAAGGTGTGGCCTCAGTTTATGCTACCTATACAGTGTAGAAATTCCCTCAAATACAAATTATCTTAAAAGTTGTTCCCTCAGACATTCAGCATAAGCAAATGCAAAGCCTCTCTGAAGCCATGCACCTCTGCTCCCCCAGGGCCTAAGATTTCTACAAATAAAGGCTTGATTAGGATGAGCTCACGATTTGAAACAACAAAGCACAGGAGAAGAAAATCCTACACGACCAAAAGTTTCTAGACAGAAACAAGATATTTAGATCTTCAAGAACTATAGATAATATAATCTGTTAGACACTAAAATTATAAGCATGTTAAAATACAACAAACCTTATTAAATTCACTTAATGAATGTAACAGGGATGCAAAAGGAGAGAAAAGCACTAAATTTCTCATCTTAATGCTACAATGAGTCAATAAATATGTTTTTTCATTCCTGAAATTAATAGGTAATTAGTTTCACTTGAGCCTCACAGCGCCAGGTTTTCCTGGCATCCCGTGTGCCCTCACGACACAGTCACGCCTATCCTCTTGCTGCCATCCAGGGATGTGATGTAATGTTACAAGAAATACATATTTGGTCATCCACATGACCAAATACGCATTTCCCAGGTATATTTGGTCTTCATCTGCAGTGCCTGAAAACACTGCAGCACCTTAAAGGTGAAACGGGTGTTCTGTCATGTTAATGAGAGACTATTGGACCCCCCACCCAAGGGCAGGGCCTGGAGGCTGAATCAGCCAGCGGCCTGTAATTTAGTCAGTCATGACTATGCAGTGAAGAACCCATGAGTAAGAGCTTGCTCTGCGCTCTGCTCTGCTGCATTGGGCCCTGCTGCTTGATCGGAGAGCTTCTGTGCTTGGGAAAGCAGAGCGCCTCTACGTGCCACCCAGACAGGCCCCAAACTCCACGAGGACAGAAGCTCCTTTATTTGGGACCTTGCCCTGTGTCTCTTCATCTGGCTGTTAACTTGTATCCTTTACGGTATCCTTTCTTAATATGGTAAATTTAAGTGTTTTCCTGAGCTCTGTGAGCCATTCTAGCAAAGTAATTGAACCTAAGGGGAGGTTGTGGGAACCTCCCATCTGTAGCCGGTAGGTCAGAAGCACAGAGAAAGCCTGGGGCCTGCAACTGGCAACTGAAGTGGGGGGTGGATGGCAGTCTTGTAGGATGGAGCCCTTAACCTGGGGAATCTGGTGTTGTCTCTGGGAAGACAGCATCAGAATTGAGTTGAGTTCTCCAACAACCTACTAGTGTTTGAGAAATGCTTGGTGTAAGTATGTGTGGGAAGACCCCCTCCCACATACTTGCATTGGAATTGGATCCAGGTACCCAAATGACGTTATCCTACTATTACTGCTGTGTATGATACTGTTATTGTTATACATATATGTAGGACAAAAATACACCATGGCATTTGGTGTCAGAGATGTGGCAAGGAAGGAGCTGAAATTGTGTCAGCTAGGATACCGTATTCTCTTAGTAGTCTATTTTGTAAAAAAACCAATGCTTGCACATTAAACATTTTACTATTTTATATGTAAAAAGCTTTTTAACAGTTACATTCATATCCATACAGAGCATTCAAAAGCATTCACTAACATGGAAGTATTTCAACAACATGATGTTGCATATGGAAAGCAGATGGCCTAGCAGTAGGTAGAAATGTAGATTTGGCTATGTAAAATTATCTTTCTATGGATCCAGAAAGGCATGAGGTGGTACTCACAGAGAGAGAGGTCTGGAATTAGAAGATGCACTGATTATGTCTGTCTGGGTGGTAGGGTTTCCAGAGATTATTGCTCCCATTTTCACACCTTTTTAATTTATTTGAACTCCTATATTCAGAAAAATTAAATAAGGTATTAAATGAAAGCCTAACTTAAAATTTGTCTTTAAGTATTATATTTGGAATTGGAGCCTGCTTTTTCTTTAAAGACAATAACTGGTGTAAGAGATTATTTTCAACAATTGCTGCAGCACTTACTGTTTAATGAGATTTAAGCGATTGGTGGCATTTGGGAACAACTCTAAGGCTTCAGAGGCCTTCTCAAGCCTCCATAGCTTAAGCTTCTATTTCTCCATGGTTCAGGGAAAGAGAAGGTGGTGGAAACCACCAACATGCAGAGTAAACAGAAGTACAGGGAAGAAAACAGGGCTCGCTGGGGACCACCACCACCCGAGGATAAGGTGTGGTGTGGTCTTACCTCCAACCTAACACATGACACAGTTCTCTGCAGCCAAACTCCTTGGCGATGCATCTGGTAAGTGGTCGTTCAGCCTGTGTTTGACTAGCACAAGAAATTTGCCATCCCACAAGTAGATCTGTTTGATTTTCAGATGGCATGAATTGTTTAGATTATCATCATTTATGTAATCTGACTTCTGTGTTCTTTGTGCCTAAGAATCCCTGTCCCCAGGGCTGGAAGTAAACCACATCCCTGCTTCACAGAAGAGTCCTTTGGACGTTTGGAAACATACCCCAGGGTCTGTTCCTCCACCTCCTTCCTGAATAGACTCTCATTCTCCAGGTTAAGTATCTACCTCCTGGTCCTAAATACCCTGCATATAATTCAGTTTATCATTACTGTCTGTTGAGTACAGAATAGAATAAGACCCCTCTTTCTGGACCCTTTGGTTTTAATTCAGACTAAAATCACATTAGTTTGGGGGGCAGTCTTTTCACATGACTGATTATTTACACTGATCTTGTCAATTTTTAAAATCTTATTTGATAAGGGATATTACTAATCTCTCTCCTACAAATATAGAGAAGTGGCATTTTTAACTCAAATGATGGCCTTTTGTTTATATCTATTAAATATTTCATATTAGAACCAGAACATCATTCTTTTGAATATTGTCATCTGATGTTTTTGATAGTTCCCAGTTCTGTGACCTCTTCGAATTTCTTTCATGTGCCCTCTCTATCTTCCTCTAAATCATTGGTGAAATGTTGAATGGAGCAAAGCTGTGAAGAGATTTCTAAACCATTAGCCAAGTATTTCCCATTCTTTCCCATCCTTCAACTCATTAGGGATCTACTTAGATTTATTGCTAATATTTTCCACCTGACTTTGTGGATCCACTCATCCCTTTGCCCAGCAGTGCTCTGGACAGCTGATCTGCATGAGCAGGTTCACTATCTCCTGGCCTTTGAGTGATCTGGTCGGTAGGTGGGCACCAGCTGTCATTCAGAGGTGAAGAGGCAGGCGAAGTAATCTCTCTTCATAAGGCTGCTGTGACTGGGCTCATTCCTCTACTAAACACCACAGTCCCTGTCAGTGCTCCGTTCAGGAGCTCTCTCTGCCATCTGGCATGCCTCTTTCCCCTCGTCCCTTTAGGCATCAGGTGGTAACAACTCTCCATCATTTCTAACCACTAGCTATCGCATCATGCCGTGTTGGTTTCCCGAAAACATGCCCCATCTTTACAAACAGTCCCTTTGTTCAATGCTCTTCAATTAACCTGTTTCATTTCTACTGGATTCTGACTGGTCACTATCAACAGTAATATCATTCAGGACACAGTGCTTGATATTTTTAATGTTTTAATGAAAATAGCATGAAATGCATTTTTGTGAAAAAAAATCTAGATAAGATTCAAAGCATTCTCTTTACTTGCCATTTTATTGCTTTATCTGTAAAAGGATATAGAATTAATCCTGCATCACTTCTTGTTACTAATGCCAGCCTCCAATGGTCATCTCCTCTTACTCCCTGAGAGTGAGGCTTTTTTTTTTCCTGGAATTTTCCTCAAGACTAACAAGAAGCTCATCACTATATGACCTGAAATACTTAGTCTCCTGCCCTTTTAGAAAATTAGGTTTTTTGCCTAACACTATAAAAGCCTAGATACTTCAACATTAAAATAAAAATTTGTCTTATAGAGACCAAGAAAATAAAAATAATGAGAATATCAGACTTTTTTATAGGATTTCTTTTCTTGCTTGAATTATCTTCTTTTTCTGATTATGGTATCATAAATTTGTATCACAGAAAATTGGTCAGATACAAAGAAATATAAAATAAACAAAAATCACCCATATTTTTACAACTCAGAGATAATAATATATATTTATTTTTATTTGAGTTTTGTATAACTATAATCATTCTGTATGTAATTTATAACTTACTTATTCCTATTACATATTATAGTATCATGGAAAATCCTTTGATGATCTTTGACTCAGGGAAGCTCAGTTGTTGGGATTTCCATGCCACAACTCAGGCAAAACATCTACCTGGTACAGCACACCTAAGTCATGGTCTTCAGAAGGAAATGGGACTCTTGGAAGTAATACTTCTCAACTGTGAATGTGTATATGACACATCTGGGATCGTTAAAGTGCAGATTCTGATTCTGTAGGTCTGGGGTGGGACCTGAGAGCCTGCATTTCTAGCACGTTCTTGAGTGATGTCAATGGTGCTGGTATGCAGATCACACTTGAAGGAATCAGAACTGTTATTTGCATAGTAATGATATTTATACGCACATTAAAGTTTGGTAAGCATAGATGTACATCATCGATTCTCAACCTTGCCTTCCATTTAAACTTCCTTGTATTTGTGTGAAAACTAATGCCCAGAGATCCCTGTTTTTTAAAAGTTTACCAGGTAATTCTGATGCACAGCTGAGGTTAACAGTGACTCCTCTAGGTCTAACTGCAGAGCATGATGGCAAGTGTAGCAGTTACAAACAGCTCACATAGTCTTCGTTTCTAATTTCCATTAGAAAGAAATAAAATAACAGCAATAACCACAACAAAACAAAACAAAACAAAACAAAAAATCTGACCATGGTGTTGGAAGGCTGGTGCCACAGCTGAGGTACTCTACTAAATCAAGATTCTGATTTGAAGCACACAGGGATTTAAACTAAATTGAGCCACCTGAACCCAAAATTGACTTGGAAATCTCATCAGCATGATATACCCCAAACAATTTCCAAAGCTTCAGTTTAAGTTCAATAATCAATTTAGGCAAATTGTAGAAGTGACACACATCCCACCTGGGATTGCCTGAGTGCTTGGTCACAACAGAGACCCAGAGGCCATCAGTCAGAAAAATTTGGGCACACAGTCTTTGCATATATAGGAATCAAGAAAGTAATCACCAATTTTCTTAGCATTAGCTCCATTACTTCAGAGGAAGACAGGTCAGTTTGCATCCAATTTTTGCTGGAAGACTTTGTAAACAATCAAAGGCTGAAAAGTGTCAGCGCTTACAGAGCCCTGACTTTAAAATACCATCAATGACTTCAATTATGTCTTTTCTTTCACCATCTGGACAGGAGAGTAAATTGGACAAGGATGGCTGCTGTCCACATTTCACAGAACAACAGAAAATGCATTAAAGCTTGTGAAAGTGCAGTTTTCTGTTATGACACGATGGCGCAAGGCCCGTAAGGAAGCATTTTGCAGACCTCGCCATAGATCTCTGGGTCTACTCGCACTGCCTCTTGTGTGTGATGGCCTCACACCACCGTGAAGGCACATGGGAGGCCCTGGGAGGGACTCTCTGCTGGGCCATGAATCTGTGTGGTGTGCATTCCACCATGTGAGGAGCTACCGAGCAGCTCTGGCTTCTTGTAAATAGATAAAATCCAAACAACACAGAAAAGCGAGAGAGCAACCAAGAATCTAGAGACCTGGATCTAGACTTTGGTTGCCTGCCTGACTTGGGAAGCTCAGTATTTCTCAATGAACTTCAGGTCCTCATCTGTCAAGTGAGCTGATTAGACACAATTATCTCTAGGGCCCTTTCTGAACCTAGCATCATATATAATTTCATATCATCTAATAGTAATGGTAATGATACTAATAGCTAACATTTATTACGTACCTACTGTATATCAGAAACTATTCTGAATACTTCATATGTATTGACACATTTAACTATTTTTTTAGTAGATGCCAATTTATCCCAATTTTATAAATGAGAAAACGGGCTCAAGAGACAGGATTTTAACCCAAAAACTCAACCTCAGAGTTTCTGCTCTTAACCACTGCATTCAGTTTTCTCATGCTGATATTTGCACTTAACCATTCTCTGAACATTTAATAGAAGTGGGAGAAATGCTTCATTTATAATCATGAAGAGTCAACAACTGTAGCTATTATAGCATCAGCCAGATTTCGCAAGGGAGGAGGCAGGATTCGGTAAGGTCATCAGTGAAGCTCCGCGGTCACCCTGCTCCTGGGCCAGTAACTCCTGCGCGCAGCCTTTGCACCCACGCGCCCCCTGCCAGCTCCTGTCTGACGTCACCGGGACCCTTTGTTCACCGCTTCCCCCATTGTTTTCCTTTCCAATCAGCAGCCTTCTCTCTTCACTCTTTCCTTCCCATTAGCGATTTCATGCTCAGTCACACCAACTTCTGTCTCACCAACTCCTTGGTTCCATTTTCTTCCCATTGACTTGCTTAGAGGAAACCTCCACTTGCCAGGGAATCCACGTGCTCAGGCCTCCGCACCCACCCTGGGCTGCTGGCGAGGAACCACCCAGGAGGGCTCCACTCGGAAATCGCTGGCTTCTGCTCGATCGGAGCCCTTAGAGCCGCAGGCCAAGTGTGCTCCCTCCCTGGTCAGGTCTGCCTGCCTGCGTGGACGGCGGGGCTGCCGGGACCTTCTTCGCCTGTTGCAGCTCTGACCCTGCCACCTTGCCTTGGTTTGCAGGAGGTGGTCTCTTATTCTCAGAAGAAAGAGAAGGTCTCAACCCCTTGACCCCTTGACTAAACCTGGAAGTTTTTTTCAATCCCCACCTACCCTCCTCCTTCCGTTTCCTTCAGGAGAATGTGAATCTCTTCCTCTCTCAGTGGTAACCCTCTGCTGTACCCCGAATTTCATCCTTCCACTTACTCAAGGACGTGGGCCTTTCAGGCGCCTTCTGTACCCCATATCTCCACCCTCTCACTCTCTAGTGGCTCCTTCCCATGGCAATTAAATATGCTTGAAAACAAAAACAGAAATCTGTCTACCCCTCCATCCACTTCCCTAATCATTCCCCTCGTGCATAACCGAATTTCTGGAAGACCGGCCTTCCTTTGCCGCCTCCACATTCCCCGTCCTGCCCTCTTGTACTCACTGCAAACTGGCTTCCCTCCTCCATCCCTCGTGTTTGGTGTCTGCGTGGTCCTGCTGACACCGGGGGCCACTTCACCCTTCCCGGAATGTCCCCCTCCCTCTGCTCGGGATTCTACGCCACCACCCCCTATGGTTTCCTCTCATTCACTGGCCATTCTTTCTGAGTCTCCTCTTCATCCTTTTTCTTCTCACTGCATCAAGGAAAAGTTAAGGGTTATGACCCTGTTTCTCAGAGTATGGTCTCATATTCCTCCTCAGCCATCCCGTCTATTCCCATAGCTTCAATTCTCTTTTTGATGCAGATAATTCAAAAATATATATTTGGAGTCCAGACTTTTCTCCTGACCTTCCAACTCGCACACACCCAACTGCTTGGACATCTACACTTGGAGGTACCGCACATGCTACCAACTTTTCAAAAACTAAAGTTAATTCATTATCTCCCACTTGAAATCTACTGCTCTGTTGTGTTCATTAATGGTAATGCCAGTGTCTCAGCAAGATTCCTGGTAGCTGTCATCATCTGCTCCTTTTCCTTAATCACTGATATCAAACAATCATATGACCAATTGAATCTACGCCCGGATTCAGTCTCTCCACTGTCACCACCATTCCCCTTTTCCAGAGCACTGTTGTCCCTGACTCAGACAACTTGAACAGCCTCTTGTCTCCACGCTTCCCATCTTGACCTGACATCTATTTTCAGTGTTGTGGCCAGATGCATTTTTCTGAATATATATCTAATTGTTTCTCTCCTATTTTGAATACCCTACAATGTCTGCCCTTTACCTTAAAACAAAGTCCAAGAACACTTACCATGGCTTGCATGACCCTTTGAGACCTTACCTGACCCGCCTGTCCGGCTTCAGCTCTGGACATTCTCCAAATGCAGCATGCAGTGTAACAGCCATATTGAACTCCTTTCAGTTTTTGAGTTAGCTTTATTCACTGTCATCCTTAGGTCTAAGTAAATGTTGTTATTCCTACCCAGAACACTTTTCTCCTTCATTCTCTAATTTCTACTCATCTTTAAGGCCTCAGTTTGGAAATCAGTTCTTCTAGGAAGGTTTCCCTAATTCTTGAGAATATCCTGAAGGACACTGAACTTGTTCTTTGAAGCAGCAAAAGCAGTTCAGTTCTGAAATCTATACATTTGTTAACCTGTTAAGTAAGGCCCTCTGAGTCAGCACAGCACATGAATAACCAGTAAAAATCCCACATGCGGGGGAGACGAGTGGTCACTGCAGTGTACCTAGTTGCAATTCAGATTAAAATCTTATGTGATCCTAATAATAATTCTTACAATTTTTCAAGGGTCTACTGTGTGCAGGTATTGTATTTAGTATTATAGATCATGATTTGGTTTGATCCTCTCAACAAACCCTATGTTACTGACAAGGACTCAAGTCTCAGTGAGGTTAAACTTGTACAAGTAAACAGCACTCAGAAATAGAGTAGGAAATAGCTGGCATTTGGAGGTCAGCAGCCCGATTCCAGCCCTCTTAACCATGACAACATATCCCTCACCCCCTGAAGTAGTCTATGACCAGAAGAGGCGATGCATACTTTGTTTAACCTGTAAAAGGGGCAGTGATCAGTTATTTTGCCTGATAGCTGCATAATATACAAGGTGCATTGTTCCGAAGAAAATAAATGTTTTTAAAATCTTAAAACTAACTGTAGGAAGGGAGAGGGAAAGACTGGGCAGGTAAGAAATGCCTGTACAAAGGACAAGGGAGGCTTTCCAGTAGGGCTTCATCTTTTTAACACAATCCCATTAGTATTTTAACACAGCTTTTGGAAAGAATGTCTTCCACATCACTCTGCTCCCCGGGGAATAGATCCAAAGGCCATGTACGTTTGCATATTAAGTAAATACATATACAGAAGTTCATAGTCAGCCATTATCCTTCTCTAAACTAAATGTCCTGTCATAACAGTTGAGGGGTTGGGATTGTTAAAGGATTAAAGTAGTCACAGCTGAAGCTACACCCTCTCCGTGGATGACAGCTAACATTGACTGTATGCCAACCGTGCCTGAATAGTAGAGCTAGCAGCTCGCCTTTGCTTTGCCTACTATGAAGTCTGCTGTTTGTAATGCCAAACAATTAGACCATTTGTTAGATGGTGCTTTAATACCCTCGTCAAAACCCGACAAGCACCTCAATATGGTTTCTTATACATGGTAGGTAAAAAAAAATACTTGTTAGATAAATTATGATAGTGTTAGAGCAGGTAGATTGGCAGATATGAGCAGGGAGGGGGTGGGGAGACTTTGGCCAACTGGTTGTTTATATTCTAAATATTCCATGTAAGTTGTTCTCATGGGATGTGGGGAGGAGGGTATTGATCAGACTGTCCAAAACTGGCTGGTTCTGGCATGGAGGAGAAACTGACCCAAATTTCACCCTAAAATTCATTATATGCTCACTAACATGGTAAAAATCACACTTCCCTGTGCCATGACAGTTCTGATGAGAACCTGGTGTGAGGGCGGAGCAAGCTCTAACTCCAAGACCCCACCTGTTGCCTTTGAAACCATCTAGTGAATCTTCATCTTCCTTTACTCAAAAAAGGCTCCCTATTGTTTCCTCACAGCAACTCCCAGCTGGAGTCTGCACATGCTCAACCCTTGGTATGTACTTTAGGTTTTCTCTATACTCCTATTTTCCAAATAAACTACTAAAGCTTAACCATTTACATCCATTCTTGAATTCTATCTCATGATAAGACCAGCAACCTGAGTCCAGTAACAAGTGTAGCAACCATTTATTGAACACCTACCATGTGTACTTGCCACATATCCCAGAAATATCTCTAAATCTCATAGACTCATGCAAGAAAGCAATACCGTATCCATTTTCCAGATATGAAAACCGAGGTATTTAAAGTTTACTGACTTAAGACTAAATAGCTAGTGTCTGGGAGACCCGGTATTTAAAAGCAATTCTGGCTAATGCTAAAGTTACCTTATTTCAGCTATAGAAAGAAGGAGGGTGTGAGGAAGAAAGATCAAGAAATAATGAAATGAAAAAAAATAATTAATGGAAGTAAGCAGAAAAATCTAAAAACTTTCTTTTAACTTAAATTTGAACTTAAACAACTTCAGGATTCCACCTTTGACATATATTATGATAATTACATATAAAAAGAAGAAATTATAATTTGTGAGTTTTCAGGTAATCAAATTGTCTATATGACATGAAAAACATTGATCAGACATGCCCAAAAATAAGTGGGAAGAAACACTGTAGGCAGATGTTTTCAAAGGAAAATAAGGGTTCGCAGAGTGTTGAAGATATTAATTTTCATGATTGCTGCCTTTTGTTATTTTACTTCATTGTTCTTCACCCTACTTGATCTAAAAATACAAAAAAAAATTGAGAAAAAATTTGTTTTCAGGGCCAGTTAATTTTTGAAAAAAAAATGAGAATAAAGGACAGAATTTCTAGAAAGTTCTTTGTCCCGTCAGTCTTCACTTGATAGACCACTAGTCATGAATTTAAAGACCAAGAGATAAACCATTGAAAAGAAGGCAGCCTAGGAAAAATAACTTGACTTTTTTATGTATTCCAAAGTAGCTTTATTCTTATAAAATTATTTCTGCATGTTTCCTTTTTTCAATGGGTAATAAATAACTCTTAGGGAAATAAGTGTGAGCAGATTTGATCAAGGGACTGGGATGGAGAGGCTTTGCCATCTGTGAGATGTGCCTTAGAATAGAATTGCTCTGGGAAGAGGTTATCTGTGCTGCCTGCTTTTATGGGGTGGCATTTAAATACAAGTACTGGTTCACTTTTTATTGATCTCTATACATTAAAAGGCATTTCATAAAGAAGGGTGGTGTGAATAACTGAATCATGGGCTGTTTGTACAGATGGAGAACTTTACAGGCTGTATGTGTATATCTGCAGGACTATAAGCTATTTAAGGAGACTGGTATGCTGGGGCCTCATCACACTATCTATCTTACAAATATTCAACACACTGATGCATAGGCACTTCCATTGTCTCTCAGAAATAGTTTCTGAAACAGTTTCTTATATATATAGAGAGAGGTTTTGCATATACCTTGATTGCCTAAAGGCTGAGCTTAATTAGGAGAGTAGGTAGGGGTAGGGGCTGGGGGTAAAGAAGGAAAAGGAGAGGACATTTCAAATTTGGGACTTTTTTGAAATCTTAAGTCATCTAATGTTCAAACACAGAATTTCCTTTGCCTGGTGATATCCCTGGTCTTGGTTACCCAGTTTTATTACCTACTACCATGTTTGGAATATAACATTGGTTCTCTAGCATGAAAACTAGAATTTACTCAAGAGCTGAGGAATATATCTGAGAAACAATCTCACCAGTAACTGCTCAAACTCTAAGACTTTTAAACTGTCCTGGGGAGAATCTCCTACTGTCCCACTCCTGCTATTTTTGGATTTTCAATCTGACCTTATTTACTTGAAACTTTATCTCCCTCTAGGCTCTCCCCTATCCAGTTTGTACTCAAACTTCCTTATTTATTGCTATACTCTTCCTTTGAGCCCACAGTTAACTAATACCAGGATTTTCTCCTTAGCAACTTTTAAATAGTAGTAGGCCATTTGCAAAGTGGATCACATTTTACAAATACTAAACTAACACATTTCAACTTTCTTCTTAAGTCATATTGCCTTGTGTTCTTCTAATCTCTGAGGCCAAAACTTGAGATTTAAATCCCAGGGCAACACTTAAATAGTAGACCGGAGAGAAGACTTTCCAAATTCTTTTAGCTTATCAAAAACTAATCCTTGAGATCTCAGATAATTGAGCTGTCTTCCCAAGGGACTTTGTCCCTTCCTCCTATGCAGGCTGGAGTCCGAGTTTCCCTGCCCTCTGAAAAGATAAGGATATCAAGTAGACAGATAAAAGAGAAGAATGGCCCAGCCAATCCTGGAGGATTTCAGGAAGATGGGAGATGGAGAAGGGAAGGAGAGGAGTCAGCCATGGATGTTCCATACACTTCTTCAGATTTATGCCTAAGGAAGGGATGAATGTTAGATACATTGAAAAAAGGGTCCTGAAAGCAAAGGATTTTATCCTAATTCAAGTTTGGACTCATAGAAGACCTTATCTCACGTGCTATCCGTGCCCATCCCACTCCCATCCTCCTTACGTGGTTGGGGAGAGACACTTCTCTAGACTCTTATCAAGCCAAGAGAAGGACTGAACAGTGAGTCACACCTGCTGTACCCTTCAGCCACAGAGCTAGCAGGATGACCAGCGGTCAGGCAGACAAGGGACATCACCATGGAGACAGAGAAACCAGAAGATTTGAGGACCACGTCTTCCCAGTCATCAGGATACTTGTGTAGTATCCTGCCCATCCCCCCAGGTGCCATGTTGCCGAGGAGAAGGTGGCGTCCAAAATAGCCCTCCACCTAAATTTTACATAGGCTTTTTCCTGACTCTGAGCCCTGACCTCCCTTTCCTGACAGCATTTACTTTAGAAAACTTAACATGATAAATTCTTTCTCTATTTCTTCCTCCATCATAAATTCTATGTGTAAATTTTTTAAAAGCCTCTTGCCCGTTTTACAACCCAGAAACATCTTTCTCAACGACTTAAGAGCTATTGTTTTGAAATGTAAGAGGGAGATAGCACCCAATTCTCCTGGTTTCTGTGAGCCTAACTTCAGTAGGCACATTGTTCCAAGTTGTAAAACTACCTCCTGTCCTATGGACACAAGAAAGTTTGCTTTCCTTTGGGTAAAGCTATTTAGAGAACCCGGATGACCTATGTTAACCCTCTCACTCTGGTATTTAAAAATGCTCAACTCTGTGTGTATGGAGAATTGAGTTCAGACGGAGTTCTGATCTCTCTCCTCTACTTCAGTAACCTTAAAGAATGTCTTCCAGCCTGTTTAATTTTGTCCAGTGCAAATTTTCCTTTGACTGTGAAAAGAGAAAAAGAAAAAATTCTACTTTTTTTTTCTTAAAGATATTGAACATAGGCCACAGGAACTATTAAAAGTTTATTGCATCAAATTAAGGTCACCATATTGGTATACATTTTGTTACATTTTTGTTTTAGTTTCATTTTCTTTTCACCTGGTAAAGAGCAAGTAAAGACTGTGAGGATGGGGTGGTTTTACATGAAATAGTTGACATTTTGTGTGCATATCTGACCCATAAATTCCCCTTTTACCAGTTATCATATCCACCCGAACAAATTCTCAACATTCCACCCTGTAACGTCAGTGTCTACCTGAAAATGGGAAGTTCCTAGAGAACAAGAACCCTATCTTACTATACCTCTTCCCACACTTAGCATACTGGGCCTTAGGTAGACACACAAGTATTTGATGAATTCACCCATTTTATTTATTGAGTGAGTGAATTCTGTGTGGCTAGCAGTGTTCTAAATGCTGTGAAAAAAATGGGAACCAAAGTCCTTATTTTCAGGTACTTATAAACTAATTGAGAAGAAAAGACTCACACACAGTGGATAAATTACAAAATCAAGGCACCATTTAACTGAATTATTCAAAAAGTAAGGAATTTTGGAAGTTCAGAGAAACAACCAGAACAAGAAGGGGAATATAGAACTTGAACTGGAACTTTCTAAAATTATGTGTGAAAAACTCCCGTACACAAAAGTAGAAAATAAAACAACTCCTCTGGTAATCCATGTACCTATCAATAAGCTTCAACAGCTATCAATGATTTCCCTATTTTTCAACTATCCCCCTTTGATGTGGACTTTGAAGGAAGGACAGCATTTAAAAGCAGCTCAGTGTGGCCCATGTGATATGATTTCTTGCTACTTTTGAGTCCAACTGACTACCACTCACTTTGCTTCAGCCATCCTGACCTCCTTCCCCTAAATAAAGTACACCAAAGTACACTTTTACCTCAGGGCCTTTGCACTCTGCTTGGGGGTTCCCCTCTCCCTATCTCTACCCCATGCACATACTGCACATGTGCCCCCTTACTTTATGTGGGTCTCTCTTCTGATATATTCTACTCAGAGAGAACTTTGCCAGTGATATTTAAAATAGCAGCCTCCACTCTTGTGGGTAAAATTGCAGTATTTCTGGAATCTCTCACCTGGCTTTACTGTATCTCCATATCAATAGGTGTTTCCAAGGGGTGGAGAGAGGTAGTCCATCTCCATATCAGTAGGTGATTACATTGGGGAGCAAGGGCATATCTGGACCATAAAGATTGGTGGGGTCCCCTTTTTGCAGCTGGGTTGTGAGAGACATGGGTGAGCAGAGTGAATAACTGCTTGCAAGCAATAAAGAGATTTCTCCCACTTTATTTCTCCCTTTGACTGACTTCAGTTTCAAAGATAATTTGTCCCAGGCTGGGAAAATATTTTCCTCCCAGAGTTACATCTGGTGATAGTTGGCAGGACCTCTGAACTCTAAATCTGTCTTCGTGATGCAACCGTTTGGTGGGCTGCCCCTAGAGATGGTGGGGAGATATCTGGAAACCCCATTGTAGATTGTGGGGAGGCCCCAGTGGCTGCAGCAGTAGAGGGCTCATTTTTACCTGGGAGCCCCCTATCCTTGGGGCTTCCAGATGGGGAGCCCCTAGTGGAGAAAGCACTCAATTGTTCTAGGGTAAAGCACCTTCTAAATGGGGCTTGCCATTGACCTTTGAATAAGTCAACAGAGCCCAGAAGAAGTTCCTTGTGTGCTTTAAGAAGGACTTAGACCAAGTCCTGCAGCAACATGGGACAATAGTCAGCCACAGAAAGGAGCCGATACCCCTTGTCAGGTGGCAGATAGACTATATTGGGCCTCTGCCTATATCACAAGGATATCGGTATGCCATGACTGTGCGGACACAGCTACTGGTTTGTTGGTTGCTTTTCCTGCACATCATGCAGACCAGCAAACCACCAAGAGGGGCCTGGAGCATTTCTTTGCAGTGTATGGCTGGCCACAGGTGACTGAGAGCGATCAAGGCACCCACTTTACTGGACATGCATTACAAGGATGGGAGCAGCAATAAGGAATAAGGTGGAAGTTTCATGTACCATATAACCCTACTGGGGCAGGCATGATAGAGAAGGGCAATGGTTTGTTAAAATCTGGCCTGAAGTCAGACACCAACTGTCCATAGGGCTAGGCAGTTTGCTTATGGACAGTGGTACAGTTTTTGAATGAGAAGCCCCAAAAAGGAGCTTAGAGCCCTGTGGACACACTAACACACATTGCTGCCTCTCCTATACAACTGTATGTGCAAGCCAAAGAGGAGATATTGGAGCCAGGGTATGGCCAGCAGAGAAACATCCTGCTACCAGCCCCAAATGCATTAAACCCTGGAGACTCTGTTGAGTGGATGTGACCCTGGACATTTTGACACATGGATCAGCAATGGCTGGCTCTTCTGGCACCTTGGAGAAAAGGCCTGTAAGCTGGCCTCCTGTGTGTTACTGGAGTAACAGCAAAATGGCCCCCAAAGAGCATGGTAGTGTACCCAAAATATCTGGGAGGTAAGAGCATCTTACAGGGAAGTTTTGTTTTATCTTTATAGCCAGTGAATGTACCTCCCGTATCCCTATATATTGACCCATCTGTAACTCCCACAAGGAGGGGTTGAAGGTCTGATATACCAGACCAGGATGAGATCCCATTCCTGCCACTGCCCTATCAGAGGACCACTCTCTTGCATGTATCCTACTTGATGGACAAGATATGCCTATGCTGGTTTCATTAAAGCATGTATCTTATCACCCTTAAGGTTATTTTCTTCTATAGTCCCTTTGGCCTGGACCCACCACATTAGCTGCTGGCCACTTAACTGTGAAATGGGTGAGATGTGGACTTAATCTGCATGAGACTTTAAACCTAATTGAATCCTCCAGCTTGAGGATGATCATGATTTTATTGTTGTTACTATTGTATGTTATTAGTCTGATTATAGTGCTCCAGTTTTCTTGTACAGGGACCATTGCAGAAGATGGGGAGCAAATAGATTGTGAGGTGAGATTTCTGGAGGGGTGAGCTGTGGGTAAAATTGCAATATTTCCACAATCTCTCACCTGGCTTTAATGCATCTCCATATCAATAGGTGTTTCCAAAGGGTGGAGAGAAGTAGTCCATCTCCATATCATAGGGGATTACATGCGGTCGAAGGCCATATCTAGACCAGAGTGGTTGGGAGGTTTCCCATTTTGCAGTGGGGTCGTGAGAGACACATGCAAGCAGAAGTGGATGATTATTGTAAGCAATAAATGGGTTTTTCCCACTTTATTTCTCCCTTTGACTGATTTCAGTTTTGAAGGTAATTTGCCTTAGGCTGGAAAATAATTTTCCCCCAGAGTTACAGCCCTCCTCCCTCCCCTGGCCTGATTTCTATTCTCCATAACAGTTATGACTACATGAGTTATGTCACATATTTACGTGATTTTTATTCAGCATATGTCTCCCCCCTGGAATACAGTTATGAATGCTGGTCCTATATTTCAGGACCTAGAATATAGCAGGCACTTAAGAAATACATGTTAAGTAGATTAATAAAGGAATAAATGTCAATCTCCTGGCTCAAAAAAGCCTTCATGTTCCTCATCAGATAGCAGAGGTGAGCACTTTTGACTTATGGGCTAAGTTCAAGTGATAGAAATGTTTTGTCTAAGCTGCACTGTTTAAAATTTAAATTATTAGTTGACAGCATTTGGAAACTGGGAGGTTTCGCATGAAATCCTTAAATAAATTTTTTAAAAGAAAATTTAAATAACTTTTTAAGAAACTTTAAAATCATGCAGGATCTTTTAATACTGGGCTCATAGCCTCACATGGGAACAATGGAGTCTGGGCAGGAACCGTCTCTTCGCACAGGGCATGAGCTCCCTGATGGCCTCTGTCTTTCCTGGTATCTCTGGCTGTTTACCAGGGTACTTGCCTGCGTCATTCATTGACAGCCCCTGCCTGGATCCTGTAGACATTCTAGTTCAGAAATTCAACATTAGGGTCTCCTCAGATTAATTACTTCTGAGACCTGTCTGTACGCTTCAGTTCTGCTACTTTAATCTTGACTCCGTCAAGTATACAGAGAACCATCTCCTATTTCTGATGCATGGTAACCTGAGACTTTGCGTAAACCTTATGCAGTGAACTCAGGTGCTTCTACTGATCTTCAATTCAGTCTCTCCTCTCCAATTTATTTATTTCTAATTCCAAAGAGCCACGTCTCAGATTATTCCATACTTGCTGATTTTCTTTTTCTAATGGAATAGTAAAAATAAAAGTGTGGTCATTAGGTAAGGAAATAACAAACTGTTTATATGCTAATCAGAAGTTCTGCCTTCAAGCACAGCACAGAACAGTTTCTGTATATCTTCTCAACCTCCTTTAACCTCCCTTCTCCTCCCAAAATTGCGTTAAATAATCAAATCAGTGAATGGGATGGTTGGGCAAGAATTAACTACCTACCCAGGGGCTTCTCAGGAATGTGTCTTCCCCTGTTCACCCATAATTTTGAGACTGACACTTCAGGTGAAATCTTTTCTATCCCTCTTTGACCCCATGCAGGAAAAAAAGCTAATCCTTGGGATTTACAACAGAGTATAAGAAATCATCAGGGGAACGTTTTGACTTGAAAAATTTGATTTGAAAAAATATTTGCTCATTCCAGATGAGGAAATGTTTCTAATAATTTAAATAGAAGTCATCATCCTTTCAAGATATTAAAGATAAAAGCAATCAGAATGACAAATGAAGTCTTTTTTTACTGTAAAAATAAGTGCATAAATAAATCCAGCACAAAAATCAAGGCTCTTTGCTCCTATACCGATGTCATAAACAATATTTGTAATTGAAATAGGATGACTGTGTCACCAAGCAAAGGTAAGGTGCTGCAGAGGCCAGAAAGGCTGCCCTAGTGGTGGGGGTAGAGTGGGAAGGTCTGGTGTCTTGTGCTAAATGAAGGAGGTAACTAGCTGCACTGGATAACGTAGTTCATAATTAATAAAAATGGAGATGTTCATAAAGTGACCGAAGACATACGTACAGAGAGAGAGGCAAAGAGAAAAGAAAAGTCAACCATGAATATGTATTATTTTCACCCTGATTTCCACCCAGGCATCCTGCAGACCTCTTGAGCTCTTCCTAGTAAGACTTAGGACCGTGTGTTTATTGACCCAAAAACAAACAACATGATGGCAATAAAGTAAGTGTGAGGGTAATCCTCTGCTCTTCCCTGTCTGGATCTTAAAAACAGGAACTTCCAACTTTTGCACTCCCTCAGGAAATATTGGGAACTGCACTACTGTGCTATTTCCTGACAGACTCACTGGAATCCACTGAAAGCTTAAATTTGGCATTTCTCTTCTGTGCAGACATGCATTAGCATCACTACTCATGGGTAGCTCTATCTCATGATCTATCTCAATATTCTTGTCTTCTGAATCAACAAAGCCACAGCTCTTCATTACCCCCCTTTTCCATGCAATAATCAGAGCCTCACGCCTCCCCTGTTAGAGTCCAGTTTCAGCTTCTTGTCTCTTTATATCTACACCCATAATAGAATAAATATTTTGGTCTTATTTGGTCCCTTGTGTCTTCTGTCAATTGCTTCAGAACCCAAAAGAGAGATGTTATTTATTAGACTCCCACATCTCCAAAATGTAGAGGTAAATCTCCATTTCTTCTTGGAAGAACTGAAAAATTTCCCCCTTCCTAAGGTCTGTTTCCAGTGCTCTATATTCCCCTACTTCACAGATATAAAACCAGACATGTTAAGTGCCTCATTCATTCATTCAATCTATGTTAAGCCCTGTACTACATATTCTTAGTCTAGAGGGTCCACAGATGGGCTGCAAAGGCCTATGAATTTCTGAAATGCAGGAGCATACGTAATTTTGTTTCTAGAACATGGGACAACTTTTTTACTAATTCCCAAAGAGTTCCATAACATAAAAAATATTCTAATGAGACACAGAGAGGTAAAGAGGTAACTGTAATTTAGAGCAGAGGTTCCCAAAATTTCTTGTGATTAGTGCCTCATTAATGTCTTTATGTGCCCCTAGATCAAAATAAATATCCAACAGTTCAATTTATGAGGTAGCTAGTTCCAGGTAACAATACAGTAGTCCATATGATGTTCATCAGGTATCTCTGTGCTTTCCTCAAAAATTTAGAATGTCCCACAACATCCTTTGTGAATTGCTGAAGCCCCTAGGGTACCTCAGTGCTCAATTTGCACAGCTCAGGTAGAGCGCAATAACTGATGATGGGTGAACCTGGTCTAGCATTGGGTGTCAGGGAAGGCTCCCTGGAGGATGGGTTGTCTAAGAGGGGTGCTCAGAATTTAAGGTGAAGGTGGGCTTGTGAAAGGGGCCAGTATTCCAGGAATAAGTAACACATGTGTACAAACTTGGAATGGGGAGGGTTTAGTTTGACAGGAATGACAAGAGCAACGGTGGGAAGAGAATATGTGCTAAGAGAGGAGGCTCTGCCCAGTGCAGGCATGCAGGACATTTTATTGGTGCTGAACAATTTAATATTCATCTCTTGTTTGTAATATTCTCTCAGGTGGTCTACAGGGCACAGCAGCATGATCAGATTTGAGCATTAGGAAGCTCTCCCTGGCTGCAAACAGAAGATGGCTTCAGGGCAGCAAGAAGGCAGCAAGACTAGTTTGTTTCCAAGCACTCTGAGTAAAAAGGAATAATGAGCAGGGCAATGCCAAAGGGAGTCAGGGAATGAATGAAGCAATTCTACCTGCCAACAGTGATAATGAAATTCCTTGGGTGAAGCCTCACCTACGTACTAGACCTGCACCAACGACTTTACATACCTTATTGCTAAGTCTTACAACAACCATGCAAAACAGTATATTATTCTCCCCATTTTACCGATTGAGAAATTAAGGCTAAGAGAATTTTTTAACTATGCCAGCAATACATCTAGAAAGTGGTGAAGCAAGGATTTAAAGGTTGCCTGTTTTGAAAGTCTGTTCCTGTTCCAATACATGACACTATTCCTCAAAAATATTCCTTATACACTGACTTAGTTCCATTGGTATAGAAGATGAATTAAGGCAGAATTTTAGTCTGCTTTGGTCACAACTAGTGTTCAGAATAGTGCCCAGCACATAGTAGGCACTAATAAATGTGAAATGAATAAATGAGTGTTTTTTATTCCTCCTTGGTGAACTGAGCTGTCTGTAGAGAGCTTGGTGGGTGCTCAGCCAATTCCTACTCCTGGTTTAGAATCTTCCTTTAGCCTTCTTAGTCTTTCCCAATGTGGGTAAAATTGCAATGTTTCCAGAAGCTCTCACCTGGCTTTAGTGCATCTGCATATCAATAGGTATTTCCAAGGGGTGGAGAAAGGTAGTATCAACATGGGCGAGCAAGGGCTTATCTGGACTGGAGAGGTTGGGTGGAGCTCTCTTCTGCTGCAGCCTGGTCACGAGAGAGACGGGACGAGAGCTTGTAAGAAATAAATGGGTTTCTTAAACTTTATTTTTCCTTTGACTGATTTCGGTTTCAAAGTTATTTTTCCCAGGGATTTCCCCCCTGGAGTTACATCTGGAGGTAGTTGGCAGGACCTCTGAACCTGAACTCTGTCTAAGTGGGTGTGACCCTTGGGCAGGCTGTCTCCAGGGATGATGGGGAGGCCCCAATGGCTGCAGCGGTAGAGGGTGCAGCTTCACTCAGGAAAACCCTTTAAGTGGAGCTTCCAGTTGGGGAGCCCCTAGTGGGGAATTGTTCTAGCATCAAGTACCTCCTAGGGGAATGGGCCTTCCCCAGAATTGGGGAAGAGTGGAGACACTGGGAGCTGCAGAATTAGCCCTCCGTCAGATAGAAGACTGCTTAGAGGCCCTGAA
The DNA here is from genome assembly GCF_040802235.1 of Manis javanica. Taxonomy (NCBI): domain Eukaryota; kingdom Metazoa; phylum Chordata; class Mammalia; order Pholidota; family Manidae; genus Manis; species Manis javanica. The sequence continues at coordinate 20,633,560 of NC_133168.1, forward strand.
TGGCCGTGTAGCAGCTGGGATTGTAGGCTCTCTTTTTGTCCAGATAGTGGAAAGTGTTACTGAGGAGAGGGAAAGGATTATGGAGGAGAGAGAGGGGGTTATTGGGAAGACGGATCGTGCTCCTGGAAGATTCCTTAGCAGCAGCAAGGGAGTAGGCAGCAGGAGAGTCTGAGTTGCAGGAGGATGGGGAGGAAAGAGCAGTGCCTTCAGCTCCGGAGACAGTGGAGCAGGTGTTGGGAGAGGATGAAGGGGTGAGGCTGAGGGCCAATCTGCTGCTGAGGCCACCTCCTGAGGCACCAGCCTCTCCTGTGCCTGGTTGTAATTAAGAAAGTAAAAACACAACAACCGCAGGTTCCTAAGTGGCACCCCCTCCCCAGGTTGTGGAGCACTCTGTGCGCTGCCCCCATACCCAGGATGAGCTGGCGGACATGAGCATCCAATAGTGGCAGAAGCCATTGGAACCTCTGCCTACATGACTTTTGCATCTCTGGGGCTATACCAGAGTGGGGTGGAAAACATTGTTACGTTGGGTCCTGAAATGAGTAGACTGGCTTCCCAGATGACTCACCCTTCCCTCTGGCAGCGGTTGCAAAGTGCCCATCACACCTCAGGGAATCGGGCACATCTGGATTGGCTGACAATAGCCATCAGGGCAGTTTGGCCTAGTCAGGGTGATTTACCATACTTGCCCACTAGCTGGAAAACGTATGCAGAGCTACAGCAGGTGTTGCAGGAATTGGGTATGAAAAAATATCATCTATAATATGGACCCCAAGGGACCCAATAGGAGTTGTTCACCATAGGAATGAGAAACCTGGTGCCCCATACAGCTCCCCCATCTCTCTTTGGGTCCCTAGTGACTATTCTTGGCCCCCATATAGGGCAACCCATAAGTGAGGCTACTCATACTTTAGCAGATCTGGGGGGGGGGGGTTGAAACAATAAGAGCCTGGAAGGAAGTATGGGCTACAACTGAAAGGAGAGGGGCAAAGGGCCCTGTGAAGGTCTCAAGGACCCAGATGTGGGTTGATTTGATAAAGGCTGGGGTAGTGAAAGAAAAACTTGATGGGCAGCCCAATAGGATCTTGTTAGAACTGTGGCACCAATTAAAGCCAGAGCAGCAGTTCCAGCCACTGGAAGCCAGAGGCAAAGCCCCATGTATGGCCCGTGTCCCTGCAAAACTTCTGGGGGACAGTACTCATGAACCTGGGCCCTCACCCTCACAACGCAATGATTGTGTGTTGTGGTTCAACTCAGGGGAGGGTCAAGACCCCCACCTTGAGGGAACATGATGAGGACCAGAGGCCACATGTAGAATTGGCAATTCATTGGTTCCCTGTGAATGTACAATGTGTCCTGATGCTGGTGGGCACAGGAGCCGAATGTCCTCTGATTTATGGCAACTCTGAGCATTTTCCTGGGACCCCTGCTGTGAGAGATGGCTATGGGGGTACGGCAATTAGAGTGAAGAAAGCCCAAATCCCAATGGGGATAGGGTGTTTACCCCCAAAGGAGTATACTGTGTACATTTCTCCTATTCCTGAATATATTTTGGGGGTCAATATCCTGCAGGATCCATGGTTACAGACTACTGCAGTTGAGTTCAGACTGAGGGTATGTGTGGTAAAGGCAATTCTGAGGGGATGTGCTAAGCACCCACCTATATAGCTCTGTCTGTACCTAGGTGAGTGACAAATACAAAGCAGTATAAATTGCCTGGGGGACACAAGGAAATTGGAGAATCTTGACAGGAGTTGGAGAAGGTGGGCATCATAAAACCCACTCCTAGTGCTTTTAATTCCCCAGTGTGGCCAGTGAAAAACCAGATGTCTCCTGGCAAATCACTGTGGACAGCAAGGAATTGAATAGCCACACCCCCTTTGCATGCTGCTGTCCCCTCAGTAGCAACCCTTAAGGACACACTAAATCATGAACTGGGGACGTATGATTATTTTGTGGATCTTGGTAATGCTTTAGTCTCTACTGGCATAGCACAGTAAAGTCAGGAACAGTTTGCCTTCACATGGGAAGGCTGGCAGTGGACATTCACTGTTCTTCCACAGGGATACTGCCACAGTCCCACCATTTGTCACAAACTTCTAGCCCAGGACTTGGTAACATGAAAGAAATTGCAAATGGAGTGGCTGTATCACTACATTGGTGATACCATGCTCACATCTGATTCTCTTGCAGGTTTAGAAGGTGCAGTCCCTAGACTGCTACAATATCTACAGGAGAAAGGATGGGCTGTGACCAGCCATAAGATTCCAGGACCTAGTTTGTCAGTCAGATTCTTGGGGGTTGTCTGGTTGGGTAAAACTAAAGTTATCCCAGAAAGAGTCATAGACAAGTCCAGGCTTTCCCTACCCCTACCACTGTGGCAGTCTTACAAGAGTTTTTAGGTCTTTTGGGCTACTGGAGAGTGTTTATCTCACACTTGGCACAAATTCTGAAGCCCTTATACCAGTTGGTACAAAGGGCATCAGGTGGGACTGGGATGAGACGTGTGCAGCTGCTGAGTGAGCAGTCAAGGCCGTACACCAAGGCCCTGTGAGCAGGATGTTCATGTAGCCAAAGGTGGTTATGTATGGGGCCTTTGGCAGAGGCTTAAGTGGACATGCCAGCCCATTGGATTCTGGTCACAACTATGGAAAGGAGCAGAGGTCAGGTACAACTTGATAAAGAAGCAACTGGCTGCTGTGTACCACAGCTTGCTGACTATGGAGCCCATCACTGGAACAGCTCCAGCCAAGGTGATAACTACCACTGTGAGGTGAGTGTGAGACTGGACCCAAAGTCCATGGAGTTGCATGGCACAGATGCCTATACTGGCTAAATGGGGCATGTATTTACAGTAGCGTAGCACCTTCTCTACTAGCCCCTAAACTGGAGAACTCCAAGGCTTACTGGGGACAGTGACGTATACCACTGGGAAGCAGGAAGAACTTGTTTTTGAGCCATTGGTAGCCGAGAGTCCTTATTAGGAGGGAAAAGCCCTTGTACCTGAATGTGCTTGGTATACAGACAGCTCCAGTCTTGGGCAGCCCCCTAAGTGGAGGTCTGTGGCTCTCCATCCTAAGACAGACAATATGAATGGAGGATGGAGAGGGGAAGAGCAATCAGTGGGCTGAGTTGCAGGCAGTATGGCTCGTGATCACCCAGGAGGCCTCCCCCATAGTTTTCTGCACTGACAGCTGGGCTGTCTATTGGGGCTTGACCCTGTGGCTACCAACATGGTACCATGCCAACTGGATGGTTGGTCACCAGCCCCTTTTGGGGCAAGAATTGTGGCAAGACCTATGAGCCTTTGGTCAGACTAAGACAGTTACCATATATCACGGTTATTTTCTTCCACAGTCACTGTAGCCTGGACTTGCCCCCTGGCTGCAGCTGCCACATGATGATTGCTCTGAACTCCCTACCCATTCAGCTACTGACCACCTGTGGAATGTGTGAGATATGGACTAAATCTGCATAGGACTTTGAATTTGACTGAATTCTCCAGCTTGAGGATTATCATGATTTTATGGCTATTGTTATTGTATGTTATTAGTCTGGTTACAATGCTACAGTTTTCTCACACAGGGGCCATTGCAGAAGATGGGGAATGAGTAGATTGTGAGGAGAGATTTCTGGAGGAGTGGGCTATGGTTAAAACCACAATATTTCCAGAATCTCTTGCCTGGCTTTAGTGCATCTGCATATCAATAGGTATTTCCAAGGGGTGGAGAAAAGTAGGCCATCTCCATATCAGTAGATAATTTGAGCAAATGAGGGCTTATCTGGACTGGAGAGATTGGGTAGAACTTTCTTCTGGTGTAGCCTAGTCAAAAGAGAGATGGGAGGACTGCTTGTAAAGAAATAAATGGGTTTCTTAAACTTTATTTCTCCCTTTGGCTGATTTTGGTTTCAAAGGTATTTTGCCCAGGGATTTTCTCCCTGGAGTTACGCCCAAAGACACATTCTTCACCATGCTACCCAAGAAACAGATTTATAGCTGCTCCCACCCAAGGTTACAAACACTTTGATTTTTTTATAATAAGACTTTCTCTGGGTTCACCAGTTCATTACTATTACTATTAGAATTTTTATCCAAGTTTTTCTTTTATCTCTGGATTAAAAAGTGTTTGTTGCCCTTAAAATGTACAAATCAGAATATGTCAGGATCTGCCAAAATCATGTATAATGTAATAGATGAATCCTTCCCATAATTTCAAACTGCTGTTTCTAAAGCTATAAAGCTAAGGAAGTACTGCTTCCAGCTTCAGAACACACAGTCTGGAAGTAAGTCAATCTCCGAGTAGTAGAAGTACAGGGAGGGACTCATGATCTCCGGGGCTCTGTCAGCTGGCATCCATGAGCATTACTGGGCACTGCTTCCCACTGACACCAACTAGCTCCTGCCTCACTGGCTGGCAACCATGGAAATGCACTTGTAAAGGGCAGAACAGGGCACTCTCGAGGCATCTGTATTAGTCAGTGTTCTCCAGAGAAATCCAAGCTGCATATAGGAAGAGATTTTACTAGAAAGTCATTTCTACTGTGTAGACAGAGATTTATTATAGGGAATCAGCTCAAGTGATTATGGAGTCTGAGAAGTCCCATGATCTCCTGTTTGCAAGCTGAAGACTCTGGAAAGTCAATGGCAGAGCTCCAGTCCAAGTCCAAAGGCTGTGTGCCAGGAGCACTGATGTTGGAGTCCCAGTAGGAAGGCAGAATACCAATGCCTCAGCTCAGCAGTCAGGCAGAGAGCAAAGCCTCCTTTCCTTCACCTTTATGTTCTATTTAGGCACTTAGTGGATTGGGTACAGCCCACCCACATTGGGGCAGGCCATCTTTACTCAGTCTACCAATTCAAGTGCTAATCTTATTAGGAAAACCCTCAAAGACACACCCAGAAATAATATTCAACTAAATGTCTGGGCACCCTGTGACCCAGTCAAATTGACACATTAAATTAACCATCACAGCATGTCTACAGAGGGGAAGCTCCGTGTTCTCAAGGACAGTTCACCTGTGCCCCAGTGTCCTGGGATAAGCCTGGGCTGTGTTTGTTTTTTTATTTACTTTAGGGCTCAGCCCCTGGGATCTGATTCCAGAGTCGTAAGAAGATCAGCAAGCATTTCACTCTAACCTAAGCATGAAGGGCTTGCTAACAGGCGTGATAAACAGCAGTTCAGTCTGTGCCGAGACGAACACGGTGGGCTTCTGCACCAGCTCTGCTCAGAGACTTTACTCATCTGCTGCCGTCAGCACCTGCGCCGACCAGGTGGAACCTGAGGGCGAGCAGGCCAGCCTCTGGAGGGCAGGCTCCTTCCGGGAATCCTCAGCCTTTGCAGGTCAGTGACTTGTTCCTCCAGGCCAAGTTCTACTTGCTCTAAACACACACCTATACACACACATGCCGTCACCCCAGCCCCCCAACACACACAAACAGGTCAAGCTTCAGATCTTCATAAGGGACATCATAATACAATTTAAATAATGAAGGAAAAATTCTAATAAATGCATTTGTGAAAGTGTGTGTGTGTGTGTGTGTGTACGACTCTATTACTAAAATAGTAATCTAAATATGCACTTACTGATTCTTCAGTCCTTTCCAAATCAACAGAGTAGGGCTTGGTTTTTTGCACAGAAATAGTGTCTAATTTACTCTTATCTCATTTAGTAATTCAAATGAATTTTAGAGCTTTGTTGCTGCCCTTTCCTGATCTTATTATCGTGTAGTTCTTACAGAAACAACATGTTAACTTATGATTACCTACTCTCTTTAAAGCCATCAGTTTGATTCTTCCAGTTCATTAAAAAAGCAATGTATATGGGTGTTCAGTGAAGTAAAAAACAGTTTAATGAGTTTTGGGAAGTAAGTGTTTGACTTGGACCCCAGGAGATGATAGTGTGAGGCCCTGTGTAGTTCAGAAACCAGGGAATGTGTGTATTGACATAAAATGCAGAGGCCCCGTAGCTCAGCTTCATCATTACAAACTCATGTCCCAACAGGGTAATGAGTTCACATAGGTAACTGGTCAGTAGATATCTGGGACCCTAAAGTCACCCTCATTTTGGGCTAAGTATTAAATACCTTTAACAAGTGGCAAGGAGCTGGCAGTGACAAAGGATATCGAAGCCACAGGTGACTGGTACCAATGAGTGACCTGGGTGCCATCCCTGACCCAGATGAGTGCCCTCTTCGCATCCCCCCAAGGACGCTCTCTAGAGCTCCAGCAGCAGATATGAGTTGATCTCTATTATTCAGATCCCGTGGCCCTACAGAACTCTGAGTCTTGACCAGTTTCCCCTAGATGCTCAAAGTGTAACTAAGAGATTGTGGGTTTAACCTAGATGGCCTGAGTAAATTGCTTCAAGTCATTTCCTTTTCTGTAGTTAGACTGTCTTTTGCTCATTTCCAGCTCTCTGATATAGAACTAAAACTTCGATATTTGGTCCCACTCCTCCTCATTACCACCTCTCACACCATCTCACAATTTAAGAACTGACAGCTCAAAAATCCTAATGGGTTAACACACTCCTGTAACAGAACCCAGATATCAGGATCCCTGACTTAATTCTTTTCAGTGCCCACAATGTTCTCTCTAAGGCTATTTAATAAAATACTTGATCTTGTACAAAGAACAAAAACAGCTTCTGATCCTCTCTCCTTTTCTATTTTGCATTTCCATTTTTGTACAACCCCAAAGAAGTTTTTGGAAAAGGTAAAGTTAACACCATGTCAAGTGCCCATTTAGAAGAACTTTACCCTCCCAGCTCTGGTGGGCTAATGAAGAGAAATTGCTGTCACCTGCAGACCTGTGGCTTTAGCACCAGGGAGTCATCAGGCTGATGCTTCCCCCAGCATGACAACTTCCTTCTCTTAAGGGGTTTCCCAGGGAATCTACAGTGGCACTTGAAAAGCAAATAATTAAGAGCAATAAATAGCAAAATCCCCTAGAGAAATAAAAATTATTCATAATAATAACTGTGCAGGCTGACTGGAGGAGGAGTGTTTTTATTATGTGCAAAAAGTTTCTGAATCTGCTAAAATATGTTCAAAGCCATTGGTTTAAAAGACTCATACTCCCTCAACCAAGTGGAGTCACTCTTCAGTGATTTCTTTTTTTTGTATTAAAGTATCATTGATATACACGCTTATGAAGGTTTCACAAGAAAAACAATGTGGTTTTTACATTCACCCTTATTATCGAGTCCCCCTATACCCCATTGCAGTCACTGTCCATTAGTGTAGGAAGATGCCACAGAGTCCCTATTTGTCTTCTCTGAGCTACACTGTCTTCCCCATGACCCCCCACACACACAATGTGCACCAATCATGATACCCCACAATCCCCTTCTCCCTCCCTCACCACTCGCCCTCCCACACCCCTCCCCTTTGGTAACCACTAGTCCCTTCTTGGAGTCTGTGAGTCTGTTGCTGTTTTGTTCCTTCAGTTTTGCTTCATTTTTATACCCTACAAATGAGGGAAATCATTTGGTATTTGTCTTTCTCTGCCAGACTTATTTCACTGATCATAATACTCTCTAGCTCCATCCATGTTGTTACAAATGGTAGGATTTGTTTCTTTCTTATGGCTGAATAATATTCCATTGTGTATATGTATCACATCTTCTTTATCCATTCATCTACTGATGGACACTTGGGTTGCTTCCATGTATTAATTAGTGTAAATAGTGTTGCAATAAACATAGGAGTGCATATGTCTTTTTGAATCTGAGACGTTGTTTTCTTTGGGTAAATTCCAAGGAGTGGGATTCACCAGTCAAATGGTATTTCTATTTTTAGTTTTTTGAGGAAACTCCATGCTGCTTTCCACAATGCTTGAACTAGCTTACATTACCACCAGCAGTGTAGGAGGGTTCCCCTTTCTCTGCATCCTCTCCAGCATTTGTTGTTCTTAGTCTTTTCTATACTGACCATCCTAACTGGTGTGAGGTGATATCTCATTGTGGTTTTAATTTGCATTTCCCTGATGATTAGCGATGTGGAGCATCTTTTCATGTGCCTGTTGGCCATCTGAATTTCTTCTTTGGAGAAGTGTCTGTTCATATCCTCTGCCTATTTTTTTAATAGGGTTATTTGCTTTTTGGGTGTTGAAGCATGTGAGTTCTTTATATATTTTTCTTCAGTGATTTCTTAAAAAGCCAAAGTATCAAATTTGGCATTGGTATGATCATTTGCTCTTTTTTTAGTATTAGTTCTCAAAATACTTTTATCTTCTCCACTGTCCGCATCCTACATCACCATTGCTCATTCTTTATGCTCAGCAGCACACTTAGGGTCGGGAAGGATAGTGTGGGCCAGAGGAATGGAGTAAATGGTGCAAGTCACAGGTATGGATTTTAACTCAATTACTAGTTCAAAGCCCTTTAGCAAGTAATAATGTGCCGAGTTTCAGTCCCATCATTTATGATTCTGGAAGTAATCCATCTTAGATCACAGGGCACTGTGAGACTGGAAGGAAATGATCCGTTTAAAAGTGCTTTTAAGCAACAAAATAAATAAACAACCAGGTCAATAGTTGTATCACTATTTCTACTGCTTTTACCCATTGTGTTCTGCAGTCCCACCACAGTACTTTTGGAGCTTAATTCTTCTCATCTTTGAGATCTTAAGAAGTCTCCTCAGTGATTCCCAGTAGTTTCAGAGTCCCTGAAGAGTTTTTATATACATGATCTTATCCTTTCCTTTTGGTGGGAGCGTTGCCTGGCTTTGGGACACGCCCTTGGGAGACTTTAGAGGACACACTGCAAGAAAGAGTAAGGGTGCTTTCCCAGTCCCTCCGCCTTTCTTAGTAAGTCCAGGGACTGGCTCCCTCTGGGCCTCATTCTTGTCTGAGCTTGAAATGCTGCTCCTCTCCCTTTATTACACTGTTTGGGGGTTGTGTTAGCTTTTCCGATCTAGTTCCCATGCAAATAGTTCCTTTAACAGCAGCTAACCTGGGTACATCTTTTTTCTCCTTTCCATAGGTTGCATCTGACCTTCAAGCTCTCAAGGTCTCCTTTTCCCTTTCATACCTGCCCAGCTTGTCTTCTAATATCTGCATTTCACTTCCAGGTCTCTCTTTCCCTTCTTGTTCATCTGCCTTTTAAAATTTTTCTTCTTCAGTTCTTCCAGTGCTTTTGTCACATTAGTAGGACTGAATAGGACTTTTACTATTTGAAGAACTATCTTCAGATTACTCCTTATTGACTTTGTAGGCAAATCTGATCCTTGGAAACACAGAATGCCTGGGAAAGACCTTTTTCATTATCTTCCTAATTTGTGGGTCAGCACATTCACATCCTGCCCTGAAACTGTCTCATTCTCATGTCTCCGAAATGTCAATTCTCTTGCCCTGGGTAATGCACAGTAAAGATCTTATGGGAAATACCTTTCCTTGGGGAAACCGGAAGTGGATAATAATCACTTCTCTAACTTTGATCATGAATTAAGACAGCACCTGCAACCACGGAACGAGGGAGAGGTTGGTTTCAGCGGCCATATTTTGGTTGTGAGATCTATGTGATACAGGTTGATGGCTGTGTCACATAATAATATGAAAGTGATCCTCAAGGGAGACTTAACAATAGCAAAACTATTTGAACTTTGGGGTGCTCTGAAATGAATAGTAATTAATGATTCTTTTCATTGTTATGAATTATTTGACATTTGAAATAACATGACAAATTACTTTATTGCAATAATGAGATACAATGATGTAAAGATGATAGTTCTTGTAATATTTCATTTGAACATTATTTTTATACTAATATATACAATGTATTCACATATTAATGTATCAATGAAGAAATAGATTGAAGTGGATGGGAGTCTGCATTTATACAAGAGTATATGATGAAAAATTTCTGCCAAAGAATTCAAACAGCATTGTGATTTCAAGAGGATTTCTTCACAGAAGGCTTTTGTGGGTTACCAAATCTGAGAACTATAAAGCTTTACCTGACATAGATCCCTGGACAAAAGAACACCAACTGATAACCTCAAGAGATTCTATCAAAGCTGAGATGGTCACACCTCAACCCAGACACAGATCTTCAAGAAAGCACTCTCACGTCTGCATAAATAGAGCCCACATGGGCATTCCAGCACAACTACATATGTTCCCTTGTCCTCTACTTACTACATCTGGCCCCTTGGGTAAGTTCTCAACCAGCACTAACTCTAACAGCAACTCACAACTGAACTATGTGCCTCTCTGGAGTTGATGCAACTTTGTGATTGTATTACTAAAAATAGGAATTTCATGTCACACTGCAAAAAAAATGTCAAATTTTTTAATTTGATAAAGTGTCTTCTTGACAGACACTGTCACTGATTTTTGAGCTATACGTCTGGAGGACTTACTAGAGCAACAAAAGGAAATATTACTTCTTATCTGGGTACCATCTTTTCTCAAGTGGAGGCTTTCTTCCTGGAATGGAATAGAAATATTCTTGTAAGAAGCTTTGAGAAGTTCAAATGTGTGTCAGCCCCAAGAAACGGGTATTATGTGTGACAGGAGCATCAGGACACAGAGTCTGTGATGTTAAGTTCGGTGGCTGTGTGCTGCCCCAGATTAAGTGCAATCTGGGGTTAACCCAATGTAGTTTTCCCACCAAAAAAAATAACTTTTTTCCGGTCCTGTGTATCCTCTACCTGTTTCTTTGTTATTTAATCTTACAGATTCCTAATAAGAATGCACTTTGAAGGATAAAAGAAGAAAACTTAAATACCCCTTTTGGAGCTGACCTAAGTACATAATAGAATGGTATTTTCCCAGCTTAAGCTCTATGAAGTTATATAATATTATTTTTCCACTGAAGACAAGCAGTGAAGGACCAATGCCTTGCAATGGACCGTTTTCTACAGGTCACAATTCCATCCAGGAAAAGTTACCTCTTTTCAAATAAGTACAAAAATAAGGACTTAACAATTTGAGGAGCTTGGGGAGTGGATGAAATCATAAACTAGGTGTAGGGAGAAAACGTCATCACTTGATAACAAACCTTCCTTTCTCTTCATATAGACCGAAATTACATACGGAGCACTCTGCGTTTGCAGCACAAGTACAGACAGTCTGTTTAAAGATAATGTCAAATTGAGACAAGTACATTATAAAACAAAGGGAAAAAGAGAAAACAAACAAAAACACCACTTCATTGCTTTCCTTACTCTAGAACTCACCCACCATCCACCTATTTTTGAGTAAATCAAACATCTGCTTTATTGGGTTCTCACCAGCAGTAAATTGACAACTGAAGATATCCAGGCAGTCTTCTGCCTCCACACCCTCACCATGGAGGGACAGGCCCCCGTCTGCCAGCCTCTCCCTGCCCGTCTCCTAATGCCAGACTAGAGTCTGTCCTTCCCACCTTCTCCCACGGCCTACATGCCAGCTCTGGCTGCCAGGCCCAGGGCTCTAGGGACGTCCTGCAGAGCTCAGGCCTAATGTCCAAGTGATCTCCAGTCCTATCAGGACTCTCAGAGTACCTACAGAAGAGATTAAATAGACTTTTGAGGCTTCCTACTGGTTACAATGTTTGAGTGCCAGCGAGCACTTAGAACAGAGCTCTGTATCAACAGGCAATCACTTGCACCTACCTTGCCGCTGTGGAAGAGGCCCGTAGATGAACCAACTGAATCACATAAAGAATGTGTATTAATGTTGTTGTATATTTATGTTAAACGTAAAAGACTAAACTAGAAATGAACAAGGTAAAGTAGTAGAAAGTGGAAATCCCTATTCCCCACATTCACTTTCAGATATTTGATGCTAGGCTAAGGTAAAATAGCTTGAATGCCATGGTATCTGCAACTAGACTTTCTCCCTTCTTTTTCTTAAAAATATTTTTTTCCAGTCCATTTTTTCCTATATTTGCTCCTCACCAGTAGATCTTCCATGATCCTGAAAGAATGTCACTTCCCTCAAGTATAAAAACACCAAGTACCTTTGGGTCTGATGAAGTGTGATGCCGACTTCAATTTTACAAATTATTGCTTATCACCTGCAAAAAAGAGGTGAGACCTTAAGGAAATGCCATCCCATGCTCCCAATCCCTTTGTATGTGATATATCCTGTGAGCGTGAGCGTCTGGGTCAAATGTGCAAATGTGATGTGGGAAACATCATGCTGCTTTACCCATGGAGCTCCTGAACTTCCCAACGCCGCCTCCTTGTCTTTCTGAGGTTCACCCAGAAGACAGCACAAGCTGGGATACAAACCCTGGCATTCAACATTGGGAGCCTCATGAATTTTTTCACCTCTTTCTTTGACATTTTTTTTTGTTAGGATTTGAAGCCCCAGAGATACAGTCCCTGTCTTCAATCTTGTCAAGATATGATAGTATCATCACTATGATTGTGTTTACTTGTATGTAGTTGTATGATACAGTCTGCTGTGTCTCATGCTGACCACTACCACCCCTTCTTGAATTCCTTCTGTCTCGGCATTCTAAAGTCCTTGAGTGGCCAGGCCAGCTCCTTGCACCCAGTTGCCCTGTGTGTAAGCACAGCAAGTGACAATTAATGCAGTATGACTCCAGGGACACCAGAAAATCTCCCTGTGAGCCACCTTCCTAGAGTCCTCTTCCTAGATTCATTGTCTTTACTAAGCTCTTTCCTAAGACTTGAAAGATATACAGCAGCACAGGTGTGAAATCTATGAAACATGCACCAAGATAGCAAAGGCTTGATGTCAGTGGCATAGGCCCTCACTCCTTATTTCATCCTTCCCTTACCTACACAAAAGCCCTTGTAAGCATCCCTGCCGGCTGCTGTCCCCTCCTCCTCCACCGGGACGCACAGTGCTTCCTCTCCATCTCTGCCCAACTCAAGGCAGATGATAATCTGCCTCTGAAAGTATCTAACCCCTAACCTATGATTCAATTTCAGGTTGTATAAGTTTCTTTCTCACTCAAAACATCAAAATATTTTATAGATGAGTGAGAATCATCTTGATAAAAGTGTGTAAGATGATAAGTATTAATTGTGTTGAACCAACATCTTGAAACATTAAAAACCCTACATATTTCAGGTCTCTTTCCCTAGTTCACCAATCCCTGCCTTCCATTCAGACAGAAAGACATGGGCAGGTGTTTGCTCAAAGGGAAGTGTATTTCATTCACTGATACTACTTGTAACAATAATAGGACAGGAATTCCATCCTTGGGCACTAAGAGTGATGGGGAGGGAAGCGAGGCAGGGAAGGCTAAGAAGTGCTATGAGGCAATGGTTTCCCACCATGGCCAGTGCTTCCAGTGAGTCACGAAAGACACTGGCATTTCTGCTCAGCCATGCAAGACCACTCCAGACAGGCGATGCAAAGAGGCCCTGACTCAGAACAGTCTGTCAGTGGGAGAAAGGAAAGAGAGGTGGGATGCCCTTGAACTGTCACTTTTCTCCCCTCCCTCTAGATGCATGTATCTCAGGAGCCATAGAGAGTTCCCGTTGGGGTCTGCTACTTATGTGGCTGTATCTCTTCGGTCAAATGTGTTCCACTGGTTAAAGCTTTCAACATGAGGCACTAACTCCCCCATACTTACAGTTGCAACATCCAGCCACTCCACTGGGCCAAGTCTCCACTCTGAAGTGTGCTGTAGTATTAAATACGAATTTGGAGGTGGCCGGATCTTAGTCATGTAGCAGGTGTCAAGAATTTGTCTGTTTATGCTAGTAAAGACATTACATCTACAGGAACGACTGTAACTTGAGCCACCAGCTAATTAAACTTGGAATAATTCATTGCTAATCCTACATTTTCTGCACAGGTCAAACAAGTGGGCAAAAAGAGAATGTGATGACAGTCACCACCCCTCTGCTCCATCCTCCCACATCTTTGCAATTTTGGTATGAGAGGGAGGGGAGAGGGAACTTTGGAGCTTCCATTTGATCCTTGCTGCCATGGTATGATACACCATATGGGTCAAGGAGCTAAAATAGAAGTTCTGCAAGCTAATGAGCAGAATTATTTATTGTGTATCCAAGAACTGGAGAAATAACTACAATACTACAGTATGGTTTGATGGACCCAGTCAGTCTACATTAGGATGGTTCTCTTTTCATAGACAAGAAAACAGCTAGTGGCAGTCAGGACCAGAGCCCACGTGTGTGCCTCCCAAGACAGCACTACCAAAAACCACCCCAAAATGATTCCTGTGGCATAAAATAGTCATTCCTTCAGAGTAGTTTATGGGCTGTGTTGTGTTTCTGACTGTCTTGAAGTCTTTGTCTTGTCCCTGAGAAATAAATTCTCTTCACAGCTGTGGCTCATTGAAGCTGGAATAGCTCAGAACAGAATATCCATCATATTGTGTACTTGTAAAACAACTTACCATTGCCACCGAAATCATCTGTGGCTTGTTTAGACCGCATCATCTTTAGCGTTTCTGAAGTGAATACTTTCTTCCTTGTCATTTCTCTGCTCTAACACATAACCATTCCAGTCATCACAGGCGCAACCAAATATGATCTACCTTCCACTCTGCTACTGGGGGCAATAAATACATCATCATATTTTGGAAGTCTTGAGTTTGATGGCACATGTCAAAGCTAAATTAAGCCTCTTTGAACAGCTGAATGCCACTTTAAGCTTAGGAAAAGACAGCATATTCTGTTCTTAACCTTGGTGCTCTTTAAGCATTTTACAGAGCCTTTTCTTTCCTGTTATTGGCCTGGGTCATCTCTGTGACTTCAATCAAATATTATTATTATCCATAGATGTCTAGATCCACATCAAGTTTTCATGCCAATAAATCCACACTGACAAAATGTATGGGAGGCTGAAAAGGCAAGAGCTACAGCCACCAAGGTTCATGCCTGGAGCAAAGAACAGCTCCTGGGGAATAAAGGAGGTGTCACAGCGACAACGTCTCATGGTCCAGGCCTGGAGCCACCTGGCTTGCGATCTAGTCCCAGGACGACGTGACACAGCCGGACCCCTGGGAGTCTCTCCTCTGACTCAGAAGTTGGAGAATTTAGCTCAGTCTATTGAATATTAAAGCCATATTCATGGGTATCCCAGGAATAATGAGTTCATGAAGATGCAAGAGAGATGAAAACAAGTTTGTTATTTTTCAATTATTTTTGTTACCAAAATAACTTTATTCACTTTACCATCTTTCAAGGACCTCTGAGTGCCACATGTACACAGAGGATAGCAGCAGAAATACAAAGTGGAAAAAAGATTAGAGAGTCAAGATTAGTGGTTAGGTGATTCCCATAAGGTCCAAACTTCAGGAAAAAGAGAAACTTCAATTTCTGGCTACACAATCTTGTGATTAACTATTTGAACCTTCAGCACTTTCATTATGCTTTATTATGAGGTAAATGGAAGTTTTAACCCAGAATTATCAGAATTTCCTACCTGGCCTTAGTCCATTTACATACCAATGGGTGTTTACCACAGCAGAGCCTCTGGTGAATCCAGGGCAGGGGGTGGGGAGAAAATGGCCATTCTCTCCCCCTCTCTGTCCCCCGTAACTAATTGATCTGGTGCTTGCCAATCACGAGGGACACTCCCATGGAGCTCCTGCGGGAAGGGGCAGGCGGGGGGAAAGAGTGCACGCACTGCGGCGACCTCCATGTGGAGGGTCGGAGACGTGGGTCTTGCTAGCGGGGGCGAGAGAGGAAGGACTTGGGCGTGTGCCAAGGGAAGCTGAGCAGGAGACTGGACTGTGAGCAATAACAGCCCTTTCTCCCGACTTGCCCTTCCCCTTGTCCTCCTTTGGTTTTACCAGATTTACAGGAAACTTGCCCCAGATGAGGAATCCCCTTATTCCTAGATCGAGATTAATGTTATTTCTTTCTTGTTACTCCTTGTAAATTTTCCTGCCAATGGAAAAAGTTTCAAGAGGTATCCTAGGCCAGTGCTTCTCCAACTTTAATGTGCATATGAATTACCTGGAGACCTTGTTAGAAAACAGAGTTTGATTTGGTTAATCCAGAATGGGACCTGAGAGGCCACACAGGCTGCCAGGTGATGCTAATGGGGCTGGTTCACAGACTCAGACCGCTCTTTGAAGAGCGAGGCAGAGACCAAGCTCCTGGGGAGAGGGAAGATGCTCTACCACTGCTGAATCCCCTTTCCTACCCCTCACCCCAGGCCCCAATTCCAACAAATCATTGACTTAGCAATTGGTGTCTCATCAACCAAGGGGAAGGCGTTGCTCACCACCCTCCTCTGCCATGACCGTGTCCCATGACCATAGCTGCTTATGGGGTCTGCCCAGCTGGCCATCAGGTCCTACCAATCCTGCCTCCTGCATCTCTCTTGCATGTGCCCCCTCCTTTGCCTCTATACTACTTAACAGTTCCCTGGCTGGGATTCCTACCTTTAGCCTCTCTTCCCTCTAATCCATCCTCTCTATTTCTGCCAGAACAATGTCCAGAAGCAGGATTCTCACTGCCTCAAAGGAAAACTCTAACCCCCGTGTGACGACATGCATGCCCCCTTCACCTTCTGGCTGAGGTTCCACCTAACAGGCTGACATCACATCACTTTCGAACACAAAACCTGGGCTCCTGCCATACAAAAGAGGTGATGGCTCCCATAAGGGACCAAGTTTTTTCACTTCCCTGCCTGGTACATGCCTTACCATCTCTCTGGAAGGTTCTTCCCCTTCTCCGTCCTTTCTGTTGATGTGAAACACTTCCTTCAAAACCCCCCTCAATGTCATCTGCTCTCTGAGGCTTTTCTGAACTCCCTTCGGCTCTCAGGCACCGTCATCTGTTCTATCCTGTCTGCCTATGCCAAACTCTTTATGTTCCCTGAGCACCCATCTTACAATGTTCCACTGGATTCCTTTACCCAGCTGTCTACTCTCCCTGAAACTGGGGAATCCTGAAGATGGAAACTGTGTCTTAGCTAATATTTTCCCCCATTAAGGTATAGAACAGTACCTGATATATAATGGTGTAATGCTTGTTCAATAAATCTTTGCTGCATGAATAAATGGGGAGTAAGACAACTATAGAAGTCATACTGTTAGGCAGGAAAATAGATATGAGGGGGATGGAAAGAGAAAAAGACCAGAAAGTCCACTAAAAAGACCTAAAATTAATCAAAGCTCAAAAAGCCTGGAGCAACTTGGCCTGGAATGTTTGCATATTCCCCAGATACAGGAGGGTGTCTCAGCATAGCCCATGTCTTTATTGTGTTAATCACGCGGGCCCAGCTGTAAACAACACAGTCAAAGACAGGAAGGAGTCCATCTTAAAGACTGTATTTTGATACCCAGGAAGTTAAAAATGTACGATTCTTAACTTACTCTTTAGTAAACAGACAATAACTCAGTCGATTTGGGGGCTGGGCAGGGAGTCTGTTTGATCTGCTCCCCGACCAAGACCCCGGGATCCCAGGGAGAAATCAGAGCGGGAAGTTCCTCCTGTTAATTCTCAATTTCTCAATTCAAAAATTCAAAAACCACTTAACAAGTCTGCACCTCCAGCCCTTAGTCACATTCCTAAAGAATCCTTAAACGGGGGAACTCCCAACCTTTCGGGGTGCTCCTCTCTCTGAGGTCGCCTGCACTAAGTGTGTCACCTTTTAACTTTAAACTCTCTCTTTTCAACCTTTCGGGGGCTCCTCTCTCTGAGGTCGCCCACACTTTCTAAGTGTGTAACCTTTTAATCTTAAACTTTCTTTCTCCAACCCTTCAGGGTGCCTCTCACCGCTGAGGTGGCCGTACTTTTTCTACATAACTTTAAATAAAACTTTTACTCTGCTCCTGAAAGGGCAAGCTCCCAGATTCTATTTCAGCCAATCGGGACCTGGATCCTATTTCACCCAATTGGAGCTTAGTCCCTCTCTCCCCTCCAGTCAGCAAGAACACCCACCACCCCTGGACCCTGCCAACTGACCAAAGCCACGACTCATCACCCCACCAACTACCCCCAGGCCCAGCCAATCAGCCAGGGCCATGGCCATCACCCCCCCACAAACCGCCCTGGAAACCCATAAAACCTTTGTTCTGGGGAAACCGCGTTCTCTTTCTCTGGCATCTTGCCACTGCGTTGGTGTAGATGAGAGACTGAGCTCGAGCTAACTTGAATAAAGGCTCTTTGCTTTTGCATCGGTGTTGGCTCCTTGGTGGTCTTCTGGGATTCGTGACTTTGGGCACAACACTCCACTACTGTGTCTGTACCCTTCCATTCTTTGTTGCGGTGGGGACAAGGACTGAGGAAAAGGCACACCGCTCCCCCAACAATACCAACATCCTCCATGCCCAGGTGCTGGGGGGCTACAGGGAAACCTGCTTCCCTGCAACAGGTTTCCTGTCACAGCAGCTCTCCTGACCCCGGTATGGAAAGACCTCCAGCATTGGGAAGTGGAAGGAGTGTGAAAAAGATCTGATGGGGCCCTGTAAGCTCTAGACTTTGCCTGAATATTTGAGTCTCACTTGGGAATGTCAGGCAGGGGCAGTTTAAAGATTTCATGCCAGTATTTTTTTCAGGAGATTAAATCTGGTGAGAAACAAACATGTTAAAAGCTAGAAGGTAAAGATATCTTTTTTCTTAGTTTTTTTTTTTTTTTTTTTTGGCTAAGCACTGTATTTGAATATTCACGTGGGACGTGGGAGGCATTTCTCAGGACTTATGACTAATGAGCATGCTAGCCTCTAGGAAAGGCATGGTGCGTGTGGCGTGGGCACAGACTCCTCTGAGAGTCTCATCCATCAGTAGGGGATCAACTCCCCCCACCCCCCTGATGGAGCCTCCTCTCTCTGGACTCAGCAGACCGGAGTGTGCTGGGTGCGTGCCCACAGCTCCTTCCACTGCGGATCTGCGGTGAGGTCCCACAGGAGGGCCCCTTGCATTCAGTGCCCAGTGGGATCTCTTTTCTTACATACTTGGGTTGGGTGAGAAAGTGTGCTTGACTAGTCTTGGCCCTCACTTGGCTGTTCCCACTTGCTCTCCACCTTCCATAATCCAAACACATTTTCTAAAATATCAGTAAAGTAAAACTTCTTTTCAAGGCTGTTCAGTTGGAATATTTTTCTTTATATTAATCAAATGATTAAAGAATGGGAGACAAACTTAGGGATGCTCTCCACATCATTTCATTTTGCTGATGAAGAAACTGAGACCTAGGGGGCTGAGTGGGGTGACCTTCTATGGGGAGAGAGTTGGGGCATTTCCTGAGTGCCAGACCAGTTTGATCTCTAATGCACAGTGTCTGGCTATTAGTTATACATTTTACTAGCTTTCATGGACTTTGGAGTAAAAGACCTGAGTTCAAGTCTCAGAACTACCAATATCTCATTCTTCCTGATAAGACACTGAGCCCAGTATTGTCATCTATAAAGAAGACAGAACAATAATTATGAACCCCACAAAGTTATTGTAAGAAACAGATGAATTGCAAATGAGGAAGTAGTTTATAAAGACTAAGACATCATATAAACTGTGAGATAATAGAACATATATATATACTGTTCTCTTCTTCTGGATTTTGGCACAGAGCTCCTAAAACCTGTGTAATTTCCTAAGCAATAAGAACACTAGGAGCATCGTTTGTTCTAATATTTGGTCTTCATCCTGACAACTCCTGTAAATTCCTAAGTGATAGGAGCAGCGTGAAGATCTTTTTCCCTAATGAGACGCCTCTGGGTGGGCTCCTGGATGAGGCCGGTCACCAGAGAGATGAAACCATGATTAGAAGCTTGGAACTTTCAGCCCCAACTCCAACTTCCAGAGAGCGGGGAGGGGCTGGGAAGGGCACTGAGGATCAATCATGCTTACACGATGAAGCCTCCAGAAATAAAATCTCAAAAGTATGAGGTTCAGGGAGCTTCCAGGTTGGTGAACATCCACACTGGGAGGGTGACACACCCCACCTCCTTGGGGACAGCAATTCCTGTGCTCAGGACACACCCAGACATCACCCTGTGTATCTCTTCATGTGGCTATTCATCTGTGTCCTTTATCATATCCTTTAGTAAACCGGTAAATGTGTTTCCCTGAATCCTAGCAAATCAATCAAACTCAAGTTGGAAGTAGTTGGGACCTCCTATATATATCCTATATCTATAGCTCCTCCTCCTATATCTATAGCTGGTTGGTCAGAAGCACAGGTGACAACCTGAGCTTGCAACTGGCATCTAAAGTGAGGACTGGGGAGGGGCAGTCTTATGGGACTGAGCCCTTAACGTACGGGACCTGACACTATCTCCAGGTAGATAGTGTTAGAATTGAATTAGATTGTAGGCCACCCAGTTGGTCACAGAGAAGTGCTTGGTGTAGATAAAAGCCACATATTTGGTGACCAGAAGTGTCACAAGTGGTATGTTCTGTGTGAGTAGTAAAGGAGACACATGGGAAAGAAACACATAATAGAGAAGAATTGGGTTTTTCCCTATAGGAAGGAAGGAAGAAAACAGTAGGTTTTTCCTTTACAAAACATTAATTATTGCTACTTCTTTCTAACAATTAGTTTGCTAATTTTTTTTGCATATAGAATTTCATAGAATTTTATGCCAACCACAAAATTAAGTCAAACTGATTTAAAAGTACTCAAAACTCTAAAAGAACACATGTGAACTATACAAAATGAAGGAATTTCTGGGAGCTTAAATTTGTCTTCGGTATTTCTGTTTTGCAGCTGGCATATCCCAACCCGCCTCTCAAAAGCAGTCTGGAGTATGTCAGATTTGCTTTGGGAATTAGCCAGGATGTCCCCATCATTGGCCTCATCATTTATCCTCATGTTATCCCTGTGAGGCATCCAGTGCCGCCAGAGATCCAAGATGCATCAGAGTAATGAGTAAGGGGCTTACCGAGCGGGATTCCTTGAAGATTCAATGATTTAACAGAAGTTTAAGTACCGACTATAATGATAACTAACATTTCATGTACTCTACCAATAACAAAGCCGTTATCTGTACGGTCTGCAGAGGCAGGGGTTTTTTTCCCATTTAACCAAGGGGGCTCGGTGATGTAAAGCAATTTTTCCAGGAACACTGTGGCACGTTCTGATACTAAATGCAGTGAGTTCCCACTTCCCCGCTCTATCACTTAGGCTATTCCCAAGTTAAAAGGAGTCTTTGTAGCTTCCAGAAGCAGTAGCCAATGTGTGGGTACAAACGGGTGGGGAGAAGTTCTAAGACTTCACAAGTCCCTATATTTGGTGAAAATCTTTTCATAGTATCCATTTCATTCTGTAGGCTATTGGCAGCAATGGTGAAACACAACAGTGAAATGAATTATGTTAAGGGTGGCTTGCCACTATAGTTGTGTTGACTTGAGTTCACATCCCTCTCCCTGCTGGTGATGTGTGAGCATGACGGAAGGAGGAAAGATGCACCTTGGTACTTCTGTCGGCTTCCACAGGGACAGAATCAAGGTCAGAAGTAGAGCATTCTGCCTGTGATGCCTACGGATCTCACTATCACCAGGTGTCGGTGAGAGAAGGGTGAGTTTTAGAAGCATTTAGTGATTTTGCTTGCCAGCTGCTGCCCAGATAGGGTCAGATCTAATCTCTGTATCATCTTTGCCTTCCCGATCACTGCACCCCTGTGCCCCAGGGTTGGCACAGCAAAATCAGTCATGATATTTTCTTGCTTACACATCTGGTGCAAAGAGAATATTTTCCCTGGCTACTTGAAAACTCATAAAACATGATTTGGCTGACCTGGAATGCTTAGAGCTCAAGTGCATTAAAGTGTAAGAACCAGGATGTCAGAAAACCCTGGCCAGACACTGCACCTCAGAGCCACTTGTTATTTCAGTTGTCAGCACTTGCCATTCCTCTTCCAGGGCTTTCCTTTTGGGGCCCTCTCAGAAACCATCCAAGGGCCAGAGAAGGGACTAGAAATCCACACTGGGGATCACATCCTCCTAGGGCCCGTTAGCATCTGTATCCGGGCAACCTTACTGCCGCATCCCCAACCCAGGCACCAGAGGCACTTGCCTGGACCTCTCTTTGATGAACATCCTCTAGTTTGCCTGACCCAAACACAAAATCACTCTGCCTCCATCCTTTTCCTGCTCTTTTTAGGCCTGCCCAGTTGTTGAAGATTTCTCTGCCCTATCTGGGAACAGTAGGCCTGGCCGACATAATTTGTGGGGCCCAGAACAAAATGGAAATTCATGAACCTGTCCTGAAGCAGGGGAGAAAGTGTTGCTCAAAGTACTCAAATATAAAATGTTTTCTTCTATGGCCTCTCTCTTGTCACAGTGTTTTTCATTTGCTATTTTATGTCATTCTAAGTAAATCAAAATTAAAAATTTAAATGATTAGGTTGAATTATACTGCTCATCTTTATATTGTGCAATGCCAGTTTAAAATGCAAACAAAAAGCATTTACCTCATATATGGAGTCACCCAAAGTTTCTCAATTATTTTCTGAGAGATACTAGGAGGGGAGGAGGAGAACGGGAGGCACAGAGCTGGTGTGGTCCTAAGCCCATCCTCTCTCTACCTTCTAGTCCTCACCCCAACTGCTTATTTGTCCAGATGCCAAGACAAGAGTTTTCAATCTCTTTTAACTTTCTCCTTAACCAATTGGGAATTAAGATGACCACATTCTCTCCTACAAAATCACAGGAAAGAATGAGATCTCAGAAGAATATGGTCACCAGACAAGTAATTCATTGGATCAGTCCCCAGTGTTTTGTATCCCCATATGCTTTATGCCTAACCATGATGGTTTGGTGTATTTCTTACCACATGTGGCATTCTCTAGAGAGAAGCACCCCACAGCTATCAACAGCCAGAACCATGAATTGAACATAACACATGGACTACATGTCTTTTTTTCCCTGCAACACAATGAAAGTTCTTTTACAAGATGCTAATGTGCTAAAAATATTAGATCCATTCTGTTTATTATTTTTTCTAATGAAGCTGAGAGAATTTTCACTGTAGGATTTGATAAAATAAGTTGCACTTCTATACACTGATAATAAGCTATCAGAAAGAGAAATTAAGAAAACTATCACAATTAAGATGGCATCAAAGAGAATAAAATACCTAGGAATAAATTTAAACAAGGAAACAAAAGGCCTATACTTTGAAAACTATAAGACTTTGATGAAATAAACTGATGACACAAATAAATGGAAAGATATAACATGCTAATTAGATTAATATTGTTAAAATACTACCCAAAGCAATCTACAAAATCAGTGTAATCTGCACCAAAATATCAATGACATTTTTCAGAGACATAGAACAAAGTATCCTAAAATTTGTATGGAAGCACACACAAAAAAACTAAATAGCTAAAGCAGTCTTGAATAAGAACAAAGCTGGGGGTACCAAGTTCTCTGATTTCAAACTATACTACAAAGCTACAGTAATGAAAACAGAATGGTACTGGCACAAAAATACACACACAGACCAAAGGAATAGAATAGAGAGCCCAGAAATAAACTCATGCATATATGGTCAATTAATCTATGACAAAGTTGGCAAGAATATTCAATAAGGAAAAACAGTCTCTTCAGTAAATGGTATTGGAAAAACTGGATAGCTACATGCAAAAGAGTTAAATTAGACCACTGTCTGTCATCAAATAAAAAGATAATTTCAAAGTGGGTGAAAGACCTGAATATAAGACCTGGAACCATAAAACTTCTAGAAGAAAACATATTCATTAATCTCTTGGAGATATGTCTTAGCAATATATTTTGGACCAGAATCCTCTGGCAATGGCAAGAAAAGCTAAAATAAACTAATGGAATTACATCAAACTAAAAGAGCTTTCCGCAGCAGAGGAAATCATCAACATAAGTCAAAGCCTCCCAAATGGAGGAAGAAATTTGCATTATATCCATAAAGGGGTTAATATCAAAATATATAAAAAACACAACTTAATTAAAAAAAAACAAGCAACCTGATTTAAAAAATGGGCAGAGGACTTTAATAAACATTTTTCCAAAGACACATAGATGATGAACAGACACATGAAAAGATGCTCAACCCCAATAATCAGGGAAATGCATATCAAAGCCACAATGAAATAACACCTCACACCTGTCAGATATGCTATTATCAAAAAAAAGTGTGTGTTAGCAAGGATATGGAGAAAAGGGAACACTTGTAAGCTGTTGTTGGGAATGTAAATTGCTGTAGCCACTTTGGAAAACAGAATGAGGTTCCTAAAAAAATTATGAATAGAATTTCCATACAATCCAGCAATTTCACTTTTGGGTTTTTAGCTGAAGAAACCTAAAACACCAATTCTAAGAGATATATATACTCTCCTATGGTCATTGCAGCATTATTTGCAATAGCTAAGATATGGAAGCAACCCAAGTTTTCACCAAAGGTAAATGGATAAAGAAAATGTGGTACACATATACAATGGACATTACTCAGCCATTAAAAAGAATGAAGTATTGTAATTTGCAACAACATGGGTGGACCTAGAGTGAAATAAGTCAGATAGAGAAAGACAAATACTGTATGATTTCCCATATATCAGGAATCTTAGAAAAGAAAACAAACAAAAACAGATTAATAGATACAGGTTACTGGGGTGGGGGGTGCAGGCAGAATACAGGTGAAGGAGATTAAGAAATACAATTTCCAGTTATAAAATAAGTAAGTCATGGAGATGAAATATACAGACTGGAATAGTTCATAATGTTGTAATAACTGTATGGTGGTGGATGGTAACTAGACTTATTATGGGGATCATTTCAAAATGTATAAAAACATTAAATCACTATGATATATATCTGAAACTAATAGAATTTTGTTACGTCAATTACACTTCAATTTTAAAAATTTGATATCCTAGTTATTGTGACTTCTAAGTTCAACTGGGTAAGTTTTCTATTTTGTTATCCATGTTCTTATATCAATAAAAAAGTAAAATCACTATAATTGCTAGTATTATATTATATTTCAAGGGAGTACAGCCAAGACTGGATGGCACCATCATTTAGCAGATGGGAAGTTGAGTTTCTTTTCATTGGAACTGTTAGTGCTCTTGGCCCATTACATGCCTATTTGGCTCTGCGTCCCTTAATTTCCCCTATGGTTCTACAAATATTCTTATGTAAAGGCAAAAGGTATTGATGCTCCCGGGAGAATATACTTTTTCTTCTGATGTATTTTGGAAGAGCTTGCTCTTTCCAGTGGAGTGTTGGTAAGCATTTAACAACCAACTCCAGAGGGAGAAAAAGGATGGAGTGAACTTATTTACAGCCTTTATTGGGTTCCCTGCTGTATATATTCCCGCTAGAGCATTTTTCAAGTTACCAGCTTGTCATCAGTGAATAGACAATTAAGTAGAAATAGAAATGCTAAGAGGCAGCTCTCATGAGCTATGCAAGCCTGCTCCAGAACAAACCACAGCGACCTTGATTTTAGGAAAGTATTTAAGAATGTGTTGGAACAAGTAAGAAACCTGAATAACTTCAAGTTATCCCCCTTCAAGAAGTAGCATTGAATCTGTTGACCATATTTTGCATCTCAATTCATCAAGATATTCTGTGCAACTTTAAACCTGGAGTTTACTCAACCTCATGAATAGATACTGCTACTTCTCTACTTCAGTAATTTCTGGGACTTTTTTTTCCCCTAAATTCTCTAATCTGGCATGTTTATCTGTCTCAGTTTTTTCTAAGTTCATGTTTTTTTTTTCTTTTATTTCATCCTGTGGGTAAAATTGTAATATTTCCAGAATATCTCACCTGGAGTCAGTGTATGTGCATATCAACAGGCATTCCCTCAGGGGTGGAGACAGCAGTCCATCTCCATATCAATGGGTGATTACCTGGGTGACTAAGGGCTTATCTGAACTTGAGAGGTTAGGGGGAGGGCTGGCTTGCTTCTGCTGGAGCAGGAAAGAGAAATGGCCCTGGACTACAGTTTGTAAGCAATAAATGGGTTGTAAACTTTATTTCTCCTTTTGACTGACTTCAGTTTTAGAGGTATTTTGTCCCAGGATTTCCCCTCCCTGGAGTTACACATTCTAAGACAAAATGATAGGTTAAGTCTAATAAGATAAAATTTAATAGGAATATATGCAAGATTCTGAACTGGGTCCAAAAATTCAACTTCTTACTTACAGAATGAAGGCATCAGAACAAGCTATAGGACCTAATAAAATGACTTAGGCTGCCAGTTTAATACATCCAAAATATGATATAGCTGCTGAAAGCACAGGAAGATTTTGGCTTGCCTTAATTAAAGACTATCATCATTGTATAACAATGGTTCTCAGGCATGGCTGCACCCTGATTACTTTATGAATTTTTAACAATTTCATGCCTGGGGCATAACACAATCCCTTTTGTATGCAACCTCTCAGGATGGACCTAGTCAGCAATATTTTTTAAAACTTTCCAGGTGATTCAAATGTGCTGTCAAGTTCAAGAACCACTGATCTAGAACAGAGTTTTTCAAACTAAAGTTCATGTGAGTCACCTGGAATCTTATTAAAATACATATTCTAATTCAGTAGGTCTGGAGTAGGTCTGTGGAGTTTTTATTTTTAACATGTTCCTAGGAATAACTCTGGGGGAAAACCCTGGGGCAAAATACCTTTAAAACCAAAATCAGTCAAAAGGAGAAATAAAGTGGGACAAACCTGTTTATAGCTTATAAGCAGTCATCCACTTCGCTTGCCCGTGTCTCTCACTTCACAGCAGCAGAAAGAAGGGGCCCCACCCAGCATCTCCAGTAGAGATATGCTCTGCTCCCCCTTGTAATCACCTATTGACATGGAGATGGACTACTTCTCTCCACCCCTCGGAAACACCTATTGATGTAGAGATGCGGTAAGGCCAGGTGAGAGATTCTGGAAATGTTGCAATTTACCCACAGCCCACACCTTGTGAAATCTCATCTCACAATATACTCACTCACCATCTTCCACAATGGCACCTCTTTGAGAACACTGGAGCACTGTAACCAGACTAATAACATAAAATAACAACAACAATCAAATCATGATAATCCTCAAGCTGAATGATTCATCTAAATTCAAAGCCCTATGCAGATTTAGTCCATAGCTCACCCATCCCACAGGTGGTCAGTAGTTGAACAGGTAAGGAGTTCAGAGCAATTATCACATGTGGCTGCAGCCAGGGGGCAGGTCCAGGACACAGGGACTGTAAAAGAAAATATCCTTGTGATAAGATATGTTTAGTTTTACCCAACCAGACAACCCCCAAGAACTTTACAGACAAACCAGGGCAATTCCACTGGCAACACCAGGGAATTAAAAGGACTATGAATGGACTTTATGATGCCCACCTTCTCCAACTCCTGTAGAGTTTCTCCAATTTCCTTGTGTTCCCCAGGAAATCTATACTGCTTAGTATTTGTCACCCACTGATGTACAGGCAGAGCTATAGGCGGGTGCTAGGCATGTCCCCTCAGAACTGCCTTTACCACACATACCCTCAGTCTGAACTCACCTGCAGTGGTCTGTAACCACAGGCCCTGCAGTTTATCTACCCATAAAGTATATTCAAGGATGGTAAAATTGTACACAGTATACTCCTTTGGGGCTAAACACCCTATCCTCAATGGGATTTGGGCTTTCCTCACTCTGATTGCCATACCCCCACAGCCATCTATCATAGCAGGGGTCCCAGGAAAACACTCAGGGTTGCCATAAATCAGAGAACACTCAGCTCCTGTGTCCACCAGCACCAGGACATGTTGTACATTCACAGGGGACCAATGAATTGCTAATTCTACATGTGGCCTCTGGTCTCCACTGCGTCCCCCAAGGTGGGTGCTTTAAGCACCCCCCAGCCAAACTGCGATGCCCATTCATCCTCCTGTGGAGGTGAGGGCCCAGGCTGAACCTGAACATTCTCTCCCAGGAAGTCTTGCAGGGACACAGGCTGGACATGGGGCTTTGCCTCCGGCTTCCGTGTCCTGCACCTCAGGGCTGGAGCTGCTGCTCTGGCTTTCATTGGTGCCACAGTTCTAACAAGATCCTATTGGGCTGCCCGTCAAGTTTTTCTGTCACTACCCAGGCCTTTATCAAATCAACCCATGTCTGGGTCCTCGAGACCTTCACGGGGCCCTTTGCACCTCTCCTTTCAGTCGTAGCCTGTACTTCCTTCCGTGCTCTTATTGTTTCAACCCCCCCAGATCTGCTAAAATACAAGTGAAATACTTGAAAGTCGTATCACAGCTAAGGAATATTTTCCTTGATATATAATGAGCTCTACAACCAATAAATAAAAGAGCATTGATACAACAGAAGAGTAGAAGGTATAAACAGATGGGTCATAGAAAAAAAAAGCAAATGACTCCAAAGCAATATGACAAAATGCTAATTTCATTCATGACAAAGAAAATAAATTAAAATTAAATGGCAAAGCATTTTAACTCATCAAATGGTATGTCATGCCGGTGAGGAGAACATGGCTCTATTCTCACATATTCCTAGTGAGAATATAAATTGCTTCAAATACAAGAAAATTAAGCAGTATCTTTTAAATTTAAAAATGCATATACACTCTGACTCATCAATTTCACATTTAGTTATTTAATCCCAAAATACACTCCCATGTTTGTGGAAGGATTTACCCAGTCATTCAATAAATGAGCATCTACTCTATTTATAGCACTTTTCCAGGCACTCTATATTATTCATTAGATATCACATACTTATCACGCAAACAGCCTAGGTATCCATGAATAACTGCCTGATAATAACTTATGGTACATCCATAAAGTGATAGATTATGAGCTTATTACAAAGGAGAAGAAGCAAGTGCAGTGATGCAGAAAGATTTTTCAAAATATAAGCTTCCTGAGAATGTGGATTTTTTATTTTGCTTTCTACTGTATCCTTAACACATAGAACAATGTATAACACATATTAGACCCACAATAAATATTTGATGAACTGACAAAGTGATAAAAAACAAGACACAGAATGGTGTGTTACAACATACGTGGGGAAAAGGAAGTGTACAGCTATACTCACGCACATCTCTAAATGCATAGATGATCTTCAGCTTCGTAAGAACTGATGACCCAAATCCCCTCGGAGGACCATACTAGGGCCTGGAGAACCAGAGGGGAATGAGATTTCCTTTATGCCATGCAACCCTGTGTGCCTTTTCAGTGCTGTCTCATGTATGTTAATCATCTCTTCGGAAGAGTACATGCATGTTCACCACATCCTATCACTTTGGATGCTTTTTTGCTTGCTCACAGATCGGCTCGAATAGGAATTAGGATTCCATGCTGGTTTCTGAGACACTTCCAGCAAAATACTAAGCATTTTTCATAAATGTATCCCTCTTGCTAATATGTAATAGGGCCTGTCTATTAATCTTGCACCTACTCACAGACAATTCAGTTGAGATAACAAGGAATGAAGTAATTCATCCCCAGATACAAAGACGTGTATGGGCCTTCCAGGACCTTGTGAGAAGACAGTAACACTCACAGCAACCCAACAATTTCAGCAGGCATTATATGCTAGGTCAGCTCTGCTCAGAAGCCTTTCCTGACACCCCACCCCATTCTCACCCTCCACACACACCCTCCCAGTCTGGACCAACATTTCACAGCTATGTTTCCAAAGTATCCTATGACTTTATTTCTCAAAGCTTAATTCAGGACATTGTGCATTTCTTATATTGTTATCTGTCTCCCACACTAGACTGAGATCAACTCCTTGAGGCAGGAACCATGTTTCAATGTTCCTGTAGCTCTGACATCTAGCGTACTACCCAGTTTAGTAATCCCTCAACTAATGTTTGAAAAATGCATATATGAAGGATTGAAGGAATGAATAGTTCAGATTCCTTTTGCAAGAAAATCCCAGCCCCACAACTAAGAATTTTGGTGAAATGCTAGAGGCTTGACTGGGGCATATATTCCTTTGCATGAAGAGAAGACCTAATCCAATGGGTGGATGTAAACTCTAACTGTTGGTGGTGGGTGGGGGTTGAGTTTATGCTCCTCAGTTCTTGTCCCCACCACAACCAAGAATCGAAGGGCAGAGACACAGTAGTGAAGCAGAGTCAAAGTTTTATTTGAAGGCACTCCAAGAGAGGAGCAGGCCTGAGTCAAGGCAGATACAGGCAGGTTTACTTGAGTAAAGCAGAGAGGAAGGAAAAATGGAAGAAAGGGAAGCTCATTGAGCTGCTGCTCAGCCTAGGGCCATACTCCCCTGCCAACTCCTCAAGCCAGTGTCACCTGGTATCCAGTGTCCACTTGAATCTGCACAGGGTGGGAACTAAGGCCTACCACCCCAGGATTTTGAGGAGCCACAGAACATTGGATGGAGTGAGATTATGTTCTGAGAACTTCCCAAAGACAAAGGAAAGAGATTTTCAGGAAAGCTCCCAAAGAGCATGATCATACAGCTGCTGTCCTTTCTGGGTCACCTAGGTGATGGGAACTTACAAGCCCCAGATCAGAGCTCTCAGCAGACCCTCCCTACTTATCTGAAGTAGGACAGAGAGAGTGACACACTTGAAGAAAGGCAAGTGTGGGCAACCTCAGAGAGGAGGGGTGCTTAAGGGTGCAGGGTCTGAGTTTTTATAGGGCTTTTTTGGGTAAGAGTCAGCACAAGGCATGATGTGGACAAGTTATTCATAATTCCTTTGGAGTTTTGTCTTAAGAATAAGATTCCTCAGGTGACTATGTTGGTTTGTGACTTCAGCATTCTTTGTCCACACAGGTTTATTTACACTTCCAAGGTCTGTCTCCTGCCCTCATTACAAAGTTACTTGATTAGGGGCTTGAGGAAGAGGATAAAACAGCATATAGGTTACATTAAAGAATAAGCTGGGCCTTTTTGCACGATAAGCAAATCTTAAAATAACTTGATTTTATTGATACAATGAAGACACGGGCTACACTTGGATACTTTTCTTTATCTGGGGAATATCCGGACACTCCCAGTGACTCCAGACTTTTGGAGCTTCAGCTGATTAACTCTGCGAGTCCTTTCTGGCTCTCTGGCTCTCTGGTTTTTTGTGGTTAACTCTTTGAGTACCTTTTAGTGGGCTTTATGACCTTATTCTCCCTCCACCAGCTCTCATCTATTTTCCGCCTAACGTGTCTGCGGAAGAGGCCCTCATCAGTGCCAGAGGAACAGCACTGAGACTCCAGTAGAGCGGCACGTCAGAGACCCTGTCAGAGGAGGTGAAAGGCCAGGGTTCCCCAGCAACAAGCCAGATGCAGACTGCAAGACAGAAAATATTCATGCCTTTAAAGAGGTTGGCCTTGAATGCAACAAGGGAGCTTGGGCCTTGATTTGTGGGGGCAAGGGCAGAAGTTCAAGGGAAGGCAGAATGGCTAAAATTCACAAGGCTGGGCTGGGCAAAAAACTAGTTCTAAGTTAACATCAGAGATCTTATCTTGCTGTGCCAAGAATTGTTCCCACACAACACCATCCTGCCTATGCAAGAAATTGCTGAAATTTCCCTATTTTATTTATTGATGGAAACCAGCTAATGCTGTGATTATATTAACAGCGGTAGGGGAGGACTGAACATCCAGATTTCATCTGTTGACGTTTGATTCAATGCCATTTGATTGCTCCTAATTAATCTGTGGGCATTAGCTGTGCCTTCTGACTCTATTAAAAGCTCCCTGTAAGAAGAACCTTTCTTGACATCCTTCATGAGGCCTTGCCTGGTGCTGGGCACATACAGTGCTCAATGATCACTTGCTGATTGACGAATTGAGATATGCATCTTGTCCCCAATAAGACTCAAGATAGTGCACTGTGTTCTTGTTCAGACAATGAACCTGCCTGAACACTATCATTTGCAAATTCTTTTCACTCAGCTATAGAATATGCATTTCTAGGTTAATGTACACAGTATCAGAAATAATATTAGGTTAGCTCTCCTTGGCCGAGATTGGTTTTTATTAACATCATTATTTTCAAATTCTATTTGTAGGAGCACCTCACAGGGTACAAATTCTGGATTATTCTGAAGTAAGGTACACATGTCTCAGCTGTGAATATTCTGATAAAACATGAGGAGAGACACCCAGACCCTCAGCTCTCCTGCCAGCTAACCGTGAGAGCTGGGCAGGCTCTGTACCCCACACCACCTCCCACTCCCAGCAGCTTCCTTGAGCCTAGGTGAAGTTCCAGACTGGATAACTACCAAGTTCCCATCTGTCAGGTTGTGATATAATCGCTTTATCCATGGCTTTCCTCTGCAGTTAATAGTACATCTGGCCACAAAAAGTCTGCAGGAAAATTAAATAGTCCACATTAAACCTTTTATTTGCAGTCTCAGGAATAACTCAATTTTAAATGCTGGGGCAGTAAGCTAAGGAGACTTCTTCCACCCAGAAATGAGATGACTGCATGGGTGGCCTAGAAATATTACCGCTAATCATTTATTTTACATAAAGATACCTAATATTCTTGTCAAATATGCAAATGCTTGGGCATGAGGGATAATACAATATCCACTGTCACTTAGGTGTTTCAGGCTGATCCAAGCACAGAAAAGACTCTGAGAGACCAAGCAAGGGACGTAGCATGAAACAAAGGCAATGAATTCCAACTTTACACAGCTGTGTAACATGTGGGACTTTGTTTATTCATCCGCAAGAAGGAATAATAAAATCTTTTCCATTACTTATGGGTAAAGAATTAATGATATGTTTGGGAAATCATTCACATGCAAAATTCATAAGAGGACATTCATGAGGTATTGGGGACATGAGGACATCAGCCTCTCAGGAGCCAGGGTTAATGTGCAGTAGAGAATGATAACAGAAGGGGGCAAAGATGGCAATGTGCCCCACCTAAGACCGCGTAACCAAGAGAACTTTCCATAAGAACTCAATGATCTGAATCCTAGAACAGATAGGTAACTGAAAATGTTGACTAGAAGAAGAAGAAATCTAAATTTCTTTCAAATTGATTCAATGGTATTTATTAATGTATAATTACTGACTCCAATCCCACCTCTCAACCAGCCTGTGCTTTCTCCTTCATTTGATTGTTAATACTACCACTTGCTGGAAGTTCCCCAAACCAGCATCTATCACTTTCCCTTAAAGACCACCTTATCTAGTCTCCTGGGTTGTTACAGTACCTATAATTGAGCAGACACATTCACTTAATTAGTGTTTTATTTTTGCAGCCCATTGTCACCACTGGTATTTCATTCATAAATCTAACTTGGAATGTTGGCTCCAAGATGTCCAAGACTAATTGGGAAACTAGATTCACATCCATATTCCTGTGTTTCTAGTGGAAATGGTGGGGATGCTGAAATGGTGATCTTAGAAACTAAGTGAAGAAATTTGGGTACTGTTTTCAAGTTGTTTAAACACCTGAGTTCAATTCTGCCAAAGAGTCTTAAGGCTTCTAGAATAAGCCTGCTTTCCTACCTTTCCAAAAGAGTTCCCAAATTCTCATTTACAAGAACTCCTTTCCTAACAAAGCCACTCAGGAGTACGATCAAATTCTCATTAAGAACCACTTTTTAGGATTGCCTTAAAACACCTGGCTCGCCACTGAAGGGCTCTGTAGAAAAGTTTTACTCCACTGGTACTGTCCAACTAATACTAAATTTCTAATTGCAAAAAAGTGTTTCTTGTGTCAAGAGAAGGTTCAGAACACTACCTAACTTCAGTCTCTCCCAGCCTAATCACTGTTTGCATATAAAAGGGCAAGCTTCTGATATTGGCAATTAAAGTTGGCTTAAAGTTTCTCCTAAATAAGCAAAGAGACTGCCAGTAGCCAACTCTTCAAGCCAATTACCAAAACATGACCATAACAGACATTCAGAGTCCTATCCCAAAGTGTGTAGCCTCAGGGAAAAAAAAGAATGCTAATACAATGAAACACTTAGCACTCATCATTGTTAATCCTGCTAGCTTGAAAGAGTTGTATCCTGTATCCAATTATTGGCAATGATATAAGACATTTAAAAAGTTAATGACGATGGGCATTGGATTAAAGATGGCAGTGTGAGAGGTGAGACAGAGCCCTCCTCCTAAAACCACATATAATATGAAAATATAATTAATACAAATAATCCTGAAAGACCAACAGGAAAGAAGACTGTGCCAGACTGCATACACATGGAGGAAAAAGGATCTCTAGGAATGAAAGAATATTGAGAGAACTGTATGACCAAACCAAATGGAACAATATTTATATAATAGAGGTACCAGAAGAAAAAGAGAGAGAAAAAGGGATAGAAAGTGTCTTTGAAGAAGTAATTGCTGAAAACTTCTCCAATCTGGGGAAGGAGATAATGTCTCCAGCCATGGAGGTGCACAGATATTCCAACACAAGGGACCCAAGGAGGACAACACCAAGACATAAAATAATTAAAGTGGCAAAGATCAAGGATAACAACAGACTTTTAAAAGCAGCCAGTGAGAGAAAAAAAGATCACATACAAAGGAAAACACCTCAGGCTATCATCAGACTTCTCAGCAGAAACCTTACAGGCCAGACAGGAGTGGCATGATATATTTAATGTAATGCAGCAAACCAAGAATACTCTATCCAGCAAGGTTATCATTTAAATTTGAAGGAGGGATTAAACAATTTCCAGATAAGCAAAAGCTGAGAGAATTTACCTATCACAGACCATCTCTACAGTGTATTTTGGAGGTACTGCTACAGATGGAAGTGTTCCTAAGCTTAAATAGTTGTCACTAGAGGTAATAAAAAGGGATAGACAAAAAATACAGAATATCATACCTAATATATAAAGAATGAAGGAGGAAAAAAAGATGGGGAAAAAAGATAGTGTTTGTAATAGCATACTAAGTGAATTAAGTTAGACTCTTAGGTAGTAAGGAAGTTACCCTTAAACCTTTGGTAACCACAGATCTAAAGCCTGCAATGGCAATAAGCACATACCTATTGATAATCACCCTAAATATAAATGGTCTGAATGCACCAATCAAAAGATAGAGTCACTGAATGTATAAAAAAACAAGACCTATCCATATATTACCTACAAGAGACTCACTTCAAACCCGAAGACATGCACAGACTAGAAGTGAAGGGATGGAAAAAGATATTTCATGCAACTAACAGGGAGAAAAAAAGCAGGTGTTGCAGTACTTGTATTAAAAAAAATAGACTTTAAAATACAGAAAGTCACAAGAGACAAAGAAGGATATTACGTACTGATAAAGGGGTCAATCCAACAAGAGGATATAACCATTATACATATCTATGCACCCAACACAGGAGCACCTACATATGTAAAACAAATACTAACAGAATTAAAAGGGAAAATAGAATGCAATGTATTCATTCTAGGAGACTTCAACACTCCACTCCCTTCAATGGACAGGTCTACCAGACAGAAAATAAGTAAGGAGACAGAGGCATTGAACCACACATTAGAAGAGATGGATCTAACAGACATCTACAGAACTCTCCACCCAAAAGCAGCAGAATACACATTCTTCTCAAGTGCACATAGAACATTTTCAAGAATAGATCATATACTAGGCCACAAAAAGAGCCTCAGTAAATTAAAAAAGATTGAAATTATACCAACCAGCTTCTCAGACCAGAAAGGTATGAAACTAGAAATAAATTAAGCAAATAAAATGAAAAAGCCCACAAACACATGGAGGCTTAACAACATGCTCCTAAATAACCAATGGATCAGGGACCAAATAAAAACAGAGATCAAGCAATATAGAGAGACAAATGACTACAATAATTCAGCACTGCAAAAATCTGTGGGATGCAGTGAAGGCTGTGTTAAGAGGGAAGTATATTGCAAAACAGACTTACCTCGGGAAAGAAGAACAATTCCATATGAACAGTCTAAACTCACAATTAATGAAACTAGAAAAAGAAGAAAAATGAGGCCCAAAGTCAGTAGAAAGAGGGACATAATAAAAATTGGAGCAGAAATAAATAAAATAGAGGAGAGTAAGACAATAAAAAGAATGAATGAAAGCAGGAGCTGGTTCTTTGAGAAAATAAACAAAATAGATAAACCCCTAGCCAGACTTATCAAGAAAAAAAGAGAGTCTACACACATACACAGAATCAAAAATGAGAGAAGAAAAATCACTACAGAACCACTGAAATACAAAGAATAATGAAGTAATACTATGAAAAATTATATGCTAACAAACTGGATAACCTAGAAGAAATGGAAAACTTTCTAGAAAAACACAACCTTCTAAGTCTGACCCAGAAAGAAACAGAAAATCGGAACAGACCAATTACCACCTTCAAAATTGACTTGGAAATCAAAAAACTACCTAAGAACAAACCCCATGGACCAGGTAGATTCACTGCTGAATTTTATCAAACATTTAGTGAAGCCCTAACACCCATTCTCCTTACAGTTTTCCAAAAAGTAGAAGAGGAGGGAATACTTCCAAATTATAAGAACAGCATCACCCTAATACCAAAACCAGGGAAAGATACCACACAAAAAAAGAGAATTATAGACCAATATCCTGATGAACAAAAATGCCAAAATACTCAACACAACATTAGCAAACTGAGTTCAAAAATACACCAAAAAGATCATCCATCATGACCAAGAAGAATTTATTCCAGGAATGCATGCATGGTACAGTATTCCAAAATCCATCAATGTCATCCACCACATCAACAAAAAGGAGGGCAAAAACCACGTAATCATCTCCATAGATGATGAAAAAGCACTCAACAAAATTCAACATCCATTCACAATAAAAACTGTCAACAAAATGAAAATAGAGGGCAAGTACCTCAACATAAATAAAGGCCATATATGACAAACCCACAGCCAACATCATACTTAACAATGAGAAGCTGAAAGCTTTTCCTTTAAGATCAGGAACAAGACAAGGATGCCTACTCTCCCCACTTTTATTGAACATAGTACTGGAGGTCCTAGCCACAGCAATCAGACAACACAAATAAATAAAAGGCATCCAGATTGGTAAGAAGAAGTTAAACTGTCACTGTTTGCAGATGACATGATATTGTACATAAAAAAACCCTAAAGAATCCACTCCAAAACTACTCAATATAATATCTGAATTCAGCAAAGTTACAGGATACAAAATTAATATACAGAAATCTGTTGCATTCCTATACACTAATGATGAACTGGCAGAAAGAGAACTCAGGAAAACAATTCCATTCAAAATTGCATCAAAAAAAATAAAATACCTAGGAATAAACCTAATGAAGGAAGTGAAAGACCTATACTCTGAAAACTACAAGACACTCATGAGAGAAATTAAAGAAGATACCAATAAATGGAAACACATTTCATGTTCATGGATAGGAAGAATTAATATTGTCAAAATGGCCATCCTGCTTAAAACAAACTACAGATTCAATGCAATCCCTATCAAAATACCAATGGCATTCTTCAACAAACTAGAGAAAATAGTTCTAAAATTCATATGGAACCACAAAAGACCCCAAATAGCCAAAGCAATCCTGAGAAGGAAGAATAAAGCTGGGGTGATTATGCTCCCTGACTTCAAGCTCTACTCCAAAGCCACAGTAATCAAGACAATTTGGTACAGGCAGAAAAACAGACCCATAGACCAATGGAACAAACTAGAGAGCCCAGATATAAACTCAAGCATATTTGGTCAATTAATATACTATAAAGGAGCCATGGACATACAAAGGGGATATGACAACTTCTTCAACAACTGCTGTTGGCAAAACTGGATAGCTACATGGAAGAGAATGAAACTGGATTATTGCCTATCCCCATACACAAAAGTAAACTAGAAATGGATCAAAGACCTGAATGTAAGTCATAAAACCATAAAACTCTTAGAAGACAACATAGGCAAAAATCTCCTGAATATAATAAACATGAGCAGTTTTTTTCTGAATGCATCTCCCCAAGCAAGGGAAACAAAAGCAAAAATGAATACATGGGACTACACCAAACTGAAAAGCTTATGTACAGCAAAGGACACCATCAACAGAACCAGAAGGCATCCTACCCTATGGGAGAATATATTTGTAAACAACGTATCTGACAAGGGGTTAACATCCAAAATATATAAAGAACTCACACACCTCAACACCCAAAAAAGCAAATAACCCGATTAAAAAATGGGTGGAGAATATGAACAGATAATTCTCCAAAGAAGAAATTCAGATGGCCAACAAGCACATGAAAAGACATTTCATATCATTGATTATCAGGGAAATGCAAATAAAAACCACAATGAGATATCACCTCACACCAGTTAGGATGACCAGTATCGAAAAGACTAAGAACAACAAATGCTGGCAAGGATGTGGAGAAAGGGGAACCCTCCTACACTGCTGGTGGGAATGTAAGCTAGTTCAACCATTGTGGAAAGCAATATGGAGGTTCCTCAGAAAACTAAAAATAGAAATACCATTTGACCCAGGAATTCCACTCTTAGGAATTTACCCAAAGAATATAATTTCTAAGATTCAAAAGGACATATGCACCCCTATGTTTCCTTGCAGCACTATTTACAATAGGCAAGACATGGAAGCAACCTAAGTGTCCATCAGTAGATGGATGGATAAAGAAAAGGTGGTACATATACACAATGGCATACTATTCAGCCATAAGACAGAAACAAATCCTACCATTTGCAACAACATGGATGGAGTTGGAGGATTTTATGCTCAGTGAAATAAGCCAGGCAGAGAAAGACAAATACCAAATGATTTCCCTCATTTGTGGAGTATAACAATGAAGCAAACTGAAGGAACAAAACAGAGACAGACTCACAGTCTCCAAGAACGGACTAGTGGTTAACAAAGGGGAGGGGTGTGGGAGGGCAGGTGGGGAGGGAGGGAGAAGGGGACTGAGGGGTATTATGATTGGCACACATGGTATGGGGGAGATCATGGGGAAGACAGCGTAGCACAGAGAAGTCACATAGTGACTCTGTGTCATCTGACTAGCTAATGGGCAGTGACTGCAATGGGGTATGGGGGGAACACTATAACATGCATGAGTGTAGTAACCACATTGTTTTTTCATGTGAAACCTCCTTAAGAGTGTATATCAATAATACCTTTAAAAAAAGTTAACAAAGTAGAGAAGTTGGAAAAAAGAATAGAAGTTTGTATTTCCTCTATGTTTATATACCGAAGTACATTTGACTAAAGAACAGGGTCATGCTTCCTAGTTTCTCCTCACCCTCACAACATTATCATAGTGACTGATATTTCCATTACGTATTTACTTAACATGCCAGCAATTTGCAGTTGAAAGGACACTAAATAAAGATGCCTCTAGTAAATAATAAAAAAACAGAGAGTCTACTAATCATAAGTATCTACCTAATGAAATAATTTATGAAAATTCAATTTATTAGCATAAAGTTAAATCAGATCTTTCTTTCCTTCTTTTACAGTCTGAATTGCACACCCTCCTCCAAAATTCATATGTTGTCCTAATCTCCTAAATCCTAACCCCCAGTACCTCACAATGTGACTGTATTTAGAGATAGAGGAAAAATTATAATTTTTTTCATGATAGTGTGGACAGGGTGTCTGGGGCAAGCAGAGGGACGTGGAAAGAAGTGCAGTAATTAGGCCTTTAGCAATGTGGTGGTGAGGTATAGGTACTTTATTACTCCATTACTCCCAGCACAGTAGGTAGGATAAGCTTTATAATCACATTGGTTTCCTTTACCCGCAAAGTCTCACACCAGTTACGTGAAGGTGAGACCAGGTGGATATGGTTCACACCGTGGGTTCACAACACACCTGAGGAACTCGAGCTTAGTTATAACCTCCACCTCTTACAATGGGCTGTAGGACATTTGTTCTAGAAGGAGACATTACACTTATTATATTGGACAGTAAACAAACTTGCCCTCTCTTCTGGAGGCAGACACCATCTGAATACTCCAAGGTTATTTGGTATGCAGACATCCTTGAGAATAGTCCAGAACAAAGACAATCTCACCCTTTGAGCCTCTGCTCAAAGACATACAGAAACATAAAAAGCACATGGAGAATTGTCTCCCAACAATCA
Organism: Manis javanica; assembly: GCF_040802235.1. Taxonomy (NCBI): domain Eukaryota; kingdom Metazoa; phylum Chordata; class Mammalia; order Pholidota; family Manidae; genus Manis; species Manis javanica. Next base: position 20,673,446 of record NC_133168.1, read on the forward strand.
TTTTAAGGGATAGTTCCTTTGGTATACATTATTAGCTATCAAAAACTCTAAGTGGCCCAATTTGTAAATGTTCATTTTGGGGAAAGTAATTGGATAATGATGAATTAGCACAGCCATAAATTAAGAATATAATGCTTAGACAAGAGATTATATAATTTAGAATCATGCTGGAGAATAAATATCCATAAGTTAACTGAATATTTTCAAAATTTTCCTAGGAATAAAAAATGTTTTGTTTTAAACAGATTTGTATATTCTTATTATAAGAGAGAATCTCCCTTAAAGCTAAAGTTTAAGAAAAATCCCGTTCTTCTCCTTCATCTCCTAAAATTAGAGCAGCTCCCAGGGCTCAGTTCTGGGACATGTTCCCTTCTTCTTTTAAACTTGTGTTCTTTGTGATTTCATCCATCCTTTTATGCTACTCACTTGAAAGTGTCTCTCTCTAATCTGCATCTCTTCTGTCCAGACTTACCTGTTCAGCTGTCCTTGCTTATTCGAAAACTCCCACGGATATCCAATAGACATCGTAAACTTAACATATCCAAAGCTGACCTCCTGGTCCCCCGAATATCCCTTCTGCTCACAGGCTTCTCTTCTCACTTATGGCAACTTCAGCCTCTGGTTGCTCAGCTCCGAAACTTGGGAGTGTTTGCTCCTTGTCTCCTTACTGCCTCTCATAGTCCACGTTTGGTGCATCAGCAGACTAGCCTTTTCTTTCTCTGGAATATATCAGAACCCACTTCTGCTGCAACTAATTCAGTTTGAATTAATATAAATCACTGTTATCTCTCAATAGGATTAATACAGATGCATCTTATCTGATCGCTGCTTCCACTTTCGCTCTTACAGTCTAGTCTCTACACAGCAGCTGGAGCGACCCAACAGTTGATGAGGTGGCTCAAGGCACTTCAGGAGACTGAGGTAGATAAAATTCAAGCCTAGAAATGGTGCTGCCTCTTCTGCTTGGCCCCCAGCTTAGGTGGTCCAGTCAATCTGGTAAGGAGTCACACGTGGTGGTGTGGTCACTAAGGACACGTCCAGTGCATGGCTTCAAACTTCTCTTGTGTGACCTTGTGTTTCAGGTGGGAGTGCCAGAGAGTTTTTTCAATATTTCTGCCCCACCCTCAACTTTAGGTCTTTCCCGTCCCCCTACAGCTCTGGAAGGCTCTCTCTCCATGTACCTGCCCCTTCTCCAAAGATAGTCTGCAGTTGTTTGTGACCTCCTGGTGTTTGATGGCATGAGGGATGGGAGGAAGGAAATCTCTGCTGTCCTGAGTCAATTTCAGGCCTGCACAGTCCCAGTGACCCCGGCCTTTCTCGGTGAGCCTACCCTCCAGGTCTGCGCCCGCAGAGCTTTCCTGCCCTCCCCCGTGAATGGACGGCCCTCCCCACTTCCTCATGATATGGGCAGATGACAATGCAGAGACTCAAACAAACATATCCCTTCTCCCTGTTCACTTTTCATGTTGAATTGAGCACCAAGTCATCTCTCCTCTAACTTCTTACTATGTACAGAAGCCATGCCTGGCACTCCCTTCCCACCCCAAGTGCTCGGATTTCCCACTACAGATAACTTCTGCTCAGTCACCCACTACCCAGCCTTCCATTCTAAAAACCATGGTCCAGATGATCTTTCCAAAACATAACTGAACCCCGGGTAATAGCAAACATGACGAGAAATCAGGAGACGCCAGGATACGTGAGGCACCTGGGCAAAAACTCCAGGGCTGGTTGAGCACCTGGCCCAGCGTGTGCACTTGATGAACAGGGACATTGGAAAGTGTAACCTCAGGATCCTCCAAGGAGTCTGTGCCGCAGAAGAGCGCACCTGCCTGGGTGCAGAGGGAGATGAGAGCAGACAGGGGAGGCAGGCTGGGTGTGCCGTTTGAAGGCCAGAGCTGGAAGTTTTCATTTGATATCTAGAGTAAAACTGAAAAGCCACTCGAGGATTCTGAGCGACTCGGTGACAAGACTGGAAAATTAGCTCTACTTTCTCTCCCCAATTTTCCTAATAGGACAACGAGAGCTTTTGTCCACTTAGAGAAAATTTGGATGAGAGCAGCCTTCTGAATTTTCTCTGGGGCTGCCAGCTCACTTCCTTTAATACTCAGCCAAATTAGTGGTGTCCTGTCTAAGACATGCACATAATGCTGCTTTTTGTTATTACTTTTAATTATTTAAATGAATTCACCCCTTAAAACTAAATGATGTACAGGCTGCTGTGGAGCTAAATTCAGGCCATCCCATCACTTCCTGTCTCCACCCTCTGCAGTGGCCAGCAAGGAGCCCTTTCTCCTGCTGCCGACACCCCCAGGGCCGTGGCTCAGGAGTGCCTCCCCACTTCTCCCTCCTGATACATGCATAGGACACCTAGGGCTCAGAAAGTGTTACCCCAAAACATACTAGAAAAAGGCAGAAATTAAGATTCCAGTGCATCCCCCCTTTTGTATTTTATATACATTTAAAATGTAGATAGATTGATAGAGCAATGATGACATTTCTCCAGTTGGTATAACTTATAAAAGTAAGAATTCAAAGTCAGGAAATGGAATAGCAAGAGGGTTGCCATTTGATGAGGGAAAAGAAGCAACCGCACCTCTCACTTTCCTAAACCCCAGCGATCTCACCTCTGCCCTCTCCCCACTGCAGTCATGAAGCATCTTCACGGACTGTAGAGCGTGCTCTCATCGCGGCCCATCCTATTTCTGTCTGCAAACCTAATCACCTTCACATGGACAATCTGCTAAAGGGGGTTGCTCTATAGAATAGAAACAACACACCGAAAGTATTAAACGTGAGAGGAAGGTCTGCAGACCAGCAACAACCAAGGAAAGTGCTGGGTTACACTGGGGCTCCTGCCAAGGGCCCTGCCCCTGCCCCTCATTTTCAGCCAACGGGGAGCTTGGGGCAAGTGCGGGCAAGACTGAGGTGCTTCACCTGTACCCCAAAAGTTGGTGATCTGTTTGAATACACATAGATGGACAAAGAAAGGACTTTACAGAGGTTGAAAAGAAATAGAGGTTAGAAGTGGCAAATCTCTGTTAAAGAGGCCAAACTAAAATCGAGTTCTGTTCTTCTAAATGGCTCTGTGTGTAATCTGTCTGAAATTAGGGTCCATTTCACTTTCTTTCTCTGGGCAGAGGAAGCTCTTTTCCAGAGGTTCCTTTGCACCAAGCTTTGAGGCAAAGCTGCAGCTACACAACAAGGGTACCATTTAATGTCCTTCAGAGGCCATCGGGCCACTCTGGGAAGGGCATCACCAATGGTAACCTCAGGCAGGCAAAGGGGCAGCTAGCTGCCCATTAGTACGTGAGAGTTCCAATCTCAGCGTCCTGCTCCAACACACACATACATATGCGTGCTTGCCACATGCCTAAAATGCTGTCACCACTACACCACCTTAAGACTGAACTTTCTTGGGCCTGAAGCCAGGGCAGAGAGCCCCAGGAGGCAGAGAGAGCATGGGAAGGTGAAGATGCCTGGGTACCGCATACCTGCTCTGTACCTCTGAGCTCTGAGAGCAAATGCACACCCTTCTGGGCCTCAGATTCCTCAAGTGAACAATGAGAGACCAGTACCAGGTTGCCTCTGAGGTTCTTTCCACCCTGATGTTTCATTATGCTGTACTATCTCATCAGATCCTCCTCTGGCCAACCAAGAAGCAGAGAGTCGCAGTGGGGAATTACTGACACGGGAGTTGAGAGCCCACCCAGGTCCCAGTCCTGGCTCAGACACTTACAGGTTAAACATCTTAGTCAACTCTCTTAACCTGCCCTCACCGTGTGGCAATCACAGGGATGAAATGAAATAAACTTAGTGGTTTGAAGGACAATTACACTTCTTCATGATTCTGCAGGTTGGCTGGGTGGTTCTTCTGGTCTGGACTGATACAGCTGGTCTCTAAAATGTGCCAGTGGCCTGGCTGGGCTAGAAGGTTCAGGACAGCTGCTCAGTGTCTGGCTGATGGCAGGCTGGTTGTCTCAGGGGCTCAGCTGAGACTCTTTATCTCTGCTGCACCTGTCTGTCATGCTCCAGGAGGCTGGCCTGGGCGTCCTAGGTTCTCAGAGTTTCAAAAGGAGTAGAAGTCCCAATGCACAGATGCTTTTTAAGCCACTGTTTGCATCATGTCTGCAAATGTCCCATTGACTAAAGCAAGTCACATGGTTAATCTCACACTCAAGGAAGAGCTTGATGGGAAGGACATCAAAGAATCTGTGTCCAGTTTTGCAATCTACCAGAAACACATTGGAAGGAGCTCTGAATATTATAAGATATGTTGCAAACTTAAAGGAATATTGTTAGCATTTGTTTCACTTGCAAATATTTGGTTTGATTTTTTTTCCAGCTTTGAAACTACTTTTGCTGCTACATTATCTACTAACAATCCTTCATAACCTGTCAAATGCATTGACTCTGAATGCTTTATCTGATGATCCACAGTCACTACCACCAGTTGGGCTCTAACACATGAGGAAGAAGAGGTGAGAGAGGGTAAGAGAGTAAGGGTGTCTGCGCAATGTGGGGGCACCAGGATCCAGTGCAGGTTCAGCTCCACAATGGCCCAGGTAGCACGCAAGACCACTGGCTTCCCAGGCTGGCCCTGGGGTGCAGGCGCTGGAAGTTGAGTACCTGCCCAGAACTGAGAGCACCTATGCCACAGGGATCTGAACAGTGGGAATTATGTCCTAATTCAAGCAAGCCTCTTGCTGTGACCAACACTGATAGGAAAGAGTGAGAACTGGGGACAGGAGGTTAAGAGGGCTGGAAAACCTAACCTGTTATATGAGGGCCTCCTAGAGTGGCACTCACCTGTTAGATATTGTTAGAGTGAGTTCACTGATCAATAGCAGGGCCAAATGGAGATGGCGGGTCGTGAGCAGCCAGGATAATTAAAAGCAAACAGTGGTGCCAAAGGTCAAAGCTATTCATAGCAGAATCCCGGTCAATGTCTAAAGGCATTGAGAGGAAGATCTGGTTTTCTTGCCTTTCCTCTTGAGGTCACGAGCCAAGGGTATAAGATGGCACTGGAGAATTCATTGAAGCCTCATCCAACAGCCAAGGCCAGTAGAGCAAAGATTAGGGAAAGCTGAGATTGAGATTGATGGCAGGAGACACTCAGGACTCTCTCCAGGGACACTGGGTTTGTGTCAACACAAATAATTCTGGGTCCACCTGCCGCATCTGAATTGCTAATGAACATCTTGCCCTCCTCAGGACTGACTCAGTTGCCACAGGGCTCTGAGTCTACAAAGGAGTCGTTAGTTCCCAGGCTGACCGGAGCTGAGCGCCCTCTGTCTGTATCACTGACCTGCTTACCTGTCACCAATGAGACGAAGCAGTGGTTCGGAGCACTGACCATGGAGACAAGCTTGGGTGGAGAGTCAGTCTCTTCCCTGGAGAAATACATGAAATCAGAGAATAGTACAAGATGGGTAACACCACAGAGCGATGTGCTACTTTAAAGTGTACCAAGAGATTGCCCGTACATTATATCATCTAACCATCAGGACCTGTGGTTTTCTGAATTAATGTCCACATTTGACAAAAGAGATGCTTGAGATTTATGGATAATTGACTTGCTCATGATTATAATGCTAAATTAATCTCCTGAGAGATCTGTGGGATTTTTTTTCAGATTCCCCATCCCATGGTTGTCTCATTAAATCACTTTTACATTTAATCTGCCATCTGGGTTTTAGGTGGCCAAGTGTATGGTCACAAGTCCAGGTGGGCTGGAATAGATACTTTATGTTGGGGATTCCAGGGAAAGAAATTTGTGGAAATAGTGCTGCTGGGTGGCGGTCAGTCATTTATGACCCCTAAACTTCTGTTCCCCGGATGTAATTAGTTCTAGGAGCCTGAAGATAAGCTGAAAAAATTTGAGGATCCCTGTAACATGGAAACGCAAAGAGTGTCCATTTATATTTCCTCTACTTGAGTGGGTAATATTTCAGGATGAACCACAAAATATCCTTCTGGTTTCAAATTCCTCTGTGGTCTTTTCCCTTCACTGAGAGCCATTTGGCGTCTCACTATCAGATTTACTTCAAATATAAATTATGGAAAACTTTACCTACTCACATTGTCTTGTTTTCTTTACTGTAACTTAAAAAAAATCCTTGAGATGAGTAAAGACTATTTACTTCCTTTTTTTTTTTTTGAGAGGGCATCTCTCATATTTATTGATCAAATGGTTGTTAACAACAATAAAATTCTGTATAGGGGAGTCAATGCTCAATGCACAATCATTAATCCATCTCAAGCCTAATTCTCGTCAGTCTCCAATCTTCTGAAGCATAATGAACAAGTTCTTACATGGTGGACAAATACTTACATAGTGAATAAGTTCTTACATGGTGAACAGTACAAGGGCAGTCATCACAGAAACTTTCGGTTTTGATCACACATTATGAACTATAAACAATCAGGTCAAATATGAATATTCGTTTGATTTTTATACTTGATTTATATGTGGATCCCACATTTCTCCCTTTATTATTATTATTTTTTTATTTTTAATAAAATGCTGAAGTGATAGGTAGATGCAAGATAAAGGTAGAAAATATAGTTTAGTGTTCTAAGAGAGCAATTGTAGATGATTAGGTGTGTGCCTGTAGACTACGTATTAATCCAAGCTAGACAAGGGCAACAAAACATCCACAGATGCAGATTTCTCTCAAAACAGTGGGGGTGAGGTTCTAAGCCTCACCTCTGTTGATCCCCAATTTCTCACCTGATGGCCCCCCCACAACTGTGCCTGTCTTAGGTTGTTCCTCCCTTGAGGAATGTGTCCTATTAATTAAATGGTGGCCAACTGCATCTTTGATAGCTTTCCCAGCCATGGGCTGATGCAGGATGCTTGTTAGAACACCCATGCCTATTAGTGCCATCTGCCACCTCTATAGGGCCACCACCTGCGCTGGGGAGTTTCCCATGTTCTTCCAGTAGGGGCCACTGGATCGAGGACACAGTTGTTCTTGTATCTGCTCTTTTATTCTCCAATGACCCACGCCTTTTCAAAGGAAGTGCATTAGACCATGTGTTCCAATTCTCTCAGGAAAATCAATCAGCCAGACACTTTGTCCTCCTTCTGAAAATCGTAAAGTGAAATAGAAATATGTGGCTGTGAATGCTGGGTGTGATTTTTATAGATCATCTCATTCAATTCTCCAGTTTTATAAATATAGGAAGTAAGTCCAGTTGAGTAGACAGAGCAGTTTAGATGACAGATAGGGGCAGAGGAGTCATTCTTTGTGCAGGAAAGTATTATGATTAAAATAAGACTTCAGAAAACTTAGTAAGGCAAGAAAAAAATGGAAGGGAGAAGAATGGCTAACAGGCTTTTGCAATAATCCAAAGATGAGATAGTGAAGGTTTGTGAATCCAGAGGAGGGACGTGGGAAGGGAGTAGGAATGTACAGGAAGGTGTGCATCCTGACACACATCAAAGATTACCCCTTAGCTGTGTGGGTCAGCAGGAGGGAGGTTGCAGATGCTGTGAAGTTATTCAGGAGGTATTTGTGAAGTGTCTCATGTGTGTCACTCTGCCAGACACTAGGGATGTTACTGCAAACAGGAGAGACAAAACTCCGGTCTCAAGATACTTACAAAAATATCTGGGATAGCTGGTTAAGTGATAGGAAAAGGAAAGCAATAAATATTGTTGGAATGTTGGAGTCCGACCCAGTGTGCAGTTGGAAAATAAGAGCCAATCTGGAGAATGGAACAGCCCTAGAGGAGGAAGCGACTGAAGATGCCTGTTGGTCACACTTACCAACCCCAGCTCAATTTTCTCTGCCCAAATGTTGCTTCCACCCTTTTCTGTCCAAGAATGAGGTAACAATGGAAAGCCATTTCTTTCTGCCCTGAAATCCTTCCTCATTTCTCTGCAGCTGTCCTTTCCTTTCAGCTGTCCCTCAACATGCATCTCCCCAAGGTCGGGTTGTGCCCCCCAGCTCAGAAACACTGATACCGGGAAGGCAACCCTTTCCTCTGCCTGGCCTCTCCCACCCTTGGTTTCAGGGCGCCCTTGATACCCTTTGTTGGTTTCTTCAGGCTTCCTTCAGTTTGGCCATTTCCAACAGATTGGGAAGAGGCTTTCTAAAGAGTTGGGTGGTGTAAGTGTTTGATTTCTAATGTCTTTCCACTACTAACTGATCTCCAGTCCAGAGAGTAACATGTCTAAGAATTACCCTATCATTATCTTTTCCCCAATGCTGACCTGGGTTTTCTATTTATTTTAATGCTATACAACCTCAACACACCAGACTACTGATGCCCCAGTTTTCTTTTCTCCTTTCCTTAAGAGGAATTTTTTTTTGTCTAGATGAGAATTAAAAGTGTGGAAAAGTTGGATTGTTACTCCAGATAGTAAAAGGGTCTTTAGGTAGCTGGTGAAATGTCTGGCTTGGCATCTGCATACTGAGAAGTATGTGACACATTTTAGCACCTTTAATAGACTTCTGTACCCTTGACACTGAGGCCCAGATGTATCTACCAAACTAGGGAAACAGAAAGGATGGATATTTTATCCGTGAAAAGTTGGCTCCAGAACAAAATTCCCAATCAATTTTCAGTGGCATTGGAAAAAGAGAACTCAATTCTCTGAAAATGCAGCCCCAAAGAGTGAAGCAAAAATATTTTTCATTCTTGGTTTCTCTTGCTTAGCACTAAATGTATCAGTTCCACAAATCTATCCTAAAAATAAAAATAAAAAATGCTTAAATTAAAATTAAAATGAATAAATATCTATAACTCTTTAATTATGAAATAAGGATAGTTTAGTTTTGACAATATGATACTTCCAACACAAAAAAAAATCTATGATTTTACCTGGGGTAAATGAAGGATCTATTGGAAAACTTTATTGCCCTGAAATATTTTTCATATCGATGAAGAGAAAATGAAATTATTATTTATAAAATAGTCTATGTTTTTCACAGTGTGGTAGAAATTTTCCACAAAGCAGAGTTCAAGTAGAATGAATTAGACATAAAGCAAGCCTAAATCCTAATGTATTTTTAAAAACTTGAAAAAGTATCATCTAACATCCTACTTTTTTTCATGAGTTATTGATTACAAAGCTAAAAAGAAATAAAAAGTGATTTGAAGTGGTTACAGTGAGATTGCTGAAGATGAAACTGCAGTTGATTTGTGATGCTTTGAGGACTTATGTCCATCAGAATTAGAAATCTTGATTGTTAGCCAAGATTAAACATAAAATTCCATTTTCAGAGCTGTGGCTTGTTGTTTCATCCAAACTATTATATTAGTAACTCTATTAATTTTCAATTTGTGTCTGCGTAGGAAGTAGTGGGGGAAAAATTAGTCCCATTTTATTATATAAAAAAAGCAGAGATAACGAGAAGCTAAACGACTTTTCTTCAACCTTCCGCACATCAGTAACTGCTACCAAATTAAACCTAACTTGCAGTTACAAGAATTTATGGTCTAGATGTTGCCTCTTTTCAACAATGAAAATGAATTCTTATTAGACCATCTGTATGTCTCTAGATCTCAATTACTGAGGATTAACTTGTTAAATATGCCCACTACTCTCTACCCCTCCTTTCTGGCTTCTACCCACAAAGCAATCTTTAGAGGAATTTCAAACATTGACCTTAAAGAAATAGCACATTATCCAGCCACAACTGAATGAGTCACACTTGAGGGGCCCAGTCTCCCAGTTCCTTCCAGAATGCAGTCCACTCAGGTCATACAAATCATTCTTCAAATATTCCTTGCAATGTGTCCTTGCAACTACCAGAGAAGAAAAGCTGAAAGAGGGGAAAAAGAGAATCAAGGAAAGAAACATCAATTATTTAAAATTTTAAATCCGTTCTTTTAAAGTTTTTTGTTGTTCTCCATATTGAGCCTATGGGTCAACATAGCAAGTGCTCAACAAATTATTAAATTCAAAGCATTTACTTGGCAAACTTTCAAGCATTAAGCAAAAATTTTTCAAAATGCAATGATCACTAAAACAAAATAGGAAGTAGCTCGTGAATGGTGTTTCTCGATAACATTAGTTAAACAAATTGTTGTCTAGAATATTTGCTGCCTTATTAGGCCAATTTCTATATAAGAAGTTTCTGTCTGGTCCCTTGACAGAAGATTAAAACTAAACATTGTAAAATTTAAATTCAAAAGCATTTTTATTCACTATTATATTTAATTAGCAAAAAGAAGCTGTTTGCACCCAGCTAGTGGTGATTATTTCAGACCATAAATAGAAAAACATTTGTGATGGAAAAATAACTAGTGAATACACTTGAAATGGGTAATATTCTTATGAATAAGTGGAATTTTTCACCCTTTCATTCTCAGAGATAATAAAACACACATATTTACTAGTTTTAATGATAATTGCAAGGTTAAAATAATCTAAGGTTTTCATTAACCTAAATTTTATCAAAAAGAAGATATGTGCCTATTTTTTTAATTTTAGAGAGACTTATTAGCCTCAAAAGCTTTCTTTCAACCATAAACATCCTGTTATGTAATATGACTCAGCAAAGGAAATAACTACATCTAAATACCAAAGACTTAGAAAGCCAGGTAATTGGAACTAGACACAATCAGTGAGGCAGTCCTGAGACTTTGAGGCTTAGAAAGTCAAAGCACTCATAGATTAGACCTTGCATGTAGTGTGTCTGTTAGTGAGAAGTGGGGCTCCAATTCTTGGAGACATGCGAGAAGAGGAAGAAGTACAAACCGCACAATTCCTAGACCGAGATTATGAGCCATGAACTCAGGGAGTGGATTGTTCATTTATCTGTTCCCTTACATTTTCTGTTCCTCTTATTCCTCAGTCTATACAGTCCTCCTGAGTTGTGTTTATATTTATACCAATGGCTTAAACCACCAGACATATTGTCATGTTTCTTAAGTTTACATCCAGCCCAGAGTTCTCTCAGGAGTTAGAGCCATAGGCACCTGCATCCAGAACTCTGTAGCATAACCAGTTTCCAGGGTACATGGGGCTGGGTCATTAGCCAGGACAAAGTGAAGTAAAATGTGAAGAGGAATAAAAACCCATGCAAAGTGTATTGAGAACCTGCAAAACTCATCTGACCAAAAACAACTGAAAACAGAAACAAACAAGTTGACATACACACATATTCATTGCAGCACTATTCACGATAGCCAAGAGGTGGGACCAGCCCAAATGTCCATCAATTGACAAATGAATAAACAAAACATAGCCCATCTATACAATGGAATATTCTTCAACCATACAAGGAATGAAGCTCTGATACACGCTATAATTTGGATGAAACTTGAAAACATAGTAAGTGAAAGAAACCAGACACAAAGGGCCATATATTATATGTGTTGACTTATATGAATGTTCAGAATAGGCAAACGGTTGCACAGCATTATGAATGTACTAAATTCACTTTAAAATGGCTAATTTTATGTTATGCAGATTTCACCTCAACAGAAGATTAAGAACAAAATCCTCCTGGGATTTTTTTTTAAGAGTTGCAATTAATCTATAGATCAATTGAAGAGAATTGATATCTTAACAATATTGAGTCTTCCATTCCATTAACCTCATATATCTCTTATTTAAGTCTTTTGTTTCTTTCATCAGTATTTTTTTTGTTTCCTGCATGCAGATCTTGCAAGTGTTTTGTTAGTTTTATACCTAAGTATTTCTTATTTCTGGTACTATTATAACTGATACTTTTTATTTCAATTTCTAATTATTTATTGGCAGTGTATGACAGTTTGATTGATTTTTGCATAGTGACCTTGTATCCTACAGTCTTGTATCCTGCAGAATAAGTTAAACTCACTTTTTGCATATTATTTGGAAATTTTTTATATAGGAAATCACATATTGTCTGTGAAGAGGGACAGATTTAATTCTTCCTTTCTCATCTGTATGACTTTCTTTTTTGTGCCTAATGCAAGGCTCTATAATACAATACTGAGTAGGAGTGAGAGTGAACATACTTGCCTGCTAACACATCTAACATTCATAAAAGATTTCAAGAAGACATAGTGTAGATGATTTTGAATAACCAAATGAATGTTTGTGGAGGGTGTTCCACACTACAGAGTGAAAAGAGACTGAAATTTGGATTAGCTACAGAGACTGAAAAGCTGGCTTTCACACTTGGCAGATTCTGAGTCTTAGTTTACACATATGTAAAATAGAAGAACTAATACTTATGAGTCAAGATGTCATAAGACTTAAAAGAGATCATGTACGGTAAGAACCTGCGACAGTACCTAGCACCTAAGAATACCTAAGATGCGTCCGTACAGTCCTGTCTCTATCACTTACTTTGTGACTTTGGACTTTGGACCCTCTCTGGGTTTCTCATCTCTTAAAAAGGAAATAAGTTATATCCATAACTTACATAAAAGATATATATCCATATGTCTTTTCAAATGGATATGTTATAATACCCACTTCATAGGGTCATTTGGGGGTTTAATTAAATTGGTAATTTACACAGAGTACTTAGAACAATGTCAGCACCATGGGGTACTATATAAGCGTTAACCGCTATCATCATCATCCTCCTTATCATTGTTATTAGCATTACAGTGCTGATTCACTTCAGTGTTGATTATTTATTGCTACGTAAGAAACCACTCCGAAAAATGTATGGCTGCAGACAACAAAAGTATGTATTTGCTCATGATTCTGCAGTGGGGGCAAGGCTGTGCTTCCCATACCCTCAGCAGGAGGGGCTCAGACGCGCTGGAGAAAGGGGCAGCCCCGAGCTGCTCTGTCCTCCTAACCCCACAGCGTCCAGGGCTGTTCTCAACATGGCCTCCCTCCAGACGAGGTCAGTCAGACCCCTTTAAATGGTTTTTCTGGGCCCCAAGGGAGCAAAAACAAAAGCTGCAAGATCTCTAAGGAAATCCCAATATGTCATTTCTCCCATATTCTGTTATTCAAAGTAAGTCACTGAAGCCAGGCAGGTTTAAAAACGTAAATTCTATCTCTTTCTGGGGGAGGGCAAAGTTACAGTGTAAAGCTGCTTGCAGAATGAGAGGAAGTGTGTGACCGTCTTTGGAAACAATCATCACCATTTCTGTACATTCCTTTGAAAATAGCCTCCAGTAATTATCCCAGAACCATCTTCACAATGTACAATAAAATCTAAAAAATGCATTCTAGATCAGCTATTGACTCAACTCGGCATGTAGCAGTGTCCAGGCAGGGGCTTCTCCGTGTGCTGCAGCAGGGTCCTCCCAGGTGTGGGGGCTGCATCTTGGTTAAGAGTAGCTCTGGAGGTGAACTTGGAGAATCTTTTCATGATGAGCACAATTTCAGCCTCATTTAGCTAGTGGCAATCAAACCTAGTGCCCAAAATCCTCAACATTGCTGGCTGAAGGAGACCTAATATGCTGGAGAGAAGCAGACCTAATATGCACAGGCAGGTACTCCTTGTAGAAGGAGAGTGTTGATTAAGAGAATGTAGGGAAAATGAAAGTTCCTATGGACAGGATTCTCACTTGATCCCAAATACTCGATGATGTCACTGGCCTACTGCTAGGCTACAGCTTCCATACACATTGGCAATGAACCATTACGGTTGGTGTTAAAATATAAAGAGCTCAGACCATTGCTCTGCCCAGAGACAGAGACAGAGACAGAGATGGGTTTGCTGCATGGAGACTCTCCTGGAGGCAGATGTGATTCCAGCACTCAACTGCCACTGTGAGAATAAAGTCTGGTATAAATCCTTTTCCCCCTAATGTTCCATTGTGGGTATTCAGTCTCACCAAATCCAATGTGAACCTTCTGGGGGGCAATCCCCCTCAGGTGAGACAACTGGTGTAGTTACAGGATTCACTGCAGACTGAAAAAAAATGGAATAAGCTTTCCTAATGGGAGGGGACTTCAGTTGGCTGCCCCTATGGACTGGGGAGACACTCAGGTATTCCCAAGTGGGTATGTGGTCTGAGGTGCCTTGTCTCCTAGAGGATTGAGCCCCCCTCCAAGATGAGGGGAAAGTGGAGGTGATGCCTATGGCAGTAGAGGAAGCAAAATAGGGAATTCCTTAAAGAATCAGAGTTTCTGTGGGGCAGCAGGAACCATGGGTTGTCTATTCTTCACAGTGATAAAAAGGGCCACAAACGGGAAGGGCATACTCTTGCGAGAAGCATGAGAATAGGCAGCCCAAGAATGCAGGCTGAGAGGTGCTGTGGAGGAGGTAAAAGATCTGTTGATGACTGAGATGGCATCACTGCAGGGTTCTGTGGAGATGGCAAGGATGTAATGGCAGCACAATAAGAGACAACACAAGAAAACAGCCTCGAGGTGCTGTGGAGGAAGTAAAGGATATGGTGAAGAATGAGGTGGTTTTGCTGCGAGGCACTGTGGGAGAGGTAAAGGCCATGAAGGGAAAGGACGGACTCCTGTGAGAAGCACAAGAAGAGGCAGCATGAAAATGTGAGCTGTGAGGTGCTGTGGAAGATGTAGAAGATTCTTTGCAGAATGAGACAGCAGTGCTGCAAGGTGCTGTGGATGAGGCCAAGTCCAGGAAGGAGGAGAATGTACTGTGAGAAGGAGTGGGTGGGATCAGAGGTGGGAAAGCTGGCTTCCCTGATGACTCAGCCTGCAGAATGCACACCAGCAACTGCAGAATGCACACAAACACAAGGGAATCATTTACTTCTTGAGTGAGTAATGGCTGCACATAACACTCTGTGGCCGGTCAGGATGACTTACCATCCACCCCTGCTAGATGGCAGAAATATGCGACTTCCAACAAGTGTTAGGGGAGTTGGGCATGAAAAATGCCATTTATAACCTGGTGAATTATGGCCTGGCCTAGGAGCTGTTTATGGCAGGGATGAGAGATATGATCGGCAAATGGCTCCCTTGTCCCTCTTTGGGCCCTTGGTGGCCATTCTTGCCCATCACTAAGGGCAGCCCATAAATGCAGTTACTCATGTGGTGGAACATTTGGGGGAGGCTAAAATGACATGGGCATGGAAGGGAGTGTGGGGCACTACTGAGAGGAAGGGCTCAAAGGCCCCCATGAAGGTCACAAGGACCAGATGTGGGTTTATTTAATAGGGGCAGAAGCAGAAAGAGAGAAATTGGATGGGAAGTCACATAGAATCATTTTGGAGCTATGGCAACAATTGAAGGCAGAGAAATGGTTTCAGCTGCTAAGGAACAAGAAGCAGAGGCTGGAGACGGAGCCAAAAGTCTGGCCTGTGTGCAAGACTTCCTGTTGGAGGGTAAGCTGACCTCACCTGAACCCCCACAGAAAGATAATTGGGTGATACGGTTTGACTGAGGGGAGGGTTGAGGCACCTGCTCTGGAGGACTGGGTGGGGACCAGAGGCCACATGTTGAAATATCAATTCATTGGTCGCAGTGAATGTACAACATGTTCTGGCTCTGTAAACACAGGAGCTGAATGCTCACTGATTTATGGCAACCCTGAGCACTTTCCTGGGACGCCTGCTGTTATAGATGGCTCCAAGGGTAAGGCTACCAGAATGAAACAAGACTGAATCTTGTTAGGAATAGGGCATGTACCCCCCAAAGAAGTATGCTGTGTATATCTCTCCCACCCCTGAATATATTTTGGGGGATACATATCCTGCAGGGCCTATGGCTGCAGACCCCTGCAGGGGAGTTCAGACTCAGGACCCGTGTGGCGAAAGCAGCTCTGAGGGGACATGCTAGGCATTGACCATATCTTTGCCTGTGCCTCAGTGGGTGACTAATACCAACCAATACAAATTGCCTAGAGGGCTTAAAAAAACCAGAGAAACACTCCATGAATTGGAGAAGATGGATATTATAAAACCTACCCATAAGCCTTTTCTGGTGTGGCCAGTATAAAAGCCAGGTGGCTCCTGGTGTATACCATGAATTACAGAGAACCAAAGGAGTCAGAACCCCTCTGCAGGCTGCTGTCCCCTCTACTGCAGGCCTATGGACACCCTCAGCCATCAACTAGGGCCATATCATTTTGTTGTAGATGTTGCTAATGCCTCCTTTTCCATTGACATAGAATAGGAAAGTCAAGAACAGATTGCCTTCATGTGAGAAGGATAGCAATGGGCTTTCACTGTCCTTCACGGGGGTCTTCCACAGTCTCGCCATCTGTCATGGACTTGTAGCCCAGGACTTGGCAGCATGGGATAAACAGCCAATGGTGCAGCTGTACCATTATATTGATGATGTCATGCTCATGTCTGATTCTCTTTCAGATCTAGAAGGTGCAGCACCTAGACTGCTGCAACATTTACAGGAGAAAAGATGGGCTGTGAACAGTACCAGGGATCAGGGACCTGGTTTGTCAGTCAAATTCTTGGGGGTTGTCTGGTCAGGTAAGACTAAAGTTATCCCAGGAGCAGTCATACACAAAGTCCAGGTCTTCCTTCTCCCTACAACTGTGGCATCATTACAAGTTTTTTAGACTACTGGGAAGTGTTTATCCTTCACTTGGCACAAATTCTGAAGCCCTTATACTGTTTAATATGAAAGGGTATCAGGTGGAACTGAGATGAGACATGTGCATCTGCTTTTACCACTTCAAAATGGGCAGCCAAGGTCGTGCAGGCCTTGAGTGTGATAGAATCATCAAGGCCCTGTGAGCTGGATGGTCATGTAATTGAAGAGGTTATGGCTGGGACCTTTGGCAGTAACTTGAATTAACTTGCCAGTCTATTGGATTCCAGTCACAACTCTGGAAAGGAACAGAGGTATAGTACACATTAATAGAGAAACAACTGGCTTCTGTGTACCATGCCTTGCTGGCTATGGAGCCCATCACTGGAATGGCCCCAATAAAAGTAATAACCACCTATCTCATTGAGCAGTGGGTACAAGACTGGACCCAAAAGCTACAGAGTGGTATGACACTGAAGCCTACACTGGCCAAGTGGGGTGCATACCTACAGAAGCATAGCACCCTCTCTACTAGCCCCTTGAGTGAACTCGAACACTTATTGTACCAGTGATATATAGTAGTGAAAGACAGAAATAATTTGCTTTAGAGCCATTAGTAGCAAAAGCCCTTATTGGGAGGGAAGAGACCTTATACCCAAAGATGCATGGTACACTGATGGTTCCAGCCATGGGCAGCCCCAAAAATGGAGAGCTATAGGTTTCCATCCTAAGACTGAAAAAATATGGATGGAGGATGGAGAGAGGAAGAGCAGCCACTGGGGAGAGTTGTGAGCAGTATGGCTCATGATCACCCAGGAGCCCTCTGAAGTAGTTGTCTGCACTGAGAGCTGGGCTGCTTATCGAGATTTGGCTCTGTGGCTACAGACATGGTACCACACCAACTGGTTGGTTGTTCACTGACCCCTTTTGGGGGCAAGAGCTGTGGCAAGACTATGGGCCTCTGGTCAGACTAAAAAAGTTACAGTATATCATGTGACAGGCCATTTGTTGCTGGCATCCCCAGGAAATGATGAAGCAGATGAATTGGCCCAGTTATGTTGGCTAAAGGGAAAGCCTGCCTCTGATGTGGTCCTATGGTTACATCAATGTTTGTTGCATGTGGGGTAAAAGACAATGTGGGCTATAGCCCATCAGTGGGGTCTGCCTTTGACCTTTGAAGAAGTTAGCAGAGTCCAGCAGGAGTGCACTGTGTGCTCTAAAAGGGACTTAGACCAAGTCCCACAGCAGTCTGGGATGATAGCTAAGGGGCCGATACCCCTCATCAGGTGGCAGATACACTGTACTGGGCCTCTGCCCATGTCAGAAGGGTGTCGATATGTCATGACTCATATGGACACAGCTACTGGACTTCTGATTGCTTTTCCTACATGTTGTAGAGCCCAGCAAATGACCAAAAGGGGCCTAGAGGGTCTCTTTGCAGCCTATGGCTGACTGCAGGTAATTGAGAATAATCAAGGCACCCTCTTTACTGGACATGCACTACAAGAAAGGGTGCAACAATTAGGAATAAATTGGCAGTTTCATGGCCCATATAATCCTACCAGGGCAGGCATGATAGAGAGGTACAACAGTTTGTTAAAATCTGGCCTGAAGTCAGACACCAATAGTCTGTGGGGATGGCCAGTCCACTTACAGCATTTGAATGAGAATCCCTGGAAAGGGGCATTGAGTCCTGCAGACATGTAAACAAACAATGCTGCCTCCCCTATACAACTGCACTTACAAACCAAAGAGGAATTGTTGAAGCTAGGGTTTGACCACCAGAATACTTTGCTCACAACATCATCTACAATAAACCCTGGAGACTACATTCAGTGTATGAGGCCTTGGACATTTTGACACATGGACCAGTGATGGTTGGCCTTCCTGGCACATTTTGGTCAAGGCTTGGAGGCTGGCCTCCTAGTATTCCTGGAATAACAACAGAGTGACCCTCAAAGATCCTGGAATTGTATCCTAAATGGCCAGAAGGTAAGAGCATCTTACTTGGGAGTTTTGTTTTATCTTTTCGGCCAGTGCACACACCTCCAGTAGCACTGTACATAGACCCCTCAGTAACCCCCACAGGAAGAGGGGTAAAGGTATGGTGTACTAGACCCAGATGGGACCCCCTTTCTGCCATGGTCCTATCACAGAACCAGTCTCTTCCATGCATCCTACCTGATAGATAAGATTTGCCTATGTTAGTGTCATTAAAACACATGTCTTATTGCCCTTAAGGTTAATCCCCTCTAATGTCTTTGTGGACTGGGCACACACCCTGGCAAAAACTGCTACTGCCTGGGTGTGCAAAGAGCTGCCTATCAGTACCTCTTCTGGCCTTCCATGGAAAGTGTAATTGGGAACTGAGACTGGTTTGAATACATCTGGAATGACCACTTGGTGGCAATCACTCTCCTCAGGCTTGAGGATCACTATAATTTTCATTGTTATCTCTAGGTTGCTGCTATCCTCTGTTGTCCAGCGAGCATCATGGAAGATTGAGGCAGTGTAAATTGTGAAGCAAGAATCCTGGTGGGGTGGAACATAGAGAATATTAAAGTTTCTATGGCCAGGATCCTCAGCTGACCCTAAACTACATGATGATTTAATTGGCCTGCTGCTAGGCTAATAATTACTCATCCAGTGATAATACGCCATTATTGTCAGTTATATGAAGTGCTCAACCCAGTCCTCTGCCCAGAGGCAGAGATGCTGATGGGACTGTTGCATACAGACTGCCCCAGAGGCAACATGATTCTAGCACTCAACCTGCCACCATGAGACTAAAGCTTGGTATAAGCCCTTTTACCCCTAACATTCCATTGATGTTATTTGGTCTCACTGAATACACAGTGAACTTGCCTGGGGTCAATCCTCCTCAGGCAGCACAAGGAAGATGGGTAGAAAAGGAAGTACAGGCTCATTAAAGTGCACTGTGTTTAGAGACTATCTGTATTTGCAGAGCACTTGATGTATTACACCCAGCAATTTGACTGCTAAAGCAATCATTTCAGGTCTGTTCATAGTTTCTATTTGGTAAAACAAATTTAGCAGGCATATCTGCCCCCAGGCTCAAAATGTAATTCCTGCTGGGCAGCTGAAATAAGGTTTGCACCTGCCTACTTAAACTTTAATTGATTTTTTTTAAAACATTGTTTTCTGCAATATCCCAGCTTGAAAAAACAGAATTGCAGCTGTACTAACCACAGGTAAGACTTCCTGTGGTTGTTGCTGATCCTAAAAAGCACTCCCTTTGAGGCCAGAGTCAGTATTTTGCAATATTCCCCTCTTCACTCCCCTCCTAATAAACCCAACTTCTAAATTGTTAGCAGTGTCTGGGGGTGTACGACACCACAGAAAAACTTTCATATTCTTCATAGATCTCTAATCTCTTTTCTGCAAGAGTTCTTTCACTACCAGAACCCTCACGTCTCTCCTCTGCCTTCCCCTTTAGTCCACCTGTTATTCCCTTCTATTCTCAGAAGCAATCCTCAACTTGAAAATTTCACTCAATAAAACAAAGTCTTCCATGACTGACCTTCCTTATCCTTTGCTCCAAGCAAAAGAGTTCTTAAATTATAAATATTAATGGGGGCTGGTATAATAAGAGAAGGTTCTTGTCTTCTGTCCACAAACAATTTATCAGAAGCTGCACTGAACAAAGCAGATCCTTTGGGAGCAGAGGAAGAGAAGTGGGGTAGGGAGTGCTACGGAGCAGGAAAGACTGATTATAAAAAAATAAAAATCAATATCTTCCATATAAAAGAAGGAAAGGCCTTATCTTTCCTGTCTTTTGATATTTTGCCTATCCTTTTCGCTAAGATTATTTATTACAAGACTCCTTATTCCCTATGATTATTACATGGTACAATAAAAATTGTGCCATCTCCTTGTCAAAAGCAACCAGCCAAGAAGCTTAACTTAAACATGTTGCCTTCCTTCCATGAATCCATCACTGAGCTATAGACATGTGAGTATGTCAGACTTTTCTTTCCTCCTGAAAACTATCAACTTTCTGGAGACTCACAGACATGAGAGTCCTAAAGAACAGATACTACTGGAAATGATCAGACACCCAGCATGTGATTCAAAGATCAGAGCTATAGAAATTCAGAGAAGGAAGTGATTAAAATGGACTGGGAAAGTCAGGAAATGTTTCAAAATCTGTCTATGCAGGAGTGGTGACATCGTGACCAAGACTGAACATATTTTTGCTGGGCATAGCATTTTGGATTGACAGATTTGGGTTTGGGTTTTTTCCCTCCAGTATTTAGATATCAATTGTCTTGTGGCTCACAGAGTTTCTGAAGGAACTCTGCTGTAATTGTTTTCTTCATTCCTCTATGTATAATATGCCTCTGTGTTTTTTAAACTTCTGGCTATTTTCAAGATTTTCTTTATTTTGGTTGTTAGATGTTTGAATGTGATATGTCAATGTGATTTTTTAAATATTAATTTTGAGTGTACTTCTCTATATTTTTGAATCTGTGACTTGATGACTTTACTTATTACTAGAAAATTATGAATATTATATCTTAATACATTATCACCCCACATTTTCCCTTTTCTCCTTTGGAGAGTCTAATAACACCTGTGTTAGGCTGTTTGGTATTATCCCAAGCTCTTGGTTGCTCCATTTTATTTCATTTTTCTCTTTGAATTTCAGTTTGAGTAATTTCTTCAAATTTACTAATTTTCATCTCAGATATGGAAGCTATTGATAGGACTATTGAAGGCATTTTTCATCGCTGTATGTTTTATTTCCAGCATTTCCATTTGACTCCTTCTTATACTTCCCATCTCTTTGCTAAAATTATCAATCTGCTATAGCATGTTTCTACTTTTTCCATATTGGATCATTTAACACACAATCATTTATTTTTAAATCCCTGTTTGGTAATTTCAATATCTGGATCATCTCTGAATCTATATTTGTTTACTGTTTTATCTCTTCACAGGGAGCTTTTTATCTCTATTTTTGTATGGTTCATAATTTTGCAATTTTCAGACATAGTGTCTCTAACAATATAGACTGAGATAAGCAATATTTATGCCTGAAATTTGAGTCTATTTAGTCAGGGACTGGGTTGGTTTTATATTGTTGCTATGGTTATCTTCAGTGAACCATCAGCTTCAAATTCTTCTGGCATTAGCTTTCACTTTTTATTAATAGAATTGGGTCACTTGATGTTTCTAAACCAGCTGCTGGCAAGGGGAATGGAATTACTGCAACTGATTTAGATCAGCAAGTGGGAGTCATGCCTTGAATCTGTGAATGTGATCAGAATCACAGAAGCATTTAGCTATCCAATTTCTGAAGAAATTTAGGATCTGTTAGTTAGGGGGAAATGACTGCTGGGTAAACCATGAACTTTAAGGTTAATTCCCAGATGAAAGCCTGGTGAGATTTGTAATTCACTCAACCCTAGGTTTGTAATTTCACCTTAGGCTTTGAGAACTTGCCACTCTGATAATAAGAGGTATAGGCAACTAAACCTAAGCTAACAAAAATTTCCCCAGAATCCAAGCTCATTTATATTTCTGACATTCCTGCTGCATGCTACCCTCTAATACTGTGGTCCAGCTGTGTCCCTGAGTCTGTGCTGATGTCAGAGATGCTTCTTCTCTGTAGTAGACTAGGTGAGGTGCTTATTCTCTCTAGAAGAGTAGCTCTCAAATTCTAGTGAGGTATCTGTGCAATCTTTCTCTTCCTCAAATTTTCTAAAACATAAAAACAATATTCATATTAATTCTTTACCAGTTAGGAAACTTTCTTGCATATAACACTTTCTGAAGCCTTACAATAGTCATTGAGGTAGCTCTGGCTCAACCACTCACATTATTTATGCCACAACCTCCTGCCTCTAATTTGCTGTATTTTCACCATGTATATGATTCCATCCTCTTCTTTTTTGGTCCTGCTCCCTGAGATTTCTCCAACATGTGCCCAAAACCTACCTGATGTCCATGGTTACCCATTCAGAGAATCTTCCTTAAATTCTCCCAGAATTATTCTCTCATGATTCTAATTAGAGTTTTATCTTCTGAGTGCCCTGACTTCAAGCTAATTGTAACAAAGGAAACTCTTCTTAATAACTGAACTTAGGGTATAACAGACAACAACTGAGAGGTTCAAATATGAATTAGACATCAAAAAATGTCTTCATAAAAATTTATGCAGTATGATTAAGTATTATTTCACTACAGAAGTTTGTGAGATGACATCATATCATACTGTACATGCAGGTAAAATGCAGTTACCATCTTCATGTTTTAAAGTCTAAAATCATTTTAATTGATAGTGATTAAAGAAAATGTATGTTATTATAATAGCTGTCTTGATTTATATCAAGCTTACATTAGTTTATAATGGAAGACTTCAAAGAAAAGAAAAGAAAATGAGGCTTACATTTCCATTGATGTATTTTCATTGCTGAATGTGTCTTGCAATCGTCCAAATGTTCTGTGGCTTTAAGAGAATAGCAGAGGAAAGTTGAAGTGATGCCTCTGTCAAGTGACATTATTCAGTTCATAAAATACACATCATTGCTTACATTTTGTCTCATATTTTGTGTCACATCATGGAGAAACTGGCTGTTATACAATTTCCCTTCAGCATGGATCTGGATGAAATTCTGCTCTATGTATCTATGAAAGCAGTGCCCAGTTTTCAATCATGATTTACACATTGATACTATCAAAGAAAAATTTCAATTTTATAAGCCTCTTTCAGAAAGTTCAGACTATCAATGTCTTTGAAAAAGGGGGGTAAAAGAAGCTCTTTGCCAAGAAACAAGGAATATCTTGCTACATAAATGCTTGTTCCCCAAATGCTTGACAACTGTCACTCCTTATATCATCATGCCTTGTAGTTTTTTGCATAAGTCTTCATTCGCATGGATGATTTCATATCACAATGAGTATAGATGCTGGTATAAAAAGTGCATTTACACTCATATTGGACAACAAATCCTTTTTTTAGGTCTATGGCTCTAACTTCAGGAAAGTACATAAACCAGGCTGTGTAGCCCTAGAGAGGCTTTGAGAGGTAAATGATGACCATGTGCATGCATTTCACTGGGTAAAAGCTAAGGCTGAAATTTGGATGATACTTTAAATTTTGAAATAATTGGATGACCCTACAAAACACTTGAAAGACATATACTTTGAAAAAGCTACTTTGGCAAAAAAGGTAACCAAGTAGGGTACACGCACAGAACTGATTGATATTTTCTAATTTAATTTTATCTCCAATATCTTGAAGAAAACACTGTTTCAGTGACTTATAAAGATAATCTATACTTTAATGGGAATACAGATAGGGGATTTAGGATGAGGCAAAATAATCTTAGCACTTTCATAAGAAGGAATTAAATTCACAGAGTCGGCCTTTCACGGTCACCTGGAACTCCCTCACCTTTACAACTTTGTTCCCCCTCCACTTCTTCACAACTCAAACTTCCTTTCAGGGTTTCTTCTCCATATTGCCCTTAATCTTTGTAGTCCAGGGCAACTTTTTTCTGGTATGACTCTAGTTGGGGAGATATATTTCTTGTTTTATTCCAGAAAAGAATGTAGATCCTCATGTTCTTCAGAGCAGAGTACCGACAAGATAAGACAACTTCTCTCTTGCTAACATTTATTGCCTTTCTTAGAGAAATTCAGATGTGTGGGTAACCAGCCTATTGACAACTACCAGGAGTAGGATCGGATTGATGCAAGGAGCAGACATGCAACCTTGAGTAAATCATCCAAGGTTCACTTATCAATAGGACAGAGAAGGAAGTCAGTGCACAGTTCAGGAGGCTGATATCTGAGGGAGTAAGCACCACATCAGGCCCTGCGGAAGCTCAACTTCCTTCAAGGTTGTCTACAGCAAAACTTATGGACATATGGCTGGAAGAGTTCTGCATGTAGTCTATCTAGTCTAGATGTGTGTAAAAGACCACCCCATCTGCTCCAGTTTCACAGTACCAGTCTCAGGTTGTACAATGGGCCGCATGACCAAAGAGCTGCAGGCATATACGTGGTCCTCACCGACCCTTCAAAGCCTACACAGCCTGGTTCACATACTTCCCTGAGTTAGAGCCACAGACCCAGAGCAAGTGACTGTTGCCCAAACACCTCTAGATGCCAACATCATAGT
The DNA here is from genome assembly GCF_040802235.1 of Manis javanica. Classification (NCBI taxonomy): domain Eukaryota; kingdom Metazoa; phylum Chordata; class Mammalia; order Pholidota; family Manidae; genus Manis; species Manis javanica. The sequence continues at coordinate 20,697,976 of NC_133168.1, forward strand.
CATTCGAGGAGCTACCAGGCAAATCTTGAAATGTACTCTTATACTAAAAAATTCCCTTCTCCAGTAAGGGTGAGAATATGAAAGAATGAACTCAAGGAAGAAGAGTCCCCACACTGTTTGGCGAATATTTCTTGATATTTTGCTACCAGTTCTTGTAATTTGGGGCCTCTCTATGAAAGCCTAAATATTAAAACTAGTTTTAGAAATACAAAATAAAATGTGGTGCCATAGGAGTCTTTTAAGGCCAAACACCATGCCCCTCCCATCTTTTTTCTTCTTTTTTAGGCATAGTGTAACAGAATTAAGAAAAATTAGCCCCACTTAACTGGTTACTGATTTCAAAAAAAAAAAAAAAAGCAAAAAGGAATTATGAAAATCCGAATGCTAACAATTTTTATCAGCAGCGTCAGTGAGACTCACCTTGGGAATTACTGAGGCAGGCCCACGCTTTCACATTCGGGAAGGACTAATGTCTTAGTCCAGTATCTGGAGTCATCACTCTTTTATTTCTTCCACCCTGTTCTCATTATACTTCTGAAAAAGCAAAAATATTTCCCTTAAATAACATTTCATTTTGATAAAGACAATGGATACACATGAAAAGAGTCTTTATTCCCTTGGATCTCAGGATTATAGGGCTTGCTCTGTGTGTCCTTGTTCTATACAATACCTCATGTCACCCATTAATTTACTCTTTACGTGATCAATTCAAGTCTTAAATTGTTGTACTTTAATAATTTTACTCTCTTAACCCTTGTCTACTATATGCCAGAGATGTACATAAATACATGTTCCCATATTTGGAGAGCAGGTACCCTCTGATCTGCACAGAATTTTGCTGCAAACCCAATTTTGGGAATCCTGGCTTCTCCAAGTCTTAGTTTAACTGATTGAGGTTTGTCTCAGTGAAAAGTTTACAGCACTGTCTTTTCAAGGGGTTTACAAACAGGAATTTAACAAATCTGGAACCCTGTCTGGCACAGTCTACAGCTATTTCTCCATTCTTGGAAACTATCTACGACTCTTCTTCATACAGAAGAAGTCTGCATAAGTTTATGCTGTTGGAAACCTGAGAAATTTCCTTCTACTATTGACAAGCCAGAAACTAGAATTTATCATAATATATTTTACCCTCTGTTTAAAAATGAGAAGAAAAAAACAGTAATTCTGCAGAAGATTCCCACCTTTGGAACATTTTCAAGGAGGAAAAAAGAACACCTAATCCACTCATCCACAATTACTACATCTAGAACTTCAATCTTGCTGTATTGAAGAAGAAGACAGAGACCGATACTGGTGGAGATAAGACTGAGGATAGAAATTGTTAATTCATACCAGAAGGAAAAGCAAGACCCTGCAGAATTCTAAGAAGTCAGTCTTGGATTACCTGTATGATTAATATACAGTTGAATATCAATACAAGAGAGAGACTTAAAGTTCTCTGATTATAGTTCTTCTAGGCTAATGTTATTAGGAAACTCATCCTTTCATTAAAGCAAGAAATTGCAGATAACAAAAGAACAGCTATGTTCATAGTTATGGGGACTACTTGTGGACTGGCGCTTATAATGATGAACTGTATTCTTCACCTTGCTTAGAAATGTGCAGAGAAGTGTCAGCAGGGAGTAGCTGAAGTACTTAGGTCATACCCAGGGGCTGTAAGAGACAGCAGCACAGCCATTTATTGGAAATGGCAATTTCTCCTTTTTACAAAGGGACATATTCTTCCTGGGGCTTCTGTCAAAGTACCGATCCGTTTTTCCATAGGCATTTATTGAATAGCGTATTTGCATACTGGCATAGAGTGCAGGTACTATCAATCCTGTGAGTAATGCTTAGCAAAATCAAATGCCCTGGTTTGATGCCTAAGCAGAAACCATCCTTCTCATAATACTTCAGTTAGAAACAAGGGGTAAATCTATTTAACCCAAAGTGGTGAAAGGAAAATTATTTACTGAATCAATTGAGATTGTCAAGAGAAAAAATAAGGTTTAGATCAGCCTTGCAAATACTTTTTAAGAATGCTCCTACACAATCGTATTGTTTTACCTTAATTCTTTTACATCCAAACATCTCTATTAAATAGCTTCCTTCTTCCACTATTTCTGACATGATGTCATAAAAAGGACTATTATTGCGCTTTGGATGTGTGGAGGGAACCAATGATTTTATTGTAATTCTATTATTTATAACCTAATGTTATAAATAGGTTTTATAACCTCGGAAAAAGTCTCCTAAATTCTAACTTCATTTTCTTCTTTCTAAACAGAATAACACATTTACAAAATAATATGTCTGTCATTTTACTGTGAAGATTTAAAATTTAGTAAGAGGAAAATATTTTTAAACATTACAGCTACTAGTTCTTGGAGAAAATATGGTGGTGTGAGAAGTGTGGTGGAAATCTCTGACCAAAACCACATATATTTGGAATATACAGCAGAGACGACTATTCCTTAAAGAGTGACTGAAAGTAACAGTACACCAGCCAGTCTACATCTGGGAGAAGTCAGTATGTCACAGAAAAGGGTAAATTAAAAAGCCATGAACCAGTGGGACCAAAGCACTCCCCCCACCCCAGCTCACTGGCAGGAGGAAAAGAATCAGAGCAGGGGGGAGTGGAAGCACAGGACTGCCAGCCCTAGAAATCTACCCTGGGAGCACAGGCCCACACTGCATGGTGCTCTGGAGATTAGAGGGGCTGAAAACCAAAGTCAGAGAATAAGACTGAGAACAGTTTCCCACAACCGGCTGCCCTGGGACAAAAGAAAAACAGGTGCTTTAAAAGACTTCTCAACAGTCAGAGAGCTTCTAAAGGGGCAAGGGTTTAGGAGAAGGAACAGGTGGACAAAATCATCCCGACACACTCAGCCGAGCAAGTTGCGAACTTTCAGGAGCTTCAGGTGCCTTATCGCCTGGGTCAGCAAAGCAGCCCTGAGGCCCCTCACCATGATAAGCAGCCTGCTGTTTCTTCCTCACCACTGGCACCTGCATGCAAACCCACTGTCCCTGCCAATGCTGCAGACCAGCCAGAGGGCAGCCCCACCTACAGCAACTACACAGCTTAATGCAGAGGCTTCTCCCTGTGCACAGCTGATAGGCCCAGACAGCACAGACAGGCACAATGACCAGGAAGAATGGAAGGGCTTTTCCTTCCCTGCAAACAACTGTGTTGCGTGTAAGTGACCCCTGCCATCATTCTAGGCAATTGCAAGGGCCACCCTGCCCACAGCAGTTTAGGAGATAAACCAAGAGGCCGTTCCATGCATGCAGTTAACTGGCAGTGGCAGCGGAGACAGGCACTGTGACTGGCAAGTAGGAAGGAACTTTGTCCTCCCATCTGACACCCGCACCACTCGCCTGCGGCCACTCCCATTGCTCCAGGACTATGAAGAGGTAGAATAACCTTGTTCAATCCAAAATCCATTAAACAACAGAAAGAGGGCTCGGTGAGACTGAAATCACCAATCTTCCTAAAAAAGAATTCAAAATAAAAGTCAAACTCATGCTAATGGAGCTACAGAAAAATATTCAAGAGCAAAGGGACAAATTCAGGAGGGAGATAAATGAAATGAAACAAACAATGTAGGGATTTAAAAGCAGATTAGATGAGGTAGAGGAAACAGTAAATGGAATAGAAATTAGAGAACAGGAATACACAGAAGCTGAGACAGAGAAGGAAAAAGGATCTCTAGAAATGAAAGAATATTAAGAGAACTGTATGACCAATCCAAACAAAACAATATTCGCATTATATGGGTACCAGATGAAAAAGAGAGAAAAAGGGGAATAGGAAGTGTCTTTGAGGAGGTAATTGCTGAAAACTTCCACAATATGGGGAAGGAGATAGTATCTCAGGACATGGAAGCCCACAGATCTCCCAAGACAAGGGACCCAAGGAGGACAACAAGACCAAGACATATAATAATTAAAATAACAAAGATCAGGGACAAGGACAGAGTTTTAAAAGCAGCCAGAGAGAGAAAAAAGATCACCGACAAAGGAAAATCCATCAGGCTATCATCACTTCTCAGCAGAAACCTTACAGGCCAGGAGGGAGGGGTATAATATATTTAATTCAATGAAACAGAAGGGCCTTGAAGCAAGAATATTCTACCCAGCAAGATTACCATTTAAATTTGAAGGGGGAATTAAACAATTCCCAGATAAGGAAAAGTTGAGGGAACTTACCTCAACAAGCCATTTCTAAAGTGAATTTTAAAGGGACTTCTCTGGATGGAAATGTGCCTAAGGCTAAACAGCTGTCACCAGAGAGATAAAACCAAAGCAAAGGAAGTAGACCAACTAAATACTAACCAAATGCAAAATTAAATCAAATGCCCACAAACTCAGTCAAGGGATACACAGAGAGTAAAGAATATGATCCCTAACATATAAATAGTTGAGGATGAAAAAAAGAAGGGAGAGAAAAAAGAATATTCACACTGTGTTTATAATAGCATAATAAGTGAGTTAAGGTAGATCACCAGACAGTAAAGAAGCTGCCCTTGAAAATGGTAATCACGAATCCAAAGCCTATGATGGGAAGAAGTACAATATCTATAAACAACCACCTTAAATATAAATGGACTGAATGCACTGATCAAAAGACATAGAGTTACAGAATGGATAAAAAAGCAAGATCCATCTATATACTGCCTAAAAGAGACTCACTTCAAACCCAATGACATACAAAGGCTAAAAGTGAAGGGATGGAAAAAGATATTTCATGCAAACAATAGGACAGAAAAAAGCAGGTGTTGCAGTACTTGTATCAGACAAAATAGACTACAAAACAAAGTAAGTAACAAGAGACAGAGAAAGACATTACATAATGATAAAGGGATCAATCCAACAAGAGGATATAACCATTATAAATATCTATGCACCCAACACAGGAGCACCAATATATGTGAAACAAATACTAACAGAATTGAAGGGGGAAACAAAATGCAATGCATTCATTTTAGGAGAGTACACCACACCACTCACTCCAAAGGACAGATCAACCAGACAGAAAATAAGTAAGGAAACAGAAGCACTGAACAACAAAATAGAACAGATGAACCTAACAGGCATCTCCAGAATACTCCACCCAAAGAAGAAGGATTCACATACTTCTCAAGTGCACATGGTACATTTTCCAGAATAGACCGCATGCTAGGCTACAAAAAAAGCCTCACCAAATTCAAAAAGATTGAAATTGTACCAAGCAACATCTCAGATCACAAAGGTATGAAACTAGAAATAAATTTTACAAAGAAAATAAAAAGGCTCACAAACACATGCAGTCTTAACAACATGCTCCTAAATAATAAATGGATCCATGACCAAATTAAAACAGAGACAAGTAATATATGGGAGACAAATGTAAACAACAGCTCAAAGCCCCAACTTCCATGGGATGCAGCGAAGACAGTTCTAAGAGGAAAGTATATAGCAATCCAGGCCTATTTAAAGAACGAAGAACAGTTGCAAATGAACAGTCTAAATTCAGAATTATTGAAACTGGAAAAAGAAGATCAAATGAGGCCCAAAGTCAGTAGAAGGAGGAACATAGTAAAGATCAGAGAAGAAATAAATAAAATTGAGAATAATAATACAACAGAAAAAATTAATGAAACCAAGAGTTGGTTCATTGAGAATATAAACAAAATAGGTAAACCCCTAGCCAGATGTATAAAGAAAAAAAGAGAATCTACACACATAAACAGAATCAGAAATGAGAGAGGAAAAATCACTACAGACACCACTGAAATATGAAGAACTATTAGAGAATACTATGAAAAATTATATGCTTATAAACAGGATAACCTAGAAGAAATGGACAAATTTCTAGAAAAATACAACCTTCCAAGACTGATCTAGGAAGAAATGGAAAATCTGAACAGACCAATTACAGGCAATGAAATTGAGTCGGTAATCAAAAAACTACTCAAGAACAAAAAACCCACATAAGATGGATTCATAGCTGAATTTTATCAGACATTTAGAGAAGACATAATACCCTTTCTCCTTAAAGTTTTCCAAAAAATAGAAGAGAAGGGAACACTTCCAAACTCATTCTATGAAGCCAGCATCACTCTAACACAAAAACCAGGCAAAGACCCCACAAAAAAGAAAACTACAGACAAATATCCTTGATGAATATAGATGCAAAAATACTCAACAAAATATTAACAAACCAAATTTAGAAATACATCAAGAGGATCATACATTATGATCAAGTGGGATTCATCCCAGGGGATGCAAGTATGGTACAACATTTGAAAATCCATCAATATCATCCACTATATCAATAAAAGAAAGATAAAAATTAAATGATCATCTCCATAGGTGCTGAAAAAAATCATATGACAAAATTCAACAACCATTCATGATAAAAACTCACAACAGAATGAGTATAGAGGGCAAGTACCTCAACATAATAAAGACCATATATGAAAAACCCACAGCCAACATCATACTTAACAGTGAAAAACTAAAAGTATTCCTTGAAGATTGGGAAAAAGACAAGGATGCCAACTCTCCATGTTTTTATACAGCATAGTACTGGAGGTCCTAGCCACAGCAATCAGACAACACAAAGAAATAAAAGGCATTCACATTGGTAAGGAAGAAGTCAAATTGTCACTCTTTGCAGATGACATGACATTGTACATAAAAAACCCTAAAGAATCCACTCCCAAACTACTAGAACTAATACCAGAATTCAGCAAAGTTGCAGGATACAAAATTAATACACAGAAATATGTTGCATTCCTATACACTAATGATGAACTAGCAGAAAGAAAAATCAGGAAAAACAATTCCATTCACAAGTGCATCAGAAGAATAAAATACCTAGGAATAAACCAAACCAAGGAAGTAAAAGACCTATATCATGAAAAACTATAAGACACTCTAGAGAGAAATTAAAGAGGACACTAATAAATAGAAATTCATCTCATGTTCTTGGGTAGGAAGAATTAATATTGTCAAAATGGCATCCTGCCTAAAGCAATCTACACATTCAATGCAATCCGTATGAAAATACCAATAGCATTCTTCAATGAACTGGAACAAATAGTTCTAAAATTCATGTGGTACCACAAAACACCCCAAGTAGCCAAAGCAATCCTGAGAAGGAAGAATAAAGCAGGGGGGATCTTGCTCTCCAACTTCAAGCTCTACTACAAAGCCACAGTAATCAAGACAATTTGGTACTGGCACAAGAACAGACCCGTAGATCAATGGAACAGAATAGAGAGACTAGATATAAACCCAGACATATATGGCCAATTAATATATGATAAAGGAGTCATGGATATACAATGGGGAGATGGCAGCCTCTTCAGCAACTGGTGTTGGCAAAACTAGACAGCTTTATATAAGAGAATGAAACTGTATTGCTGTCTAACTCCATATACAAAATAAACTCAAAATGTATTAAAGATCTGAATATAAGTCATGAAACTATAAAACTCTTAGAAGACAACATAGGCAAAATCTCTAGAATGTAAACATGAGCAACTTTCTACTGAACACATCTCCTTTGGCAAGGGAAATAAAAGCAAAAATAAACAAATGGGACTACACAAACTAAAACCTTCTTTACAGCAAAGAACACCATCAGTAGAACAAAAAGGCATCCTACAGTAAGGGAGAATATATTCATAAATGACATATCTGTTAAGGGGTTGACATCCAAAATATGTAAAGGGCTCATGAGCCTCAACCACCAAAAAGGAAATAATCTGATTTAAAAATGGGCAAAGGATCTGAACAATCATTCCTCCAAAGAAGAAATAGAGATAGCCAACAGGCACATGAAAAGATGCTCCACCTCACTAAGCATCAGAGAAATGCAAATTAAAACCACAATGAGATATCACACCAGTAAGGATGACCACCATCCAAAGACAAACAACAAATGCTGGCGAGGATGTGGAGATAAGGGAACCCTCCTACACTGCTGGTGGGAATGTAAATTAGTTCAACCATTGTGAAAAGCAGTATGGAGGTTTCTCAAAAAACTAAAAATAGAAATACCATTTGACCCAGGAATTCCCTCTTAGGAATTTACCCTAAGAAAACATGATCACAGATTCAAAAAGACATGCACCTCTATGTTTATCGCAGCACTATTTACAATAGCCAAGATATGGAAGCAACCTAAGTATCCATTGGTAGATGAATGGATAAAGAAGATGTGGTACATATACACAATGGAATATTATTCAGCCATAAGAAGAAAACAAATTCTACCATTTGCAACAACATGGATGGAGCTAGAGGGTATTATGCTCAGTGAAATAAGCCAGGCAGAGAAAGACAAGTACCAAATGATTTCACTCATTTGTGGAGTATAACAACAAAGCAAAAACTAAAGGAATAAAACAGCAGCAGACTCACAGAACCCAAGAATGGACTAACAGTCACCAAAGGGAAAGCAATAGGGGAGAGTGGAGGGGAAGGGAGAGATAAGGGGAATGAGCAGCATTATGATTAGCATACATAATATATTGGGGACATGGGGAAGGAAGTATAGCATGGAGAAGACAAGTAGTGTCTCTATAGCATCTTACTATGCTGATGGACAGTGACTGTAATGGGGTATGTGGTGGGGACTTGATAATAAGGGAAATGTAGTAACAAAAATGTTGCTCATGTGAAACCTGAGCATAAGATTGTGTATCAATGATATCTTAATAAAAAAAGTTTTAACTACATTATATACATTAAACATTAATATCATGCACATATATTATTAATTTTAGACATGAGAAAAACATGAGATCAGACAATGTGATGCAATATAGTGATAAAGTAATCTGTTTTCAAATAAATATACCAAAACTTACAATCCAAATATGTGCTGCCTTTTTCACAGTAGACACTTGGAAAGGCACACTTATTGAAAAGATGCTATTGCTCAAAATATGCCTGAAATGTTTCTTTGGAACTCCTATCAGAAACCAACTTAAAAGCAACAAGAAAATTAAACGTAATTTGTTTGTTGTTAACTCTTGTTTAGCACTAACACCATTATTCCTAGTTGGACCCCACAATACATTCATCAGATTTAGGTCTGTTTGGCCCATAGCCCTTAAAAAATCAGTCACACTCAAAGAAGATAGCCAGCCAGGATTTTCAAAGTGAATTTTACAGACTCTGAAAACAATTCCAAAATAATAGTTCCAGAAATTATTTTTCATAAGTAAGTATCATCAGAATAATTGTATAGCTTCCAAGGTAATTATTTTGGTAGGAACAGCACTGTTTGCATGACTAAGTTCTGTTTTTAAAAATCAGTCCTCCTTCAAACATTTCACTTGGGAATCTCTATTGCTTTATTATTCTTTAGCTTTATTTAGAGGAAGTGTCAAAAACACATTAATTAAAAGGATTTACATGACAATTAGACTCAGACATGTATTTTTTAAATTTTAGAACATTTTTTGAAGTATAGTTGTTATATAATATTACATTGGTTTCAAGCATACAACATAGTGATTCAACAGAGGATTTAATACAGTAGTAAATCCTCACCCCAACTAGAGTAGTTACTATCTGTCAACATGGAAATATGTTATACAGAACTATTGACTATATTCTCTATGCTGTACTTTCATCCCCATGACTAATTAATTATGTAATCAAGACTTTGGGCCTCTTTATCCCCTTCTTAATGATGCCCCTTTATACCTCTTTCTTAATGAGGACACTGGCAATGACTCAACGGTTTGTTACAAATTTTTCTTCAAGTGAGTATATTCTGATTCTCATCACCATTATCATCATTTTTTGCTCATTTTTCATGACTTCTATAAGTTTTTGCTGAAAATCATCATGAGCAGAAAGGGCTTTACTCCTTCACTGGAAAATAAATGACCAAGAACCTGAGGTCATGCTGTGTCATGGAATACTACTCTGTAATAAAAAGGACCACTATTGATTCATGCAGTAAATTAGATGGGTCTCAAGAGAATCATTCAGAGGGGAAAAACATAATCTCAAAAGGTCATTATTGTATAATTCCATTTACATAACATTCTTTTTTTTTAATGAAGTATAGCTGATATACAATACAATCTTCTATTGGTTTTGAGTATACAACACAGTGGTTCAAGAGTTACCCAATTAAAATCCTCACTTCTACTAGTGCAGTTACTATCTGTCAACATAGGAAGAGGTTACAGAAACATTGGCTATATTCTTCATGCTGTACTACCATCCCTGTGAACAACTTATATTATGATTGAGAATTTTATGCCCCTTTATCCCCTTTACCTTCCCACCTACCCACACCACCGCCACCCCCATGGTAACCACTAGTCACTTCACAGTGCCTTTGAGCCTACTGCTATTTTGTTCATTCTTTTTTCTTTTGTTTTGTTTTTTTCTTTGTTTTTATATTCTATAAGTAAGTGAAATCATATGGCAGTTGTCTTGCACCAACTGGCTTATTTCACTTAGCATAATACCCTTTAGGTCCACCCATGTTGTCACAATTCACAGGATTTCTTTCTTTTTAGGGCTGAATAATATTCTATTGTGTTTATGTACCACCTCTCCTCTTCTTTATCCTTCCATCTACTGATACACGTTGGTTGTTTCCAGATCTTGATTATTTTAAATAATGTAGCAATAAACAGAGGCATGCATATATCTTTTCAAAACAGGGATTTTGTTTTCTTCCAGTAAATTCCTAGAAGTGGAATTACTAGTCGTATGGTATTTCTATTTTTAAGTTTTAGTTTTTTGAGGAACCTCCACACTGCTTTCCACAGTGACTTCATTCATTTACATTCCCACCAACAGTGTAGGTGGGTTTCTATTTCTCCGCATCCTTTCCAATACTTCTATTTCTTGTATTTTGTAGAGCAGCCATTCTGACTGGCGTGAGGTGATATCTCACTGTGGTTTTGATTTGCATTTCCCTGATGATTAGCAATGTGGAGCATCTTTTCATATGGATTTCTTCTTTGGAAAAATGGCTGTTCAGGTCACCTACCTGTTTTTTAATTTTTTTTTTGTGTGTGTGTGTGTGTTGAGGTGTATGAGTTCTTTATATATTTTGACAAGGGGTGTTAACCCCTTGTTGTGTTTTTGTTCTGTTTATGGTGTCCTTTGCTCTACAGAAGCTTTTGAGTTTGATGTAGTCCCGCTTGTTCATTTTTTATGTTGTTTCCTTTGCCAGAGGAGATATGTTAAGGAAAAAGTTGCTCATGATTATGTTCAAGAGATTTTTGCTTGTTTACTTCTAAGAGGTTTATGCTTTCATGTCTTACATTTAGATCTTTGATCCAAGTTTACTTTTGTGTTTAGGGTTAGACAGTAATATAATGCTTTTGCATGTAGCTGTCCAGTTTTCCCAACACCAGTTACTGAAGAGACTGTCATTCCCTATTGTATATTAATTGACCATATAGGCATGGGTTTATATCTAGGCTCTCTATGCTGTTTCATTGATCTACGGATCTATGGATCTGTTCATGAACCAATATCAAATTGTTTTCACCACTGTATCTTTGTAGTATAGCTTGAAGTCAGGGAGCATAATACCCCCAGCTTTGATTTCTTTCTCACGATTGCTTTGGCTATTCAGAGTCTTTTGTGTTTCCATATGAATTTTAGGATCATTTTCTCTAGTTCATTGAAAAATACCATTCGTGTTTTGATAAAGATTGCACTGAATCTGTAAATTGCTTTGGGCAAGATGAACATTTTGACAATAGTAATTCTTCCTATCCATGAGCATGGGATACATTTCCATTTATTTGTGTCTAATTTCCCTCCTGTGCCGTATGGTTTTCAGAGTACAGATCTTTCACCTCCTTCATTAGGATTATTCCTAGATATTTCAATCTTTTTGGTGCAATTTTTAGGTGGAATTTTTTTCCTGATTTCTCTTTCTGCTAATTCATTGTTATTATATAGGAATACAGCAGATTTCTGTGTATTAATTTTGTATCCTGTAACTTTGCTGAATCCAGTTATTAGTTCTAATAGTTTTTTGGTGGAGTCTTTAATGTCTTTTATGTCTTATATATATATATATATATATATATATATATATATATATATATATATATATATATATATATATCATGTCACCTGCAAATAGTGACAGTTTAAATTCTTCCTTACCAATTTGAATGCCTTTTATCTCTTTATCTTCTCTGACTGCCATGGCTAGAACTTCCAGCACTATGAATAAAAGCTATGAGAGTAGACATCCTTGTCTTGTTCCTGATCTTAGAGGAAAAGCTTTCAGCTTTTCATCATTGAGTATGATGAGGTTTGCTGTATATGGCCTTTATTATGTTGAAGTACATTCCCACTCTATCAGTTTGTTTTATTGTTCTCTATTTTACTTATTTCTGCTCTGGTCCCTCCTTCTACTAACTTTGGGTTTCATTTGTTCTTCTTTTGCTAGTTTTTTTAGTTGTGAGTTTAGACTGTTTATTTGGGATTGTTCTTGTTACTCAAGGTAAGCCTGTTTGCTGTATATGGCCTTTATTATGTTGAAGTACATTCCCTCTCCAATATTTGGTTCAGAATTTTTATCATGAACAGATGTTGAATTTTGTCAAATGATTTTTCTGCATCTATTGAGATAATCATGTGGTTTTATCCTTCTTTTTATTAATGTGGTATATCACACTGATTGATTTACAAATATTGTACCATTCTTGCATCCCTGGAATAAATCCCACCTGGTCATGATAGATGATCCTTTTGATGTATTTTTGAATTCACTTTGCTACTATTTTGTTGAGGATTTTTGCATCTATGTTCATCAGGGATATTGGTCTATGATTTTCTTTCTTTCTTTCTTTCTTTTTTTTGTAGTGTCTTTGTCTGTTTTTGATATTAGAAGGATAATACCATAGAATGGGTTTGGAAGTAATCCCTCCTCTTCTACTTTTTGAAACACTAAGAATGATGGAAATTAACTCTTCTTTAAATGTTTGGTAGAATTAAGCTTTGAAGCCATCTGATCCTGGAATTTTGTTTGTTGGGAGTTTTTTTATTACCAATTTAATTTCATTACTGGTAACTGGTCTGTTCATATTTTCTGTTTCTTCCTGGGTCAGTCTTAGAAGGTTGTACTTTTCTAGGAATTTGTCCAATTCTCTTAGGTTTCCCAATTTATTGGCATGTAACTTTTCATAAAATTCTCTAAACATTGTTTGTATTTCTGTGGTGTCAGTTGTAACTATACCTTTTTCATTATTGATTTTATTTGTGTCCTCTCTTTTTTTGCATGGTAAGTCTGGCTAGGGGTTTGTCTATTTTGTTTATTTCTCAAAGAATCAACTTATTGATTCTTTTCTATTGTTTTATTGCTCTCTTTTTTACTTATTTCTGCTCTGGTCCCTCCTTCTACTAACTTTGGGTTTCATTTGATCTTCTTTTCCTAGTTTCTTTAGTTATGAATTTAGACTGTTAATTTGAGGTTGTTCTTTTTCTCAAGATAAGCCATATTGCTGTGTTCTTCCTCTCAAAACCACTTTTGAAGTGTATCACAGATTTTGGACTGTTAAATTTTTGTTTTCATTTGTATCCATGTATTGCTTGATTTCTGTTTTTATTTGTTCATTGCTCTATTGATTATTTAGAAGCATGTTGTTTAGGCTCCATGTGTTGTTGGCTTTTTTGTTTTCTTTGTGTAATTTATTTCTAGTTTCATACCACTGTGGTCTGAGAAGTTACTTGACACAATTTCAATATTTTTTACTTTATTGAGGCTCTTTTTGTGGCCTAGAATGTGATCTGCTCTGGAGAATGTTCCGTGTACACTTGAGAAAAACGTGTATCCTGCTGCTTTTGGGTGGAGTGTTCTGTAGGTATCTGTTAAGTCCATCTGATCTAGTGTGCTGTTCAGTGCCTCTGCTTCCTTATTTACTCTCTGTCTGAATGATCTGTCTATTGATGTAAGTGTTGTGTTGAAGTCCCCTAAAATGCATGAGTTCCAGGCTATTTTATATTTTAATTCTGTTAGTATTTGTTTTACACATTAGGTGCTCCTATGTTGGCTGCTGCATAGATATTTATAACAGTTATATCCTCTTGTTGGACTGATCCCTTTACCATTATGGAATGTCCTCCTTTGTGTCATGTTACTTTGTTTTGAAATCTATTTTTTCTGTTAGAAGTACTGCTACTTTTGCTTTTTTCTCCCTATTATTTGCATGAAATATCTTTTTCCATCTCTTCACTTTCAGTCTGTGTATGTCTTTAGGTATGAAATGAGTCTCCTGTAGGCAGCATATAGATGTGTCTTGTTTCTTTATCCATTCTGCCACTCTATGTCTTTTGATTGGTGCATTCAGTACATTTATATTTAAGTTAAGTATTGATAGATATGTACTTACTGCCATTTTATTAAGTGTTTTCTGGTTGTTTTTTAGTTCCTCTATGAACCTTTCTTCTTCTATAAACTTTTCTTGTTATCTGAGGATTTTCTTTAGTGTTGTAATGGATTTCTTTTTTTTTATTTTTTTATTTTTTTGTAATCCATTATAAGATTTAGGTCTGTAGTTACCATAAGGTTCATGTATAGTTTCCTAAGTATATAATAGTATATATTAAGTTGATGGTCACTCTATTTCAAACACAATCTAAAAGTACTTCTTTTTTCTTCTTCCTCCTCCATACTTTATACATTATATGTCATAATATGCATTTTTTGTGTATCCTTTGACTGATTTTGTGTATAATTGGTTTTACTACCTTTGTTTTATTTTGTTTAAATTTTTACTTGCTTGGTAAGTAATTGGTCTACTCTCTTTACTGTGGGTTTATTTTCACTCATGAAATATATTTAGGCTTAAGAATATTTCCATCTACAAAAATCGCTTTAACATATACTGTAAGGCTGGGGTAGTGGTGGTGAATTCCTTCAGCCATCATTTATCTAGAAAACTTAATCTGTCCTTCAGTTTCAAATGATAACCTTGCCGGGAGAGGATTCTTGGTTGAAGGTCCTTCTGTTTCAATACATTAACTATCTCCTGCCACTCCCTTCTGGCCTGTAAATTTTCTGCTAATAGCCTGATGGTTTTTTCATTATAAAAAATTTTTTTCCTCTCTCTAGCTTCTTTCAATACCCTCTTTTATCCTTAATCTTTGTCATTTTGATTATTATATGCCTTGGTGTTATCTTCCTGGGGTTCTTTTTGTTTGGACTCTCTGGGCTCCCATGACCTGGGTTTCTGTTTCCTTCACCAGATTGGGGAAGTTTTCAGCAATTGTTTCCTCAAAGAGACTTTCTACTTATTTGTCTCTCTTTTCTCCTTCTCGTACCCCCATTATGCAAATATTGTTTTGTTTGGAGTTACGACACAGCTCTTATCATTCTTTCATTCTTAGAGATTCTTTTTTTCTCTGCTTCTCAGCTTCATTGTTTTCCTCATTTCCATCTCATTGACTGTCCTTTCTATTTGCAGCAATCTATTTTTCATTCTCTCCATCATATTTTTCATTTCAGATACTGTATTCTTCAGCTCTGAATGGTTCTTTTTCAAATCTTCTATTTCTTTGTTGAAGTCCTCCCTGAGATCTTTGATACTTTCCACAGATCAGTGAGCATATTTATGATTGTTACTTTGAAATCTTTACTGACAATATTTGTTATCTGTGTATCATTTAGTCCTCTTTCTGGTGTCTTATCCTGTAGTTTTGTTTGGAACATACTCCTCTATCTCCTCCTTTTGTCTGGGTTTCTGGGTTTCTTCCTTTGTATTAGATGGATCTGCTCTGCCTCCTGGTCCAATGTGTCCTGTGGTGCCCAGAAGCTCAAGATCTTTACTCACCAGTGCCTGCTTTTACTTTGCGGTAGAGCCAGAGTTGCTGTTGGTACGCTGTAGGTGAGGCCACCTTTCTGACTGTCAGCTGGCAGTGGGTGATCTCAGTCTGCTGTGGGTGGTAGCTAACCTCATCCAGCCTGTTGTGAACTTAGCAGGGGCACTTGTGCTGGAATCATTGTGGGCAGGGCCACTCTTAGCCTGCCCTGTAGTGATGGTGGCCCTGCTCTTCTGATGGTGGGCAGGGTGGGTAACAGGGATGCAGGGCATGGGGCTGGGCTTCCAGCAAGGGGAAAGCAGCCCTCTGAGCTGGCTCTTGCAGGCACCTTCCCAGTTGAGCTGAGAGAGGGTCAAGAAACTTGGGAATGCCTCACTTTGCAGGGAGCAAAGTCTCCCTCTCTCTGCCAAGCAACAAAGCCTGACTGCTGCCTGGATGAGCAGCCAGGGGAGCAGATGGGTGTGCAGAGAAGTGCCTCAGGGCTGAGCCACCAGAGAGATGGATGGAGCATTTGGGTCTGGCTCCCATGAGTGCCTGACCAGTTGAGTTGAGGGAGGGTTGGAGAAGTGTCCACCTCCCCTTTCTCCTGTGGGGAGAACTCCATCCAACCCTCACTCCTCTGACACCCTTTCCACTGCTGGTAAAACCTTCAAACTGCTGCCTCTGCTGGGTCTCAGTTGGACTGATGGAGCACGTCTGCCCTCCACAAGCTCCAGGAGTCTCAGCCTCCCAGAGTGCTCCGACTCTCCCTGGTGTCCAAGCCCCTTAATCACCAAACCGCAATGCACTGTGGACCGTGTTTCCAAGGCAGGTCTCCGGGGCCAGGGGTGCAGGCTTCCCGAGTGCCTGTCTCCTCCCTGCTCTGTGCCTTTCCTCCTGCTTGAGGGTTGGGATGAGGGAAGGGCTGGGCTCCTGACTGATCCTGGCTCTGCCAGTTTACCCTTCTCTGTGTGGTCTGTTCTTCACCAGGTGTCAGTGGTCTGCTCTGCAGTCTTCAGGTCATTTTCAGGGTCAGTTGTATCTGCTATAGTTGTTTCCTTGCTGCGTGTGAGAGGAAGTTTCGGCCGTGCCTTCCTACTCAGCTGTCTTTTTTTCCTCAGTTACAGTATGGTCTTGACATGCAAAATTATAGAGATGGAGAACAGATCAGTGTGTGCCAAGAATTAAGGATGGTAGAGGAAAAAGGGTTGTGTATGTCTATAAAGGGATAGCACAAGGGAGATTTTGGTGGTGATGGAATAGTTTTGTATATTAGCTGGGGTGTGGTTACACAAATATACATATATGACAAGATGACATAGAACTATACACACACATTGCATCAATGTCAGTCTCCTGTTTGTGAGATTGTACTATAGCTATGAAACAGGTAAACATTGGTTAAAAAATACACAGGACTCCTCTGCATGATTTTCAAATTCTTATAAATCTAAAATTATTTTAAAATTAAAAAAGAAAGATAACTATTGCTGAGAATAATTTCAAACACTTTGGAAATTATCAGTAAAGTAAATCTATACTTGTCCTATGAGGTAGCAATCCCAGTCTTAATAATATGCCCCAGAGAAGTGAACATGTATGTTTACCAAAACTTAGGTGTAAGAATGTTCAGAGTTGGTTTACTTATAAAAGTCATAAACTGGATACAATCCATCAACTGGCAAATGAATAAATAAAATGTGATGGATTCATATGGTGGAATAAAAAAGATCAAACTACTAATATATGCAACAACTTAGGTAAATCTCACAGACATGGTGTTGAAAGGAAGAAGCCAGACACAAAGGAATAAATTCTGTATATAGAGAAGTCAGAATAATGGTTACCTCTGGGGTGGTGGTACTAACCAGCAAGGGGCAAGAGGAAACTTTATGGAAATGTTCTATCTTAATCTGTGTAAGTGATTAAAAGTATATACATATGTAAAAATTCATTAAACTGTACAATTAGACTTATATTTTACGCCTGAGTTAAAAAATAGGGGGAAAATTCAGAATGCTGAACTTATTAGTGGTCGTGTAAACCATGATATATTGAAAAAAACAAGACTCCTAAACCAGGCAAACGACAGGGCCTCCTCCTCCTGCCATTTTTGTTCTGTGTGTGGCACTGATGATAGGAAGCAGATAAAACTGAGAGGAGATAAAAGGAGATATTCTAATATTAGGGCTACTAAAATTGTGTGAAATTTGCAAGTCAGGCTTGAATCAGTATGCTGACTAGATTCCACAGAATGGCAGATACTGTGTTGTTCACAAAAGCACCTAATATGATACACATGAAGGTCTCTGTGTCCTTTTCAATTGCCTCCTGGTCCATGCGAGGTAAATGACTTAGTGAGTAACATAATGGAGATGTGCCAGATTTAAAAAAGTAAATCTTCAGAGAAGAAGAAAATCAAAGTAGCATAGTTAATACTTCAAAGATGTGCTAATTCCACAAAAGTTATCTGCACTGAATTTTTTTTATTAAAGTGTCATTAACATACAATCTTGTTGATTTCAAATGTACATCACAGTGGTTCAACAGTTCCCGTGATCAACTTATATTGTGATTGTGACCCTTTATCCCCCTCCCCCTCCCCCACTGCACCCACCCCAATCCCTCCCCGTTGGTAACCATTAGTCACTTTTTAGTGTCTATGAGGCTATTGCTGTTTTATTCCTTCTGTTTTTCTGCACTTAGTTTAAAATATCAAAATGAGATTTCTTCCAAAAGCAAAACTTTTGACACTTCATGTCAAGAGGCCTCAGGATGAACAATAGGACTGGCTAAGGTCTGAGCTTCTTAGCTTTTACATTATGTTTTAGTTATGCTTCTGTCTTCAGTGCAGAACACTGGGGGATCCCTCTTGCATCTAACACAACACCAATTAATTCCCTTACTCAATAACCTAGAATCGTAAGGCCTTATGTTGCAGACTGAGGATTACCAGCCTTTTACAAGTGGAACCATTTTTATTGGTTTCATTCAAACTGTTTTAACACTTTTCTGGAAAAAGCAACAAGATTATAGCAGCATACTGGAAACATTTCGTAAAGTTGCATAGTTTATCTGTTTTTTGCTTATGTAACCATAGCAGTTTAGGGCAAAAATCCTGTTGTGTTTAGTGTAACCCAAACAGCATTTCTGAGAAGCCAGCCTCTCAGATTCATCTAGTAGTTCCTATGGGGTGTTTCCTTGGGAACATGAAGTAGTTCTTTGGGCCTCCATATGACGGTATGGATGGTAACCATTTTCCTTCTTTCTGGACTGAATTCTGCAGGCCTCTTGCTGAAGCCAGTGAGACATGGCCCACGAGGCTCAGATACGAGAGCACCAATTGTATATCCTCCCCTACTTCTTTGCTGTTCCACTTGTGTTTCAGTCTAGCCATGTTACTGTGTGTGTCTCAGTATGGTTCAATCACAGCCTTTTTATCTTTATGCCATTTTACAAAGTATCTGAAGCAGGAAGACCAGGTGCCTTAAAAATATCAGTGTTTTAGGAGAGTGAAAATACCATCTATGATATCAGAATGGTGGATACACATCATTATAAATTTGTCCAAACCCATAGAATGAACACCACCCAGGTGAACCTTACTGTGAGCCATGACTTTGAGTGATTATGATGTATCAGTGTAGGTTCATCAGCCTTAGCAAAGGTACCACTCTAGTGGGGGATGTTGACAGTGGGGAGGCTATGCAGGTGCAGGGACGACCAGTATATAGGAAATCTCTGTATCTTCTGGTCACTTTTGCATAAACCTAAAACTGCTTTAAAAAATCATCTTAATTTTTGAAAGTATCAGAGAATTTAATTATAAAATAGGTGAGTTTTTATTATTGCTTAGTTTTGCTGTCAATTTTACAAAAGCTCCTTTTCTAAGGGCTCAAGTTGAACACAGTTCAGACAATCACCTTCTCTGCTCCCTGGTCCACTGTCCTTGAACCAAACTCTGTTGTATCAGCTTTTCTTCTTTAGTGTGACTTTCTCATAGGATGCTCCTGGGTGCTGTGGGCAAATAAGACCCAAGTGAGACAGTCCAGTGCAGACAGGTCAAAACAGCACCACTAACACACCTCTACTCTCCTGCGGTTCATAGACACCTGCCACTCTCACAAAAATGAAGGGAAGCTGCCAGCTATTTACCTACCAGCCTGGGTGGCAATTCATGTAGAGACCGTGAAAGAAATCTGCTTTGGCAATTTGGCTCTTTATTTCTACATTTTATCCCAGAATACCAAATTTTAAAGGGGGATAAAATTGGCTCCAATGTTACAAAATATATGATCTCAACACTTCTGCTCTTGTGGCTTTTTTAGTATTATCTCCTATAGAAATGGGCACCTTCTTTTCATTTTAATTTCTTAGTACTGAATCCTTACATTTTCCCCTACCTCCACACTCAGGGACCAGTTAAATGTCTTCCTGACTGCACCCTGCTAAGCAAGACGTCACTAAATAGTAGAGAGAAGTCTAAGGTTAGTGAGAATAATGCACCCAATGCAAGGAAGTATGATCAGCAACTTATAAACCACATTTCACTGTAAGAACTGAGTCATTTCCTTGGATGCCCAAACTTGAAAAACTAAGGTTTCTGACTTGTTTTCCCTGCAACTTTCTAAAGGCAAGGAGAGCCTGGAAACTTATCTTCTAAAAGCCTAATGATTTCTTTTATCTCACTCAATTGTGTGTATGTGACCAGAAACCAGTAAATATGCTTTCCTTTTTGTAATTCATTCAGAAACTAATTTGCTTTCAACAAAGGTTCATTTAATTCTGTTTCTTGGAAAGAAGCATTGGCATGGAGCACCTTTCATGACTGTTCTGGTCCTTTCACTCTGGTACAAAGAAAAATCCCTGCAGGCTGTAGTGCCAGCAGGCAACAGGAATATCATGGATCTTCATCATAGGTTTGTGATCAGGTGTCTGCTGTCATTCCTAAGGTGTGCTGTCTCCTCCCAGACCTGCACCAGGGCTTTCTGTGCTCTCAGAAAGTGAAATCCATCAATTCTTCTTCTCTGAGATAGGTGTTTATGATTTGTCCAAAACATCTTCCAGAATACTGATGCTGTTTGAGATGCAGACACGCTCTCTGAAACTATTTCAGAAATTTAGGGGTTCTTAAAACTGAAAACACTTCCAAGGTCATCCAAAACTTTTTACAGACCCAGGGAGTCTGAGTGACCGCTTGAGACCACCCAGGCAGCTAGCAGCAAGTCCAGGGCTCCTGCCACTCAGCCCAAAGTTCTTTGAGTATATCTGGATTTTTTCCTTTCCTACAGGAAGCATTCCTTACAGGTTTGAACCTTCCATCTCTCAGTTACCAGCTGCATGCATAGAAAGCAGTGGCAGATATTGTGAGAACAGTCTATGGGAAATGCCTGACGTGCAATATGAGGAGCCCTGGGTATCAGCTTGTCTTGGTTGATTGTGATCTTATTCATGTGATTTCAGCTGGTTTTGTCCTTCATGAGACTGAGGATAAAGTTGATGCAGCCCCTTATCTACAGGATTGTGATGAGGTCATCATTGTGAAAAAAGATTGCAAAGATAAGAGTGGTACTCTTAGTATTCTATTATTATGGTGTACTCTTACTTCCATACACACAAAAGAAAAAGAAAAAAGCACCCATATTTAAAGTAATGCTGCATTAATTTAGTAGAATGTGAAGCCAGTACTAATTTTAGATCACTGACTCACCCAAGCACTGGGTTCTTAGGAAATCCCTAAACTTATAAAGACAAAAGAGAAGGCCTTAGGGCTATTGATTACATCACAGCATCGGCATTTCTTTCAACAGTTAGATCTTGCCCTGTAACTGGTGAGATACCTCTTCCCTTTAGCTGAACTATTGTCCATATATGTCTTATTCTGGTTTTCACTCCAAGGCTTGGTCTCCACTGCCAGAGATATAAAAACTCCATGATTAGAAGCATACACCAGTGTTGGAGATAGCCCACTTTTGTGAGAATTTAACAATGCTTTCTTCCAAATGAATCAAAACAGGAGATATGAGAGGTTTTGCAGTAAGATGTGAGAACTGTGACACTTAAATTGAAGCATGCAAGAAATACTCCAAGTGCTTCTAGGTCGAATAACAGTCCCATCACTGCTCAACAAGTAAGTAAAACAGGGAAACTCTGAGTGACCCAGTACAGTACACTGAGGAGGTGGCCTCTTAGAGCCTAAACACGAGTCCTCTAAACACAGGTTTTCATTGTTTAGCAACAGCTGGAGCACTCTGTAGTTGGCCTGAGTGATTTAAGATTACCTTTAACTGCTTTCTTTCCACACCCAAGAGAAGGTAAATACGACGTAGGCAGTTTTGTGACTCACAGACTGAAACATAAAGATGGTTATTTGTTAATGCCATGTCGCCTTCTTTAATTGTCCCAGAACACCAAAAATAGAGTATACAAGCATTCCTGATACATACTGTATATTCAATTCAGGTTTGGCAGTGACTCTTATTTTTATTTAGTATTTCCTTGGGACATAGCTAGCAGTCAGAGGTTCTGACTGGCTTAGAATCTGATATGAAAAAACTTTAGTTGAATAATAGTGTTCAGAAATCTTGGCTATATTAGCAGTAGTTTGTATTTTAATAGAAATTTCAAGGAAATTTGGTCTTGGTTATACTGAAGAGGCACCAGAATGTTCCAAAGAGCAATAGTTTATTTAACAAAAATATAACCCTAGGTGGGAGGGTAAGACTCATTGGTTCATATATCACTTTCAAATGTCAGCTTTGCTATGAATCTGGCTTACGAAAAATGTCATTCATCTCAGGCTTCAGTCTCCTCTAAGCACCAGCTTTTTTTCTCACGTCTGTGGGTCTGTCTGTGCACCATGCAGATCCACTCAGAAAACCCAGAGATTCATTCCCTTTTTTTTTTTTTTTTGTATCTTCAGATTTAACAGAGACTAGAAAGCAGAATCTTTCTGGATATTTTATCTATTTATGTTTGCTTTAGCCTTCAACCAATCATGTTTAACATAACAGATTTTTAATTATACTTTATTATTATTAAGGGGTTATTTTTAAGGGGTTCCTTGGTAAAAATGTGAATATTAATGAAAAAAGCACAGTGAAAATTACATTAATGAAAAGATCCATTATAAATGCATAAAGAATGAGAC
Organism: Manis javanica; assembly: GCF_040802235.1. Taxonomy (NCBI): domain Eukaryota; kingdom Metazoa; phylum Chordata; class Mammalia; order Pholidota; family Manidae; genus Manis; species Manis javanica. Next base: position 20,720,897 of record NC_133168.1, read on the forward strand.
CCACTGTATAGCTACCTATTGCTGAGTAACAATCACCTAAAAATTTAGTGGTTTAAAAGAACAAACTTTCATTATCTCACAGTCTCCATGGGACGGGAATTCAGATGCAGCTTAGATGATCCTTTGGCTCAGAAATTCTGACAAGGCTGTAGCCAGGATGACAGACGGGGCTGCCTTTGTGCTATAGCTTGACTGGATAAAGACCCACTTTGCAATATCATGCATGTGGCTGTCGGCAGGATTCAGTTCTTCTCATGTTGTTGGACTAAAGCTTCCGTTCTTCATTGGCTGGCTATCAGTAAGAGTCCTTGCTATGAGCCCTCTCCAACACAGTAATTTGCTTAATCAAAGAGTGCAAGTTAAAAAAAGTCAGAGAAAGAAATGGAATATGAAAGTCACAATCTTTTTTAACCTAATCTCAGAGGTGACATCTTTTATTATATTCTATTCATTAGAAGCAAATCACTAGGTCAAGCCATACCCAAGGGGAGGGGATTGCACAAGGATATGAATAACCAGGTGGTAGGGATCAGTGGGAGCCACTGAAGAAGCTGCCTACCGCATCCACGGACCTCCCAGTTGGAATCCCAGCAGACTCAGTCATTTGGGATACAGTCATCAAAGCTAAAGCCTTCAAAAGGTGCAGCAAGCAAGACAGATCTCACAAAGCCTCTGCTCTATTGGAAAAACAGCTGAATTCACCCTCAAACCTATAGGGGGGAAATGCTAAATTAACTTAAAAAATGGTACAAAATTAAGGTTACCTATTTTGTGAGCTTAGGTGGGTTTCCCAAGAAAAGTTTAGTTTCAGTTATTTCGGATGACAGATTAAAGGTGAGAGGGAGAAAGGGGATGCTAAAAGCTGATATAGTGGATAGTATTAGTGGTGACAGTTGGAGAAATAGCAGAGATTCCTTCAATTACCAATGATATTGCTACTGCAGACATTAACATGGGACAAATAGAAACATTATCAGAGGGCATCAGGCCAGCACATGATATCCCTCAGAGATCAAACTATGGTACTGTAAAGCAAGGTAACTCCTTTGTGTATCTTCTTGAATGATAGGGGAAATGGTGAATAAGAGCACCTACCCAGTAAAGCATACATTCACTGCTCTGTTACAGTTCTCTGCCATTGAGGATAATGGGAAGTAAATTCTCAGCTAAATCACAGTCTTAATTTTAATTTGGAGTTTTTTTCAATTGCTTCATTGGCTGAATCTTTCACTAGAATTGCCAGCAAGGCACCAGACTAGGAAGTGTGTGAGATGCAGGTATGACCATGAGCCCGCTCTGGAAGAGCACTGGGAGGGAAGCTGTTTCTAGCAGACTCGGGAAGGCTGACAAATGCTGCCCTTTGATAGATACTACAACCTTGCTCCTCAAAGTAGGGCCAAGGCCTGGCAGCATGGGCATCCACTGGGAGCTTATTAGGAATGCAGAATCTCAGCTCCATTCAAAGCTAATGAATCAAAATCTGCATCTTAAGATCCCCAGGGGACCTGAGGCACAGCAAAATGTGAGAAGCACCACTGTGATGCAACTTTGAGAAGCTTTGAGAGAACCATAAAGAGAAAAACTAAATTCAATTAGAGGGATTAAAGAATGTTTTATAGAGAAGGCATCGCTTGAGCTGAAATTCATGAGATGTGTATGATTTCAGCAGAAAAAAAAAAGACTTTCTTTGTTGGGAGAGAAATATCAAAGAATTCACAACAGCCTAGTGCAAGAAAGTGGACCATTATTTGAGGAATGTAAAATGAACACATTGTGAGACTGAGGCCAGATTGCAAAGGGTTTTGAGTACTCTTTAAGATGGTTTAATTTTTTTCTGTTGGCAATAGAGAGATACTGGGAGTTTTTAAGCAAAGCACAATAGCACTAAAAAATACTGTATGGTGGCGGCGTGGAAGGTGTATTGGCAAAAAGAAAGGCCAAAGACACACCAGTTGGGAGTGATTGATTTAGACAAAGAGTTAGAAGGTATAGCACAGGGACGAGGTTATTCGACCTTGAAATTCTAGAGCAGCAGTCATGGAAATAAAGGAGAAGTGACGGAAGTCAGAGACATTCAGAGGCGGAATTCACAGTTCTTGGTGAGCATTAGAGGCTTTGTGTCTGAGTGATGGGGAGAAAAATGATATCGCTCATGGGAGGAGGGCATGGAAACATGAGCAGATTTTGAGAAGGAAAATTGAGTTTGTTTCTGGGCGTGAGATAGTTGCTGAAAATTTTGAGAATTTCAGCCGTGCGGCGCCTCTTGCGCTCCGTTCATGCATTGCTAGAACCTTTCCGGTCTTAACAGCTCTCGGCCTTTGCAGCGCATTCCCCTGAGGACTCCAGCCAGATGCCTGCGAAGTCTCGGTCCAATCGACAAAGGTTTTATCATTTTTTAAAGGTTCAAGGTTTTAGGTTTTATCATTTTGTTTCTGCCCACATGGAAGAAACCCTTCGATGAATGACTCACATCCTTGTAATTGCTTTGAAATCTCGTGACTCCAGTTCCATGTGGGACAAATTAAGTGGAAAGAATCCCTATTTAGTAGATTATGGAAAAACTAATTGTGTCATGTTTTCAGGAAAGAACAGAAGGAGAGCATTACTGAAGAACAGTAGTTGTTAAGTGAAGTAATTTAGAGAAAAACAAATACCCTATAATTTCATTTATATGTGGGATCAAAAATAAATAAATAAAACAAATGAACAAAACAGAAATAGACTCATAAATACAGAGAACAAATTGATAGTTCTCCCATAGCGGAGGTGGGTAGGTTGGTGAAATAGGTGAAGGGAATTAAAAGGGACAAACTTCCAGGTACAAAATAAATTAGTCATAGGGAAGAAACTATAGAATAGGGAATACAGTCAATAATATTCTTAAAAGTTTATACAGTGACTACACTTATTGTAGCATTTTGTAATGTATATATTTTGTCAAATCACTATGTTGTACACCTGAAACTAATATTTTATATCAACTGTTCTTTAATTTAAAAAAGAATGCTTTTATTCTGATTGGAAAGAGGGAAGGAGTCTTCACGTAATTCCTGAAGGAAAGAAATCAATGACTTTTCTTTCAGATAGCCCAAAATTTCTTTACTGATTAAAAATGATAGAGCAGTCATGTTCCACATGAAAAAAGTATTTTTCTCCCTTGCTTCATAATTTCATTTTACCTTCTCTATGAGTTACTGCTTTTAGCATCATCGTTTGTCATTGAACAAGCACATGGAGTGCTCTGCCCTGCGGTGCAGTCCGCCACAGGAACCCGGAGATGCACGTTCTGATGTCTCACAGACGGCAGAGGCTGTTGCTAAATTCACATGGTGAATCTATGTTGAAACGTAATAACAGTCACACCGTACTCCACAGGGCCTTCCATGGGGTCATCTCGATGAAATACAACATGAAAAGATTTTACGACAATTAACAAGACCAGAAATTAACAACACTGTGTTGGAGAGCGGTTACAACGGAGAGAGCCAGCAGGCATGATTCAGTCCCACCCTGATGAAGGGATCCCAGACAACAGCATCGAGCAAGGCAGGTGGAGCTGCCTCCCGTCTTAGGGAAAGACGTGAATCTTCCTGCCCAAGGTTAACCCTTGTACCCGTACTCTGTTACACCTCTTCCTTAACCTTCTTCTCCCAGAATTTTACCTTCATGGGTTTGTTTAGTGGGCAGTTTTGATTTAAGGACATTTGTATTGATTTTTATTGTATTGTAGTCATTGTATGAGAAAAAGATACTGCCAATGTTAATAGAATAAAATGAATTTATGATCATTTTAGGGACAAGCTTACAGTCCAACACACACACACACACACACACACACACACACACACACACACACACACACATATATATATCCTTATTAGTGACCATAAGAATGGTATGAGATAAAAATAAACACATTAGAATTGGACCAAATGAAGCAGAAGATACAACTGAGATTAAACTGAACATTCATACCCTCAGGTTACCTCAGGTTACTTCAGAAATGGGCCCCCTCTAACATTAATAACATTATGAAGATACCATGCAAGTCAATAATAGTTAAGAGCAAAGTAGTACATGGAATAGCTAACTCTCCCTCAAGAGGAGATCTTTTGAGCAGTTGGGGAAGCGTTTGGACAGTCAATAAAGGATAAAATAATTGGATAAAAGATTTGGATAGTGTTTTTAAAAGTGTTAAACTGGGCCTGTGTATCAAACACCTTCTATTTCCCAATTACTGTAGTAATGGTCTGAGCAAACATCTTAATGTTTGTGGATCTATGTTTGATGTTTTTTCATTTCTATTTATTGACATTGTTTTCTGGAAGGAAATCTGGTTGAAAGGAAAAAAGCTTAGTCACTGGTAGCCAGTGAAAGAGGGCTGGAAATTACAATAACGGCAGCAGAATTCTTCTTGTACTGATTTCCCCTTCCCTTTGTTCTCCGCTAGGAAGGCTGAGACCACCAAGTAAAGTGGGAGTAGACACTGGACACTTTACCAAAACCAGATTTCTACACAGTGTACTGGTGACCCTCAGAATCTATAAAGAGACATTTTAGGCAGGCAATAGAGAAGCTGCTAACAGACATTCAAAATGAGTCATAGAGTGACTCTAGGGAGAGTCAGAAAGATAAAGACTAGGTTAACAGTTGAGTTATAAACCAAAGAAGACAAACAAGTATAATAGAAGGATGTTTACATGTGAGTCCATTTGCACATATATCTTTAAACACAGTTGGAAATTAACACACTGAAAAATTGGTTACAGGGGTTGTTAAATACAGTGTGAAACTGTTTAAGCGAAAGCATCTCAAGGCATCTTGCTCTGCTTCTGTCACATTAAGTCATTTTTCCCCTTTAAAGAAAAAAAAAGATCTCAAATGCTGCTTATTTAATTCTATTTCTTTCTGTAAATGTTAATGAATAAAAAACAATGGTCCTTAATTCTAATTTTCCTATTAAGTAAATAATTCATAGGTTAATTAATTCTTGGATCATCCCTTTTTACATTAATTTGAATTCTGAAATGAGTAAAAGGAGAGCCAAATACAGGAACATTTTTATTTAGTAGCATCCCTTTCATAACACACCCATATACCTCATACATTTTCCCTCAGTCTCCCATAAAATTTACTATAGGTTATGAATAGTGGTTACAAGTATTTGATAAAGAGCAGAAGATATGAATACTTGAGTAAACTTTAGTCCCAGTTATCTCATTTTTAAAGTAGTTTTGGTAACTGCAAATTTCTAGAGGTTTCTGGAAGGAGCCTCCATTGCTACTGCAGGAAAAAGGAGCAATGGACAGCGGTTAAAGCTTCCAGAGTCCAAGGCTCTTCAAGCAGCACATCAACATATCATTCGTGACAAATGTTAAGGTTCCATGTTGGATTATTCAGAGAAAGCAATATGTGATATGTACCAAAATTGGCCATGTTGTAGGGCATGAAGCACATCTTCAAAAAGCCCAAATCACACTGAAATCATGCAGAGGATATTCTCTGGCTAAATAAGCAAGGAAGCAATAAAAATATTTAATCAGAAAAGTTGTCATATGTTTAATATTTTAAAACTTCATTGTTAAATAAGTAATGTGTTAAATTTAAAGCATTCAGTCAAAATTTTAAAATATTTTGACCTAAAAGATATTAGAAATATCACATGTCAAAACTTGTCAGATTCACTACAAGCCATGATTAGAGGGAAATGTAGAGCCTTAAATGCACATGTAATAAAAGACAAAAGGCTGAAATCAAAGATCTAAAAAGTGTCTCAAAACATTTATAAAGGGAGCATTAAATTAAACCCAAGTAAGGTAGAAAGAACTAATAAGGATAAGCATAAATGAATGAAATATAAAATGTATAATAAAGAAGATTGACATAAAGAAAAATTTATTCTAGTAAAACTGTAAACTCCTAGTAGAACTGATCAAGATTAAAAAAGAAGGTACAAATAAACAATGTCAAAAATGACAAAAGGAGACAATCTTGTAGATACTGCATATTATAAAATGATAATAAGGGGATACATTGTGAACAAGTTGTCCAATAAATTTTTAAATTTAGAAGAAATTGAAAAATCCTGTAACAAAAAAGCTGATAAAAACAGACAGAAAAGGAACTAAATATCTGTGGAGTCCTATATTTATTTATTTAATTGGATCTGAAATTCATACTTTTTCTACAAAAAAATGCTAAGCATAGATATCTTTAACAGTAAATTCTACAAACACTTAAGGAAGAAATATATCCAATATTAATATATTCTTTCAGAGAACTGAGAAAGAAGGAACATTTCTCAATTCTTTTCAGAGTATATTATTGATAGAAAAATCTGACAATACCATTAAGAAAAATCAAGATTTTTAAAAAGCCAGTCATGGACTAGAATAATATATTTGCAATACATATAATCACTGCCTATACCTATATCTATATCTATAATCTATATCCATACAGAGAATGCATTAGAAATTCCTATAAAGCAATAAGAAAAAGACCATCCAGTAGAAAAATTGAGTATATCCAAGACCTATATACAAGTATATCCAAATAACCTATAAATAAGGGAAGATGTTCATTCTCATTAGTCATCATGGAAATGAAAATTAAAACCAAAAAGATAGCACTCCCCACCCACCAGTATAGCTAAAATTAAAATTATTGACAATACCAAATATTGATGAAGATATGAAGCTACTGGAATTGTCACCCTGTTGATAAGAGGGTGAATTTGGCAATTCCACTCTGTATTAGTCATCTGTTGCTATAAAATTGCTTAATAACAACCACAAAATGTCAGTGACATACAATAAACATTTCTTCAGTTTACAAGTCTACAAGCCAGTAATGCAGCTGGGCCCAGTTGTGCTCATCTTCAGTTTTTAGAAGAGTTCTTCCATGAGTGTGACTGTCTCTCTGTCAAAGCAGGGGAACTAGGGACCACATGTTTGTCATCTTAAACTAAACTTGCTTCACTCTCACGGTTCTGGCACAGAAGATCAAGGAAGTTCAACACAAATGGTTTTTAAGCCTCTGCTTATACTACTTTTATTAAAATCTGTTTAGTAAAAGCAAGATGCACCGTTATGTCCACATTCAGAATGAGAGGACAATCAATACAAAATTATATGGGCACAGGTAAAGGTGCAGGGAGGGCTGAAGAATCAAGGCTATCAATGCAATAAACTTGTCACACACAGAAATATATGCACATGTGCACAAAGAAATGTGTGAAAATGTACATAACATTATTATTGATGTAATTACAAATCCACCTAAATGTCCGTCAACAGAATGAATAAAAAATTGTGGTATAGTTATGAAAATTAATGAGTACATCTGTACAGAAATAACATGCATGATCCTTACAAGCATAATATTGAATAAAAGAATTCAGTCACAGGAAAGGACATTCTGTATAATTTATTTATATGAGATCTGAGATCAAAAGCATGCAGTACTAATCATGAGTATTTAGGAATGCTTGATCAGAGAGTAAAACTAATTTTTAAAGAGAAGAAATTATTAATAAAAATAATTACTTATTAATTAATATTAATAAAAATAGAAATCATGACTGCATCTCCCAATGCAGATGAGGGGCAACAATTGTGAGGGACCAGAAAGGTACAACTTTCCATTTCTGATGCTGCTTATGTGGTTACTCTCTGATAATGCATTGATCTGTACATTTTTGTTTTAACATTTTTCCAGATGTTACGCTTCATAATAAAAAGCATTAAAGAAAACAAAGCCATGAATTTCCTTTATGGATTTTTTTCTTCTGGATATCAAGAAGAAATAAGCAATAAGCAAAACAGACGGGAAAAAAACCTACTGTTAGAGAAACTCTGCTGCGTGGGTTCGGAGGTGGGGGGACAGGCTTGCTTAACGCACATTTTGGTCAAAGATCAGATTACTGTGCAGAGAAGCAGAAGCCAGTAGGTCCTTCATAGTGGAAACCTCAGACTCCTGCACCACCTGCTTTGCTTCCAAAAACAAAAATTGACTAGGGGATGGGGAGAGAGGGAAGCCAAAGAATTCTTCCTCAGGTTCATTGTCTTGTACTCTTGCAGCCTGCCAAAAAATACAAAGGCTTTTGTTCACAGTAAGAATATTGACAATTTACTACAATTAAAAACATAGTTTCAAATGGGAAAGAAAAGTTTTCTCTGACCCCTTTTTGGCCTTTAAAGTTTCATAGTTTCTTTGTGTTCCCAGATACATTTCAGCTGTTGACAAATGTGTAGGTATTCATGATTGGAATCGTAACCAGTGTGATGATTTTGTCCAAATCTAAAATTTGGACAATGTTTTAAACACAATTAAACTATTCAAGCAAGACAGAGTTTGGAAGGAAAAAGGACTCTGCCAGGGAAAGTTGAATGTTGTTCATGAAGGATTCTGTTGCTACATGAACCATCTTTTCCTGTAATTGCTATTACCAGAAGACATTATTCATTTTCTTTCTGAATAAGGACAGTTAAGAAAACAATGGCAAAATGCATTTCATAGTCCTACATTGAACCTATTCCAATATAGATATAAATTCAATAAAATGACAGTATAATTAAGTCTGTGAGGATTATTGCCTTTAAATTTAAAAGCAGAAAATGCAAAATACTTGCCAAAAAATTATATAATCCTATTAATTGTGCTGTATTGTATGTCTGGCTGAATTAAAACAATGAAGTCTTTTCCAGACAGTTAAATCTATATCAAATGGGGTGAGCTTCAGATTACATTGCTATGAGGACATAAAACTTCTGCCTAGGAAAAAAACAACTTGTATCAAATTATATAAATGACTCATATTGTACTGCATTGCTCATTAAGAATCACCTCCACCCACCTCTTTCCTTCAGCCGCTAATTTTCAGAGCATCTTGGAGACCTGAAATGTGCTATCTTGCTTATGAAATGGATGTCCTAGGACAGAATGTTAACTTAGCTATAGGACTGTTGACTTCTTGATTTGGGGGTCTATGTCAGTCCCACAGTGAAGATGACAATGGCTTCTCAGTCACTGCTTAGCTCTTGCTGTCTTTACTACCTTGTAATTATCTAACAGCATTAATCACAAAACTATCCCCCAGTTTGAGTGTTTAATGGCCGACTGCCATTGTTAGAAACACTAAACTGTTCTTGTGAATAGAAGTGTTGCTTTAAAATCGTTTTCAGTGTGTTTTCTTGTGTGTGATTTTTTGACTATTTTGATCTCCATCCTTCTCAATACTCTTTTTCTCTCCTCAATCAAGTTAAGCTTCTTAAAGTTCCTTTAAAGTAGTGGTTCTCGATAAGGTACAGTTTTGCTCCCAGGGAGCATGTGGTAATGTCTGGAGATACGGGGCACAGGGAGTGGGGCAGGGGTGTGCTACTGGCATCTGGTGGGCAGGGCCCAGGGATACTGCTGAACATCATACATGGCTCAGGACAGCCCCTGCAACAAACACTTATCTGGTCCAAATGTCCATAGTGCCAAGGTTGAAGAACCATTTTAGAACACAAGAGAAAAGGCGATAATAGTCCTGGTCAGAGTGATCAAAATAAGAGTCAAGTCATGGTGCAACATGCAACTAAGACTCACCAGAAAGCTTCTGGTGGCCCCTGGGCAAGGCATCCCTTGCAATCACACGGGTGCAGGAGCTCCCTCTGTACCGGCAGAAATCAGGAACCATGAGCAAGCATATGTGTCTCTGTGGGAAAAGGAAATGAAAATAACGAGATTTTAAAATGTCATGAGATGAAAATTAGTTTGTGAGGGATAAGGACTGCAAGAGAGCAGAATGGCAATAGCAGAATGAAAATCTTCATTGAAAGCAAAAAGGAAGATTTAGCACTGCGGCTGAAAACAGTCTTTGCCTATGAAGGACACACCAAAAAGCCTTCCAAGTATGTGGAGGTAAAGGACAAAGGTATTCAAATGATGACAGAGAAGAAAGAAAGAAAAGACAAAGATAAATCACACGCAAGAACTAGAGGTATATCTAAAGAGGAAATCACTACAGCTGGAACTGAAGCAATATGCAAAGACTTGTATTTTAAGTACCAGGCAAAATAATGAAGAGACCCACACCAAGATGTCTCCTATATAATACTGTTGAATTGTAAAGATATAGGAAAAATGTTTTATAAATAATGTTCAAAAATACCAGCGTGTCCTCTAATTGTTAAATGTCAGAACACTATGAAACAACATCAACAGATGTTAGAAGAAAGATGTTATTCATATGTATAAAGAAATCAAAAAGTCATCCTCCTATGTGCCTGATCACAGAATGTAAATCACTCACAGGTCCTTATTTTTTTTTAATTACTTGAAGTTAATCTCCAAATAACTAAGATATGAACATTAAGAACTCAATACAGGATGTATTTAAAAGCCTTCTAAAGAACAATGAAACCATAAGGTTAAATCTACTTGGCTGATGTAACAATGATAACAAAAACTAAATTCAAATGTTAAAATAAGGCTTGAATGAGTAGATAAATAATATAAAAACAGTACTTTTTAAATTATCAATTTAAAGAAAAAAATTCCAGGGCATTAACAGAAGCTGGAATGATGAGGATAAGGAGAAGGTGGAGTAAGGAAAACTACTATAATTTCCTCATGCTACAAGGATGAGAAAGGGGAATTCAAATATTTACCATTTTTATAATTCTAAAGATGTAGATAAATGCAGTTTTTAAATACTTTCTGGGTAACAGGTGGTACAATTAAAAGTAGATAAAAACTTTCAAATCTCCAGGAAAGAAAACAAAAGTTAGAATTTAAAAAAAACACACACACAAAGAGGAAATACTAAATGCATTACAAGTTTAAAAAATAGATTTAGAGGCAGAGCCAACATGGCGGTGTGAGTAGGACAGTGGGAATCTCCTCCCAAAAATATGTATTTTTGAAAATACAACAAATACAACTAATCCTAAAAGAGAGACCAGAAGACACAGGACAACAGCCAGACTACACCCACACGTGCAAGAGCCCAGCACCTGGTGAAAGGGGTAAGATACAAGCCCTGGCCTGGCAGGACCCAAGCACACCTCCCCCCAGCTCCTGGCAGGAGGAGAGGAGTCGAAGCAGGGAGGGAGAGGGAGCCCAGGACTGCTGAACACCCAGCCCCAGCCATCCACACCAGAGCGCAGACACAGTGCATGCGTGGGGTCCTGGATACTAGGGAAACAGGGCAGCAGTACCGGTGAGTGGGTCATGAAGCTAATACCCCTGTGACAAAGAAAAGCGAGTGCTTTTTGAAAGTCTTAAAGGGACAGGGACGCAACAGCTGGATGAAAACAACACAGGTCACAGTCCAGTAGAAGGAAATTACAGGGAAACCTGGGCACACTAACCCCCTGGGCAACAGCTCTGAGACCCCTCATGGAGGTAAACAGCCAAGCAGCCCCCCGTCCATTTCCCCACCGGGGCGAGGCGAAGGCAGAGAAGCAGCCTAAGGCTGGCTCTGCCCTCAGAAAGGGAGCTTCCTCCATACCAGCAAGGCAAGACACAAAGACCCAGTCTACATGCAATTACCCAACACAAGTCACTAGGGGTCGCAGTTGTCCCAGTAAAGAAAGGCCAGTAGCAAGTGGAACGTTTGCCCCCCCCCCCCCGCCCAGCTGACAGTCAATAGCACCTATCAACATGAAAAGGCAAAAAAATATGATCCAGACAAGACTAACCCAGACAGCTTTGGCATCTGCTACATCTTCCCCTGAGAAGGAACCTGGGGAGATGGATTTAACCAGTCTTCCTGAAAAAGAATTCAAAACAAAAGTCATAACCATCCTGATGGACTTGTAGAGAAATATGCAAGAACTAAGGACGGAGAATACAGAAATAAAACAAGCTCTGGAAGGACTTCAAAACAGAATGGATGAGATGCAAGAGACCATTAGTGGACTAGAAAACAGAGAACAGGAACGCAGAGAAGCTGATGCAGAGAGAGATAAAAGGATCTCCAGGACTTCTAAGAGAGCTGAGTGACCAATCAAAATGCAACAATATCTGCATTGTAGGGGTACCAGAAGAAGAAGAGAGAGAAAAAGGGATAGAAAGTGTCTTTGAAGAAATAATTGCTGAAAACTTCCCCAAACTAGGGGAGGAAATGGCCTCTCAGACCACAGAGGTACACAGAACTCCCATGACAAGGGATACAAGGAGGGCAACACTAAGACACATAATAATTAAAATGGCAAAGATCAAAGACAAGGACAAACTATTAAAGGCAGCAAGAGATAAAAAAAAAGGTTACCTACAAAGGAAAACCTATCAGGCTATAATCAGACTTCTCAACAGAAACCCTACAGGCCAGAAGAAAATGGCATGATATGCTTAATGCAATGAAACAGAAGGGCCTCGAACCAAGACTACTGTATCCAGCACGATTATCATTTAAATAAGAAGGAGGGATTAAACAATTCCCAGACAAGCAAAAGTTGAGGAAATTTGCTTCCCACAAACCACCTTTACAGGGCATCTTACAGGGACTGCTCTAGATGGGAGCACTCCTAAAAAGAGCACAGAACAAAACACCCAACATATGAAGAAGGGAGGAGGAGGAATAAGAAGGGAGAGAAATAAAGAATCATCAGACCGTGTTTATAATAGCTCAACCAGCAAGTTAAGTTAGACAGTAAGACAGTAAAGAAGCTAACCCTGAACCTTTGGTAACCACAAACTTAAAGCCTGCAATGGCAATAAGTACATACCTTTCAATAATCACCCTAAATGTAAATGGACTGAATGCACCAATCAAAAGACACAGAGTAATAGAATGGATAAAAAAGCAAGATCCATCCATATGCTGCTTACAAGAGACTCACCTTAAACCCAAAGACATGCACAGACTTAAAGTCAAGGGATGGAAAAAGATATTTCATGCAAACAACAGAGAGAAAAAAAGCAGGTGTTGCAATTCTAGTATCAGACAAAGCAGACTTCAAAGTAAAGAAAGTAACAAAAGATAAAGAAGGACATTACATAATGATAAAGGGCTCAGTCCAACAAGAGGATATAACCATTATAAATATATATGCACCCAATACAGGAGCACCAACATATCTGAAACAAATACTAACAGAACTAAAGGAGGAAATAGAATGCAATGCATTCATTCTGGGAGACTTCAACACACCACTCACTCCAAAGGACACATCCACCAGACAGAAAATAAGGACACAGAGGCACTGAACAACACACTAGAACAGATGGACCTAATAGACATCTACAGAACTCTACATCCAAAAGCAACAGGATACACTTTCTTCTCAAGTGCACATGGAACATTCTCCAGAATAGACCACATACTAGGCCACAAAAAGAGCCTCAGTAAATTCCAAAAGATTGAAATCCTACCAACCAACTTTTCATACCACAAAGGCATAAAACTAGAAATAAACTTGTACAAAGAAAGCAAAAAGGGTTACAAACACATGGAGGCTTAATGACATGCTCCTAAGTAATCAATGAATCAATGACCAAATCAAAATGGAGATCCAGCAATATATGGAAACAAACAACAACAACACTAAGCCCCAACTACTGTGGGACACAGCAAAAGCAGTCTTAAGAGGAAAGTATATAGCAATCCAGGCATATTTAAAGAAGGAAGAACAAACACAAATGAATGGTCTAATGTAACAATTATCGAAATTGGAAAAATAAGAACAAATGAGGCCTAAGGTCAACAGAATGAGGGACATAATAAAGATCAGAGAAGAAATAAATAAAATTAAGAAGAATAAAACAATAGCAAAAATCAATGAAACCAAGAGCTGATTCTTCGAGAAAATAAACAAAATAGATAAGCCTCTAGCCAGACTTATTAAGAGGAAAAGAGTCAACACAAATCAACAGAATCAGAAACGAGAAAGGAAAAATCACGACAGACCCCACAGAAATACAAAGAATTATTAGAGAGTATGGTGAAAACCGATATGCTAACAAGCTGGAAAACCTAGGAGAAATGGAGAACTTCCTAGAAAAATACAGCCTTCCAAGACTGACCCAGAAAGAAACAGAAAATCTAAACAGACCAAATACCAGCAACGAAATTGAAGGGGTAATCAAAAAACTACCAAAGAACAAAAACCCCGGGCCAGATGGATTCACCTCGGAATTTTATCAGACATACAGAGAAGACATAGTACCCATTCTCCTTAAAGTTTTCCAAAAAATAGAAGAGGAGGGAATACTCCCAAACTCATTCTATGAAGCCAACATCACCCTAATACCAAAACCAGGCAAAGACCCCATCAAAAAAGAAAACTACAGACCAATACCCCTGATGAATGTAGATGCAAAAATACTCAACAAAATATTAGCAAACCGAATTCAAAAATACATCAAAAGGCTCGTACACCATGACCAAGTGGGATTCATCCCAGGGATGCAAGGATGGTACAACATTTGAAAGTCCATCCACACCATCCACCACATCAACAAAAAGAAAGACAAAAACCACATGATCATCTCCATAGATGCTGAAAAAGCATTTGACAAAGTTCAACATCCATTCATGATAAAAACTCTCAGCAAAATGGGAACAGAGGGCAAGTACCTCAACATAATAAAGGCCATTTATTATAAACCCACAGCCAACATTATACTGAACAGCGAGAAGCTGAAAGCTTTTCCTCTGAGATCGGGAACTAGACAGGGATGCCCACTCTCCCCACTGTTATTTAACATAGTACTGGAGGTCCTAGCCACGGCAGTTAGACAAAACAAAGAAATACAAGGAATCCAAACAGGTAAAGAAGAAGCTAAGCGGTCACTATCTGCAGATGACATGATACTGCACATAAAAAAACCCTAAAGACTCCACTCCAAAACTGCTAGAACTGATATCGGAATACAGCAGAGTTGCAGGATACAAAACCAACACGCAGAAATCTGTGGCTTTCCTATACACTAACAATGAACCAACAGAAAAAGAAATCAGGAAAACAACTACATTCACAATTGCATCAAAAAGAATAAAATACCTAGGAATAAACCTAGCCAAAGAAGTGAAAGACTGATACTCTGAAAACTACAAGTCACTCTTAAGAGAAATTAAAGGGGATACTAACAAATGGAAACTCATCCCATGCTCATGGCTAGGAAGAATTAATATCGTCAAAATGGCCATCCTGCCCAAAGCAATATACAGATTAGATGCAATCCCTATCAAACTACCAGCAACATTCTTCAATGTACTGGAACAAATAATTCAAAAATATATATGGAAACACCAAAGACCCCGAATAGCCAAAGAAATCCTGAGAAAGAAGAATAAAGTAGGGGAGATCTTACTCCCCAACTTCAAGCTTTACTATAAAGCCATAGTAATCAAGACAATTTGGTACTGGCACAAGAACAGAGCCACAGACCAGTGGAACAGACTAGAGACTCCAGACATTAACCCAAACATATATGGTCAATTAATATTTGATAAAGGAGCCATGGACATACAATGGCAAAATGATAGTCTCTTCAACAGATGGTGCTGGCAAAACTGGACAGCTACATGTAGGAGAATGAAACTGGACCATTGTCTAACCCCATATACAAAAGTAAACTCAAAATGGATCAAAGACCTGAATTCCATTAAACTCGTGGAAAAAGTCATGAAACCATTAAACTCGTGGAAAAAAAACAGGTAAAAACCTCTTAGACATAAATATGAGTGACCTCTTCTTGAACATATCTCCCCGGGCAAGGAAAACAACAGCAAAAATGAACAAGTGGGACTATATCGAGCTGAAAAGCTTCTGTACAGCAAAAGACACCATCAATAGAACAAAAAGGAACCCTAGAGTATGGGAGAATATATTTGTAAATGACAGATCTGATAAAGGCTTGATGTCCAGAATATATAAAGAGCTCACGTGCCTCAACAAACAAAAAACAAATAAACCAATTAAAAAATGGGCAGAGGAACTGAACAGACAGTTCTCCAAAAAAGAAATACAGATGGCCAACAGACACATGAAAAGATGCTCCACATCGCTAATTATCAGAGAAATGCAAATTAAAACTACAATGAGGTATCACCTCACACCAGTAAAGATGGCTGCCATCCAAAAGACAAACAACAACAAATGTTGGCGAGGCTGTGGAGAAAGGGGAACCCTCCTACACTGCTGGTGGGAATGTAAATTAGTTCAGCCATTGTGGAAAGCAGTATGGAGGTTCATCAAAATGCTCAAAACAGACTTACCATTTGACCCAGGAATTCCACTTCTAGGAATTTACCCTAAGAACGCAGCAATCAAGTTTGAGAAAGACAGATGCACCCCCATGTTTATCGCAGCACTATTTACAATAGCCAAGAATTGGAAGCAACCTAAATGTCCATCGATAGATGAATGGATAAAGAAGATGTGGTACATATACACAATGGAATATTACTCAGCCATAAGAAGAGGGAAAATCCTACCATTTGCAGCAACATGGATGGAGCTGGAGGGTATTATGCTCAGTGAAATAAGCCAAGTGGAGAAAGAGAAATACCAAATGATTTCACTCATCTGTGGAGTATAAGAACAAAGGAAAAACTGAAGGAACAAAACAGCAACGGAATCACAGAACCCAAGAATGGACTAACAGGTACCAAAGGGTAAGGGACTGGGGAGGATGGGTGGGTAGGGAAGGATAAGGGGGGGGAAGAAGAAGGGGGCTATTAAGATTAGCATGCATAATCGGTGGGTGGGAGAAAGGGGACAGCTGTACAACACAGAGAAGACAAGTAGTGATTCTACAACATTTTGCTATGCTGATGGACAGTGACTGTAAAGGGGTTTATAGGGGGGACCTGGTATAGGGGAGAGCCTAGTAAACATAATATTCTTCATGGAAGTATAGATTAATGATAACAAAAAAAACAGAAAGAAAGAAAAGGGGGATTACTCCCTGATAGGATAAAACTAACTGTAAATCAATGATTAATGCATGCTTTAAATATCCTCAATTTTGATCACTTAAAGGGTGTCAGATGATCGGCTATGGAGGTACATTTTTCTGATAATATTCCTTTCTCTAAAAAAAAAAAAAAAAGCAGTTCCTGTGTGCTGACCTCCAATGAGTTCTACACAGTAGTATAAAGGGCATATCAAAGTGTGGGCAAAGGGTCTGTTTGTGTTTATACAGAGGATCAGAGACTAATTTGGCTACCCAGAAAATGAACTAAGATATGATATGAGGAAGAACTTCCAACATCAGCACTCTCTGGAAGACTCATACCAGACGATAATCATCAAAAAACCTCAACAAAGATCCAGGCAATACTGCAGTTGTAGCTGCATTCATCCCACTGGCTCCTGGACTTGCCATGGGAATGAAGAAGGAGATATCTAAGCTGGCCAGTGCATACAGTAAAACAACAAATTTCACTGGATCTATACTGTTGGAACTCAACCAAGAATTAGGAGAAGTGCAAGTTGTAGCGCTCCAAAATCTTACGACTACAGACTATCTACTGTTTAAAGAACATATGGGATGTGAACAGTTCCCAGGAATGGGTTGTTTTAATTTGTCTGATTTCTCCCAGACTGTTCAAGTTCAGTTGGACAATATCCACCATATCATAGATAAATTTTCACAAATGCCTAGGGTGCCTAACTGGTTTTCTTGGTTTCACTGGAGATGGCTGGTAATTATAGATCTGCTTTGGTTATGTAACTGTATTCCTATTATGTTAATGTGTGTGCACAATTTAATTAGTAGTTTAAAACCTATACATGCTTAAGTTACTCTACAAGAAGATATGTGAAAGAAATAATCAATCTTCCCATGTTTTCTTCCGTCTGCTACTTCTATAGCTTTTCTTCTTCCTTCCTAACTACAACCCTTAAATAGAATTCGTGCCTCATATCGAATTTACTGAGTATCATAACTCCTCCAAGTGGTAAAGATACCTCAAGACAAATGCTGGGCATAAAAGCCACAGGGCATAAATCTGCAAAGAAGTAAAAAGCTAACCTTTTCAAACAATATGGCTTCTCTCTCACTTACCAACTTTACATTTCCCTGTATGTTCCCAGAAGATGACTGGTTAGCCAGAGATGGGTAAGATTCCTCAAGGGAGGAACAACCTAAGACAGGCACAGTCGCAGGGGGGCCATCAGGTGAGAAATTGGGGATCAACAGAGGTGAGGCTTAGAACCTCACCCCCACTGTTTTGAGAGAAATCTTCTGCATCCGTGGATGTTTTACTGCCCTTGTCTAGCTTGGATTAACACATAGTCTACAGGCACACACCTGATCATCTACATTTGCTCTCTTACAACACTAAACTATGTTTTCTACCTTTATCTTGCATCTACCTACCACCTCAGCATTTTATTAAAAATAATAATAATAATAATAAAGGGAGAAATGTGGGATCCACATATAAATCAAGTATAAAAATCAAACAAATATTCATATTTGACCTGATTGTTTATAGTTTATAATGCTTGATCAAAACCAAAAGTTTCTGTGATGACTGCCCTTGTACTGTTCACCATGTAAGAACTTATTCACTATGTAAGAGCTTGTTCACCATGTAAGAACTTGTTCGTTATGCTTCAGAAGATTGGACACTGATGAAAATTAGGCTTGGGGTGGATTAATGATTGTGCATTGAGCATTGAGTCCCCTATACAGAATTTTATTGTTGTTAACAACCATTTGATCAATAAATATGAAAGATGCCCTCTAAAAAAAAATAGATTTAGATCCTTCAATAAAAGTATAAAAAGGTAATACAGTTATAAATTATTTATGGGATATCATAATATTAAAGATATTTTTAAATAAAATACTCTTTTGCACTTATAAATCCAAGTTGTAAAAATTAGTATTAGAGTTGGGAAGGGTGTGACAAGTCAGGAACTCTCATAATTTTGTGAAATGTTTCTGGAAAAACTTCTTAGAATATATGAGAGGCCTGATAGAGTTTCATAGCCTATGACCAACTAAATTTCTTGAAAATTATCCTTTAAGGTGTAATCAGAATGTAGACAAATAGTGCCATGTAGTTTGTTTTGTTTATTATTTTAATAGTAAAATCCTGGATATTTCCTAACATCTAATAATAGGGGTGAGTCCAAATTAGCATATATCTGTATAATGGAATACTATGCAACTATTAAAATTATTATTTGTAAAATTATTTAATAATATAGAAATGCTAAATATACAACTCTAATTGAAAATAGAGTAAATATACTTGAAACCAATATAATATTATATACCAACTATTTTTCAATTTAAAAAAACAGAGGACAGAGTTGTAATATGATTGTAGTTTAAAGAAAAATGCAAATAGATGTATTTAAGTTTAAGGAAATTTGCCAATATGGTAACAGGGATAATGTCTGCTCAATTTTTATGTTTTTTCTTTGGTACTAGTGTTCATTTTCTAAATGTTCTACAAAACCCACACATTGTTTGAATCAATGGGCTTTGTTTTTGTTTTAGATGTTCAATAAACAGCTGAATGGCCTGACATACACCTTTGGAAAATGAACAGAAAAAAATGTGAGGTTATCCATGAGAACAGAAACCATTGGCAGAAATTCCATACATTTTTTTCTTCAAACTCTCATTTTTTTGCTCCCTTTTTGATTTACCAGTTTGGGCTACCAGAGAAAAAATCCCTAGAATTCCTTTCAATCAACACTTCTTCATTCCCTCAAGTCCTAGGAATCCTTCCTCCAGGCAGTAACTGATTCTTCTTGGGTGCTCATGTTAACTCCTAAGAGCATAATAAATAACTTACAGGGAATGAAAAAAAGAAAACAGAAAGCAAGAGGTTTCAACAAATTTTTGGCAGGTTAAAAAAAGGGAAGAAAAGAAAATCTGTGTGAAAGCATGGAGAAGTGGTAGCTATTAAAAAAAGAAAAAGAAAGAAACCCAAACTTGGATAACTAAATACATGGAGAGTAAGGGATATAGATTGACTACAAATTAAATAATTAGATGTTAATATATAAAACTATAAAACCACCCACCATAGTTCTCTTCCTATTACACAAAACACCCAAATACAAGTATTTGTATCCCTTCCAAAGTCAAAAGTGGAGATACTCTGTAAAGAAATTGAACACAGTTTTAAAAGAAAATTAGGGCAGCTTTGGTGGGTGTCAGCACTACAGGGCAAATCTCCCATATGATGGTATTTTGGGGGATTAGCACTAAAGTCAGACAATTAACAAGCCCCTGCCCACTTATAGAGATAGCAAAATAAATGAAAACCATCTATGAAATGAAAATGGCATCTCCTCATCCACAACATTTAATGCCACAAAACAACAGAACAGTGTCTTCAAAGATCTGAGAGCAAAGGATTTGCAACCTGAAAATTGATTCCAGCATAATTATAAATCAGTCAAATGTAGGGATGAAATAAAGACATAAATCAAACAAGAAGACAGGATAAAGATATATTCAAACATGCAAAGGCCCAAAAGGTTAACTCCCACATATCTTTTTTTAAGAGACTGAGTCAAAAGACAGTCTATAATTATTTATAATTAATGGAACAAGAAATTACACATCATTTATTATTTAAAGTTGCAAAAGTAAGTAATAAAGTAACCAAAACTAGTAATACAACAATATTGGGGGAAAGGAAGGAAAGGGCTGAGGATATATGTGAGCTAAGTCATCAACTATAATTCTAAGAAGTCAGTATTAAGAGATAGTAATATAAGGATCAAAATAATTCAAATTAGGAAAACTTTAAAAAAGTGGTATGGGGAGAGGAGTGGAAAGGCAATATATAGATGCTTTTTATTAGTGGAAGTCCTATTCTAAATTACTGTGAAATTATGGACATGAATCATTTTTTCAAGTTAGAAAATTTTGAAATCAATGGTAGGTGAGGAAGTGGAGATTGGACCTATAGTCAACTCTCTAGGGAAGCTTAGCGATGAAAGGGAGCAGAGAAATGGGGAAATAAGGTGACAGGGATGAGGTAAAAAAAAATTACGTCAATTTGTTTTTTCAATGGAAAATGAGTACATTTGTACATTGATTGAAATGATACAAAAACACAAAAAAACACAACAGTTTTGTACCCCACCCATTGCCGGCAAAAAGGCAGTACCCAAGCTAATTAGAAGGTGAGGACCATTTTATAAAGAAAACTTACACCCTCATTAGTATCATCCCAGTCCACCTGCCATCTCCAAATGTTTATCTTCAAACCTTGAAGTGTCGTATCAAAGCTGATGTCCTGAACAGCTTCCCATTAGAAATTAAGTTTATTTGAACTGTCTCTGTTGGGAAGCTTCACTTGAAAAGATTTCTCTGTCATGTTTCTTTAGCCTGATCACGCTGCACAATAGATGAGTGGAAATCAAGATTGGCTGGCGTCTTTTGCTTAATTCAGAGAAAATGGACAGTGAAGTGCTCAAGGAAACATAGCTTTTGATAAGGCATCAAGCTGACCTAGTTCCTCTATTCTGGGGAAACTGAACTATCATAAAGCCTACCTGGGAATTTTTCCCCCAGAAGTACTGGAGGTAAGGCAGAGTGGTCAGCCGCCCTGGGTCACCTTCCCCAGCACCTCCATTTCACCAGGGGAAGGGACGGTGGGCAGCTCAGTCAGGCAGCCACAACAAGCTTGCAGGGCTCTCCTCAGCATGGCTGAAAGGGCATTTGGCCAGACGTTAGACATCCACTGCCACAGTCACAGCCCTGCATAATCGCGTGGAACAGTTAGAGCGATTGCCTGACATCCTCTGACAAAAGGCCAGTCTGTGCCTCAATGGAAGTTTTTTTCTTAAAGGCTATACTGACACTCTCAGCTGTCCTAGGAAGTCTAAAGCAAATACCCAGTCCGACATGAGGCTGAAGACCTCGGATGCCCAGAAGAGGAAGAATGAAGGTGGTAGTGGGCAAACAGGTGTTACTGGGTTTCTAATGATTAAAGATGTCACCCTGTCTTCAAGAATAGGCATCATTACTGCTATTGCTCATGAAATTAATGTATTTGATTCATGTCAACCATTCCCGTTCAGACTTAGCTGAAGGTATTCAAGTAAAATAGGCCAAGAACGAATGTCTTGTCTATCTATTCTTAGATCACTTGATTCTTACTTCATATCCTGGACCCCAGGACAAGGTGGGCTCTTCTAATATAGAAGAGGACATTTCAGCTCCACGCTGTAAGTAAGATTAACTTTCTTGATCAACTTGGAAAGATCCAGGGTTCCCAGGAACAACAAAATAAATTCGGACAATGGCCAACAGGCAAACTTATCTCTTCTCATAGAGCACTACCTGACACATAGTAATGAACTATTAGATGAATGAACTATTAGACCAGCCCCCATCAGGGGATAGTGATGGCTGCCTGGAGAGCTGACATGAGTGGGAGGGAGGTACATGAGCATTTATTCACACCTCCCCTGGGCTCTGGGGGGTGAGTAGCCCCACGTGTGCCGTAAGTGAATTTTCAACTAAGCATTCCTTCAAGTCCCAATGGAGTGGTAAATAAGAAAGGGAGTGTAGATTGAACTCCTGGTGACTCAATATTTTATTATGTAAGAATGATTATTACTTATTCTGGGAGACTCTGTGTTTCTGGGCTAGTATTTGTACTTTGAGTTTTGACAGCCATAGCCATACTACCAGAGTGTCAAGCATTAGTTCAGGTATTTCTGGCAGTAATGAAGTTTTTTGGCTGAAGTGTGCTCACCTTCTGGCCACTACTGTTCCCCAGACTCTGAGGAACTTTTGGTAAAGCCTAACATGATAAGATGGTGCCCTTTTTTGACTCAATAAAGCCACCAAACAGGGCCTTCTGAAGTTCTACCAAACTGCTGACAAATCTAGAATTACTTTTTCATAAAATTGATATTTTAGAGAGATTTTTCACAACTATTTTTATAAGAAAGAATTGAAGAGGAACATGGTACCAAGTTTTATAGGCATATAGTGGCTAAACTGTACTCTATATTGCAAATGATTACCATAAATATAAGACATTTTTTATTTTTATACAATTACTGTTCAATATCTTTAGAGAGTGACTGCTAAAAAATGTGGGGTTTTTTACATTTTTTAGGATTTTTTTCTCTAGCTGTTGCTGGTGCTTACATAAATAAAAGACTCCAAAGTCTGCATAAGTGAGTAGTAAAATGAACAATATAGTGTTGAATAATGGGGGGAAAGCCCTGGACCCATTGAGGTTGTAATTTTGGTTCTATCTCTTGCAGGCTGTGTGACATTAGGAAAGTGGCTTAACCTCTCTGTAAAATGAGGATCTAATATTGGCATTGAAGAGTGGTCGGGAGAATTAGCTAGGATGACATACATCAAGAATAGCACCTGTCACAGGGAAGTTTCTTAGGAAACTCAAGGTACCATTATGATGTTAAACAGGATAAAGAATATGCTTCTTAAGGACTAGCAGTAAGAGACTTGGGAAAGGGCTGAAGTTTGTATATGTAGACAAAAATATAAGAAACAATGCCTGCCACTCCACTGAGAAGTAATGGCATTAGTATTTCTTAGGATAGCGGAACAATGGGGCTTTGTGAAGGTGGCTCCGGGGAAAAGGAGAGCAGGGAGGCAGGAAGAGGGAGCGCCTGGCCGACAGGGCAATGGAGGAAACAGCCAGGAGGAGGAGAAGGCGGTGCATGTCCCTACCGCTGAGCACCCTAGGCCACCCTCTGCTCTGGACTGAACTGAGAGCTAAAGGGCCCTCTGAGCAGGACTAGAAATCTACTGGAGGGAGCGATGGGTACTTACTATGAAGCAGGGGAAAGTGGAAACTGGCTGGAGTTTTGGCGGCAGCATTCATCAGACAGTCTAACTGTTAAAACAATATCATTAACAAAACTCAGGAGTTTACAAAATAAAGGCTTATTTCTCCACTGTGGGTGAAAGTGGGGAAGTCCCTGCTCTGTGCGGTCATTTAGAGGCCCAGGGACCCTTCCATCCTGAGACATCAAGATCCTACCGAGCAGGGCTGGGGGTTCACTGCTGGGGCTTCTGCACTGGGCTGGCAGGGGAAGCAAGAGAGAATGTGGAGGCTCTCATAGGAATGAAAGAAAGTATGGAAAAGGGCTTAGATCTATGTGTAGTAGAGTCACTTCCATAAAGGCAGATACAATGATGTTAAACATAAACATATCAGAAGAAACCAAAATATTCACCAGAACAATGTGTACAGGAACCAAAGTCAGATGAGAAGAAAAGTAGCTTTAAAACTGGCTCTTGTCAGCAAAGAGGAATCAACGTAAACCAGGGAGAAGGGCCAGGGAGCTGCTTGTGCTGGAAACCAGAAGACTGAGAAAGAAAACAATTCTAGGTCATTGTAGATCAGCTTGAATCTCGGGGAGGGAATTGTCCCCTTCACAAGGGGAACAGAGGAAGCAGGACAGAGGGACAGAGACAGGCGGGATGTGCAGCACAGAGGGCTGTGAGGTGGATACGGGGACCCCACACCCTGGAAAACTTCCTAGGAGGTCAGAAGAGGTAAAGCCTTTTACAGCCAAGGGGTCTTCACAGGCTATGAGGAAGCAGATTCTGAAGGGGATCCATAGCACGTGTGTGCACACACACTCGCACACACACACACACACACACACACACACACACACACACACAGAGGAAGTGATCATGGCACCAAATCTCCCCAAGGACAGAGTCATGTAGACCAAGATAAACCAGACAGGATCAAGTGGGCTGAATGATGTTATCAGTGATACTTTCATACTTTTTATATATTCCAAGTTCTCTACAAAAATGATCGTATACATGAACAATTTTCAAAGCCTTTAAAAATGTAATTAAAAGCATAGACATAGTTAGGTGATCTAAGGAAGGGAATCAAATGATCTAGGGGAGAGGACAAAACTATTTCTTTTAAGGTTCTTTAAAGTTTCAGAAGAGTCCGGAAACAATTTCAGAACGTGCCAACTATCCCATCTCTCACCAGCGTTTGTCACTCCCTGTTGGCGTCCCTGATGTAACCAGTGGTGAGAGTGCGCATTATCAAATTGTGTTTCCTTTGTTTATTTCAGAAACAGCAGGGAGGGGTGGTGGAAGTTTACTTTTGCAGCAAGGCTGGATGGAGAAGGAAGTTCGGGAAGTAAAATAAGGTAATGGCAGCAGAAAAGCAGAGCCGCAGGACAGGCGGCAAGTAGTGGCCGCCCTTGTGTGTTCCCCAAACAGCCCCCATGTGTTCTCTGTCTGCAGGAGGGACAGCGGAGGAGTGGCCTAGAAGCAAAGAACACTTTGGATTTAAGGAAGGGTGGGGAGAGTAAATTGGTAAATCATCTCAAGAATCATTAGATGGGTCATATTCTTCAGTCCAT
Organism: Manis javanica; assembly: GCF_040802235.1. Taxonomy (NCBI): domain Eukaryota; kingdom Metazoa; phylum Chordata; class Mammalia; order Pholidota; family Manidae; genus Manis; species Manis javanica. Next base: position 20,746,201 of record NC_133168.1, read on the forward strand.
TCATTTCACTCCTAATTTTGCTAAATGAATTAATCAAAAGAATAAAAAATATAAGTTCTAAGGTTTTTGTTACTATATCAAGTATGTAGTTATTTTTTCAGTACTCCCTTTTTCTGGGAACTGCCCCTCCCATTTTGACACCTTCCAGAGCAGCAATCTTTTTGCAGGTAGGTACTTGCTTCTACCCCCCAAAGGTCAGGACCCTCCTCAGACACCAGCTCCGGGCCTCATGGTGTGGCCCTGATTCCACAATAGCTTCTGCCTCCTTCCCTGCCAGGTGTTCGGAACCAGAAGCAAGAATGAGGTGATTTCTCTTCAGTGGCTCAAACTGCAATGTATAAATTTCTAGAATTTGTAGGCAGCCACGTTGTCTGTCACTGGACTGAAGAAAACGAGAAGTCTGACTGATGCAGAAGAAGAAAACTAAACATCTGCACAGAGAGAAGTACATGGAAAATGGGAAAAGAAACCTTCAAACAAGGATTCTGAGAGTCAGCCTCATTTTTACCTTTTTTTAAGGCTTGGTTACTGAAATTTTCCGGAATTTCATGAATCAACCCAGGAGCAATCTCATAAAGTCAACCTATTTCAAGAAAAACTTCTGTCAATCACAGCTCACAGATCCTCAGTTAATAAAGCTCAAATTTGTATGAAGGAAATGCATTAAAAATAACTTAAATAGATGGCAGTGGGCAAACTGTTAAGTGAAAGATGCATAATTATGCTTTTATTAAATTCATAATTATGAAAACAACACAGCAAATATTTATGTGATCAAATCAGAACACAAAATGACATGAAGATTCTAATTGTAACAGTGCAAAAGGCTGTATATCCCTAAATATTAGAAGAGAGAATGGAATCATTAAAACTTAGGATAATGTTGTTGTAATAATATACAAGAATCAAAATTAAATCTAATCAGAAAGTAAATAATTATATATATACGTGCACAGATACATATACATATTCGTGTTACTTTCAAACATAATGTACAACATTTCAGGAGTGCTAGTAGAAGGAATGCATGCAGTTCAAAATGCATGCACCTTGCATGCAAAACAAGACCCGTGTCTGTCCCACGGTTGTCTAAAGGATTCCAGTATTCTGATTCTCCTTCCTAAGGGCTCTCCTGTGGCCTGTTCACCTACAATGTGAACAGAGCCCAGTATTTGTGAAGTCCTGGCAGGGGTACTGAGCTGTAGATAAATCAATAAGAAAGCAGCCTTAGTCCCAGGGCTTCGCATGAACACAAGACTGAAAAGCACCTCGCCTTCGCCATCACGAGCTTCTCTAGCCTTCGCTGCCCCTGCATCCGGGATGAGTGACAGCTCAGTTTCAGTGCAGGAATTACCAGTGCACATATCACAGCCAAAGGAAAAGAACTAGAAGTTTAAAACTTGATGTTACACCCATTTCCTCTGGTAAGAGAAAAGCAGCTCTCATAGAGGCATTGTTTTTATTTGTTTTCTAAAATCCACAGAATTAATCATTTCTAATATTCATACCTTATTATGTCGCTGTGAAAAGAAAGGAAAGCCTTAATAACTACAGTCCTGGGGACGGGCACATAATCACTGCCTACACAGCATCCGCGGCTAACACAGTCCTCACCCTTCAACTAGTAGCAGCTGCCACTTACCAAGGGTCCGTTCTGCATGGGCACTGTTTCGAAGCCTAACAAACCTCATCCCGTTAAGGCTCAGACAACCCTCTGATGCAGGCATTCTCTCCCCATTTCACAGAGGATGACACTGAGAGTTGAAAAATCTCAGGACCTAACTACAGGTCACTCTCCTTCTAAGTGGAGAACCAGAATCCAAAACCAGGACTTCGCTCACTGCAAACGATCCATTTCTACCAAAGTCTGACACAGCACGTATCTAATGATGGCGATGACCAGAGCCAGATCTCAGCGGAAGCAGAACTGAAGTCCATCTGTGTGATCCGGTAGAACTAAGTGTTCCGAGGGTCAGGTACATGTCTGCTGCCACAGAGAAGCAAGGCTCGGTCCATCTCGGGGCTCACAGCCGACTGCGGACAGGGGAGCCCCCGAGGAGGCTCCGTGCCCGTGAGTGTCGCAGGGCTGCCCCTCTGCCCTGCCGCGGAGGAGAGGGGCGAGGACGGAGGGCTTGCAGGGCCCCCTGTAGGCCCGACTCCCTGGACCCTGAGGTTCTCAGGTCCGTGGCAGTGCCGACGGTGGGCGAGGTGTCTTAGCAGCCGGCCACTTCCCTCCTCAGCTTTCTCCGGTTCTACCAAGGCCTGAGACGGCGCAGCGCTCCCCTTCCCGGTGTGCGAGCGGGAAGCCAGGTGGGACACGGAGCGAGGGGCACTTTAAAACCCCATCTGCACTATTTCACAGCAGCTTCACTTTGCTCTGCCTTACCTTTTGGACATCTGTGTAAGAACATGTTTGGAGTAAAGGGTCCACTACTTAAAAAAAAAAGTAGTGTTTGAAAACCTCTGAATTAGGTGATTTTTACACTTTTAAAAGGAAAAAGCACAGCAGCACTTGCCTAGGCAATAACAAACCAGAATACTTTGTGTCACCGTAACTGAAGCATTAAACAGCCATGAACTTTAAGCCATCCACCAAAGGTGACAAATGGCTGAGAACTTTGAATGCCCCCCTGTGCTAGAATCCTTCTGAATGTAACTGAGTCTTACCTGACCAGTGAGCAGTGGAACTTGCTGACCCAGCTCTGTGTAAACTCCAGGACGCACCTTTGCCCTATCCAGAGCACACGCTCATTTTCTAACACAAGTCACCCTGAGCTCTCCCCCTTGGAGAACAGCTCAGAGAATGCTTTCGGGGGACTCTCGTTTCCTCGCCTGACAAGTGAATGAACTCAGCTCTGCTCTGTTATCCCTGCTGTGGTCATTCTTTTCCTTGTCAGCTTCCTCCTAATGCGGGCACGCTGGGATGATCATGGACATCCTGAGGGTTTTGGGCTGGTCTTTCCTGGGCCATGAGTGCAGGAGGCGGCTGCCTTACCAGGAATGCTCTCCATAGGCCATGAACATTCAGATGGGTAGCAAGGTTACCCCTCATGTTACTACCACAATCTCCTGTAATTTGTGAGCAGGACTACATTATAGTGAGAATTTTTCCCTTCCAAATTGACTTAATAATATAAAACTAAGAAACAGAAACAGTTTTATTTGAGACATCTGGCTAGTTTGAATCAGGTTTTTAATCCAATTTTTAAACTTTTTTCTCTGAAAATAAGTCCCTTGTAAGGTTTTATCTTGAGGAGATAAACAGGCTTAATAGAAAAAGCAAAACAAATTTTGAAGCTCAGGAAGGTCTCACTGCTTCTCATCTCATCTTTCACCCACTGTCGAGGGCAGACAGGGCTCCCGCCTTCATGCAAGTCAGACCTGTTCCTTCCTGTGCATTCAAATATCTCTATATATTCTTTTAAGCTTGAACTCTCTAGCTGAACTGGAAGAGCTCATGCTCACCACGCTGGCTCTATTCAGATTCCTTGCCTGTGCTGTACACTCCCGAGCACCTATGTGAGAAGAGAAACCTCTGCAGAAAGAAGAAAACTAGTTGGCTGGCGAGTCGGTTCCAGGTCCTGGCAGCCAGGAGCAGCTTTCGTGGGTCAGATTAAAGAGGAGAAGATACCGTGTGTTAATGGTGGAATCCAGGAGACAGGGACAGTGATATTCACTGTAAAATCACCTTTGCTATGTGTTTAAAAGTTTGTGTAATAATATCTTAGAAAAAACAGTAAATGCTTGATTTGTTGCTTAACTGATAGAAACTCTAAATCCCAAATTCACCTTGGAAACAAGTGTTAGTGAAGGATAGACCTATAAAACGGGACCTTAAGAGCTCTCCCTTAGGCCCACCTGTAGGCAGGCCCATTCTCAGGTACCCTGAATGATGAGACCAGTCTGTCCCCTCACCAGCCGCTAAGTTCATTTGGCACGTAGGGGGATAGACAGGCTGCTGGAGGCAGAACTGTGAGGTTCTGCTTGCCTCTTTCCTTTTCCAAGGATGTCCCCTTATTCTCCCTGCCCCACCCCCCATCAGAGACTCAGGGCCCTCTAGTTTCTAAAACTCTCTCCCTCCATCAAAAAGGAAGAAACTTCAGGGCCCATGTTCTAAGAGTCTCAGATATTTACATCTTATGTCCTGCATTTTTTACTTACTTAACCAAAAGTGGTTTTGCAACCAAACAAGCTGGTGCTAATGATTCATCCATGTGTCTGAGCATGGGAAGCTTTCTCCTACATCTGACTCCGAAAAGCTTAAGGTGTTACAGAGCAGAGAAGTTTCAAGGTCAGAGATGGGAAGCTCTTTAAAGATTAAATAGTCCAATTGCCTACTGTCTAATCTGTGCAACCTTCCAGGATAAACCTGAGCTTTGAAAACTTGTATGAATTGTACAGGGAAGCCACAGAGTAAGAATCTGATGAATAGCCTTTTTCCTCTAAGTGGAGGCAAGATGTGGATTAGAACAAACTGTTCCAGTAAGCTGTAGAATTATGCTGGGTCCTGAAGGCTCTATCTAGAACATTTCTAAATAAATTACTATGGAGCATAATGTGTGATATCAAAATGATCCTACAAAAGACATTGCTCCTATAAATCATGAAACACTCAGAACAGGAATAACGTTCAATCTCTCCAACTAAAAGGGTTTTTTGAAGAGTATTTACTTTAGATCAGAGTTACCTTACTGGAGAAAGCTTTAACTTCTCAGAAGTCTCTTGAATTATTTATTTCCCCAGTTGGTTTAAACCCAGCTCAGAAAAATGTTACATCCAACCCTTGATTCTTCCTGAAAAGAAAGTCTTAGGTCCTTTTGACTGATGAAAATCTAATGCAAGACCTGCTGGAGACATACTGTAGTAGCTAGAAGGGTTAATGGAAGGAGATACATAAAGACTATTAAAGAGTGCCGAAGAATATAGAAAGGCACTCTTCGAGTTGGAATTCAGAAACCACAGCGGCAGGGGCGTGTATCAGTTTCACTCTGGTAGAGATGGACAAGCTCTGAAATGCGAGGCAACGGTGGCTACTATTTGATTAGTTTTACTTTCTCAGCAGAGACCATGACATTCCTGGCTGCAACCCAGATATCAGAACGGCTTATTCACGTCAAGAAAAACAAAGCGAGTGAGGCCTGCCTAGTAAGAAAGGCTAATTACACTAATAGTTTATGTTGAAGGCACACCTCCATGTAAACTGAAGGGAAATTTTTAAATGATGCTAAAGTTACCGGCACTTTGTTTTCTGTCTCATCAATTCCATTTTTCCTTTTAGGAGGATTCCATGAGGGATATTGTAGACCTGATATCATTAAAATTATCTGCTTAATAACTTAATGACTGTACCTAGCCTTTCAGACACTGTCTCTGTTTGCCCCTAATTAAATAAGGTACCCAGAGGAAGAGTGCCTTCTAAATCACTGACAACATCCTCTCATCCATCCATTCATTCATCTGTGTAACAAACAGGATGAAGTGTCTACCATGTCCTGGGTGGATTGAGTGGCAGATGTAATGACTGTCTTTGCATCGTGAAATACTGGAAACAATAAACAACCCACAGTTAGATCAAAGCACTTTACAGGTAAAAAATATTGAGAATAAAGAGCCGAGTCCACACAGATAATTTGTAAGAGTCATGACTAGCCTTCAGGGGTTTCCTCTTCTTGGTAGAAAGACCTCTGGATATAAATGAGAAAAATGACTCAAATCTCAGCTTGGCCATTTACTAGCAATTTGACTTTGGGGAAGGTACTTCTAAAATGTGATTATTTTTTCCCTAGGATTACTGTAAAATTAAACCAGATAAAATATATGAAATGCCCTAACACAATGTGTGGCCCATTATAGGCCTGAAAAATTATTTAGTAATGGATTCTCTCCATGGTTCACCATACTCTTCATAACTGCCAATATGTTCCCCAAAAGGTTCACCTTCATCCAACCACTGATTTATTAAGGAACTGTCCCTGTTTTCTGTCTAAAATGGGCCAAGCTTCCAGCCTATGGTTGAATAATTTCTTTATGCTTCTTCTGGTATCAGGGCTGCTGATGGCCTGTACCACGGCTTTAAGAGAGTACCCCCTTCTCCCATACACATGCTGATGTAGTCCCACATCAAGCAGCCATCTCTTAGCTGAGAGCTCTTATGCAATGATCAACCTGCCTGGTATGGCTCTGTAGAGGGTCTGAAGCCCTTTGAAAATGTTCCCATTTACTCACTTATTCCACCAACAATTACCCACTAGCATCATCAACAGGGGCTAGTTGTTGGGACATAGAGATGGACTATATAGAGTTACATTCTAAAGTGACAGGTGTGGTGCCTATGCCCACAGAGTTCATCTGTATGTATTATATGTATTGCATGTAATGGTATGTATTGTGTGATATTTGGTTATTTACCAACACTCATGTTAAGTCATTACATGAGGTCATACCAGGGTGCAGAGGGGGGAGACCTCACTAGCTGAGGGAATGGAAGGTTAGCAAGAAAGGCTTTTCAGGGGCAGTAGTTTTTAGAAGAGAGCACAGGGGAAGACTTGGAGCTCTCCAGGGATGGAAGAGGGAAGATAATCTTGGAGATGCTCAGTCAAGCAGCTGTCCAGATGGTTTGATGAGGCCAGAGCTGATGTGCCTCATGAAGAGCACAGGAAGGTGATGCTACAAAAGAAGTAGGCAGGAGCCAGGGGGGGACACTGATGCCTCTACCATGTAAGTAGTGAGGAGGCTTTGAGTGAACCTTACTTAGCAAGAGATACAGCGCAATCATATTTGCATTTAATAAAGATTTCTCCACAGATAAGAAATTGTAAAGAAGGGAGGGCTGACTTAATTCAGAGAGAGTAATTTTAAAACTATTACAATTGCCTTCATGATGAAGGTCTGAATCAAGGCAGTGACCATAGATGAGGAAGAAGGAAGAGATGTGTGTTTGAGAAGCTTAGGAGGTGCATCAGCCAACCCTGGCCACTCACGAGACGTGGGAACTGAGGTTCTAGCAACCTTCTAGAATGACTCCCGCATTTCTGGCTGGGTTAGCTGAATGGGGGTGGGAAATGTGGAGGGTGTTTTCAAATGTTGTTATGTTTTTGCCCAGAGGGAAGGGAATACTGGTTCACTTCTCAGTGCCGTGGCTTTGAGGATATATGTGGGGCATCCAGGGAGAGGCCTGCTCAAGATGCTCCAGTCACAGAACCCACTGGGAGCCAGTGGCCTCTGTGTGAATGCTTGGATGGAGGTGAGTAAACAGAGATCTGAAAGCAGAAATTCAAGAAGGACCAACATTTAAAGGTGGGCCCCAGGAGGAGGCAGATTTCAAATGAGTGCTCTGAGAGGTAAGGAAAGCCTACTAGACTTCCTCAGCTACAAACATGTCTTGTAATCAAGCTACTGTAAAACTGTGGGGAATATGCAGCATCATCTGAATATTAGTGGCAGTCAGAAAACTGAGCCACTGGTCCTAAATTTAAATGATCTATTCCTTGTCACTTCCTTCCTATAGAATACATGGCCTACCAGAAGATGTTCATAATTAGCTTACATACTGAGAAAGAAATTTTTCGCTAGTTTGCATTGCTGATTACCATTAACAAGGGACACTTGTCTAAAGCATGTCATTTTACTATCTGTAGTGGACTCTAGTAAGTCTTCTGTCCATACAACTGTTAATGTGAATGACAAGAAAAGCAATCATAGAGTCATTGGGCTGGAAGGAATGATTAAGATCATTCCAGATCAATGTCCTCAATTTATACATGAGGTCCAGAGAGAATGTGAACTGCCAAAGTTGGCATAGCAACCACAGTATCAAAACTGGAAGCCAGCCTTTCTGAATGTGAGCCTATTGTTCATTCTAGCTCACATATAAGCCAAAGAATGGATTGTATCCCCAAAATTCAACTACATGTTAGGTCTAGAAATTTGCTTTTCTAAGTATGGCCTGTGGACTAGCAGCATGAGAGCTTGTTAACATTGCAGAATCTTAGTTCCCTCTCCAGACCTACTAAATCAGAATCTGCATTTAACAAGAGCCCCTGGTCATTTATTTTTTTATTTTTATTTTTTGAGAGGGCATCTCTCATATTTATTGATCAAATGGTTGTTAACAACAATAAAATTCTGTATAGGGGACTCAATGCTCAATGTACAATCATTAATCCACCCCAAACCTAATTTTTGTCAGTCTCCAATCTTCTGAAGCATAACGAACAAGTTCTTACATGGAGAACAAATTCTTACATAGTGAATAAGTTACATGGTGAACAGTACAAGGTCAGTCATCACACAAACTTTCGGTTTTGATCATGCATTATGAACTATAAACATTCAGTTCAAATATGAATACTCGTTTGATTTTTATACTTGATTTATATGTGGATACCACATTTCTCCCTTTATTATTATTATTTTTAATAAAATGCTGAAGTGGTAGGTAGATGCAAGATGAAGGTAGAAGACATAGTTTAGTGTTGTAAGAGAGCAAATGTAGATGATCAGGTGGGTGCCTGTAGACTAAGTGTTAATCCAAGCTAGACAAGGGCAATAAAACATCCACGGATGCAGAAGATTTCTCTCAAAACAGTGGGGGTGAGGTTCTAAGCCTCACCTCTGTTGATCCCCAATTTCTCACCTGATGGCCCCCCTGCGACTGTGCCTGTCTTAGGTTGTTCCTCCCTTGAGGAATCTTACCCATCTCTGGCTAACCAGTCATCTTCCGGGGGCCATACAGGGAAATGTAAAGTTGGTAAGTGAGAGAGAAGCCATATTGTTTGAAAAGGTTAGCTTTTTACTTCTTTGCAGATTTATGCCCTGTGGCTTTTATGCCCAGCATTTGTCTTGAGGTATCTTTACCACTTGGAAGAATTATGATACTCGGTAAATTCGATATGAGGCATGAATTCTATTTAAGGGTTGCAATTAGGAAGGAAGAAGAAAAGCTATAGAAGTAGCAGACGGAAGAAAACATGGGAAGATTGATTATTTCTTTCACATGTCTTCTTGTAGAGTAACTTAAGCATGTATAGGTTTTAAACTACTAATTAAATTGCATACACACATTAACATAATAGGAATACAGTTACATAACCAAAGCAGATCTATAATTACCAGCCATCTCCAGTGAAACCAAGAAAACCAGTTAGGCACCCTAGGCATTTGTGATAACTTATCTATGATATGGTGGATATTGTCCAACTGAACTTGAACAGTCTGAGAGAAATCAGACAAATTAAAACAACCCATTCCTGGGAACTGTTCACATCCCATATGTTCTTTTAACAGTAGATAGTCTGTAGTCGTAAGATTTTGGAGCGCTACAACTTGCACTTCTCCTAATTCTTGGTTGAGTTCCAACAGTATAGATCAGATCAGTGAAATTTGTTTGGTTTTACTGTATGCACAGGCCAGCTTAGATATCTCCTTCTTCATTCCAATGGCAAGTCCAGGAACCGGTGGGATGCAGCTACAACTGCAGCATCGCCCTGGATCTTTGTTGAGGTTTTTTTGATGATCATCTTCTGGTATGACTCTTGCAGAGAGTGCTGATGTTGGAAGTTCTTCTTCATGTCGTATCTTAGTTTCATTTTCCGGGGTAGCCAAATTAGTCTCTGATCCTCTGTATAAACATAAGCAGACCCTTTGCCCACACTTTGATATGCCCTTTATACCACTATGTAGAACTCACTGGAGGTCACCACACAGGAACTGCTTTTTTGTTTTCTAAGAGAAAGGAATATTATCAGAAAAATGTACTTCCATAGCCGATCATCTGACACCCTTTAAGTGATCAAAATTAAGGATATTTAAAGCATGCATTAATCATTGATTTACAGTTAGTTTTATCCCATCAGGGAGTAATCCCCCTTTTCTTTCTTTCTGTTTTTTTGTTATCATTAATCTACACTTACATGAAGAATATTATGTTTACTAGGCTCTCCCCTATACCAGGTCCCCTCTATAAACCCCTTTACAGTCACTGTCCATCAGCATAACAAAATGTTGTAGAATCACTACTTGTCTTCTCTGTGTTGTACAGTCCTCCCCTTTCTCCCACCCACCCCATTATGCATGCTAAACTTAATACCCCCCTTCTTCTTCCCCCCCCTTATCCCTCCCTACCCACCATCCTCCCCAGTCCCTTTCCCTTCGGTATCTGTTAGTCCATTCTGTGATTCCGGTTCTGTGATTCCGCTGCTGTTTTGTTCCTTCAGTTTTTTCTTTGTTCCTATATTCCACAGATGAGTGAAATCATTTGGTATTTCTCTTTCTCCGTTTGGCTTATTTCACTGAGCATAATACCCTCCAGCTCCATCCATGTTGCTGCAAATGGTAGGATTTGCCCTCTTCTTATGGCTGGGTGGTATTCCATTGCATATATGTACCACATCTTCTTTATCCATTCATCTACCGATGGACATTTAGGTTGCTTCCAATTCTTGGCTATTGTAAATAGTGCTATGATAAACATGGGGGTGCATCTGTCTTTCTCAAACTTGATTGCTGCATTCTTAGGGAAAATTCCTAGGAGTGGAATTCCTGGGTCAAATGGTAAGTCTGTTTTGAGTATTTTGAGGAACCTCCATACTGTTTTCCACAATGATTGAATTAATTTACATTCCCACCAGCAGTGTAGGAGGGTTCCCCTTTCTCCACAGCCTCGCCAACATTTGTTGTTGTTTGTCTTTTGGATGGCAGCCATCCTTACTGGTGTGAGGTGATAACTCATTGTAGTTTTAATTTGCATTTCTCTGATAATTAATGATGTGGAGCATCTTTTCATGTGTCTGTTGGCCATCTGTATTTCTTTTTTGGAGAACTGTCTGTTCAGTTCCTCTGCCCATTTTTTAATTGGATTATTTGTTTTTTGTTTGTTGAGGTGTGTGGAGCCCCTGGTCATTTATTCACATACTAAATTTTGAGAAGCATTGTTTTAGAACTCATATTATATTTTTCCCATAAAAATAATGACCTATCTTTAAAGATAAGTTGACAATGCCATCTTAAAATGTATACAGATGCTAAATATAGAAGATTGCTTTTCTAGAACTACAGTTTCCTAATATTACCTGGGGTTGCAAGGGATTCATATTCTCCAGCCAAATTTAAGACCAAAATCATTTCCACCAACCTACCTTTCTGAGCCCAAAACAAATTCATTCCTAACTTACCTCTGGTAAAAGAGACAAGAGGTATTTCTGGGAGAGTCTCTAAAGAAAAAAAGGGTTTAAAAAAGGGAACCACTGGAGCCACTAGAACTTTGTAAGGAACAGGTGCTTCATGATAATGGACTAAGTATACAGGAGTCAAGCTCTCCCACAGGGACTATTCCTACAGTGGGACAAAGGCCAGGAGCAACCCCTCGTGAGAAAAGGGAAGTCTGAGATCCAGGCAGAAGCCAGCACAAGTAATCTTACAAGTAATCTTAGGAAGGTAAAGATGGACAGAGGTTTCAGCCCTTCAGACACCAGCAAGTTTTTGGCTTCTGAGCATCAGCAGCTAGAGAGGATCTCTTCAAAGGTTAATAAAGTCATGGTGTGAAATGCATAAAAGAGGTGCCATTTGCTAAAAAAAAAAAAAACATTCCTGACTTCACATAGTTATAAGAGCCTGCCTGTGATACCAAAGTGATATTATGAATTAATAAATTCTAAAATTGGCTAATGGAAGTTCCATGAGACCATTGCAAATGATAGCCTGTTTATCTATTGACTCACCTTCTCTTATTTTATTTTTTCTGCTTCTTATCCTCTTTTCTCCCAGCTACCTCCACTCTAACACTCTGCAATTGCAAGTGGATTATTATCCATTTCTGCTGTCAGCCCATATAATGAAGTGGGCTATCAAAATTCCTCTAGAAATTTTTGGGACAGTTGAAAGTGTTATTCCACTAGAATGTCTAGAAGTGACAATACCTTTATCACAGACCTCACAATCATGTCTAGGCACCCAGGTCAGCCAGGTAGGAAACAGGTATATTGCGGTGCCATTCCCAAAGTAAGGCATCTTCAAAGCAGTGGTTTTCTGACTTTAGTGTCATGAAATTCACTGGGAATATTCTGCAAATAAAGGTTCCTGGATCCTGTCATCAAAGGTTTTGATTTTGTAGTCATGTTAGCAGAGCCTGGGAACCTGAATTTTTAGTAAGTACTTTTCCCAAAACAGTGATTCTGGTGCACTTTCTTACAGTTTAAGAAATCCCCAGGTAAGGGATGTTGGACAGAAGTTACCACTTTTTTCTCAAGAGAGAACACACCTCCTTGATTAAACACCCCCGTAGAGCTGAGGCAGCCTGTGGGGATGAGCATCTGGGTGGTCGGGACACCAGAAAAGGGAGGCCTAGAGGAAGAAGGGGTCTCTGAAGGGGGATGACCAAATCGTGGACATAAAAGGATGCGTGTGCTCAAGGCAGATGCTGCGATGTCCCAGCACTGCGCTTGGCCAGGCCTTCAGGCAGGGATTGCTCTTTCTTGGGAGTATGATGAGAGCAGGCAGCTGAAAGTTGTGGTTGCTGGGAGAAGAGGAGATGGTTTGCATGGACCAGATGTTCTGTAGGTTAATTCTTGCAATGAAACTGAGGAGAAGCAAATTAACCCTTGTCTATCCCTAAGTTAATTATTTCTGTGACTCATTAGATATCTGAAATCTATAGCATATTTAATGATGTTATGACTTCCACTTAGTGCTTTACAATAATATCCATTGTGTGAGTGTCTGTCACCTAAGAGGCATCAGACAATCCTATTTATCTCTTAGCAAAACATATTTGATTTGTGTATATATAAAATGTGTTGGTAAGTTGAATCTATACTTGAAAACGCACCTTCTGGCAATAAAGTAAAAAATGCATATAAGTTATATGTACAATTGCCTAATGTGCAAAGCACTATGTTCCTTCCTTCCTCTGGGGCCTTATAACACAAACAGCAATGTGATGACAGCATACATGCCACAGTTGGCAAGGGTCGTGGGGGACAGACAGACACCATAAGGGAGGCAAGAAGGGAGAGCTTCATGTTAACAGCTAGATGGTGGGAGGGGTGAGATGGGGCTGGTATTTCGGATGGGACAAAGATGCGCAGATGGGAAAATACAGGGCAGTTCAGGAAGTAGGGAGTAGCAAGAAATGTATGTAAGTGAGGATCAGTGGAAAGACAAAGCTGTAATTGTAGACATGCTCGTATTTTAAAGAATCTGAAATGCTAGGCTGAGTAGCACTTCCGCGCTTGCGGAAATTTTTTTGAACGAGGAAAGGGGAACAGGAGTGTGAGCTCGGCATTAAGAACGTTACTCTGCACACAGTGTGTGAGAGGAACCGGAGCAGGAGAGACCAGAGCAGGGAGGCCCCCCAGGAGGCACTTGCTGCAGCCCAGGGAGCTGGGCATGAGCCTGCAGTGCCTGGGTCGCACTGACATCTGCGGTCAAATGGATACGTGTGGTGAAGATTGCAGCAAACGTAGGTTCCGTGCAAGGAAGGGAGAAGAGTGGAGGCAAGAAGAGAGGCCAGAGGGAGGAAGCCTCCTGCAGCCGGTTCTGGCTGTCCCAGGACTCACCTCTCCATGCCACTGGCCACGAGGGAGCTGCTTTCTGCGGGTCGCCTGAGGGCTCTGCCTGCTGCCAGGAGCAAAGGCCCTGTGGGCAGCCCCTGAGCCATGGCAGGCTGGAGTTGGTGTAGAAATACGTTTCCTCACTCCTCAGGGACAACCCTGAGACCAGGCCTACACTGTCCCCAGAGGTCCCCGCAGGGCTTCGCCCTACCTGGCGCCTGCTCAGGTCTGCTCTCCTTCCTGGCTTCCCTTCCTTCCCAGTGCCACTTGCTCACCCCACTCAGGGTTCCTTGCATCACATTATCTTCTTAGGTTATTGGATTCTCCTCAGAATCTGCATCTGGAAAAAGCAAGCCCTTTAATGATAGAATTCGTTTAAGTGCTGACTTACGGGAACTGCTGACAAATAGCTGAGAAGTGCGATTAAAGTCATTGAAGATGAGCCGGTATTAATGCTCAAGGACTAGGGAGAATACCAGAAGAGAAAATGGGGGTGAGATGTGGGAGACAGAGCACTGGGTGTGGGCAGAAGATGCGAGGACGAGGAGAGGGCGCTGCACAGATCATGCCACCTTCCCGGAGGCAAGGACAGTGAGTGAAGGCGGCTGGGCCGGGCCCTGCTCAGGTGGGCTTAGGACTTTCCTCATTAGAGTTATTCTCTCTGCACCCCACCTCTCTCAGGACAAAGCAAAGCTAGACTGTTGCTTCAATGATTTTGGTTAGATTGTTTTCAAAGTAGGATCTTCACATGTAGGGTGGGTTGTGTTCCCTGTAAAAGTGATGTGAGTCACCTAAATCTTCCTCTGACTGAACTGTCCCTTTCTGTTAGGGGGCGGCTGTTTATTTTCCTCAGTTCCTGTCCCCGCTGCAACAAAGAACTGAAGGGCAGAGACACAGTAGTGAAACAGAGTAAAAGTTTTATTTAAAGTTACCCACTTAGGGAGAAAGTGAGGAGAGACACACACTTGAGCATCACTTGGAGGACTTGGGCAATGACCTGTGGGCTGCACTTAAGAAAGAGAGATAGTTATTGAGAAGACAGGTCGTGCTCCTGGAAGATGCATTAGCAGTGAGGGAGGGGGCAGCAGAATCCCCCACGGCAGGAGGCTGTGGGGAAGGGAAGGAAGGAGCGGTGCCTTCAGCCCCAACGAGGGTAGAGGAGATACCAAGGGAGGGTGAAGGGGTGGGACTGAGGACCAAACTGTTGCCAAGGCCACCACCTGAGGCACCAGCCTCTCCCATATAAAAGGCCAGCCCAGTTGTAAGTAAGAAAGTAAAAATGCAACAACCATGGGCTCCTAAGGGGGAGGAGCTGCCCCCTCCCAGGTTGTGGAGCACTCCATGCTCCGCCCCCATACCCAGGATGAGCTGGTGGACATGAGCCTCCAGTTTTGGCAGAAGCCATCAGAACCTCTGCCTACATGGCTTTTGTGTCTCTGGGATATGAGGGTGGAAAAATTGTGATGTCAGGCTCTGCAATGGGTAGACTGGCTTCTCTGATGCCTCACCCTTCCTCTGGCAGGGGTTGCAAAGTGCCCATCACACCTCAGGGAATCAGGTGCTTCTGGACTGGCTGACAGCAGCCATCAGGGCAGTTTGGCCTAATCAGGGTGATTCACCATACTTACCCACTAGCTGGAAAACGTGTGCAGAGCTCCAGCAGGTGTTACGGGAGCTGGGCATGAAAACTATCATCTATAATATGGACCCCCCAGGGCCCCAATGAGGAGTCGTTCACTGTAGGAATGAGAAATCTGGTGCTGCATGCAGCTCCCCCATCTCTCTTTGGGTCCCTAGTGACTATTCTTGGCCCCACATAGGGCAACCCATAAGTGAGGCTACTCATACTTTGGCAGATCTGGGGGAGGCTGCAACAATAAGAGCACAAAGGAAATAAGGGCTACAACTGAAAGGAGATGTGCAAAAGGCCCCATGGAGGTCTCGAGGACCCAGACATGGGTTGATTTGATAAAGGCAGGGGTAGTGAAAGAAAAACTTGATGTGCAGCCCAATAGAATCTTGTTAGAACTGTGGCACCAATTAAAGCCAGAGCAGCAGCTCCAGCCCTGAGGTCCAGGACACGGAAAGCGGGGGCAAAGCCCCATGTCCACTCTGTGTCCCTGCAAGACTTCCTGGGGAGCAGTACACAGGCTCCACCTGGGCCCTCCCCCCGAGAGGAAGATGACTGGGCATTGCAGTTCAATTAGGGGGGCAGTTCAAAAGGGGGGCATGTGTGGGGACCAGAGACCACATGTAGAATTAGTAATTCATTGGTCCCTTGTGATTCTACAACATATCCTGGTGCCAGTGGACAGAGGAACTGAATGTTCTCTGATTTATGGCAACCCTGAGTGTTTTCCTGGGACCCCCTGCTGTCATAGACGGCTATGAGGGCAAGGCAACTCAAGTGAGGGAAGCTCAAATCCCACTGGGGTTAGGGCATTTGCAGCAGAATGGCCCCCAAAGATCATGATAGTGTACCCAAAATGTCCAGGAGGTAAGAGCATCTTATGGGAAAGTTTTGTTTTATCTTTATGGCCTGTGCATGTGCCTTCTGTAGCCCTATATACTGACCCCATCTGTAATTTCCACAGGGAGGGGTCTGAAGGTCTGGTATACTAGACCAGGATGAGATCCCATTCCTGCCACTATCTTATCACAGGACCACTCTCTTGCTGACATCCTACTTGATGGACAAGATTTGCCTATGTTGGTGTCATTAAAACAACCTTAAGGTCATCAATAAACCTTAAGGTTATTTTATTCTACAGTCCCTGTGGCCTGGGCCCCACCCCCTGGCTGCAGCTGCCATGTGATGATTGCTCTGAACTCCTCACCCATTCATCTACTGGCCGCCTGTGGAATGGGTGATCTGTGGACTTAATCTGCATAGGAATTTAAACCTAACCGAAAATTCCAGCTTGAGGATTATCATGATTTTATTGCTGTTGTTATTGTGTGTTGTTAGTCTGGTTACAGTGCTCCAGTTTCCTCACACAGGGGCCTTTGAGGAAGATGGGGAATGAGTAGATTGTGAGGGGAGATTTCTGGAGAGGTGGGCTGTGGGTAAAATTGCAATATTTCCACAATCTCTCACCTGGCTTTAGTGCATCTCCATATCAGTAGGTGATTATAAGGGGGATCAAGGGCATATCTGGATGAGAGAGGTTTGGTGGGGGTCCTTTTGCAGCAGGGTCATGAGAGACATTAGTGAGCAGAAGAAGACAGCTGCTTGTAAGTAATAAATGGGTTTCCCCCACTTTCTTTCTCCCTTTGACTGATTTCAATTCAAAGGTTATTTGCCCTGGGCTGGGAACATATTGTCCCCCTGGAGTTACAGACACTTTCATTGTCATTGCTGATGATCCACTTGCTGAATATGTGCTTTCCTATGCCCAAGTCTTTAGGCAGTACTAGTGATAGGTCTGGTTCTCAGGAAGGATGCTTCTGCACATAGGAACTAGTAATTTTCCAGGAAACTTGAAGCTGTAACTATAACCTGATGACCTTGGGATTCTCATGCCACAGGTGAACAGGCAAAGGAATCTCTATACTGGCAAGGATAATCTGCCCTTATTACCGTGAGAAGCAAGGGTTGCTACTACAAAATGAAGACAGGGAAGAATATTTCTCAAAGCCATGGGATTCACTGGGGTATCACCTGATGCTCTTTTGCTCAGTCATAACAATAACAAGTAAGAAACTAAGAAACCATAGTCCAACACAGGCAAGACAACTAGATGTTCAGGCCCCTGAGAATGAAGTTCTGAAATTGTGAGAACAACAATAAAGACAACCTAGACCAGCCATGGTGCCGGAAGATGTTGAGGGAAATCTAGAATGGGTGGTCATAACCTAACAACCAGCCACAGCAGTGGAGTCTATAGCTTGGTTTGTGAACTATGTATTTACTCTTTACTATTGGACATGATGATCAGAGCTCAAGAGTGACGCAAGAAGCGGACAGTGTCCTGTATGCTTCTTATGCAGCACTTCACAGTCCCCAGCCTCACCTGCTCTGGCTGCAGTCACCACTGAGAGTTGACTTCATGCAGGGACCACAAGACAGGGCTTCACCTCAAGCCCATGGGTTGAGCCTTTTGTCCTGTAGGACTTCTTTGTTGAAGTCAAGGTGTGCGGATGCTGCAGGGACAATGTGGGGAGAAGGGCAAGGGGGCTTGGTTAGCACCCCATGGAGTGAATCTAAAAAAATTAATTCTCCCATCTTTCTTATCTTGGATGAACTATCTTCAGAGACGTAGTTGTGGATTCCTATTTGGTGGAACCATGGAATCAAATAATCAGGGACACATTGCAGTGGCCAGCTGCCTAATAAAATATCTGTGCATTTTGCCCGAACCTCCCAGTTGCTCTCTGTCTCAGAAATCTGAGCACCGCAGAGAGACCAGCGTCTGAGAAACAACAATCACAGCAGCCTGCTCATCCCTCCCGCCGCTATCTGGTCCCTCTCTATGGCTACCATCTGTTTGTGAGGCACGGCAAGCAGGCCCCTGACACAGCATTTCAGACACATCACTAGGGAAGCCGCAGAACATAGGGGACAAAATATGGGCCTTGGAGGCAGACACCCCTGAGTTCAAATTTCAGCTTTGGCTCTCAGTTCCTGTGCAGCCATGGGAGACATTTACATTGTGCATTAATAATTCCCTTACACTGATAAACATTTCCTTTCTAAGTCAGGAACCAAGCCTACTCTATATAGAGATATGTAATGCTACCAAGTCTAAAAAAGTCATAAAAATGGAAGTGAGGGAGGAAGGCCACCACAACCAAGAAGACCGACTTTTGTGAGGTGTCCTGGAGCAAGCGGACCAAGCTTCATCATCTTCACGTTTCCTCCAGGAGGTCAAGGCAAGCCTCAACTCCAGCGCCTTCCTGGATGCTAAACAACACTTTCCTGTCTTCTATCTTCATTGTCAATCTTCAAGCTGGTGTTGATGCTTGACTAGCTTACTCGGGGGGGTTTTGGAATCTGGAGATTAATGGTAAGGTGTTTAAATTTTTGGATGGTGAAAAACTGCCATGGTCCTTAGTTTTGGGAGAGATTAATTTTACCATCAACTTAGTAAATTTTAATTATTTTAAACTTAACAGTAGCCTAAAATTGACAACTAGGGGGAATGGTGTTAATACAACACTAGACAAATGGCGTATAATATGCTAAAATGAAAAACAGTAGTTGGAACAAAAAGTTATCAGAAACAGGTGTCATTACACACAGATGCTCTCTCATTACTCAAAATACAAAAAAAAAAAAGTAAAATAATCATCAAGCAATGAGTAGGGCAGCTTTCCATGGGGAAGTCCATCATAAATAGGTACTACACTAATGACAACAAAAGGAAACACCTTACCATTGCTATAAAAATCAACACGTAAAAGTTGCCATTTTTACAGCATGCACAGTCATACAAATAATTTCCAAATGTTACCACAAAGAAAAAGATATTTTGGAAAATTAAAACTTCATCTGCACTTTCCAAAAAAAATCCAGTAACATCCATATCTAACATTTTTATAGTGATTGCTTCTGTGCTACCCTCATTCTAGGTTTTAGAAAAGGAAGAAAGAGGATTGACATAACCTCACAATTGCAGAAAGACACCTGAGCTTCTGACCTTCCAAGTGTGTAAACTTTAATTGATCACTTTTGTAGTGGGTTGTATTTTCCGCCATGCGGATTAGCATTTGATTTCCTAGGGAGCTGGGCAGTAGACGTCCTCTCTGAGCTGCCCAGTAAATCTGAATATCAAACATAACTGACACCTCTTCTAAAAGCATCATCAGTCACTCAACAGGAAATATTTCTGACCCTCTGCTAAAGCCTCCACCTCAGCCAAGGGTCCCAGGTGTCTCGTCCTGCCTGAGATCCCACCCTTGAAAAGCACTGATAAAAATGGCCTGAGAAATACAATCAAAATATTGGTATCAAACTTTTCCTCCATGATGTGGTCTGGTTAGAGCTCATTCTCTAGTTCTGTAAATGAACATAGAACCGATTCTTTTGTCTAACCACACAGACAACATAGACTCACTTCCCCAATCCTTATAAACCTGGCAGGTAGAAGGATGTCAGCCCAGCTCAGGAGACCAAAGGGGGACAGTTTTCCCCACTCCAGATGAATACTTGTTCTCACTCCAATCGTGAAGGGGGGATATGGGCAGGTGGACTTAGTCTAGCAGCTTATGGGTCACCAAGAGCATTGGGTCAGCCTCATCTGGTCAGGCGAGGAGCAGAATTTTCACCCACAGATGGTAGGTGGTGTGATAACCATGGTCTAGACAAGATACATAGAGAGACAGCCACTGGAGACAGAGGCACATACAGACAGACACAGTGCTGTTAAGTACTTTGGGAATAGTCAGGCGTCCACAGGATGCATATTATCCTGTGAAAATGTCCCATATGGTCAATTTAATGATTATTGAATGACTATGAGGCTGACAGTGTTAGGGAGCTGATGACAGTTTGACAAATAATTATACAACCTCAGTGAAATTTATATTCTAGTAGATTGGGGATAGAGACACTAAAACTGGCAGAGAGATGGATAGACGATCGATAGATGATAGATAAATAATATAGCAGCAACTATGATTGATAGTATGAAAAATGTAAAGGATAGTGTAATAGAGAGAGGTGGGGTGTGTAATTTTGACTGATTTAAGATATTTGCCTAAGACGTAAGTGACAAGGAGGAATGACCCTAATACAGAAAGGCTTGCAAGAAGGATGTCTAGGCAAACTCCAAAGCCCCAGGAAGGAGCCACAGGAAAGTCCCTGCTGCTGGGTAGGTGTGGGCCAGGCGGTGTGGGGTCTGCAGGGCTATTGCAACGGATTTGGATTTATTCTGAATGAAATGGGAAGGCACTAGAGGATTTTAAGTAGAGAAGTAACAGAATTTCAGTTGTTTTTGATAATATCCTCTGATTGCTGTTGGGAAAATGGATTCTAAGGAAGTATGGAAACATGCTTGAAAGGCCATTTGCAGCTACCTGGGTGTGCAGTGTCCGGCTAGGGTAGAAGCACTAACATTGACAGAATGGGACAATGACTTGCATGTATTTTGGAGGATATGCTGCTGCCTTTCATACTCCCTGAAACTTTGACAATCACTCGTATATCTACCTTTCATCTCCAGAGGCAACTTTTGTCCAGAATTCCGTGTCAGATTGTGCAGGAGTACAACCATCCCCTGGAAGCCTCCTGTTATCTCTTGAAGGAAGGGTCGCTTGAGGGCCATACTGACCAACACCCAGTAAAACAGTCCTAGAGCTCATGCACTACAGCCCTGGGACCCTTGAGACTGGAATTCTCACTGCCTCCAGCATGTTCAGCTCCAGATGAGAAGGGGGTCCTCCCACCAGCACTCCTTGTCTGGCTTGATACCATTCTTCTGTTGCTTTCCTTACCCATTAGCCAAATGTGCCACATCAACTTCTTGGAGTGGGGTGATATACAACATGGCACTTATGAGACAGGATATGGCAAACATATTCCTTGGTTTAGCACACACACACACACACACACACACACACACACACACACACACACACACACAGGAATGCTTGGTCATTTGAAAATCTCATCCCATGTGTCCTGGCTACTTAGACTCTTATGTTCTGAAATGTAGTTTACTCGGCTGTAGTAGAGAGCATCAAAAACACCCTCTCTGGGTGCTTTTCATGTGCATTAGAAAAGATACATTTCACTCATCACAATAAAACTACATTGCTTCAAAAAGATGAGCAACTAATCAGAAGCAGCTGGAATGAATTAAAGACTGTGACAACTCAGAAATGAGACATCAGTGATCCTGTAGGGGAAAAGTACTTTTAAATTGTTTAAATGTGCTTGCCTAACATGTCACTAAAAGCTGTAATCTTCCATTTTCCATTAACAATTCCACAATTTTCCCTTAATGTTTTAAATTAACTGTCTTCTCTCAAACATGACGTTGTTCAACATTTGAAGAAAATAGCCCTTATTTTAGATTAGAAAACTGAAATCATTTTTCATTTGCATTTTTACAAAAGTTTATTCCAGTTAGAAGATGGCATGTTTACTATCATTTGAAATTTCATAGCACTGCCCAAAAATAAATATACCTGTTCTTTTATGAATTCTATGATACCTGCAATGTTGGAAATATTACGCCAAACAGAAGAAAATGAAAATGACATTGTTTTTATTAAGATACATTATTTTTACAATCTTTCCAAAGTTGATCCTGTTCTTATTTAATTGACCTCACCCTTCCTTCCTTGTTCTCAGACTGAACCTTTTCCTTCTGATAGCAGCTTTCCTGGAAAATGAGAAACAAAAGGGAGAATACGACCCTGTCTCTGGCATATATGTTGAAGGGAATAATTGCACATCTATTATAAGGGATGTAGATCCTTTTACCACATCCCAAGAAGCTGATGCAGCACATTTGGCTAATGGGTAAGGAAAATGTAGTGCTCCATAGACCAGAGAAAACCTGAATTTTCTTATCAAACTATCAAGCAACCATGAGTAGTCATATTGGGAAAGATTTCAGACATGCCCTGGAAGCCCTATTGGGACTATTTTGTTTTATTTTTTATTTTAGATTGCTTGCTAACTCATTTTAATTTAAGGGATATTTACTGAGTGTATCAATTTACACAAGCAGGAAGCTGGGCACTGGGATGCAAAGACTAACTAAACATGGATCATGTTTTCAAGGGGCTCAAAGTGTGTGAGGGAGATAAAAACCATGTCCAACTTACTGTATTGTAACCTGATGGCATCAGAGAGGCGAGGCTGTCTTATTTTATTTTTCATTATGGGAACATAGCAGAATGATTAATTCTGCCTGATTTGGATAAGAAGAGGGGCACAAATTCTACAGGCTGACCCTATTTTCAATTCAATTGGTCTCATTCTTATATCCTTGTTTTCCTTCTGAACAAGGGACATTACTGAACCTGAGGACATCAAGGAGGAGGTGACACTTGGAATGGGCATGGAATAATGAGAAAAGACCTGTAACGCTCTGTGACTTTCTCTCAGGCTTAAATTAAGGTTAAAGATACAGATGTATGTATGACGTTGAAGGAAACATTGGACAGGTAACTTGCCTATTATAATACCCTCCAATTTTTAGGTGTTTAAAAGTGATGGGAAACAAAGTAAACTGGATTCAGATTGTGAATGATCTGATACACTATTCTAAGTATCATAGACCCTAACCTCTCATAATGGGAAGTAACTGAAAAATTTTAAACAAGGGTGTCATGATCAATTCTAAGTGTTGGGAAGATTGTTTTGGCGTGATGCCTTGGGAGGATATTGCTCCACTGTCTTCCCGCAACCAGAGTTGCTGTTGCAAAATCCAGTGCTCTACTGGCTCCCAACCCTTTGATGATGACCTGGTTTCTCTTTTTGGGCACCCAAAGGATCTTGATGCTTGGTGTTTTGAAATTTCATATGTACCTTAGTGTCTTTTTTAAATTTTCTATGTTATACTTCTGTTAATTGGAAATCTTATGCTATTGCTTAAATAGTTCCCACCCATAATTTTACCAGCTTTCCCCAAAATTCCAGTTACTCAGATACTCAGGCAACTGTTTATCTTTCTTTCAGTTGTATTTTCTGGGTAATTTCCTTGACATTGTTTTCCAATCCTTTTGAATTTTATTTACTTGCTTGTTTTTGAGGGGCAGCATAGCTCCTCAGACCTCTGCTCTCTTCTCACTTCTATAGTATCTCTGGCTCACATTTTGGGGAAAAGAAGTCAGAAATTCACTTTATCAATATTTGAAGGCCCTCATTCTCTAATATTTCTACAATAAATGCATATTATTTGTTGACTCTTTGTCAAGGTAATGCAAAAAAGCAGTCAGTGCCTTTTTAGTCTTAAGAGGGAAAGAGAAAGGAAATGATTGAGCAGTTATTGAACACATTATGTGTTTGGCATGTAGTTTAGTCATTAATATCTGGTACCATCAGGCATAATCACAGATAAAACTTTGTTTTCCATTGTATCTGCAATATTTGTATCTGAGGCGGACGTCAGCATTGGGTAGCATCACTAATTCTAAGAGAAGCCACACACATGAATTTTGATGATTAGTGTACATAATTAGCAAAACAATGGATAAATTCATTTACCCTGATCTCCTACTATCTGCAAACCACAGTTAAAATCTGAGTGGAATATATTAAACTTTCTAGAAGACCACATCTAGCTTCAAGAGTTTACTATTGAACTGGGAATTCAAGGCATATTGGTTCAAAACATTTTAACAAATAGGTACTATGAACATAAATAATGGGAATGATTCTGATTTCTGAGAAGGGAAAAGACATTCCATGTTCAAGAAACAGTACAAAATATGTTGGAAAGGCTCTCTTATTAATATTATTGTTTAAACAGAAACTACACTCATGGAAATAATGTCACTTATTTTCCTTTTACATAGTAAACTATAGATCAATACTTCCAAAGGCTACCATATGAGACTCAAAAATACCTTTTCATTATGATGTTGGTATAATGAGGGATTATATCATTTTAACAAACAAAATATTTTTAAAACCTAGAAGAAATTATTTTTTGGGGGGAGCTCTTATTTGAGTAATAAATGGGCAAAAGTATATTTGGAGTTCATTGAGCTTCCCAATGTGTCTCTACCCTCTAGCTCCATCCATGTTGCTGCAAATGGCAGGATTTCTTTCCTTTCTATGGCTGAATAATATTCCACCTTATCTACGTACCATGTCCTCTTTATCCACTGATCTATGGATGGACACCTGTGCAAATTTCCAAGTATACCGTGAGCCTTTGTTGTATAACCTTTCTGAATCTTTGTTTCCTCATAAGTAAAGATGCAGATAATAATAACAATAACAATAAATCTCAAAGGAGCAATCCTCATAGGATCAGATGAGATAGTAAGTTTTGGAAATTGAGAAGGACCATATAAGTAAAAGTGATCATTATCCAAACTTGAGTAACATTAAATAATTGCTGTTGCTATTATTGCATTTGAATTTATAATAATGTGACTCAATATTGCCAGATTTAGGAATACTCCTGATGAGATCACATTTCAGAAATATAACAACTGCATCTAGAAATAGTACTCATCATTATTAAATATGACAATAACAGTAAGCTTATAAAAGTTTTGTGTTAGCCAGCATGTTCTAAATCATTCATTTTAAGCTCTTAGTGCTTAACCCTTACCCAACTGAATAACTGTGACATTTAAAGAAATTGCTTTTGTATAGTCCAATATATCTAGGACTTTGTACAACTGGGTTTCTGTAGAAGGTGGGCATGGCATAATTTTTCATATATTCAAGTTTATTTTATGTTAAGAGGTAGTCTTTCCTACCAAAATCTAGTTAAAAATATTTTACAGGAAAGAGAAAAGGGGAATGAGTTTTTGTCTGTCACTCATAGTATTTATTTTTATCAGATTAGAGTCTAATTTGGTAGAGAATACCGAGCACATAGAGGCAAATGTTGAGCATTTAATTACTACATTTCTGTCAGGTCACTTTATTTCCATGGTTAACACTGTAGTTCTTCTGAGATCCCCCTAATGGGCACTTGATTCCAGGTTGAAAGCACAAAATATTCTCTCAAGCTACCCTTCCTCATTATGAATCTCATTTATGTAAACTAAAATTAAATATCTTAATGGCCAATTTTTATGCCATACTGAGTGAAGGGAATTGTCAAGAAGCTGGACTTGTCCTTAAACCAGAGGGAAATATAAATTGTTCAAGTGAACCAATCAAAATGAAAATCCATAGATTATATAGTGGTTTATCATGCAGGAACCTGGACACTCCACAGCAAACCAGAACGGTCTGGTTTGTGATTTGTCAACCTGGAATCAAGACAGGACACAAACATCAATCTATCCTCTTGGTTATGCTTCTCCAAAAAATACCAATAAAACATGGTTTCTTGAGGTTTTTGTTTCTTTTCCCCATAAAAGTCTGAAAGGAGAAGGGATTTAGTCACCCACTGGTTTTTCCCATGTTCAATGGTTCAGGCATAAAGAATGGCCTTTGGCTGCCCAATAACCTAATCCCTCTCCACAGAGAATCAGTCATTCAAAGCAAACCTGCTTTTTCTTCCAGCCTTTCACATATTTGAAGATCACCAGCATGTAACCTGTCCATTTCTCTTCTCCAGGATGAACGATCCAGTTTCTTTCCGTCTTCCCCCTGCGGTGTGATCCGAAGCCTCCTTCACCGTCGTCACTGCTGTCCTCAGGACCTTGCTAGATCGCCAACGTTACAGTGTGCTACACAGGATGCTAAGATGAGTCAGGCATGATCTGATCATCATGGGCTATAACGACAACAAGCCTGCTTTGTTTGATAAATCATATTTCTATTACTGTAACTAGAGTATATCACCTTGTTTTTTATACCATCTCCCACTATTGATTTGTATGGAGCTTAATGTCACCTAAAAATCTTTTTCCAGGAACTGCTTGTAAGTCACAGATCCACCATCATGCTTCTGTGCTGTTGGAGGCAGGTGAGGCACGGGCTTGCTTTGCTTTGTTTTTTCTTGGAACAACGTAAAAGCCTTCATATTTATTCTTATTAAATTTCATCTCTTCTGAAATTCCCAGGACTCCATAAAGTCAGGGTCCCTGTCTGCCTGGCTTACTACTGAATACCCTTAATTCTTGGCATATCATAGGCACCTGATAATTTTTTGAAATAAATCCTTGAATAAATAAATCTGTCCCATTGTCCCAGGCTACTAAGATCCTTTTGGATTCTGGTTTTAGTAGCCAGTGTATTACCTTTGCTTCTAAATTATGTCATCGACAAGTCCGATCAATATTGTTTCTATAGTCCCATTCAAGTATTAATAAAAACAACCTCACAACTTCTTGGTCAAAGACAGAGCCCTCAGGTGAATTTTTAAAGACCTCCCTCCAGGTCAATGTAGGCCCATTAATTAGCAGACAGAAATGAGAGAAGTGAGATTTCCCTTTGAAAGTTAAACCATAAATCAGCACAAACGTGCAGAGCAGGGACAGCAAAGTCACCTTGAAAAGAAAAAATACACCCAGGTTTCTGTGATGTTCCTACACCTGATCAAAGGTACAAACTTATCTCAATAACATGTCAGTCAGCAGTGAACTGGAGAAAAAGAAGACAGGATTGAAGACCCCATCCAGTCTTGTCCAGGCGCAGGGCCCGGTCGGACCAACTCTAGAATGCCTGCTTTGGAAATTGCTAACACCACGCTTTACGAGCTTGACGCCACTAAACCTTGTAACCACGTAATTAACTGTATGACTTCAGGTAACTCATGTAAATACTACGTTCCTTCAGTTTTCCATCTGTAATAAAGGTACTCATCATACCTACTTTGTGGGGTTGTTTGAAGTTCATATGGAGTAAATATACATAGAATCTGAATATAGTAACCCCCTCGTTAAGTGTTAGCTATGGAAGGGAGAGGAGAGCTATGGGTTAGAGCTACATGAGAGGCCAGAAAGACTCCTTGGTTGGCATTTCACATTGTAAATTAAGAGAGTTGTATGAAGACCTTCATTCACGAGAGGCAGAATCCTTCAGTTAGAACTAGGATACAGGAAACAGCACTTTTTTTGCAGTTTCTTAGCCTGCACATTCCAGGTTTTCTGAGAACCCAATGGTCCCTCACTGGCAGCCCCTCATCTTACTTGGCACCTTTCTTTTCAAATTTCAAAGGAGGGGTTTCATTTTGTATTTTGACCCAGTCTGACAGTTTTTGTATTATTGATGGGGGTTTTAACTCACTCATATCAATTATCAAAATCTCATATTATTTCTATGGGCTTATTTTATATTTTCTGACTTTTATGCTCTCTTATTCTCATGTCTTGCCATGTGTTGTCTTCAAGTGACTTAAGCTACAAATGATACTGTTTTAACTCCTACTACGTATTTTTGGGAGTAGGGTGGGGTGACCAGGAGAGCTTTAGGTTTTTTTACCCATAAAGGAAAGATCTACTAAGGCCAGATGTCTGACAGCAAACAGGTGGGAAACTTCCCAGTGCCCACTGTCATCTCTTGCCAACAGAATGCCAGGGATAGCCTTTCATTTTCTTCTCAAGCAAACAGTGCAGGACCAACAACAACCCCAGAGTGCTTTCAGCCCCATCTCTGCCTGGCTGGCCTTTCATCCCAAGTGCCCCATTTTCTGCTTCCCCATTAGCCATATTGCATTATCAGACTGAGGTCTCCACAGACATGTAGAAAGAACAAAAGAAATGTAGAAAGATAAGGAGGAAAAAAGCATGCAACGACTCTGACCACCTTAAAAAACAACTCATCTGAAGGAAGAGGTAACTTCCTCCCATTTCCACAAAGGCACGATATCTTTGAGGCAGGAATACCCAAACCCCTGCCATCTTCCTGACTTCTACTACTCCACCCTAGATCTGCTGCAAGTGATGAAAATGCCTCTTGAAGCTGGACAGCTTATCAACTCCCACAGTCTCCAGTCCATCACAGCTAGATTTTCCCATCTGTTCCCTCGTTTCATAGTGTTGCAATAGGAAGACAAGGAAGGAAGAAAATCAGGCACATCTAGTTAGTTGTCAAATTTCTTTCTGCTTCATGCTATTTCTGAGGATATATTATTAAAACAGAGTAGTGTCTGTGTTGTTTTATAGGTCCATGAGAGGCAACATGAGACAGTGGTTAAAAAGCATAGTTTTTGGAATTAGACAGTACTGGCTTAAATTCTAGGCATTTGGATGTGTGACCTCTAGCAACTCACATCACATCCGTAGGACTTCATTCTCCCATCTGTAAAATGGGCCTAGGAATGCCCAACTCACAGCATTTTTGCAGGAAATAGAGAGAATATAAATGATTGGCTTATATTTAAGTGTTACTGAAAAAACATTAATTATGACCCTTTCAAAACTGTGTTAGTAATTTTAGGTGTTCTCAGTAGCCTCTCTCTAGTCAGCAAGAAATCGAAGGAGCATGAAGAGGATGTGGGTCTCTCCGTTCAAGAGCTCTGCCTCTGCTCGCACTTCAATCAGAGCACCTCTGCCTCCAGCCATTCTGCTTCTAGATGCCATTTCTTCTCAATAAGAAGTCTCTTTGTTTAAACAAATTCTAAAGTCACTATTGAACAATCCAATGATTTGCAAAGACTGAGAAACCAAGAAATGTCTATGGCTTTCTTATTTGCAAAATAGCCTAACCATCATCCTGGCAATGTCTTCTCTTTTTATTAAAGTATAGCTGATATACAATATTGGTTTCAAGTATACAACACAGTGATTCAGCAGCTACCCGCATTATTAAATCCTCACCCCAACCAGTGCAGTTACTATCTGTCAACATAGAAAGATGTCACTGAGCCATTGACTATATTCTCCATGCTGCACTTCCATCCCCATAACCAACTTATACTATGACTGAGACCTTGACCTGTGAAGGAAAGAATGAATCTTTTCTTTGCCAATTCCTGTGCAGCTGCTATGCCTGAAAACCATAAACTAGGTACTGTATCATTTTATTCATTATAGCTAATGTTTTAAATTTATCTTTTTCTTAAGAAACTTGAAAAACATATAAAAACAGAAAAAATATTTTAAGTTCATTCCTGACATCATTCAGACATAACCAATATATAATGTGTTTTTATAGGGATTTATGCATAGATTATGGTTTTATATTTTTAACTGAATTGTGCTTGCACATCTTATACTACTCTTTTACTCTGCTGTTTTTGTACGGTACTGTAAATATTTTTCTATATTTCTATATTCTGTTTTGCATTAAGAAAATGAAATAGAAAAATACTTAGAAAAGAAGTTATCCTAAAGAAAAACAATCTTCAGCCATGCACTCTGCATAGACCACTGGTGTCATTTACTAAGGGAGCAGATTAGCGCACTGGAACCACATCTCCCACAGCTCCCTCTATGCAAAGGCTTATTCCCTTCAAATCTCAAAGCCATCCATACTAGCCCAACCTTAAAGGGATTTGTTGAAAGGATAACAGGGGTATTTATTTCACAAAACTCAGGAGTAGGCAGAACAGCTGGGTCTCATGAGGTCTGGAATCAGGATGTAGAAAATCAGGACCCCAAGTAATTTTCTCTATTCATCCAAGACCATGTGGTCTCTTGTCTCTTATTCCTGTGGATGGAGACATAAGGGAGCACAGTGGACTTGGGGTTCTCCACAGTGGTATTTAACTGTAAGGCAGGGTACCAGCTGAGGAGTAGACTGGGCCTGGGGTTGGAGAAATAGGCAAGATTTGGTGCTTCGCAGGAACCCAGTCACGATATAATAAATGGATGCATGTTGATGACTTTCATTTTAGAGATGATGTGGATCTTTAAGTGGGAAAACCAATAGGAAATTTAGGCTTAGAAGAAATATCTGGTTGGCAACAGAGATTTTCATTACCAGCCTAAAGTAGTAATTTAAACATCAAGTGAATAAATCACCCAAGGAGACCATGTAGAGAAGAGAAAGAAGAGGCTTAGGACAAATGCCTGGGGACCCATTTAGGGGCATTCAGGGGATGAGTAAAGAAGGAGGAGTTTGAATAGGAGAATAAGCAGGACAAGTGAGAACAGAAGGAGGAACACTAGGAGCAAGTAGCATTGCACAGACAGCACAGGATGGGTCTTCGAGGAGGGAGTGGAGAACAGTGACAAAGGTTGTCCTGAAATTGGTGTCAGTAACCAAGAGACTCTGTCACTGCGTTCGAGGAGCTTTGGTCCCAAAGGAGGGCTGGGCTGAGGCCAGGGTGGGCTACCTTCCGAAGGGAATTGGCTGCTAGAATGTGGGCAGTGGATGAGAGCCACTCCCGAGCATGTGCTCCACTTACCGTTTTCCCACATGCTACCTCATCTAACCTGCACAACAATCCTGTGAGTCAAGGATCACTATCCCTATTTTATAGATAAGAAAGTCAGGGAAATATTTTTAATAACCCAACTTCCATTACTAACAGTATAACAACAAACATATTCTGAAGCACACCCTCTGGTGGCAAAACAACTAAAAATATTCATTTTATTGTTCTATTTTATGCTACTGTATACATTTACTAGAAATGTTTAAATACATTTAATATTCCCAAGATCACATACCTAAAGGAGACATTGCTTATATTCATACTACAATCCAAAAATTCACAGTATTTGTTGGCTAGTTGCTTTGGAGGGATTTTGTTTTGAACTGAAATAATACAAGTAACAATTTTAAATGCCAGAGAATGTCAGGGTTTTCTTCTCCAGACCTATGCCACATCATTTTTCAAGTGTTGAAATCAAAATTGAAGACTGTTCTCTAAGCATAATTGGCAACACCAATTACAGTTGCTCCAGATGATTGCAAATCAACTGTCAGTGTTTTAATCTAGCATCTTCTCAGAATTAAAGTTAACCAATTCCTTAATGTTCAAGGCCTCTGCAAGTATAACATTGTGTCTTCAGTTGCACTGAAAGTTGATCTTAAGTTCAATTAACTTCGCTCCCTGACAATCCAACCTCTCAGATCTTCTCAGTATCTTTCCAAAGGCTATAAATGGCTAGTTTCAGATAGGTCTAGAGTCTACATAAGAATCCCAGAAAAATTCATTTTGGGACAAGTTTGAGGTTTGAGGAGACTTGTGTTGGCCAAAACCCTTTTTTAAATGAGTGTAGAGAGGAGAGAATGAACCTTTACTTCTACACTGCCAAGGAAGATGCTGGTCAAGGTACAAGAGTCACCTAAAGCCATGGCCACGGCTGAGTGCAAACTACACCAACTATAATTAATCCAGAATCTGCCTTCCTGGTCATACACTGGCCAGGGGGAAGGGTGCTAGGATTTGTCAGAGATGTATTACTATGAGAGAGAAAAATAAACAAGTGGAAATTTTCTTTGCCATGTTTGGGAGTAATTGTTTCTCACTGTTTGCATCTCCATCCAAGCATGAAGAGTGAATGTCAAGAAACCCATAACCATCTCAAAAGGAGCATAGCACAGTTTTCCTCTAAACCAGACTATTCAGCACAGCTCTAGAGCAAAATCATTCATCAAATTCCCCACTACATACTTTTACAGGAAGAATATGGTATTGTGCATGATCATGAAATTTTAACACCCCAATGTAGGTAGTAATCACAAACATCAATAAGGTGTGAAATAGGTGTATCATCTGATTTTTTTCAGTGAAGAGACTGAACTTGTAAATTCCTTTCATATTTAGAAAACATTATTTAAAACTGTACATAAAATATTATCAAACTATTAGAAAACACACATACAAGTAAAAATCTACCAAATGAAATGAATATTTTGTGGTAGTAAAATAGTAGTTTTAGTTTTTCATTTATATGTTTTCAAATGTTTGTTATTTTTATAATAAGAACAAAGTGAATTTTTTTCTCAGTCATTATATTTTCATGTTTCATAGCCATTAGTTGCATCAATAAGCTATAGAACTAAATGGGGGTCAGACTTAATGTGCATGATTCAAAGATCAGAACAGTGACTAGTGAAAGTTCCAGAAGACATCTGGGAAAAGTATAAGGCTAAATTCTCTAATAAATAAAGCTTTCCATCAACAGCAAGATCTACCTTTGGAAGTAATAAAACCCAGCGTTTTCTCATTGCTCCCTCCACACACCCACAGACAGGAAGACAATGGAAAGGCTGTGCCCAGGGGCTGGCATGGGACAGACAGCCCCACGGTAGACCCTTCCTACCAGAGGTGCTATTTCCACGCTAATAAAGAATTAGTGCCAGACATTTTGCACTGAATATGGAAGAAAATAATCCTTGATAACATAAAACACTAAAATTATTCATTACATACACATTAGAGACAGAATTTTTGATGAACAATAGAAAGAACATGAAACATGAAAACGATATTCCTGCCCATACACCTGTGACAAGAATGATAGGTAGTGAAAGACAAAGGTCATCAAAGTCAACTGCAAAGCAGGAGGCATCCATCCTAGCTTACGGCAAAGGTGACCTGGCTGAGTTTCCAGTAACTTTTTAATGGAGATAAACTTGAAATTAATATCAGAACCCTGATGGTGGTTGATGAATTTAAAGTCTACTGAAGCAAATTCTTTATTAAAACATAAAACTTTTGGTCCTTCATACAAATGGAAAGACGTACTCAGCAATCAGAAGAATAAATACTATTAAAACAGCCACACTACCCAAAGCCATCTACACATTCAGTGTATCCCCATCAAAATACTAAAGGCGTTCTTCACATTAGGAGAAGGAACAATCCCAAAATTTGTGTAGAACCACAAAAGACCCCAAATAGCCAAAGCAATCCTGTGAAACAACAAAGACAGAAGAATCATATTTCCTGATATCAAACTTTATTAAAAAGTCATAATAATAAACACAGCATGATACTAGCACAAAAGTAGACAAGTAGACAAAATGAATAGAATACAGAGCCTAGAATTTTTTTTATTAAGGTATCATTGATAGACACTTTATGAAGCTTTCACAAGAAAAACAATGTGGTTAATACATTCACCCTTATTATCAAGTGCCCCTCATGCCCCATTACAGTCACAGTCCATCAGTGTAGTAAGATACTACAGAGTCCCTATTTATCTTCTCTGAGCTACACTGTCTTCCCCATTACCTCACACACACCATGTGCACCAATCATGATACCCCACAATCCCTTTCTGCCTCCCTACCCACATACCTTCCCCCACCACTCCCCTTTTCTTGGAGTCTGTGAGTCTGCTGCTATTTTGTTCCTTCAGTTTTGCTTTATTGTTGTACTCCACAAATGAGGGAAATCATTTGGTATTTGTCTTTCTCTGCCAGACATATTTCACTGAGCATAATACCCTCTAGCTCCATCCATGTTGTTGCAATGGTAGGATTCATTTCTTTCTTATGGCTGAATAATATTCCATTTTGTATATGTACCACATCTTCTTTATCCATTCATCTGCTGATGAACACTTAAGTTGCTTCCAAATCTTGACTATTGTAAATAGTGCTGTGATAAACATAGGGGTGCATATATCTTTTTGAATCTGAGAAGTTGTTTGCTTAAATTCCTATGAGTGGAATTCACAGGTCAAATGGTATTTCTATTTTTAGAACCTCCATATTGCTTTCCACAATGGTTGAACTAGTTCACATTCCCACCAGCAGTGTCGGAGGGTTCCCCTTTCTCCAAATCCTCACCAGCATTTGTTGTTCCTACTCTTTTGGATGTTGGCCATCCTAACTGGTGTGAGGTGATATCTCATTGTGGTTTTAATATGCATTTCCCTGATAATTAGTGATGTGGAGCATCTTTCCATATGCCTGTTGGCCATCTGAATTTCTTCTTTGGAGAAGTGTCTGTTCATATTCTCTGCCCATTTTTTAATAGGGTTATTTCTTTTTGGGTGTTGAGGCATGTGAGTTCTTTATATATCTTGGAAGTCAACCCCTTCTTGGATATGTCATTTACAAACATATTCTCCCATACTGTAGGATGCCTTTTTGTTCTGCTGATAGTATTCTTTGCTGTACAGAAGCTTTTTAGCTTGATGTAGTCCCATTTGCTCATTTTTTATTTTGTTTCCCTTGCCCAAGAGGATTCATTCAGGAAAAAGTTGCTCATGTTTATATTCTAGAGATTTTTGCCTATGTTTTCTTCTAAGAGTTTTATGGTTTCATGACCTACATTCAGGTCTTTGATCTATTTTGAGTTTGCTTTTGTGTATGGGGTTAGACAATAATCCAGGTTCATTCTCTGGCATGTAGCTGTCCAGTTTTGCTAACACCAGTTGTTGAAAAGGCTGTCATTTCCCCATTGTATATCCATGGCTCCTTTATCATATATTAATTGACCATATATGCTTGGATTTATATCTGGGCTCTCTAACCTGTTCCTTTGGTCTATGGGTCTGTTCTTGTGCCATTACCAGTGCCGAGAATTTAATACTGGTATGTGCCATCAACTAATATTCGAGAAGGAAGCTAAAACCAACCAATAGGCAAAGGATAGTCTTTTCAACCAATATTGCTAGGAAAAATGGAAGAACACATGCAGAACAATGAAATTGGACCCACTCATACAACTCACAAAAATTAACTTGAAATGGGTCAAAGACTTAAATGAAAGATGTAATACCATAAAACTCCTAGAAGAAAACTTAGGAAGGAAGTTCTTCAATATTGGTCATAGGAATGATTTTTTGGACATAACATCAAAAGCATAAGCAATAAAAGCAAAAATCAACAAACAGGACTACATCTAACTGAAAAGTTTCTGCACTGCAAAAGAAACAATTAACAAAATGAAATGGCAGACTACTGGGTGGGAGAAAGCTTTTGAAAACCATGTATTGGATAAGGTGTTAACATCCAAAATAAATAAATAATTAACACAACTTAATAACAAAAAGCAAGTAATCCAATTAAAAATGGACATGAGAACTAAATAGCAATTTTTCCAAAGAGGACATCAAAATGGCCAACAGGCCCTGAAAAGATGCTCAACATCATTAATTGTCAAGGAAATGCAGATAGAAACCACAATAAGATATCACCTCACAACTGTTAGAATGGCTCTGTCATCAAGAAAACAAAAGACAAGTGCTCAGGAGGGTACAGCAAAAAGGGAATGTTTATGCGTTGTTGGTAAGAAAGTGAATTAGTGTTTTCCAGCCACTATGGAAAACAATGCAGAGATTCCTCAAAAGATTAAAAATAGATTTACCATACAATCCAGCAATTCCACTTCTGAGCATATATACCCAAAAGGATATTAAAACAAGATTTTGACAAGACACATGCACACCCATTTTTATGGCTGCACATTATTCACAATACCTGAAATGTGGGAACAAGCCAAATGTCCATGAATGGATGAGTGGATAAAGAAGAACTGTACATATACACAATGAAATAGTAGTAAGCCATGAGAAAGGAAGATATCCTGCCACTTGCAGGAACACAGATGGACCTTGGGTAATATACTAAGAAAGATAAGACATAAAAAAAAAGACAGAGAAAGAAAGATATACTCTGTCACACCTAGTGGAATCTAAAACAGTCAAACCTGTAAAAGAACACACAGTAAAGTGGTGGTTGCCAGGGGATGGGGCATAAGGGAATGAGAGTGATAGTGTTTCAGGGTACAAACTTGTAACACATAGTAAATAAGCCCTAAGCTAATGTACAGTATAATGAATATAGACAATAATGTACTATAATGATGTAATGTGATAAATATTGCTTCAATGGAATATTATAATATGTGAATGTATCAAAGTAACATGCTAAACACCTTAAATTTACAAAATGCAACATGTTAAATTTATCAAATAAAAAAAATTTTGTCTTTGTTGAAGATGTGGTCCTTCAAAAATCTTTTCTAATTATTTTCAAAATGCAAAAGAACCATTCCAGGAAGATTTGATAAGCAGTTATCCAGACTGGGCAGATCAAGATTTTGGTGAACACTTCTGGGAAAAAACAGGAAGCAGAACACCTGAAGCAAGAACATTTTCCAAAATCTGAATTTCTGACTCAGTGCACAAGTTAGAACAAATTTAGCAGAGTGGCAATCATACTGTCCAAAACTCCAGGCAGAACATTTCAGACCATGACTAAAAAAAATATTCTTAAAAAAAATCACATTTCTAGGTGAATGAATATGTGATTTTGACACTTTATAGAAGAAATCAACAATTTATTCAATTACAGTGTTAAATAATCAGTGATTTCTAATGGACCCTGGTGCACCAAAACTAAATGTAACTATCGAATTCATTGAAACATTTGCCTGATGGGGTAGATCAGTAACTAAATATGGCTCTGTGTAGCTGGGGCTCAGTATTTTCCCACATATAACTGAGGTCTTACTGGCCCTGAAAGACTGAAATATGTTTTATGATACCTCAGTTCTCTCCAATTACTTAAACAGATGTTCTTAAAATCTCACAAATTTTTCAAAGTAAAATTAACTTTAAACCAGTTTATTTTTCAAAAATAAAAACACACCCCCTAGGGTCTTAAGGAAACTCTAGCAATCACATTAAAGTTCCACAATTCTAGAAAACCTGAGACTCATGTTTCAAACGTTTGGCACAAGGGAAGTTTAATTCACCTGTGCCATATGCACGATACAATTTTCAGCAAGTACGTATTCACTTCCTTGAGGAAAGAAGCCAACTTCTCTGGATCAGTTGGACACAGTGTCGCTAGGAGCTCCCGGTCCACCATGACGGACTGCACAGTGTCGGCTGCATGTGGTGGAGGACCACTGGAATGATACGGCCGCGGCCCCATTTGGGTAATAGCATTTGAGAACATTGAGAGTTTTTTTTTAATTCAACTGACTTCTCTAGGAAGTAAACACTCAGAATAATTAGCTTTAAAAAATAAGGATGTGATCAAGGTTCTATGAAGGAGACTCCTGCCACACTCTTTCCATAAAATACTTTTATGGGGATATTTTAGGATATTTTGGGCTGGAAGTGGGATAAAGAGAGAAGAGAAGATAAAACACTTCCTTCAAACTCAAGTGCCCCAGCCTTTTCTCCTCTTAGAGAGAGGTTCTTAACAAGTCGTATAACACTCTCTCAATGTAGGAAGATGGTTTACATGTACATATTTTCTAGGGAGAAAATATAAGGTTGATTAAACCTGAAGACATTAACAACCACTGGGATGTGTGGCATAATTCGTGAACTGATGGTTTACAAACTGTGATCCTGTTTAATGAGGAAGTTTATTAAAAACAAACATAAGTTTGTGTCCAATATGACACAGATGTCTGTTCGCAGAGGGATGTACTCACCTGTATTTCCCTTATTTCAGGTTTCTGGAGATGTGAGTAATGAAGGTTTTGTGGTTACATCAGAGGCAAACCTATGACAAGATGTTCCTTTTCTTAGTACAGGAGAGACATGAGAGCAGTAAGTCTGATGCTGTCAAGGATTCTCTAAATCATCTTTCAAAAGCAGAGCCACAGCTCTGAGACGGATCAGAGCGATTCCACTGACTCAGCTCTTCCCATGGACAGAAAGCATTTTTCAGTTGCCCTTCCTCATGCAACTCACACTCATCAAAGTCTTTTTTGAGCACTTAATGAGATCATTGATGGAGCATTGTGCAGAAAAGCTGAAAGCACTAAACAAATATTCATGGTCCCATCGATAAGTAGGAAGAACAGAAAGTTTGCATTGTGCAGAACAAGGCTCAATTTTAAGCTCAGCCTCTTACTGAATGTGTGAACCTGGCTAATTTAAAAGCTACACTTTCTAATCTTCAAAATATGTCCTCTAATATGTCTTCTAATCTTCTAATATGACTTCTAATACCTTGTTGGACTGCCTGACATACTCAATAGTGAATAATTTTCATTACTTCCCCATCAGTTTCTACACACTGAGGTTTCTCTCCTTCCTCTTTCTCCAGATGTAGACTTTTTGAGACTCAGAAGGCACCCTAGTGACTCAGGTGTTCTTTTCTCCTATTTCTGTGTGTCACTCCATCCCCAAATCCATGAAAGCAGCAAACACACAGCACACTTGGCTAAACAGGGGAAGGCAAGAGGCACAGGGTAAGAAGATACACCCATGACAAAAAAACACCAATTAGTATTTTAACAATACTTTCCCACAGTATTTGTTTCAGACAAATCATTTGTTCAACAAACATTAATTGAACACTTCCCCCGGCCAAGATACGTGCTAGATGTGAAGAGACAGCTACGAGTGGAGCCTAGTGCCTGCCATGCATGACCACACCCTGACGGAAAAGGAAGGCAGGTAACACTGAGATGCAGCAACGTGAGCAGTGAGAGCAGGTGCGTAATGCAGACATGCACAGACAGAAGTTAGTCTCAAGAAGACAACAGCATTAAAGGCGCATCGATGGCCTAGTTTTTCCCACTCCAGGCAACTACTAGTGCTGTCATTCAGGTGAAGAAAAAATGAAGAGATTTAAGAAAGAGGCACTTCTAACCAAAATAGAGAAGTGCTAGGTTTCCAGCACTAAACTGAAATGTGGAATATTGCATTTCACAGGGACTCAGGTGCATTTTAGCAAGTCTTCCTCATGCTCTTAATGGAGACTAGGAAAAAAAATTGTTCACGAAACTCTTTCAATTCATATTTATCCAGTGCCAAATGTGCTCCTAAAGTGAGGAACAAATCTAGCAGGAGTTGAAAAATCAGTTAAGATTTTGGTGGGAGGACATACGCAGGACACGGAAATCTCAATGGAAATGTCAGAGAACGTCAGCACCCTGGTCAGCTCCTCTCAAGCGGAGTTACCCCCTTTCAGAGGCCACGTTTCTGTTTCTGTACAGCTCACCGCACATACCTTTAGATGATGATTTCCCAGTGAGGGAGAGTGGGCTCGGAAGCCAGTGCTCACTCTCTGGAGAGCAGGAGGTAAACATGACCAGCATGGCTGGGACAGCAGCCCCGTCCTCCTCTGTGTGTCCCTCTCTTTCTCTGTCTCTGCGCAGGAATGTCTGCCTTCTGGACTAGGTCCTCCTTTCTCATCCAAAAAAGTTCTGGCATTGCTAATGAATTTTCACAAAGTATAATCCTTAAATTCTGAATTACTATGAAGTGGCTCCTTTGGAAAGTTTTAGTTCTCTCCTGTGGAGATGAGAGGAAATGCATAAACCCCTTTTCACTTTGGAAAAGGAACTTTCTGCCTGGAATTTGATCTGAAAACAAACTCTCCTTGCAGAGCCTTAACTATCTCCATGGAAAGAGGAACTTGGGACTAGAATGGCTAACTATGCAATTCCCCATATCAAGGTGGCTACCCAGGGATGCCAGCAAGCTCCTAAGAAGCACTATGGGAAAGGGGGAGGAACTGTTTAAATCAGCCTTACAGGACCAGCGAGTAGGCCCCCACGTAAAGAAGGATGAGCTTAGTTTTGAAAAATGGGAATACATTCTCACCAGAATGATGTGGAACCAAAAAAAAAGATAATTAAAAAGCTTCTAAGGCTGCTGAAAAATATTGGTGAGGGTTACACTTCAGATAAGAAAAGCAAATTTTCCAAAACTTATATAATAAAACAGGGATTTATAAACTGTATTTGTGACACTGGAACTACATGGATTGATCAAAACTTGAGGAGGAAGTGGGGGGCTGACCAAGAAGGCAGGGTTCCTCCCCTGGCTCCCCCAGAGCACTTGGGTGGGTCACAGCGAGAGTCCACCATTTTCAGAAATTTTATTAGAAAAACATGAAAAATGTATTTTATAACTTATTTTTTATTGAAGTTTAGTTAATATACAATATTATATTGGTTTCAAGTATGCAACATTGTGATTCGACAGTTATGTACATTATTAAATCCTCACCCCAACTAGTGTCATTACTGTCAACATAGATGTGACAGAACTATTGACTATATTCTCTATGCTGTCCTTTCAACCCTGTGATTAATTTATATTATGATTGAGTTTTGCACCTCCTTATCCCCTTCACCACCTATTTCAGTCATCTACCCCAACCATTCTTTCACGGTAACCACCAGTCACTTCTCAGGGTCTGTAAGTCTACTGCTATTTTTTTTTATTTTGTTTTGTTTTCTTTGTAAATTCCACAAATGAGTAAAATCATATGGCATTTGTCTTTCTCTGCCTGGCATAATTCCCTCTAGGCCCATCCATATTATGGCAAATGACAGGATTTCTTTTTTTATGGCTGAATAATATTCCATTGCATATATGTACCACATCTTCTTTATCCATTCATCTATTGATGGACACTTTGGTTGCTTCCATATCTTGACTATTGTAAATAATGTGACAATAAACAGAAGGGTAAATATATTCTTCCTTACTATGTGTTGTCTTTTTTTTTTTTTTTTGGTGATGGTGTCCTTTGCTGTACAGAAGCGTAAAGTTCAATGTAGTCCCTCTTGTTTATTTTTACTTTTGTTTCCCTTGCCCTGGGAGACACGTTCAGAAAGAAAATTGCTCACGCTTATGTTCAACAGATTTTTGCCTATGACATGAAACCATAAAACTCTCAGATGAAAATGTATTTTGATGATTTTTTTAGAAGATTTGAAAAGCATAGTATTGGAAAATTCATCCTTGGTCTTTTTAAACACAGCACACCATGGTGAACCATAGACATTTGTTCTGTGAATATTCTACCTTAAAAATTAAAAGAACATGTATCTATGTCCTGACCTTACTGTGGGGCAGCAGCATATTTTGGCTTCTCACATACTATGTGAAATCTTAGTTTTAAAAACATGCACAACTAAAGTAATACCATCTCAACTCCTAAAAATGCCCTATACTGTGATCAGTGCTGTTGCCTAAGTACTAAAGGAATTACTTGGAATTTCTGGAGATTCTGCCAAAATTCTTAAAAGAAAACTATTTTTCAAGGGCAAGACTGAAAAATTGTATGTCTTGCCTTTCTACATCCCAAAACATATGCAGACTCTAAGACTGTGGCTGGTATAAAGCATTTGTTCACTTTCAGGAACATTAATCAAAAACACATTCTAAATGTTATCCTTAACAAGTAAATACTAATGTATGTGAGTCTTCTCAGAGGCACTAAAGGTCTATTTCAGCTTACTGATGTGATTATTCATACTGCAGTAATGTCAGTGCTGGATTTAGAAGACAATTAAGTTGTTGAAAGATTAGAAAATGGACCTGGGTCTTCCTATAGTCTCACAGTGGATTTTAGGAAAAGGAACTTAAATTGAACACTGTTATTCTACAATTGAAGAAATCAGAATGGTTTAGTAGCTTGCTTTGGCTTTAGTAGCAGCACCTTTTTTTGTTTGCAGACCTTCTCTGTAAAATAATACTTCCAGCCCAAAATGAATTCAAATCATGGTGCAGCTGAAACTAAGACCTGGGTTGGGGTTCTTCCCACCATTCCACACAAGATACAAAAGGGAAAAAAGAAGAATGTGAGACCTGGGCAGGACACTAAGAGTTCAAGAAGCCACATGAGCATCTAAATTATATTTATATTTCTAGGAATTCCCCTAATTGTAGAAATGTTTAATCTGAGGTCTAAGACAATGA
The DNA here is from genome assembly GCF_040802235.1 of Manis javanica. NCBI lineage: Eukaryota > Metazoa > Chordata > Mammalia > Pholidota > Manidae > Manis > Manis javanica. The sequence continues at coordinate 20,787,810 of NC_133168.1, forward strand.
GTCATGTGTGGAAGTGAAAATTCTAATATCAAATGGAAGAAGTGAAGCCAAAACTTCTGTTCCAATGCTATTATGTAAACTGGTGCCAGGATGGTTGCACAAGAATTTCTGGAATTACTGAAAAGCCCAGATCCCGAGGCCCCCCATGGGAGAGTCTGATACAGGAAATTTCAGGCGGGGTTCAGAAATCTGTGTGTCATAAAGCAAAGCTCCTAGGTACATCTGTCTAATGCTGTCATGTTCAGACCCTTTAACACCCCTTTTTACCCTGCCCTTCTATTAGAGGACCCATCCTTCAAGTTCTCAGTAGGATTTTTTCACATAAGGCCAGCTTGAAAAGATGTAGGATAACCAGGAGCATCCATGTTTGAGCTGTGGTCAGTCTGTCGTTAGCTGACCAGGCTCCCTGTGACAGCTCACTTCACGCATTTAATGATGATGATAGTGCAGTGGCGATAACAGTAACCATGGACGGAGTCTAATCCAGTGCTTCTCCAACTTGAGTGTGCACGGGAATCGCCTAAGGGTCCTATTGAAATGCAGATTCTGGTTCAGGGGGTCTGGGATAGGCCTGAAGTTTTGCACTTTCAGCTAGTTTCCAGGTAATGTCAACATTTCTGGTCAATGGATGACACTTCAAGTAGCAAGACACTAAAATTTTGAAACTGGCTAAGAACAGAGTCTATTCCAAACTCCTTAAAGATTCAGCACCTCAAAAGGCAAAAAAGAAGAGTACTGGTTGCTAAAAACAACACTACAGTCCATAGAGGCAATCAGGCCATTTATTGCTGGGCAGTGATTCATGTAAGCCACGGACAGGGCAAAACGGCATTGACGGCCTAGATGCAACAAAAACTAAAACAGGCCATTGAGTAAATTTGCCCCAAGGATTGCATGTCACAGGGTTTTATGCTTGTTCATATGGTAAGAAAGACCTTTCATCCTTTGGGTCACAACCAGGAACTTTGTCCCATCTCCTTGAGCCCCACTGTTGTTAGCTGCTACTCTAAATGAACATGCCACTATTCTGGAGAAGCCACAGAAGCCAGGCAAGCCTTCTGTCACATCTGAATTCCCCACTCCCTTCCTTTTACGAATCCCAAATCATAAACACGGCATAAACCTACGAGGTAAGGTTCTGTGGCAGAAGCACTTTGCACACAAAGTTAATAGTTATTTGAACAATTAACTGAGCACTAATCACCGTCTCAGGAAAAACAGAAAGCAATTATTAACTGAGAGTAAAGGATAGAATCTTCATAATTACATTTTCTATTTCTTTTTTGTGTTTTTATACCTTTTCCTTATTCAGACTAGGAACAGAATTTAGGACAAGGCAAACGCCATTGCAAGCGCTCAGTAAATATTTGAAAATCGATTGACTGAATGATTGGCAGACATCCAGATTTTTTTTAATTTAAGAATTTAAGGTGAATTTTCATTATTACATTGCATTCCCTTAACAATTTTAACTAATAAAGATAAGCAAAAATGGAAAGAAATAAAAATTGGGAGACTGGAGACTCAATGTGGTATACGAAGCAGATATTATCAGTTGCCAACCCCGAAGTAGCCTCCCTTCTTCTGACTGGCAAATCCCAATTTGATTCAGGATTTGGTAGAGAGCTTTTAGGGAAACTTTTAGGGAAGGCTGTCCCATTGTAGAGAAAAAATCAAATTAAGCCTGATACAGAATTTGCATCCTCTCCTGTCAGTGAGTGGTCTAAGGGTGGACATGTGACTCCATGCCAGCCAATGGGATCTGAGGTAAAGTTTTCTGGGGGCTTCTGGGAAGGATTTTCTTCTATCGACTAAGACTGGAAAGTTCTCTGCTCTCCCCCTTCCTTCCTGCTTAGGAAGATGCCACTGATGGACATACGCTTTGGAGTTGTTGACACAATTTTGTGACCTTAAGGCACAAGCTTGCCCCATTGTTCTGACACCATTGAGCACTGACTCAGCCCTGGAATGGGCTATCCCTTAGTCCCTTGTTATGAAAGAAAAACAAACCTCAATTATCTAAGGTACTTTTAGTTGGGTATTCCATTAGCTGTAGCTAGGAGGGTATTAATAATACAAAATGCCTCTCCTTATTTGTATCTATATATTATAAAATCTAATATGGACTTTCCAAAAAGACAATTAAGAAATCCATGGCTAACAAGTTTTGGGGATAATAATTTATTGGTTTGGGTTATAAACTCTGGATTATAAATTGACATCCATAAAAGTGTTAGCTGATCCTAGGTGTTGCCTATAAAATGTGGAAAAAACACACACAAATTTTAATAGAGGTAATGGTTTCTACAGTCATTCATTCATTCAACAAATATTTATCTGATGTATTCTAGGGAGAGGAGCCATGCTAGGCCCTGGAGAGACAAGACAGATAAATTCCCTTCTTCGTGGAGCTTATATCATAGTGGGGCAGAGAGAAAATTCACATATCTATAAATATGATTATTATTACCAAGGGGGGAAACACAGAATGATGCATTGCAATGAGCAACTGCATTGTTTATTTAAATAAGGTTGTCAGGGGAGGCTGAGACTTATGTAGGCTCATTAAAATCCAGTGGAGTGCCATTTCACTGCAGGGCAAGAATCAATAAACCCAACAGTCAGGGGTTTGAGGCATTTTGGGGCTGATCAAGGAAAAGTATGGAAAGAGGACTCCCGCAAGAGGCAGTAACCACGACAAGCTTTACTGGGCAGTGCTGGGACAGGACTGCATGAGAGGGGGCTTTCCTCCCAGCAAAGTCTGCAGAGAAGCTAGAATTGGTGGGGAGGAGTTGCTGGTCGGAAGAGGAGGAGGGGTAGGGAACTCCCAGAGGGCGAGGGATCAGAAAGGCGGCTGAAGCGTCGGGGTGACGTCACTCAGCAGGGCTCAGGATGGTGAGTCTCTGGGTCGGACAGCCTCACGGGGCCATGGCTGCATAGGGTCTTAGAACTGCAAGGCCCGATCTATGAACAGGTAACAGCTGTCCAGTGAGGTTTGCAAAGCAGCCAGTCTCTAAATGGCTAAAACTTTGCTTTTTTGAGCTATTTTACAGATAAGAGAAGTGTAAAAATTTGAGTTTGGTACTGGTGGGCTTTTGAGCAAACGGGTCTCATCCCACAGAAAAGAAAAAAACCAACCAAAAATCAGTACATTTCACAATATATATAATTGTCAAATCACTGTGTTGTACACCTGAAACCAATATAATATTGTATATTAAGTATACTTCAATAAAAATAAAAATAATACACAGAAGCCATCTGGCTTATTTACATAACACCAACCTATTGTTTTCACCGCAGGACTGGCAAACAGGAGCTGACACTTGCCATCCAGTAGTTCTGAATAAGCTCAGTATGTCTTAAGACATAATGTTTATCAGCCAGAAGCGAGAGAGCCCTAAAAACTTTCCTAATTGGGCCAGAAAACAAGATGAAGAAAAAGCAAGTAAAATTGGCTGGATTCTCAAGTTCCTATTTAGTTGCTAAGGGATGTGAGAAAACAAGTAGAAGGCAGCTGCCTTTCATCTCCAGATGTGACAGGAACAGCATGTTGAAAGGAACAACTATAAAATTCACGAAGTATAGTTTTAGTGAGGTTCCTGGTGAATTTCACTTTTAATTTAGACTCAGGAACAATAAGCAAGGAAAACACCTTATCCAAGTGATTCCACTTAACTCAGAGGTGGAAGGAACTTTGAAGAATGTATCTCAGTGAGGAAACTGAGGCTAGAGAAGCTCATGACCAGTTGAAGGTCACTCTGCCAGTTAGGGAATACCTGAAATTTCACTCCTTGACTTCCAGCCCTGGGCTCTTCCCCTTCCCATTGCAACATTCCCCAATAAACCTCCTTTGATTATATAATCTAATAACCCCAGGGTTTACTAAAGGGTTGGAGTCCAGGCAGTTCCTTTTTGAGTTGTAAACCTTTTTCTTCCAGTTTTATTGAGACACTGTCTTCATAAAACATACCTAAATTCTAAGGCATACGATGTGATGATTTGATACACATAAATACTGTAAAATAATTACCACAGTAAGGCCAGTTAACACTCTTATAAATACAATCACATAAACACCATTTTGTGTGTGGTGATAACATTTAAGACCCACTCTTTTAATGACTTAAAAGTTAATAATACAGTATTATTAATTATAGTCATCACACTGTACATTTGATCCCCTGACCTTATTCACCTTATAGTTAGAAGTTTCTGCCCTTTGACCAACATCACCCCATTTCCCCCACCTTCCAGCCCCTGAAAACCACCAGTATTCTATTACTATGAGTTTGGCTTTTTAAGTGAGAACATACAGTATTGGACTTATCTGTCTGACTTAGCATAATGCTATGAAGGTTCATACATGTTGTCATACATGGCAGGATTTCCTATTTTCTCATAGCTAAATAATATGGGGCCACCTGGGGCCCCTGGCACTGTATGCAACCAGGGTGAGCCAGGGGCCTGGTGTAAACCTTTCTAAAGATGTGCTTTAGATATTTAACTCTTGAGGGATTTTTTCCCAAAGCTAACAATTGATGTGGTGTTGATTTTTTAAGGATTGTGGTTATGTTTTTTAACATTTTCTAGAACAGCTTTCAAAAGAAAGCAAGGGTAGCTCAATTAAAACTATCAGATGCTCCACTAGGGCCATTTAAGGGAAAAATAGAGAGAACATGCACTCTAGCCTGACAGTCTGGAACTAAGCGCTCTGTAAGAACAAGTATTTAAAAGACAGCTGGAGTATGCACCTCACGCATTATTTTCTTGTGACAATAAATGAATTTAATGCAAACCATAAGACAATTCTACCCCCTAAGAAAGTTAATTCTGAAAAATACAGGTGGAAGCAGAATTTTATTGGAAGACTGCATCTCTTCTTGTTTGGAGAAAAATTGCCTTTCAAAGCCTCTTTTTGAAAAGCCTGGCCCATTTTTACTGTTTATCAACATGAATCTCACACTGAGACCTTGGTCATAAGGAGAACCGGTTCTTCCATATTTACATCTTAGTCACAGCATATTCGTTAAGGTAATCCTAGCTGCTGTGCAGGCAAATCCCCCAAATCTCAATTCCTAACACAATAGAATTTATTCTAGTAATATCTAATAAGGTATGAAGTGAGTAGTCTTCTATGAAGTGATAAAGCAATCCAAATCCCCTCCATCCCCCATCCCAACAGGATTCACAAATCTTTCTGTCAAGGAGAACTAGTAAATATTGTAGCCATTACTGGCTTAAACAGTCAGTGCCTGTTGCAATCACTCAAGTCTGTTGTTATAACATAAAAATAGCCATAGACAGTATCTAAATAAATGAGTATGACTGTCTTCCAGTAAAACTTGATTTACAGAAAGAGGTGGTAGATTGGATGTGACCTACAGGCTGTGGTTTGCCAATGCCTGCTGCAGTAGAACTTCAGAGTATTTTGCTTCTATCCAACTGACAAGAAAAGAGAACACAGATGATTGTGCTAAAGGTTTCTGTGGATCAGGCTTGAGGTAGACATAACTTCAGTCTGCATTACATTGGCCAAACCTCAATCATATGACAACACAAAGCAAGAATGAGAAAAACAGTCTCACTGTTTGCCAAGAGGCACAAGAAGTGACATTGGTAACACAGCAATTCTTCCAGGGTCCCCACTTCTTCTCAACAGTCATTTTACACTTCTTCCTATCTAAAGAACACATATGCCAGACCCCCGAGCCCTCCCATAAAAGGCACATCCAAAGCCCCAAGCAGAAGGCAGACAGCAAAACTTCCTTCCCCACCTCTGGGGCAGCCTTTCTATCAGGTCTACCAGGTGGCTTCTTGTAGCCTGGCAGCTAGGACATTTAAAAAAGCAGCGACTTTAAGAACTAAATATCAATTTCTTTGTCCACTGTTACACAAACATCCAATATTCAGTGGTGAAGTAGGAACAGGATAATATAATAAACCTCTGATTCCAAAGCAGAAAGAAAATAAGGCACATAGCAGTTTCTTGTCAATGAAAGAAATGAAATCCTGCCGGGCAGCTGCAGTGAAGGCCCTCAACCCCGAGAGCCGGAGAAGCTCCCTAGCTACACAATGATTCTGCTCTCTGGAAAGGGCTCTTTTGTTCACTAGTTTCCATAGTCACAGATACTCCGTTCTCTGAGATTCTTCTTTGTCCATTAACCTCCAGGGCCCTATTAGAAATGCACATCTGTGGGCTGTGTATCTTCTGCAGCTCACTTCCTTCCCCAAGTCATTGTAAGACCTCTAACTAATCCCCAACTTAGAACAGGGTCATCCTTTCTTTGGCAGTAGATTCTTTCAAAAATTCAGTAGGCCCGGTGCCACTTCCAGTCAGTGCCAGTAATCACATCCAGAATTCCTTTTCAGGTATAGTTCCCACACCTGTCTCGTTTCTTCCTTCCTTCACTGATCTCCTTCCCTTCTTGCCCCACCCCTTTCTCTCTCTCTCTCTCTGTCAAAACTGAACAATGATCACACTGAGGCTAAACCATGGACTTTGGTGGGAAGGGAACACTGTTAATCTCTTGTGCTTCACTGAGAAGTTTTACAGGTCTTTTTCAATAAAGCCCTTTTAATCTCAGCTCTTCTTAAGAGTCCAGAAGTCATCGGCTTTTCTAACTTGGAAGGCCCTCTATACCAAGAATGTCTCCATTCTCTTGAATCTTTGAGTGAGAAGTAGCAAAATTTTGTTTTATCTCTTTATTACAATATTTTTCTCAACAGTCAATAATAGTCTGTAGAATAACAGTGACCCTCATTTATGTCCTAGGCAAATATATGCCTTCCAAATTTTCACAGGTTCTATTTTTAGCAAGCATTTTGCCACAGCAACAGAGATCTTCAGTCCTCCAGGTAACTCACTTCTTTGCTTCCTACCATCTGACCATCAAATATGATGCATATTTTAATTTTTTATATTATGCCAGCATCCCCTTCTGGTGCTTCTCACTCACATGTAGTCTAATTACATGTTGAACAGGAAACCTTCCATGCAGAGATTCAAGAATTCAGACCCTTATCGTGTCTCTGCTATCACCTGGGACCAGAAAGTCCTGAGCTCAGAAGCTCCAGAGGTAAGAGAAAGGGAAAGACGTGATTGCACTGGAGCAGTTTGCAATCAGACTTGAAAGTCCTCACATTCCACCCAAAACTTAGTCACCTGCTATATACCAGGAGCCAGAAGAAATGAGTTTTGACAAACACATAACAGTTTCTGCCATACACAACTCTAATACTGTTCCCATTATGTAATTAAGAGTATAGATCTCATTCTTCTAGTAGATAGGCTGGTAGATATGGCATATTCAGACCTCAAAGCCTAGGACCTTGGAATCTTAGAGTTAGCAGGGGGAACGGCAGAGGTCAGCTAGTCCAATTGCCTCATATTAGAGGTGAATAAATGGAGAAGCAGATGGGCATACGGAATCCATGGCAAAGGTAGGACCAAAACATGGCTCCTCCCACTCAGGTTAGGGCTGTCTGCAGTGTCTCTCTGCCTCCATTCTAATTAAGTTTGTAAACTCTCAATGGCCTAATGAATAAAAACTCTTACTAGACATGGGAAATGAAATGACATTCAACTACAAAACAAATAAAATCCTTCGATCAGAACTTCAGTGGAAGTTAGGTTAGTTTATGTGGTCCTAAAGGAAATATTTCTTACTCCAAAGATGAGATAAATTTGGTCTGAATGTTGTTTCTCAGACTTTTTCATACTGTTTGAGCTCAGAAAATCAGTCAGAGATCAAAGCAGAGTATAACTATTGCTTTTGTAAAACTAAACAAAAATGAAATAGAGAAGTGTTTGCAAAAACTTCAGGAAGCATCAAGAGATAATGAGCAGGACATCGGTAAATTGTTGAAAGAAACAGAACCATTTGTACTCTTCCACTGTGAGCTCTTGTCCTTGGAATAGGTAATTATCCTTTCCAAATTCACAAATAATGGTTCCTTCTCTGCTTTGTTTCCGGGGTTGTGGTCAGAGCAAAATGAGATTATGTATACAAAAGTGACTTGCAAGTTGAAAATCAATGTCAATGAGAATGTTATCATCTTCAAATGATCAGTAATAAATCTACTTTAGTCTTTAAATATTGATTAAAAATCTATTGTAGTCTATGTACTCTTCAGAGGGTACATATGAACAGATGTAATTTGCTAGATTGTTATTCCATTTCCAAAATTACTGTTTGCTATAAAAATTTACCTACAGTTAATTCCCAGGGCTTCCTCTACTTATGCAATTACAAGGGTCATCAGGGATTAGAAGTATAAAACATACTTTTAGAAAGGTATTTACAAAATGCAGTTAGCCATTAAAAAATTTTTAAACTATCAAAGCTAATTAAAGACTAATGAACTAATACTGAGAAATAGCATTTAAGAATGATGTCTTGGTAAAGCAAATAACAGGACTGAGTAAAGATATACATAACTACAAATGTCCAAGAGAGGGAGGTGGTAACCTGGCAGAAAGAGTCAAACACAATAATGGATAGAATCAAGAAACTTAAGCTAATAGTAGCAACTTCTCTGATTGGAAAGTCTATGAGTTCAGAAAATAATCTCTCTTGAGAATTACTCTACAAAATAGTGTGGACTGGTGTGGGGCAAATGTAAGTTTTCACCCAGAATTTCCCACCTAGCAGTGTGAGGATAAGGGCCTGTTTCCATATCAATGGGCCACTGCGGAGACCCCTGGGGCAAGCGGAGAGAAAACGGCCATTCTCTTCTCCCCTCCATTCCCGGTACATAATTGGTCTGGTGCCCACCAGTCAGCAGGGACCTGCCCTGGAGTTCCTCCTAGAAGGGGCGGGTCAGGGGAAGCAGAGCCCAGTGCCTAAGCGGCAGGGACAGAGCAGGGCTGGCCAGCGGGGCCACGTGAGACACTGAGCTGTGAGCAGTAAAACCTTGCCTTCCTACCTGCTGTTGCCCTGGTCTTACTTTGGTTTCACTGGATTCACAGGGAATTTGCCCTGGGCAGGGAACCCCCTTACTCCCAGGGCTACAATTGGGTTTCTCATTTTCAAAGGTTGGTGCAAAACACCAAAGAGAGCATTGTAGAGAACTGGCCTTCACTATCAGAGGGACAGATGATGTGGTTTTAAAGGCCTTCACCTGTGTTGCAGATTTTGCAACAAAGCTTAGTTCATAGGTAGGAAGAAGGGTTCCATCTAAAGCCTGACCCAGAAGAAACCTAATGTTGACAAGTTTGTAGTCATTATCCAGTAAGGCAAACCCACTTTTGAACTCCAGTTCCTACCTCTACTCAAAACACCCCTAGAATTTTCTGAATTTCTGGGCTCCCAGCCTGGAAGAATGCAGGGCCCTGATATCTGTCAGCGTATAGATGAAGCCTCCGCAGAAACATTAGCTCTGGTCGTGTTGGTTCCCTACGGAGACACCGCTTCCAAAAGTGTGCCTCCTTGAGTTGGGCTGCCTATTTTAATTTCAGAGAATTTGTTAGTAGTTAACAACAACTCAAAATGTTCTTCAAGGTCTATGAAAAAGGGCCCCATTGCAGTGGGAACACCAGCAGAGAGCCAAAGTGAGTAGATTTTTCTTAAAAAAAAAAAAAGGGAGGGGTGGTGAGGGGCCAGCTAGTATTAGGAATAATTCTACCTAGGTTTTCAGGCACAGGCAGGTCTCTGGTTGTCCAGTCATGTGTCTCTCTGTGTGCCCATGTGAGTGAGTCCTTTTGATAATACTGCTTGGAACTCTGAATGGCATGTTTGGTAATGACTGGGTATGGTTGCCAAAGTTTCTAGAAAATAACACGAGATCCTCATGCTTGTTGCACCTGAAAGGAAAGAGATGAAATTAAACATACTGAGATACGATTCCCTTGTCATCAGGGATTCTAACCAAATGAAATAGTTTGGCTTGAATTTTGTTCAGGGGACATTCTGACATTTCAGTTCTCTTCCAATAAACTGATTTGGGGTGAAAAATATACAGACTCAGTTCTGTTTCGAACCAGTTCACTTGTTTTGGAAGAAAACGGATGCACTTATGAAAACTGATGAATTTAATACATAAGAAATATTTGGGTTCAGTTCAAGATTCTGCAAATTAGCATGGCTCATTCCAGTTTAATATTTGATTCCAGTCTCTATTTTTCAAATGTTCATTTCATCAACTGTGGCCCAAGAGAGAAAAATATATATATTAACTACTGCCAAAGGAAAACGAGGGGCATACCATTAATGGCTTTGAGAGGAGCCAAGAATCTCACCAGGGTACCAACTAAGCATAGATTTTCTGCTGTTTGTCACATTGTTTAGAGTATATAAACCTACATTTTACAAACAAAAAAACTATCAGAATAATCTCCAGACATCTCATTTTATTAAACATTTGCTCCATCCCTCTTCTCATAAAGCAACCAAAAAAATTTCTAACCAGACTTTTCTAGAAAATTCCAATTAGAAAATTTTAACTTTATATTCCTTGTATGAATTAAGATTATGTGTAGTATTTTAATATAAGTTTTTTATATGACATATATAGTACTTAGACATATATATTTATATATACATTCATACACGTACATGCATGTATATACACATGGTAGTAGAAAAAGAGGAGTTTTCAGTTCACTGAGAGCAAGAGAAAGGCAAGTGGCCAATGGAAACAAACCAACCCAACAATGGCAGGTACCTAAGATTCTTTCCTAGCTCAAAACCTGGTGAGATGATTCATTGAGTTATAAATGTGTGATTTATTTGTACAAAACTTTCCCTCTTCCATTCAAGAAGACCCCTCTCTTCATGCCTTTAAGCTCAGAGGGGAGATTTTCTCCTGGAATGGGAATAGAGGGAGGAGATAGAATTGTGAGGGAAAAAAGGAAAGCATCATTGTAGATCCATAGACTATCCCCTGCTCCAAGCAATACCCCAGCCTGTGGCATAGGGAGATGGTGCCATGGTGCAGCCCCAACCCATACCCACAGTTCCACCCAGGCACCCTTTTAGAAAGGAAGTAGTAAAACGCAAACTTCAAGATACCACAAATCAGTATTAGTTCTCTATTGCTGCTGTGACAAATTACCATGAACTTGGTGACTTAAAACACAGACGTATTCTCTTATAGTTCTGGAGGTCAGAAATTAGAAATGCCCTTCACAGGGCTGAAATCAAGGTGTCAGCGGGGAAGAGCTGTGCTCCTTTTGGAGGCTCGAAAAGTGAGTCCATGTCCTTGCCTTTTCCAGCTTCCAAAGCCGCCGCTTCCTTCCAGTCTCACAGCCCCATCCTCCAGCCCCAAGGCAGGGAGCACAGCACCTTGGCTCCTCTCTCCCTGAACTCTGCCTCCTTCGCCACCTCTCCTCCTCTAGTTCTGATCCCTCTGCCCCCCTCTCCCAAGGACGTTTGCGACTACCTTGTGCCCGTCTGGATAACCCAGGCTTGCAAATGAGGACATCAGTTTGTCGCGATGAGCTGGAGACTCAAGGCCCCCCTCCAATCTCCATGCCTTTGTGAGTCTTGGGACTGCGCGGTACTCAGAGGGGAAGGAACTGATGTGAGCTGAATCTAAATTATGCTGAAATAAAGAAAAAGCAGAAATGTGACATTTGTTTGTGATTTCTATACCCACAATATACAGTTTTGTTTTTCTTCCCTCAGTTGTGACCACTGCGACTCACCTACTGCAATCACAGGGACAATTAGCAGAGCACATACTGGGACCTGGAAGGAACACAGAAGAATTAGAAAATAGGCAAGTCTCCTCAGGAAATAACATGCACAAAAACTATAGGTGGGACTACTAATGAAAAAAAGAAGATAACATGATTATGTAGCATGCAAAAGTACATTTTGGAAATGCTAAATATTCCTGAACAGCCATCTTCCGTACATTTTGTCCTCACTGGCTTGGATTCTACCTCACAGATACACTCCACAGTGTTTTGCACAAGATACTCTATAAAAGCAAATTTCTTTGGGCAAAGAAGTTTATGAACATACTAACCCCTTTTAATTAATTACTGTAAATGGCCCAGAGAAGTTCTGTACTGAAGAAATAATTTTTACTTTAATGCAGTGTTTCCAAACATTTATGCCTGCAACTCTTTTCCGTATAATGCTTACCAACATCACTCTTTGAAGTGCTGCTTTAGTGGAATGACCTTCCTATACCATTTATTAAACTGTTTCTGTTCAAAAGCCAAGCCTCAGCACTGCTTACTGGATATATAATAGATGTTAACTGAATAGTGTGAATATCTAATCATGATGAATGTGCATCTCCCCCTATCTTTTATTTTCTGTACGGTTGGTTCCATACCAAATAAAACCAATTTCTTGAAGCTCTATGTTTTACTACCTTTAAGATTAAAAATGCCAAACTTTCTAACACCCTGAGGTTATCTCTGCTGTCCTCCTTATCCGCAGGTACGTCTGGAGGCAGCATATTATGGAACACTAAAATGCTGCAGTCTCCTCCCAGCTCAGCCACTGACTGGCTGTGTGACCTCATACAAAGTCCACGACCTCCTGGCACTCTGTGCTCATTGGTGAAACCGGAGAACTGAACTACATGGTCTGTCCCCAAGACACCTTGCAGCTCTGTTATTTACTCACATTTTTTTCTAGGTATTCATTCTCTTAAAGAATTCCAGTATTTTGGAGAAGAATTCCTTCTCTTGAGGAAACCATGCTATCTTCCACACCCCCTGGCCCTACCCCAATAACTTTCTACTTGTGTTCAGAGACACCACTGTTTATCGTTGAGTCTAGCAGCTTTCCTGGTGTGGTTGCAAAAGAAAGATCTTTTCTTACATGCAGGTTGCAATCTTACTGAATATAGGGAATAAATTATGCTCAAAATTCATATGTTGAAGTTCTAACCCCCAGTGTGACTATATAAGGTGATACAGCCTTGAGGGAGGCAATTAAGGTTAAGTGATGCTGTGAGGGTGGGGATGATCCAATAGTGCTGGTGGCCTTATAAGAAGAGATACCAGGGTACAGACACACACAGAGAAAAGGCCCCGTGTGGACAGAGCAGAAAGGCAGCCATCTGTGAGCCCAGAGAGCCTCAGGAGAAATGGGTGCTACGGCACCGGGACCTTGGGCTTCCAGCCTCCAGAGCTGAGAGAAGTCTCTTGTTTGAGCCACCCAGTCTGTGGTATTCCGTCACAGCAGCCTGAGCAGACTAATACAGTGAATACATATAATCTAAATGCAGACACAAGAAGCAAAAGTAGGCAACACAAGACTGAACACATGTGAAGACGTGCCCACTTTTGTTCACAGATGACTTCGCCTTCCTAGATAGAGAAATGGGTAGGGAGATAATGGTTTTCCGCACTCTTACACATCAAGCTGAGATGATCAGATTGAGCATTTTCAGCCTGACAAGAGGCTTGTCTGATGGGCACAGTACACAAAGAAAACAAAGCAGAAAGTAGCACAATCTCTCCCAACCCATTGGCACACCCCTAGGACCTAATGGGCCCACTTAAGATGGATGTAGCTAACAGTGGCTATGATTTTAGTAATACCTCTTCAACTTGAGAGCCAGGAGGCCCCTTTAAACGGTTTATTGATGAAAAAGTCACAAAGGTCAATCAGGGTCTTCCAGCACCATCTGAGCAAGCAGGTTATGGCCCTCAGCCACAAGCCCCCTGGAACTATACCTTCCCTCCCTCCAATGCTGTCTGTTCCCATCCCCCTCTGCCTCCTGCCCTCACAGCAGGAACCCCTCTGTCATACCCTCCCAAGGCTGGCCTGCCTAAAGCAAGGACTCAAGCTGCATGGACTTATTTCCTACCGGAGACACACTCAGAGCAGCTGCTGCACACTTATTATAAGTTTGGCTGTATTATCTTACTCAATCAAGTACATGGAATTTAACCAAAACAAATAAGTAAGACCTTGTTTGGGCCCCAGAGTGCTGTCTGTAATCCTCACTGTGTCTTTACGTGTTCTTTCCATCTATAAGCATGCTCGCACTTGCTCTCATGTCCTCACACCTAAGACTCATAACCACACCACTGTTTAGGAAACGCCTCAGACAGAGCGGGGCATGTGGGCTTTCTAGCACCCAGCATAGCGTAATGTACAGAGTAGGTGTTCCAAAAATATGTGTGGCTCAAATTAAAAGAACAGGGAGACCTGTATTTAAAAACTTTTCCAACTGTTTTTCTCATGTCTGTGTATATTAATATGTTTTATTTAAAAAGCTAACTTCAGTTAAAAACTTATTATTTGCCAGGCTTTCTTCTAAGTGCTTTACAGGTACTGAAGTATTGAAATCAGACTGTAACATCATAAGGTGGTATTATTATATTCTCTTCTCACATATAAGGAAACCAAGGCACAGGAGATTAATTGACCCAAGGTCACACAGCCCAGTGACAGGGCTGGGATCTGGGCCTCCACAGTCAAGTTCAAGAACCTACACTTTTAACTATACTCCATCTCTTAGGTTCAGTCACATAGCACACAGGTATGAATCTGAAAACAAAGTGAAAAAGACATCTAACTACGCTATTTTTACACATTTTGTTCCAAAGCCAAAAGTCTTTGGCCCTCTCTTAAAGACTACTGACATTAAGCATCTTGATTACACTCATTTCTAACAGCAGCAGTAAAAGGAAGTTGGAAATGAGGACTTGCTGGAGGCAGAAATCCTGAAGGTAGAAGATTGAAAGTGGTCAGTACACATCAAGAAGGGAGACAAAGAAGAAGGGGGGTTGGATGGGCACAAGCAGTCAAAAAACCCTAAAGGCAGAATAGCAGTGAGCAGCTTCCCGTACCACGGACAGCCCTCCACGTTCCATTAGCTGCTAAGGGCTTCGCGGAAGAGCGGATTTTGGCCAAGTGTGACTGAGTCACTGTGAATGTCAAATAATCAGTTAACAGTCTGTGTTTCGGCAGGTGGAGAGAAAGCAACCTAAGGAGTAAGTTTATGTACTTAAAGAAAAGGACCATTTCAGTTTCTGGAAATTCACTTTAGTTCCTGATAATGGTGGAAACTAGAGTATCATTAAATCTGTAGAAAGAAATCATGCTTTACTTAATTTGTAGAAAGAAATCAAACTTCACTTAACTTTTCATAGGATATGAAAAGTGCCTGTTGTGATCCTGTGATTTATTATAAACAATATATATTTAGTCTTCAACCTCATTCACAGTACGGAGCTCCGAACTCCCTGGAATTTGTGGAGAGGGGTGAAAGTCTTTTCTTTTGCCAACGAAGGACTTTTGGAAAGCACTTAGGGGGAGGAGCTGGTCACGGGAGAGACCAGCCACGTGTCTAGCAGGTCGGAACTTCCTGTCTACATGCACTCCCCCCTTGCCCCACTGCCACCTCTACAGAGGGGAGGGGGCCCGAGACTGAGATCAATCGCCAACAGCCAATGTTTTAGTCAGTTGTGTAATAAAGCCTTCATTTAAAAAAATCAACAAAGTTTAGAGATCTTCTCGTTGGTGAACACATGGAAATTTGGGAGAGTTGTGTGTGGACAGAGCATGGACGCTCTCCTGCCTTTCCCCATCCCTAGCCCTGTACATAGACATGTGTGCATATGATACACAGATAGACAGAGATACTCTGGAAGATCCATCTGGCTGTTACTGAGTTATATTCTTTTATTAAAAAACAAATAGTAATCTAGTAAGCAAACTGGTTTCTTGAGTTCTTTGGGCCACTCTAGCAAATTAATTGAACCCAAGGAGGTAATCCTGGGAACCTCTGATTTGCAGCCAGTAGGTCAAAAGCATGGATAACAACCTCAGCTTGTGATCCGACTCTGAAGTGGAAAACAGTCTTGGGCTGGGCCCTCAGCCCACGGTATCTGACACTAACTCCAGATAGATAGTGTCAGAAGCGAGTTGAATTGTAGGACACCCAGCAGGTGTCCAGGAATTGCTTGGTGGTGTGAAGACACCACCACACCAACCAACACATATGTTGGAAATGGCTGCAGAATCCATAGCCACTCAGAGTAGGTTTTCTTTTCTGTTTCAGATGTTGGTATGAGACATTTTATTTTTGTACTAATGCTCCCTTTTTGATTGTTTGTCTTAAATAGAGCCTGATTACATTGAAATTATCATACTGGGTAAGCTTTTATTTCTATCATTCAAAGGAAGTGTTCAAAAAGTTTAGCACTGTACTTCCAAAGACTTTTGTAGGATTTCTCTTTTGCAGCTTTATAATCCCAGGAGTGGAAAATGAATTTCAAAGTCACAAACTCTGGCAGCTTTAGGTGCACACCAATGCTATTACCTCCCTGGGTAGCCTCCAGGCAGTGTTACACCCTTATGAATACTGCTTAATGAACAGGGGTTCAGAGCAAGGAGTTTGCACAGGAGAAGGCTGCCATCGTGCTTGGGATATGCCCACCACCTGCCAAAAAGATCCTCAGTCAACCACTCAGGGGAAATGGGAGTGGTACCACATGGGCTCTGGTCCTAATCAAGATACCAGAGATTAATTAGCTCAGGATTTAGTGGTGAGTTGATGGGAAAGGAATTTGATTTTTTAAGACACCTTCATTGGGATTCTAGATTCAAAGAAGAGCCTTCTGAAACTAGAAGCATCTAAATACCATCTGAGATTCTCAGCAGAATTCTTGCCCCAGAGCTCTGAAAGAGCTTTAGGCAACACACGGGGTGATGGAGAGCAGGAAAGGACTGTTCTCCGCATGGGCAGACACAGAGAGGCCGCAGGTGCCGTGTGGATGGCAGAGCAGAGGACCGACAGCATGTTACCTCTCTCCAATCAGTTTCCCAAGAGAATGGAAAACCTGCGAATTCACAAAATAATCATTTGTTTCAGAGCATTTAGCCCAATCCGCATCCAGAGTTAAAGTTGAAAACGAGCTTGGAATTCTGAGGGAACACAGCAACAGTTTTGTTGATTTATCCTCCTTCCTCCTGTTGCTTAACAGATGCAGGGTTTCCATCTGGAAAAATGAAAAAGGTCTGGAACTAGAGAGTGGTGATGGCTGCACAACACTGTGAATGTACTTAATGCCACTGAGCTGTACACTTTAAAATGGTTAAAATGATACATTTTATGTAATGTATAGTTAACCATGCACATAAAAAATAGTATAACCATGTGGTTCTCGCACACAGTTCTCTCCCCACCTCTCTCCCTCTCTCCATAGACACACAGACACACACACACACAGTCAGGGGAGTTCTTAAAAAGTAGGCTAAAGTCAAGTTCAGAGCCCTTTTATCCACATTCCTAAACCTACTTCATTTCTTTAGATGCTCTTCTTAAACACTAAGCAACAGTGCCCCTTCCTTATATAAAACCTAGGCCTCTAAGGCTGAAAGTAAAAGAAGAGAGGTGGCTGGGCAGTTCTGTCCCAGCTGCACCCTTAAATCCCTCTCAGGGAACTCTAGCACAGGACTCCGCTCCCTGGAAACTCACTAAAAAACACGCTGCCTGGGGAGTGGGCAGATAACAAGGAAATAGGCCCAGAGTTTTACACTGGTCAGATAACATGATGTATACACTCTGCTCCAAGTGACTCTCCTTGCAAGCATCAGGGCCACCTCCTTGTAACAGACATTCTTTTGTTTACACAGTAATCAGCAGTTCTCACCTGGAGCTTGTTCTCTGAGTCCAATAATCCTCTTAATGAAGGAATTGGCTCACACAGTTATGGAAGCTGACAACCGCAAGATCTGCAGTCAGCAAGCAGAGACCCAGGAGAGTCAATAGTGTAAGTTCTGGTCTGAAAGCTGCCAGCTTCAAGACCCAGAAAGAGCCAGCGTTTCAGTTTCAGTGTGCAGGCCGTGATGAACCTGTGCGCAAGCTCAAGGCAGTCAGAGGAGGAGTTCCCTCTCACTTGTAAAAGAATTGGCCTTTCTGTTCTATTCAGTCCTTCAACTTATTGGATGAGGCCCACCACATTAGAGAGGGCAATCTGCTTTATTCATTCTACTGATTGAATTCTACTTGCACCCAGAAACACGCTCAAATTCACATCCAGAATAACGTTTGATCAAATATCTGGCCTCCCCATGGCCCAGTCAGTTTGATATGTAAAATTAGCCATCACACTGCACTGTGAATTCTACTTGCACCCAGAAACACCCTCACATTCACATCCAAAATAACATTTGACTAAATATCTGGCCTCCCCATGACCCAATCAGTTTGATATATAAAATTAGCCATCACATTGCACTGCTCTGCCTAAAGCTGGTAGTCTTAGATGAGAACCTGCTGCATCTCCAGGGAAATGATACTGGAAGGATTTTCACCCAGGGTTACTACTCTGCATAACTCATAAGGGTTAATCATTATCCTAGCAGATATCTACTAGGTAGCTTATCCCCAACAAGAAGCCCTAGTTTACATCCTTCAACTCTCATTTATCCAGGCTACATCCCCCTTTCCTTCCTGTTAGCAGCCCCTGATCATCATCTCTTGATCCTTAACTTCTGACTTTGTATCCTTTGAGTTAGGGATCAGTTCTCTAGCAGGATCCAGTAACTCAATTATGGCCCCATCCTAAACATTTGTATTTAAACTTTGACCTTATTATCTTACCCCAAAGAGGCCCAAAGACTTTTCAATTCAAATCACAGCCATTCCTGTGCCCCATGACCATGGACTTCTCTGAGGCCCTCCTTCTCAAAATCAGTATTTGGATGACCCAGAAAATAAACCATAGAGAATGGCTACATGTCTGTGCCTGAACTGATAAAATCTGGTTGGGTTTGAGAATGATTCTATTGAAAAACTACTTCTACAAGAGAAAACAATGAAAACAGATAAACTAAGAGTAGGACTAGAAGTAAATAAACACAGTATCTGCCAAGAAACAAACTGACCAGCAAGACCACCAGTGAAGCTGGGCAAAGAAATCTGGAAGAAGGAATTGTTTCTGAGCCACAATCTCTCCAGATTTGTGCCTATCAATGTGGCCTGCAAACTGTAACCCAGAATTACTCCTTCAACCCATTTTGAGACAAGTTGACTTAAGAGACTTTATCCAAAAGAACTGTAAGTGGGATTAAGGAGGAGTGAGGATGAAATGGTGGAGGAAAGAATGTTGTAGTGAAAAAAGTGGCTTTGAACGGGAAGAGATCTGATTTGATTCAATCAGCTGTGCAAATTTAAATCAGTTACTCAACTTTTCTGTGCCTCTGTTCTTTCTATAAATATAGGAATAACACACAAGGAACTTGGGAATTAAACAAGACACGTATCTTTCCAGCATACAAGCAAGAGACTGGCACCTACCTTATGAGGGCATCATATCCTTATCTCTATTCCTTCCTGTACTATCCTTTTATGACTCCTCCCATGAGAGCTCCTAGCAAAGTGCCTTTAAAGTAGAAGTTCCTTGATAAATGTTCATTTCTTTTTCCTCTATTTGCAGCAGTTTTGTATAAAGATGACTAATACCACGAACATGCTCCCATTTCTTTCCCCTGAACATATTTCGTGGGATTCATGTGACCCTCATAAGTCCCTGTGCCCCTGAGCCTGGTTCTCCACTCTCACGCTCACCCCTCCGTCCGAGCACACCTCTGGCTTGGGGCGTGTGACCTCTCACAGGTAGAGGCAGCATCCCCAGGGAGATCAAAGGGGAGTGAGGCTCTGACTCTGGAGCCTGAACCTCTCAGCCATCAAGAGGCCTGCCAGTGACAGCTGAGTATGGAAATGGGAACTTTCAATATAAGATCCTTGAAAAGACAGGTTCTTTTCACTTCAGTAGTGGCTCCAAACTTTATTTTAAAAAGGAATTAAATGTTTAGAGACAAGACATATTGAGCTGAGCATTTTGTGCACTGCAAGTTTCTGGCAATGGATAGACTATATGTAGCAAGACTCTGTATCATGAAGGCTACTTTCAGCCATAAGAACCAAAAACCACATTCAAAGTTGTTTAAACTGAAGGGAAATTTATTGGCTACCCCAGTTCCAAAAGCCTAGACACAACGTGGGATTCAGGGCTTGCTCTTTCCAGGGTCCTGTTCTCTTGTTTCCAGCTATTCCCTGAGTTCTGCCCACCTCTAATCAGCTTTACCCTATCACTTCCAATCCTCATATTCATGCACAACAACTTTGAGGAAAAAAAGGCTGCTTGCCAAAACTTACCTAGAAGAGCCAGTAAGAAACTCCAGAAAATCCCTCCTCTCGTTCCATTGGCCTGAACTGGACCACATGACAATCCTTGAGCCAATTACAGGCAAGGACATAAGATTGCTCTTAGACCAATTGGCTGATGGCTAGAACTAGAGGTTTCCCCACTTTATACAAGGCACAGGGGGTAGTACTTGAACAAAAAACTGGGGTTCTGTAATGGATGGGTGGGCCTTGTAGGCATTCAACAATGAACACTTCAGCCTTTACAAGAACACATCCGATTCCACTTGAATGAAAGTATTATTAAGAAATGGATTTATATAAACATGGGGTTTCACAATAAAGGAAACTGATGAGTTCTTTTAACAAAAATAGCAAACACCCTAATGGCTGACATCCTACAATAGTATCCAATTTAGGATCCTCAATTGTTCCATTCTTTAAAACATGTCTGGAACTCTTCTTTTAGCACTTGCAGCATTTGTTCTGAAAATTTTCTCTTTAGGTGAGCACGTCAGTTCCCATGGGCTTAAATCTCATCTTTACATGCTGACATGCAATTTTCTATCTCAAAGCCAAAATCCACTTCCAAGCCCCAGATTTGTATTCAAATTGCCTTTGTGGCATCTCCTTTCAGACATCTCAAATCTAACACACCCCAATAAATGCACGGTATTCCCCATGGCAAACTTCCCCATCTCAGCAAATAGCCTAGGCATCTAGCCCATTGCTTAAGATAGAAATCTAAGACCAATCTTCCTTTTAGGGTGTGTGTGCGTGCACATGCCTCCACGCACAGGCGCTAGAAGAGGGAGTTTTGCAGAGTGTCAGCATTGAAGGGGATCTTGGCAGTCCTCTGTTCTAGTACCAGCCCTGACCAAGTTAAAGAATAAGACTTAGCAGAGAGGAATGATTTGTCCACAGTTAGATGGTGAGTTATCAGTAGTACAGCGACTAGAACCCAAGATTTAGAACTTGGATCCACATCTAAAAGTCTCATTCTTTTCATCACTGAGCTCTCAAAAAACTCTATACAACATACCAGTTACCAGCCTTCCGTGGGTTTGTTTAGCTCTTTCAAGGCAAACTTTGCTATCCCCAGGTCACTTTTAAGTATGCAACTAACCTATAGGAACATTTCTAAAATTTTAGTAAAATGCTTGCAGCTTTACCTGAAGGAAAGACACACTAATAAAAGCATTGTGTTTCCTTTAAAACTCCAGCACCTTTCAGATGCTACTCAATCCATTCCACCATGTTAATACATAGGCACAGACCCTGAAGATATTTTGGCCTTTAGGGATCAGTTCTGCATTTCTGGATTCAGCTACTAGGAAGGTGTAGTGGCACATTACAGTTAGTGCATATCAGAGGAATGTAATACTAATTTAATACATCACCATTAAATTAACAGGAGCAGGTTTTGCTTGCTAAGAGAAAAGAAAAGCTAACATTTACTTAAATGTACTCTTAGATAAAATTCTCAGAGCTTGGACTCAACAGCCTGTGCTTGTTGAAGGCTCACAAATTACAAGCCTAGAACTGATGGGTGTCAAGGCAATGCCGTCTGGTAAGTCAAGAGGAACCTAATAGCTGGAGAGTCAGCACTGAAGACTGTGTGTTGGAAAGGAGAGGCTTTTTCTCTCTCAGATATGCTGACTGCTGGGCAGAGATGCGAGACCAGCACTGTCCAATGGGAATATAGTGTAAGCAACAGATTCAAGTCATATGTAATGTTAAATTTCCTAGTATTTCCATTAAAAAAAAAAGAAATTCTCACAACATATTTTATTTATCCTAATATAGTCACAATACTATCATTTCAGTGTATAATCAATGCAAAAGTTATTGTGAGGTATATTATATACTTTTTTGCGCTAAGTTTTCAGAACCTAGTGTGTATTTTAAACTTGTAGCACATCTCAGTTTGGACCAGCTACTTGTCTTGGTCTGAGTAGCCCCAAGCAAGTAACTCACCATCTATGAATGGCTGCCATACTGGAAGCACAGTGCCAGACAAATGTCCCCTCAAACCCCCAGAGATTTCTTAAGGCAAAGTGACCATCTCTCTCTTTGTGGAAGGAAACTCACATACTCTCCACTGGACAGTCTGGGCTCTGTGCCCTGAAGGGCTCTCCTCTTCCCTCCCTCTAATTAGGGGAATCCCAGAGCAGGGCTGCTCCTCAGAGTTCTGCTTTTGTACTCCTGAACTTACCAGTTATTCTGCATTGTGAGCATGAAAGGCACACTTTGCCTGCGTGGGACTTACCTCGCTTTCCCTGAGCTCCCAAGATATGCCACAGTGCAAGGCTCTTTGCCTTACCCGACCTCTGCTTCAGGCCCTAGGCCAAGGGTAAAATGGGGAGCCCTGCAACTATCAATAGGCAAAGCTCCAACTCTTGGTTACTCATTCTGTGAGTTCACAAGTCACAAGACTTGCTTCTCTCCTGCCCTGTCTTTATGACCAGCTGGTTAGTTTACTAAAAAGCTAACATTTGTTATGTGTTCCATGTGCAATATTTAATATGCTAAGCCTTCACAGTAAGACTTCATGGATGCTATTATTAACCTTATTTGATAGATAAGCAAGCCAAGGACTCCATAGATACACTGAGTGATTTGCCCAGGGTCACACAGTCCAGGCAGAAACTGGGATTCAACCCAGCTCATAAGCCTGCGCCCAAAAGCATTATATTCTGTGCTCATCTGCTCTCTGGCTTCTGGAGTCTCCTGTTGGCTTCATGATACACACCTTGTTCTGACTTCCTGGCCTGGCAGCCTCCCAATGAGATGAGCTCCAAATCTTGCCTTTCCTAGTTTTCCTCTTGGCAGTTTACAAGAACCTATCAGACTAGCCCCTTATTTCCACCTTAATTAGCATCTGTAGGACTCAGAATTCTCACCAGCTCTGCACAGCAGACTAAAGACCCTCGACTGTCCACCTACATAACAGAAAACAAGAAAGAAGAACACAGAGCAGCATTCACTTAACAGTTATTTACCAGGACTTTCTGCATTCAGACAAGATGCTGGAAGATGAAGCTACAGAAGGAGACAGAACGACATGCTTCCTCCCTTCAGGGTGCTTATATTTTAGGGAGGGGAGAAAGACAATAAGTAAATAAACCCAAAAACTAAAGACAAGTCTACATAATGATAAACACTATGACAAAATAAAATGGCATATTACGCCAGATGCTCAGAAGAACCATCTTCAGGCGCTGAAAACCCCTAACACCATAGTGTGCATATTGACCTCTTCATAAATCCTAGGAGGCTGATTGTATTAACACATGATGACTATTTTCTACTGTTCTTAAGCAAAGAAGGCTAAAATAGGCTGTGCATCTCCCACAAAGGAAGCCCCTTAATGATTCTTCATTTAGAAATCTAGCTATCTTGTTCTTTTGATATGTATGTCTAATTTCAGAGAAACTTTTATCTTTGTAACCCCAGTAAAGCAAAGGAAAGTGGAATTGGATGTCCCAACATGTCCATAACTTCTGTTCTGGGATAACAAATGAAAGGGTCTGTCATAGGTAGGAGGTGCCTAGAACAGAATCTGAGACAGCTATTTGCATGCAGGTGAGGTATTGGGCACGTCCTGGGGAGTAATGAGGCAGTGAAGTTATCAGGATGGAAGGCAGCAGGAGGGGGCAGAGAAGTTGAAGTATAATGTGACTGCCTATCCGTAAGGAGCGGTGGGCCTCATGGCCCTTCATAGGTGTCCCAAATTGAGACAATGGGACAAGATTTTCATAACTCCCAATCTCCAACAAGCAGTCTTTGCATGGCGTTTCCCCCGCAGGAGGGTGGTAAGAGTTGGGGAAGGCAGCCCCTCTGGGTAGGGCAATTCCTGAGAAAGGCCTTGGCTGTGCTGTCAGCAGCAAACCTTCCAGCAGTTAGGAGCACGAAGCCTCGGGTCTGAAGGGCAAACCTGTGTGGCTCACCCCAGCATACGCTATGGGCTCAGAGCACCCACCTCCTTTCCTTCCACAGTTGCTGAGTTTCCCCACAGAAGTTTGAATATAAGTGGTGTCCAGTGTTTACATTTGTCACTATGTAAAGCACCCTAGGAATAATCCTGGTCTGAAACCATTTATCTAGAACATCAAAGAATCCAAACTTGTCAACACATGGTGACTGAAACCCTTTAATGGTTTTCTATCTCTGAAGAGCATGCAGTTTCTATCTCAGGTATAGTCTACTCCAGGAGACAGAAAGGCACCCTTAATTTTGGCACACCTAAATATATAAGTAATTATGATAGAAAGTGAAAGGAATAGAGGGGGATCAGGCTGGGCCCCGCTGAGAAGGTAGCACTTGACATAAAAACTGAATATGCAAGAGCCAAACATGAAAATATCTTGGGAAGAGGGTTCTCCTTAGAAATAAGAGCAAAGGTCCTGAGACACACATAGTTCAAGAAAAAGGCAAGTGTGGCTGGAGGCTTATGGATTGAGAGAGAACAGTATGAAATTAGGTTGGAGATGTAAACAAAGAGCAGATTGTCTATTCTACAGTGGTTTATTGAGTACCTACTATTCTAAATTCTGGGAACATATGAGCAACCAAGAAAAACCTTGTAGACAGTGGTAGGGAATTTGGATTTTATTCTAAGGGCAACTGGAGGTCACTGAAGATTTTAAACAGGTGACTGACACAGTCTAAGTTATTTCTCAGATGATTTTCCCTGATTTCAGGGAATGGATCGGAAGAAGGATGTCTAGCTAATAAGAAATGCAGTAATCCAACAAACTGCTGCAACAATTTGGGCTAAGTTTGTGTAGTGAAGATGGAAAATAGATGGATTTGAGAGATGTTCTGGAAGCAAAACTGACAGTGATTGCTGATGGAAGAGACACGGAGAGTAAGTGAAAGAAAAGATTCAAGGATAACACCTAAATATTTGGCTTGAGCAACTGGATGGAGAGACAAGGGTGTTGTGTATGAAAAGGGAAAACAGAAGATTTGCAGATAAAAACCTTGAGTTCTTGATACTAACTTTGGCATCTTTTTGCATGTCAAATGGAAATGTCAGGTAGGCTGTTTCATATATGAATTTAGGGCTTAGTGGAGAGAGTTAAATATTTAAGTTTTGATGTCATCAGCATTATAGATGGCATTTAAAAGTGTTGATGGGAATCACGGCATTAGTTAGATCAGACTGTCATAACACAATACCAATAGACTGAGTCACTTACAAAATAGAAATTTATTTTCTCACAGTCTGGAGGCTGGAAGTCTGAGATCAGCTTAAGGCATAGTCAGATTCTGGTGAGGCTTCCCTTCCTGGCTTGCAAACAGCTGCCTTCTTACTATATCCTCACATAGCAAAAAGAGCAAGAGAGACTTGTTTTCCTCTTCTTAAAAGGTCACAGTGGTATTGGATTAGGGCCCCTCCCTTATAAACTCATTTAATCTTAATTTCCTTCTAAAGATCCTGTTTTCTGATACAGCCACATAGGCAAATGCTTCAACATACTAATTTGAAGTGGAACACAATTCAGTCCATTGCAATCACCTAAGAAAAAAATGTGGATAGAAAAGAGATGAGGGCCCAGAATGAGCCCTTGTAGGTTATTTCAACCTCATAAAAGGAAGCCAGAAACAGAGATTGAGAAACAGCAGCTGATGAGATGGGAGGAAAGCAGAGGGCCACGGAACAGAAGCCAAGAGAACAAGATGTTTCAGGAAAAAAAGAAGCACTCACTATGTGGCTTCTGAAATTTTGTTTAAATAAGGACAAACAAATGGACACTGAATGTGGCAAGACAAAGATGATATTGGCAAATGTCAGCAGGCAGAAGGGATGGAAATCAGATTAGAGTGGGCAGAAGGGAGAACAGGATGCGAGGACATGAAAACTGGGAATATAGGCAGGTCTTTCCAGTGAATTGGCTGTGAAGGGGAATGGAGAAAAGGGCCAGTGGATGAAGGAAGTCATGGGGTGGGAGAGAGAGAGCAAACAGCTTCTGACCCAGGACCAAGGGCACAGTTCTGAAGTCTTGGCTGCCCTCACGCTGGCGTTACCCTGGGTGTCTCAGTAACCTTACCCAAGGGACTGGCATCATATCATATATGTACTTCTCTGGTTTAGAATTTAGGACAATTTAATCTAAAGCAGCTCTTGGGCTTCAAAAAATCCTATAATTCTTATAACTGACTTTACTAGAATAATATTTAATTCCTTAAAATCAGCCAGTATGCGGCAATTTTGAATAAGGTCTTAAAACAATAAACATCTTTTCATTGCAACACTACCACTAAGTTATGGCTGCTGCATACATTACCTCTTCATTCTTACTACATAATGAAATACTCTGAAGCATCGTTATGTATTTGTGTGCTGCCCATCACTGAAGTTCTATAACAGTTTACCATCCATTTTCGATGATAATATCTCATTGCTCATTGTCCTCTTGATATTTACATGTGTGTAAATCTATTACCTGTGTTTAGAGCCTTAAAATAATAAATCAAAATAAAATGTCAGTTCATGTTTTTCCCATGCTAATAAAACAGGCAAAGTTTTTTTAAAAGGGCACAATTCATATCTATGTAAAGTGTTTTAACTCAGATGCCTTAGCCTGAATACACACTATTATGGGCTGAATTGTATTCCTTCTAAATCTGTGTGCTGAAGTCTTGACCCCAGTATCTCAGAATGTGACTGTATTTAGAGATAGGGTCTTTAAAGAGGTAATTAAGGCCACAGGGATGGGCCCAATCCAGTATGACTGGTGTCCTTATAGGAAGAGATTAGGACACAGACACCTGTGGAGGGAAAGGCCATGTGAAGATACAGGGAAAAGATGTCCATCTACAAGCCAAGGAGAGAAGCCTGGAACAAATCCTTCCCTCACAACTCTCAAAAGAAACCAGCCCTGCCAACACCTTGGTCTCAGCCTTCAGAATTGTGAAACAATAAATTTTCTTTTTAACGCCCCCAGTCTATGGTATACCGCTATGGCAGTGCTAGCAAACTACCTCACACACCATAGGATGGACCCGCAGGTAGCTGGAGGTTTATGGCTTATATATTAAGAAGCCCAGATCCTATACCAGGTAAAAGACTTGATTTTTTGGCAGGTTCCAATATGCTAATGGAAAGTTCCCTGTTCAGTGCTAACATGACGGCCACCAATAAATGGAGAACTGCCAAAATAAGTCATTTCAAGGAAGTTCTCTTCCACATCAATAGAAGTCCAGCTAACACTGCCCCTATATGGTGAGGAGTGAGAATTAATGTCTGTAAGAATGACACTGTAGGATAAATGTAATCAAACTTAGAACATAAAATGAACACTTGTTAATGGCTATCAAGTTTGTCTATAAATGCTGAAGTATCTAGCAATGCTAAAACAATAGCATCTTGAGGAAATTATATGCTCTGAGTATACTGATGCATCATGAATTCTGTGGTTTTTCCAGTGATTATGTGGCATCCCTGAGACTGTCAGAATATAGGGGCCATGTATAATTTGAATTTAATCCCGATTGGCTGTTGATGGTTACTAAATGCTCACATACAAATTTTCCTACCTAAAAAACATGTGTGAATCCAATCCAACTTGCATAGAGGCACCAGCTGGCTAGAAAGCACGTTAAGATTAGAATCTTGCATCCACCTTGTAGAGTCAACTTTGTTTTCTTGGCAACACTGAGAACAGGAAGGCACTACAGTCCCCCTGGCTTTTCTGGCTTTCTCCCCAGACCTGTTCTAAGAGGGTGTCATTCGGCTTCACTTTGTGAGAAGTAGTGCTGCTGACACAGGAATGGACAGCCAACAAAAGTCAAATGTTACCCACTGCAGGTCACCGTGGGGTTAATGTGGCCACCAGCAGTTCTCATGACTAAATATCTTTTCAGTTTTCGTCTCGAAGCTTCACCAATATGTACTGAATAGAAGAATATTAAAGGAATAGGTGATCAAAGAGTGTTTATTGAACTGAATTGAACCCACACCCATTCACGTACAACACGCCATCTTTTGCCTCTACTTCTTTTTCCATAAAGATTGGAGAAATCAGGAATATTTACGGCAAGAGAAGAGACAAAGCAAGGAAGGACAGAGCAGAAATATCACAGACGATTATTTTTTTATTGATATTAATATTAATCAAACATTTTTGTATCTGAAATCTTTTAAGTCAAATCTTTGTGGAATTCCAATACCTAAAACAAATAACGCAATACTGTTCTGGCTGAAAGGTGGTGGGAAACTCATCAGCTCAACCCTCCTTCAGATGCTGTTTTTTCATTTTCCCATCACCTCACGGCCCACAGCATCTCCTGGCAGCCTGAGGAACACTGGAACATGACATGAAAGATAGAGATGGGAGCAGAAAGACCCCCAGGTTAGAATTAAAAGGTCTGCTTGTCAGTTATGCAGCCATAGAAGCTTTTGTTAACATCTCTTTATCTCATCTTCCTTCACAGTGTAGTAGGAAAAATCATACTATCCAAGTCACTAGCCAAAACGCAGTATCATGTTATATAGCCCAATAGCAGGACCCTACATAATCCAATTTTTGTCAAGTGGCAACAAAACAAGGAAAGATGTTACAGTTTGTCTCTTTATCTAGGCATCACAAGAATGACCTCTTTTTTTCTTCAACTTACTTAAACTAAAAAAAAAAGGCATTAACAGCTCACCCATTTCTCTCAACCAAACCCTCTGACTCTGGCAACCACTGATCTGTTCCCTTTATCTATGACCATAGTTTTCTGTAGAAGATATGTAGAAGATTCCACATATAAGAGAAATCACATAGTATTTGTCTTTCTCTGTCTGACTTATTTCACTTAAGATAATGCCCTTGAAGTCCAACTATGCTGTCACAAATGGCCAGATTTCTTTATTTTTGTGGTTGAATAATATTCCATTGTACATACATAGCACAATTTCTTTACCCGTTCAGCCATTAATGGACACAGGTTCTTTCCATATCCTTGGTATTGTAAGTAATACTGCACTGAACATGGGAGTGCATATATCTTCTCTAATTAATGTTTTCATTTCCTTCAGATAAATATCTAGAAGTGGAGTTTCTGGGTTGTGAGGTAGGTCTATTTTTTTTAAAATTTTTTAGGAACATCTATACTGTTTTCCATAGTGGATGCACAAATTTACATTCCCACCAACAGTGTACCATGGTCTTCTTTTCTCCACATCCTCCCCCACATATGTCATCTCTTGTCTTTTTGACAGCAGCCATTCTAACAGGTATGAGGTGACATTTCATTGTGGTTTTGATTTGCATTTCCCCAAAGATTACTGATATAGAGCCATTTTTTCATCTACCTATTTGCCATCTGTATGTCTTCTTTGGAAAACTATTCAATCCTCTGCTCATTTTTTCATCAGCTTGGTTTTTTCCTATTGAGTTGCCTGAGTTCTTTACATATTTTGGATATTAATCCCTTATCAGGTATGTGATTTGCAAATATTTTCTCCTATTCAATAGGTTGCCTTTTCATTTTATTGAAATGTTATAATTCTGAATTGTTTTTGTCCAGAAGAAACATATGTCCCTGCATCTTCAAAGGGCTTTTCTCCTGGCACTCTGAACCTCTTAACAATTTCCTAATTTACCTGAGAAATCACCCAGGGTTGACCCAAATGCAAGATTTGGGCCTCTCACCTGTACCTCAAACCCTCAAGCTGAGCTAGTCAGAGTTTTCAGGCCAGTAACTACATAGTGACAGTGTGTGCTATAGATCAGGATGCTTTAGAGTGGTTGGTAGCTTTGACTTCCTCAACTCAGGAAAAGGATTTAAAATGACTTTCTGCTTTCTTAATAATTTATAAGGACAGAATTCCCTAAGTTATCTCATCACAGGTACCAGACCTCGATTTATTCATATTTGAATCTGTCAAGTAAACTACAATATAAACAGAATAAAAGGAATAAGGTCACTTTGTCTGAGAGTATCAGTGCTATGGTAAATAAGGCAAAAACTCCCAGGGAGGTATTATTTTATAATGTCTTTAATATGAGCCATTTTCAGGCAAAGAATCTATCCTGAACTTAATGGTGGAATCAGTGTGAAATGGAAAATGATCTTTTTAAATGATGAAGCCTTCTTGAAATTACTTTGTTCTCTATTGAGTTCCATTAAGGTCCACTTTCATATCAACCAGAATTCAGTTGCAAAAAACAAAATCAACTTAAGCCAATTTAAGCACAGAGGAATTCAGAATTGAGCACTGAATAGTTTACACATCTCCAGGAAGGCTGAAGAAACAGGCTTTAGATTGAACATTCATCCCCAAAAGCAAGACCACCAAACAGGCCCATCAACGAGCTGCTGCCTCTTCTACAGTTGGGGAACCTCTGTCTGAAAAACCACATGGCAGCTTCCATGATGACAAAATCACTGGCATCAACTGATCCCCTGCAATGGCCAGTTCCTGAATTAATGGAGCCCACTGTGATCCTTAGACACACAAAGATGCCATGTCCTGCATTTTGACACCCCACAGCTGGTGGCTGGACTCTGGACCTCTGCTAGCACTACCTCAGAAGAATAGAATCCTTCATGACTGTGTCTGGCAGTAAAAATACTAGAAGAAACAGAGGTGGAGCTTTAACCTTAATTCTGCCTTCCAAATCTCATCTAATGGGCCAGACCCAAATCACATTCATTGCAATAGCTGCAAGAGAGTCTGTGTAAAGTAGCTTTTAGCTTCCCCACCTGCACATCAGAAAGCACACCAGAAGGATGGTGGAATGGCAATTAAGTACCAAGTTCCCATATTCACAATGACGCTTTTTGAGCAGAAACAGTTCTTAAAATCCTAAGCCAGGCATAAGGCCCCACCTTGAAACATGCTCTCAGATCTGGAAGGGATTTTAATAATCACCCATCTACCCCCTTTGATTAACAAACAGAACCAGACACCATAGGAGTTTGCTTACAATCACCAACTAATTAGTGGCAGAACCAAGAAAAGAAACCATATTGTCTGACTCTCACACTCTAGTCCTCTTTCATCCCCCCAGGTCTACTTCAAGACAGAGTAAGTAGTAAAGAGCATGGGAATAACATTTCAAAGTCAGATTTGGCCACATATAAAATGCATATAAATAAATAATACACAGTGAAGGCAATGAGAAATATACCTTTTCCAAAGATTTACATGGAATATTAAATATTTATTTGACATATTTATTGTCTCCTATATATATCTGACACTGTATTAGGTAATGGAGAAATGGTGGTAACCAAAACAGATATGCAATATATCTAGCTAAGAAAATAGACAATTTAGCAATTGGCAACAATAAAGTGTAATAAATTTAATGTAATGAGAACTACAGAGACTGTAGTTCTACTGGTCTGATCTGATTGTTATTGTTCTGATCTATGGCCATGTCAGTGGATGGTGATAGTTCCATCTTTGTGTACAATAATAAGGAGACTATGCAGAGTGGGAGCAAAGAGCTCATGCACTGCTGGGAATCTTGGCTGTGGCTACCGGTGCTGGGTAACAGAGGGAAGAACAACAGCGGCAATCAGGCTGCCATGTGGGCTGCACTCCGGGCCGGGACTTGGGTTACTACTGGTTTGGTGGCACATACAAAAACCCAGTTCAAGTACCCAACTTCTATATTACAGCTCTACGCCTCAGAGATTTTTGTGTATACAATATGCTGGGCATTCTTTTAAGGGCACTGCTTGTTTATTATCTAACTTAAGTCTTATAACCATCCTATGAGGCATTACTTCTGTTATCCTCATTTTCCAGATAAGGAAACCGAGAGCCTTGCAGGTAAGTGACTTGCTCAGGATGGCGCAGTTAATGTATGTGGGCACTGGGATCCAAACGAAGCTGCTGCGTCTGGGAGTGAGTGGGCCGAACCCCTCTGCTCTGCTCAGTTTGCACAGCCACAACTGCCCCTTCTGCCCCCACTTAAGAGAAACAGCAAAAGAGATTGAATCAAATTAGTCATTTGCTTTTGGGAACACCTGTCTTCTTGATACAATTATAATTTATCCCACATTAACCTCGTAATAAAAGCATCAATTTTTGTTGATTTCTAGTCTGACAAGAAAGATGGACATTTCCAATTATTTCCTGTACTCATTAGCATGTTTTCCAGATGAAAAATATCTTGGATTTCTAGTTAATCATCTGAGGAGCCTAACCTACATACAAACAAAAACATAATAAGCCAAATAATATGAAGGTAACAAATCTGAATCAAAAATTGCATAGTAGCACATTTCTTTGGCTTACATAAGCAAACTAAATGAAAATATAGTTAAGAACAAAAGAAGACAGTCAAACACAACAATTTCCAGCAAAGCAAGTTGTTGAAAGAAATAAGCAATAAAGCTCATTCCTGGCACATTCAAACAAATATTAACTGACAAACTGTTCAGGCATAGCTGGGTGCTGCAGACCATTTGCACTGAATCAACCTCCCAATTTAAACACTTCCAGCCACTGGGGAAAATCACAGGTCTTTCTGAAAACTGGGCCTGGTTCCAGGTGGCTGCTGTCTGCCTACCCTATATTTTTTTCTCCAGAACTCTTCCTGGGATTAAAAAAGAAAGGCAACCTTTGCCTCCTAATACCTGAAATGCACCATAGATAGAGAAGAAAGGACCAACAGCAGTTGATAAAATAGCCCTGAGTATGGATGTACACTCCAAGAAGCGTGGAAGTGGAAAGACCGTCGGGATTAAACTCTGTGAGCAGCCTGAGACAGTGAAGACGCCCGGACTTGGAAAAAGCAGAGTCTGGAAACAGGCCAGGGTGTGCTAGAAGATATTGCCTTTACTGGCTACACCCATTTATTAAATATGTAGCTAACTAAACTGATGCATTCATCCTAGTCTATTATGTAGGCTCTGGAGTGGGGTGCCCTGGACTTGAAGGCCAGCACCACGGCTTATAACACTTGTCATTTTGAGTATTTTATGTAATTCCTCAGCCTATTTCTCAGCTGTTAATTAAGGATAATAAAGCCATCTATCTCATTGGTTATTGTGAGGATGAATTGAGAACTAAGATGCATGACATGCATGGGCACATGGTAAGTACACAATAACTGTTAGCTTTGTTCTTGGATGACAGAAACTAAACATCTTGTCTCTTAGATGACCAATGTGTAAATGCTTTTAATCTTCATTATTCACTATAGTTTAAATAGATTATTTCATATTGTTCCTGATTGCCAGGTCTGGAAATAAAAAAATGAGTTCTGCCACCTGGCATCACTCTTTAATGCATCTAGTTGCCATCTGGCGGTCAGAGAGATTTCAGTTCCTAAATAACCTGCTCCTTTCCTAAGACAAAAGGAGAGGAAAATAAGGCCGCATTGTGAGTTTGTTTTATACCAGAATAGACAACACACTCCAAGTTTATGGTGATTGAGAAATGCCTCAACCAACTTTGAAAAAAACCACAGTGACAATGAACCCAAGTCCCGGTCCGGAGTGCAGCCCGCATGGCAGCCTGACTGCCACAGTCCTCCCCACGGTTACCCAGCACTGGCAGCCACGGCCAAGATTCCCAGCAGCGCATGGACTCGTTGCTCCTGCTCTGCACAGCCTCCTGGTTGTCGTGTACAAAGACGGAACTATCACCATCCACCGACATGGCCAGAGACCAGAACAACATGAAAGACGGTGTAATCATCCTCTGGTATGAACAGCAAGTCACTGGAGAGCGTATGACTGTGGGGTAGTACTTAACAGCTACAAATCAAGAATAGAATAGGCCTACTTATTTCTATTTCATATTAGTGAGTCACAGCATAATATGACCCAGTGCTAATAAGGACCTTAGAGTTATCAATGGCTCTGTGGTAATTCATCAAAATCAACTCACTGATTCATGAAAACTAAAAAACTAAAGCACTAAAAATATATTTGCAAATCTTGTAAAGAGTAGAAATGGCTTTTTATTTAGAAACAGATACAAGCCACTTTTACTCATAAAAATAATCAATAGAGTAAAATTTTAAAGAGGCCCAAATAACCTGGGGAAGCAAGGATTGAAAGAAAGATGACTAGATGCCACAATGCAACAAGACAGAAAAACATGAGCTCACCATACGTCCTCTTGGGAGAAGCACCTGTGTGTCCACAAGAAACACTTCGGTGAACCACTGGGAACTGAGGGTAGGAACCCAGGGGAATTCTCACCCAACCAACGTTTCACTCATCTGCTCTGAATAATAGAGGTAGAAGAGAAAAGAAGAAGAACCTGAGAGGGAGAGGCAGGTGTCCTGAAGACAAGGAGGGCTCAGAGGAAGGGAGAGCGCGGGCTGCCCACAGGGAGCAGACACTTTGGAAGGTAAGAACGTCAGAGGGGGGGGATATTTTAAAGGAAATGCTGTGCACAGTGGGACATGGGACCTCCCTTTACATCCGCAAACTTTTTTCAATGAAGAATATTCACAAAGAAATCATGAAAAGTTACTCACAGCTGGAGTTCATCTGAAAATCAGTAAATGGGCTAAATTCTGTGTCCTGGCTCTCTGAGTCAATAGCTTAAGTGATAAAGTAATGGGAATTTTTCATTTACATATGGAAGACTGGGAGGCAGATATTAGGGTGGCTGAAACTAGGAGAAGAGTAAGATTTGAAGAAAAAAGTGGGAGAGAGCCGAGAAAAGTGAGAGGTATCCATCATAAATGGCCAAGAACTTTCAATAATGTTCACTGTCTAATGTTAGACTATTATTTTTAGGATTGTAAAGTGGCTGCACAGAAGCTGTTCCACAGTCTTGCTTTTGCACCTGCTCTTCTCCAAGGAGTCACTCCCAGAGGACCAGCCAAGCAAGCAGAGCTTGCCCAGCCCAGCCGCTGCCACTGGCACTTGGCCCTCTCCCTTCTTACTCACTGAGAGCAAACCTGCCCTTCCAAACTCAGACTGTTTCATCAGAAGCAAAGGTTTAGTCTTTCTTTGGTGTGTTTCTGCCTAAGACCTCATGTGGGAAGTGAGGGTTATAATGGACTCAATTTATTTATCTTATTTAGGAATTCAGAATATAATAATACTTAGGAATTAATTTATTCTTATAGACAGATTTCTCTGACCACACCACAAACTTTACTTCTCTTCTCAGGGAACAAGACCACATAAACATTCTGTGATTATCCTTGTACAAAGTGTGTTAGGTTTCCTTTTTCTCAAGCTCCAAAATGATTCCTGAAAAGAGAAATTAATTCCTTGTTTATTACAATACTTACTATTGACTAGGCTAGATAATCTAATGAACAGGTGCAGGGGGTAATACAAAAATAACACCATTTGAATATAGGACATATAATTTTCAGTAGGGCATCAAATTTCTACTACTACTTGTTTATTGTTTTTAGCTTGCACTGCTTGAATACATACCAATTAATAGAGAATAATGTAAGTTGAATTGTTTCCATCTATCAATGGGATAAATAAGTATCTTCAGTAATTAGAAATTCTTACATGTTACTTTGCTCTGCAGAAAAGGACTTTAAAAAGGAGAAAAAAGTTACAGAGTGAACCTCAAATCCTAATGGAAGTTTGGGATGAAATGTAGAAGTTATTTTTGTTAATTATCCAACTCTCCAGTAAAAGTGGCAGGAATACTCTCTGTGAACTTTCTTATCCTTGGGTAACCTGTCATCTATATGAAGTCAGAGGTCATTGGCAGTGGGAGAGAGAGTATGGTCAGGCATTGAGCCAGTCTAACCTAATCTGTGTGAGGGTAACATAACCTGAGTGACAGTTTAGAAGAGCCAAGATGTCATGGCAAGTTTCTAGGCCCACTATTTGCCCTAAAATGCACCAGGTCTCTTGAGAGAAATAGTATAGGGGGCTTTAGGACTGAGAGTCCACCTAGGACACCAACATTAATGCACGAAAAGAGACAATAAATGGTGTTTCCCAACCTTTTGAGGAGGAGGGTAACTGATAACCATCTGTGAATTAGGAGAAAGTCAAGGTACTTGGGCCTTACCTTGGATGATTGGTTGATAGTTGGTTAGGAAAAGTATTATGAGTTACCTATTGGGTCTCTCGGATGTCTGCAAATTGAGAATTTGTCCCAATTTCTTCAAAGAAAAGAATATAAAAACTGAAATATCCAAGTCCATTTAAAATAAATAAATAAATAATGGCACTGGCTGGAAATAAACCCTTCCTCATCTTTAAGAGCACCTCAAAATTGGTAAGTATGGTTTAGGTTAATATTTTAACATATTGGAAGCAGCAATAATGTCCATCGACATAGGAACTGTACAATAGACTCTGACACTAGGTGTGAAGTATTCAGGTAAACTCAAAAAGAAAGTAGACTTTGGGTTAGGGTCTCCTAAAGGAAATAACTGGAGTCTCAGATAAATCATTGTTATTTCTAGCCAATGGTAAATGTACTAATACATATTTAAATGCAATGAGCATTCAATGACAGGAGAAGTAAGCAGGGACTTTTATGCTTGCAGAAGTCAGGATCCTGTCCTCACCTCCAGTCTTCCTGCACACCCACACATCTATTCTATGCAGGTTCAGCTAAGTGGACATCTTTACATTCTTGACTTTGTTAATTGGATGATTTTATACTAAATAAAGTATTTTAAAATACTAACAAGATGACAGGTGTAAATTTCATGATGTACCTGATAAAAGATAACAAAATGTATTACACAGTGCAAATAAATAAAAAGGAAGTAAGAGAACATGAGAAATAGAAAGCATGTATCAAGATATTGGAAATAAGGCAAATATATCGATTAATATTAATTTAATTTTTACTAAGAAGTTATATTTTAAAGTTTATGAGGAAAGTTTCAAACACATAGGATACAGAAAAAAATAAAATAAAAATTCATATAGCCACTATCTAGATTCAGTAACTGATAATACTTTGTCATATTTGCTTAATCTACATACTTTCAGCTGAATCACTTAAAAATTATTCACAAATATCAGTTTATTTTACTCCTAAATATTTCAACATATATAGCAGTTTTGTATATTTCTCTTTCTTATTACATATGTATTTATATGTAATAACTAGTACTTCTTACTCCTTCCTCTTATTATTTATGTAAGTTTGTTGGAAGTAAACTTTATAATTTAGTCCTCAGGTAATAAAATATTTAAGGAGACTAGGACTGAAGGAATTTATGGAGGAATTGATACAGCCAGTGATCAATACAATGGTATTGGGATGATGTGACTCTTCATTCTGGGAAGGGAGAAAAACATCTTCACTTACAATGGATGGCTGCATCTTATAAGATGGAAACATGGAGTGTGTTGTATGAAAGTTCAAATGTGTGTAGTGTGAAAATTAATAAAGGGAAGCCTCACTGACGTGGCGATGGGGAAGCTCACTGGGGAAGCCCCTCCTAAATCTCAGACCCCACCAGAAAAAAATGGATGTCATAGTGTTTTAGCTACTTTATTTCCCAGCAGGAAGAAGAAAGTTTTCTGCCTTTCATCTCACCACTGTAGCACAGCCAATGAGAGATCGTCACGAGTCAGCAAATGAGAAACCACAGCACGGAGGACTCCCAGTTTCCTCCAATGGACTTTTTTGCCCTGAACAGGCCTCCCAGTTCAGCTCCTTCCTCTGTAAAGAGCAGCCCTCTTCTTTGTTCTCAGGACATGCTTGTGCTTTTGCTGTAGCTTGCATGTCCTGGATTGCAATTCTCTGCTATTCCCAAATAAACCCAGTTTTGCTAACAAAATAACTGACTTTTATTTTTTAAGTTAATATTAGAAGTATGTGCATGGTGCTAAGGACCAAAGGGATAAGGACCTTTTTGCCTGGTTACTGCAATTCCACCCTTCTTTGTCCTGCTTTGTGATACTTCAGCTGGACCCTGTAGATAATCCAACTCCATTTTTCTGAAAGAGCATTATGTAATATTTTTAGTGCTAATTAAAATAAATCAAAGGTTTCAAAAACCTTGAATCAAATATTTTCTTGAAGTAATAAGAAAGTCTATTTTAAACCAGCATGTTGACATCATATTTTAAGGCAAAATAAAACAGGGATTACCATTAGAATCAGAAATATCATAATTTACCAGCATTTTCATTGAAATGAGAAATGAAAAAGAAATAAGAGGAATAGGATATTTTACACCTTAAACTAAAGGGAGTGTCAACAATTATGCAGAAAACCCAAGAGAATCAAATGAAAAACAATTTGAAATATTGAATTTAAGTAAAATCTCTACAAAATAAATAAATATAGAAAGTTTAACTGCTTTTCCACATGTGCTGTAAGTTGTATCTGAAAAAAATGCACAATATTAATTTTAAAATGT
Source organism: Manis javanica (assembly GCF_040802235.1). NCBI lineage: Eukaryota > Metazoa > Chordata > Mammalia > Pholidota > Manidae > Manis > Manis javanica. Next base: position 20,826,161 of record NC_133168.1, read on the forward strand.
GTAGGGATACAAGTTGAGAGCTATGAAAGACAATTTAAGTAGAAATATAGATCATGTTCTTGATGAGCAAGATATTAACTCATTAAATTAATTTTGTAAAGTTTAAAGCAATCTGAATCACTCTCATTAGCATTTTTAAGCATGCAAAATAATTCTCAAGTCCATCTGAAAAACAAATAAGTGGGATTAGCAAAGAAAGCCTACCTTACCATATGTTAAAACGTTCTTTAAAACTCATTATAACATGTTGATGCAGTGCAAGAATCAACAGATAATGAAGCAGGCTAAGTTGCTCTAGAATGAACTCTAACATTTATTGGAAGGAAAAATCACTATATATAATAAAGCATCCCAAGCCAGTGGGAAAGAAAAGATTAATTAATAAATGGTGCTAGCAAAGTTGCTTATTTTGGGTGGGAGTCAGATGAATCAATCAATATTATTCACTTTATACCAAATTTCTGGTACAAGTTAAGAGGTAAAAGCAAGAAAAATTAAATTTAAAAAACTTGAAGGAAATACAGCTGAATATTTAATGAATGCCTAGATGGAGAATTATTTTCTCAACATAAAAGCAAATGTAATATCACAAATTGAATTAGAAGGTAAGTGACATAGCAGGAACAAATTTAATACAAATAAATAAACATCCTTAATATATATAAAACTCTCAAAAATGGAATTAGAAAAGTCTTAATACAAAATGAGCAAAGGACATGAGCAGACAAGTCACATACCCAAAACAAACACAAATGGTTAACAAATACATTCTAAGATGTTTGAAGAAGTGGTTATTAAAACAAAGAAATGACACTTTTTGTCTATCAAACTGGAAAAATATAATACTGTCTAACACTGGGCAAAACAATGATTCTATGAGAGAAGCAATGTCAAAATCTGGTGGTATGAGTATGTATTGGCACAACTTTTTGAAGGATAGATTGGACTCACAAATCAAAGTCTTTAAGATACTTATATTCTTTCAACTCATCATCACACTTCTGGAAACCTTAAGCAAACAATCAAAGAGATTTTTTTTAATGTGGATGATAGTTATATAAAGATAAAAAGTTGGAAACAAATTAAATGTCCAAAATAAAAAAACAGTCATAAACTGTATGGACCATAAAGTGGAATACAATATAGTCATTAAAATCATAACATTGAAGAATATCTAAGAAACTCTAGAAGAAATGTCTAAGACATACTGTGAAGTAAAAGAAAATAATGAAAAACTGCAATAAAAAAAACCTCAGTTTTTTCGAACTCTTTGCGCATGCACACACCAAAAAAAAAAAAGACACATCATTCCAAGTGTGGTGTTTTTAGTAGCTTTTAATTTTTCTTACCCCTTCAATATATCCCAGATTTTCTGTGGGAAGCATAAAATTTTATCAGCATAACAATCTATTTCAACTTCTCCTGCCACCATGTGTGGAGGGCTCTGGAACATGCGTCATGGACTCCACGTTAGCGGGAAGTGCACTGTTGGGGTGATTCAAGACCAATCACTCTGAATCACCAACGCTGAGGCAAGTGAAGGGGATCGATCTTAGTCATTCCATGAGTGTTCGAAATTGAAATATGATGTAAATTCTACATTTTCAGAGCTACTATCTATTCAGCAAGACTTTGATCAGATAAGAAAATAATCTCATCCTTATGTGGGTGTAAGTAGAATTAACAGTGAGCCGAGAAGAGAAGAAACCAAGGAATCTCAAAATCACTCAATCATAGTCTTTCATGAACTGAGTCTGGGACACAGAAACCACAATGTCTCCTCTCAATTTGATGTTTCATTTCTACAAATGATTTATCCATAAAACGTGTCTGACTCTGGCCATGCCCAGGCCCGTCAATGTCTCGCCTCTGAGGAGTGAAGGGCGGCCAGGCCCCTGATGATTTCTTTGATCACAGTTCTTCTGGAACCAACTTAAGTTTCTGAAAATCAGGGCCGTCATCATCTTCCTCTGTTTCTCTAACATAAAAACAGACAGAAGGAGTTTTTCTAGATCTAAAAGTATAAATCTTCTTTTGTGGTTGTTTACAAAATTATCAATGTGTGACAAAGTTTTAATGAAGACAGGGAAGACTGTTGTAGAGCGACAACTCTATTAATGAATTCTGTCTGACATTCAGAAGTACTGACAAAGGAGGAGGTTTCAAGGGCTAGAAGGCTATTAGCCTTCAGAAGTTTGCCCCTGATTATTTTTCCAACACTTCTGAAAGAGAACGATGAACTGAGTAACAATCAGTAAATAACATTCGAAACTACCCCCACTTTATTCCCCAGTTCTCTGGTAAGAAGAGATATGTACTAACTATTCTTGGTTTTGAGAAGGCTGTTTTTACCAATTAAAAAGGAAACATAAGAATAAGAGTGTAAGAATTACTTTATCACTTTTGTAATTTTACATTGAACAGAAGTAAGAGAATTAACAAATTGGTAGAACAAACAGAACATAACTCATTGATTACATTCTCTTGTTTTTTACATGAGTTGTCAATTTTTCATGAGGAGAAGCAAACCCTAGTGAAAAATACATTTACTTAGACAACCTTCTATAATTTCTGAAATTATTATGTAAAATGTAATGTACGTTTATCAGTTTTAAGAAAGTTACATAAAGGGCTTCATCCTATTTACCAGTATGGTACCTGATCTTGCCTATGGGTTGTGGCTGTCATTCTGACATTGAGTAAACAGGTTTAAGGGCCCATAACAATAACGATGCTAAATGGGGAGATTGCCTCATTTTTTGCAGACTCTACTTTTTGAAGCTACATTATCTCTAAGAGAAAATACATTTTGGCAGTGAGCAATGTCAAATATCACTAACATAGATAAAATATTGCCAAAAAAATTATAAATCAAACTCAACGTATTGATTGAACACAAGGAAATACTTTACTTTTGATTACTGATTTTTTAAAAATTTGTTTCCATATCAGGGACAGAAAAGAAGAAAGAAGAAGCAGCATTAACTTAAGAAGAAAATTAAACACCTAATGAAAAAGATCTTGAGTCAGGCTTGACAAAGAATTTTTCTACACAAACAATAAAATCTTAGCATGGTAATTCTTCATGAGGAGGAAAGAGTCACACAGAGTAAATGTCAAGATATAGTGAGCTTAAGGGTTTTGTGATATAAGTAACCAGTGTTTGATGGCAACATACTTAAAATACAGGAAAAAATTAGTTTTTCACACAGGTTGTGAAAAGAGATATTGATAGAGTTTTACTTAAGTTATTTATCAAAATCCGTATCTGACTGAATCCATATTTATATCTTCATTTGCTTTGAAGAATATCTGATTTTATTTTTCAGTCTGAAACAATAATTCCAAATACTTACCTTTCCTGAATCCTTTCTTTTCCTTTCTATTGTTTCAAGCTGTTGAGTAGGAAAATAACTATTTGCGTCTGAAGTCTGCAATTTGTGTACATGGTCATGCCAATTTATTTGACTGCTCCTGTCTTTCAACCCAGTTCGCATGCTACAAAGATGTGGTCCTGAAAGTTTTTCACTGAATTGAGGATAGATTTTTACTTTCATTCATACTACCAAAAATTATATATCCATTGGTGTTGATCCCATTGTTATTCATATGACATAGACACTTAAAGGTTTGTGTATAAGAAAAACAAGCAAAAATAGAGAGCATCATTCTAGAAGTAGTTTTGCACATTCTCATGGGAAAAATAAAAAGTAAAGCAAGGGAGGGAGAGGAAAGAGAGAAAAAAAAAAGGGGGTGGAAAAAGAATGGGAGAGCTGGAAAGAAAAAAATATGTCCTTCATGTTTTTAATGGAAAACTTGACTTTGAGATAAGTTTTTCAAATATGGCAATTACTGCTATAGAAAAGCACAGTAATCACTATAAGGTAAGAAATGGAGACAGACAGTCTCAGGGAGCAAATGACAGTGTCTATGCATCTCAAAATTTCTTCCTGAGTTTTTTTGTGTTTTTCTTTACAAATACTGACCACCACTGAAGTCCAGTTAGCTTAATAGTGCTTAATCCCAAAAATACGTCATGATTGACTGAGGGATTGTCAACTTTTGAAAAGTCAACATCTTATCATATATTTGTTTTCATATAATCACTTTCTTAACTTCTGATGTATGGAAATAAGTAGTGCCTGGGAAAATGATTGGCACTTACCCTGTGATATAACCTTTTAAAAGTTAGCTGTGACCCTTCAATGACTTTCAGCAAAAAAGTCCTTAAAAAAAACACATTCTCAACTTTTAGGAAGTTTCTAAATAAAAACTTATTTTAATTTATCATAAAAGAAAAGTATTGGCCAAATAAAGAATTTGAAGGAGAGGCACTTATATTTTTCTTATTCTAGTTATCAGTGAAAAACAACCTCATAAATATTTTGTTCTAGTATAAGGTGAAAAAAAACAGTGCCATAATCAGTGTTTAGTGTCTCATGACTAGATCACGGTCTCAGTTTTATTTTTTTTAATTTGAGAAATGATAATCACACACCTCAGAAGCTACACATAATATTTCTCAGAGGAGGCTAAATCCCCCTACATATCTAACTTTTGTGAGCTATTTCTCTATTTATTTTTAAATTCTGTGTAAAAACTATGAATGCATTTTTGGACTTTACTTAAGTTGCAAAATCAATTTTTAATAATATTGACATTTCCCTTAAAACATATTTTTTTACTATTACCACAGATAAGTGGTCACTGTAATATTTTTATCCACTGATTTCAAATATGTACTGTCACCTACAAATCAAGTAATTTCTCTAATAAGGAATAATGAATAGCATGAAATTGAAATTCACAAGTAATTCCAAAATTTGTCTTTAACCACTGGGTTTCTTTTTTCTTTTCATCCTCCAAATTTCCAGTCAAGTTTTTAGTGGGATGTATTGAACAGTAAATAGGTTATTTTCGCTTCATTTCCTTTATGGCTCATTGCCGACCTCTAGTTGACGGCAGCAAGAGAAGCGGGGGTGACAGCTGAGCAAGCTTCAAGAAGCCTCGGTATCGGCTGGCATCAAATGAGAGCCAACTACACATGAGGCACCAATGCAGAGCACTTCGAATTTTATAGACCTAAGAGTCATTTTTCTGAATGATGTGACAGTGACAAGAAATTGCCACCTCTTTGTCTAAGTAAAGAAAAAAAAAAATGGAAACAACAACTACCTTATCTCAGCATCATTTCATTTTTTAAAACAAGAAATATTTGTGACATACAAAAAATGGGGAAAAAAGTGTCTCTAACTAAATTACAACCTTTTAAATTCTGTACAATCAGATTTAAGGAAAATTTTTCTCTATATATTTCTCAGTTGGGCTAAAGATTAGAACAAATTTTGGCACAGTTCTACGTTGTTCTGTGGAATTGCCCTTAATAAAACCTGCCATGTGGGGGTAAAAAGATGAATAATACACTATTTCCATCTTTCAGAACTTGAGAAGTTTGGAGAGAAATAAAGGTAATGTGAGATGTGGATGGGAAAAAGAGATGGCAGAGTAGGAAGGCAAGGTGGAAACCTCCTCCCACACAACACACAAAGAAAGCAACAACTACAGCAAATACAATAAAACCTGAAAATGATGTGAAGACTACAGAACAGACTACCTACACCTGGTGAAGAAGAGAAGACCACACACAAAAAGGGTAAAGTGGCAGAGCGATGCTCAATCAAGGCCCAAGCCCTTCCCCCATCCCAGCCCACAGACAGGAGAAAGAAGAATGGGGTGGGAAAAGACAGGAGCTCAGGAACTCTTCACACCCGGCCCTCGATCATCTCTGGGAACACAAGTCCACATTTCATCTGGCTTTAGTGATTAGCAGGGACTGGACATCAGGAAGAGTGGAGCACTCTGAGAAGCTGCGACTCCAGGCACTCGTGAAGGACAGGCACGACTCCACTGGTCCCCACTGAGCCCCAAAGCAAAGGCAGCAATTTGGAGATTTGCCAGGAGTGGCAGGGGGTGAGTGTTGGACAGAACTCTCTCCACAAGAGGAAGAACAGGTAGATGAAAACATCTCCAGCCCTCCATTGGACCAACAGTTTCAGGTACTCTCAGGAGCCCCAAACACTCCATCCCTGTCACTGGTGGCTCATCTACTAGGTGCTTCCCTGCATACCTATCCACCTGCTTATCCCAGGAGCATCAGATTTTGCTGGCCTGGCAAGCAGAGGGAGACTTTTCTGCCTGGCAGACAGAGTAAGTCTTTCTCCCAGTTCTCTCAGCCCTGTCTCAGTCCAATTATAGAGGTGCCTGCAGGATCCAGCTCTGAGAACTCCTTTCACATCCCCACTGGCCAATCCCAGTGCCACTGCACACCCATGCACCCTGCCACCATGCTACTTGCTGCTGCCAATGTGACCACGCAACTCACCACTGCATGCCCCACCCCAGGAGCATGCCCTGTCCACCCACCCTCTTAGCACAATGGTGCCACCACTTCCAGTAGGGCAGGCAGAGGACAGCACCCACCCACAATGATCCCAGCATGATCCCCTGTGTTCTACTCACGAAAGGCAAGCTGAGGCCAAACTGCCAACTGTTGTGGGTTGAGAAAAACCACTGAAAGCAGACAGACAGAAAGGCAGCCCCACCAATAGCCCAGCAACAGCAAATGGGGGTTCCACTGAAAAAGAGAACCAGGCACTAGATAGGAAAGAGTCTTGAGTTTATGGGCACCACAGGATGCCTTCTTCATAAAGTTATTACTCTCTAGACTAGGAAGCATAGCAGATCCATCTAATAGAAAAGAAGAAGAAACACAGAAATTCTCACAAAATGATGAAGCAGAGGAATATGTTCCAAACAAAACTACAAGATAAGACACCACAAAGAGGGCTAAATGATACAGAAATAAAAAAAATCTTCTTGGTAAAGATTTCAAAGTAAGAGTCATAAATATGCTCACATGATCTGAAAAAAAAGAATTAATCTCAAGGAGAACTTCAACAAAGAGATAGAAGAGCTGAATCAGAGCCACTCAGAGCTAAAGAATAAAGTAGCTGCAAATGAAAATATACAGTGGAGGGAATGAATAATTGACTGTTGCAAGTAGAGGAGACAATCAATGAGATGAAAATTAGATAACAAGAAAACAGTGAGGCTGGGGAACAGAGAAAAAAAAAGAATTTCTATATCTGAGAGGATGTGAAGACAACTATGTGACAACTCCAAATGAAACAATACTTGTATAATACAGGTACCAGAAGTAGAAGAGAGAGACAAAGGGATAGAAAATCTCTTTGAGGAAATAATTGTTGAAAAACTTCCCCAATCTGAAGGAAAGAAACACCCAGGCAATGGAAGTTCAGAAAGCCCTTAACAAAAGGAACCCAAGGAAGACAATGCCAAGATATAGTAATATTTAATATGACAAAGAGTAAGAATAATAAAAGGTTATTGAAAGCAGCCAGGGAGAAAAAGGGATTACTTATAAGGGAAACCCCATCAGGCTATCAGCAGATTTCTCAGCAAAAAACTTTACAGACCAGAAGGGAGTGGAATGAAATATTTAATGTACTGAAACAAAGGATCTTCAACCAATAATCCTCTACCCAGCATGATTATCATTCAAATTTGAAGTACAGTTAAATAATTCCCAGATAAATGAAGGTTCAAGGAATTTATAACCACTAAACCAACATTATAGAATATGTTAGGGGAACTTCTGTAGATGGAAATGTTCTTAAGCCAAATTTATTTCATCAGTGAAAATAAACCCACAGTAAAGGTAAAAGACCAATTACACACCAAGCAAATACAAAATTAAAACAAAACAAAACTTAGTAAAACCAACTACACACAAAATCATTTAAGGGATACACCAAAAAAAATACAGATTATGATTATATAATAACATAAAGTGTGGAAGAGAAAGAAGAAAAAAGTACTTTTAGATTGTGTTTTAAACAGAGCAATCATCAACTTAATGCAGACTTATGTAGTTAGGAAGTTATCCTTAAACCTTATGCTAAGCACAAACCTAAAGCCTGTAATAGATAAAAAAAAAAAAGTCAAAAAAGAGTAATCCAACCACAACACTAAGAATTACCATCAAGTAACAAGAGAAAAGTATAATAACAGAATGAAGGAACAGAGAGGAACTACAAAAACAACCAGAAAACAATTAATAAAATGACAATAAGTACATACCATCTATGGTTACCTTAAATGTAAATGGATTGAATGCAACAATCAAAATATGTAGAGTGGCAGAATGGATAAAGAAACAAGACCTGTCTATATGTTGCCTACAAGACACACATTTCAGAACCAAAGACATACTCAGATTGAAGGTGAAGGGATGGAAAAAGATATTTCATGCAAACAATATGGAGAAAAAAGCATGAGTAACAGTACTTGTATCAGACACAACAGACTTCAAAACAAAGTAACAAGAGACAAAGAAAGACATTCCATAATAATTAAGGGATCAGCCCAACAAGATGATATAACCATTATTAATATCTATGTACTCAACATAGAAGCACCTAAATATGTAAAACAAATACTAACAGAATTAAATAGAGAAATAGATTGCAACACATTCATTTTAGGAGATGTAAACATACCGCTCACACCAATAGAGCAACCTAACAGAAAATAAATAAGGAAAAAGAGGCACTGAACAACACATTACATCAGATGAACTTACCAGATAACTACAGAACATTCCACCCAAAAGCAGCAGGGTACACATTTTTCTCAAGTGTACATTACTATTTTTCAGAATAAATCACATTCTAGGCAACAAAAAGAGCCTCAATAAATTAAAAAAGATTAAAATTGTATCAAGCAACTTCTCAGACCACATGGTATGAAGCTACAAATAAATTACACAAAGAAAACAAGAAAGCCAACAACACATGGAGCCTAAACAACATGCTTCTAAATAATCAATCAAACAATGAGCAAATCAACATGGAAACTAATGACAAATGAAACAAAAATACAATGGTCCAAAATGTGGAGAATGCCACGAAAGCAGTTCCAAGAGAGAAGTACATAATAACACAGGCCTACCTGAAGAAACAAAAACAATCCCAAATAAAGTCTGAACTCACAATTAAAGAAACAAGAAAATGAAGAACAAATGAAATTCAAAGTTAGAAAGAGGAACATAGTAAAGATCTGAGTTGAATAATAAAATAAAGAAGAAAACAATAGAAAAAAATTAATGAAACCAGGAACTGGTTCTTTGAGGAAATGAACAAAATAGAATAACCCCTAGCCAGACTTATCAAGAAATAAAGAGGGAGTATACTAATAAACTAAATCAGAAATGAAAAAGGAATAGTCACAATGGATACCACCAAAATAAAGAGAATTATTAGAGATTTCTATGGAACATGATATGCCAATACATTGGACAACCTGGAAGAAATGGACAAATTCCTAGTGAAGTACAACCTTCCAAGACTGACCCAGGAAGAAACAGAAAATCTGAACAGGCCAATTACCAGTAACAAAATTGAATTGATAATCAAAAAACTCCTGAAAAACAAAATACCATGACCAGAGAGCTTGACAGCTGAATTCTACCAAACATTTAAAAAAGACTTAATATCCATCTTTCTTAAAGTATTTGAAAAAGTAGGAGGGAATACTTCCAAACTCATTCTGAAGTAGCATCCCTCTAATAACAAAACCAGACAAAGACACTACAAAAAAAAGAGAGAAAAATCCAAGACCAATATCCCTGATGAACACAGATGCCAAAATCCTCAACAAAATATTAGCAAAGTGGATTCAAAAATACAAAAGGATCATCTATCATGACCAGGTGGTATTTATTCCAGGGATGCAAGGATGGTATAATATTTGTAAATCAATCAACATCATGCACCACATTAACTAAAAGAAGATAAAAAAACCACATGATCATATAGATGCTGAAAAGACATTTGATAAAATTCAATATCCTTTCATGATAAAAATTGTCAATTTTTGATCTCACTGATTCCACAGTGAACTTTCCCAGGGCTGAAACCCAGAGGCTAGACAAATGTGATCCCTATCAAAATACCAACAGCATTTTTCAATGAACTAGATCCTAAAATTCATACAGAACCACAAAAGACCCCCCAAAACCAAAGCCATCCTGAAAAAGAAGAACAAAGCTGAGGGTATTACATGCTCTGAGTTCAAGCTATACTACAAAACTACAGTAATCAAAACTAATTGGTACTGACACAAGAACAGACCCATAGATCATTGGAACAGAATAGAGTGCTCAGATATAAACACACACATATATTGTCAGTTAATGTATGATAATGGAGCCATAAGTAGACAATGGAGAGAAGACAGGAATTAATATTGGAAGACCGGAATTAATAGGAAGAATTAATATTGTCAAAATGGCCATCCTACCTAAAGCAATCTACAGATTCAGTGCAATTCCTGTGAAAATACTGATGGCATTCTTCAACAAACTAGAACAAATAGTTCTAAAATTCATATGGAACCACAACAGCCCCTGAATAGCCAAAGTAATTCTGAGAAGGAAGAATAAAGCTGGGGGGATTACACTTCCTGACTTCAAGTTCTACTACAAAGCCACAGTAATCAAGACAATTTGGTACTGGCACAAGAATAGACCCATAGAGGAATGGATCAGAATAGAGAACCCAGATAAAAACCCAAACATATATGGTCAATTAATATACAATAAAGCAGCCAGGGACATACAATGGGGAAATAACAGCCTCTTCAACAATTGGTGTTGGCAAAACTGGACAGCTTCAAGCAAGAGAATGAAACTGGATTATTGTCCAACTCCATACACAAAAATAAACTCAAAATGGATAAAACACCTGAATGCAAGACAAGAAACCATAAAACTCTTAGAAGAAAACATAAGCAAAAATATATGGAACATAAGCATGAACAATTTTTTCCTGGCCACCTCTCCTTGGACAAGGGAAACAAAATAAAAAAAAAATGAACAAGTTGGACTACATCAAACTAAAAAGTGTTTGAACAGCAAAGGACACCAACAGCAGAACAAAAAGCCACTTATAGTATGGGAGAATGTATTCATAAATGATTCATTCAATAAGGAGTTAATTTCCAAAATATATAAAGAAGTCATATGCTCAACACCCAAAAAACAAATAACCTGATTAAAAAAATGGGTGCAGGACCTGAATAGACATTTCTCCAAAGAAGACATACAGATGGCCAATAGGCACATGAAAAGGTGCTCCAGATTACTAATCATCAGGGAAGTGCAAATCAAAACCACAGTGAGGTATCACTTCACACCAGTCAGAATGGCCACTATATACAAAAGACAAGAAACAGCAAGTGTTGGCAAGGATGTGGAGAAACTTGAACTCGCCTACACTGTTGGGGATGTGCAGTGGTACATCCTGCTGCTACAAAATTGGTACAACTGCTATGGAAAGCAGTATGGAGGTTCCTCAGAAAACAAAAAATAGAAATACCACATGACCCAGTCATTCTACTTCTAGGAATTACCCAAAGAAAACAAAATCCTTGATTCAAAAAGATATATGCACCCCTATGTTTGATCACCTCATATTTACGATAACAAAGATATGCACACAACTTAAGTGTCCATTAATAGATGAATGGATAATGAACAGGTGGTACCTAAACACAATAAAATATTACTCAGCCATAAAAAAAAAAAGAGAAATCCTGCCATTTGTAACATGGATGGATCTAGAGGATATTATGCTCAGTGAAATAAGCCAAGTGGAGAACAACACTGCCATATGATTTCACTTATTTGTGGAATATAAAAACAAAGCAAAAAAGAATTAACAAAACAGCAGTAGACTCATAGATACTGGGAAGTGACTAGTGGTTACCATGGGGGAGGGTTTGGGGTGGGTGAGTAGGGAGTGTGAGGAGGATAAAGGGGCACAAAAATTCTCATAATATAATTTAGTCACAGGGAGGAAAGTGCGGCATGGAGAATATAGCCAATGATTCTGTAACATCTTTCTATGTTGACAGATAGTAACTGCAGTAGTGGGAGGTGAACATTTAATAATATGGGTTAACTGTTGAGCCATTGTGTTGTATATTTTGGCCAACATAAGATGGTATATCAATGACACTTCGATAAAAAAAAGAGTAATACATAAAAAAATTAAATGGAGATATCAGTTGTAAACAGTAAGAAGTGCCACAAAGAGAGGCAAAATAGGAACAAATAATGTCTTGAGATGCTTGCCATGAACTGGGGTGATAGGTGCTGTTAACCATCCTTGTTTCTGATGAGCATAGGAAGCCTGGGAAAAGGTACATAATTCATTTTAAGTGACACAGATTTAAGTGATGAGTGAAATTCTAACATATATACTGTGGGTAAAATTGCAATATTTCCAGAATCTCTCACCTGGCCTTCTCATCTCCATATCAATAGGTGTTTTCAATGGTGGAGGGAAGTAGTCCATCTCCATATCAATAGGCGATTACAAGGGTGGGGGGAGTGAAGGTATATCTGGACTGAAGAAGTTGGATGGGGTCCCTTTTTGGAGCTGTGTGGTGAGAGACACAGGCGAGCAGAAGTGGACGACTGCTTATAAGCAATAAATGGGTTTCTCCCACTTTATTTCTCCCTTTGGCTGATTTTGGTTTTAAAGGTAATTTGCCCCAGGCTGGGAGGAAGATTCCCCACCCCACCCCCTGGACTTACACCTGGTGGTAGTCAGCAGGGCCTCTGAACATGAAATCCATTTTCATGGGTGCGACCCTCAGGCAGGCTGCCCCTGTGGATGGTGGGGAGGCCCCAGTGGCTGCAGTGGTGGAGGGGGTGGCTCCACCCAGGAGCCCCCTACACATGGAGCTTCCTCTTGGGGAGTCCCTAGTGGGACAGTGGGTAAAACTTTCTAGACAGGTGGGGTCTTCCCCAGAATTGGGGAAGGGTGGAGACACTGGAAACTGTGGAGTCATCCCTCTTTGATATAGAAGATTGCTTAGAAGCCCTGAGTGGCCATATAGCAGCCGGACTGTAGGTTGTTTGTTGAAATAGTAGAAAGGGTTATCAAAGAGCAGACACACTTTGGCAGGAGAGAGACACTTGTGCATTGGTGGAAGAGCTGGGTGATGACCTATGGGATGCCCTTAAGAAAGCGACAGTTATTGAGAAGGTGGGCTCTGATCCTGAAAGATATGTTACCAGTGAGGGAGAAGGCACCAGGAGAATCCGGGTTGCAGGAGGCCATGAGGGAGCGGGAGGAAAGAGCAGTACCTTCAGCCCCAGAGATGGTAGAGATGTTGGGAGAGGATGAGGAGTGGAGCCAACAGCACACCTGTTGCTGAGCAAGGCGCCAACTTCTCCCATATTAAAGGCCCAACTGGTTGTAATTAAGAAAGTAAAAATGGATTAACTGCAGGCTCCTCAGGGGAACGAGCCACAAACCCCCTAAGTTATGAAGCACTCCATGCTTCACCCCTATACCCAGGATGAGCTGGTGGACATGATAACCTGGTTTTGGCAAAAGCCATGAGAACCTCGGCCTACATGGCATCTGTGTCTCATTGTTATGTCAGGTTCTGAAATGGATAGACTGGCTTCCCTGATGACTCATCCTTCCCTCTGGCAGTGGTTGAAAAGTGCCCATCACACCTCAGAGAATCAGGTGCTTCTGGATTGGCTGACAACAGCCATCAGGGCAATTTGGCCTCATCAGGGTGATTTACCATACTTACCCACTAGCTGGAAAGCCTATGCAGAGCTCCAGCAGGTGTTACAGGAGTTGGATATGAGAAATATCATCTATAATATGGACCCATGTGACCCCAATGAGGAGTTGTTCACCATAGGAATGAGAAACCTGGTGCTGCATACAGCTCCCCCCACCTCTCTTTGGGTCCCTAGTGACTCTTCTTGGCCCCCACATAGGGCAAACCCATTAAGTAAGGCTACTTGTGCTTTAGCAGATCTGGGGGAGGTTGAAACAATAAGAGCATGGAGGGAAGTATGGGCTATGATTGAAAGGAGAGGTGGGAAGGGCCCTGTGAAGGTCTCAAGGACCCAGACATGGGTTGATTTGATAAAGGCTGGGATAGTGAGAGAAAAACTTGGATGTAGAGCCCAATAGGATCTTATTAGAACTATGGCACCAATTAAAGCCAGAGCAGCAGTTCCAGCCCTGAGGTCCAGGACATGGAAACTGGAGGCAAAGCCCTGTGTCCAGCCTGTGTTCCTGCAAGACTTCCTGGGGGACAGCACTCAGGCTCCGCCTGGCCCCTCACCCCCATAGAAGGACGATTGGGTGTTGCAGTTTGACCCAACTGGGGTTCAAGGCCCCCACCTTGGGGGATGTGGTAGGGTCAGAGGCCACATGTAGAATTAGCAATCATTGCTCCCCGATGAATGTACAACATGTCCTGGCACTGGTGGGCACAGAAGCTGAGTATTCTCTGATTTATGGCAACCCTGAGCATTTTCCTGGGACCCCTGCTGTGATAAATGGCTGTGGGGGTAAGGCAATCAGAGTGAAGAAAGCCCAAATCCCAATGGGGATAGGGCGTTTATCCCAAAAATGTATACTGTGTACAATTCTCCCATCCCTGAATATATTTTAGGGGTAGATATCCGGCAGATCCTGTAGTTACATACCACTGTAGGTGAGTTCAGACTGAGGATATGTGTGGTAAAGTCAGTTCTGAGGGGACATGCTAAACACCCACCTGTAGCTCTGCCTGTACCTTAGTGGGTGACAAATACTAAGCAGTATAAATTGCCTGGGGAACACAAGGAAATTGGAGAACCTCTACAGGAGTTGGAGAAGGTGGGCATCATAAAGCCCATTCATAGTCCTTTTAATTTCCTGGTGTGGCCAGTTAAAAAGCCAGATGGCTCCAGGCATATGACCATGGACTACAGTGAATTGAATAAAGTCACACCCCCCTTTGCATGCTGCTGTCCCCTCAGTAGCAGCCCTTATGGACACACTAAGTCATGAACTAGGGATGTATCATTATGTTGTGGACCTTGATAATGCTTTCTTCTCTACTGACATAGCACAGGAAAGTTTGCCTTCATATGGGAAGGCTGGCAGTGGACATTCAGTCCTGCCACAGGGATACCTCCACGGTCCCACCATTTGTCACATAATTGGAGCCCAGGACTTGACCACAAGGAAGAAACCACAAACAGTTCAGCTGTATCACTACATTGATGATATTATACTCATTATACTCATGTCTGATTCTCTTGCTGATTTAGAAGAGATAATTCCTAGACTGCTGCAACATCTACAGGAGAAAGGATGGGCTGTGAACAGCCCCACGGTTCAGGGACCTGGTTTGTCCATAAAGTACTTGGGGGTTGTCAGTCTTTAAAACTAAAGTTATTCCTGAAGCAGTCATAGACAAAGCCCAGGCTTCCCTACCCTTACCCTTGTGGCAGTATTATAAGAGGTTTTGGGTCCCTTGGGCTACTGGAGTGTGTTCATACCACTTTGGCACAAATTCTGAAGTGCTTTTATTGGTTGGTATGAGAGGACACCAGGTGGGACTGGAATGAAACATGTGCAGCTGCTTTTACTGCTGCTAATAAAGTAGACAAGGCCTTATAGGCCTTGAGTGTAAAGGACTCATCAAGGCCCTGTGAGCTAGATGTTCACATAACCAAAGATGGTTATGGATGGGGCCTTTGGCAGCAACTTGAATGGATGTGCCAACCTATTGGATTCTGGTCACAACTATGGAAAGGAGCGGAGGTCCAGTACACCTTGATAGAGAAGCAACTGGCTGCTGGGTACCACGCCTTGCTTGCTATGGAGCCCATTAACAGAACAGTTCTGACCAAGGTAATAACCACCTATCCCAATGTGGGATGGGTGCAAAACTGGATCCAAAGGCCTGGCACAGCCACCTACACTGGCCATATGGGGCACATACTTACAGCAGTGTAGCATCCTTTCCAATAGCCTCTTAAGTGGGTACCTCCAATGCTTATCGGGGCCAGTGACCTATACCAGTGGAAAGCAGGAAGAACTTGCTTTTGAACCATTGGTAGGTGAGAGTCCTTGTCAGGAGGGAAAACCCCCTATACCTGAAGGTGGCTCTAGTCATGAGCATCCCCTGAAGTGGAGGGCTGTGGCTTTCCATTTAAGACTAAGACAATATGGATGGAGAGGGGAAGAACAGCCAGTGGGCTGAGTTGCGGGCAGTATGGCTTATGATCACTCAGGAGCCCTCCCCCATAGTTGTCTGCACTGAAAGCTAGGCCTTCTATCAGGGCTTGACCCTGTGGCTACTGACATGGTACCACACCAACTGGATGGCTGGTCACCAGCCCCTTTGGGGGCAAGAGCTGTGGCAAGACCTATGGGCCTCTGGTCAGATGGTCAGACTAAGACAGTTACTGTAGATCAAGTAACTGGCCATTTGCCTTTGGCTTCCCCAGGGAATGATGAAGCCAACACATTGGTCCAGGTGCATTGGCTAGAAGGAAAGCCTGCCTCTGATGTAGCCAATGGTTATATCAGCATTTGTTGCACGTGGGACAAAAGACAATGTGGGCTATAGCCTGTTGTTGGAGCTTGCCACTGACCTTTGAAGAAGTCAGAAGAGCCCGGAAGGAGTGCCTTGTGTGCTCTAAGAGGGACTTACACCGAGTCCCACAGTAACATGGGACAATAGTAAAGGGGCCGATACCCCTTGTCAGGTGGCAGATAGACTACATTGGGCTTCTGCCCATGTCAGAAGTATATCAGTATCTCATGACATGTGGACACAGCTACTAGACTGTCAATTGCTTTTCCTCCATATTGTGCAGATCAGCAAACAACCAAAAGATTCCTAGAGCATCTCTTTGCAAACTTTGCCTGGCCACAGGTGATTGAAAGTAATCAAGGCACCAACTTTACTGGACATACATTACAAGATGGGTGCAGCAATTAGGAATAAAGTGGAAGTTTCATGTAACATGTAAACACTACCAGGGCAGGCAAGATAGAGAGGTACAATGGTTTGTTGAAATCTGGCCTGAAGTCAGACACCAATAGTCTACAGGGCTAGTCAGTTTGCTTATGGACAGTGCTGTGCCCCAAAAAGGAGTCTTGAGCCCTGTGGACATGCTAACACACACTGCTGCCTCTCATGTACAACTGTATGTGCAAGCCAAAGAGGAGTTACTGAAGCCAGGATATGGCCAGCAGAGCAACATCCTGCTGCCAGCCCCATCTGCATTAAACCCTGGAGACTGTCGAGTGGACATGGCCCTGGACATTTCAACACATGGACCAGCGATGGCCAGCCATTCTGGCACCTTGGGGAAAAGGCCTGGAAGCTGGCCTCCTCTGTGTTCCTGGAGTAACAGCAGAATGGCCCCTAAAGTTCATAGTAGTGTACCTAAAACATCCAGGAGGTAAGAACATCTTATGGGGAAGTTTTGTTTTATCTTTATGGCCAGTGCATATACCTTCAGTAGCCTTCTATGTTGACCCATCTGTAACTCTCACAGGGAGGGGTTGAAGGTCTGGTATACTAGACCAGGACGAGATCCCATTCCTGCCACTGTCCTATCACAGGACCACTGTCTTGCATGCATTCTGCCTGATGGACCAGATTTGCCTATGCTGGGGTCATTAAAACATGTATCTTATCGCCCTTAAGGTTATTTTCTTCTACAGTCCCTGTGGCCTGGAGCCCCCTGGCTGCAGGTGCCATGTGATGATTGCTCTGAACTCCCTTCCTGTTCAGCTACTGGGCACCTGTGATACGGGTGAGCTGTACACTTAATCTACATAGGACTTTGAACCTAGCTGAATCCTGCAGCTTGAGGATTATCATTTTATTGCTGTTGTTATTGGATATTAGTCTGGTTACAGTGCTCCAGTTTTTTTGCACAGGGGCCATTGTGCAAGATGGGGATTGAGTAGACTGTGAGGCGAGACTTCTGGAGGGGTGGGCTGTGGGTAAAACTGCAGTATTTCTAAAACCTCTCATCAGGCCTTGTGCATCTCCGTATCAATAGGTGCTTCTAAGTAAGTAGCCTATCTCCACATCAATAGGTGACTGCAAGGGTGGGGGTAGCAGGGGCATCACTGGACTGGAGAAGTTTGGTGGGATCCCTCATTTGCAGCCAGGTGGTAAGAGACACAGGTGAGCAGAAGTGGACGACTGCTTGTAAGCAATAAATGAGTTTCTCCTGCTTTATTTCTCCCTTTGACTGATTTTGTTTTCAAAGGTAATTTGCTCCAGGCTGGGAGGAAGATTTTCTCCCCCAGATTTACATATGTACTTGACACAAAAGTTTTCTGTTACTGGGGTATTCAAACAGAAGCTAGAGAACTTGGTTTTTGGAGGAAGGTTCAAGTAGGTGATGCCTAAAAGCTCTTCGAACTTCCATCCTTTTGCAGTAAACTATGTACAACGCGGGTTGAGAACTATGAGGAACTTGACTAAGAAGTCAAAGTCAATGGTGTTTGTGTGTGTGTGTGTGTGTGCGTCTTGTCCATGGAGGGGGAAGAGTTACAGAACTTCAGTGAATAAGGATCTCACTGCATAACATGGGGAAAAAAAAGAGCAGATGATTTGAAGCCAAATTTTGTAGAATATTTCCATTTAGGGACAGGAAGAGAAAATAGCACTAACCAAGGGAACCTAGGAGTAAGAGTAACAGGAGAAAAGGCAAATATTTATGGATAAACAAGACTCAAAGAAGCATGGTTAACTGTACATGAATGGAAATGTCAGACATCCTTATTAACCAACTTCAGAAATCTTACCACATCATTATCTAATTAAGTCACAATAATCTAAATTCCAAATGAAAGTCTTTCCATTTGTAGAATTATCAAGTCATAAATCAGAATGCCTCAGTTTCTGTTCTTTCTAAGGCTTGGAGCTTTTAGGAAGGATTTGCCCTGGAGTTTTAAATCTTTTGTTCTCATTTCCTCTTTTTACATATGAATTCTGAACTTGCATGACAAAAGCAGCCTGTCTTTTGAATTTGATTGTCTTTATTTTGTGGTCAATTTGAGGCTAAGATTTAGTGTTGTGTATTGTCTGAATGAACATATCTGCTTGCCTCTGAAGTACATGTATCCTCTTAAATATCTTTATAACCCATAATTAAATTTTGAATCTTCTATTCATTTTAACCTATCTAATTTCCCCAAGGTATGTTTTTTTTAATGAATATGAATTACTATAACTCTGGAAATAATTATTCAATTACTCCAAGTATAAAATGGATGGCTTGGGGGTTTAGGCTCCCAGGGGCATCAAGGATTAATGACAGATCCCAAAGAAAAGCAAAAGAAATGGCAAAATGTCCGTGTAAGTTTGAGCTCAACATCCCTGTATTGAAAGAGCAAACTGTCTGAAAGCCTCTTCTTGGTAAATCTGAACATTGCTAGGACGACTTCCAGAGCTGTATGGTGAACGGGCCCAGGATTGATCAGCTTGTAAATGTTTTCTCAAACCTCGGTGCTGACTGATTACCATTTCTGAATCATGAAAGGACAGAAACCCAAGTGAATCTTTTGAGGAAGTCATAAACTTGTGATTTTTCTGCACGTAACACTGTTACTGGATTCTATCTCAGTACATACAACAGTGAAGCTTCATCGACCCAAAGCACTGGGGAAAGTGGTCCTGCACCAGATCAGAGTGTCTAACGAATGGAAGCTTACTTCTTTAGGCAAGATGCCATTCGAATCATTCTTGTTAGAAATCCTTTTAAATGCCTTCATCAATGCCCTACCTTACTAAACAGAAAATGCTGCGCATCATTTGACCTTTTCTTAATACTGTGGGCCATCCTATGAGAATTGTTATTGTGATGCATACTTTGCTATGTGAAGGTGCCTATAAAAGCTACCAGGGAATGGACAGCCACCTTCCTGGGTTGAGTGGCTTCTATATTTCTTCTGACTCCACTGTCTGCCATGATGTGTCTGCTGCTATATCTCATCCTTCCTGTTTTCAAATTGCTCTTTATACTGTGTAGAGTTCTGAGGTAACTACACAAAGGCCTACTGAGGATCATAATAAATAGTGATTTTTTTATTAAATAACAGTTTACCACTAATGGTATGTTTATTTGTAGGATCAAGTCTTTGTTCCAAAGAAACTGAGTTACCAGAAATTCAAAGTCCAAGAAATTATCCTAATTTTTCTTTTCCATAATGTAGCTTCTCTATCACCATTCTTGTCATTGAAATAGGCCAAGGAATTAGAACATACCAAGGTCATGAAACACCAAAATTATGCCTTATGGTTTTGTAAGCAGAATTAGCTTTTATGAGGGACTGATCTTGTAATGAGCACTTAGTATATACCAGGTGTGATAAGTCCTTTACTGTATGAGCCCTTTGAGGGCAAAGATTACGTGCCACCTTTAATATTCTATTCAGTGTTAAGCACAATAGATTAGAAACATGTATAAAATAATAAATGATAGAATTACAATAATTATTTTGTCAAAGAGAAAACTGGACTTAAAAAGGTGATTTGCACTGGTTATTATAGTGTGTGGCAGAATCATTATTTTAACTCAGATGCTTTATTTCCAAATCTTTCATATACCATCTGGCCTATGAAATTAACCTGTATTTATTTAAAAATACCTGTATTTATTATTTATTAAAATAATATTAACTAATATTCACATTAAGCTACTATAATAAACCCTAATATACAGTAATTTAAGTAAGATATAAATTTATTTCTGTCATGTACCTCATGAATGGTGGTTGCAAGAGGTGGCCTGCACTCCTTGATACGCTGCTTTCAGGGGGGTTCGCTGCATTCCAGAGGGCTGCTCCACTTAGGGCATCTCTCAGCCAACAGGAGAAGAGAAGGAGTCTAGTGAAATGTAACTGATCTCCTTTCAAAGGGTATGGCGCAGAAATTATCTGCTCACATCTAATTGTCCATAATCTATCCACTTTGGTAACACTAAACTGGGACTGTGTAGCCAGCTGAAACATGGGTACTGCATTTTCAAAAAAGGAGAAAATGAAGACAGTGGGATATCTAGCAGTCTTTGCCATCTACCAACCACCTACGCATAGTTGATAACTGGCCAAACTTCTCCTTTCTGCTGTTTGTCCCTCTGATTTTTCATTCTGCACTTATAGCAAGGGTAGGAGGCAGAAATTAAACTTAAATCAGTTCATTTCTTCAGGACTAGCAGCTCTGACTAAAAGAAGTTTTGGAGGATTGTCTGAAAACTATTCAATTCTGTCCTTCATTACTATGCATAATTAAGAAACAAGACCAAGTTCACCATGAAGGACACATACTTTTATCTTCCTGCCTCCCCAAACCCCCTGGAAATGCAGAAATGAAAAGATTCCTGGAAAACAGAGGATGTTGCCATAGCTAACCAACAATGTTAAAATATTCATGGAATACAGAGGGCAGATAAGATAGGGTTACAAAGAATGAAGGCAAAACACTAACAAAAGTGCTTAGGAGTGCCACGACAGCTGACAGCCCTTCTGGCCAAGCTTGGCACTGATGGGGAAGGAAATGGGGAATCATCAGGATATTAAGCATTGCCTTCTGGGTAAGTGGGTTGACTATGGTATTTGCCCCCAAAATAAAGCGGTGAAAATCACCTTCCAAAAAAAGAGAGTGATGACTGAAATGTAGAGTTTGGGTTTTTGTGCTAGAAGGACTCTATAATCAGTACAAAAAATAAAAATAAAGGTAACTCCAACCAGGAATATAATGTAAAAGCTTCCCTCCCTCCCTTCCTCCCAGTCCCTCAGTGATTAACTACACTGCTCTCATAAACTATAAAAGGAAACTTCCTTTTATTGGCACATTGGGCCCACTTACCCAGAGCTGACAAATCAGTCTTTTAATTTAGGGGAAAGTTCTTAGCAAAAAAATTGCTTTGGAAAACCCATACCAGCAACCTATAATCATAAACTTAGTCCTTCATTTATAAATATGAATGGGTGATCAATGATCAATACATATTTGAGGTGATAGACATGTTAACTATAAACAGAGCAAAGAGCAATTTTACTTAAGTAAAAACATGAGTTTACTGGGAAGAGCAGAGGAAACACAATTTGGGACAAGCAAATTATGGCAAACCATAGGTAAGTCCAAAGAAACAAAGGGAAGGTCAACTTTTATGAGGCATTAGGAGGAAATTGGGGAGGGTTGTTTTGAACAAGTTTATTGAAGAAGTACAAGAGTTCCAGGTTGTGGGGTTTCTCACTGGCTGCAAGTGATGATTAGTGCATGGCTGCTACGGCACAAAGGAATCGTCCTTCCTTTTTTTAAAAGCAGAAGATAAAATTCCTATGTAAAATGTTATCCCTTGTAGGAATAATTCTTATCTTCTTTTTTCCTGTTGGTTATGTAGGCTGCAAGGAGCGGTACATGAGCAAGAGCCTGCCCCAGGGATTTCTGACTCCATTTTATTTAATTTTTTATTTGAAGTATAGTCGACATACAATATCATACTGTGTGTTTATATTAGTTTCAGGTATACAACAAAGTGATTTGACAATTTTATGCAGTACAAAATGCTCACCATAAGTCCATCTGTCATCTTAGTTATTATATTATTGACTATATTCCCTGTGCTGTACTTTTCATCCCTGACTTATTTACTTTATAATTGGAAGTTTTTACTTCTTTATTGCCTTCACCTGTTTGCCCATCCACCCACCCCCACCCCTGTGGCAACCACCAGTTTGTTCCCTGTATTATGAGTCTATTACTAATTTATTTGTTTTATTTTATTCTTGGATTCTACATGTTAAATCATATGGTATTTGTGTTTCCCTGTATGACTTCTTTCACCTAGCTTAATACCTTCTAGGTGCATCCACGTTGTCACAAGTGGAAAGATTTCATTCTTTTTTATGGCTGAGTAATAGTCCATTATATCACATCATCTTTACCCATTCATCTATGAATGGACACTTAGGCTGCTTCCTTATCTTGGCTACTGTAAATAATGTGGCAATAAACACAGGAATGTCTAGATCTTTTCTAATTTGTTTTGTTTTCTTTTGCTAAATATACAGACGTGGAATTGCTGGGTTGTGTGGTGCTTCTATTTTTGGCTTTTGAGAAACCTCCATGTTTTCCATAGTGGCTATACCCAGTGTTGTACATTCTCACTAACAGTGCACAGGGGTTCCCATTTCTCCACATCCATACCAACTCGTTACCTTTTGTTGCTTGATACTCACCATTCTAACCAGTGTGAAGCGGTATCTGTGGGTTTGATCTGCGTTTCCCTGGTAGTTAACGATGCTGAGGGCCTTTTCATGTACCTGCTAGCCATCTGTATGTTTTCTTTGGAAAAATGTCTGTTCAGATCCTCCGCCCATTTTTAATTGGATTATGTGGGTTCTTTGCTGTTTTCTTTTGGTGTTGAGCTGTACGAGTCCAGGTGGCACACTCAGGAGAGGTAAGCACCCCTCTCCCAGCACTGAGCAGCCCAGAGAAGGGCGGGGAGTGGGCTGGAACAGGCAAGCCAAATGCCATCTAATTCGTATTTAAGTGTCAGAGCTCCCTGTGCCCCGGGCTCAGGCCCTCTCCGCTCCCCTGGGCTCGGGCCCCCTCCACTCCCCTGCGCCCCGGCCTCGGGCCCCTTCCGCTCCCCTGTGCCCCGGGCTCGGGCCCCTCCGCTCCCCTACGCCACAGGCTCAGGCCCCCTCCGCTCCCCTACGCCACAGGCTCAGGCCCCCTCCGCTCCCCTACGCCACAGGCTCAGGCCCCCTCCGCTGCCCTGCGCCCCAGGCTCGGGCCTCCTCCACTCCCCTGCGCCCCAGCCTCAGGTCCTCCGCTCGGGCTCCGCTGGGTCAGTCTCACCTGTGCTCACGACTTCAATTTCTATCTATAATCAAATAGCCCTCAAACGTGTACCTCTTTCCCAACCTCTCCTCTTGAGTTCCACACTGGAAAAGTGATTTGAATTCATGTGGATATGTTAAAAGAACTAAGTCTCCTCAGATTAAGCATTTCAAAATGATGTCTTGTCTACTCCCCGCTGCCTGCCACCTCCCACACAATGTGGCACCCAGTTCTTCCTCTGGTATCTTCTCTTGAATGGCACTACTGCACATTTAGTAACTCAAGCCAGAAGCCCAGGAATCATCCTTGGGACTTCCCTGTCCCTGGCTCCCCACATCTGATCGAATTGATTTTATTTGTCTACTTCCTTCCATCTCAGTACTGAGTCTTCCTGCAGGAGCTTCCCACCTGAACTACTGTAATAACTCATAGCTGTAATTACCAGTCATTTTCTATCTAGTCTTAATGCTCATAATCCACTATTCACAGTCACATTGATTTTTCAATATGTCAGTCATGCCACTATCACTTCCATCCTATCCCTACTTCAGCTGAAAACCTTTCTCATTGCTCTTAGAATAAAAATCTGACATATTAACATAACCTACAAGGTCTTATGAAGTGTAACCCTACCTTTCTCCCTCTCCCCAATACCTTCAGCTCCCTAGCTGCACTGACCTTACCTGAAATCTGTAAATACACTACTTTTCCATACCACAGCGCTTTTGTACATCTCTTCCCTCCTTCTGAACACTGTTCCCTTACTCGTCTAACTTTAACTTAGCTTCCAGATATCAACAGATTTTACTCTTCATGGAAGCTTCCCCTAATTCCCCAGAGAGAATCCATTCCTCCTCTATATACTTTCTTAGTACCATGTTCCTATCCTCTATAACATTTATTTGACGTACATTCATAATTTGCATGATAATTCAATTAATCACTGTTTGCTCCTATACTAAATACCTATTTCTGAGAAAGTAGTGGCTTAGAGCAATGATGATTGTAATTTTTCATGATTCTAGGATGTACCTGAGGATTCTTCATGCTGCTTCACTCAGCTGTTGGGTAGCTTAGGCACTAAGCTTACCTAGGATAGCTGGAAGAGCTGAAATGCTCTCCCCATGCGATCTTTCATTTCCAAAAACTTAAAATGGGCTTCGTCACAAGGTGGCAAAAGTGTTCTATGAAGGTAAGAGCAGAAGCTCCTCTACAGAAGCAGCAGAAGTCCTATAACATCACGTAAGTCACATTCTGCTGGTCAGAGTAAGTCACAAAGCCAACCCAGATCCTAGGTGAGGGAAAACAGATTCTACCTGTTGTTGGGAGGAGATGCAATTTGTGTGCCCATGTTTAATAGCCCACAGCACCTCTAGAATGCCACCCCCACAAGGACAGGGAATGTGTCCCTCTTGCTCACTGCTGGATCCCTGTCCATTTATTCAAAATGTATTTGTGGAGTGTTTGCTATATATCAGGAACTATGCACATAGTAGGCACTCGAAAGTATTTTTGGTAGAGAGAAGAGAGTGGGAGGAAGGAACCTTCACACACACACACACACACACACACACACACACGCAGCTCTGTTGTTTCTGACCAAAAAATCTTTTATAAAACAAACATAAATGCGAACACTGACTTCATCTGTATCTTACTAAAACTAGACTTAATGTGATATCAGGAAATAGCTCAAAGCCAGAAGTATGAGAACCAGGCTACAAATACAATTCTCCCCCTAATTAGCTGTGTGATTTTAAACATGTGACCATTCTGGAACTCAGCCCTTCTGGGCTAACATGGAAGTGAGGTTGAGATTTTTTTGTCTGCTTTATTCACTGACATAGGCCCGTCCCCAGAACAGTGCCTGATACATACCAGTCAACCAATAAACATTTGTTTAATAAATGAACAGATGAGTTAGAGAGAAAATACTCTCCAACCCCCAGTCCAAGTCTAATATTTTATAATTCTAGTCCCTAGAATTCTTATAATTCTTTCATGGTATTTTACTATCAAACATTTTCTACCTCTGACCACAGAAACAGCTAAACTTATTTGCTGCTGTAATCTCAAAATACAAAGCTGTAAATCCCTAAACTTCTCCAGCTGAAAAATAAAAGATTTCCACCATGACCAGATTGACCAACCAGAATCTTTAGTGTGGCCTATTTATGCTCAGTGCGGCTGCTCCCGTCCACCCTTCCTTATAGATGACATTGTGATATGACCCTGGCTGACACTTCCACAAGATGACAGAACCAGAGATCTCAGCCACAGTGGCAAGTGCCTCAACAAACACCAGGATCAGGCACCCAGAGCCCTTGGTAGCATAGAAGACATCTTCAGCTTCCAGGACCTGAATGTGTGTCCCACCCTACCTCATGCCCATCTGCCAACATAGTTCAACAGCACCTTGTCTCAGAAGGTACCCACTGTCAGTTGCTGTTGCCTTGGTTACTTTATTTCAGATCTTCTTGGCACAGAAGCACAGTGCGAAGGGGAATGGTCTGTGAATCAGGCAGACTTGGTTCCGATGCTTACAGAGCCATGTGACCTTGGATAAAGTCTGCAGAATAGGTGTGTGGGTTCCAGCTTGAAGAGACTGAAGCAAGAACTTCTGCTTTGCCTGTTTGGATGTTGAACAACCACTGTTTCGTTGCTGCTGTTTTTGATTGCCAAGTAGTACATACAGCTATCACTGCCTATTGCTCCATCCTGAGCACAACCCCTATGATGAAGTTTTTCTATTTTATTTATTTTTGTGTAATTTATATTTTTATAATTATTTTTATCCTTTTCCAAAGATAAAATAATATTACATACTGGATATCCTTTTTAAAATCTGACATGACCTTCTAGGAGCAATGAGATTCAAGGCTTATTTTTCAACTGGAAATCAAAGTTTTCATTTTTACATAATGTGCTTATTAATTTAAAACCACTGAGTCTGACCATATTGAGTGTTCAGGGAGAAATCTGAAACTGTGAGATACACAGGAGCTAATTCTCAGAATGAATAGATGCGTTTTTTGGGATGACTGATGGCAAGAGAAGGCTTTTGTGTTTAGCAAGTGTGGTTAAAGGCATAAACTCTGCTTCTGCGTGATTTTGAGTGAAAGGACGTCTATCCTGCACTCCTGCCTGAACCCATTTCAAGACTGGGATTTGGTAACGGGCTGTGGCTAAGACATAGAATGAGAGTGTCAGTGACTTGTTAATAAAGCAAGCTGAAAATATCATGGCTTTTGCTACTATGTTGCCTCCAAATAGCTATATCAAAACAGCTACATCAGACCAGCTCAACCAAAATGTCCAGCACCCTTCTGGACAGTGCACACACAGCACCATTTATATGCTGGGGCATATAGTATGTGCTCAGTAAATGGTGGCTCTCAGTGTCACTTTGTAGTATATAAAATTCTGGACTCCTGTACTGGCCTAACACCTGCAGAAGCAGACAGACTCCTTGGGCTGACCAGGCTACATCCATGGCACCCTGTCCTCACACTCGGCTCCCAGTCTGGCCCCTCCTGTCTTTTCATTTATTAGACCATGTGTTATCAGTTGAGTTAATGTTTCGGAAATTAGTTCATTTGCCTCTAAGACAAGAAGTCAATGGGCTCATTGAAAGTATTACATGTGACACAGAACATTTCCCAGACTGGTCAAAGCATGCAAACCTAAGCAAGGACAACTGAGGTCATGAAAAGAGTTGCTGAGGGTTTCAGTCTGACTCTGAGGAACTGCAACACAACCCATGCTTCCTCTGCAAATTCCACGGCTGCTGATAGAAATACGTGACATATTTAACCAAATAAAGACCAGAAGACTAATAAGCAAAAATAAGGAACTGCTTGCTCTTTCAGATCATGATTTTAAAGAGTACTGTAAGCACCCATACTTAAGAATTGAATTTCTGAAAAAAATATTTAAGTCTCTATTTAAACCTTAGTCCATCAAGTAAACTCACTTGGTAAAATCAGGTATGTTCTTAAATAATAATGTTCCCATCACAGAGTAGAAAAAATTGTGAATTGTGGCTTGCATCTTAGACTTGGTAAAGGAGAACTTACGTTAATTACCTGAAACTAGTAAAACTTTGGAATCTGTTGGTCTTACTAGGGCAGGGCCTCTCCCATTATCCTATATTCCATATTTTAAAGCTCTCAATGGGATAATATGGAAAAAGCATTATATTTTTTAGAAATTTAAGTAATTTTAGAGTATTATTTTAAAAATGCATTGTATAATAAACCTAGTTAATTATATAATGAATTTTTTAATATACTTTCCAGCATGAAGTCTTTATTTAAATGAGGATAAACTAATAATTTTGGACAAGGGGATGACAGAATGTAGGTTAAGATAAAGAATATTAATAGTTCACACATTTAAAAAGTCTACTGCTTCAGCTATATTTGTGCTGTTGAGAGACTGTTTTTCCCTAATTAACAAATTTGCGGAGTGAGAACATTTTTCAACAACCATCAAGACTGAAAAATTTCTTTGTCAAAGGGAATTATTGAGAGACTTGCTGTATTAGTTTTCTAGGGCTGTCATAACAAAATACCACAGACTGGGTGGCTTTAATGACAGAAATTTGTTTCTTCACAGTTCTGGAGGCTGGTAGTCCAAGATCTGGGTGTCCACTGGTTTGATTTCTCTGGCCTCTCTCCTTGGCTTGGGGACAGCTGCCTTTTTGCTGTATCCTCACATAGTCTTTCTTCTGTGTGCATACGTTCCCAGTGTCTGTGTGTCCAAATTTCCTCTTCTTATGAGGACGTCGGCCATATTGGATTAAGGTCCAACCCAATGGCCTCATTTTAACTTAATCACCTCTTTCATCTTTATACCTTCAAAATCTATTTGTAGAAATACATTCCAAAATGGATGAGGATGATGAAATCTTTTATAATACATACATTCTGATATTTAATTTAGAATAAAGATTAGAATAACTTAATGGGTAGAGTCTCAGCATAAATCTCTTATCTCCAAACCTAGTCACATTCAGACTTCAACATATGAATTCTGGAGGGACACGTTTCAGCCCATACACTTGTGAAGAGATGTTTCAAAATTTATTATTAACCAAGTTGAGTTTCTCCAAGACAGGGGAAACGGTACACCAGCAGTTCCAATACTATTATCATGGTAAATTCTCCAAAATAACCTGAGAGGTCAGTCTTGAGACCCCAAAGGTCACAAAGCACCTTCCAGTGTTGATTTTGCTTGTGCCACTCTCAGAGAACACCCTAATTCACAGTGCCTTCTCAAGCTCTTTACATTCATTAAAACTGCTGTTACCTCTTTATACCTTCAAAATCTATTTGTAGAAATACATTCCAAAATGGACGAGGAGGATGAAATCTTTTATGACACAAGCATTCTGATATTTAATTTAGAATAAAGATTAGAATAACTTAATGGGTACAGAGTCTCAGCATAAATCCTTTCTAAACAACTTTAGACCATGTCCTTACAGATTTTAAGTGTATGTAACATAATCTGAAAAGAAATGAAGCAGGCTATTAAAACTTCTCACATTATTCAACAATAAAAATGTATGACCAAAAAAAGAAAAAGCCTTAGTTAAGAAAAACAAATGAGATAAAGTATTATCAGTAATGCAGACAGAAAGTAAATATACTAATAAATTGTCATAAATCAAAATTAGTAATGATCACACAAAGGAAATACCACATTTATGAAAAACAATTAAAATAATATATAAAATATACATAGTAAAATAAAACCCTAAATATATGGAAAGTGACATAGAGTCACCAATAAATCAACTAAAAATTATTTGCACTCCAGAACAAAAAGTAAAATTATTCTAAAAGACTTAAGGGACAAGCCATCAGGAATTTTAAATTACAATTGATGCACATATAAAACAGTAGAAATAAACTGAAAAATAATACAAATATGACTAGTAAGTAAAATAGATTTTCTTTTCTCTTTAAAATAAGTTCTTGAAGAGATTTTGGTGAAAAAAATCAAATAAAACAAGTAAAGGAAAATATAGCATTAAAGCCTATGTCAGCAAAGATATGTATTTGTTGAATTCACTGGAAAACAAAGAATAATGCCTTCCTTAAATGCATAGTTTGGTCAAACTATGCTTTTAAATCACTGTGGAAAAATATAGTATAGTCAGAACAAAACACAAAAAAATCTAAGATTTAGAATCTTGCAAACAGTATCATAAAATAAATTTCTTGAAAAAGTTAAAAAATTTTACTCGTCAGTACATAAAATGATTTCAATGTTGACATTTTTGTTTCTCTGCCAATGAAAGACAGCAACCAGATGCCCCTTCCAAAAGTAGGAAGTACTTTTCTGAAACAAAAGAACAAAAAGAAATGAGAATGGAGTTCTTACATTTAGCAATCCAATGTTCGCTAAACTATGATCTGACAGGCTTTGTGCTAGGCATATATAGCAATAATTACAGTAGCAAGTATTTACTCTTTGCTATGTGCTTGGCACTCTGCTAAACACTTATATTCATTATCTCATTAAATTTTCACAAAAAAAGCCTATGAGCTTACTATTATGACCAAAGGCAAGGACAGATGAGTGACAAAGCTAGAACTTGAACCTGAGACATCTGACTCCAGGCATAAACTCTTCAATATCAACGCCAAGATGCAGAAGACCCAGGGCCAGCTCCTAGAAGAGTCATAGATGATTGCTAGCCTGCTAGGAATATTAATGATAAAGTGAAGGCCATAGTGAGCATGCCATTCCTTTATTCATTTAACAAATGTTTATTGAATAGCTGTTCTAGGTATCAAGGACCCAGCAATGGACAAACCAAACTCCTTGTCCCCATGGACTGTACATTCACTTTAAGAAACACACAATAAAGTGAACAATTTCACTTCGTGGTAGCTGTAAAGAAGAAATACACAGCATTTCTGAGAAGTCCTGTCTGAGGAGGAGACACCTGGACAGCAACCTGAATCCCAGTGGTGTGAGGGCACAAGCATTGCAGACAGTCAGGGGGAGCCTTCCAAGGAGAGGGAAAAGTAGGTATAAAATCCCTAAAACCGGAACAAGTTTGGTGTATTCCAGGCCACAGGGAGAAGGAAAGAGTGAACATCAGACACAGCATTAGTCAGAGAGCTAGTGGGAGCAAAGTAAGAAAGGCCTTGTAGGACACAGTTAACATTACTTTTTTTACTCCTTTTACTTAGAGATAATTTCAAACTTACAAAAACTTGAAATAATAATAGCACAAATAAGATCTATATGCCTTTCATCTGGATTTGCCTATTTAACATTTCACTCCATTTACTTCATTACTTGTGGGGTATGTATGTGTGTGTGTGTGTGTGCACAATTTTTTTCAACCATTTGATAGTAAGTTGCATGCACTATGGCCCTTCAATATGTACTTCCTAAGAATGAGAATGTTCTCCAAGAATGTTCTCTTACATAACAACCAAATAGTAATCAACTTCAATAAAGTTAGCACTAATACAATATTTCTACCAAATCTCCTACTCATGATCCAGTTTTATCAATTGACCTGATAATGTCCTTTACAGCCTTTTTCCCACTCCATTACAGAATACATTACCTGTCATATACCAAACAAAAAATTTTTGTGGCCTAGAATGTGATCTATTCTGGAGAATATTCCATGTACACTTGAGAAGAATGTGTATCCTGCTGCTTTTGGGTGGACTGTTCTATAGATACCTGTTAAGTCCACCTGATCTAAAGAATTGTTCACTGCCTCTGTTTCCTTGTTTATTTTCTGTCTGGTCCATCTATCTACTGATGTGAGTGGTGTGTTAAAGTCTCCTAAAATGAGTTGCAATCTATTTCCCCCTTTAATTCTGTTAGTATTTGTTTTACATATGTTGGTGCTCCTATGTGAGGTGCATAGTATTTACAATGGTTATATCCTCTTGTGGGTCTCATCCTTTAAAATTATGGAATGTCCTTCTTTGTCTCTTGTTACTTTCTTTGTTTTGAAGTCCATTTGTCTGATACAAAACCTGAAACACCTGCTTTTTTCTCCCTATTATTTGTCTGAAATAACTTCTTCCATCAATTCACTTTCAGACAAAACCAACAGCTGGTCCTTTGACAAAATAAACAAAATAGATAAACCCCTAGCCAGACTTATTAAGAGAAAAAGAAATTCCACACACATAAACAAAATAAGAAATGAGAAAGGAAAAATCATAAGACTCCACAGAAATACAAAGAAGTATTAGAGAATACTATGAAAATCTATATGTTAACAAGCTGGATAACCTAGAAGAAATGGACAACTTCCTAGAAAAATACAACCTTCCAAGACTAACCAGGGAAGAAACAGAAAATCTAAACAGACCAATTAACAGCAATAAAATCAAATTCATAATCAAAAAACTACCCAAGAACAAAACCCCAGGGCCAGATGGATTCACCACTAAATTTTATCAGACATTTGACAAGATATAATACCCATTCTCCTTAAAGTTTTCCAAAAAACAGAAGAGGAGGGAATACTCCCAAACTCATTCTATAAAGCCAGCATCACTCCAATACCAAAACCTGGCAGAGAACCCAAAAAAAAGAAAATTACAGACCAATATTCCTGATGAACATAGATGAAAAATACTCAACGAAATAATATCAAACCAAATTAAAAAATACATAAAGAGGATTACACACCATGATCAAGTGGGATTCATTCCAGCGATTCAACATGGTACATTTGAAAATCCATCAACATCATCCACCACATCAACAAAAAGAAGGACAAAAAGCACATGATCACCTCCATAGATGCTGAAAAAGCACTCGACAAAACTCAACATCCATTCATGATAAAAACTCTCAACAAAATGGGTATAGAGGGCAATACCTCAACATAATAAAGGCCATGTATGACAAACCCACAGCCAATATCATACTGAAGAGAGGCTGAAAGCTTTTCACCTAAGATCTGGAACAAGACAGGGATGCCCACTCTCTCTACTGTTATTCAACATAGTACTGGAGGTCCTAGCCACGTCAATCAGACAAAACAAAGAAAAACAAAGCATCCAGATTGGTAAAGAAGAAGTCAAACTGTCACTATCTGCAGATTATATGATACTGTAAATAAAAAACCCTAAAGAATCCACTCCCAAACTACTAGAACTAATATCTGAATTCAGCAAAGTTGCAGGATACAAAATTACTACACAGAACTATGTTGCATTCCTATACATGAATGATGAACTAGCAGAAAGAGAAATCAGGAAAACAATTCCATTCACAATTGCATCAAAATGAATAAAATACCTAGGAATAAACCTAACCAAGGAAGTGAAAGACCTATACCCTGAAAAATACAAGACACTCTTAAGAGAAATTAAAGATGACTCTAAGAAATGGAACTTCATCTCATGCTCTTGGGTACGAAGAATATTGTCAAAACGGCTATTCTGCCTAAAGTAATAAACAGATTCAATGCAATCTCTATAAAAAAAACCAACAGCATTCTTCAATGAAATGGAACAAATAGTTCAAAAATTCATATGGAACCACCAAAGATACCAAATATCCAAAGCATTCCTAAGAAGGAAGAACAAAGCAGGCGGATCTCATTTTCAACTTCAAACTCTACTACAAAGCCACGTAATCAAGACAATTTGGTATTGGCACAAGAACAGACCCACAGACCAGTGGAACAGAATAGAGAGTCCAGACATTAACCCAAACATATATGGTCAATTAATATAAGATAAAGGAGCCATGGACATACAATAGGGAAATGACAGCCTCTTCAACAACTGGTGTTGGCAAAACTGGACAGCTACATGCTAGAGAATGAAACTGAATTACTGTCTACCCCATACAAAAAATTAAACTGCAAATGGATCAAAGATCTGAATGTAAGTCAGGAAACAATAAAACTCTTAGAAAAAAACATAGGCAAAAATCTCTTGAACATAAACATGAGGAACTTCTTCATGAACATATCTCCCCGGCCAAGGAAAACAAGCAAAAATGAACAAGTGGGACTCTATCAATCTAAAAAGCTTCTGTACAGCAAAGGACACGATCAATAGAACAAAAAGACATCCTATAGTATGGGAGAATATATTCATAAATGACATATCTGGTAAAGGGCTGACATCCAAAATATACAAAGAACTCATGCACCTCAAAAAACAAAAAGCAAATAATCTAACAAAAAAATGGACAGAGGATCTGAACACAAACGTCTCCAAAGAAGAAACTCAGGTGGCCAACAGGCACATGAAAAGATGCTCCACATCGCTAATCATCAGAGACATGCAAATTAAAACCACCATGAGATATCACCTCACACCAGTCAGGATGGCCACCATCGGGAAGACGCACAACAACAGACGTTGGCGAGGATGTGGAGAAAGGGGACCCCTCCGACACTGCTGGTGGGAATGTAAATCTCAGTTCAACCATTGTGGAAAGCAGTATGGAGGTTCCTCAAAAAACAAAAAAGTACAAATACCACTTGACCCAGGAATTCCACTCACAACAATTTACCCTAAGAATGCAGGAGCCTAGGTTGAAAAAGACATATGCACCCCTATGTCTATCGCAGTGCTATGTAGAATAGCCAAGGAATGGAAGCAACCTGAGTGTCCATCAGCAGATGAATGGATAAAGAAGACGTGGTACATATTATAAACAATGGAATATCATTCAGCCTTAAGAAGAAAAGAAATCCTACTGTTGGCAACAACATGGATGGAGCTAGAGGGTATTATTACTATGCTCAGTGGAATAAGCCAGGCGGAGAAGGACAAGTACCAAGTGATTTCACTCATATGTGGAGTATAAGAACAAAGAGAAACTGAAGGAAGAAAACAGCAGCAGAATCACAGAACCCAAGAATGGAACCCAAGGGAAAGGGACTGGGGAGGATGGGTGGGAAGGGAGGGATAAGGGTGGGGAAAAAGAAAGGGGGCCTTACGATCATTAGCATGTATAATGTGGGGCGGGGGTGGGGGGCAGTGCGCATAGGGAGGACTGTGCCACACCGAGAAGACAAGTAGTGATTCTACAGCATCTTACTACACCGATGGACAGTGACTGTCACGGGGTTTGTGGGGGGGACTTGGTGAAGGGGGGAGTCTAGACAACATAATGTTCTGCATATAACTGCAGATTAATGGTAACAAAATGAATAAACATAAAAAAGTAAAAGTAAGAAAATAAAAAGTGTTTCCCAGTTTACTGTGTTGTGTTACTCGTACACCAGACACAGGCCCCAAAACGAGACCAAAGAGAAAATCTGGGCTGCCTGCCTGGCTCAGTCAGAACGTCGCATGTTGCTATGCTGAAACCTGGTGGTCCCTGACCTACGCTTTCTGGGAAGCGAAGAAAGAACCTGCCTGCTGGCCAGAAAGGGAAGTCACGCGGACGGTCCCCTCCTTGGAATCTGTCACCCGCCTGGCTGGCCGTGGCGGAGAAAGCATGTCTGGCTCCAGGCCTCCCAGAGAAGATGGGAAGGCCCGGGGCGAGGGCGGGTGGCGCCCCGGCCTCAGGGACCGCAGGGGCGCAGCATTGGCCGCCGCACCCCGGGTGCTGAGCGCGTGCAGAGCTGACACCCGGGCGGGCCTAGCTCTGACAGACGCGGGCACTGCGGCCCTGAACGTTCTGCATGGTGGTCTCGCTGGCCCAAACACCTGCACGGCCCTCGGCGGGCAGTCCCAGGGGCTAGGGACTCAACTGGGGTTGGCGTTGGGGCCACGCCCTGTGACACTGGGCCAGGGTCTCCTCTAGGTGGGGCTGGTGTGCTCACGGCAGTGGGGGCTCCTAGATGCGTCCCCCCTGGGTGACATCACGGTTGCCCGGGCGGCTGCTCTGTGATGCGTCCGCTGGCTGACCTATCAGAGGCTGCCCTAGCTGGGCAGCTGAGGGTGCGCCCGGCCTGAGAAGGAGCTGGAGGCTCTCCCTAGCTTCGTGCCCTATTCTCATGCCTGCCTCAAACGAAGGACCTATGGACACCACGCCGCTGGGGCCGGACTCTGATGCGGAGGGCGAGGCTATGAACACCACGCCGCCTCCGTGGGCCGCCGGCGTGGGTACGGACACTGACACGGAGGGCGAGCGTATGGATACCACGCCGCCCCTGTGGGCCAACGGCCTGGGGCCAGAATCTGACACGGAGGGCGAGCCTACGAACACCACGCCGCCCCCGTGGACCGCCGGCCTGGGGCCGGACTCTGACACGGAGGGCGAGGGTATGGACACTACGCCGCCCCCGTGGGCCAACGGCCTGGGGCCAGAATCTGACACGGAGGGCGAGCCTACGAACACCACGCCGCCCCCGTGGACCGCCGGCCTGGGGCCGGACTCTGACACGGAGGGTGAGGGTATGGACACTACGCCGCCCCCGTGGGCCAACGG
Source organism: Manis javanica (assembly GCF_040802235.1). Taxonomy (NCBI): domain Eukaryota; kingdom Metazoa; phylum Chordata; class Mammalia; order Pholidota; family Manidae; genus Manis; species Manis javanica. The sequence continues at coordinate 20,862,332 of NC_133168.1, forward strand.
CCTGGGGCCAGAAACTGACACGGAGGGTGAGCCTATGAATACCACGCCACCCCCGTGGGCCGCCGGCCTGGGGCCGGACTCTGACACGGAGGGCGAGCGTATGGACACCACGCCGCCCCCGTGGAACAACGGCCTGGGGCCAGAAACTGACACGGAGGGCGAGCCTATGGACACCACGCCACCCCGGTGGGCCGCTGCCCTGGGGCCGGACTCTGACACGGAGGGCGAGCCTATGGACACCACGCCGCCCCCGTGGGCCACCGCCCTGGGGCCAGACTCGGACACGGAGGGCGAGCCTATGGACACCAGCCCGCTCCCGTGGGCCGCCGCCCTGGGGCCGGACTCTGACACGGAGGGCGAGCCTATGGACACCACGCCGCCCCCGTGGGCCACCGCCCTGGGGCCAGACTCGGACACGGAGGGCGAGCCTATGGACATCACGCCGCCCCCGTGGGCCGCCGGCCTGGGGCCGAACTCTGACCTGAACGGCTTCCGGTCCCCACGGGCTCGATGCCACAAGTGGCACAACTGCCGGACTCAGCCCTACCCCCGACGACGGTGACGCGGTGGACACGCCGCCACCCTTGCGGCCGTCTACCGGTCTCCCCCAGCCCCGTACAAGGCCCATGTCCTTTTGTAGGGGCTTCCTATCCTCCCTGCTATCCATTAAAGAAAGACTTCCCCTGTTCTTGCTAATATGCCTCTGGCTGTCTTTACTCTTTCACTCTGCTACAGAGGAAGAACTCACATACACGAGTGATAATGTTTTGAGCCACACCTAACAATGTAACATGCCCCATGCCCCAGTGACTGGAATGTGGAAGTAGCCGCGTTTTATGACTGCGTGCTCAACGCGAGGTCTGCGTGCTGAGTGCGTAAGGGATGACAGCCCAGGGGGAGGCAAGTCCAGAGGAGGGAGACCGGGTTGGCTAACGAGGCCCCTTCCGCTTCCCTCTTCTCTGCCACTGCTGAGCTCGCCGCAGGCTAGGGAATCCCCGCTGTGACACAGAAAACCACACAGAAAACCACTCTTTTCATTTTGGTTTTTAAACATGTTTAATTCTGTGTGTGTGTGTGTGTGTGTGTGTGTGTGTGTGTGTGTGTGTGTGTGTGTGTATGTGTGTGTGTATGTGAGTGAGTGTGTGTGCCACTGCCCCTATCGGTCTAAAAGTAACACAGAAATGCGCGATAGAGCGAACAACTTGCAGTGACCAGAAAGAGTAAACTTTTCCACTAGCCTCTGGGGATATAGATATCCCAAGTGTTTCTATGCAATTGTAGAAAGATTTTGCTGGGAATGTCGCTGGGACCGCTCTGAATCTGAACCATCACGTTAGTTAAGGCAATAAGCCAGGACAGGAGAGCAGCAAAGAGCACCCACGCTGCGTCTCCTACGTATAAGGCCAAGGGGTACAGGCTTTAATTCTACTACCTCACTTCATCTCACCATGACTGGCGTGGGGTGACCTTACGCACCACCTACATACATGAGGAAAAAGTTACTTCAGAATCACTTCCCTTAACGGAAAATAAATAAATGCAAGGACATAAACATTCCTACAATTCCTGCCACCGCCACCCAACTCTTTATGCTCAGCACCCTTTCCACACGAAAGGAAAACATAGCTCTAAATGCTACTATTCCATTTCAGATAGACCTCACTCACATCTAAATGCCTAAATGCACTGAAACTCCACCTCCACCTTCACAACAGAGGGGAGCAGTTTCCCCGCAAGCTAGCTGGCCTGCCACCTCAGCAAGCCCACGGCCCACTAGCCCACACCAGCCCCGCGTGTCCCCAAAAAGGCGGCTCACTGAACCTGTGACTACACATGCTCTCTGGAGATGGGCAGACAGCCAAGCAGGGCCACCGAGACGACATCGGCGCGAGGGCACAAAGACCTACTACTGGGCGTGCACCTGCCTCGGCCCCAGCAGGCCAGCCGGGGTGCTCCCTTTGTGGGGCCTCGGATCTGCCCCGCAGCTCACGCAGCCGCCCCGGCAGGGCCAGCCCCAGGGCAGAGCACCCGGAGGGCCCCAGCCCGCACTGGTTAGAGAGTCCAGCCGGCCATCTACACCCAGCGGACTCGGGCCACCTACCCAGGTGTTCCAACCCACGGCCACTCCTCTCAAGACCCAAAGACACAGCTAACTCACAGAAACAAACACAAGGAATCAAGAATGAGAAGGAGACAGAGGAATGACTGTGCGCCTAGTGACGGTACGTTGACAGAAATGGACAAACTAAATAGATAGCTAGATAGCTAGCTAGATAGATAGATAGGTAGATAGGTAGATACATTAGATAGATGGATAGATTAGATTAGATTGATAGACTGAAAGATAAGATAGAGTACATAGAACATGTAGATACATATAGAGAGATTAGATAGAATAGGCAGACAGATTAGATAGATGATACATGATAGATCAGGTGGACAGATTAGACAGACACCTATAGATACACATAGATAGATGACAGGTAGATAGATTCATAAGATGATAGACTAGACAGATGATATAGATGGATAAGGATTAGGTAGACACATTGATATAGATACATATAGATGACAGATTGACAGATAACAGACAGATAGGTGATAGATTAGTTTGGATAGATAGACACATAGATGACAGTAGACAGATGAGAGTAGAGAGATCAGACAGATAAGATAGATAGATAGACAGACAGACAGACAGGAAAGCATAATACTAAACAAAGCTATCGCTCATAACCAGGAGAGCCACGATGAAAGCACAGAGAAGAACTATGAGCAAAAAGAAGAGAGAGATCAAGTTGAAGAAGTGCAATAAGGACACCGCTATCAATTATCACAGTAAAGGGAAAGACTTTAAATGCTCCAAACAAAAGACACAAGGTTGAATGAACGGATGAAAACTCAAGACCGCCTACGTGCTCCCTTACAGGAGGCTCACTTGAGATCCAAGCACACAGACAAACTACAAGTTGAAGGGGTGGGAAAAGATACCCTACACAAGTGAAACTGAAAAAGAAAAAAAAAATTAAAGATGGCTTGGTGGGATTAAAGACGGCAGTGTGAGAGGGGAGGCAGAAACCTCCTCCGAAGACCACATACATACATACAATGTGGAAATACTAACAACTACACCAGATCCTGGAAGACAAGCAGGAGAGAAGGCTGCCGCGGCAGGCCGTCACCGCAAGGTGAAGGGTGACGTACCAAAGCCGTGATCCAGGGGGACCCGGCAGGCCCTTCCCGCGCCCGAGCTCACCGGAGGGAGGAAGAGAAATGGAAACGGGGAGGCGGGTGGAGGCCTAGGACTGCTGAACACCCAGCCCTGGAGATCTGCTCTGGGAGCACGAACCTACCTTACGTGATGCTCTGGAGGATCGGTGGGGCTGGAAACCAAAGACGGGCGGAGTACTTGGAGAGACTTGAGATTCCTGCCACTTGCGGAACACAGGGATCCACATCCGGCTGCTGTGGGATGAAAGAAAGGCAGGCAGTCTGAGAGACCTCCTAACGGCGGGAGAGCTGCTAAAGGGGCAAGGGTTGCACAGAGCTTGCCGCTCAGGAGAAAGCACAGGTGCGCAAAACTGTCCGGGAGCAGTCTGCCCAGCAGGTGGGGGAACTTTTAGGAGCTCTGGGTCCTACGCAGCTCCAAGGACCCCCACCGTGATGTGACTGATACACAACATGGCCTGCTGCACCTTCCTCCCCTGCCAGCACCAGCTCGCAAACCGGCTGCCCCCTCCATCGCGCCAGGCCAGCGACAGGACGGCCCCACCTACGGCAGCTACGGGTGCAAAGCACAGAGGCTTCTCCCTGCGTGCCCCGCAAACGGGCCCTGGCGGTGGAGACGGGCACTGTGGCCGGGAAGCAGGAAAGACCTCTTTCCTCCCGCGGGCACCAGTGCCGCTCCCGTGACCCCTGCCTGCCATCACCCCAAGGGCTGAGCAGCTCCAGAGAGAAAAGCTCCTGGGCGCTACAGGGCGCCACCTACAAATACGAAACGTCAAAGTCAAAGGAACCTGGTAACTGGACTCGATCAATCTTTGTGAAAGGGATCTCAGCATAAAAATCAGAAACATGCTCACGGAGCTCCAGCAAAATGTTGCCCCTGCCTCTTGGGCATAATAATTCTCTCTCTCTGTCTGTCTCTGTCTCTCTCTCTCTCTATGTCCCTCTCTCTGTCTCTCTACCAGGAGCATTTTGGAGGCCTTGTTCTGAGAGGGACGCTGGGACAGCCCAGCAGGAACGGGCAGAGCTCTGAGATCCACCCCGGCTAGTGCCAGGGCAGCCCCACACGGGGTCTGACCGAACTGCAACGGGGGGACGCCGCACGTGTAACTCCGCAGGAAATAACAGTGCCGCACGCCAGCCTTCCCATTAATGCCTAGTGGCTAGGTGGCTCCACCGATAATGAGGTGATGTCCACATCCCGGGCCTTACCTCCGTGGCAACCTTTTTTCCCTGTGAACCTTGAAAGCAGCACATGGAAAGATACTACCAGTCTCCACCATCTCACCTCTCAGTTTAGGCTCGATGTTCCTGTACCACATCTTCCTCTCTTCGTTCCAGTTTTCTTGGAGGGTTGGTGTTCTGAGGAAAAAAAAAAAAAAATTGACTCAGAAATGGAATGAAATGGCAGGGGGTATAAGATTCTGTTTAAACACCATCAGTAAAACAAAGACATCCGACAGAATGGGAGAACAGATTCATAGATGGCATATCCGAGAAGAGGATGACATCTAAAATACGTATTAAGTGCCCAAGCACCTCCACACACAAAAAAGCAAATAACCCGATCAAAAAATGGGCAGAGGATCTGAACAGACACTTCTCCAAAGAAGAAATTCAGGTGGAGCGCGCGCGCGCGCACACACACACACACACACAGACACGGCAAGGTCCCAAGTAAAGGAGCTTCTATCCTCCTGGGACTTGGGGCCTGGCATGGTGGCATGTGCAGGCGACCTGGTTCCCCAAGCATGGAAGCTCTGACAGAGAAGCAGGAGATGTGAGAGAGAGAGAGAGAGATGTGCTCTTCTCATAGGGTTTTGTGAGGGCTTCACTGCAGAACCATGAGTGACTAAATCGCTGGCCATTGGTGATTCAACCTCCAGCCCTCATCCCTTTCCTCTTCCTTCCCTGGGGGCTGGGGGCTGAAAGTTCCCACCCTCTAACCACAAGCCTGGTGCCCCCGGCAACCAGCCTCTACCCTGGGCTAGGGCCCCAAAGCCTCTGCATTAACCTAACAAGACACCCATTGGACAGTTACGGCTCAGAAGGATTCTCAGGAACTGTGGATGAGGAGCAAAAATACCTAGGAAATGAACAAAATATTAGCAAACCAAATTCAAAAATACATCAAGAGGATCAAACACCATGATCAAGTGGGATTCATCCCAGGGATGCAAGGATGGTAACAACATTCCAAAGTCCATCCACACCATCCACCACATAAACAGAAAGACAGACCAAAAACCACATGATCATCTCCACAGATGCTGAAAAAGCATTCGACAGAATTCGACATCCATTCACGATAAAAACCCTCAACAAAATGGGTATACGGGGCGAGTACCTCAACATAACAAAGGCCACATATGATAAAACCCACAGCCAACATCATACTGAACAGCGAGAGGCTGGAAGCTGTTCCTCTGAGATGGGGAACAAGACAGGGATGCCCACTCTCCCCACTGTTATTCAACATAGTACTGGAGGTCCTAGCCACGGCAGTTAGACAAAACAAAGAAATACAAGGAATCCAAACAGGTAAAGAAGAAGCTAAGCGGTCACTATCTGCAGATGACATGATACTGCACATAAAAAAACCCTAAAGACTCCACTCCAAAACTGCTAGAACTGATATCGGAATACAGCAGAGTTGCAGGATACAAAACCAACACGCAGAAATCTGTGGCTTTCCTATACACTAACAATGAACCAATAGAAAGGGAAGTCGGGAAAACAATTCCATTCACAATTGCATCAAAAAGAATAAAATACCTAGGAATAAACCTAACCAAGGAAGCGAAAGACCTATACCCTGAAAACTGTAAGACACTCTTTGAGAGAAATTAAAGAGGACACTAACGAATGGAAACTCATCCCACGCTCTTGGCTAGGGAGAATTAATATCGTCAAAATGGCCATCCTGCCCAAAGCAATCTACAGATTGGGTGCAGTCCCTATCAAATTACCAACAGCATTCTTCCACGAACTGGAACAAACAGTTCAAAAATTCATATGGAAACACCAAAGATCCCGAATAGCCAAAGCAATCCTGAGAAGGAAGAAGAAAGTGTGTCTGTGTGTGTGCTGGGTGGGGGCGGTATCTCGCTCCCCAACCTCAAGCTCTACTACAAAGCCACAGTCATCAAGACAGTTTGCTACTGGCACTAGAACAGAGCCACGGACCGGTGGAACAGAACAGAGACTCCAGACATTAACCCAAACATACGTGGGTCAATTGCTATATGATAAGGCAGCCAGGGACATACAATGGGGAAATGACACTCTCTTCAACAGATGGTGCTGGCAAAACTGGACAGCTACACGTAAGAGAATGAAACTGGATCACTGTCTAACCCCATACAGAAAAGTAAATTCGAAATGGAGCCAAGACCTGAATGTGAGTCATGAGACCATAAAACTCTCAGAGAAAAACATAGGCACAAATCTCCTGGACATAAGCATGAGCGACCTCTTCAAGAACAGACCTCCCCGGGCACGGGAAACAAAAGCAAAAATGAACTGGTGGGACTACATCAAGCCGAAAAGCTTCTGTACAGCAAAGGACACCACCAATGGAACAAAAAGGTACCCTACAGTATATGCGAGAATATATTCATAAATGACAGATCCGATAAAGGGTCGACATCCAAAATACATAAGGAGCTCACGCACCTCCACACACAAGAAAAGCAAATAATCCGATCAAAACATGGGCAGAGGATCTGAACAGACACTTCTCCAAAGAAGAAATTCAGGTGGCCAACAGGCACATGAAAAGATGCTCCACATCGCTAATCGTCAGAGACATGCAAATTAAAACCACCATGAGATATCACCTCACACCAGTCAGGACGGCCACCATCGGGAAGACACACAGCAACAGACGTTGGCGAGGATGTGGAGAAAGAAAGGGGAACCCTCCGACACTGCTGGTGGGAATGTAAATCTCAGTTCAACCACTGTGGAGAGCAGTATGGAGGTTCCTCAAAAAGCTCAAAATAGAAAGACCACTTGACCCGGGAATTCCACTTCCAGGAATTTACCCTAAGAATGCAGCAGCCCAGTTTGAAAAAGACAGATGCAGCCCTATGTTTGTCGCAGCGCTATTTACAATAGCCACGAAATGGAAGCAACCTGAGTGTCCATCAGCAGATGAATGGATAAAGAAGACGTGGTACATATTATAAACAATGGAATATCATTCAGCCTTAAGAAGAAAAGAAATCCTACTGTTGGCAACAACATGGATGGAGCTAGAGGGTATTATTACTATGCTCAGTGGAATAAGCCAGGCGGAGAAGGACAAGTACCAAGTGATTTCACTCATATGTGGAGTATAAGAACAAAGAGAAACTGAAGGAAGAAAACAGCAGCAGAATCACAGAACCCAAGAATGGAACCCAAGGGAAAGGGACTGGGGAGGATGGGTGGGAAGGGAGGGATAAGGGTGGGGAAAAAGAAAGGGGGCCTTACGATCATTAGCATGTATAATGTGGGGCGGGGGTGGGGGGCAGTGCGCATAGGGAGGACTGTGCCACACCGAGAAGACAAGTAGTGATTCTACAGCATCTTACTACACCGATGGACAGTGACTGTCACGGGGTTTGTGGGGGGGACTTGGTGAAGGGGGGAGTCTAGACAACATAATGTTCTGCATATAACTGCAGATTAGTGGTAACAAAATGAATAAACATAAAAAAGTAAAAGTAAGAAAATAAAAAGTGTTTCCCAGTTTACTGTGTTGTGTTACTCGTACACCAGACACAGGCCCCAAAACGAGACCAAAGAGAAAATCTGGGCTGCCTGCCTGGCTCAGTCAGAACGTCGCATGTTGCTATGCTGAAACCTGGTGGTCCCTGACCTACGCTTTCTGGGAAGCGAAGAAAGAACCTGCCTGCTGGCCAGAAAGGGAAGTCACGCGGACGGTCCCCTCCTTGGAATCTGTCACCCGCCTGGCTGGCCGTGGCGGAGAAAGCATGTCTGGCTCCAGGCCTCCCAGAGAAGATGGGAAGGCCCGGGGCGAGGGCGGGTGGCGCCCCGGCCTCAGGGACCGCAGGGGCGCAGCATTGGCCGCCGCACCCCGGGTGCTGAGCGCGTGCAGAGCTGACACCCGGGCGGGCCTAGCTCTGACAGACGCGGGCACTGCGGCCCTGAACGTTCTGCATGGTGGTCTCGCTGGCCCAAACACCTGCACGGCCCTCGGCGGGCAGTCCCAGGGGCTAGGGACTCAACTGGGGTTGGCGTTGGGGCCACGCCCTGTGACACTGGGCCAGGGTCTCCTCTAGGTGGGGCTGGTGTGCTCACGGCAGTGGGGGCTCCTAGATGCGTCCCCCCTGGGTGACATCACGGTTGCCCGGGCGGCTGCTCTGTGATGCGTCCGCTGGCTGACCTATCAGAGGCTGCCCTAGCTGGGCAGCTGAGGGTGCGCCCGGCCTGAGAAGGAGCTGGAGGCTCTCCCTAGCTTCGTGCCCTATTCTCATGCCTGCCTCAAACGAAGGACCTATGGACACCACGCCGCTGGGGCCGGACTCTGATGCGGAGGGCGAGGCTATGAACACCACGCCGCCTCCGTGGGCCGCCGGCGTGGGTACGGACACTGACACGGAGGGCGAGCGTATGGATACCACGCCGCCCCTGTGGGCCAACGGCCTGGGGCCAGAATCTGACACGGAGGGCGAGCCTACGAACACCACGCCGCCCCCGTGGACCGCCGGCCTGGGGCCGGACTCTGACACGGAGGGTGAGGGTATGGACACTACGCCGCCCCCGTGGGCCAACGGCCTGGGGCCAGAAACTGACACGGAGGGTGAGCCTATGAATACCACGCCACCCCCGTGGGCCGCCGGCCTGGGGCCGGACTCTGACACGGAGGGCGAGCGTATGGACACCACGCCGCCCCCGTGGAACAACGGCCTGGGGCCAGAAACTGACACGGAGGGTGAGCCTATGGACACCACGCCACCCCCGTGGGCCGCCGCCCTGGGGCCGGACTCTGACACGGAGGGCGAGCCTATGGACACCACGCCGCCCCCGTGGGCCACCGCCCTGGGGCCAGACTCGGACACGGAGGGCGAGCCTATGGACATCACGCCGCCCCCGTGGGCCGCCGCCCTGGGGCCGGACTCTGACACGGAGGGCGAGCCTATGGACACCACGCCGCCCCCGTGGGCCGCAGCCCTGGGGCCAGACTCGGACACGGAGGGCGAGCCTATGGACATCACGCCGCCCCCGTGGGCCGCCGGCCTGGGGCCGAACTCTGACCTGAACGGCTTCCGGTCCCCACGGGCTCGATGCCACAAGTGGCACAACTGCCGGACTCAGCCCTACCCCCGACGACGGTGACGCGGTGGACACGCCGCCACCCTTGCGGCCGTCTACCGGTCTCCCCCAGCCCCGTACAAGGCCCATGTCCTTTTGTAGGGGCTTCCTATCCTCCCTGCTATCCATTAAAGAAAGACTTCCCCTGTTCTTGCTAATATGCCTCTGGCTGTCTTTACTCTTTCACTCTGCTACAGAGGAAGAACTCACATACACGAGTGATAATGTTTTGAGCCACACCTAACAATGTAACATGCCCCATGCCCCAGTGACTGGAATGTGGAAGTAGCCGCGTTTTATGACTGCGTGCTCAACGCGAGGTCTGCGTGCTGAGTGCGTAAGGGATGACAGCCCAGGGGGAGGCAAGTCCAGAGGAGGGAGACCGGGTTGGCTAACGAGGCCCCTTCCGCTTCCCTCTTCTCTGCCACTGCTGAGCTCGCCGCAGGCTAGGGAATCCCCGCTGTGACACAGAAAACCACACAGAAAACCACTCTTTTCATTTTGGTTTTTAAACATGTTTAATTCTGTGTGTGTGTGTGTGTGTGTGTGTGTGTGTGTGTGTGTGTGTGTGTGTGTATGTGTGTGTGTATGTGAGTGAGTGTGTGTGCCACTGCCCCTATCGGTCTAAAAGTAACACAGAAATGCGCGATAGAGCGAACAACTTGCAGTGACCAGAAAGAGTAAACTTTTCCACTAGCCTCTGGGGATATAGATATCCCAAGTGTTTCTATGCAATTGTAGAAAGATTTTGCTGGGAATGTCGCTGGGACCGCTCTGAATCTGAACCATCACGTTAGTTAAGGCAATAAGCCAGGACAGGAGAGCAGCAAAGAGCACCCACGCTGCGTCTCCTACGTATAAGGCCAAGGGGTACAGGCTTTAATTCTACTACCTCACTTCATCTCACCATGACTGGCGTGGGGTGACCTTACGCACCACCTACATACATGAGGAAAAAGTTACTTCAGAATCACTTCCCTTAACGGAAAATAAATAAATGCAAGGACATAAACATTCCTACAATTCCTGCCACCGCCACCCAACTCTTTATGCTCAGCACCCTTTCCACACGAAAGGAAAACATAGCTCTAAATGCTACTATTCCATTTCAGATAGACCTCACTCACATCTAAATGCCTAAATGCACTGAAACTCCACCTCCACCTTCACAACAGAGGGGAGCAGTTTCCCCGCAAGCTAGCTGGCCTGCCACCTCAGCAAGCCCACGGCCCACTAGCCCACACCAGCCCCGCGTGTCCCCAAAAAGGCGGCTCACTGAACCTGTGACTACACATGCTCTCTGGAGATGGGCAGACAGCCAAGCAGGGCCACCGAGACGACATCGGCGCGAGGGCACAAAGACCTACTACTGGGCGTGCACCTGCCTCGGCCCCAGCAGGCCAGCCGGGGTGCTCCCTTTGTGGGGCCTCGGATCTGCCCCGCAGCTCACGCAGCCGCCCCGGCAGGGCCAGCCCCAGGGCAGAGCACCCGGAGGGCCCCAGCCCGCACTGGTTAGAGAGTCCAGCCGGCCATCTACACCCAGCGGACTCGGGCCACCTACCCAGGTGTTCCAACCCACGGCCACTCCTCTCAAGACCCAAAGACACAGCTAACTCACAGAAACAAACACAAGGAATCAAGAATGAGAAGGAGACAGAGGAATGACTGTGCGCCTAGTGACGGTACGTTGACAGAAATGGACAAACTAAATAGATAGCTAGATAGCTAGCTAGATAGATAGATAGGTAGATAGGTAGATACATTAGATAGATGGATAGATTAGATTAGATTGATAGACTGAAAGATAAGATAGAGTACATAGAACATGTAGATACATATAGAGAGATTAGATAGAATAGGCAGACAGATTAGATAGATGATACATGATAGATCAGGTGGACAGATTAGACAGACACCTATAGATACACATAGATAGATGACAGGTAGATAGATTCATAAGATGATAGACTAGACAGATGATATAGATGGATAAGGATTAGGTAGACACATTGATATAGATACATATAGATGACAGATTGACAGATAACAGACAGATAGGTGATAGATTAGTTTGGATAGATAGACACATAGATGACAGTAGACAGATGAGAGTAGAGAGATCAGACAGATAAGATAGATAGATAGACAGACAGACAGACAGGAAAGCATAATACTAAACAAAGCTATCGCTCATAACCAGGAGAGCCACGATGAAAGCACAGAGAAGAACTATGAGCAAAAAGAAGAGAGAGATCAAGTTGAAGAAGTGCAATAAGGACACCGCTATCAATTATCACAGTAAAGGGAAAGACTTTAAATGCTCCAAACAAAAGACACAAGGTTGAATGAACGGATGAAAACTCAAGACCGCCTACGTGCTCCCTTACAGGAGGCTCACTTGAGATCCAAGCACACAGACAAACTACAAGTTGAAGGGGTGGGAAAAGATACCCTACACAAGTGAAACTGAAAAAGAAAAAAAAAATTAAAGATGGCTTGGTGGGATTAAAGACGGCAGTGTGAGAGGGGAGGCAGAAACCTCCTCCGAAGACCACATACATACATACAATGTGGAAATACTAACAACTACACCAGATCCTGGAAGACAAGCAGGAGAGAAGGCTGCCGCGGCAGGCCGTCACCGCAAGGTGAAGGGTGACGTACCAAAGCCGTGATCCAGGGGGACCCGGCAGGCCCTTCCCGCGCCCGAGCTCACCGGAGGGAGGAAGAGAAATGGAAACGGGGAGGCGGGTGGAGGCCTAGGACTGCTGAACACCCAGCCCTGGAGATCTGCTCTGGGAGCACGAACCTACCTTACGTGATGCTCTGGAGGATCGGTGGGGCTGGAAACCAAAGACGGGCGGAGTACTTGGAGAGACTTGAGATTCCTGCCACTTGCGGAACACAGGGATCCACATCCGGCTGCTGTGGGATGAAAGAAAGGCAGGCAGTCTGAGAGACCTCCTAACGGCGGGAGAGCTGCTAAAGGGGCAAGGGTTGCACAGAGCTTGCCGCTCAGGAGAAAGCACAGGTGCGCAAAACTGTCCGGGAGCAGTCTGCCCAGCAGGTGGGGGAACTTTTAGGAGCTCTGGGTCCTACGCAGCTCCAAGGACCCCCACCGTGATGTGACTGATACACAACATGGCCTGCTGCACCTTCCTCCCCTGCCAGCACCAGCTCGCAAACCGGCTGCCCCCTCCATCGCGCCAGGCCAGCGACAGGACGGCCCCACCTACGGCAGCTACGGGTGCAAAGCACAGAGGCTTCTCCCTGCGTGCCCCGCAAACGGGCCCTGGCGGTGGAGACGGGCACTGTGGCCGGGAAGCAGGAAAGACCTCTTTCCTCCCGCGGGCACCAGTGCCGCTCCCGTGACCCCTGCCTGCCATCACCCCAAGGGCTGAGCAGCTCCAGAGAGAAAAGCTCCTGGGCGCTACAGGGCGCCACCTACAAATACGAAACGTCAAAGTCAAAGGAACCTGGTAACTGGACTCGATCAATCTTTGTGAAAGGGATCTCAGCATAAAAATCAGAAACATGCTCACGGAGCTCCAGCAAAATGTTGCCCCTGCCTCTTGGGCATAATAATTCTCTCTCTCTGTCTGTCTCTGTCTCTCTCTCTCTCTATGTCCCTCTCTCTGTCTCTCTACCAGGAGCATTTTGGAGGCCTTGTTCTGAGAGGGACGCTGGGACAGCCCAGCAGGAACGGGCAGAGCTCTGAGATCCACCCCGGCTAGTGCCAGGGCAGCCCCACACGGGGTCTGACCGAACTGCAACGGGGGGACGCCGCACGTGTAACTCCGCAGGAAATAACAGTGCCGCACGCCAGCCTTCCCATTAATGCCTAGTGGCTAGGTGGCTCCACCGATAATGAGGTGATGTCCACATCCCGGGCCTTACCTCCGTGGCAACCTTTTTTCCCTGTGAACCTTGAAAGCAGCACATGGAAAGATACTACCAGTCTCCACCATCTCACCTCTCAGTTTAGGCTCGATGTTCCTGTACCACATCTTCCTCTCTTCGTTCCAGTTTTCTTGGAGGGTTGGTGTTCTGAGGAAAAAAAAAAAAAAATTGACTCAGAAATGGAATGAAATGGCAGGGGGTATAAGATTCTGTTTAAACACCATCAGTAAAACAAAGACATCCGACAGAATGGGAGAACAGATTCATAGATGGCATATCCGAGAAGAGGATGACATCTAAAATACGTATTAAGTGCCCAAGCACCTCCACACACAAAAAAGCAAATAACCCGATCAAAAAATGGGCAGAGGATCTGAACAGACACTTCTCCAAAGAAGAAATTCAGGTGGAGCGCGCGCGCGCGCACACACACACACACACACACACACACAGACACGGCAAGGTCCCAAGTAAAGGAGCTTCTATCCTCCTGGGACTTGGGGCCTGGCATGGTGGCATGTGCAGGCGACCTGGTTCCCCAAGCATGGAAGCTCTGACAGAGAAGCAGGAGATGTGAGAGAGAGAGAGAGAGATGTGCTCTTCTCATAGGGTTTTGTGAGGGCTTCACTGCAGAACCATGAGTGACTAAATCGCTGGCCATTGGTGATTCAACCTCCAGCCCTCATCCCTTTCCTCTTCCTTCCCTGGGGGCTGGGGGCTGAAAGTTCCCACCCTCTAACCACAAGCCTGGTGCCCCCGGCAACCAGCCTCTACCCTGGGCTAGGGCCCCAAAGCCTCTGCATTAACCTAACAAGACACCCATTGGACAGTTACGGCTCAGAAGGATTCTCAGGAACTGTGGATGAGGAGCAAAAATACCTAGGAAATGAACAAAATATTAGCAAACCAAATTCAAAAATACATCAAGAGGATCAAACACCATGATCAAGTGGGATTCATCCCAGGGATGCAAGGATGGTAACAACATTCCAAAGTCCATCCACACCATCCACCACATAAACAGAAAGAAAGACCAAAAACCACATGATCATCTCCACAGATGCTGAAAAAGCATTCGACAGAATTCGACATCCATTCACGATAAAAACCCTCAACAAAATGGGTATACGGGGCGAGTACCTCAACATAACAAAGGCCACATATGATAAAACCCACAGCCAACATCATACTGAACAGCGAGAGGCTGGAAGCTGTTCCTCTGAGATGGGGAACAAGACAGGGATGCCCACTCTCCCCACTGTTATTCAACATAGTACTGGAGGTCCTAGCCACGGCAGTTAGACAAAACAAAGAAATACAAGGAATCCAAACAGGTAAAGAAGAAGCTAAGCGGTCACTATCTGCAGATGACATGATACTGCACATAAAAAAACCCTAAAGACTCCACTCCAAAACTGCTAGAACTGATATCGGAATACAGCAGAGTTGCAGGATACAAAACCAACACGCAGAAATCTGTGGCTTTCCTATACACTAACAATGAACCAATAGAAAGGGAAGTCGGGAAAACAATTCCATTCACAATTGCATCAAAAAGAATAAAATACCTAGGAATAAACCTAACCAAGGAAGCGAAAGACCTATACCCTGAAAACTGTAAGACACTCTTTGAGAGAAATTAAAGAGGACACTAACGAATGGAAACTCATCCCACGCTCTTGGCTAGGGAGAATTAATATCGTCAAAATGGCCATCCTGCCCAAAGCAATCTACAGATTGGGTGCAGTCCCTATCAAATTACCAACAGCATTCTTCCACGAACTGGAACAAACAGTTCAAAAATTCATATGGAAACACCAAAGATCCCGAATAGCCAAAGCAATCCTGAGAAGGAAGAAGAAAGTGTGTCTGTGTGTGTGCTGGGTGGGGGCGGTATCTCGCTCCCCAACCTCAAGCTCTACTACAAAGCCACAGTCATCAAGACAGTTTGCTACTGGCACTAGAACAGAGCCACGGACCGGTGGAACAGAACAGAGACTCCAGACATTAACCCAAACATACGTGGGTCAATTGCTATATGATAAGGCAGCCAGGGACATACAATGGGGAAATGACACTCTCTTCAACAGATGGTGCTGGCAAAACTGGACAGCTACACGTAAGAGAATGAAACTGGATCACTGTCTAACCCCATACAGAAAAGTAAATTCGAAATGGAGCCAAGACCTGAATGTGAGTCATGAGACCATAAAACTCTCAGAGAAAAACATAGGCACAAATCTCCTGGACATAAGCATGAGCGACCTCTTCAAGAACAGACCTCCCCGGGCACGGGAAACAAAAGCAAAAATGAACTGGTGGGACTACATCAAGCCGAAAAGCTTCTGTACAGCAAAGGACACCACCAATGGAACAAAAAGGTACCCTACAGTATATGCGAGAATATATTCATAAATGACAGATCCGATAAAGGGTCGACATCCAAAATACATAAGGAGCTCACGCACCTCCACACACAAGAAAAGCAAATAATCCGATCAAAACATGGGCAGAGGATCTGAACAGACACTTCTCCAAAGAAGAAATTCAGGTGGCCAACAGGCACATGAAAAGATGCTCCACATCGCTAATCGTCAGAGACATGCAAATTAAAACCACCATGAGATATCACCTCACACCAGTCAGGACGGCCACCATCGGGAAGACACACAGCAACAGACGTTGGTGAGGATGTGG
This sequence comes from Manis javanica, assembly GCF_040802235.1. Taxonomy (NCBI): domain Eukaryota; kingdom Metazoa; phylum Chordata; class Mammalia; order Pholidota; family Manidae; genus Manis; species Manis javanica. The sequence goes on from NC_133168.1 coordinate 20,878,475, forward strand.
AGAAAGAAAGGGGAACCCTCCGACACTGCTGGTGGGAATGTAAATCTCAGTTCAACCACTGTGGAGAGCAGTATGGAGGTTCCTCAAAAAGCTCAAAATAGAAAGACCACTTGACCCGGGAATTCCACTTCCAGGAATTTACCCTAAGAATGCAGCAGCCCAGTTTGAAAAAGACAGATGCAGCCCTATGTTTGTCGCAGCGCTATTTACAATAGCCACGAAATGGAAGCAACCTGAGTGTCCATCAGCAGATGAATGGATAAAGAAGACGTGGTACATATTATAAACAATGGAATATCATTCAGCCTTAAGAAGAAAAGAAATCCTACTGTTGGCAACAACATGGATGGAGCTAGAGGGTATTATTACTATGCTCAGTGGAATAAGCCAGGCGGAGAAGGACAAGTACCAAGTGATTTCACTCATATGTGGAGTATAAGAACAAAGAGAAACTGAAGGAAGAAAACAGCAGCAGAATCACAGAACCCAAGAATGGAACCCAAGGGAAAGGGACTGGGGAGGATGGGTGGGAAGGGAGGGATAAGGGTGGGGAAAAAGAAAGGGGGCCTTACGATCATTAGCATGTATAATGTGGGGCGGGGGTGGGGGGCAGTGCGCATAGGGAGGACTGTGCCACACCGAGAAGACAAGTAGTGATTCTACAGCATCTTACTACACCGATGGACAGTGACTGTCACGGGGTTTGTGGGGGGGACTTGGTGAAGGGGGGAGTCTAGACAACATAATGTTCTGCATATAACTGCAGATTAGTGGTAACAAAATGAATAAACATAAAAAAGTAAAAGTAAGAAAATAAAAAGTGTTTCCCAGTTTACTGTGTTGTGTTACTCGTACACCAGACACAGGCCCCAAAACGAGACCAAAGAGAAAATCTGGGCTGCCTGCCTGGCTCAGTCAGAACGTCGCATGTTGCTATGCTGAAACCTGGTGGTCCCTGACCTACGCTTTCTGGGAAGCGAAGAAAGAACCTGCCTGCTGGCCAGAAAGGGAAGTCACGCGGACGGTCCCCTCCTTGGAATCTGTCACCCGCCTGGCTGGCCGTGGCGGAGAAAGCATGTCTGGCTCCAGGCCTCCCAGAGAAGATGGGAAGGCCCGGGGCGAGGGCGGGTGGCGCCCCGGCCTCGGGGACCGCAGGGGCGCAGCATTGGCCGCCGCACCCCGGGTGCTGAGCGCGTGCAGAGCTGACACCCGGGCGGGCCTAGCTCTGACAGACGCGGGCACTGCGGCCCTGAACGTTCTGCATGGTGGTCTCGCTGGCCCAAACACCTGCACGGCCCTCGGCGGGCAGTCCCAGGGGCTAGGGACTCAACTGGGGTTGGCGTTGGGGCCACGCCCTGTGACACTGGGCCAGGGTCTCCTCTAGGTGGGGCTGGTGTGCTCACGGCAGTGGGGGCTCCTAGATGCGTCCCCCCTGGGTGACATCACGGTTGCCCGGGCGGCTGCTCTGTGATGCGTCCGCTGGCTGACCTATCAGAGGCTGCCCTAGCTGGGCAGCTGAGGGTGCGCCCGGCCTGAGAAGGAGCTGGAGGCTCTCCCTAGCTTCGTGCCCTATTCTCATGCCTGCCTCAAACGAAGGACCTATGGACACCACGCCGCTGGGGCCGGACTCTGATGCGGAGGGCGAGGCTATGAACACCACGCCGCCTCCGTGGGCCGCCGGCGTGGGTACGGACACTGACACGGAGGGCGAGCGTATGGATACCACGCCGCCCCTGTGGGCCAACGGCCTGGGGCCAGAATCTGACACGGAGGGCGAGCCTACGAACACCACGCCGCCCCCGTGGACCGCCGGCCTGGGGCCGGACTCTGACACGGAGGGCGAGGGTATGGACACTACGCCGCCCCCGTGGGCCAACGGCCTGGGGCCAGAATCTGACACGGAGGGCGAGCCTACGAACACCACGCCGCCCCCGTGGACCGCCGGCCTGGGGCCGGACTCTGACACGGAGGGTGAGGGTATGGACACTACGCCGCCCCCGTGGGCCAACGGCCTGGGGCCAGAAACTGACACGGAGGGTGAGCCTATGAATACCACGCCACCCCCGTGGGCCGCCGGCCTGGGGCCGGACTCTGACACGGAGGGCGAGCGTATGGACACCACGCCGCCCCCGTGGAACAACGGCCTGGGGCCAGAAACTGACACGGAGGGTGAGCCTATGGACACCACGCCACCCCCGTGGGCCGCCGCCCTGGGGCCGGACTCTGACACGGAGGGCGAGCCTATGGACACCACGCCGCCCCCGTGGGCCACCGCCCTGGGGCCAGACTCGGACACGGAGGGCGAGCCTATGGACATCACGCCGCCCCCGTGGGCCGCCGCCCTGGGGCCGGACTCTGACACGGAGGGCGAGCCTATGGACACGCCGCCCCCGTGGGCCACGCCACCCCCGTGGGCCGCCGGCCTGGGGCCGAACTCTGACCTGAACGGCTTCCGGTCCCCACGGGCTCGATGCCACAAGTGGCACAACTGCCGGACTCAGCCCTACCCCCGACGACGGTGACGCGGTGGACACGCCGCCACCCTTGCGGCCGTCTACCGGTCTCCCCCAGCCCCGTACAAGGCCCATGTCCTTTTGTAGGGGCTTCCTATCCTCCCTGCTATCCATTAAAGAAAGACTTCCCCTGTTCTTGCTAATATGCCTCTGGCTGTCTTTACTCTTTCACTCTGCTACAGAGGAAGAACTCACATACACGAGTGATAATGTTTTGAGCCACACCTAACAATGTAACATGCCCCATGCCCCAGTGACTGGAATGTGGAAGTAGCCGCGTTTTATGACTGCGTGCTCAACGCGAGGTCTGCGTGCTGAGTGCGTAAGGGATGACAGCCCAGGGGGAGGCAAGTCCAGAGGAGGGAGACCGGGTTGGCTAACGAGGCCCCTTCCGCTTCCCTCTTCTCTGCCACTGCTGAGCTCGCCGCAGGCTAGGGAATCCCCGCTGTGACACAGAAAACCACACAGAAAACCACTCTTTTCATTTTGGTTTTTAAACATGTTTAATTCTGTGTGTGTGTGTGTGTGTGTGTGTGTGTGTGTGTATGTGTGTGTGTATGTGAGTGAGTGTGTGTGCCACTGCCCCTATCGGTCTAAAAGTAACACAGAAATGCGCGATAGAGCGAACAACTTGCAGTGACCAGAAAGAGTAAACTTTTCCACTAGCCTCTGGGGATATAGATATCCCAAGTGTTTCTATGCAATTGTAGAAAGATTTTGCTGGGAATGTCGCTGGGACCGCTCTGAATCTGAACCATCACGTTAGTTAAGGCAATAAGCCAGGACAGGAGAGCAGCAAAGAGCACCCACGCTGCGTCTCCTACGTATAAGGCCAAGGGGTACAGGCTTTAATTCTACTACCTCACTTCATCTCACCATGACTGGCGTGGGGTGACCTTACGCACCACCTACATACATGAGGAAAAAGTTACTTCAGAATCACTTCCCTTAACGGAAAATAAATAAATGCAAGGACATAAACATTCCTACAATTCCTGCCACCGCCACCCAACTCTTTATGCTCAGCACCCTTTCCACACGAAAGGAAAACATAGCTCTAAATGCTACTATTCCATTTCAGATAGACCTCACTCACATCTAAATGCCTAAATGCACTGAAACTCCACCTCCACCTTCACAACAGAGGGGAGCAGTTTCCCCGCAAGCTAGCTGGCCTGCCACCTCAGCAAGCCCACTAGCCCACACCAGCCCCACGTGTCCCCAAAAAGGCGGCTCACTGAACCTGTGACTACACATGCTCTCTGGAGATGGGCAGACAGCCAAGCAGGGCCACCGAGACGACATCGGCGCGAGGGCACAAAGACCTACTACTGGGCGTGCACCTGCCTCGGCCCCAGCAGGCCAGCCGGGGTGCTCCCTTTGTGGGGCCTCGGATCTGCCCCGCAGCTCACGCAGCCGCCCCGGCAGGGCCAGCCCCAGGGCAGAGCACCCGGAGGGCCCCAGCCCGCACTGGTTAGAGAGTCCAGCCGGCCATCTACACCCAGCGGACTCGGGCCACCTACCCAGGTGTTCCAACCCACGGCCACTCCTCTCAAGACCCAAAGACACAGCTAACTCACAGAAACAAACACAAGGAATCAAGAATGAGAAGGAGACAGAGGAATGACTGTGCGCCTAGTGACGGTACGTTGACAGAAATGGACAAACTAAATAGATAGCTAGATAGCTAGCTAGATAGATAGATAGGTAGATAGGTAGATACATTAGATAGATGGATAGATTAGATTAGATTGATAGACTGAAAGATAAGATAGAGTACATAGAACATGTAGATACATATAGAGAGATTAGATAGAATAGGCAGACAGATTAGATAGATGATACATGATAGATCAGGTGGACAGATTAGACAGACACCTATAGATACACATAGATAGATGACAGGTAGATAGATTCATAAGATGATAGACTAGACAGATGATATAGATGGATAAGGATTAGGTAGACACATTGATATAGATACATATAGATGACAGATTGACAGATAACAGACAGATAGGTGATAGATTAGTTTGGATAGATAGACACATAGATGACAGTAGACAGATGAGAGTAGAGAGATCAGACAGATAAGATAGATAGATAGACAGACAGACAGACAGGAAAGCATAATACTAAACAAAGCTATCGCTCATAACCAGGAGAGCCACGATGAAAGCACAGAGAAGAACTATGAGCAAAAAGAAGAGAGAGATCAAGTTGAAGAAGTGCAATAAGGACACCGCTATCAATTATCACAGTAAAGGGAAAGACTTTAAATGCTCCAAACAAAAGACACAAGGTTGAATGAACGGATGAAAACTCAAGACCGCCTACGTGCTCCCTTACAGGAGGCTCACTTGAGATCCAAGCACACAGACAAACTACAAGTTGAAGGGGTGGGAAAAGATACCCTACACAAGTGAAACTGAAAAAGAAAAAAAAAATTAAAGATGGCTTGGTGGGATTAAAGACGGCAGTGTGAGAGGGGAGGCAGAAACCTCCTCCGAAGACCACATACATACATACAATGTGGAAATACTAACAACTACACCAGATCCTGGAAGACAAGCAGGAGAGAAGGCTGCCGCGGCAGGCCGTCACCGCAAGGTGAAGGGTGACGTACCAAAGCCGTGATCCAGGGGGACCCGGCAGGCCCTTCCCGCGCCCGAGCTCACCGGAGGGAGGAAGAGAAATGGAAACGGGGAGGCGGGTGGAGGCCTAGGACTGCTGAACACCCAGCCCTGGAGATCTGCTCTGGGAGCACGAACCTACCTTACGTGATGCTCTGGAGGATCGGTGGGGCTGGAAACCAAAGACGGGCGGAGTACTTGGAGAGACTTGAGATTCCTGCCACTTGCGGAACACAGGGATCCACATCCGGCTGCTGTGGGATGAAAGAAAGGCAGGCAGTCTGAGAGACCTCCTAACGGCGGGAGAGCTGCTAAAGGGGCAAGGGTTGCACAGAGCTTGCCGCTCAGGAGAAAGCACAGGTGCGCAAAACTGTCCGGGAGCAGTCTGCCCAGCAGGTGGGGGAACTTTTAGGAGCTCTGGGTCCTACGCAGCTCCAAGGACCCCCACCGTGATGTGACTGATACACAACATGGCCTGCTGCACCTTCCTCCCCTGCCAGCACCAGCTCGCAAACCGGCTGCCCCCTCCATCGCGCCAGGCCAGCGACAGGACGGCCCCACCTACGGCAGCTACGGGTGCAAAGCACAGAGGCTTCTCCCTGCGTGCCCCGCAAACGGGCCCTGGCGGTGGAGACGGGCACTGTGGCCGGGAAGCAGGAAAGACCTCTTTCCTCCCGCGGGCACCAGTGCCGCTCCCGTGACCCCTGCCTGCCATCACCCCAAGGGCTGAGCAGCTCCAGAGAGAAAAGCTCCTGGGCGCTACAGGGCGCCACCTACAAATACGAAACGTCAAAGTCAAAGGAACCTGGTAACTGGACTCGATCAATCTTTGTGAAAGGGATCTCAGCATAAAAATCAGAAACATGCTCACGGAGCTCCAGCAAAATGTTGCCCCTGCCTCTTGGGCATAATAATTCTCTCTCTCTGTCTGTCTCTGTCTCTCTCTCTCTCTATGTCCCTCTCTCTGTCTCTCTACCAGGAGCATTTTGGAGGCCTTGTTCTGAGAGGGACGCTGGGACAGCCCAGCAGGAACGGGCAGAGCTCTGAGATCCACCCCGGCTAGTGCCAGGGCAGCCCCACACGGGGTCTGACCGAACTGCAACGGGGGGACGCCGCACGTGTAACTCCGCAGGAAATAACAGTGCCGCACGCCAGCCTTCCCATTAATGCCTAGTGGCTAGGTGGCTCCACCGATAATGAGGTGATGTCCACATCCCGGGCCTTACCTCCGTGGCAACCTTTTTTCCCTGTGAACCTTGAAAGCAGCACATGGAAAGATACTACCAGTCTCCACCATCTCACCTCTCAGTTTAGGCTCGATGTTCCTGTACCACATCTTCCTCTCTTCGTTCCAGTTTTCTTGGAGGGTTGGTGTTCTGAGGAAAAAAAAAAAAAAATTGACTCAGAAATGGAATGAAATGGCAGGGGGTATAAGATTCTGTTTAAACACCATCAGTAAAACAAAGACATCCGACAGAATGGGAGAACAGATTCATAGATGGCATATCCGAGAAGAGGATGACATCTAAAATACGTATTAAGTGCCCAAGCACCTCCACACACAAAAAAGCAAATAACCCGATCAAAAAATGGGCAGAGGATCTGAACAGACACTTCTCCAAAGAAGAAATTCAGGTGGAGCGCGCGCGCGCGCACACACACACACACACACACACACACACACAGACACGGCAAGGTCCCAAGTAAAGGAGCTTCTATCCTCCTGGGACTTGGGGCCTGGCATGGTGGCATGTGCAGGCGACCTGGTTCCCCAAGCATGGAAGCTCTGACAGAGAAGCAGGAGATGTGAGAGAGAGAGAGAGAGATGTGCTCTTCTCATAGGGTTTTGTGAGGGCTTCACTGCAGAACCATGAGTGACTAAATCGCTGGCCATTGGTGATTCAACCTCCAGCCCTCATCCCTTTCCTCTTCCTTCCCTGGGGGCTGGGGGCTGAAAGTTCCCACCCTCTAACCACAAGCCTGGTGCCCCCGGCAACCAGCCTCTACCCTGGGCTAGGGCCCCAAAGCCTCTGCATTAACCTAACAAGACACCCATTGGACAGTTACGGCTCAGAAGGATTCTCAGGAACTGTGGATGAGGAGCAAAAATACCTAGGAAATGAACAAAATATTAGCAAACCAAATTCAAAAATACATCAAGAGGATCAAACACCATGATCAAGTGGGATTCATCCCAGGGATGCAAGGATGGTAACAACATTCCAAAGTCCATCCACACCATCCACCACATAAACAGAAAGACAGACCAAAAACCACATGATCATCTCCACAGATGCTGAAAAAGCATTCGACAGAATTCGACATCCATTCACGATAAAAACCCTCAACAAAATGGGTATACGGGGCGAGTACCTCAACATAACAAAGGCCACATATGATAAAACCCACAGCCAACATCATACTGAACAGCGAGAGGCTGGAAGCTGTTCCTCTGAGATGGGGAACAAGACAGGGATGCCCACTCTCCCCACTGTTATTCAACATAGTACTGGAGGTCCTAGCCACGGCAGTTAGACAAAACAAAGAAATACAAGGAATCCAAACAGGTAAAGAAGAAGCTAAGCGGTCACTATCTGCAGATGACATGATACTGCACATAAAAAAACCCTAAAGACTCCACTCCAAAACTGCTAGAACTGATATCGGAATACAGCAGAGTTGCAGGATACAAAACCAACACGCAGAAATCTGTGGCTTTCCTATACACTAACAATGAACCAATAGAAAGGGAAGTCGGGAAAACAATTCCATTCACAATTGCATCAAAAAGAATAAAATACCTAGGAATAAACCTAACCAAGGAAGCGAAAGACCTATACCCTGAAAACTGTAAGACACTCTTTGAGAGAAATTAAAGAGGACACTAACGAATGGAAACTCATCCCACGCTCTTGGCTAGGGAGAATTAATATCGTCAAAATGGCCATCCTGCCCAAAGCAATCTACAGATTGGGTGCAGTCCCTATCAAATTACCAACAGCATTCTTCCACGAACTGGAACAAACAGTTCAAAAATTCATATGGAAACACCAAAGATCCCGAATAGCCAAAGCAATCCTGAGAAGGAAGAAGAAAGTGTGTCTGTGTGTGTGCTGGGTGGGGGCGGTATCTCGCTCCCCAACCTCAAGCTCTACTACAAAGCCACAGTCATCAAGACAGTTTGCTACTGGCACTAGAACAGAGCCACGGACCGGTGGAACAGAACAGAGACTCCAGACATTAACCCAAACATACGTGGGTCAATTGCTATATGATAAGGCAGCCAGGGACATACAATGGGGAAATGACACTCTCTTCAACAGATGGTGCTGGCAAAACTGGACAGCTACACGTAAGAGAATGAAACTGGATCACTGTCTAACCCCATACAGAAAAGTAAATTCGAAATGGAGCCAAGACCTGAATGTGAGTCATGAGACCATAAAACTCTCAGAGAAAAACATAGGCACAAATCTCCTGGACATAAGCATGAGCGACCTCTTCAAGAACAGACCTCCCCGGGCACGGGAAACAAAAGCAAAAATGAACTGGTGGGACTACATCAAGCCGAAAAGCTTCTGTACAGCAAAGGACACCACCAATGGAACAAAAAGGTACCCTACAGTATATGCGAGAATATATTCATAAATGACAGATCCGATAAAGGGTCGACATCCAAAATACATAAGGAGCTCACGCACCTCCACACACAAGAAAAGCAAATAATCCGATCAAAACATGGGCAGAGGATCTGAACAGACACTTCTCCAAAGAAGAAATTCAGGTGGCCAACAGGCACATGAAAAGATGCTCCACATCGCTAATCGTCAGAGACATGCAAATTAAAACCACCATGAGATATCACCTCACACCAGTCAGGACGGCCACCATCGGGAAGACACACAGCAACAGACGTTGGCGAGGATGTGGAGAAAGAAAGGGGAACCCTCCGACACTGCTGGTGGGAATGTAAATCTCAGTTCAACCACTGTGGAGAGCAGTATGGAGGTTCCTCAAAAAGCTCAAAATAGAAAGACCACTTGACCCGGGAATTCCACTTCCAGGAATTTACCCTAAGAATGCAGCAGCCCAGTTTGAAAAAGACAGATGCAGCCCTATGTTTGTCGCAGCGCTATTTACAATAGCCACGAAATGGAAGCAACCTGAGTGTCCATCAGCAGATGAATGGATAAAGAAGACGTGGTACATATTATAAACAATGGAATATCATTCAGCCTTAAGAAGAAAAGAAATCCTACTGTTGGCAACAACATGGATGGAGCTAGAGGGTATTATTACTATGCTCAGTGGAATAAGCCAGGCGGAGAAGGACAAGTACCAAGTGATTTCACTCATATGTGGAGTATAAGAACAAAGAGAAACTGAAGGAAGAAAACAGCAGCAGAATCACAGAACCCAAGAATGGAACCCAAGGGAAAGGGACTGGGGAGGATGGGTGGGAAGGGAGGGATAAGGGTGGGGAAAAAGAAAGGGGGCCTTACGATCATTAGCATGTATAATGTGGGGCGGGGGTGGGGGGCGGTGCGCATAGGGAGGACTGTGCCACACCGAGAAGACAAGTAGTGATTCTACAGCATCTTACTACACCGATGGACAGTGACTGTCACGGGGTTTGTGGGGGGGACTTGGTGAAGGGGGGAGTCTAGACAACATAATGTTCTGCATATAACTGCAGATTAATGGTAACAAAATGAATAAACATAAAAAAGTAAAAGTAAGAAAATAAAAAGTGTTTCCCAGTTTACTGTGTTGTGTTACTCGTACACCAGACACAGGCCCCAAAACGAGACCAAAGAGAAAATCTGGGCTGCCTGCCTGGCTCAGTCAGAACGTCGCATGTTGCTATGCTGAAACCTGGTGGTCCCTGACCTACGCTTTCTGGGAAGCGAAGAAAGAACCTGCCTGCTGGCCAGAAAGGGAAGTCACGCGGACGGTCCCCTCCTTGGAATCTGTCACCCGCCTGGCTGGCCGTGGCGGAGAAAGCATGTCTGGCTCCAGGCCTCCCAGAGAAGATGGGAAGGCCCGGGGCGAGGGCGGGTGGCGCCCCGGCCTCGGGGACCGCAGGGGCGCAGCATTGGCCGCCGCACCCCGGGTGCTGAGCGCGTGCAGAGCTGACACCCGGGCGGGCCTAGCTCTGACAGACGCGGGCACTGCGGCCCTGAACGTTCTGCATGGTGGTCTCGCTGGCCCAAACACCTGCACGGCCCTCGGCGGGCAGTCCCAGGGGCTAGGGACTCAACTGGGGTTGGCGTTGGGGCCACGCCCTGTGACACTGGGCCAGGGTCTCCTCTAGGTGGGGCTGGTGTGCTCACGGCAGTGGGGGCTCCTAGATGCGTCCCCCCTGGGTGACATCACGGTTGCCCGGGCGGCTGCTCTGTGATGCGTCCGCTGGCTGACCTATCAGAGGCTGCCCTAGCTGGGCAGCTGAGGGTGCGCCCGGCCTGAGAAGGAGCTGGAGGCTCTCCCTAGCTTCGTGCCCTATTCTCATGCCTGCCTCAAACGAAGGACCTATGGACACCACGCCGCTGGGGCCGGACTCTGATGCGGAGGGCGAGGCTATGAACACCACGCCGCCTCCGTGGGCCGCCGGCGTGGGTACGGACACTGACACGGAGGGCGAGCGTATGGATACCACGCCGCCCCTGTGGGCCAACGGCCTGGGGCCAGAATCTGACACGGAGGGCGAGCCTACGAACACCACGCCGCCCCCGTGGACCGCCGGCCTGGGGCCGGACTCTGACACGGAGGGCGAGGGTATGGACGCCGCCCCCGTGGGGGTATGGACACTACCCCGCCCCCGTGCGCCAACGGCCTGGGGCCGGACTCTGACACGGAGGGTGAGGGTATGGACACTACGCCGCCCCCGTGGGCCAACGGCCTGGGGCCAGAAACTGACACGGAGGGTGAGCCTATGAATACCACGCCACACCCGTGGGCCGCCGGCCTGGGGCCGGACTCTGACACGGAGGGCGAGCGTATGGACACCACGCCGCCCCCGTGGAACAACGGCCTTGGGCCAGAAACTGACACGGAGGGTGAGCCTATGGACACCACGCCACCCCCGTGGGCCGCCGCCCTGTGGCCGGACTCTGACACGGAGGGCGAGCCTATGGACACCACGCCGCCCCCGTGGGCCACCGCCCTGGGGCCAGACTTGGACACGGAGGGCGAGCCTATGGACATCACACCGCCCCCATGGGCCGCCGCCCTGGGGCCGGACTCTGACACGGAGGGCGAGCCTATGGACACCACGCCGCCCCCGTGGGCCACCGCCCTGGGGCCAGACTCGGACACGGAGGGTGAGCCTATGGACATCACGCCGCCCCCGTGGCCCGCCGGCCTGGGGCCGAACTCTGACCTGAACGGCTTCCGGTCCCCACGGGCTCGATGCCACAAGTGGCACAACTGCCGGACTCAGCCCTACCCACGACGACGGTGACGCGGTGGACACGCCGCCACCCTTGCGGCCGTCTACCGGTCTCCCCCAGCCCCGTACAAGGCCCATGTCCTTTTGTAGGGGCTTCCTATCCTCCCTGCTATCCATTAAAGAAAGACTTCCCCTGTTCTTGCTAATATGCCTCTGGCTGTCTTTACTCTTTCACTCTGCTACAGAGGAAGAACTCACATACACGAGTGATAATGTTTTGAGCCACACCTAACGATGTAACATTCCCCATGCCCCAGTGACTGGGATGTGAAAGTAGCCGCGTTTTATAACTGTGCGTGTTCAACGCGAGGTCTGCGTGCTGCGCGTTTAAGGGAAAACAGCCCAGGGGGAGGCAAGTCCAGAGGAGGGAGACCGGGTTGGCTAACGAGGCCCCTTCCCTCTTCTCTGACACTGCTCTGAGCTCGCCGCAGGCTAGGGAATCCCTGCTGTGACACAGAAAACCACTGTTTTCATTTTGGTTTTTAAACATGTTTAATTCTATGTGTGTGTGTGTGTGTGTGTGTGTGTGTGTACCGCTGCCCCTGTCGGTCTAAAAGTAACAAAGAAATGCACGATAGTGCGAAAAACTTGCAGTGACCAGAAGGAGTAAGCTTTTCCACTAGCCTCTGGGGATATAGATATCCCAAGGGTTTCTATGCAATTGTAGAAAGATTTTGCTGGAAATGTCGCTGGGACCACTCTGAACCATCACGTTAGTTAAGGCAATAAGCCAGGACAGGCAAGCAGCAAAGAGCACCCACGGTGCGTCTCCTACGTATAAGGCCAAGGGGTACAGGCTTTAATTCTACTACCTCACTTCATCTCACCATGACTGACGTGGGGTGACCTTACGCACCACCTTCATACAGGAGCAAAAAGTTACTTCAGAATCACTTCCCTTAACGGAAAACAAATAAATGCAAGGACATAAACATTCCTACAATTCCTGCCACCGCCACCCAACTCTTTATGCTCAGCACCCTTCCCATACGAACAGAAAACATAGCTCTAAATGCTACTATTCCATTTCAGATAGACCTCACTCACATCTAAATGCCTAAATGCACTGAAATTCCACCTCCACCTTGACAACAGAGGGGAGCAGTTTCCCCACGAGCTAGCTGGCCTGCCACCTCAGCAAGCCCACGGGCCACTAGCCCACACCAGCCCCGCGTGTCTCCAAAAAGGCGGCTCACTGAACCTGTGACTACACATGCTCTCTGGAGATGGGCAGGCAGCCAAGCAGGGCCACCAAGGTGACATCGGCGCGCAGGCACAAAGACCTACTACTGGGCGTGCACCTGCCTCGGCCCCAGCAGGCCAGCCGGGGTGCTCCCTGTGTGGGGCCTCAGATCTGCCCCGCAGCTCATGCAGCCGCCCCCGGCAGGGCCAGCCCCAGGGCAGAGCACCCGGAGGGCCCCAGCCCGCACTGGTCAGAGTCCAGCCGGCCATCTACACCCAGAGGACTCGGGCCACCTACCCAGGTGTTCCAACCCATGGCCACTCCTCTCAAGACCCAAAGACACAGCTAACTCACAGAAACAAACACAAGGAATCAAGAATGAGAAGGAGACAGAGGAATGACTGTGCGCCTAGTGACGGTACGTTCACAAAAATGGACAAAATAGATAGACAGATAGATAGATAGATAGATAGGTAGATAGATACATAGGCAGATACATTAGATAGATGGATAGATTAGATTAGATTGATAGACTGATAGATAAGATAGATTACATAGATCATATAGATACATATAGAGAGATTAGATAGAATAGGCAGACAGACAGATTAGATAGATGATACATGATAGATCAGGTGGACAGATTAGACAGACACCTATAGATACACATAGATAGATGACAGGTAGATTGATAAGATGATAGACTAGATAGACGATATAGATACATATAGATTAGATAGACACATTGATATAGATACATATAGATGACAGATAACAGATAGGTGATAGATTAGTTTGGATAGATAGACACATAGATGACAGTAGATAGATGAGAGTGGAGAGATCAGACAGATAAGTTAGATAGATAGATAGACAGACAGACAGACAGACAGACAGACAGGAAAGCATTATACTAAACAATGCTATCGCTCATAACCAGGAGAGCAAGGATGAAAAAGCACAGAGAAGAACTATGAGCAAAAAGAAGAGAGAGATCAAGTTGAAGAAGTGCAATAAGGACACCGCTATCAATTATCACAGTAAAGGGAAAGACTTTAAATGCTCCAAACAAAAGACACAGGGTTGACTGAATGCATGAAAACTCACGACCGCCTACGTGCTCCCTTACAGGAGGCTCACTGAAGATCCAGATCCAAGCACACAGACAAACTACAAGTTGAAGGGGTGGGAAAAGATAGCCTACACAAGTGAAACTGAAAAAGAAAAAAAAAATTAAAGATGGCTTGGTGGGATTAAAGACGGCAGTGTGAGAGGGGAGGCAGAAACCTCCTCCGAAGACCACATACATACATACAATGTGGAAATACTAACAACTACACCAGATCTTGGAAGAGAAGCAGGAGAGAAGGCTGCCGCGGCAAGCTATCACCTCAAGGTGAAGGGTGACATACCAAAGCCGTGATCCAGAGGGACCCGGTAGGCCCTTCCCGCACCCGAGCTCACCGGAGGGAGGAAGAGAAATGGAAACGGGGAGGCGGGTGGAGGCCTAGGACTGCTGAACACCCAGCCCTGGAGATCTGCTTTGGGAGCACGAACCTACCTTACATGATGCTCTGGAGGATCGGTGTGGTTGGAAAGCAAAGAAAGGCGGAGTACGTGGAGAGACTTGAGATTCCTGCCACTTGCGGAACACAGGGATCCACATCCGGCTGCTGTGGGATGAAAGAGAGGCGGGCAGTCTGAGAGACCTCCTAACGGCGGGAGAGCTGCTAAAGGGGCAAGGATTGCGCAGAGAGCTTGCCGCTCAGGAGAAAGCACAGGTGCGCAAAACTGTCCGGGTGTAGTCTGCCCAGCAGGTGGGGGAACTTTTAGGAGCTCTGGGCGCTCCACCCCCCTGGCTGCCTACGCAGCTCCAAGGCCCACCACCGTGATGTGACTGATACACAACACGGCCTGCTGCACCTTCCCCCACCGCCAGCACCGGCTCGCAAACCGGCTGCCCCCACCATCGCGCCAGGCCAGCGACAGGACGGCCCCACCTACGGCAGCTATGGGTGCAAAGCACAGAGGCTTCTCCCTGCGTGCCCCACAAACTGTCCCTGGCAGTAGAGACGGGCACTGCGGCCGGGAAGCAGGAAAGACCTCTTTCCTCCCGCGGGCACCATCGCCGCTCCCGTGACCCCTGCCTGCCATCACCCCAAGGGCTGAGCAGCTCCAGAGAGGAAAGCTTCTGGGTGCTACAGGGCGCCACCTACAAATACGAAACGTCAAAGTCAAAGGAACCTGGTTAACTGGACTCAATCAATCTTTGTGAAAGGGATCTCAACATAAAAATCAGAAACATGCTCACGGAGCTCCAGCAAAAAGTTGCCCCTGCCTCTTGGGCATGATTCTCTCTCTCTGTCTGTCTCTGTCCCTCTCTCTCTCTCTCTCTCTCTCTCTCTGTCTCTCTACCAGCAGCACTTTGGAGGCCTTGATCTGAGAGGGACGCTGGGACAGCCCAGCCGGAACGGGCAGAGCTCTCAGATCCAACCCAGCCAGTGCCAGGGCAGCCCCACACGGGGTCTGACCGAACTGCAATGGGGGGACGCCACACGTGTAACTCCGCAGGAAATAACAGTGAGGCATGCCAGCCTGCCCATTAATGGCTAGTGGCTAGGTGGCTCCACCGATAACCAGGTGATGTCCACATCCCAGGCCTTAACTCCGTGGCAACCTTTTTTCCCTGTGAACCTTGAAAGCAGCACATGGAAAGATACTACCAGTCTCCACCATCTCACCTCTCAGTTTAGGCTCGATGTTCCTGTATCACATCTTCTCCTCTTCGTTTCAGTTTTCTTGGTGGGTTGGGTATTCTGAGGAAAAAAAAAAAAAAAATTGACTCAGAATTGGAATGAAATGGCAGGGGGTATAACATTCTGTTTAACCACCATCAGTAGAACAAAGACATCCGACAGTATGGGAGGACAGATTCATAGATGGCATATCCGATAAGGGGTTGACATCTAAAATACGTATTAAGTGCCCACGCATCTCCACACACAAAAAGCAAATAATCCAATTAAAAAATGGGCAGAGGATCTGAACAGACACTTCTCCAAAGAAGAAATTCAGGTGGCCAACAGGCACATGAAAAGATGCTCCACATCGCTAATCATCAGAGACATGCAAATTAAAACCACCATGAGATATCACCTCACACCAGTCAGGACGGCCACCATCGGGAAGAGACACAACAGACGTTGGTGAGGATGCGGAGAAAGGGGAACCCTCCGACACTGCTGGTGGGAATGTAAATCTCAGTTCAACCACTGTGGAGAGCAGTATGGAGGTTCCTCAAAAAGCTTAAAATAGAAATACCACTTGACCCGGGAATTCCACTTCCAGGAATTCACCCTAAGAATGCAGCAGCCCCGTTGGTACATATTATATACAGTGGAATATTATTCAGCCATAAGAAGAAAACAAATCCTACCATTTGCAACAACATGGACGGACCTAGATGGTATTATGCTCAGTGAAATAACCTAAGCGGAGAAAGACAAGTCCCAAGTGATTTCACTCATATGTGGAGTATAAGAACAAAGAAAAAGCTGAAGGAGCGCAACAGCAGCAGACTCACAGAACCCAAGAATGGACTAACAGTTACCAAAGGGAAAGGGACAGGGGAGGATGGGTGGGAAAGAAGGGATAAGGGCGGGGGAAGAAAGGGGGCATTATGTTTAGCATGTATGATGCGTGGGGTGGCGGGGCATGGGGAGTGCTGTGCAACACAGAGAAGACAAGTAGTCATTCTACAACATCTTACTACACCTGTAATGGGGTATGTGGGGGGAACTCGGTGATAGGGAGTGTCTAGTAAACATAATGTTCCTCATGTAATTGTAGATTAATGATATCAAAATAAAAAAATTAAAAAAAAAAGATACTGGCTTTGAAAAGGTTTAAAGATGGCAGTGAGAAAAATGAGGCAGTAACCTACTCTCAAAAAGCAATTTAAGACGAAAATACAGCAAAAACAACTAATCCTGACAGAGTGACACAAAGATGGCAGAACAGACTGCTTACATCTGGGGAAAAGAGAAAATCTCACAGAAAAGGGTAAAGTACCAAAGCCATGATCCAGAGGGACCCAAGCCCTTTCCCCATCCCAGCTCACAGGCAGGAGGAAGAAAACGGAGCAGGGAGGGAGTAGAAGCCCATGACTGCTAAACACCCAGCCCTGGAGACCTGCTCTGGGAGCATGAACCCGCTACATGGTGCTCTGGAGATTAGGGTGGTTGGAAAGCAAATACAGGCAGAGTTCTCAGAGAGACTGCGATTCCCGGCCACTTGTGAAGAATAGGTGTGCACAAACGGCAGCTCCAGGACAAAAGAAGAGCGGGAATTTTGAATGACTTCCCAACAGTGAGAGGGGCGCTAAAGGGGCAAAGGATACACAGAACTTGCTGAAAAGGACAGGTGGACAAAATCATCCCGGCACACTCCGCGCAGCATGTTGGAAACTTTCAGGAGCTTCAGATGCTCCAACCCCCTGGCTGGCAATGCAGTCCCAAGGCCCCCGAACTGCGGTATGCAGCCAGCCGCTCCTTCCTCCAGGCAGACACCGATTCGCACAGCTGCTACCCCATCTAACACGCCAGGCCGCCCAGAGGGTGGCCCCACCTATAGCAGATACAGGTGCGTAACACAGAAGCTCCTACCAGCACGCTTGGCCCAGTGGCCCTGGTAGTGGAGGCAGGCACAGCAGCCAGGAAGCAGGAAAGAGCTCTTTCCTCCCGGCAGGCACCGGTACCACTTGCCTGCGACCCCCACCCTCACTGTAGGTGCAGGGCAGCTCCAGAGAGTAGAGCTTCTGGGCACTAGAAAAATGAAATGGCAAAATAATTTTGTACAAAGAAAGAATCAGAAGAAGCCAGAAAGAGGGCTAAATGAAACTGAATCTCCAATCTTTTGATAAAGATTTCAAAATCAAAATCAAAAACATGCTCATGGAGATACAAAAAATATATTCACGATCTCACGGAGGACATCAGGAAAGAGATAGAAACTTTGAAATATACAGTACATGAAATGAAACATACAATGGAGGGATTTCAAAGTAGATTAGGTAAGGTAGAGGAGATGGTAAATGAAATAGAAATTAGAGAAAAGGAACACAAAGAAGCTGAGGCACAGAGAGGAAAGGATTTCTAGGAATCAAAGAATACTGAGAGAACTGTATGGCCAACCCAAGCAGAAAAATATTCGCAGTATAGGGTTACCAGTAGAAGAAGAGAGAGAATAAGGGATAGAAAGTCTCTTTGAGGAAATAATTGCTGAAAAATCCCCCAGTCTGGGAAAGAAAATAGTGTCTCATGTCATGAAAGTGCACAAATCTCCCAACACAAGGAACCCTAGGAAGACAACACCAAGACATATAATAATTAAAATGCAAGATCATCATTGAATTTGAAGCGGGGATTAAACAATTTCCAAATAAGCAAAAGTTGAGAGAACTTACCCCTTAGAAACCAACTCTACAAAGTATTTTAAAGAGACTGCTGCAGATGGAAGTGCTCCTAAGGCAAAGTAGCTGTCACGAGGGAAACTGAAACCACAGTAAAAGAGGTAGACCAATTAATTACTAAGCAAATACAAAATTAAATCAGCTACCGAAAAACTCACTCAATGGATACACAAAGAGTATAGAATGATATCTAACATATAAAGAGTGGGAGAGGAAGAAAAAGAAGGGACCAAAAAAAAATGACCTTTAGATTCTGTTTGTAATAGCATAATAAACGAGTTAAGTCAGACTGTTAGACAGTAAAGAAGCCGACCTTGAACCTTTGGTAACCACGAATCTAAAGCCTGCTATGGCACTAAGTACATACCTATCAATAATCACCCTAGATGTAAATGGACCGAATGCACCAACCAAAAGACATACAGAATGGATAAAAAAAACAAGACCCTTCTATATGCTGCCTACAAGAGACTCACTTCAACCCCAAAGATAGACACAAACTAAAAGTGAAGGGATGGAACACGTATTTCATGCAAATAACGGAGGGAAAAAACAGGAGTTGCAGTACTTGTATCTGACAAAATTGATTTCAAAACAAAGAAAGCTGCAAGAGACAAAGAACGACAACACATAATGATAAAGGGGTCAGTCCAACAAGAGGATACAACCATTATAAGTATCTATTCACCCAATATAGGTGCACCCAAATACGTACAACACATACTAACAGAATTCAAGGGGGAAACAGAACGCAACACATTCATTCTAGGAGAGTTCAACACACCACTCACGCCAAAAGACAGATCAACTGGACAGAAAATAAGTAAGGAGACAGATCCATCGGTTCTACTGTGTTGTTCATTGCTGTTAACAGACAGCTACGGAACACTCCACCGAAAAGCTGCGGAACACAAATTATTCTCAAGTGTACATTAAATGTTCTCCAGAATACATCAGATACTAGTCCACAAAATGAGTCTCAGTAAATTCAGAAACACTGAAATTGTGCCAACCAGCTTCTTAGACCACAAAGGTATCAAACTAGAAATGAATTCTACAAAGAAAAGAAAAAACAGCACAAACACAGGGAGCCTTAACAACATGCTCCTAAACAATCAGTGGATCAGAGACCAAATTGAAACAAGATCAAGCAATATATGGGGACAAATAAAAACAACTCCACAGCCCCAAACCTGTGGGATGCAGTGAAAGCACTTCAAAAAGGAAAGTATATTGCAAATACAGGCTTACCTCAAGAAAGAAAAAAAAATCCCAAAAGAACAGTCTAAACTCACAGTTAATGAAACTAGGAAAAGAACGAATGAGGCCCAAAGTAGATGAAGGGACATAATAAACATCAGAGCAGAAATAAATAAAATTGAGAAGAATAAAACAATAGAAAAAAAAAATCAATGAAACCAAGAGCTAGTTCTTCAAGAAAATAAACAAAATAGATAAAACCCTAGGTAGACTTATCAAGAAAAAAAGAGTCTACACACATAAACAGAATCAGAAATGAGAAAGGAAAAATCACTGTGGACACCACAGAAACACAAAGAATTATTAGACAATACTATGAAAAATTATATGCTAACAAGCTGGATAACCTACAAGAAATGGACAACTTTCTAGAAAAATACAACCTTCTAAGGCTGACCCAGGAAGAAACAGGAGAATCTCAACAGATAAATTACCAGCAATGAAATTGAAATGGTAATCAAAAAACTACCTAAGAACAAAACTCATGGACCAGATGGCTTTATTGCTGTATTTTATCAAACATTCAGAGAAGACCTAAGACTCCTTAAAGTTTTCCAAAAAGTAGAAGAGGAGGGAATAATTCCAAACTTCACTCTAATACCCAAACCAGGCAAAGACACCAGAAAAAAAAAAAAGAAAATTACAGACCAATATCCCTGATGAACAGAGATGAAAAAATACTCAACGAAATATTAGCAAACTGAACTAAAAAATACATAAAAAAGATCATTCATCCTGACCAAGTGGGATTTACTCCTGGGAGGCAAGGATGGTAAAAATTCGAATATCCATCAACATCATACATCGCATCAAATTAAAGGAGGACGAAAATCACATGATGATCTCTATAGATGCTGGAAAAGCATTTGACAATATTTAACATTCATTCATGATAAAAACTCTCAACAAAATGGGTATACAGGGCAAGTACCTCAACACAATAGAGGCCATTTACAACAAACCCACGGCCAACATCATACTTAACAGTGAAAAGTTGAAAGCTTTTCCTTCAGGATCAGGAACGAGACAAGGATGCCCACTCTCCCAACTTTTATTCAACATAGTACTGGAGGTCCTAGCCATGGCAATCAGACGACACAAAGAAATAAAAGGCATCTAAATTGGTAAGGAAGAAGTTAAACTGTCACTGTTTGCAGATGACATGATATTATACATAAAAAACCCTAAACTAAAGAATCTACCCCAAAACTACTAAAACTAATAAGTAAGCAAAGTTGTACGATACAAAATTAATACACAGAAATCTGTTGCATTCCTATATACTATTAATGAATTAGCAAAAAGAGAAATCAGGAAAACAATTCCATTTACAATTGCAACCAAAAGAATAAAATACCCAGGAATAAACCTAATCAAGGAGAAAGACCTATACCCTGAAGATTATAAGAAACTCATGACAGAAATTCAACACACCATTAATAAATAGAAATACATCCCATGCTCATGAATAGGAGGAATTAGTGTTGTCAAAATGGCCATACTGCCTAAAGCCGTCTATAGATTCAATGCAAGCACTATCAAAATACAAACAGCATTCTGCAACAAACTAGAACAAATAGTTCTAAAATTCATATGGAAAGACAAAAGAGCAATCCTCAGAGGGAAGAACAAAGCTGGGGAGATGATGCTCCCTAACTTTAAGCTCTACTACAAAGCCACAGAATTCAAAACAATTGGTACGGGCACAAGAAAAGACACATAGATCAATGGAAGAGAACAGATACCCAAGATACAAACTCACACATACATAGCCAACTAATATACAATAAAGGAGCCATGGATATGCAGTGGGGAAATGACAGCCTGTTCAACAGCTGGTGTTGGCAAAACTGGACAGATACATGAAAGAGAATGAAACTGATTTATTGGCTAACTCCACACACAAAAGTAAACTTGAAATGTATCAAAGACCTGAAGAAAAGTCTTGAAACCATAAACCTCATAGATGAAAACTTAGACATAAACATGAGCAACCTTTTCCTGAACACATCTCCTCAGGCAAGGGAAACAGAAGCAAAAATGAACTGGTGGGACTACATCAAGCTGAAAAGCTTCTGTACAGCAAAGCATACCATCAATAGAACAAAAAGACCTCCTACAGTATGGGAGAATATATTTGTAAACAGCTTATCCAATACTGGGTTAACATCCAAAGTATATAAAGAGCTCACAATCCTCAACACCCAAAAACCAAATAACCCGATTAAATAATGAGCAGAGAATCTTAAGAGGCACTTCTCCGAGGAGGAAGTTCAAATGGCCAAAAGGCACATGAAAAGATGCTTCATATCGCTAATTATCAGTGAAATGTAAATTACAACCACAATGAGATATCACCTTACACCAGTTAGGATAGCCAACATCCAGAAGACTAGGAACAACATACGCTGGCAAAGATGTGGAAAAAGGGGAACCCTCCTACACTGCTGGTGGGAATGTAAATTAGTTCAACCATTGTGGAAAGCAATATGGAGGTTCCTCAAAAAACTCAAAACAGAAATACCATTTGACCTGGGAATTCCACTCCTAGGAATTTACCCAAGAAGACAACTTCTCAGATTCAAAAAGACATATGCACCCCTATGGTTATCACAGCACTATTTACAATAGCCAAGAAATGGAAGCAACCTAAGTGTTCGTCAATACATAAATAGATAAAGATGTGATACATACATACAATGGAATATTATTCAGCCATAAAAAGAAAAATCCTACCATATGTAAGAACATGGATGGAGCTTTAGGGTATTATGCTCAATGAAATAAGCCTGGAGGGAAAAAAAAGTACCAAATGATTTCATTCATTTGTGGAATATAACAACAAAGCAAAACTGAAGGAACAAAACAGCAGCAGACTTCACAGACTCCAAGAATGGACTAGCAGTTAACAAAGGGAAGGGGTTTGAAAGGGTAGGTGGGGAGGGAAGAAGAAGGGGATTAAAGGGCATTATCATCGGCACACACAATATACCTAGGTCATAGGGAAGGCCGTATAGCATGGCGAAGACAAATAATGACTCTACAGCATCTTACTATGTTGATGGACAGTGACTGCAATGGGATCTGTGGGGGAGTTGACAATATGGATGAATACTGAAACCACAATATTGCTCATGTGAAACCTTCATAAGATTGCAGTATCAATGATACCTTAATTAAAAAAAAAGATGTTGGTTTCATACTCAAATACCAGTAACATAATGTACATCTTCATGCTTTAAATTAAAATATTTAAGATGCAAATATATCACTTGTTAATGATTCCCCCCATGATATCCTGTTTTCTTTGATTCCCTAACTCAATTTTGAATTTCATAAAAGGGCAAATACAATATGGAAGAGAGTAGTTTATAACTCCAGGGGTTAAAGCTAGGAGCAAGAACGACTTTAGTTTAATACAAGATAGGACTTTCCCTTTCTAATAAAGAAATGCTGCACAATTAGCATCATTTGATGCCTGTTAAGGATATTAAGAACTGATTCTTTCAACATACATTTTCTAAAAGTCTGCTATGAATCAGGCATTGCACTGGCACAAAATATTAATATAATTCCTTCTCTCAAATACTCACATTCCAGTAGGAGACACAGACCTACAAACAAATAAAAAGAACCGTATTACAAATGCTCATAACAGAGTAGTGGTTATAAATTCTCAGGGAGCAGGGTGGGTAGCGCAGACCCCTTTGAAAATTTGATGAAAGCTTTAACCCTTTTTTTCAAACATACATTCCCACATAAACTCTGCATAGTACTTAAAGGAATTCATGGATTAGCAATACCGATCCATGAATTCACAGCAGTATAAACATTGTTAGGGGGTAAAGTGTTCACGGACTTCAGAGAGGCAGTAACATCTCAGCTGACCTCTGGAGGAGCTCTCTAGGCAATGAAACGAACTAAAGGGCTCCTGGGTGGAGGAAACCATATGAAGTGGGCATCATATCTGTCTAAGCTGCCACTGTACTCCTTGTGTCTGGCACAGAGCTGGACTCATAATGTAAGCTCTTAAATATTTGTTAAAGGACTGAACAAGCATGTTCTGACAACTGTAACACACAAGGCCCCTAGTCGGGTCTGCTGCATACTGACATGAAAGAGATAGCAAGCCTTTTCCACTGCTGCTTTAGAATGTGACCTTTGGTTTAACCACCTAGCTCTGTTACCCTGGAAACCACGTAGATGGCAGGTGTCAATTATATTGCTAGGCAACAGTGCTTATGGTAAAAATGATCCTGACAGGTAAATTGCATCTGGACCGGGAAGAAGTATGAATAAGCTGTAAATACTTGATAAGGATTCATGTTTGGGACTTCCCTGCATGCAGGCCTGTGTGGAGAACCCTAGGAACTATGCCAAAGAATCACAAGGATACTGGCTGGTCAGGGGATGGGACTGCTTCTCAGCATAGCTCTTGCACCAGCCTGATGCGGATCTGGAGCAGTGTACCTGGAACCGTGTCACACAGGGAGACAAGAGTCCACAGACGAACATGTGAGCTGTCATGGCTCGAAGTGCGACAGGACTCCTACCAAGAGGAATTCCCGAGCTGTCTGACTGGCAAGCTGGCGAGACATGCGACCTGTGTTAGTGTCACACACCCACACACCCATACCTTTGGTTGCTCAAGCAGACCTCTGGTGGGCACCACACACATCCAATTCCATCTATGCTCACTACAGCTGTGTGAGGTAAGAGTTTCCATTCCCCTGTTACAGAGGAAGAAAGGTAGGCTCAGAAATGTGAAATGATCTACATAAGTTCACAGAGCCAGAGGGCATGAGTGAAGGCAGGATCTTAACCCAGGTGTTTCTGGCTCCAAAACTATAAACTCTCATTTGGAACATATTTCCTCCCCTGGCAACCAGAATGCCAGTAAAGGAGCCTGGGTGCTGGCAAACAGTGTGGGGTACTATATGTGCCAACCTAAGGGGCAGGCATGTGGTTCTACAGGTGGGTGGGATGTGTTACAGAATTTTAAGCAGGAAGTTATAGGTCACATTTGAATTTTTACAAAGAAGAGGAAGAAGGAAAAGAAAAGTGCCTGTTTAGAGTGGGAGGTAGGCCTAAAAAAGGCTCCTAGATCTTCTCCATTACTAAGAGTATCTTGTGACATTTTGCATGTAGTGCCAATAGATTCTCAAAACAGTGCAAAAGACAGTAATGCCAAAATCTCATACATGATCAGAGATATGAAAGTGCATCAAAATTAACAGAGATCTGGGAGACTTGACGCATGTTAGCACAAAATGCGTTATTTCAAACTTAACTTGAGCCTGTATCACAGTGAATAAAAGTTTTAACATATCCCATAAGTATCGACATAAGACATCAGGAGCAAGAAAGTGCCTAATTCACAAATCACTGCAAAGATCAAAGTGTCTTAATAGCAGAAAGAAATGTTTCTGATGATTTGAAAAAACATAAAATCTTTAAGAACAGAAGATTACTTTAATCACAGGTCTACTGAAAGTAACTACTGAAAACGCTAAAACTTTGATATAATCTACTTCCCAAGAGAACTTTCAAAATAGAAAACATTTTTTTCAAGGTAGTGTTTAGGTAAAAAGCTCATAAAAAAGAGTCAAATGATTTCTTGAATTTTCTTTCAGCTTAGGATTCTATGACAAACAGCAACATGTTTATAATAAATTGAAATTTGCTAGTTATTTTTAATGAATGGTAAGTATAAGCTTTTGAGAAAAATAATGTAAAATGTACTTCTTAGCAATGCTATTAATTATGCTTATTTAAAACTTTAAGGTAGAGACAAGAAAATGAAATGCCCCTTAACTTTAAAATCAATTACTGAAAACAGTGGTAATAACATGAAGTTCTTATAGATTGGATAATAACCTACTGGACATTAAGAATTTTAAGGATATCAAATATCAAAAGCTCAAAATATGGCTGCTGGAATTTAGATAAATTGAGCTGACATTATCCAACTGGTGAGCCACAAATCCTATGAACTTGGCTTTGCATTTTATTAACATTGTGTACATAGTATCATTAGACCCATAAAAGTATAATGATTTTATTCCAAAAGTTTGTACAGTGTTGCCAACAATCCTTATTCACCTCTTTGTTCTCTTTCACAGCAAAGATTATATTCAGGGGAATAGTTACTTCCAGAGACTACAATTACAGCTGGTCTGTCAAGTGGATACATTCTGACATGTCCTATGTTTCCAGAAAGCCCATTCTGCTCATTTCCTTCTAGAGTTACAATGCCCTCAGAGCTTCTGGGCTGATTCCTAGCTCAGCTGGTGTACGCAGAATGGGGAGGCCTGTCCAGAGACCTCAGGAAACTTCTCAGATGGAGTGAAAATCAAAAGCCTTGCTTCAAAGTCTGGCAACTGATGTAATTCAAATCTGACATGAATTTATTCCTAGGAGACATAACAAATTCCAACACAATGACTATTTAAATGTTTCTGAGACTATTCACAAAGTAGATTTTGTTATTATTGTTGCTTAATATTAGAGCCTGCATAATCATAAACTATATATGTTCAGATAATTTTTGTAGAAAAACTCCGCTAAACTGATAAAATGTAAACTGGAGAGTTTTGTAATAAAGAAGCATTATTTATTTTCAAATAACCAAAACAAATAGGCAAGAGCATGTGGTTCTAAATTAGCAAAAAAAGAGTGTTGTAATTAGCAGATTTCTTACACCCTGGTACTAAAAAGTATTAAAAGCCACTAATGAGTCTTAATAAACAGTCCCCCACACCTTATTTCTATAATTTGCCTGACAAATTTTATTTTGTTAAAAAAAGAGGAACAAGCATTCGTCTTGCATTACCCAAACAATCATGAATCACAGAACCTAAGGTACAACTTCATGATTCACCAGTCACAGAATTTCCACGCCAACAGGGCTCACAGGCTTACCTAATCTATCCTCCTCACTTTACACATGAAAAACACTGGAGCCTAAGGAATTAAAGTGACTTGTTCCCACATAACAAGGCTAGTCAGCAAGTAGATTCTAACTCTGCTCCATGGCTGCTATTTGAGGAGCTCCCAGTACAGATAAACCAACATATTCCTAGGTACTCTCCTGGGAAAATGGCTTACAATTAGTTGATTTTGATTATAGCACCTACAAGGCTCTTCTGGAATAGCTTTGTTTTATTTTCTATTCAGTAAGCACAGATGTCCTTACCACCCGCATAAAACAGATAACTGAGGGAGGAGTGAGAAGACCACCAGGCTAATGAAAACAGTCAAGATAAAATCCTTGTGCAGATACTGCAGGATGCTTTTTTTCCCATAAAATAGTCACGGGGTATGCTGCCTAAGAGGGAAGCGTACGCAAAGCCTCCGATCACTTACTAAGGGATTTTCTGCATTGGTCAAGAGGCAGTCACATGCCAGACACACAGGTGTGACAGGAAAAGGCGTGCGGTAAGTCTTGCCTACTTGAGGCAAGGGCTAAGTCAACTCCACAATTTGTCTTCTCAGTAAGAAAAAGGGGGAAAGGTAGGTCATTTCCCTGACACACTTGAAAAATAGAGTTCTGAATCATAAGATTTGAAATACTAACAAACAAGATAATGTTAGTCTGCTAATAAAACCAATTTGGAAAAGGGATTGGAAGGCATCTCTAAAACCAATTAAGAGACTGTTAAGCATTTACTATTACACATGTTACAGACTTAAACTTTTCTGGCAAGTTTGGAAAACAGGCCTGCCTTACTGTGCTTACTTAAGAGGCTGGGCAGCATATGGACGAGGCTCCCCGGCTACTAAGTATAAAGCTGGAGGTCACTCCCCATTCCTGCCTCACACCACATGGTCTCCTGATGGCCTGGGTCAGGGAGAGGGAAACTGTCCTTGGTGTTGGCCTCTAAGAGCCTTACTAGTTATCAAATCCATAATCATAAGAAGAATTTTTGTGTCAACAAAACAAGATACAGTTCCTGAATAGGAAAAATGGGGGCTACACATAATGACTTCACATCACTCTTTTCCAAAGAAACACAAATTTCATGAATGAGCCTATCATTTACTGTAAGAAGCACCAGGAAATACTGTTATGCTGAACGTAACTTGTTCCTACTGTATCTCTTGGGTAACCTTATTTGTAGTATAGACGTGCATGTTTCAGCAACTTTATATGAGAGTTAAACCAAAGCCTGAAGTGGACTGGGAAAAGGAAAAATCTCCTGGTTAAATGACTATGTACATTAGGATCCCTTGGACATTTCAGGCTATGGTGGGCCTTCCACAGAGAACATACTCTACAGCAACTTCCGCCCTCAGGTAATCTGAGCAAGGATGTTCTCCTCTCCTTTACAGCTGCTGTTACCTCATTTCTTATCCAAGATAACCATTCAGAGGATATGCTGTTCACAACGCCCTACCGGGGTAACTTTCCGTGATCTCACCTACCTGGGACATTGCCAGGAATTACAAAGCAGGCATAAGAGGTTGTTGGAGGGCCAAAATAAACACCCTCACATTTACTCAATTCAAACCAGCAATAACTCATTGTGAGTGTGCTGTTCACGATCTGCCCAACGCTGGAGATGATGAAGATGGTGATAGTGATGATAATAAGAATAATAATCGTAGCAGTGGCTATCACATCGCTCACCATGTGCCAGGCACTGTTACAAACACTTAAAAACTCATTGGATTCTCCTAGCAAGCCTATAAGGTAGCTCCTATTGTTACCTATATTTTTATAGCCGTCAGCAAAAATCCTGTCAGTCAGAAGCTTACCCCACCTGCCTTAACACTGATGTTTCCTCTTAGTAATTTCCAACTACTGATCTCCTTAAATATAAATTCCTACTTTTCCTTGTATTCAGTGCCAAGCCCAATCTCTCTCCCCTGCAAAGCCCCATTGCAGTGGTTCCTAAATCTATCCCAGCAGTCCCCCTGAATAAATTACCTTACTGTCTTTAACAAGTGTCCTGAATAACTTTAACAGAATTACATTATTTTTCTTTAAAACAATCAATAAACATGGAGAAAAAGTATAACATGTTGAGTCTCAAACCTCAATATTCTCAAATTCCCTTTCTAAAGCTTCTTCACTATGCATATTGACTCTACAAATATAGAAAATATCTGGTATGTATATGTATATACCAGATATACATTTAGCACGTTATGTGTACCGGAAGATTAAGTGGAATTTACTTACTCCTTCATTCTTCATCTCTGGCTCCTTCCCATTTGACTGATGTTCTGGTCATCCTTCCCTTGCCCCCACCTCTCTTCAATGGCAGGGTATTGTGGGGATGTAAGAACCTCAGCCCCTCCTCTCTGCCAAGCCCGTGTTTCTGACCCTGTCCCATCACTTGGATCTTCTGCTGAGGACTTCTCTCATGGCTCCAGATTCTCTGGTTTGGAATGGTATCTTCAGCCTGCCATTCAGACAAAAAATGGTATGGGATTCATGCTGGTAGACTTCCTATGGCCTCATCGTCACCCTGTTGTTGAAAAAGATAACTATATTTATTGGAGTGCGGTGGTTTTACTTATCAGATATTTGCTTATCAATACAGGCATCATTACTTAAAATGGCCAAGGGCAAGCCTAGGCGAGCCTTAGGAAGGATCTGACACGGGAGGCCCGTCTGGCTTCCAGATCCCTCGGCCTTTCTAGATCCTTGTAAAGGGCAGGATGCAATTCCCTTGCAGCTCAAGCTTAACTCAGATTTATCTCTGATTGTGAATTTAGCTAGAATGTTTCCTTCCTTTCCTTTTCTTTATTCTTTTCCCTGGTCATTAGTTTAGTGTGTCTGTTAGATACTCTCAGTGATGTCACTGTTTTCAATTTCCAAGTAATTGTAATGTAATTCCACCTGCTTAATACAAATAGATTTATACTTATTTCCTATCTCTACCCTCAGTTTTTTATTTCTTTTGAGTACAATGAGAATGTAATCACACTTCAGAAATTTCTTTTATCTTGTTTATCTAGTGGCTTATCTTACAGTGACAAGAAGAATCTGTTTTTGCCTGGACTACTCATTTTGATGAAATTTCTAAATGTATTAGATTTCTGAATAGATATTTCCATTCACTATAAATTCCTAGTAGGAAAAGTATTTGGGAATATCAGCAAGTTGCAAATGATTATACAATAATACGTTGCTCATTAGCAGAGCCAAACTCATAGTCCTTACCTTGTGTTTCATTTTCTCTTCAGTTTCTAAAACTTGCCATTTTAAGTAATGATGTCTATATTTACAAATGTCTGGGTCAGAAAAACTACCACAGAATTTTGGAGCAGAAAAAGGTGAAGGAGCAATTTATGTGGGGTGGGAGGGGGTTCCATGTTTTTCTCTCATTTTCTTGCAACTTTCCCCTCATGGGTGGGCCTAATCTTGGAGTTAAGTAGCAGTGGTGGTACCAGAGAATAAAAACCCACAGAAACTTTCTCTTTCTATCCAAAGAATAGGCAGCAGGGCCTCTTTTTGTGCGAAAAAACTGTTTGTGTTGAGGGCAGAATCCTGTTGTTTTTCCACCTTTCCTTCTGCACCTTTACTGGGCCACCAGTAACAGAGGTCCTCATGGCAATGGTATGCCCATCTAAACTCTAAAAGAAACTACAACTGTCAGGCCAGAGTACCTAGCAAAAAATGACCATCACGGGCTTGAGAATGATAGTAAAATTTCAGAGAGGAAAAAGCTCTAAAGAGTGCCAGTAATCTTTTATGTGGACCTTCACGAGTCTGGGGATCAGCCCTGAGCTGAGCATGTGGGAGAGACCCAAAGTATCACAACAAAGGCACTGGGAGATTTCAGCCTCTCTGTGAATGTCATGTGTGCGTGACAGACCGAAGCAGCAGAGCCACTGCCAGCACTTGAGAAAGGTTAAAACCACCACTCCGAAAAGGGAGAGAGAGAACTCATGGTCTGAAAAGCTAGTGTTTTGATTGTCTGAAAACAAAACAAATCAAATCAGGAAATGAGCAATTATAACTCCATAAGTGGACCAACTATGCTCCATGAGTTTAAAATTTTAAAAATTAGTAATAAATTGAGGAAAATTCTCAGCAGCCAAGTAAAAACCACAGCAAATAATCAGATGGGAATTTTAGAGCTGAAAAATACAATATCTGAATTAAAAAACTTATTGGCTAGGCTCATTAGCAGAATGGAGATGACAGAGGAGACAGTGAACTTGAACAATGAAAGGATTCATTCTGAAGATCAGAGAGAAACGGGAAAGTAACAAAAGGTCTAACACCTGTGTCATTTTGAGTCCAAAAGAAGAGTAGAGATTGCTGCAGAATAAATATTAGGGAAAGTGGCTGCAAACTTCCCAAATTTGGTGGAAGATCCACTTATAAAACCGAGAAAGCCAGCAAATGTCAAACAAAATAAACTCAAAATCATGTTTAGATACAGCATAAACACCTGAGAGCTAAAGGTAAAATATATAGACAGACATACAGATCTAGATTAGATAAATAATATTTATATGTAATATGTATTTCTTTATATCATTCTAAATGTACATCTGTGTACATGAATGTATCTTGAGAGCTCCTAGAGGAAAATGTCACTTTATATAAAGGAATACAGTGATTTGAATGACTGAACAGTTTTTTTAAATCCAGTATGGCACCTGGAGACTGTAAAAAACATTTTTGATGTTCTGGAATAAAATACATGCAACAATCAACAAAAAATATCTACCCATAATTTTATGTCTAATGAAAATACATTCAAGAATTAAGGCTACAAAACACATTTGCAGAGGATGGAAAACTAATGAAATTACTCACCAGCATGCTTGCTGTTAAAGAAATCTAAGGCAATAACTGGAGAATGAAAAGAAATTATAACAAAGGGAAACTTGGAACTCCAGGAATGCATAAAGATCAGTAGAAAGTATACAAATCTGAGTGTGTATAAAAAAATTAATTCTTCCTTCTTCAGTTTTAAAAAATAAGTCTGAAAACTGTATCAATTCAACATATTAATTACACATTAAATGTAAACTATACATTTTCTGTTAGCAATAGTGTAATATATATGTTTAGCTCTGTTGCAACTGATCAACTTTGCCACTAAAGTTCACAGCAGTCATAAACAATATGGAAGTGCATGGATGTGATCAGGTTGGTCTGCAGTAAGCTGGATTTGACTCACAGGCTGTAGTTACTATCCTAGGTCTAAGCATAACAAAGAAAACACAGGTGTTGACACATTACATAAAAAACACAATACTCAGTTATGCTCTCTACAAGAAACTTGTCACAAATATAAATAAATAGATTAAATGATGATCAGTTGCAAACAAAATCAGAAGCTGGAGTGGCTATACTGATAACAGACAATATACACTGCAGAACAAGGAATATTTCTAGAGACAAATCATCATGATAACAAAAGATTCAATTTACCAAATACTCGTAACACACTAAATGTGTATACAACTAAGAGCAGATCTTCAAACCAAAAGCTAATAGAACTGAAAGGGGAAAACAGACATGATTGCAATCATAATTGGGAACTTTTGTCTTCTTCTCTCAGCAATAAAGAGAACAAGTAGAAAGAAAATCAGCAATACAAGAGAAAAACCGAACAAACCTTAATAAGCTTGACGTAATTGACATTTATAGAACATTCTATCCAACTACAGCAGAATGCACATGTATATAAATCATCTCGATGTTCAGCCTAACAAGTTGTAAAAAGAAAAGCAAATCAAAAGAAGCAGAGGAAGGATAAAAAGTGATAAAGTACCAATAAAATCGAAATGAAAAAACAATAGAGAAAAACAACTAAACCCTTTGAAAAAGATCAATAACATCGATAAAACTTTAGTCAGACTGATCAATTAAAAAAAGGAAAGACCATAAATACAAATACAGGAATGAGAGAGGATATAACTACAGACTCTAAAGCCACAAGAAGGAAAATAAGGGATATGACAAACAACTTTTTGCCTTTAAACTTGACTTACATGAGCTAGACTAATACCTTGAATGACACAAACCCTCAAAGCCCACTATTTAAAGAAAACCTCATTATTTCTAACTCAATTTTAAAAACTGAATTTAGAGTTAAAACCCTTGCAACAGTAACAAAGAAAACAAATCTTAGCCTCAGCTATGTTACTGGCATCCACTGCCAAACACTTCAGGGGGAAATAACAATTCTACATAAATTCTTCCAGAAAAGGGAAGAATCAGAGACACATTCCAACTCATTTTATGAGGCTCTGTTCTTGTGGTTCCAAAACTTGACAAAAATATTACAAAAACTGAAAACTAAAAACCAATTGCCATCATGAAGAGATGCAGAATGCTTTAAAATATTAGCAAATCTAATCAGTAATATATAAAAAAGGATAAAAATATGGTGGCAAAATGCTGCTTATCGTGAAGAAGCTAGGCTGGTTTGATTCAACATTACAAAATTAACCGATGTAATTTATTACATCAAAAGACTAAGAAGAAAAAGCATATGATCATGTTAGTTCATGCAGAAAAAGCATGTCACACAACTTAATACCCACTTATGAGAAAACTCTGACTAGAAAGGAATTATTAAACATGACACTGAACATCTACAAAAAAACCTACACCTACTATGGTATTTAAAACCAGTGTCGTCCTTAATAGTGCTTTTCCTCTAAGGCTGGAAACGAGGCAAGGATGTTTATTCAGCCTTATACCGGGGATCCCAGCCAATGCAATAAGGTGATAAAAAGGAATTAAAAAATAAAGATAGGAAAATAATAAATAAAATGCCTCTATTTTTATTTATTATTGCAGACCACATGATCCCTAAGTAAAATAACCCAAAAAAATTTACAAAAGAAAAGAACAAAACAAAGTGACTAGAACAAATAAGTGAGTATAGCAAGGTTTCAGGATAGAAGGAATAAAAATAAATTGTATTTTTAAGCACTAATAATAATAAAAAATTTAAATACAAGTGTCATTTTTAAAAGCTAAAGAAAAGAAAATAATAAATGTGTTGTACTTTGTTATACACCTAACAAGTGTGAAGGATCAGGATGCTGAAAAATACTCCAGCAGGCAGGCAATTAGCTTGGCTTCACTATGCACAGATTTCAAGTATCATGACTTGGTTTAATAATGCCAGTACCCGCCAAACACTGTCAGATTCATTTGCCACAGTGTATCAACAGTGACTAATTGCATAAAGTATAAACTTTACTGCTACTTCTTTAGTCCACAAATTACTGTGTAAATACAGATCTGCAGCATGATCAGCGACCGATGATGTCATCTTTCAAACTCTGTTCATGATTGGTCCCTGTGCATCTGTTATTTAGTTCACACTCAGCAAAATGTATAGTTGTTTTATCTCCTTGTCTCCCCGTGATAAACCCACATGACATTTTACAAAAATAAATAATCAAAAGACGGAGTGCCCAAAAGAGGGCAAGTGCAGCAAAGGATCAAAAAGTGATCATGCTGGAGGTGAGGTTATACTCAAGCATGAATGGAGTTACAGGAGTAGCCAAGGAGAATGCTGACAGTACCGTCTGAGAACCTCTACCTAAGCAGCTGGGGGAACTCAAAACAAAACTTACCAACATAAAAGAAAGAAGAACATAGTGAAAAAGATGAAGACATCCCAGAGGAAGTAATGTTGACAAGAAACTTCCTATCAAGGGAACTCTTGAGAGAGATTGTATACACCATAAGTACCAAATACAACGATGGAAGCCAATCCAAGCTTACAAAGAAATGTGACAACTCACGAAAGCACAGAAAAGATGCTTGCTCCGTATCGTTACTGATATGAGAAGAAGTAGGCATGGATGTTCAAACATCTCCAAAATTGTGGCAAGAACATAAATCTGTAAAAGTAAACATGAAAAGTAATGCAGCTTGCTAAATAAAATAAGATTGCTACTTACCTTTGCCATACCATGCTCACTGACTTTTCTATAGTATTCCTCACATTTTTACACTTATTTTATGTGATTATCAATTAAAGTGATATAATTAATTATTTCTTGTTTGTTTACTGAGCAAAGCACCATGGTCAGTGAAATGTGTTTAATTTATTGCAATAAACTTCAGCAGAATATGAGTTCAGAATAATTTTATCAAATCTGATAATGAAATTCTTTTTTATAAATTACTTTCTTTTCCTTCATGGTTTAAACCATCAGTACCACTACAAATCTACAAACTGTAACAAAAGTTAGAAGAATCTTACAAAAGATGTAATTTTAAATATCAATAGACTACACTTTATTTTTTCTCCCATTATAATTCTACAATATTTTATCTTCTTTTTACTAAAATCAAACTCTGAAGAAAAAATCAGGAGCAGTTCTTTATAAATACTCATTTCTCTGATAATATTCTCCCCTGCTATCTGTGGAAAGGTCCTTTAATGGTTTCCACAAACCTCAAGGAATGGTTTTAGTTCAAATAATTCATCTGATAGATGAATCTAATGGTAGATACCATTAGAAATATTCTTTTGATGGTTTTAAAATTCATTTACAAAAAGGACAGTATTTTTAATTCATTTATTAACTTTGGCATTCATCATAGTTGAGAACCATTTTCAGTTCCTATTGATTTCTTTATTTTGAGGCAACCAACTACTGTGTGTGTGACAATATTTGGCATATTCAGACACCATGGAAGGGGAATACTTCATTCTTTCAAAGCCATCAACAGAAGTTATCACCACCACCATTACCACGAAATGTGCTTGTTTCCTATTATTATTTTCTTATAGGCCTTGGCCTAAGCACTTCAGAAATTTTAACTCCCTGAATCCATACAAAAGGAACTGTTATTATTTGCCCCAGTCTACAGATGATAAGACAGAGGCACAGAGAATCTAATTGCTCACTGTAGCACAGGCAGTGGGGAAGCCAAGAGTCAGACCTAAGATTTGGAATCAGAATTCATGATCCTATCCACCACACCAAACTGACTTAGGACAAGTCTTGGGAGGAAGTCCAGTGCAGTTAAAATGTATTTTCTCTGCCACTGACATCAGTGTGATCTCAGACCGAAGTGTCTGCTCTCAGTCAAGTTCATTTCCTATAAAGTGTGATGTTGGACTGAAGCACTATTGATGACTTTAACAGCTATTCTTTTACTTCTAGATGATTCTGTTTATTGTGGCTGGTTTGAAGTTTCTTTTGAGCAGGTCATGCTATACAGACCTCGCAGACTATCTTGCAAGCTAACGGTTAAGCACTTCATGTTTATTTTCTCGAAACCAGAAGGATGAGTAGATAGGAGTGCACAAGAATCTGGATGATCTTCACTTATTCAATGATGAAATCATGTGGTTGAACTGATGAAATATGAAAATATTTCTCTCAGCACTATGCTCTCACCCATCCTGTCAACTAGGATTGGAGAAACCCTTACTATACTTTGCAATGCATATGTATATACACATACTGAAAACCCACATGAAATCAAGCATAAACACAGAAAATTATATAAGAGCCATACAAAATTTTATCAGTTTATGGAAGACATCTGTAGCTAAGGGAACTATGTCAAAGAAACATTTATTTTTCTGATGGTGTCTCCTTAAGACTTCTCTTAGGGACAGATCAACTACCAGATGAGGGTGTCCTTAATAGAGGTGCAGTTGGAGCATATGACCCCAAAATTCTACTTAATGTAGAAAATATAGTTTATTGGTCAAGCCATGTCAGTTGTGTAAGTATGAATGAGTCAAATCAATGTCACCTTCACAAAGTAGTCAAACAAGGTGGCTGGCATTCTGTTCCCTTATTTTCCCTAGGCCAAGCACTTCTGTGTAGGGCAAATACCGTGCAAACACATTTGACAGCTCTAATCAAGATTAAAGGGCACGCTGTTACACTGGCCCCAATATCAAGAGTTCTTTTTAATTTTTTTTTAACAATTTCAAAAGTGAACGGAGTAGCAGCAAGCAGATATCCATCTGTGACTTCAATCAATAGAGACCAATTCCTGTAACACACAGGTGACATGGCAAAGGTCAGTGAGGTCTTATCAATCAATTTGCTGAAAGAAGCTATAGTCAAGCAGGGCCAGGACCTAAACCATTCGCTAACATTTGAGAAGAATTATAGAATGTTAGAGCAGGAAAACTCTTATATATGATCATATGTGGCCCTTTATTATTAAAAAGATGAAGGAAATTGAACTTAAATACGTCTGGAAACTTTCCCTAAGATCAACTGTACCACAAAGGCCTTGCAAATGACTGATCCAAGTAAACTGTAGAGAATGCATGGAAGATATACTATAGAAACATGAGTAAATTTATTTAGTATCTTAAATCTTTCCCCTTTTGTGGCAACAGTAGTCAGTTTTTTCTGCAAATAAGAGATGCAACAAATGTGAGTAGTGGTTTCACTTACTGATAGATATTTAGTAAGTGCTTACCAGCCCATTCACCTTGCTTTTTATACTGTAGATACCACTTTAAGAAAAAGGAATCACCAGCTAAAGATTGGCCATGTTGATTATACAATATAAGCCTTCTGCCAACACAATCGAGCTTATCTGTGCAATATAGTGCAGTTGGTTAATATATGGCCTTATTCGTCTGTTCCCACCCTTATTTCTCTTTCTTCACAATACAGCATAGCATCTAGAACATTGTATCTCTCATCATTTTCTGGTCTTCCTTCAGAGTCAAAATTGACCAAGATTCAGCTATTTCTAGACTCAGGGAGCTCTGTCAGTGCTCTTTCTAGACCATATCCTAAGTCAGATCAGTGTTATTACAACCATTACATTTTTCTAGTAACTATGCTAACCTACAGCATACTTGAAGAGAGACTGTAAGTATTCCCCTTCATTTAAGCTTGATCACGAGGTTTCCTTATCTCAGAATATTTTTCATTTCCTTTTCTACTTTTCAATTCCTAAAAATAAAATTATTTTTGAGCTGTGGGCGGAAGAACTAATCTTTAGCATATGGTCTCCTCACAGACTGTGATAGTGTTATTTCTCTGAATCAACCAAGGCTCAGTAATTACTCCTTCCATGAGTTTGATTCTCTGTAGGGAACTAGAATGAAGGAAAATTTGAGGTGCGTATTGGCAGTAAGCAAAGATGCCAGAGTGATCAGAATCTTTAGCTTTCCCAAACTTCAATCTTTAGTCCAATATTAATCTCTGATTGAGCCATCCTTTGTCCTGTTCTTTTTCAGACTTCGGAAGCTTTGCTGACTAGGTGCTAGACTGACACTTTTGCAGAGAAAGAGGCATCGTTTCCTCTTGCCTCTGGCATCTTCGAATGTCTATCTGTACTATGTGAGGATATTCAGTAACTGACCACCAAGGAACTACTTAAAAGTGCACAGCATGCCACTTTTGGAGGATCTGCCTCGTGGTCCCCACAGGGCTTTGGCTTTGGAGTCTCTGCCCTGGGAGCCCCTGCACCTTGTCTCTCCAGTCTTTGAGCCAGTGGTTTGACTGGTGTCCTCCTCTTTAATGTACCAAGTAGAGTTTTTATTTTTCAATCTGTTCAGCTTTCTACTTGCTGTTAGGACAAAGTGGCAACTTTCATGCTCCTTACATATAGAATCAGAAACCAGAAGTCATTATAAGCATTTTTAATTCATTTTAGAGTGAATTAAAAACATAATACTTCTTTCAAACTATTTCTACTGCAGTTTATGTCATTTTATGTTCATATATATTATAAACAATACAATTTATTCAAATTTATAACTTTTTAATAGATTAAAACAACTTCCAATTTATCACTGCCTCTTTTGTTCTTAGTGGTAAAGATCCCTTTATCTGGCTATTAATCGAATTAATATATATCATAGCTTACTTTCTTTTTCAGTGAAGAGTTGGCATTTTGACAGAATTCTACTTAAAACTATTGCATTTAGCTTTTCAAAACTTGTAATTGCTAAGGTAATAGTGGATTAGCAAATACTAGATGATTAAGACAATGCCACTGTCAGATGCTATGGGGACAACACATAAGCAAAGGCAAGCATTAGCATTTGGTGTCTCTCCCATTGATCGTCTCCATAGTTTCCGCGTGATTTTGCTTTTTTTTTCTGCAGTAGATGCTGCTTCCCTCTCTGGTTGTTCCATTCTTACCTCATTCTGTAGTTTTCTTTCAGTGAGACTGACTGAGAACATCACAACTGTATGCATCTGAAGTCAGTAGACCGAAGGCCAGGGGCACAGGTATGGCCGTCCGTGTCAAGCTGTCATCTCTGCGATATGACAGACTGGCTGAAAGGTCCATAGTCTTCAACACAGACTTTAAAGAATGAGGAGAAAAGAAGACCACAATAATACAAACCAATTCTATTATTCACAGAATACTGCACACATATAAATAATAATTAAGTTCATAATCATGATGATATAGGTAATAATAACAAGAAGAAAGAGTGGGAAGCTTGGCTCCACAATTAACTGGCTACAAAATGATAAAAAGGAGGAAAATCAATCCAATGATAATTAAATTATAAGGGAATTGGTCAAGAGGTAAAATAAGCATTCAAAAAAGTATGTGAGATACCCCCTAGCTTCAAGCATCCCTAACCTTCCCTGCAGGAGCTCATCCCCTAGGCTCCCCAACGAGTCAGCCTCCCCCTACCAAAAAAAAAAAAAAAAAAATTATGTGAGAGCCTGGACGGCAGAGACAGAGCAGGATGCTGAACCAGACAGTGATACTGGCTTTGGATTCTCACTCCGTTCAGTTACTGCCCAGGGTAAGGAGGTTTGTTAAGTATTTATTATGCCTTGCATTTATATAGTACCTTACAATTTACAAAGCATTTTCATTTTTTTGGCACATTATATTCTCATTTTGCATATTAAAGCATATTAAAAAGAGAGAGATATAGGTTACATTTTGGTCTAAAATTCATTGCTAGTGACAGAGGTGGGCCAAGACCTCAGGATATTTGACTGTGCCCAACATCTGTTACAGTACACATCATAATTTTATGCCTAATTCTTCCTATTTATCCCCACCCATCGCAGTCCTTCAGTAAATTCACCTCCTATTAAAGGCAGCTGTTTAGAAAGGATCTGGGCACTTGTAAAGCAATCTGGATCCACTGCCTCTTTCTCACCCTCCTTGTCATCTGTGAAAGAATTCTGATACCATGCAATCAGTGCTTGCTGCTGATAGTTTTGACATTACTTCTGAACAGGAAAATTTATATGCTATTGAGTATCTTGAATAATTTTTTATACTAGTAAATTCTTCATATCTAGTAGCTAAAATGCGGAATAATTATTTTTACTATCTTTAACAGATTCTTGGTAGATAGAAATTTAAATTGGGGTTTCAGAGACTAACATATCTTTATACATACAGAATTGCTAATCTAGCATAAAGTGTGCATATAAATTCAGCTAAAAATTAAGGTAAGTATTAAATCATTAGACTCAAACACCTTCTTCACTATTCCTCACACATCTTTAAAAGAGTTAATAAAATACTAAGTGTCATCATAGCAATTTTTTATTCAAGGACAGAAATGACTAGAACAATCTGTATTCCCCGGTCCCTAATTATCAAACTAAGACGAAAAATCTTTTTTAAACTCATAACACTCTTCCATTAATTATTTTTAATAAATACTTACTTTTGGCATTTAAAAAATCATTTTAACTCACTACAGTTTTAAACAAACCATAATTTTATTTGTAATTACTAGTCTTGTGAGTCAAACAGGGCCACCAAAGTATAATTTACTGACAGACTGTTTTCTAAAGACACAGAAGAGTTTCAGATTAAGCAGAGTAATGAGAAGACTCTAAAGTAAAGTAGGCATAATACACTGGCTGCAGACACAAACACTTTTCCATATACTATCATAACACTCAGATAACACAGGGGAAAAAAATCTTAGAGGGGTAGGACTATAGTCACATTTTGAGTTTTAATAGATGGGGCATAACTTATAAACAGCAATTACTTTTGAAAAGAAAAGTAATAGCCAAAGTTAATTTTGGCATTACTATGGACTTTTTCAACTATTCAAAGTATACTGCATTACAGAAATCAGGAAACAGACATATGTAATTCATCAGTATATTAAAGAGAAATCAAAATGGTTTTACGTGATAGCTTTAGTACCTTTACAATCTCATATAAAATGTTTACCAATGTCACAAGATTGGAATCTGCTGAAATAGAAAATAAAATATCATTATATTATACTTTAGAAGGAGTACCTCAATAGCATATTTAAAATGCTAGTTTCTCTGGGTCTTAAAAAAGATTTCCAAACTTCCCAAAGACTGTTTCTGGAAATCACACTGTAACATATTTGTACTTAAAGGACTAATTTCAAATAATATGTTATGATAGCAGCTCTGAAATCTAGGAACATAATAAGAAGGCAAAACTCATCTCATCATGACATATTAAGATCTAATCCTAATATATACGTGGGAATATCTTCTTAACATCCTTGTCAGCTGTCCAAGGAGTCTTCCAGCTTTGAAAGACCCACGTAGGAAAATGCATCTCTGGTTATTAATTTATGATTACATAAAAGCTTTTGCCTAAAGACGGTTTTGTGGGCAGTAAATGAGTATCTCGAAATTTATAGGTATGATTATATAATGGTGTACCCTGAATGTCCAAGTGAAGTAACCGAAATTAAAAAAAATAATAATAATAATTCAGTAGACGTGAAATATGCAAACTCTTTATAAAAAAAATTTTTATGACATAGTAAGTATATAATATAATGGAAATAATACGAATAATA
Source organism: Manis javanica (assembly GCF_040802235.1). Lineage (NCBI taxonomy): Eukaryota > Metazoa > Chordata > Mammalia > Pholidota > Manidae > Manis > Manis javanica. Next base: position 20,919,701 of record NC_133168.1, read on the forward strand.
AACAGTACATAGAAATACATTTTTAAAAGTAGTAAGAATTTTCTCAATTGTAAATATTACAAAATTTGACTAGAAACGTAAGAGAAATCTAGATGAATTATAATTATGTACCAGTGTATTCATGGATAGGCAAGCCTCACTACTGTTAAGAAGTTTATTCACAAAATAATAAAGAATATTTTGAGGGCAATAGGATTTGTATCCCACTAAGACTAGTGTGTCTATGTTATACTATTTATTTATTTATTTACCTGCTGAATTGCATTGTAGCTGTAGAATGTCTCAGCTGTACTTTCAGAAAAGGGTCTTCCCCACTGGAGATTAAAGCCTTAGAAACTCATTTAAGGGTAAAAAGAACAAACTCCTAAGTCAAAACAAGAATCACTGCTACAAGATAGTGCAGCTACTCGCGAACTTATACCCACTTAAAATTTCTTTATGAGGATAGGGGTGGAGCCAAGATGACAGCGAGAGTAGAGCAGCAGCAATCTCCTCCCAAAAACATATATATGTTTGAAGATGCAACAAATACAACTAAATTCCAAAAAGACAGACCAGAAGATACAGGACAAGAGCCAGACTACATCTACACCTGCGAGAAACCAGCACCTCGCAAAGGGGGTAAGATACAAGCTGCAGCCCGGCAGGACCTGAGCGCCCCTTACCACAGCTCCTGGCCGGAGGAGAGGAGTTGGAGCGGGGAGGGAGAGGGAGGCCAGGCCTATTAAACACCCAGCCCTAGCCATCTGCACCAGAGTGCAGACACACAGTGAGTGGGGTGCTGGATATTACGGGAACGGGGCAGTAAAATCTGCAAGCGGGTCCCCGCAGCTAGCACCCCTGAGACAAAGAAGAAAGAGTGCCCTTTGAAAGTCTTAAAGGACGGAGGACGGAGGACGGAGGCATCCCGGCACAATCAGCTCAGCAGCTGGGAACCCGGGGAACTCCAGGTACCCTAAACCCCTGGGCGGCAGCACAGCTCCGAGGACCCTCACGGTGATAAACAGCCTCCCACCTGTTCCCGCTCTGGCGCGACCTCGCCATAACAGAGACCACAGCAAGCGCAAGCGGAGCTTCCTGCACAGCGGCCAGGCAGGAATCAGAGACCCCATTTGCGCACAGCTGGCCAGGACAAGCCGCTAGGGGTGGCTGTTCTCCCAGGAGAGGAAGGCCACAAACTAGCAAGAAGGGACATTCTCCCCACTGACACGTGCCAACTACCCATGACTATCTCTATCGCCATGAAAAGGCAGAAGAATTTGATACAGACCAGATTAACCCCGACAGTCTCCCTTGAAAAGAAATCTGGGGAGATAGACCTAACCAATCTTCCTGAAAAAGAATTTAAAAGTAAGGTCATAACCATGCTGATAGACTTGCAGAGAAACACGCAAGAGCTAAGGAAGGAGAATACAGAAATAAAACAATCTTTGGACGGATTTAAAAGCAGAATGGATGAGATGCAAGAGGCCACTGATGGATTAGAAACCAGAGAACAGGAACGCATAGAAGTTGACGAAGAGAGAGATAAAAGGATCTCCAGAATTGGAACAACATTAAGAGAACTGTGTGACCAAATCAAAAGGAGCAATATCCGCATTATAGGGGTGCCAGAAGAAGAAGAGACAGAAAAAGGGATACAAAGTGTATTTGAAGAAATAATTGCTGAAAACTTCCTGAAACTGGGGGAGGAAATAGTCGCTCAGACCACAGAAGTACTCAGAACCCCCAACAGAAGGGATGCAAAGAGGACAACACCAAGACACATAATAATTAAAATAGCAAAGATCAAGGACAAGGACAGAATTTTAAAGGCAGCTAGAGAGAGGAAAAAGGTCACCTACAAAGGAAAACCCATCAGGCTATCATCAGACTTCCCAACAGAAACCTTACGGGCCAGAAGAGAATGGCATGATATATTTAATGCAATGATACAGAAGGGCCTTAAATAGAGAACTCTGTATTCAGCACAATTATCATTTAAATACGAAGGAGGGATTCAACAATTCCCAGACAAGCAAAAGTTGAGGGAATTTGCCTCCCACAAACCACCTCTACAGGGTATGTTAGAGGGACTGCTCCAGATGGAAGCACTCCTAAGGCGAAATAGATGTCACCAGAGAAAATAAAAACACAGCAGAGAAAGCAGACCAACCAACTACTAACTAAAGGCAAAAAATAAAATCAACTACCCACAAAAGCAGTCAAAGAAAACACAAAAGAGCACAGAATAAAACACCCAACATATAAAGAATGGAGGAGGAGGAATAAGAAGGGAAACAAATAAAGAATAATCAGACAGTATTTATAATAGGTCAATAAGCAAGTTAAGTTAGACAGGAAGATATTAAAGAAGCTAACCTTGAACCTTTGGTAACCACGAATCTAAAGCCTGCAATGGCAATAAGTACATACCTTTCAATAATCACCCTAAATGTAAATGGACTGAATGCACCAATCAAAAGACACAGAGTAACAGAATGGATAAAAAAGCAAGACCCATCCATATGCTGCTTACAAGAGACTCACCTCAAATCCAAAGACATGCACAGACTAAAAGTCAAGGGATGGAAAAAGATATTTCAGGCAAACAATGAGGAAAAAGAAGGTGTTGCAGCACTAGTATCAGACAAGCTAGACTTCAAAACAAAGAAAGTAACAAGAGATAAAGGACATTACATAACGATAAAGGGCTCAGTCCAACAAGAGGATATAACCATTATAAATGCACCTAACACAGGAGCACCAGCATATGTGAAACAAATACTAACAAAACTAAAGTAGGAAATAGAATGCAATGCACTCATTTTAGGAGACTTCAACACAACCCTCATGCCAAAGCATAGATCCACCAGACAGAAAGTAAGGACACAGAAGCACTGAACAACAAACACACTAGAACAGATGGACCTAATAGACATCTATAGAACTCTACATACAAAAGCAACGGGATATACATTCTCAAGTGCACATGGAACATTCTCCAGAATAGATCACATACTGGGCCACAAAAAGAGCCTCAGTAAATTTAAAAAGACTGAAATTCTACCAACCAACTTCTTGGACCACAAAGGTATAAAACTAGAAATAAATTGTACGAAGAAAGCAAAAAGGCTCACAACCACATGAAGGCTTAACAACATGCTCCTAAATAATCAACGGTCAATGACCAAATTAAAATAGAGATCAAGCAATATATGGAAACAAATGACAACAACAACACAAAGCCGCAACTTCGTGGGATGGAACTAAAGCAGTCTTAAGAGGAATATATATACAGCAATCCAAGCCTATTTAAAGAAGGAAGAACAATCCCAAATGTATAGTATAACGTCACAAGTATCAAAATTGGAAAAAGAAGAACAAATGAGGCCTAAACTCAGCAGAAGGAGGGACATAATAAAGATCAGAGAAGAAATAAAATTGAGAAAAATAAAACAATAGAAAAAAATTAATGAAGCCAAGAGCTGGTTCTTTGGGAAAATAAACAGAATAGATAAGATTCTAGCCACTTATTAAAAGAAAAAGAGAATCAACACATCAACAGAATCAGAAACAAGAAAGGAAAAATCACAACAGACCCCACAGAAACACAAAGATGAGAGAATACCATGAATACCCATACGGTACAAGCTGGAAAACCTAGAAGAAATGGACAACTTCCTAGAAAAATACAACTCCAAGACTGACCAAGTAAGAAAAAGAAAATCTAAACAAATCAATTACCAGCAAAGAAATTGAATCGGTAATCCAAAAACTACCCAAGAACAAAACCCCTGGACCAGATGATTTACCTCGGAATTTTATCAGACATACAGAGAAGATATAATTCCCATCCTTCTTAAAGTTTTCCGAAAAACAGAAGAGGAGGGAATACTCCCAAACTCATTCTATGAAGCCAACATCACCTTAATACCAAAATCAGGTTAAGACACCAACAAAAAAGAAAATTATAGACGAATATCCCTGATGAATGTTGATGCCAAAATACTCAACAAAATATTAGCAAACCAAATTCAAAAATACATCAAGAGGATCAAACACCATGATCAAGTGGGAATCATCTCAGGGATGCAAGGATGGTACAACGTTCAAAAATCCATCATCATCGTCCACCACATCAACAAACAGAAGGACAAAAACCACACATTCATCTCCACAGATGCTAGAAAAAGCATTCAACAAAATTCAACATCCATTCATGATAAAAACTCTCAACAAAATGGGAACAGAAGGCAAGTACCTCAACATAATAAAGGCCGTATATGACAACCCCACAGCCAACATCATACTGAACAGTGAGAAGCTAAAAGCTTTTCCTCTGAGATCAGGAACAAGACAGGGATGCTCACTCTCCCCACTGTTATTCAACATAGTACTGGACGTACTAGCCACGGCAATTAGACAAAACTAAGAAATACAAGGAATCCAAACTGGTAAAGAAGAAGTTAAACGGTCACTATTTGCAGATTACATGATATTGTACATAAAAAGCTCTAAAGACTCCACTCTAAAACTACTAGAATTCATATTGGAATACAGCAAAGTGGCAGGAAACAAAATCCACACACAGGAATCTGCGGCTTTCCTATACACTAACAATAAACTAATAGAAAGGGAAATCAGGAAAACAATTCCATTCACAATTGCATAAAAAGAATAAAATACCTAGGAATAAACCTAACCAAGGAAGTGAAAGACCTGTACCCTGAAAACTGTAAGACACTCTTAAGATGAAATTAAAGAGGACACTAACAAATGGAAACTCATCCCACGCTCTTGGCTAGGAAGAATTACTATCGTCAAAATGACCATCCTGTCCAAAGCAATCTACAGATTGGATGCAATCCCTATCAAATTACCAACAGCATTCTCCCACGAACTGGAACAAATAGTTCAAAAATTCATATGGAAACACCAAAGATCCCGAACAGCCAAAGCAATCCTGAGAAGGAAGACAAAAGTGTGTCTGTGTGTGTGGGTAGGTGCGGTATCTCGCTCCCCAACATCAAGCTCTACTACAAAGCCACAGTCATCCAGACAGTTTGCTACTGCACAGACCAGTGGAACACAATAGAGACTCCAGACATTAACCCAAACATATGTGGTCAATTGCTATATGATAAGGCAACCAGGGACATACAATGGGGAAATGACACTCTCTTCAACAGATGGTGCTGACAAAACTGGACAGCTACACGTAAGAGAATGAAACTGGATCACTGTCCAACCCCATACAGAAAAGTAAATTCAAAATGGATCCAAGACCTGAATGTAAATCATGAAACCATAAAACTCTCAGAAGAAAACATAGGCACAAATCTCCTGGGCATAAATATGAGCGACTTCTTCAAGAACATACCTCCCCAGGCAAGGGAAACAAGAGTAAAAATGAACAAGTGGGACTATATCAAGCTGAAAAGTTTCTCTACAGCAAAGGACACCATCAATAGAACAAAAAGGTACCTTACAGTATATGCAAGAATATATTCATAAATGGCAGATCCGATAAAGGGCTGACATCCAAAATATATAAAGAGCTCACACACTTCAACAAACAAGAAAAGCAAATAATCCAATTAAAAAATGGGCAGAGGAGCGGAACAGACAGTTCTCCAAAGAAGAAATTCAGATGGCCAACAGACACATGAAAAGATGCTCCACATCGCTAGTCATCAGAGAAATGAAAATTAAAACCACAATGAGATATCACCTCACACCAGTAAGGATTGCCACCATCCAAAAGACAAACAACAACAAATGTTGGTGGGGTTGCGGATAAAGGGGAACCCTCCTACACTGCTGGTGGGAATGTAAATTAGTTCAACCATTGTGGAAAGGAGTATGGAGGTTCCTCAGAAAGCTCAAAATAGAAATACCACTTGACCTGGGAATTCCACTTCCAGGAATTTACCCTAAGAATGCAGCAGCCCAGTTTGAAAAAGACAGATGCACCCCTATGTTTATCACAGCACTATTTAAAATAGCCTAGAAATGGAAGCAACCTAAGTGTCTATCAGCAGATGAATGGATAAAGAAGATGAGGTACATATTATACACAATGGAATATTATTCAGCCATAAAAAGAAAACAAATCCTACCATTTGCAACCACACAGATGGAGCTATAGGGTATTATTATTACGCTCAGTGAAATAAGCCAGGCAGAGAAAGACAAGTACAAAGTGATTTCACTCATATGTGGAGTATAAGAACAAAGGAAAAACTGAAGGAACAAAACAGCAGCAGACTCACAGAACCCAAGAGTGGACTGACAGTTACCAAGTGGAAAAGCACTGGGGAGGATAGGTGGGAAGGGAGGGATAAGGGGGAAAAGGGGGCATTCCAATTACCACACATAATGTTGGGGGGGCGGGGGAGTGTTGGCACGCAGGGAAGGCATTACAACACAGAGAAGACAAGTTGTGATTCTATAGCATCTGAGTACGCTGATGGACAGTGACTGTAATGGGGTATGCGGTGGCGACTTGAAATGGGGGGGAGTCTAGTCACCATAATGTTGCTCATGTAATTTGTACATTAATGATAACAAAAAAAAAAATTCACAACAAACTATCACCTCACACCAGTCGGAATGGCTTGTACCAAAAAACAAGAAATAACAAACGTTGATGAGGATGTGGAGAAAAGGGAACCCTCGTGCTTTGTTGGGTGACCTTGTAAATTGGTGCAGCTATTGTGGAAAACAGTGTGGAGGTGCCTAAAAATATTCATAACAGTATCATATGACCCAGCGTTCTTTTTCATACACAGCACTGGAACTCCTTTCAGGATACTGGACCTGTTTCCAATGCATATAACACCAAGCAATTCTCGAACACCAGTAGGGTGTCTGAGAACTCAACTCTGAGGAAATCTGCCTGGACGCAGCACCAGATTCCCCAGGGTAAGGTTTCTATTCTCAAGACTGCCCTCCACTCCAACTCCAGAGCCCAGTTGCCTGGCCCACGCAATTATCCTGTGCTTCCCACCTAACAGGCTATGATTGGAGGTTCCAACGACCTCCCCCTTAGGTCTGCCCAAGTTGCTAGGGTGCCTCAGAAGCTAAGGGAACACGTTTACCAGTTCAACAAAGAGTACATACCATAGGCACACAACAGCCAGATGAACACACACATACGGCAAGGTCCCAAATAAAGCAGCTTCTATCCTCCAGGTGCTTGGGGCCTGGCATGGTGGCCTGTGCAGGCGACCTGGTTTCCCAAGCATGGAAGCTCTGATAGAGATGCAAAAGTTGAGAGAGAGATGTGCTTTTCTCATGGGCTTTTCTGAGGGCTTCACTGCAGAGTCATGACTGACTAAATCGCTGGCCATTGCTGATTCAGCCTCCAGCCCTCATCCCTTTCCTATTCTTCCCTGGGGGCTGGAGGCTGAAAGTTCCCACCCTCTAACCACAAGCCTGGTGCCCCTGGCAACCAGCCTCTACCCTGGGCTAGGGCCCCAAAGCCTCTGCATTAACCTAACAAGACACCCATTGGACAGTTATGGCTCAGCAGGATTTTCACGAACTGTGGATGAGGAGCAAAAATACCTAGAAAATGTATTTTGGTCATCTGAATTACCAAATATTTACTTCTTATCAATCATTACATCACAACAGGTGTCTCCACATACCCATAATGCCTGCAGGAACCTCTCTCTCCCCGAGAGGAGGCACAGAGCTCCCCACTTCCACTATTATTTCCTTCCTTCTTGTGTCATTGATCTGCACCAAAGACGATCCCTTTCAGGAGAATAAAGTCAAGGCTTCCGGCATATGCCAAGGCCCAGGCCCTCCTCCCCAGGGACATGAGCAGAGAGATGGGAGAAATGGCTTCAGGAGTCTGTTTTCCTGTCAGCTGCTCTCCCCTCCCACAGCCGTCACCTCACCACCCAGCCTTACACACAGGGGCCTATGAAGAACAAAATCTTGGAGTCAGAGCAGCTGAACAGCTGCCGTGTGTGCTCAGCTTTGCAGTGCAAGGGGCTCCGCTCCTCTCAGGGTTCAGATTGGAAAAACCCGACAGGGAAGAGGAGGTGGCCCAGCGACTCCCCGTCGCCATGTGGAATGGGGCAGCGCAAGCTCCACCTCCGCTGGAGATGCTTCCTGGCTGTCTGAGCACTTGCAAGGCAGCACGATAGGGTGTAGTTAGGGGGGGGAATTTCCCAAACCTAGAATTTTAATTTCCTGACTATGAGCAGACTTTATGCTGCTCTGACTACAATGGAGCACAAAGAATGTCTAAGCAGCAGGTCCCACTTCTGAGTGACAGCACCCACGTCACCCATTCGCAGCTGCCTCGGGTGACCAAGATGAGAACTAACTGGATGTTACTGGGAAGTTTTGACTGTCAAAGAAAGTGCAGAAGTTTTTGAGACACCTTCTCAATCCACGCTCTGCATTCGCAGTGACACAGAGCAGGGAAATGGGATGAGGGTCGTGCCACTGTAAAATACACTCAGCCTAAAAAAAGCCCACTTTATACTTTAACTTCATCTACATGCTGTTCTGCTTCTTCCAGCCCCTCTATCAATTAAGGAACATTGTAACCACGATGGGAGAGACCTGAGAAGGGCAAATGAACCTAGGGGGATAAAAAATGCTGAGAAATGGATCAACACAGTCCCCTGAATAACTCTACTCTTAAGACAAAACTTCAAAGGAATTAGGAATCAGCTGTATGCAGCATGCCTTACGCCCAGAGCTACCCAAAAGGCCCTTAACTGCGCCTCCTCTCTCAGGTCACCTCCACTCCCATCTGGGTGTGTACATTGTCTGACAGTAAATGAACCTTCTTGTTGCACAAGCCAACTGGACTTGGCTCTGAACTATTTACCCTAAGACAAAAACCCTCTGACCTCCACGTCCAGAGCTAAATGTCTCTGTCACTTTGCTACTTTATCCAGCTTTCTAGTTTTATAATCCTTTCTCTCTCCCTGTTTTATTTAAGGCCAATGGGGAAGCAGTAGTTCTTAGGACATAATCTCACTCCATCCAGTGCTCCATGGCTCCCCAAATTCTGGGACTGTAGGGATATAATTCTCACGCCATGCAGATCAAGTGGACACCGGATGCCAGGAGTTGCCAAGGAATATGCCCTGTGCCAAGCAGCAATTCAGTGAACTTTTTTTTCTCCCTCTGTTCTGCCCTGCTCTCTACTGCCTGCACAGCTGCTGACATTCGCTTTCTACTCTTGCTTTAATGAATTCCTTTCTTCCTGGCGCACATTTGACCTGGTCGAGAATTCTTTCCCTATCAGAGTCGAGAACTGTCCCTGATTCGGGGTGAGGTTTCACCTAGTACCCAGGGAGAGACGTGCCCAGCAACACCAGCATTCAGCTGCTGCTGTATAAGAGAGGGACCCACATGGGCTGAGTCCACACCCACAGCCACGTACCTGGAAAAGCACGTGAGGCCAGGCTTCCACTCCTAACCCAGGGCCTTGGGCTCCTGAATTCTATCCAATTCCCCTTTCCCGTCCGTCCCTGGACAGTGTCTGCCACTGCCACACCTTCTATAGCACTGCAGTCCATCTGGCTCTCTCCAGGTCTCCCCCAAGGACTCCAAATAAAAATACTTGCTATATTTCCTATTTTAATGAAAAAATTCAATCCACTATCTATAGAGGCAACAACAAAATATTTCCTAGTACGAGCTACCGCCCGCATCTATATCACTAATGCTAGCCATCACTACCAATCTCATATTCTGTGGACAATGAGCTATTACAAAAATGTATGATACCATGGCATCTATCATCATTACCATCGCCATAGCCATAAAACTGGGAATAGCCCCAATCCACTTCTGAGTTCCAGAAGTAGCACAAGGAACCCTGCTGTCATAGGGCATATTACTATTAACCCGACAAAAAAATCACACCCATCTCAGTTCTGTGTCAAATTTCACCCACAGTTAACATAAACTTAACACTCTCAATTTTAATTGGAGGCTGAGTGGGTGTAAACCAAACACAATTACAAAAAATTACAGCTTACTCCTCAATTGCCCACACAGCTTGAATAATAACAACAACATAAAACCCAACCCTATTACTATTCTAAATCTCCTAATGTATATTATAATGACCCTATCAGTATTTGTAATGCTAGTACACAACTCATCGACAACAACCTTATCTTTGTCTCACCTATCAAGTAAGACACTGCTAACTACAACCATTATGCTCACAATCCTAACTATCACTTGGAGGCCTTCCACCATTATCCAGATTTTTACCAAAGTGCATGATCATTCAAGAACTTAGCAGAAACAACAACATAATATTGCCACTAATAGCAGCAAATAGCTCTACTAAACTTATATTTTTATACGCGCTGACTTACTCCACAACACTAACAATATTCCCAATAACCAACAACATAAAAGTGACAATTTGAAACTATGAAACACATAAAAATTAGCCCCACCCCTAATTATTCTATCCACAATAAATACTTCCACCAATTCCGACCATATCAATTCTAAACTAGAAATTGAGATTACACAGACCAAGACCCTTCAAAGCTCTAAGCAAGTATAAAAAACACTTAATTTCTGAACCTAAGGACTGTAAGACTCTATCCTACATCACTTGAATGCAAATCAAACACTTTGATTAAGCTAAATCCTCACTAGATTGATGGGATACAAACCCATGGAACTTTAGTTAACAGCTAAAAAACCCTAATCAGCTGGCTTCAATCCATTTCTCCCGCCATAAAAAAAAAAAAAAGGTGGCGAGAGAAGTCCCGGCAGAATTGAAGCTTCTTCTCTCAATTTTCAATTCAGTATGTAAAACACCTCAGGACTTGGCAAGAAGAGGACTTTACCTCTATCTTTAGATTTACAGTCTAATACTTATTCAGCCACCTTACCCATGTTCATCAATCGTTGATTATTTTCAACTAATCACAAAGACGTCGGCACATTATACCTTCTTTTTAGCACTTGACCTGGAATAGTGGGGACCCACTCTAAGCCTCCTTACAGTGCTGAACTAGGCCAGCCTGGGACCCTCTTAGGTAGTTGACCACATCTGTAACGTAAGCATAACCGTGCACGCCTTTTTAATCATTTTTCTTTATGGTGGTACCTATTATAATAGGGGGGCTTTGGAAACTGACTAGTGCCTTGAATAATTAGTGCCCCAGACATAGCATTTCCCCATATAAATAATAACATAAGCTTTTGACTCCTCCCTCCCTCCTTTCTTCTTCTCCTAGCATCCTCTACAGTCGAAACAGGAGCTGGAACCCAGTGAACCATATATGCCCCCCTTAACAGGTAATTTAGCACATGCAAGTGCCTCAGTGGATTTAACCTTTTTTTTCTCTTCACTTAGCAGGTGTCAATTCTAGGGGCTTTAGTAACTGCATCACAACTATTATTAACACAAAACCGCCCACTATAAGCCAATATCAAACTCCACTACTTGTGTGATCAGTTCTAGTTACAGCCGTACTCCTAACTAGTGTCTCTACCGTGTTCTAGCTGCCAGCATTACTATGCTTTAACAGATCTCAACCTAAACACATTTTTTGATCCTGCTGGGGGAGGGGATCCAATTTTATATCAACACTTATTCTGATTTTTGGTTACCCTGAAGTATATATTTTAATCCTTCCTGGCTTTGGAATCATCTCTCATATTGTAACCTACTATTCTGGGAAAAAATAACCTTTTGGGTATATGGGCATAGTCTGGGCAATAATGTCCATTGGTTTTCTAGGCTTCATTATATGAGCATACACATTTACAGTAGGCATAGATGTTGATACACAAGCCTGTTTTACATCCGCCACTATAATTATTGCAATTCCAACAGGTGTGAAAGTATTCAGTTGATTAGCAACTCTGCACGGTGGAAATGTAAAATGATCCCCGGCCATATTATGGGCCCTGAGCTTTATTTTCTTGCTTACAGTAGGGGGCTTAACTGGTATTGTACTACTTAATTCACCATTAGATATTATTCTTTATGATACTTACTATGTGGTACATTTTATTTATGTGCTCTCCATAGGTGTGGTTTTTGCTATTATGGGGGGATTTGTACATTGATTTCCTCTATTTTCAGGATATACCTTCAACCCTACATGAGCAAAGATTCACTTTACAATTATATTTGTAGGTGTTAATATAATTTTTCCCCCCTCAACATTTTCTCAGACTTTCAGGAATACCACATTATTCTGATTACCCAGATGCTTACACAAGATGAAATACTGTGTCGCCCAGAGGATCCTTTATTTCACTAACTGCCGTTAAAGTTTTCATAATCTGAGAAGCTCTAGCTTCTAAATGAGAAGTGCACATAGTAGAACTAATACCAACCTTGAATGATTACACAGCTGCTCCCCACCTTACCATACATTTGAGGAGCCTGCCTTTGTCAACTTAAGCAAACAAGAAATCAAACCACCAAAAAATGCTTTCAAGCCAATGTCATGACCTCTTTTCTCAACTACTGAAGTATTAGTAAAATTTACGTAACTTTTTCAATGTTAAATTATAGGTCTAAGTCCTTCATACTTCCATAGCATGCCCCTTTCAACTCAGGCTAAGGCCTTGGGAGCCACAAGCCTAGAGGGAGAATGAACTCGATGCTACCTGACATTTACCCCAGGAAACTGACCCTCTGGCTGGGCTTCCGGTACTCATCAGGGTCTGTAAGTAACGCCAAGGAGAGGGGGGCCAGGAGTTTATGTGTGCTTCAGGCCTCCTCACCTCCTCTGTCCAAAAGCTACCCTCTGTTTTGATAGCACCATGGGACAAAATTTTAACTCCTATACTGTACTTCATTATTTATTAATTTTCTAATAGCATGTACCAGAGTGGGTTGCATCAGCAAGCAGGAATGACCACTTCACTAAGTAGACTGCCTAGACAGCTGCACGACGGAAACTACCCACTTCTACACCCATGGATGCATGTATAGTAGAGCAGCCCAAGTTCACCTCCACAGAGTGCCACAATACACAGTGTATCTCTCCAACACTGACCCTTGTCAAAGGACCTTAATTTTTGTTCTTAAAAAAACTTTACACCAAAATACATACAATAAAATGCACAAATCGCAAAGCTCGATGAAGTCTGATGTATGTACATACATCACCATCACCTAGATCAAGATATCAAATATTCTCATTTTCTCACCCCTCATCTACTTCAAAGACATTTTTGCCAAGGAGGCATACAGATGGCCAACAGACATAAAAAGATGCTCAACATCACTCATCATCAGGGAAATGCAAGATTAAATCTTATGAGATGTCACGTCGCATTAGTCAGACTGTCCAAAATCCAAGAGACAAAAAATTACAGGTGTTGGCAAGGATGTGGAGACAACGGAATGCTGGTGGGACAACGGCTGCAAGTTGATGCAGCCACCACAGAAAGCAGGAGGGAAGTTTCTCAGAGAACAGCTGTGCTCTCTGTAATGCTATGGGATGAGGAAGGACAATGAATGGTGGCTTGCTAAGGATGCTAAAAGGACTTACCTACCTGCCTCCTGTGACCCTGAAGGTAGGGAACAGCAGATGTTTGCAGAAATGGATCAAGTAGAACTTTCATGAGTTGACTTCAGACAGACGAAGTTGTTCCCTGTGGAAACCTTATAGGGAAAACAAAAATGTCACTAAGAGGGTGAACCTCACCCACTGGGCTTCCCCACTAAGAAGGGACAGTCCACTACCAGATGGCTTTTTCGAAGGCAGGGGCAGTGGGTCACAGGGGAAGCCCTGATTTGCAGGCAACCTGCCAGGTGGAAGGGGGTGAGGAAGGATGCTCTCACCTATGACTATGCATGCTCCAGGGGCCTCCCTGCTGAGGCCAATCTCCCCAGCAGCCCGCCCCAGTCTCCCCACCTGACTTCTCTGCTAGGCAGTTATGGAAAACCAGCTGCCTTCCTCAAGCTCTCCTAGTGCACAGGCACCCAGACACACAAACACTGTCCCAGGCCGCACAGTGCTCTCACACAACACCACACGTGCAAGAGCTACCGCACACACAGCAGACACCACATCGACACATTCACCAGTGGGCCAAGCTGCCACCACGCAGCCACAGGTACCTTGACACACTCCCTGGACTACTGGCCTACTCCCGCGCTGACCCGTTTGGGAGCACAGGAGACCCCCCGAACCCCGCAGATGCACCCTCGCAGCAGCCATGCCCGCGTACCCACGGACCAGACATCCGCAGCCATGCCCGCGTACCCACGGACCAGACATCCGAACCATTACCCGAAGTCAGAGAAGCTGGCGGGCCTGCGGAGCTCCTGGCTGAGATCCAGTCACCTTCCTCGCTGGGTAGGTGCATGCGCTGCCCATTGCTTTCCAATGCCCACCCACAGCTTTCCACTTTCTTCCCAAGGACCATGCAACACCCCCAAACTCCCTGATAGAAAAGCCAACATGGGGGTGGCTACTTACTATGAACTGAGGTTGCTGCAAGGCGGCGAGGCCTGCATAGGAACCAGGGAGCCGGGTCCCTGGCGGGCGGGCCCCTGCTGGAGGTGTTACCAGTCTGAGGGATCTCGCAGTGGAGGGCCATGAGCGCTGGCGAAGGCAGCAACGTCGGCATCAGCGGAAGAAGTCATTGGAGGGCGGTGGTAGCGGCAGGCATCTAGGGCGGGTGTCAGCGGGAGGCGCCGGCAGGCAGGGCAGGAGAGAGGCGGGCTCCAGGACGGGTGGCTGCGCTTTGGTGGAGAGAAGCGGCCATGGAGGCCAGTGGCTTTGCCTGGCGCGGGGGGAGGGGGGGGGCATGCTGGGCGTTGGCTGCGGGACAACTCCGCCCCCAGAACCGACACCATCGCCAGCCATGGACGCTGCCCTCCCACTGCCAACGCCCCCGTCGCCTTGCTCTCGTCTCTGGCTGTACACCTGCCGACGGCAGTCTCGGATGTCCGCCTCGGGCACAGACACCCGGCCAGCGGACGCCACGGCCCACCATGGAGCGCAGCCTGTCCACGCTGCCGCCCACTGGAGACCCTGCTCCCCGCCACCGCCTCTGCCACCTCTCACGGCGCACCTGCAGCCGGTGGGCTGGACTCCGCCCCGGCCGCAGACCCCGCCGCCGAGAAGCAACAGCCTGCAGCTTCCCGCAGCGGACTCCTTCCCCGCCCCATCCTTCCCCAACCCGAAGACGCCTGCCCCCTCGGGATGGCTGCTTACGGTGAGCTGCCGCTGCGAGGCCAGGCCTGTGTAAGGGCGCAGGGACCCTGGCAAGGTGGGGCCCTGGAGCCGGCGGTCGGCAGCCGCTGTTGGAGGGCTCCGGCCGGCGGTGCAGGGCTTTGGCGAGCGACGGCGACATCAGCGGGAGGAGGTCTTGGCCGGCAGGGACGGTATGAGCGGGGGGCACTGGCGAGCGGCAGGCGCGATCAGGCAGGAAGCTTCCTTCTCTGCAGCAGGTGATGGCGCAGCTGGAAGGACACGTGCCGGGCAGGGAAGTAGGTGGCGCTGGCCAGCGGGAGGAGCGTGAGCAGCAGGCACTGGAAGTGGGCGGTGCTGGAAGGCGGGAAGAGCGTGCGCAGCCTTGGTTGCGGGCAGACCCCGCCCCCCTCGGGCGCTGCCCCCAAACCCCAACGACAGAGCACGCGCATCAATCCCACACTCCCCTTTCTGTGCAGCATCCATGTAAAATAAAAGATGGTACTCACAGAACCCAAGAATGGACTACAGTTGCCAAAGGGAAAGGGACTGGGGAGGATGGGTGGGAAGGGAGGGATAAGGGGGAAAAGGGGGCATTACTATTAGCAGACATAATGTAGAGAGGGGCATGGGGAGGGTTGTACAACACAAAGACAAGTAGTGATTCTATAGCATCTTACTATGCTGATGGACAGTGACTGTAATGGAGTATGCGGGGGGGACCTGGTGATAGGGGGAGTCTAGTAAGCAATGTTCCTCATGTACATTGTAGATTAATGACACCGAAATTAAAAAAACAAAGACGGCATACAACAAAAATTCAGGAGCTCAAAATAAGTTAGCAGAAACAATATTCTGGGAAAATCTTGGTAGCCAGAGTCCAAGCTTCATGCCAAAGCCTCCTCACCATGTCTATATATATGGAGAAGCTGGAAGGACAGGGTGGGAGGGTAAAATATGGGAACAGGAGGCAGTACTTGCACTGAGCTGACGGAATAGACAAGTATACTGGACACACACACACACACACACACACACACACACACACACACACACTTCCCCTAGAGAAACGTAGTCAACAAAAAAGAAAGGTAACTTAAAGGCCATTAGCTTGGGGTTGGTTTGGCCCGTCCCCACAGCTCAGCAAGGCAGGACGTGGCTCTAATAGGGCAGGGGGATGTTATCAGGCCAGCCCAGAAGGCTTGGGAACAGCTCTCTCAGGAAGCCAGCTCCACTCAGACAAGGCACGCGGACGCGCACACATGTCAACAAGCATCCCTCAGAGACTTCAAGACCCAGTTCAGTCCCTGCCCTCGGAAAGTATGATCTACAGGGAGAAGTCTCAAGTCCTGACCTGGGGTGTGGACAGGCCACCAGGAATCTCAGAAGGGTGTCAGAAGGAAGTGAGGTCTGAGCCGGGATTGAGGAATTTCTCCAAGTGAGACTCCAGGCAGAAGGGAGCCTGGACACAAGTGGTGTGTGTGTGGTGGGGCAGGAGCAGAGGCTACCACAGGACGTGGGCAGCTGTGAAGGGACTGAGGGACCCACTTTCAGAGGCCTCCTAGCCCAAGAGCGGACTCCCTTGGCCCAGTGGACAACAGGAAGGGAGTGGTATTTACTGCACACCCCTGGCTTGGCACCACCAGCAGTCACCTCACTGAGTTGGACGCTCCCCCCTACACCCAGCTGCCTTGGCAGAAAACACTGCTTCCTTGTTAGGCTGGATCCGACAAGGGTCAGAGAGGGCAGGTCTCAGGGAGAAGGCCTCACAGCAAAGCGGCTGAGCCACCCATATGTGAGGAGAGCAGGGCAGGAATGGTCAGCAGAACATAGGAGGCCCAGAACACCCCTGAGAAAGGCCGCTCAGCAAGGGTGCACCCCACAGTGCACAAAAGACATGGGGAGAGAACGTCGCAGGCATTCAGTCAGCCCAAATAGCAATCCATCAGCCACTCAGCCCCAGGAGGGCAGGGCCCCACACAGTCCCCCTAGGGATGACACAGGGAGAGTCCTAGCATCTCGGGTGACCCCACAGCCCTTGTCCTCTACCACTGCAAGCCCTGACCACATCCATGTATGCCCAGCCTCGGTGTCCTAGACTTGAGCATAAGGATGGTCTTCGTGATCACTGCATTCCAGGTCCTCAGGACAGGGGCTGACACACAGTGGGGGCCCAGCAGGTATCTGATGAGTAAATGAACCCAAGTTAACTTCTTAAAGGCTGAGGCTGAGTTGTTCCTTTAACAATTAATTGAGAACCCACTGTGTGCCAGACATGTTATTGGTGCTTGCTACATAACCATGAGCAAAAGAGCACAAGAGCCCTGCCCTCCTGGGGCTGACAGCCCAGTGGCCACATTCACCTTTGTGTCCGCATCACAGCACATGTCAGAGCATCCCCACCCCCTATGCCAGGCTCACTGAAGCAGAATGAATGGACTGTGGGAGGCGGGGTGTCCCAGAACTGGGTTGAAGCCCTGGCTCTGCACTGACTGGTTCTGAGCCCAGCTAACACCAACTGTCATCAGACGCAGGCGGTAAGCAGCATGCAGTGCACCAGAAGCCCCATCCGCATCCACACTCCCCCACCCCCACCCCCCCCTGCGGGCCACTGCTGCCCTGCCGGCTTCCTCCCCCTGTACAGGGACTGAGTATCTGGACCTTTCCATCAGTCAGGCTGCTTCAGACAACACTGATACCCAAAACATGGCTCTCTCAGGAAGCCAGCTCCACTCAAGACAAGGCACACAGGACACCCACACATATCAATAAGCATCTCTTGGAGACTTCAAGCCCCAGTTCAGTCCCTGCCCTCGCAAAGTATGATCTACAGGGAGAGAAGTCTCAACAAGAGAACCTTACCCCCCCAGGAACCCAGCTGCACCCTGCAGTCCTGGTAAACGATGCTGTCATTGCTCTCCTCAAGGAGACATTCTGTCCCACCACTTGGACAGTCATGTTCACAGTCTAGTCCTGGAACTCCCGGAGCCACAACCACCTGGAAGCTAGTTAACAATCCTGCTTCCTGAACTCCAGCCGCACAAAGACCTCCCAAAGCAGAAGACCACCCTCCACAGGCCAGCCTCACTCCTAGGCCAGGTGCCCTCATGGCCACGAGATGGCTGCAGCTCCAGGCCTCAAAAGTGAACAACATTCTCAGAGGAAAATGACCATCCTTCTTCCCTCTTAGGCATGTACGGTGCCCACTCCTACCACCAATGCCTCTAATGTCTCATTGGCAGGAACTAAGTCACTCAACATGCTCATACCTCAGCCAATCCCAGGCAAGGGAGCAGACCCACGAAGCCAGAGCCCAGGGCCACTGTCTCAACAATGGGTTTCAACCCCGGGCAAGTTTGCTATGGATTCAGTGTGACCAAAGAAAATGACAGCAAAACGTTCTTGGGGTGAAAAGGTTATACCCAACTTTATTTCCAGGTGGCAAGTCAGTCACTAAAATCCTGTTCACTCAGACCGAGGCTGCATGCTGCAAGCTGGTCTCTGCCTCTGGGCCCCTCTGTCCACACAGCTGTCCACTGGGCCCCTCTGTCCTCACAGCCATCCTCAGGGCCACTCTGTCCGCACAGCCATCCTGCACAGCCGTCCTCAGGGCCCCTCTGTCCACACAGCCATCCCACACAGCCATCCTCCGGGCCTCTCTGCACAGTCGTCCCACACACAGCTGTTCTCTGGGCCTCTGTCCTCGGCACTGCCACCACTCCAGCCTCTGGCTCTGCTCTCCTGCAGCCTTGAAGCCCTGCCACCATGTCGCACCCAGAGCACAATACATAGAGTCAACAGCCATGTATTGCCCACAGGTGTGCAGTGAGCTTAGTCAACAAGGGCCAGGTGAGAATCCTGGCCACAGGAACTCTCATTTTATCCACAGCCACCAACAGTGAAGCAGAAGGCAGGCAACTGGAGAGGCTGAGAACTGAGCAAACCTGGGCTAGTCTGGAAAACAGTGAGTGCAGTGGAAAATGCTGGACTGACAACCAGGGGGCCCCTCGATGTCCCCAGGCCACCTGACAACAGCAGCCCCAGAAGTAAATACCAGTCCTCGCAGGACACCACTTCTCAGGGACAGCCACCACCTGTACTTTGGCCCTCACTTCCATTCCAGAAGGCCCTTGGCCTCACTTCTCTAAGCCTGTTCCGACTGCTGAGGCCCCTAGAGAAAGTCCTGTGGGCCAGTTCAGAAATGGCACACCAAGTGTGAGCCTGACAGCTCATGACCACACAAACACAGACCTCTGTCCTCTCGACACCAACCACCTGGGTGAGGAGACAAGGTGCGCACTGAGATGGACAGTGTCAGGGAGAAACAGCCCTGAACTGGGAGATGGGGGAGGGGACGACAACACCCGCCAGAGACAGTGGCTGAAGGCTCACCCCGCACGGGCATCTGACCTGCACTTACAGGCGGGGGTGCTGGTTGGGGTTTTTCCTTCCCTGTCATCTGGCCTTAACCCTAGAAGTTTGGCACTATTATTACAGGTTCATGATCCCTTATCCATAATTTTTTAAATCCAGAACTCTCTAAAAACCAAAAGCTGATTTTGTTGTTAATTGATTGGGCAGCAGAGCTTCAACTGAACCAACACAAGACTATGACCTATCTACCCCTTCTGCAATGACTGCTCATACGTTTTGAATCAGAAATAGTGACATGTTTTACGCAGTGTTGCCCCTAAACCCCACCAGCAGCACCATATAATCCAGTATATGTTCCACATTCTGAAAAGTTCTGCATTCAGAAACACATCTGGCCCCAAGGGTTTCAGAACAGGGACTGGGGGTGTGTATTACTACTCTACACAAGATAAAGTAACTCTCTTAGGAAAAAGCAGAACCGCACTTGGAACTAAGCAACTCAACTCACAGGCCAGAGCTATGACCCACTGTGCTTCCATCACTCACCCACTGGTGATTTTAAGGAAGACACCCCCCCCCACCCCACCCCGTAGACCTCATCTGGTCTTCTCATCCATAAAATGGGGAGCTTGGACTAGATCAGCAGGTTTCAAATGTGGTTTAAAGCCGATTGGCCCTTCCTTCAAGGACACCTTAAGGAAAAGTGTCACTGCTCCAGTGAGCATGTTCGCAGCAGGGTTCCTCAACAGCACAGTTTGAAAACTGCTATGCAGTGATCTTTTAGGGCCATCTGGTTCTAACATTATATGGTTGTCCTCTCGAGGCAAACAGCCTTTCCCATGAACGAAGGATACCTGGAAAGAACTTGAACCAGACCCTGACGAACAGATGGGCTTCTGACCTGCAGAGAGGACTCCAGAGCCAAGCAGCATGCATGCAGGTCAGAAGACCATAAGTAAGGTGTGTGAGAGGTTCCGGGAAGCTAGGCCAGCCAAGGGGGTTCCTGGGCAAAGGTGACAGGACGACGTACATGCTGGAAAGGTTGGCTGATCAGCCAGATGAGTGTCAGGAATCCTCTTCCCTACCCCCTCGGAGCCTGAAATTCCTCCAAACAGGAGGCCAGGGGACAAGTTGGGCAGTCCCGGCCCCACTGTGTGCAACCACAAATTCACAGTCCTGTCCTCACTATAGCAACCAAGAGCCTCAAAGCTTAGCTCACAGCCATCAATATGTTATTGTCAAATAAGTGACTCTTGTGATTCCAAAAATAAGAGCATATGATCTGCCACAAAGACACATCCTTCAGAGGACAACAGGACAGAGTAAGAGCAGGACGGCGGCCCTGGGCAGGCCAGAATGGAGGGTCACCAAGGTCCCACTGGTGTCCTTCCCACTGTCTAGGGGCAGTATGACTCCCAGGAGTCTGTAGCAGCCCAGGAAAGTCCACAAGCCATTCTAAACAACAGTGCCGCCTTCTCGCCTCGGCCCTGCAGACTCTCAGGCTGTTTCCAAAGAGGCCCTTCAGGCCAGTGGGCAGCCCCCCTGTCCACCATTAACTCTTCCCTCTCTGGGAAGGCTCCAGAGGCCTTACTGAGACCACTACCACATTCCCGTCCCCCATTTCTGGGTGCCATTCTTCCTGCTTTACAGACAGAGGGAACAAGACTCGGCTTCCTAGGTCGCTTGGTAACTTGTCTTAGGGCAAGAGAAGCCCAGAGGCTATGAATATCTGTAACAGTGGGGCTGTGGGGCCCAAGGAGAGGCAGAAAGGCTTCCTGGAGGGATGGAGCAGAGGTTATCTACCCTAGACTTACCTGATTCCCAAATCCATGCTTTCTCTAGCCCCACAAATTAGAATACATCTAGAAAGGAGTAAGAGGTCAGCAGAACTGCAGACCTACAAGAAGTCCAAGACATGGGGCCTGGAAGAGGCAAAAAGTCAGACAGAATGGAGCCACTGTGACCCTGAAGGTGGGCTCTCTGCAGACCATGTGAATGGGAATGAGACCGGGTGGGGGATATGCGGGAAGGAACAAGAGGCTGTAAGCACCGATCATGTGTTTGAGAAGAGTGGCCAGGAAAGGAAGGAGGAAAATGCTTAGGCGTAGTGGGTTTGTGTGGGGGGGCTTTACTTTTTTGTTCAGTTATAAGTTTTTTTGGAAGAGTAAGAAGGGTATGAGAAATTGATAGTATCCAAAAACAGGACTGTTTTCCTGACCAAAGATCAGAATGGAATAATCACAGGCTCCTGGCAGAGGGTGAGGAGGGAGGAACTTACTTGGCAGGGTGCTCACCCAAGTGAGAAAGGCGGGTTTGAAACTGATATTTGAGGGAGAGGCAGGAAAAACCTTGACTAAAAAAGAGGAGTCAAATGCTGTGGAGACTGAGTAGATAAGGAAATGGAAGCACCGCCAGGATAGCAGCCTGGAAGCCTCTACAGGAAAGAGTAGGATTAAATCTCATGGCTCCGTATTACTCTGTAATATGGCTATCACAGAGAATAGCCAAAATTCAAATAATTGTATTTGATAAATACAACATCTATTACTATTGAGTATTTCCTAAGTGCAAGCTTACATGTATTACCTTTCTGCATGGCATTCAAATGAAATGAAACTGAAGTTTCAGGGAAATTAAGTTAATTTACTCAATTCATACAAGTTTGCATAACCAGAAAGTTGCAGTCGAAACTCAAACCCAAGTTTGTCCATTTCCTGAACCATCAGCCCTACTGAGTCTTCAGGCTGGCAGAGATGACCTCAGGGAACATATCTGGATGGAAAAGATGAATATCAATAAGAATTCCTTTCTGAAAGGCAGTAACCAACAGAAGCAGTAGAGAATGAACTTGGGACGTCTGGGAAGAGGTATATCTGAGTGGGGATTCATACCCTTGGGGACAGAGGTTGGGTGGTGAGTCACTGGACAGGAACTCATCATAGGAGAAGCTACAGGTTACAGGTTCTTGGCCCTTGAACACTGTGGATAGGGAAGATGTGGCTTTCCTAACATGGATCTCAAAGCTGGTCTAATAGAGGCAAGACAGAATAGTTTCTTCTACCATCTCCTGAGCAGTAAAAATCTCATGTACTATACTATAAAGCAGAGCTTCAGATTATTTCTTGAGTTTCTCAGTAGACAATTCGATCTCCCGAAGAATACAGACGGCAGCAAAAGAAAATCCCATCTTGCGCTGAATTCAGCTACTTCAAAAAGAACTAGTTGTGAAGTGGAAGGAAAGGAACTTTGGGGAAATGAGTTACTTCATATGAGCCAGGCAGATCATACATAAACCTGGACATTAAGAAGGCATATTAAAAAGCAGAGAAGATTTAGGCCAGAGACTGTAAAGAGAGGATAGCTTGAGACCAAAAAGTTCACAAAAGCAAAGTTGTGAAGACACAACCACAATCAATAGGCAGAAATAAGTAGAATAAGGAGAAAATGGACATGCTGGCATATGTATTAGTAGTTTTTCAGTCACTCGGAAATGGCAGTTGTATAGTGGTCAAGTTATTGAAGATCAGAGATGGATTTCCAAGGGACAGGCACAATGAGGGAGCTCTGGAACACAGGCAAGATTATGACATGATTCCTAGCTCTGAGTTGTATATAAAAGTGTCTCTCTCAGTACTTAAAACAGAGTAAGGACACAAAAAGTGTTCAAATCAGCTTGGGGAAGAACCAAGTGAAATTCTATAAATCGATTTTATTGTGTTGAATCTGATAAAAAGATATTGTCAGTATTACAATAGCCATCATTTATTAAGTGGATCCCACATGCTAGGCATCGTTTGAACTATTTTCCATGCATTTAATATTTACAATAACCCCAAGAACTAGGTGTTATTAATATCCATATTTTATCCTCATATGACGATAGAGTTGATTAACTTGTCCTGTAGAAGGTGGTTTACGGTCATTACTGTAAGTGAAAGTGTTACCTTCACCAAAGGCTGATTCTCTTTGAATGATATTCAGGAATCCTACTGGAAGGGATTTCATTATGGTGGTTTCTGTGTCTGTTACTGCATCATATGGATCCTGCTTTACTCATGGTGAGACACATATCCTGTTAGAAGAGAAATTCTGCTTCCCAGATTTGTTCTCATTCTTGAGTCAGTCGACTTTGATGCTGAGCTTCTATGCTGTAATTGTTCCTGGGGATCTGAACAGTGCAGCTGAGGCACAGTGGTCCTGGAGCAGGAAGACCTGGCATACAGGGCCTGCCCTAGAGCTTGGACAGGTCACCTGCCACCATGGAGACAGTCAGCAGCAAGCTGAGGTCAGGACTTTGGTTCATGGTTAGTTCTCTCTCTCAGATGGTTGAATGACTGTGCAAGTTAATGTCAGCAACACAACCCCACTGCTATGGGCTGGACTGTATCCCCCTAATTCATATGTTGAAGCCTTAACACCCAGTGTGACTATAATTGGAGTTTGGGCCTACAGGGAGGTCCTTAAGGTTAAATGAGGTCATAAGCGTGGAGCCTCATCCAATATAACTGATGTCTTTCTAAGAAGAGGAAGATAAATTAGAGATCTCTCTCTCCATACATGCACAGAGAAGAGGCCATGTGAAGACACAGCGAGAAGGCAGCCACCTACAAGCCCAGAAGAGAGGCAGGCCTCACTGATAATCAACTTGAATGGCACCTTGATCTTGGCCTTCCAGCCTCCTGAACAGTGAGAAGATAAATCTGTTGTTTGAACTATCCAGTCTCTGGTATTTTGTTATGGCAGCTCTAGATGATTAACACACCTGCCAAGTCTGCTTTCCTACCAGGTGGGGATTAATGATAATACATACTCATAGCCCCTGTCTGCACCTGTGGTCTAAGAAAGGCCATGTAAAAAGCTGAAGGTAGTGCCTTGTGCACAGTAAGAGCTTGATGATTTTCAGTTATGTTATTAATACTGAAATACAGTTCCTTCTCCAGTATCCTGGACATGACAGTCCTACTTCCCGCACAATAGTTATGGGGATGCAATGAGATGTGTTTCTTAAGTCTTCCTTCCCTGACAACAGTCCAACAGGAGACAGTGCACATACACACCTGGGGACAGGAGCGTGACAAGAAACGTCTACTGGAATGATTTTTGGTCTCATGTTTTATCTTAAAAACATATATGCATCTTGCACTTTAATTCATATATAGTCATGTTTGCTTTAATTCGTAAGATGTTTGCCGTTATTTATCAGGTAGACAACTTATGATCTAGACAGATAACTTGGTCTTGTACACCTCACCCACATGACCACTTCATTCAAATTTTAAGAAGGCCTTTGCAAGTCACAAAGAACTGTCCTGGTGTGAGGATTTAGTTATTATTTTTGAAGAATCAACATTGCAATTAATTAATTTGGGGGGACCCATAAGGTGTGTTTCATATTACTAATTAACTAACTGAACCAACCACTGTTAGTGAGCTTCTACTATGTGCCAGCAGAGCAACCACACAGATCCATTCCCAGCCTTCCATTAGCTTACAGTCAGGCAGGCGGGTGGACACCAAACACACAGTCCAATAACTAACTGTTAAGAGTTATGGCACATCATGACAAAAGCTGTGAAGGAAGAATGCTAGGAAAGCCTGCAGCAGCAAGGGAGATGGTAAGAGCCCTATAACATTCTGAGTATGAACAGATTCCTGGGAAGTCCAGATTCCTAAGGAGAATGCTCTGGAGGCAGCCTCCTGAAGTGAGGTGTCAATTATTACGCTTTTAAAGCTCAGTTATTGTCACCCTTGGTTTGTCTAAGGAGGATATTGTTTCCACAAGTCTGGGAAGGCTAGGTATGAATTTTTATACTGGGGACCAGACAGGGTGGTATTTGACAACTTTCAGGGAGGTGACGGACTTGGGGACAGTGCTCTTTGCCTTAGATGTACGGTATGATGTTGGAGGTGGGAAAGTAGGCTTGAGGGACATTAGAGGTGCCTCCTTTCTCTTCCTGTTTTTCTTCCCTAGTGAGCATGTATGCACTTTGCAGACTTGTCCAGGAGTCACTTAACACATAAGAACTGCTTGACAGATCACAGTCTTAGTACCCGAACAGCCAAACAGAAGAAGCCCCATCCATTTCCTGCCTGCCCTTTCACGCCCTGAAAGGAGGAGGTGTTTGCAGTATTTTGTTGGGAGTGGGGGGGGAGGGACGTTGTCGCCAACATATTGGACTGGAAGCCAGGGGTTCCCTACAGAACTCCTGCCGCCTGGCTTTGCCTGTACTAGGAGTGCAGGGAAGCTTATGCCAAATCCCGCTCATGTGCTCATCCCTGTCACCAGCCCTCCTGTAACTTCCACATCCCCGGTCAGTGCGTGTTTCCTTCCTGGGGGCCTCAGCACAGCAGAGAGGCAGATGGAAGAAAGGTGTAAAATTAATGTAGGGAGGGGGAGGGACTTTCACAACATTTGGCAACAATGCTTCAGTATGTTGGCACAGCACTCTACAACTTACAAGTACATTCACACCTGCTTTCTGTCTGGCTCTCAGAGGTGGGCGCTGATCCCCAGCCTTAGATTCTGCCTCCCATTTCTTTACAGACACATGCCCTTTGAGATGTCTAGGTCTTTTCTAGACCACGGTCCCAGAGGAAGAATGAATTCTTTCCTCATGTCAATTCCAATTTCTGCAAGCCCTCACCACTTCTGTGAAACTTCTATCAAACACATTTCTGAAAGAGTAGGGGCAGGAAGGGGCTGCAGAGACTATCTAATCCAACTTAGTCATTAGCACAAAGAAGAAAAGTGACTGAGCTAAGGCCCCACAGCCTGTCAGGAACCCAGCAGGGCTCAGACACCTGAAGGTAGACATGCACACATACACTGCCCCCATTCTCCCAATGCCTTACATAGCTGCAAACTTCGCCCTCCTGGGGCTTCTCATGGGCGCACAGTGGGTGCTTCCTAAGTCGGGGTGTTTGGGAGTGTAACCTGTCAACCTTATTTTACCCTTCCTGAGGGGAATGGGGTGGGAGGAGCTCGCCATTTTCAGGGATCCTGTAGGGAATTCTTTTACAAAATGAAGACTCTAGTATGAAAACTGGTTTTGCACCCAAGAGGCGACTCAGTCCTGGGACTGAGGGACTGATACACACGCGGGCTGCCCTAGCAGGAGGCACCTGTAAACACAGCATCCGGTCTTCCAAACCCTGATCGCGCGACCCCTCTGAACGCTGCTCAGCCCCCACCCCACTGCCACCTCTCCCCTCCACCTCCACCTCTCCAGACGGTTTTCCCAAGGTGGGCTGAGGTCTTAAACGTCTGTTTGCTGAACAGTAAGTTAAGAATCTTACTTCTTAACTTCCTGGGTGTTAAAATGCAATCTTATCTTTAAGATGGGATCCATTCTGCCTTTTACTATATATTGTTTGTGGCTGGGCTTACTTGCTATATTAATTGCCCAGGTTATATATTACTTGATTAGGGGCTGGAGGAGGAAGAGCAGCATCTAGGCAAAGTTAAAGATAAACTGGGACTTTTAGCAGGCTAAAGTAAATTTTACAATAGCCTCATTTAATTGACACAATGCAGACATGGGCTACGCTGAGGTATTTTCTTATCTGGGGGATGTTCAAACATTCCAGGCCAGGTTACTCCTGGCTTTTTAGTTTTAACTAATCTCCACGGAAGAATGCTTATACGACCAGTTTGATATTTTACTTTAGAGAATTAATGTGACTCTGACTCTGCTGAATTGTTTAATACGGAGTTTTGGTAAGGGTCTTTTTCCAGAGGCCCCCACCCTACTCTGACTACACCCATGGTCCCTGTCTCAGAATCCCTGTGGCTAGTTATAAGTTAGTTACTCAGCTGCAGATTTCAAACCTAAATGACAGAAAGATACTAATTTCTAAATACAAGAAAATGCACTGTCAGTTCCCAGATCAAAGTAAAGAAACTTCGTTACCAAATAAAAATTACAAGAGATACCTAATGAAAGAGATTTTAATTTTAAAGGCGCTGCTTCCGGGCGGCCTCTCCCCGGGCGCGGGTCACACTTGAATTTCAGCCGGCCCGGCCCTCGCCGAAAAAACCCACACACGGCAAAACGCCCGCCGGCCTCCCCGTCTGCGCGGCCCCGGCCCGGGCGGCGGGAGCAGGACGGGGGCGCGACCCCGGGCCGAGCGGACGCGCGCCGCGGGACCGAGCAGCCACCCTCACAACCCGGGCCGGGACGGAGGAGCGGCGGCTCCGGCGGGCCCCTCCCCCCTGCCACGGCGAACTTGCACTGGGCGCACCTGCACCGCACCCTCCCTCCACGGGCGGCCCCTCCGGCGGAGCGCGTCAACTCCCGGCCCCGGCCGGACCCCACGAGCCCACCACCCACGTCGGCCCCTTCCCGGCCCCGTGGGCCACGCGCTGCCCGCCGAGCCAACTGCACGGCCGCCCCCTCGTCCGGCTCCACCGCGCCCCGCGGCCACGTACCTTCCAGCCCGCAGGGCTGTCGCCGTCGCCTTCACCCCTGAAGTAGGGCCCGCTCTGGACCCTCCACTGCAGATCTGCGACAGCGGGAGCCGCTTCTCGGCCGAGCTCTCTGAAGTCCGTCCGGGGCAGCGGCTCCAAGTCCGGGTCGAGCGCAGCCCTCCGCCCGCCGCGGGAGACCCGAGAAAGGCGAGTACCGCACCGGGAGCCCAGCGGGCGCGAGGCGGCGATCCGAGAACGGGGCACGAGGTCGGTGCCGCTCCCGCATGCGCGCCGGGAGGATGGCGCAGCCGAGCACGGCGCGGGTCCATCAACATCTGGTCTTCGCAGGGCCCGCTGCGCGGACAGGACGGCACGAGACGCTCCTGCCCGGGCCAGCGGACGAAAGCACGGAGAGAGCAGCCGAAGCTGCCTCGCCCGCTGCGCTCGAGACGCTACTGACTTGAATATAGCGGTAGCGGAGGCTACAGCTACTACGCAGCCGCAGGACTTACGCGCCTGCGACCAATGACTGTCCGCCCCCGACTGACGGCCCTTTCTACCAATGAGCGCGAGGCGCCGCGGCGCAGGCCCGCCTCCGACTGACGGCCCTCACAGCCAATGAGCGCGCGGCGCCGCGGCGCTGGAAGACAGGTGTGTCTATTCCCTACTGCTACCTTGGCCAACCCTCCCTTCCAGGACCCACCGAGACCTGGGGACCCCTGTGAATCAGGCACTCAGGGGCTGCGATTTCCTTGTGCGGTTCCAGCCTTGCTCTAAATAACACCACACATTACCAGGCAGGAAGACAGGCCCTTCTACCTACCACGTGGTATGAACTCCATTAACATCTGCTCTGACCTGCGCTGATTCCATCGTTAGCCGTACATACATCTCAAAATCTCCCTAATGACAAAAAGCAGTAATGGGCGTCTGCTGTGCTTGTTTATTGAGTCGTAAATGAGCCAGTGGGACAATGTTTCTTCCCATCCAGCCCCCAGCTAAGTAATGGCCAGGAACTGGAAGAAGGGCAAGATGCACCAGACAGTAGCTCAAAGCGTTGGCTCTTCTAAGCACAACTGATTAAAAGGCAAAAATATTGACATGCACATACTGTTTTCCATTACCTTAAAAAAATCTCAGTAATTACTTCTCCATCATCATTTTGGGAGAATGTTAACAACATTGATCTTTGATCCTTTAACTATGGTAAGCCCTGATAGGAGGATCCTAGGGGCTGGCTCCTCCCCACCTCCGCTCCTCTACTCAGACCGGCCTCCCTGCCTCACCTGTGTCGGGCTTCCCTCTGCGGTCCCCACTCCCCAAGGCCGTTCCAGCTCAGCAGGGATCCCCTGACCTGAACTCCTTTCATGTCTTATATTTTAGCAAATGCTGACTTTTTGTGAAAGAGAAATTTGAGAAGAAAACACACCCATAATTCTTTTACTGTACAAATTCGTGCTCCCATTTGCACACATCCACTACCATTTTCATTACTAATGTGGACGTTTTACGTGGTCTCTCCCTAGTGCACATATCAAATTGTTTTCATATCTACTCGGCACTATTTTCTCAAGATCTAGGTCTCTGAAAACGACCACTGTATGAACTGCATCATATCCCAGCACCCTTGGAGCCATCATTCATCTTCCATCCCACAGGTGCAGACATGGTTCTTCTCCCCCCATGTGAGCACTCACAGGTAAAGCCACCAGGGTCTCCAGGACCTCTTGTTGTTATTACTAAGCTTTCCTTTGTTTCTACAGTTGATTTCCTCGTGGGGTCCATGGGGATGAATAGCTTTGTGGGTCTTGATTCCCAAGGAGGCCATGCAGATCTGCCATGACACCTGTGGCACCTGGGTGGGTTTCCCAAGGACAGAGTTGGACGGAGCCAGGTGACAGGCTCACAACAGGTGACTCGCAGGGCTCTGTGTCGGATAGGGTCCCCTCCCTTGTGCGTGGCCAGGCCCTGGGGACTGAGTTCTAATAGGCGGGTGACAGGACAACGGCTCTTCCTGGGGCATTCCATGTCTCTCTCCCACCCTCCGCTGCTCCGGGGCCACTGCAGCTCCTTTGTCAGGCTGTGTGACAGACAGCGAGTCTCAGAGTGCTGGCACGAGCCACTAGCCTCCCTGCCTCAGGCCTCTGACCATGCAGCCCACTGAGAATCTACCATCTGGGGCCTGATGCACATCCCTGTTCCTCATGGCCCATGACTTCCTAGTTCTCTGTGTCCCAGACTCAGGGCAGGCCAGGCTCCTCAAAGGCCTTCTAGGATGGCTGCTTAGTGAGCTTAGGGTCAGGGAACCAGATGCAAGGCCACCGTGAGCCCCAGAGGATTACTCCCAGGGGCCCACAGTGCTGCCAAGGGTGGCCAGGAGCTGGTGGGTGTGGGATCTGCGGGCAGGCTTGCCCCCAGTGGGTCACTGGCCATCCTGCTGCTGTGCCCCTCCCATCTGCTTTCCAAGGGTCCAGAAACTTGGCTCTGCCTGGAGCCACACGATAGCTTTGAGACCTAGTAGGGGGAAGAGAAGAGGTGCTTGGTGGAGACAGCCCTTTCCTGAGCCGTACTCCAGTGACCTGGGACCCGCCCAGGTGGTTCTGAGCCAGGCAGGAAGAGCCCTGCAGTTCTGTCCTCTCCGTTATTCATCTCCGTGCAGCGGCTCCAGGTGGGGGCTGACGCCCAGCCTCATGCGGTGGGAGGAGCCGGGGTCTGGCTGGGGCCTCCAGACCCATCCAGAGAAGTCCTGTTCCTCCGGGCCTGGGGACATGGCATGTACATACATATATAGTTCACATGTACACACACACATATGCACAAAAGAGACTCCCAGGTGTGTCCCTCATCTCTCAGCTCTCCCCCCACAGGGCTCATCCTAGCTTCTTTGTGCAGGGGTCATGTCTAAGTTCTGAGCTCTCCGAGTATGCTCCAGAAGGCACCTTAAGGAGCTGGGGCACCCGTCGGGGCAGTCCTGTTCCTTCCCCCTGAAATCAGGCTCTCTGCAGCCAGGTCTCCCTTCTGGGCCTGCATTTCAGAAGGACCAGTGCCCACTGTTCTGAGGCCTCTCTCCATGTGTGACCCTGGCATGTGCCTGCCCTGGCTTGCCTTAGTTTACCCACTGGTGCAGTGAGCAGGTGAATCAGAGCATCGCCAGGGGCTACTGTAGCCTTGCTGGTGGAGGACTTAATGCCGCATTGCCCCAGTCCTGGCCAGTTCTCCCCACATCCTGCAGTTTTCTGACAGTGGGGGGCATGTAGCACTTGAAGTGTTGTCACATCCTGCTATTTTTGCAAGAGGCCTGAACACAGTTGTTAAAAATAGAAATAATGAGGGAAAACAGCCACTTCTGACCTTGAGTCATGAGGCAAGGACAGGATCCCAGTATCCTCTCTGGCTCCTGATGATAAATGATCATCGCACTGTGTCTGTCCTTAGCTAATTTATCCTTGGCCCAGAGAGAAGTTTCTGCATTTTTTTTTTTAGAAAGCTGGGAGTTTCTCAAAGCCTAACAGCTTCACCTGCTCTATTCTGTGTGTTCTTTGCTGGAATGCCATGAGGAGCCTGTTCCCTCTGCTCTGGGGCATTGCCAGAAGCCAGCATGGTCTGGCAGACCTGAATGTGCTGGGGTGATGCCCCTGCTCCTTCAGTTGTGTCTGGCACCCTGCAAAGGGGCCCAGGAGGCAGGGCCTTCAGCACCCTCGGGGAGACTGCGTCAGAAGAGCTGCCAGGGCAGGGTACATGGTGTTCCAGGCCCCCATCCTCTGGCTACTGTGTGTACAGTGTCTCTTGAAGATGCAGAAGTCCGCACCTAAAAAGCCCTTACCATCTGCCCCAGGTGGCTCCTCCTGAATCCAGGAGGATTCAGGTGTTGGTGTCTCTTTTAACTCCCCACACACACACTGCCACTCTCTGCGCTGTGCTGTCGCTCTTCTGATCAAGAGGAACCCCAAGTGCCCAGGACCCTCAGAGTGTGGAGGAGGTCATCAGAGAGGCTGGCACCCACTTCCAAGGCACCCAGAAGTGAGGGCAACACTGCCTCCCCTGGCCTTGGGCTCATGGTCTGCACTGATATCAGCTTCAATTTTTAAATTCCAGGTTGAGCTCACAATGGTGCCTTCTGTCTTCAGAGTGCTAACCCAGGAGAGACTCAGGAGGAGACAGACTAAGACTCTCCTGGAAGTTACAGGGAATGCATGCACAGCTGGGCAGCAAGAGGTATGTCCCTGGTCCACAGGGGTGCCTGGCCCGTGTTAGCGCCCCAGTGTGTTTGGAGAGGGGGCAGGTTAGCCTTTTGTTCTTTATAGTTTACTTCCAAGGGAGGTTTTGGGTCCATGACAGGAGCTACCTAAACAGTTGCTTCTGCCCATCTGCTGTGTCTGCTGGGACATGGACATGGATGTCAGCCTGCTGTCATACCTGCCTTGCATTTGTGTCCATTCACAGTTCTCAGTGTAGTTCCTGCTGGTGCAAAGAGTGGGTGTGGAGCTGTACATATATGTGAGTACACAAACAAGTGCATGCACATATATGTTGACATACATGCACACGTGTGTGACATACATGCATGTGTGTACCTACCTATCTCCTGTGTGCACATAGGCACATGCCAGGTGTGGAAAGGCATGTGCAGATGTGTGTGTACATCTGCCCAGCCACTCAGTAACACTCTGCCCTAATTCCCTGGGGCCTTGCAGTTGACAGCTGGCTGGTAAGCCCTGGTGAGCCTGTCCTTGGCTGGCTCGTCCTGCTGCTATGACAGAGTAGCTCTTATACTAGATGAGTAGGAGCTGAACTGCCTACTGGGGATTCCCAGGGTTTCTTCTGGTCCACCAGGAAGATGACAGCATCGAGACAACCTCATACAACAGTGATGCCTAACATTTGCATAATCTTTCATGTAATTCAAAATAATGTAAAAATAGCGCAGAAGATTAAAGGGCTAGCCCAAAGTCACACAGCAACTCAGCAATACAGCTGCTCCCAGGAAGCCTGCCCTCACTGCACAATTTAACTGGCCAGCTTTCAGAGAACTTGTGACTCCGACAGAGGCCCAGGGAAACACATCCTGTGCCAGTGAATTCCTCCATGTTCCAGAAAATGATGCACAGCTGTAGACTCAGCAGCTTCCCAGGTAGGGTATAACATGCACCCCCAGAGCCCGAGGGTGGGTGACCTGGCTGCCAGTGGGCTCGAGGGATAAGGGGAGGTTAGAGGGCCCAGGGGTCTTGCTTTGAAACCAGCATCAGCCACTCAAGATGGACAGGAAGGTGGTGCCAGGTGGGTTCAGAGGAAGACAAAAGCCTGCAGTCCTTGTGGGGCTGAGAGTCTGTGACGTGACCCCAGTGAAAACTGCTCTGTGCTTTGTGCCCGGCCAACCCTCCTGTCTGACTCCACAACCACCACGCCAGAACAGCACATCGAGAGCACACACGACCACACGCGCCTGGGCCCAGCCAGCCTCATGGGCAGTGCCCAGTGCTCTGTCTCCACTGGGCTCTCTGGGAGGGCCGCTCCCTGAGGGCTCACAGGCAGACGTGGTCCAAGGGAGGGTGGGCCTGAGTGGCCTTCAGCAGCATGGGCTGGGTACTCCCGGGAGTGTCCAGGGCCTGACACTGTCACCACGTTAGCTCCTGCCTTTCCTCCTCGGGACAGGGAGGCCCCACCTGAGGCCCTACGGCTACTAGACACCCCTGCTATGCTGCCTTCACTGGTTTCCTCACTTTCAAAACCTCTCCACTTCCAGAGCACAGCCCAGCCACCCTTCACGGGCTCCTCTAACGTGGCCATGCCTCCCATGGGCAGGAACCCTGTTCTGAGCACCTTTGGGCATGCCACACTTCACACACCTGCTCTCCAGGCCTGCTTAGCTTGTCATTTCCTCCTGTGCCCTAAAGAGGAAACTGAAACTTTGTGCCACAGAGCTGAGCTGTAGGGTCTGGGGTCCCCTTACTGCCCAGGACTCCAGGTAGCCTCAGAGAAATGCCAAGATTGGCTGTCCCACAGGCCACGCACCTGTTCCCTCCATCCATCCACGGCAGAACCTGCAGCACCAGGCCAGTACAGGCTGGCACATAGGTGGCAGCAGAGGGATGTGAGGAGAGCCCTGGCAGAGGGGCAGTGGGCACACGGGCACACGCCTGGGTGTGAATCCCAGCAGCAGCAGCATGCACAGATTTTAAAAACGGGCAGATTTGTTGGGATGAAACCCCCACATTGCTCCTCACTGTAACTGTGAAGATTCTGAGGATGGGGGGCCAATGCTCTTCCCCTCCGCAAAGGTCAGCCAGTGAAGAAGGGTCTGCCACTCACCCTCCTCATCGCCTGGACCCACCTTGTGGTGTCTCTGCTTCCACACCTCCTGCTGGGGATGGGGCCCACCTGTGGGTGTCGTGGTGATGAAATGCAGTGGGGGACTCCTCGCACCAACACTCAGCATGTGCTCGGTTGCACTAACTCCTGGGTCCCCAAGTCCCCGGCCTCCATGACCCTGGCCCCCACAGTCCCTCTGCCGGCACCTTTCCGAGGCTTGAGCCCTTCTCCAGCACTGCTGGTCTCAGCTCCCTTGTGAAGAGGCCAGGCCAAACCACGCCCAAGTGAAGATGGTGGGCCACCCGAACAGTCAGAGAGAGTGGGGAGGCAGGAGCAAGAGGAGCAGGGAAAATCAGGCCCTGCAGGGAGGGGTCCCAGGAGCAGGGGCACTAGAGAGGTCTTGAGGCATGTGTAGGAGCTCACAGGAAGAGGGCCAGTGTGTCCCCAAGAGGACTGGGTCTGCTTTGGCATCCTACCAGGATGCTTTCCCGAAGCTCTTGCACCAGTAGTTCAGCAAATTCACCCTTTATGATTTTTCTATTTCTAGTGGCCAGAGCTACAGGGTTGTTAGGCTTTCAGAAATATGGTGCTTTAAAGCCCATGTGCCAGATCAGTGTCCTCCAGAGAGCAGGCCTGTCTGTGTGGACGAGGGAGATCCTGGCTGTGGTGCTGAGAGGGCCCAGCCATACGGGAAATGCCACCCCCAGCCCACCCCAGGGAGGGAAGGGGCAGGGAGAGAAGTAGGACAGACCCCCAGGTCAGGGGCAAACCCAAATGGCCCGAAGAGCCCCCCTGAGCACACTGTCCCTCTTTACTCTGCTGAGGCCCCGCAGAGCCCTGAGTCAGCAGCACTGGGAAGGCCCCAGCTCCAATGCCTGCATGTGGGTGCCCTTGAGCAGCCGAGGCCCTGGGTTTCTGAGGAGCAGGCACAGCTCTTGATATGAGACCCAGAGTGAGCAGGGTTTGACCTGGAAAACCACTGCTGCTGACACATGCAGCACCCTGGGCCCGAGGGACCTCATGCTTGACTGGTGGCCCCCTCCCTGGCCTTGGTGGTCTCTGGGGGTTCCAGGGTGGTCTCCTCACCACAGCAGGAGTGGCCAGAGGCTTGCAGATGGTGCAGGGTGGGCGACTGTCCCTTTCCTGGGTGGGGCACCGGCAGGGGTGTGGGGCGGCAGGGTGGGGGTGTGGCCCGCAGTGCTCTCATCCTGCAGGAGACTCCTCTGGGGTGCCCTCTGCATTCTCCCTCTGACTCCCAGCCTCCCTGTTACCCTGTCCTGCTGTCCTGGGTCTGGGTGCTTCCGTCCCTCATGCTGTTTACATAGTGGGTGATCAGGATGCGGCCAGTCAGGCAGGGCCAGTCCCCTTCTAATTTATGGTGGATTTGGGCCCTGGGATGAGATTTGACCCCAGAACATTTCCTGCACCACTTCTACAACAGACTGAGGACTCGTGTCCCCCAAAGCAGATCCTGAAGCCTGACGGGGGGGCCATTGGGAAGTGCCTGAGTCGGGACGGTGGAGCCTCCGTGAGTGGGATCGGTGCCCTTGCGTGAGAGCCCAGAGAGCTCTTTTGTCCCTTGGGCCATATGAGGACACAGTGAGCAGACAGCCCTCTAGTGACCAGGCCCCAGGCCCCAACCAGACACCAGATCTGCCGTATATCAGATGCCCAGCCTCCCAACTGAGAAGTGAACACTGGCTGTTCAGACCGCCCTGCCTCTGGTGTTTGAAATCAGCCATGACCCCACACTCCCTTTGTTCTCTGTCCAGCAACACCAGAATGCCCGTGCACTGGGCTCGCCAGTGGGCTGGGCCCTGGGCCCTGGTCTGCTATCCTGCCCGGCCCCCTCTGGGGCCTCCATGGTCAGGGGCAACATTAGAGTCCAAACGCCCCTTGGGTGCCTGGGTTTGAAAGCTCCAGGACCCAGAGGACCTGCCCGGGAGTTAGGGAATCAGCGCACCCCAGAACAGCCCTGGCCTCTGTGCCCTGTCGTGTTGGCTCTGTGTGGGCCCTGAGCCCACAGCAAGGACAACTCCGGAGCCCAGGGGCAGCTGTCTGGGCAGGCCGTGCCCACCACGGGCGACACGGGCCATCCTGGAACACAGAGGAACATGGGCAGGGCCGGGAATGCAGCCCTGGAGGAGGAGGGCCTGGAAGCCAAAGTGGAATGTTCTAGAAAGTTACCCTTGCTTTGGCGTTACTGTGGGCACCCAGTGTATTTCCATCCTTTGACTCCTACTTCTCCACTTCTCATTATGACATATTTATAGTCCAAATTGCTGAGACCTCTGAAAATATCCAAATCTTCACACCCGTGTTCTCACCTGAGGGGCCAAGCTAAGAAGAGAGAAGTGAGGGCAGGGACTCAGGAATAGACCACGGAAGGAGGGGCATGTTCCAGGGGAGGTCAAAGGCAGCCTGGGGCCCCCATCTCCATGGGGCCCCCTGAGGTCTGGGGCTAGTAAGGACTCAGTGTCCCCGCAGCCTGTGTATGTGCTTGGGGTGGTCCTCCCTGGCTCTGCTGAGGCAGTGAAGACACGGCAACGGTGGGGAGCAGGGGCCCCAGCGACCTGGAGCACACTCTGCTCAGAGTGAGAGACACCACCTGGCCATGGGGTGGGGAGGCTGACTTGGGAGGCTCAGGGCTAGGGCGTCAGTGTGACGTGGGACCCGTGGGGCCCTGGAGAAATCCAAGCTGGCCCCAGTGCTGACGGGCTCTTCCTGGCCCAGATAGACTGCTGCTCCCCCCGGACAGCCTCCTTTCACGGCAGCACTGGTGGTGGCTCCTGAGGGAAGGAGCCAGTCCTTAGAGTGCCCTGGGCACCAAGACCCCCAAACCCAGCCTGTGCCCCCTGCTCCTCTCAGGCCAGAACCCAGGATCACCACAGCAGGTGAGGGCAGACTGGGGCTTCTGGGCTGGGCCTTGACTCATCCCATCCCCTGCTCCTCACCTCATGCGGCGAGACCTGCTCATAAGGCACTGGATCGGCCCTGTCCCTGGGCTTCTTCCTAGATTTCTGGTGTCACCAAAGCAGCCCAGATCCTCTGTGGCCACCATATGGGGAGCCCCACTCAAGGCCAGATATACAGGCTCTGACTACATGCACCACTCAGGTGCTCACGTCTACAGGAGACTGCCAGTCCTGTTCCCACAAATGACAATGCCAAGATGTGATAAAAGCCACCTGTCAATCATAGAATTCAACGTCGCCTTTCTGTAAAGCCATAAGCCATCTGGGCCTCAGCCAAGAAATGGCCTATAAAATCCTGAGTAATGACCTTTCCAATATAAAGAATATTTTAGGCAGCTGTTTCCAGGATTTATCTGTGTGAGTAATTTTATGCCCCAACCTATTACGTGCTCAGTGTCTGATGCCCTGTTCAGCAGCTCCTACACATTTTATTAATTCACATCTTCATTTGGGCATTATAAATATAAATACAGGTAGAATAGAACATAGTGCAGGGAAGACTCAATGTGGAATTCATTTTGTGTCATCTTATGGATTCCTTGCATTGCTTGTACTGAATGTGATTAAGGCACAAAGTAAGCTAGGCCACTTGTAATAAAACCTAGATTAAGCATGGAAATGGGTTGGTTCCAACTTGGGGGTGATAGAAGGACTCCCTCACCATTGCCCGTTCTGTTCGGAACAGTAGGTGACGAGTGACAGGTTTTGCCTAGGTTCTATGTCCCTATCCAGTGTATCCGTAGTTCCAGGTTATCACATCCTCTTTACCTTACCTTTATAATTTTGAGATTGCAGGGTACAAATGAGGAGTTGAAATGAAGCAAAATGCAGTGGTATTTTGTTCCCTCTGATTTTTCAACAAACCTAAGTAGATAAAAGATTTCATTAAATTTGTTTTTCTTCTATATATGATACTTCATGCTGAGAAAAACAAATGAACTTGATAAAGGCTTTCCAAGAAGCCTATCTTACATGCAGAGAGAATGATGGGAAACTGTCCTTAAATTGTGTTATTAATCTGTATATGTCTGTCTGCTTACTACACATCTACATACATCCTGGGTAACTATGCCTATTTAGCCTGAACTATCTCTTCAAACATTAATTTATAAACTTCAATCAGTAGGGAATGCCCCTCTGTTCTGTTTTGTTTTTTTCTGGCTTATCAATATTTTATTTAATGGTTCATACTTTTTTGTCTTATCTGAAAAATCATTTTTTAAATTTTGGTATCATTAATCTACAATTACATGAGCAACATTATGGTTACTAGACTCCCCCTCCCATACTCAAGTACCCACCCCATACCCCATTACAGCCACTATCCATCAGTGTAGTAAGATGCTACAGAATCACTACTTGTCTTCTCTGTGTTATACTCCTTTCCCAGTGCACTGCCACCCCTGCTGCCACACCCCCTACAATTTGTGTGTGAATCGTAATGCCCCCTTTTCCCACGTATCCTTCCCTTTCCTCCCATCCTCCCCATTCCCTTTCCCTTTGGTAACTGTGAACCCACTCTTGGGTTCTGTGAGTCTGCTGCTGTTTTGTTCCTTCAGTTTTTGCTTTGTTCCTACACTCCACAGATGAGTGAAATTATTTGATGCTTGTCTTTCTCCATCCTGCTTATTTCACTGAGCATAATACCCTCTAGCTCCATCCATATTGTTGCAAATGGTAGGATTTGTTTTCTTTTTTTGTTGTTGTTTGTTTTTTTATTTTATTTGGTGTCATTAATCTACAATTATATGAGGAACATTATGTTTACTCGATTCCCCCCATCACCAAGTCCCCCCACAAACCCCATTAGGGTCACTATCCATCAGCGTAGTAAGATGATGTAGAACCATGACTTGTCTTCTCTGTGTTGCACAGCCCTCCCAGTGCCCCCACCACCACATTATACATGATAATCATAATGCCCCCTTTCTTCCCCTCCCTTATCCCTCCCTTTCCACCCATCCTCCCCAGTCCCTTTCCCTTTGGTAACTGTTAGTCCATTCTTGGGTTCTGTGATTCTGCTGCTGTTTTGTTCCTTCAGTTTTTGCTTTGTTCTTATACTCCACATATGAGTAAAATCATTTGGTACTTGTCTTTCTCCACCTGGCTAATTTCACTGAGCATAATACCCTCTAGCTCCTTCCATGCTGTTACAAATGGTAGGATTTGTTTTCTTCTTATGGCTAAATAATATTCCATTGTGTGCATGTACCACATCTTCTTTATCCATTCATCTACTGATGGGCACTTAGGTTGCCTCCATTTCTTGGCTATTGTAAATAGTGCTGCTATAAACAAAGAGGTGCATATGTCTTTTTCAAACTGGTCTCCTGCATTCTTAGGGTGAATTCCAAGGAGTGGAATTCCTGGGTCAAATGGTATTTCTATTTTGAGTTTTTTGAGGAACCTCCATAATGCTTTCCACAATGGTTGAACTAATTCACATTCCCACCAGCAGTGTCAGAGTGTTCCCCTTTCTCCACATCCTCGCCAACATTTGTTCTTGTTTGTCTTCTGGATGGTGGCCATCCTGACTGCTGTGAGGTGATATCTCAGGGTGGTT
The DNA here is from genome assembly GCF_040802235.1 of Manis javanica. Classification (NCBI taxonomy): domain Eukaryota; kingdom Metazoa; phylum Chordata; class Mammalia; order Pholidota; family Manidae; genus Manis; species Manis javanica. The sequence goes on from NC_133168.1 coordinate 20,959,481, forward strand.
TTAATTTGCATTCTCTAATGATTAGCAATGTGGAGCATCTTTTCATGTGCCTGTTGGCCATCTGAATTTCTTCTTTGGAGAAGTGTCTGTTCAGCTCCTCTGCCCATTTTTTAACTGGATTATTTGCTTTTTGTTTGTTGAGGTGTGTGAGTTATTTATATATTTTGGATGTCCACCCTTTATCCGATATGCCATTTATGAATATATTCTCCAATACTGTAGGATGTCTTTTTATTCTACTGATGGTTTCCTTTGATGTACAGATGCTTTTCAGCTTGATATAGTCCCACTTGTTCATTTTTGCTTTTGTTTCCCTTGCCTGGGGAGATATGTTCATGAAGAAGTTGCTCATGTTTATGTCCAAGAGATTTTTGCCTATGTTTTTTTCCAAGAGTTTTATGGTTTCATGACTTACATGTAGGTCTTTGATCCATTTTGAATTTACTTTTGTGTATGGGGTTAGACAATAATCCAGTTTCATTCTCTTACATGTAGCTGTCCAGTTTTGCTAACATCAACTGTTGAAGAGGCTGTCATTTCCACATTGTATATCCATAACTCCTGTACCATATATTAATTGACCATATATGTTTGGGGTAATATCTGGACTCTCTATTCTATTCCACTGGTTAGTGGGTCTGTTCTTGTGCCAGTACCAAATTGTCTTGATTACTGTGGCTTTGTAGTAGAGCTTGACATTGGGAAGCCAGATACCCTCTGCTTAACTCTTCCTTCTCAGGATTGCTTTGGCTATTCGGGTTTTTTTTGTGGTTCCATATGAATATTAGAACTATTTGTTCCAGTGCATTGAAGAATGCTGTTGGTATTTTGATAGGGATTGCATTGTATCTGTATATTGCTTTAGGTAGGATGGCCATTTTGACAATATTAATTCTTTCTAGCCAAGAGCATGGGATTAGTTTCCATTTCTTAGTGTCCTCTTTAATTTCTCTTAAGAATGTCTTGTAGTTTTCAGAGTATAAGTCTTTCACTTTCTTGGTTAGGTTTATTCCTAGGCATTTTATTCTTTTTGATGCAATTGTGAATGGAACTGTTTTCCTGATTTCTCTTTCTGCTAGTTCATTGTTAGTGTAGAGAAAAGCAACAGATTTCTCTGTATTAATTTTCCATCCTTCAACTTTGCTGAATTCAGATATTAGTTCTAGTAGTTTTGGAGTGGATTCTTTAGCATTTTTTATGTACAATATCATGATATCTGCATATAGTGACAGTTTGACTTCTTCTTTACCAATCTTGGTTTCTTGTATTTCTTTGTTTTGTCTTATTGCTATGACTAGGACCTCAAGTACTATATTGACTAACAGTGGGGAGAGTGGGCATCCCTATCTTGTTCCCAATCTTAGGTGAAAAGCTTTCAGCTTCTCTCTGTTAAGTCTGATGTTGGCTGTGGGTTTGTCATATATGGCATTTATTATGTTGAGGTACTTGCCCTCTATACCCGTTTTGTTGAGAGTTTTTATCATGAATGGATGTTGAGTTTTGTCTAATGCTTTTTCAGTGTTTATGGAGATGAACATGTTTTTTTTTGTCCTTCATTTTGTTTATGTGGTGGATGATGTTGATGGATTTCAAATGATGTGCCATCCTTGCATCCCTGGGATGAATCCCACTTGATCATTGTGTATGATCCTCTTGATATATTTTTGAATTTGGTTTGCTACTATTTTGTTGAGTATTTTTGCATCTATGTTCATCAGGGATATTGGTCTGTAATTTTCTTTTTTTGTGGTGTTTCTGCCTGGTTTCAGTATTAGAGTTATGCTGGCCTCATAGAATGAGTTTGCATGTATTCCCTCCTCTTCTATTTTTTGGAAAACTTTAAGGAGAATAGGTATTATGTCTTCTCTATGTGTCTGATAAAATTCAGAGTTGAATCCCTCTGGCCTGGGAGTTTTGTTCTTGGGTAGTTTTTTGATTACCGATTCAATTTTGTTGCTGGTAATTGGTCTTTTTAGATTTTCTGTTTCTTCCTTGTTCAGTCTTGGAAGGTTGTATTTTTCTAGGAAGTTGTCCATTTCTTCTAGGTTATCCAGGTTGTTAGCATATATGTTTTCATAGTATTCTCTAATAATTCTTTGTATTTCTGTGGGTTCCATTGTGATTTTTCCTTTCTCATTTCTGATTCTGTTTATGTGTGTAGATTCTCTTTTTCTCTTAATAAGTCTGGCTAGGGGTTTATCTATTTTGTTTGTTTTCTCAAAGATCCAGCTCTTGATTTCATTGATTTTTTTCCTATTGTTTTATTCTTCTCAATTTTATTTATGTCTTCTCTGATCTTTATTATGTCCCTCCTTCTGCTGACTTTACGTCTCATTTGTTCTTCTTTTTCCAGATTCAATAATTGTGACTTTATTCATTTGGGATTGTTCTTCCTTCTTTAAATATGCCTGGATTGCTGTTTACTTTCCTCTTAGAATTGCCTTCGCTGCATCCCACAGAAGTTGCAGCATTGTGCTGTTGTTGTCATTTGTCCCCTATATTGCTTGATCTCTGTTTTTATTTGGTTGTTGATCCATTGATTATTTAGGAGCATGTTGTTAAGCCTCTGTTTGTAAGACTTTTTGTTTTCTTTGTAAAATTTATTTCTAGTTTTATACCTTTGTCATCTAAGAAGTTGGTTGGTAGAATTTCAATCTTTCTGAATTTACTGAGCCTCTTTTTGTGGCCTAGTATGTGGTCTATTCTGGAGAATGTTCCATGTGCTCTTGAGAATAATGTGTAACCTGCTGCTTTTGGGTGTAGAGTTCTGTAGATGTCTGTTGGTCCATCTGTTCTAGTGTGTTGTTCAGTGCCTCTGTGTCCTTATTTTCTGTCTGGTTGATATGTCCTTTGGAGTGAGTGGTGTGTTGAAGTCTCCTAAAATGAATGCCTTGCATTCTATTTCCTCCTTTAATTCTATTAGTATTTGTTTCACATATGTCGGTGCTCCTGTGTTGGGTGCATAGATATTTATAATGGTTATATCCTCTTGTTGGACTGCCCACATTATCATTATGCAATGTCCTTCTTTGAGACCTGTTACTTCTTTGTTTTGAAGTCTGTTTTGTCTGATACAAGTACTGCAAACCTGCTTTTTTCTCCCTATTGTTTGCATGAAATATCTTTTTCCATCCCTTCTCTTTTAGTCTGTGTATGTCTTTGGGTTTGAGGTGAGTCTCTTGTAAGCAGCATACAGATGGGTCCTGCAATTTTATCCATTCTATTACTCTGTGTCTTTTGATTGGTGCATTTATTTCATTTACATTTATGATGATTATTGATAGATAATTACTTATTACCATTGCAGGCTTTGGATTCGTGGTTACCAAAAGTTCAAGGGTAGCTTCTTTACTATCTAATCGTCTAACTTAACTCTCCTATTACACTATTATAACCACAATATGAATGATTCTTTATTTCTCTCCCTTCTTATTCTTCCTGCTCCATTCTTTATATGTTAGGTATTTTAATATGTACTCATTTGTGTTTCTTTTGTCTGTGTTTGTGGATAGTTGATTTTCTTTTTTGCCTTTAGTTAGTATTTGGTTGGTGTGCTTTTTTTTACTGTGATTTTATTTTCTCTGGTGACATCTATTAAGCCTTAGGAGTGCTTCCTTCTAGAGCAGTCCCTTTAAAATATCCAATCAAAATATATAGAGTCACTGAAAGGATAGAAAAACAAGACCCATCTATAGGCTGCCTACAAGAGACTCACTTCATACCCAAATACTTAGACAGACTGAAAGTAAAGGGATGGAAAAAGATATTTAATGCAACTAATAGGGAGAAAAAGGCAGGAGTTGCAGTACCTTTATCAGACAAAATAGACTTCAAAACAAAGAAAGTAACAGGACACAAAGGACATTACATAATGATAATGTGGGCAGTCCAATAAGAGGATATAACCATTATAAATATCTATGCACCCAACACAGAAGCACCGACATATGTGAAACTTAATAAATGTTGTTCTGTCGCTCTCACGTGCTTCAGCCACAACCATGCTGAGCCCCTTCTTTCAGCACAGGTGAGTCCGAGGGCATACTTACGCCGGGCGCTATTACTGGCCCTGGAAACACGTGCAACAGGAGGGGACCCGAGACATCATGAAACTCTCATTCAGCTTTCCCTAAAATAATACCACTGGGATATCTAGAACAACAGCTTTGTATTCATGGCTGTATATTCATTGTTTAATTAAGCCTTGCGTTGCATTTGGCTCATGAAGAAAATTTCTCTCTTCTTCCTTGAAGAGTTTTAAAGAAAATTTAAGGTGGTCTTTTCATTCATGAAAAGAAAGAAAATCTATGTTTACATTGTCTACTCTTTTCCAAGGGTTAATACAAATTTCCAAAATAATACTTGAAGACACAGTATAAATCACATTTTCATTTAGAATGATGTGTGCCCATATAACCCAAAGATTTCCTATCACTATAAGGAAAATTTGGGTATCATCATTTTAACTTAGGCTCCTTCATAAAGCTTACAGGTACTAGGAAGACTACAGATGAAATTAAACTTGGACAGAGGCTTTGGACTGACGATAGTATTCCTCTCACTGGCTGAAAAGGCGATCAGATATGCGCTCTGATGTCAGACAGATATGAGTTTGAATATATCCTGTCAATTACTACTACTATAACTTCTGACAAATTACTTTGTTTTAAGAAATCTGGGGCATTAATAATCACCTTACAGAATGTGGGGTGGTATTTAACTGAGAGAGCATATATACAGTTACTACAACATCAAAATGAAAGAGCTCAATAAATGGTAGTTTCTCTCTTCCTTCTATAAACAGTGCAAGCAGTTTAGAGGAACTTACTCTAGTGTGTAGGGGGATGGAAACAGAGCCCTTTCAGGGCTCGAATCATATCCTCACCACTATGATACTTTGGTGTCCTAATTTACACATCACTTTACTCTTAGAGATGGTGAAAGGATTGAATGAGTTATGCTATATAAAGAACACTGGCTGAAGTATAGTTAGTAGCTTTTCTTACTGCTGTATTATTATTATAATTATATTTAAGGAATAGAAGGAACCCTCTCACGCAGGGCTAACCCATGTGTAGCTACTCTGTCTGCAAATTTGTTGAGATACATGTAAGGAAACAGTATTTCTTCAATCCCTGAACTAAAGAAGTTTAAGAAATCAATCAACATTTGTGCACGATCAATTCCCTTTATTCAAATCTGGTAGTTATCACTTGGGGAGCTCATGAGAGAACCAAACCATCTTGTAATTATGCATGGGGAATAATTTTCCTGGTACAAAAATGACTTCATAACCAAACCAGAAAAAACAGTCATCACTTCTTGGAGTCATCAGCACCCTCTGGAATTCCCATATGTGTGCCCAGGACATTCCAACTTACTCTGCTTCAGTGTATAATTAGCTCAGTTCTCTCTTGCCCTTCTTTCTCTCTCCTCTCTCCTAAGGAGCCAATTTCTCAAGATTTTTTGAGCATTCTTTCTTCCCTAAGAGTTATATTTCAGTCTGCCCATCTCTAACTAGTTATTTTATAGCCTCTGATAAGTTATAGCTTTTGATAGTCTTCTTTAATGAAGACTTAAGCTAAATACTTTTGCCAGGTATCTTTTATTTACTTGACAAATTCTTAAGAAAATATCTTGATGTTCTATTATTTTAGATAACAATAGAAGAATATATCTGTAAAATTATTTCTTTTCCCGCTTTATTTTGAAAATAAGAATTGTAAAAACACGGAAATTGTAATATGTGTGTGTATTATGCATGTATATATATTATATGCAGTATAATAAAAATATATATAATATTGAACCAATAACCCTTACAAATATTTTTCTCTTTTTCTCTACCCTACAAACACAGCTTTACCTGCTAAGCATATTTTCTAAATAACAACACACATTTTTAGGAATGAATATGGAAGATAGAATTTGCAATGTCTTAAACATGGAGATTAGTTGTGAACACTCATATGTATGCATGTGTGTACACCTACGTCCTATTTTTATTGTGCATTCCTTACTTCAGCCTAATATCCATCCATGTCAAACCCTTGGTTGTGTAAAATGAGGGGAATGAGATTACGGACTGACGCCTTGGCAATAAAAGCACAGCACTCTGAGGACTTCAGGAAAGCTTTTTACTCAATGCTTCTCCCTCAGGAGTTTACATTTTCTGTTTTATCTCTGGGATTGAGTTTAGTGACAAGCACACATTGAAAGTCTGTGAGAAATGCCATGGGAACTGCTTAACAGCACTCAGATGAGGAGATGGCATTTGAGTCCCCAGCATGTGGCCTGCCTCTTTTGCATTAGAAATCTTAATCAGGTGAACTCATAGGGTAGTCAGAAAAGAGACCGTCTACATACCTGTTTTCACCAGTAAAAGATGCATCTTAGTTTTGAATCATATGTAAACGTTAGACACTGGAATAATTTTCATTTGATTGGCATGCCTAAGGTAATAAAGTGGCTGGTTCTTTGAAACAACATGTAGAACTTACATTTTACTACAATCGTTCTATGATGTAGAACAGTTTACAAATTGACGCATTTTATAAATCATGTATTTTGCTACAGTCCTCTGCTCTGTGATTCTGCTCAATTTAGTCTACATTAAGTGGCCAACATGTTTCAAATTATACTATTGTAGTATTTGTGCGGCATTTTAGAGACAAAAATTAAGCTGTTGACTGGTAATCAATAGCAAGCTTTATATTTAATTATATTTCATACTCAGAGCTTGAAATGGGTACACATTTTATTTCAAATTGTAATTTAATTGAGTTGTTGCAGTAATCCTTCCACCATTAAATATTTCTAGAACTCCAAGTCTGAGCTGTACAGTGTAATGAGCAATGAAGATATTTTTCTCCTTCATTCAGTGATAAGTACAATGTAATTCATTCAATAGTGTGAAATTTAAAAAAGGACAAGAAATGAATATAAAAGCAAATGACTGAATTGGAAAAGTAATAAAAATCTAATTACTGAAGCTGTTGAGGTAAGGTACTTAGCAATGTTAGTACTCTGAACTGTTACTAAAATATAAAATAATTTCATTTTGCATGATATTGAAAATTCAGGTAAACCAATTGACTTAAATTTGAAATCTTTGAAGTACAAAGAATTAACCTCACCTTCCAGACAATATACTTGAGGTTAAGTAGAATAGAAACATAAATATGTAAGTCTTATTAAAGGAGAAATATCTGCAGTTTCTGAGTTAGATTTCTTTCAATCAAAAACTCCCATTCTGAAATGCTAGCATTCTGACATGGTGACAAATTGCTGGAACAAATGCTAACTAGTTAAATGGACAGGTGATGGAGGGCCTCATAAGCCTTGCAGGGCAGCCTGTGTAAGATACTAATTGGTTCTGTGGAACTGGTTTTAGTCAATAAATACACTTGAGAGATTTTTTTTGTGTTAGACATCTTTAAAGAAGGCAGTGCTGTAGGTGACAAAACCTGTAAAATTATTTCTTTATTACACCCAGCTGTGCATGGCATTTCTCTTCTTTGTAGATCCAGCCTACACTCAAACACTAACATTCAATATTAGTGCCCAGGGGAGGTTCTGTATGGGTTCTCAGTTTTACCATCTGACCTTTTGAGACTACTTACTTTTGTCACTCCCAAAGATTTCTTAATTTTTTCTTCTTCCAGCAAGCACCTCAGGCTTTCTCAACTAAAATTTAGGTGATAAAGTTTTAAAATTTTCCTATAGAATCAGAATGCAAAGAATAATATTTTTCTTCCAATGTATGTGAAATCTTAGTAGATCTAATATTTTTAGAACAATTTGAATCTCTTCTTTTTAAAAATAATAAAATCATGTACTATGTATTAAAATTCATTTTCAAATTTCCAGAATCTTTTTTAATGGAAGGAAGGTATAAAGGGAGGGAGAGAGAAAGGGAAGGAAGGTAGAAAAGCATTAATTTCCAAAGGAATACTGTGGCTTTAGGAAGTCACTGAGAAACTAAACTAAACTTTCTTACATTAGGAGAAATAAATACTAACAAACCAATTTGTTCATTTTTTGCAACGGCTTCAAGTCTTTTTGTACAGTAACAGAGAAGGTCAGTTACCAATTCCAGTGGTCCAGCATAGAAGAAAGTTCTTGTGAATCCCAAACTGTGATTCCATTTTCAAAATATCCCAGACAATCCTTCCTTCAACTGAGCCAGACTATGAATTAGAATACTTGTTCTGCCCACAAATATCCCACCTTTGCCCAAAAAAGAAATGAGACACTTTGTATATGACATGCAAATAAGCTCTGCTGAGCTGAAGAACTGCATCCATTTAAACTTACTCTAGGATTTACTACTGTGTGACCTTGAGCAAGTTACTTTATCACTTTGTACCTTAGTTTCCTCATACATAAAACTGGCAATAGTACCAGATTCATAAGTCTGTAATTGATGTGTGTATAAATTACTAATACCAGAATCCAGAACATAATAAGTACTCAATAAATTTCAGCTATCATTATTATAATTATGATTATTATTCTGTGTATTTGTTTTCATCTCTTTAACAAACCTAGTTTTATAAAAATTCTGTGAAATGGAGTGTTTAATGTAGAGATTTAGGCTTAATATTATTAGTCATTATAATGTGAATAGGAAACAGGATATGTATTAACCTACAAAATATTAACCGTAAACCAATGAAATACTTGTCTTTCTGTTTTAACGATACTTCTTGCAGCATGCCCAAGTATTCTCTCTGTATGTATGAGACACAGCCAAAACTGTGCTAGCAAAGTAAAATGGAAGTTTATCAATTAGCTCAGAAATTTCTGACAGAATGTTGAATTGTCTTGGTAACCCTTATTCTACTGACCTGTATTAACTGATTGCTGTTTTGATGTTATGAATTTTCCCAGCAAATCACCACTTTTCCTGCTTTCATGAACAGTGTAAATCTAACCATAACCATTATACAAAATAAAATTTGCTCATTGAAATAGCCAACCTGAAACAAAATAAAGAAAAAGTATTGTAGAGGTTAAAAGTACATTTAGCTGTCTAGAACAACATTAATATCAATAAGAATCAACTTGACCTACAGTATCCTAAACAAATAGGAGTCAATATTTCTCACAGATGAAGAAATAAGGAAATAGGTAGCTTGTGACATTAGTTTGAGCACAAATGTATATCTATGGGTGGTAATGGACGTTACCTAGGCTTATTGCAGCGATCATTTCACAATATCTCAAGACTCAATATCACAGTATCTGAGTCATTATGTTGTACACCTGAAACTAATATAATGTTATATATCAACTATATCTGAAGAAAAAAGGAACTCAATGATATTGGTCTTGGAATCTTGGAGTTTCTCTACCTTTTTGTCATGGTGGCATGAACTATGCAGCAGCTCTAAGCCTCATGTATGAGTTTAAGAGGACAGACATGAATGGCACCGCTGCATCTGTTCCTGTTTTAGGAAATGCAAAACCCTTCTTCAAAGTTTTCAGTACCTTCTACTTGCAGTTCATAAATCAGATCTGTGCCCGTGGCCATACCTCACTGCAACAGAGGTGCAAAAAATGACTAGGTAACCTTTCCAGTCCAGAGAGTAGAGGTGGCAGAAAAGAAACGTGGATCTGTGTCTGGTTAGCCAATAAACAGTATCAGCACAATAGTATTATTTGTATTTATAGAAAAAAAAATAATATTGATAATACTTTTTCACCTTTTGCTAAACTGAGCTTTTTGAAAAATGGTTGTCATCCTTGATGTTTACTATATCAAAATTATATTGTACTTTGGTATATTAAAAACATTTTTTAAAAATTAGATGAAAATGAAAGTAGTTTATTAAGCTAAGAATTAAATGGACCAATAGAGATCAGAAAAATCATTACTGTTGTAACAAAGTTAATCAATCTGTTCACTAATTTATATGTAATAGATTAAGTCAAGAAGTTTTATATATGACTTTGCTAGAATGAATATATTGACAAATTGATCATATTTTGATATATAAAATTGTGAATTTATCTCCCCGTTATTCACACATTTCTCAGAAATAACATATTTCTGTTACTCTTAGAAAAATTTCACAACCTTTTTCACCAGACTATATACAACTATATAAAATTATAGAACTGTATTTTGGGAAGCAAACGTTAAAAAAAGTAGAATATCAGAAAAAAGGTTAAGCATTCAGATTAGAAAGATTTCTTCAGTAACTGAAATTAAAATGGTGATGCATATAAAAGCCAAATCTGAATCATCAGTTTCTGACACATTCAATAATAAAATAGTTTTAATTTAATCTTTAATAGTATCAATCATATTGATGTTAATGGCAATTTGATCTGTTCTTCCAGAAACCAGCATTGCATATTTTGAGCACTCATTTCATTTTTCTCATTTATTTATTCAACAAGAAAAAAAGTTGTATTTATGACAATGTAAAAGTCATGTTGGCGGTAATTGTAGTTTATATAGTATCTAGAAAAGGAGAAGTTATCATCTGATATTTGTAAACTGAATATATTTTAATCCTCTTTTCTCACTTGGTTTTTCCCCTCCATATAAAAAATATAGTTAAATAAACATAAGCCACATAATAATAAAAATAAAGCTATAATAGTAACAACAATAGACATGTTAATCTCTAAATCTATTTTTATTACAAGATTATTGTGGAAAATGGTTTATGTAAACTGGCAAATTATCTAATAATTTTTTTGTTCACTTGGAAACATCATGTGATATTTAGCTATCAAGTGAATGAAACTTAAGGGAGGGAAACATACATTGAAGTAAAATATAATCTTTGTGCTGTTTTTAAGAAAATCAAAGTCATTATGTCTATCTACTATAATCAGAAATATACAGGAAAGACGCCTATATCATGTAAATATTTGACTAAAATTGGAATTTTACCTCTATATGTAATTAACAGACAGTAACTTACATTACAGTGGTTTTCATGAAAATTACCAAATTAGCCTGAATATCATGATGATTAATTATTACAAAGAAGATTATTTTAAGCTTAATAATTTGCTATCCTTCACTGGGGACATCTAAGAAACAAAGAAGCATAGATAATATTACCCGATACAATACAGGAGTGCAACAAAATTTTAAAACTGGTAAAATTTAAGCAATAAGTAATATTCCAGCAGGAGCTGGAGGAATATTCTTAATATATCAAATTCAAATTTTATACAAATATCTCCAACTTTGTATCTTAGAGGCTTTACATAATTCAGACTCTTCTTTCTGCATTAGACCACTGTCAAAAAAATTACACCAATTATTTTTAAACAGATTGAAACGTAATTGACATACACAAAATTTGACATATTTTAAGTGTATGTTTTGATGTTGTATGTGTTTATACATCCATGAAATGACCACCAAAAGCAAGAGAGTAGCATGTTCAACACCCTCCTTGCAGTTCTCTCCTGCCCGACCCTCACCTCCTTCCCCAGTAGCCCTCTTACTTTCCTTCTTTGTCACTGTAGGTTAGTTTGCATTTTCTAGAGTTTTATATGAATAGAATCATAAAATATGTGCTTATTTTTTCCTGACTTTCTTCACTCAGTATAATCACTATGAGATTTATCTTGTTTTGTGTACCAATAGATCATTCTGGTTTATTGCTAGTACTATCCCATTGTATGGCTATACACTGAATTCTTAGTATTTGAGGTCGTTATGCTCTATAAATCCGAGCAAAGACTAAATTAGGAGATACCGAGTCATTGCCCCTAAGAAAGTACAGGATTAGGCTCCTGCCAGTCTCCGGTTACATTTTCATCAATCAATCCATTCATAACCCTGTTTTTTGTGTGTTTCTGCTTAAAGGCACTTTAATATACATTTTAATTTATTAACATTTAATTTACACTCAATAGCACTATAACTCATGTCCCAAAGCAGCTTATCTGGCACATATTTTCTCTATAAGGCAAGCACCAGAAAATGCTTCAGCAGTATGTTTGGGGTCATTTTAAACAAAAGTCACCAACAAAAATCACAAAAATGCAAAAACACGACATTTATTGTACAGTAAAAAAAAGGAGACTTCTTTACTAGTTTGAGAGCTGAAACAAGACCTCAGAATGTCACCTTGTTCTTTCTCAGCCTGGAAAATGTGTGTTGAGTGACTCAAAATTTACACAGTCCTGTGCTCTCTCATGCCCTCCCAGGGCCCATGAAAGTGCTGCACGTTTTGATTTGGGGGTTACAAACAAATCTCAGCTGGTAGCAGAATTCATATATGAAGAAATCTTTAGTACAGAATTAGTCAATAATGAGGACTGAACTGCTATTTGTTTATCCATTTGTGCATTGATGGGTATTTGTGTTGTTTTACAGATTACCTATCATTATCACAAATAATGCTATGATGAAAATTAATGTATAGTAAAATTGTTGATATGGACATATGCTTTCTTTCATCATAGGTCAATGCCCAAGAATGGAATGGCCAAATCATATTGCTTGTGTAGGTCTAACTTTCAAAGAGTTTCTAACTTTCAAATTGTTTTCCAAAGTGGTTGTAGTATTTTACATTCTCACCAGAAGGATATGAGACTTTCAGTTGCTCCAAATCACTGCCAATACAATCAGTGTTTTCAATTTTACCCATCCTTGTAGGTGTGAAGTATCTCATTGAAGTTTTAATTTGCATTTTTCTAATGACTAACGGTGCTGAGCATCTTTTCATGTGCTTTTTGCTATCCTTAATCTTCACTGTTGACTATCTTTCAAAATTCTCTGCCCATTAAAAAAATTCAACTGTCTTCTTACTGTATTTTGAGATTTTGCATACATTCTGGACACAAGAAACATGCTTATTATTTTCCCTCAATCTTTGGTTTATTTTTTTATTTCCCTTTTAAAAGCATAAAATTGTATTTTTAGAAAGTCAATTTCACCAAAGATTTTCTATAATGAATTAATCTTTTGATGTTGTTTTTTTAAGGAATTTTAGCATAAGCCAAGGTAAAAAATTCTCCTGTTTTATTTTAAAATTGTTATTGTTTTAGACTTGACATTTACATAAATGATACATTTAGAGTTAACTTTTGCATACAGGGCAAAGCACAAATTGTTCTTTTTTGCATACAGATTTTCAATTGTTCCAGTACCATTTGTTGAGAACAGTTACCTTTTTCCTCCTCAATTCCCTTTACAACATTTTCAAAAATTAGTTGTTCATATATCTGTGCATCGATTGTAGATACTCTATTCTGTTCTTTAATCTATTTGACTATATGCCACAAACCATACCTTTTCTATTTTTTATTCTAGCCTTGATTTTTTCCCAAAGTTATTTTAGCTATTCAATTCTTAGCATTTAAACAAAAGCATTTAAAACAAAAGTGTAAATTCTACAAACAAATCCTCCTAGGATTTCTATTAAGATTGTGTTGAATCTATAGACAGGAAAATTTTATACCATAAAGAATGAGTGCTCTGAATCAGCAACACAGTAAAATCTCAGTATTTACTTGGGTCTTCTTTACATTATGTCAGCAATATTTTATAGTTTTAAATGTGTAAGTCCTAACACGTATTTTGTTAGATTTATCCCACAGTAATCATATTTTTATTCTATTGTGAATAAAATGAATCTGTTCATTGCTACAACAAATATGTAACAGAACTGATTTTTATGTATTTGATGTTCTATCTCAAAACTTCTAAACTCACTTATTCTAGAAGCTTTTCTTGATATAGATAATAATGACTAATACAAATAAAATTTTACTATTCTTAGAAAATTTACCCTGATGGTTATTGTTTGTGGTTTTCTTGTCATCCTTTATATGGTTTGATGTCAGAGTGATGATGTGATGATGATCTCCTAAGGTGAGCTGGGAGGTACTTTGACTCTTGAATTTTCTGGAAGGGTTTGTGAAGAATTGGTATTATTTCCTTTTGTTTAGTAGAATTAATCGTTGAATCATGTGGGTCTTGAATTTTCCTTACGGGAAGATTTTCCACTCAGTTATTTAATGGATATTGGCCTATTCAGTTTACCTATTTGTTTCTGAGTGAGTTTTGGCAATTAGTATCTTTTAAGCAATTTGTCTACTTTGAGTTAATAAACATATTGTTATAAAATTGTTCATAATATTATTCCCTTATCAAACTTTTATATTGATAATTTTTGTCTTTTTTTTCCCTGAACAGTCTGGCTAAGTTTTTATCCATTTTATTAATTTCAGAGAAACAGCTTCTGGTTTTATTCATTTTCATTATTGCTTTTCTGTTTTCTGTTCATTTGATTTTCTGTCTGACCTTTATAATTTTCTTTATATTGTTTACTTTGGGATGAATTTGCTTTTATTTTTCTGTTGTTAGAGTGGAAGCTGAAGTCATTAATTTGTGACCTTGCTCCCTTTCTAAGACTAGGCACTTAGTGCTCTAAATTTCCCTCTGAGAGCTAGGTTATATTTTCATTGTCATTCAGTACAAAATACTTTCCAATTTCCTGTTGACTTCTTCTTTGACCTATAGGTTAGTTAGAATTGTGTTTTTGGTTCCTAAAATGTTTGGAGAAATCTTTAGAGATCTTTTTGCTATTTATTCCTAATTCAGAGAACACACTGTGTATGGGTTGAATCTTTTTAAATGTACTGAAACTCAATTTATGGCCCAAATTTTGGGCTACCTTATCCTATGGCTTTTAGGTTGAATGTGTATTCTCCTGTTGTTGGGTGGAATATTCTGTGAATGTCAAATAGGTCAAACTGGCTGATAATGTTGTTTAGATATTCTGTATCATCAATGATCACTGCATTATATGCCTAGCTGCACAGAGTAAGCAGTAAACTACAGTGACAAGAATAGAAGTCTCATCTTTGTAACTCGTTTGCTTAGTACAAGACCTGGCACATAGTTGGCATTGTTAAGTACTCATTAAATGAATGAATTAAAATAATTTTAGCATTCAGTATTGGTGAGATTATGAAAGAACTGATATTTCTACATTGCTGCTGACATAAACTAGAAGAAGAGCAATCATGGAACAAGCAGTATTGCCCAGTAAATACACAACGGTAAAGGTGTTCATACTCTTTCACCTTTTCATTGCCGTTTGAGGATTTCCGCATAAACAAACTTTTTAGCATTTATTGAGCAAGAGATTTTACCTGCATTGTTGCTGATCTTTGCACTGGCCCTGTAAGGTAGGTTTATTTATATCCTAGTCTTGAGGAAAATGAATCTTAGAGAAGTAGAATGATTTGACCAATTATGGGTATTTTGAGTATGTCCTCTTTCCAGTTATTCTGTATTTAAATTAAAATATGAAATGTTAAAGCTAATACATACATTTACTGAGTGACTAGATAATTTGGAGTCTGATTTTTTTCAGCGCCACATCCTTTGGACAAATTTTTAAAAATATAATTCTATCGTATTTGTAGCCCAGCATTTATGAGAGCAACATATTGCCCTCTCTGAAATTTCCTCCCTTTGCTGGTCCACTCTTTCATATCATGTATTTGTTCCCAATTTTCAGAGCTTAGATTCTGTACCTCAAAGGGAGCTACTGTAGATATCATCTCAGGCACCTGGGAAACATCCTTGTGCAAGTACAATATTCCCAACCATTGTAAGGTGGTTTGAGGAAGCATTGCTAACTCACTGACTGATGCATTTTGTCAAAAATCTATTCATCCTGACTGTTTTACTGCTACCTCTTGCAGTTCCTGAAATTTGAAAATTGCAGCCCCTCATCCAGAGCATTTTCCTGGGCATTAACTGCTATGATAATATGTTTGAATATTAAAGAACCGACTAATCTTAAATGAACATTATATTCTTCTAAAGTAACCATGCTAGACTCAAAGGTAAGAACATTGTCTCTTTAAAAATATGCATAGAATATATAGTTTTATAAAAATACATTTTTCAACCAGTGTTATGCCGATTAAAGATGTATAGGAATGAAATTTCTCATGGTGGATGATATTAACATGACTCAGAATTGCAAATAATAAATGTCAATAAGAGCAATCTATTTTCATCAAAAGTATCTTGAATTTAAAACTTACTAAAATGGAATTATTATTCAGTTAAACACCCATATAATTTGATTTGAAGTCAAAGTAAAAGCACACTGCTGATTCATGTGTATGTGTTTTATATAAATGGGAGGTTTATCCTGCAGTTTAGTGATTAAAGACATATGGTAAATTGAATCAATTTGTAGTTGAGTTTTCAGGTACACTTCTCTTGTTTCAGTGCTGTGTTCAAATAGGGGACATATTACAGGAGTTAAGAGCTAAGCTGTAAAGAAAATGAGCTGGATTTGTAGCCACCTGAGAGCCTTTGGTCATGCTATGTATTTCCTTGCATTTTATCAGACTTTAGGTCTCTTAGGAACTGATCTATAATAAATATTTAATTTTATTAATACTAAGAACTGTAGCCATACACCAAACTGGACAAACAACTGTTATGTGATTTCCAATAAAATGCTTTACATGTATATGTCATAAAAGTCAAGGGTAGACTTACCTAGAATATTGAACTATCAGCTTAACTACTGAATCAAATATAGCTGTGAGATAGAAATTGTCTAAATAAGTAAAATAATTTTATAGAAACACTTGCCTTAGATTTTGTTATTTTTATAAACTCTTGCCCAGGATTTGAACTATTTTAAAATTCATAGATTCTAATATTTCCACAATCTATTCAAACTCAAGCTTGGCAACTAATAAATGTTTCTTTATAGTGAAATATAATGTGCCATTTCCAATTAGCTTTTATAAAATTGGGAATACCAAGTTCCAATAATGCTATTGTTTTTTAAGAATAATATCATAAGGCTTTTTTTCTTTAGAAATTCATAATAATTTGTCTTTACTATTATTCCCATAGTTAATAATTGATGTCAGCTAGTACAAAACTAAACCCAAGTAAAGGCTCCTGAAAAATTAGGATTTTAATATAAAAATGTAGCAGATAACGTTAGGCAGCATTTAATGGTTAGCTTTTATCCATAAGAAACAAGATTTGTGGGTTTTTCTGGAAGATAAGCTTACAATAAACATTAACCAAAGTCTCCAAGTCATGTTAGATTTTGGAAGATATAAAAATGAAAATTACCTAGAATTTACCATTCTTTTTCCTCCCCACAAATTTCTGTGGCTTTTCAGCTATAATCGTTGTTAGTTAATAATAATCATGGGAGACTTACTTTCATGTCAGTGACTTTTAAGGAAATTTTAAGTTAACAAAAATGAATGCAAGTAGCTAAAAGATGATGGGTTTGAAACTGGAGAAAATAAGCTAATACTGCTACTACATCATAGTAATGTGTTTGTTCTTTCTGCCTTTCTGGTCATTATAAATAAAGAAAAGGTATACTTTCATGTACTTGATTTTGCTTTGCTTATTATTAGCATTTTGCTTTTTACTAAAAATCATATCCAAAATTACAGTGCATATACAAAAGTATTCTCTAAAAGGAAACAATGATCAGTTTGATATTTTTAAAGTATATAAAAATATTTGTGAATTGCTTTTCAGCTATAGTGGAGAAAGTCGTGCCAAAATCCAGTAAGTTTTTCATCTTTGTTTTCCAGCTAACATGTTTAGGGTGTTATCAAAGGAATTACAGGAAGTGGAGAAAGCAATAAGGGAATAAATGGTGATGATATGCTTTGGAAGAAAAAGGTGATCTAGACATCATTTCTTTGTGCTTGTCGTATCTAAGGCCCATCCGTAAGCCCCCATCAAATTTACCTACTGCTGCCTTAATCATGCTATTCAGAAATCCAAGACAAATAAAAGAGTGGTGTCACAGCCATTTTTCTTTAACATTTCACTCTTCATAACTGGAATGTCTCCTGAGAATGCCAAGCTGAGTTTACTGGGGAATATTTCTTGAGAGATACTACTGAGGTCAATACAGAGATTGCAAACACTGTACTGCTGGGCTAAATATATCAAAGCCATGCTGAGGAGATAAAGTGTATTTCTTCTCTAAACTATGAGATCAACTGTATCTCAATCCCCTTGAGCCTTCTAGCTTCTATCATAGTACCCACAATGCACCAGAGCTCATTTGATACACTGACTTCAAACTGTTACTTGGGAGGTTAAGTAGTAGAGCAAACCATGAACAAGCAAGCAGACCACACTGTAAAAGTTTGAAGTGGGGCTAATAAAACTAAGAAGCTGGAATGGTATGAAGGAACTGGCACTGGGGCAAAATATGAATGAAGAGAATTCTTATCTTGAAATTCAAACAGCAGCATTGCTGTGACTAAGCAATCATGGGATGTTTCAGTGAAGAGCTTCTGATTCTACCTCTGTCTGTGCTGTATATAATTAATAATGAGGTTATGGTTTCTTTACATTTTCCTCACCATACAGCCCCAGTGAAATGTCCTAGTCAAGTTAGGCTTTATAGTTGGTCCCGTAACCCAGAATAGTATCCTCTCCCTTCCCATTGCATCTGTCTCTCTTAAAGAAGGTACCAGCTGGTTCCTCCTCTCCCCACAGTTTCCAGGTTGTGGTCTGGTAGAGTGTGTGTGTGAGCATTGGGAAGACAAGGGGGGAAGGGTCTGGGAAATGATTTGAGGTTTTCTGTGGCTGTGCTTCAGCAGAGCCTCCTTTCATCAGAGAAGGAAGTGTGATCTGGCAGTAGAGACAGTGGAAGACAGACAGATAGAAAATAGGACAGGCAGGTACTGTGAGAAATCAGCAAAAACAGAAAAAGACAAAGGGGTGTAAGCACAGACAAAGAACAGTGAAGAGAAAGAAAATCTGGGAGAGAAGCTTAGTAAGAGAGGCAGAGAGGGACACCTTTGGGGATACTTAAAGTAATGAGTGTCTACCTGCCATTATTTTAAGGTTGGAAGGCCTGAGAAGATTTTGATTTTGATTTACTTTGTAGAGATATAATTTACATATACTAAAAGCCAGCAGTATTATGTGTATAATTCTACGATGGCTGACAATATACTGAATCATGTGACCACCACCACTTTCAAGATGTAGAACACTTCCACCAAAGCAGCACGTTCCCTCAGACGCCCTTGCGGTCAGTCTTCTCCCCCACACACAGCCTAGACCTGGCTCCTATCTTTTGCTATTAGTAGTCCTTTATTATAAAATAATTTTCAGCATGAAAAAATATATAAGGAATAATGTAAAACTCTGCCTACATAGTTACTGCCTGGCTTCCTCAGTCTTAGCTTTCTTTTTAAAAATCAAATAAAGATAAATTCCATGCTTACCCCTTGCAAATTTCTTTCTCCTGTCTTAATTTGGCATATATCTTCCCTCTGCATATTTTTATTAATTTACTATGCACCCAAATGGGCATAAGTTATATATGATTATTTTCTGTTTTTAAAGGCCAGTATAGGTGGCACACTACTGAACATATTATGCTGTTGTTTTTGCTCAACATTTGTTTTGACATGTATTAATTATACCTGTTACTATAGGTCATTCACTTTATCCCCTTTAGATTATTCTACTCTACTCTCATTTTTTATATTAATAATTCAGGTTATTTCCAATATTTCATTATTATAATCTATGAAATAAACATTCTTGCACATATATTCTTGTACAAAATGTAAGAGTTCCTCTAAGATGTGTATGTGGTAGTAATTTGCTGATCCACAGAATATATTCCTCCTAAATTCTCTCATATTTTGATAAATAACTCATAAAAATTATTGAATATATTTACACAAACTCAAAAGTATATACGTGTACATGTTATTCCATTATTTACTAATGTTGATATTAAATTTTTCTTAGTGTTCTGACATTCTAATGGGTATGAAAAAGTATTCACTATACTGTATGTAAGCCATTATATGTTTTCTCCTCTTTGAAAGGCCTTCACATTTTGCCATTGGGTGTATCATCTTGTTCTTATTGTCTTGCAGCATTAAAAAAATGTATTGTAGATATTAACTGCAAGCTATTCATGTGAGTCGCATCTATTTTCTCTGAGTCTTTGGCACACTTTGATTTTTTCCCCCCATGGAATTGAGGGAACACAGATGATTGTCCTCAGAGGTGGTGGCACCAAGTGTTAAATAACATGAAAATGTCAAGGAAAAATGCCTCAACCACTGTTGGCATTATTACAGTCCTGTTGGAAGACACTGTATCAGGCCACAATATTCCCTTTCTTTTTTTTGGTAGGTATATACACAGAACAGAGTTCATCTAATGGTGAAAAATGAGATTTCCTAGGCTCAGATTGTATTTTGCTATTAGAAACTATGCTACAATGAATAACTTTGTGCATATATCATTTCATGTGTGCAAGTACATGAATACACCATTTTTAAACTTTTTTTTACCTTTTCACCCTTTCACTTGATTTTTTAAGTATAAAAATATTTAATTTTAATGCATTCTTAATGCACATATATATCATCCTCTTCCTTTAAGTAATATGTCCTTTTAGTATATAGTTTTAAAATTCTGTATTCATGAGTAGTTATAAATAGATTCTTCTAGGTTTTCCTTTAGGATTTTTATTTTAGTTCACATTTTTCAGTCTTTAATTCAACTGTAGTGCAATTAAGTGTAAAAGAAAACATGAGAAGTTTTTTTTCCCATGCAGATAAAAACTGTCCAAGCCCCACTGACTGAATATTTAAAGTACAGTCTTTTCTCAATGAATTGCAATCCTGCCTCTGTCTTGTACTTGGATTCTCTATGTTCATAGGCCTGACTTTTGGCTATTGTTCCTCTTCCACTGGCCTATTTCTCAAGACCACACTGTCTTAATTATCAAAGCAATTAGGACAATTTCTGATATTTCGTAGAGTAAATCTGCATCTCATTCTTCAGAATTCTTTAAGATATTCTTGGTTTTTTGCTCACAAACACAGACATTAGATTTTTATTAAGAATTTAAAACATTTTGTTGCTATTGTATATGATATCTATTAAAATTTTTTTTATTAAGGTATTACTGATATACACTCTTATGAAGGTTTCACATGATAAAACAATGTGGTTACTACATTTACTCATATTATCAAGTCCCCACCCTTACCCCAATGCAGTCACTGTCCATCAGTGTAGTAAGATGCCACAGATTCACTATTTCCCTTCTCTGTGCTACAATGTTTTCCCCGTGAGCCCCCACACCATGTGTACTAAACATAATACCCCTCAATTCCTTTCTCCCTCTCTCCTCACCCACCCTCCCACACCCCTCCCCTTTGGTAACCACTAGTTCCTTCTTGGAGTCTCTGAGTCTGCTGCTGTTTTGTTCCTTCAGTTGTGCTTCATTGTTAAACTCCACAAATGACGGAAATCATTCGGCACTTGTCTTTCTCTGCCTGGCTTATTTCACTGAGCATCATGTCCTCCAGCTCCATCCATGTTGTTGCAAATGGTAGGATTTGTTTCTTTCCTTTGGCTGAATAGTATTCCATTGTGTATATGTACCACCTCTTCTTTATCCATTCATCTACTGACGGACACTTAGGTTGCTTCCATATCTTGGCTATTGTAAAAAGTGCTGTGATAAACATAGGGGTACATATGTCTTTTTGAATATGAGAAGTTGTATTCTTTGGCTAAATTCCAAGGAGTGGGAATCCTGGGTCCTATGGTATTTCTATTTGTAGTTTTTTGAGGAACCTCCATATTGCTTTCCACAATGGTTGAACTAGCTTACATTCCCACCAGCAGTGTAGGAGGGTACCTCTTTCTCCACATCCTTGCCAGCATTTGTTCTTAGTCTTTTTGATGCTGGCCATCTTTACTGGCATGATGTGATACCTCATTGTGATCTTAATTTGCATTTCCCCGATGATTAGTGATGTGAAGCATCTTTTCATGTATCTGTTGGCCAGTATATGATACCTATTTATAGTTAAAATTTCTAATGCTTACATGCTGATTTGTAGATAAAACTTTATAACTGATTATTAGTTTTGTATCATGAAACCTTATTAATCTCTTTTATTGGTTCTAGTACTTTGTGGTTCTGTGGGACTACATGGGCTATCATTTTATATGCAATAATGGCAATTTCTTTTCTCCCTTTCCAAATGTTGCATACCTTTTTTTTCTCAGTGTGTTATTAGAATTGCTAACAGTATTAAAGAGAAATGGTACTGCTAGCCATCCTGCCTCATTCTTGATTTTTAAAGGAACTGTTTTTCATCCTTCTTTGAAAATGAATTTGCTGAGATACAGTAGATCAATTTTATCCAGTGAAAGTAATCCCATCTATTACTAGATGGTAGGAGGATTTTTAAAAATTCAAAGTTATTGTTGTATTTGTTGATATCTCTTCCACTTATCGGGATGATCATATATTTTCTCTTTTTTAAATTGCTGTATGTGTGATTTAGCTTGATTATAACTTTAAACAAACATATGTATAAGTCTCCATTTATATGCACTTACATGCACATAAATGTGTACAGACACATTTCTGCATTTAGTTTTTTAATATTTTGCTTATAATTTTTGCATCCATATTTACATGTGATATTGGCCTGCTGTTTTCCATTCTCCTTGTATTTATGCATAGTTTTGGTACCCAGCTTTTACTATTCACATAAAAGTGATTAGGAGACTTTTATTCTCTGAATGAGTTTATGTAAGACTGAGTTTATATGTTTAATTAACATTGGTGGTATTTTGCCTGTAATATAGATAAGGGATGAAATATATGTATGAATCCTATAGCCTAAAACTCATCAGCACTCACCTTTTAACCAGGGAACCTGCTCTTAATGTTACGAGCAAACCAGAGGGGTTATTCTGTTGGTTTCCCAGTGAAACTCCCTTTGCCATTTTTAAGGTGAGATTTTATACATTTCTGGTTTCTCCTGACTGATTTGGAGCTAATCTCTGATACCAGTTTCAAGTCACTAGTAACAACCTAAACCATTTCTGAATGTTTACTCAAACAATACATAATAAATCCATTTTAATGTGTTCACTTATTTGATGTACCAGGCATATGTTAAATACTTGATAAATATTATTTCATTTAAATATGAAGAAAATTTGTGAAGCTAGATAAAGAAACTGAGACACAGATAGGTGAAGTAATTTCCTGTAACTCCACAGGGAGGTGGGGGGGATGGCAGGAATATGTTCCCTGCCTGGTGCAAATTACCTTTGAAGCTGAAATCATTCAAAGAGAGAAATGAAGAGGGAGAAACCCATTTGTGACTTACAAGCAGTTGTCTACTTCTGCTCGCCCGCCCATGTCTCTCACAACCCGACTGCAAAAAGGGACCCCACTCAACTTCTCTGGTCCAGGTATGCCCTGCTCTGCCTTAGAATCACCTATTGATATGGAGGTGCACTAAGGCCAGGTCAGAGATTCTGGAAATATTGCAATTTTAACCACACTTCCAAAGGTCATACAGCTAGTGACAGAGACAGGATTCAAACTCAGGCATTATGTATCCTTAACCCTTGTTTATCTCTACAGGTGATGTGCCTCCCCTCTATTTTCCAGGTACAGTATTCCCCTAACAGACCCTGACTTTAGTACTTCCTAAAGGCTAACTTTTGATACTTAATAAATGTAAGATGAGGTACCATTATGTTTTCCAAATATTAACAATTACTAACAGAAAATTAATAGTAAATATATATATGAAAAGCAAGATACTATATGTTTATACGTGTGTAGATTATAAACTATAGAAATGAAAACTTTGCTTTATGCAAAACTAGTGCACTTAGTTGAATCCAGAAAGCTAATTGTATTTAGAACATTCTGAGCTGAGAGACTGCTGTTCACAGAGAAGCATATTGAGGAAATTAAGAAATCAGGTACTTTACATAGAACACATTGCACATATTTGTGCTTCTGTGAATTCTTATTACTTTAAATGGCAAGTACAGTTCTGAGGCCTCTGGAGTTGGCTATTATTAGTTTCTCATCCAAATAAACATTGGGAAGTAGCACCCATGTAGTGTGCTCCTAATTCACGGTGGCCTAGCTTGGTAGCATCGCCCTTACAGTCAACTCACTGGAAATCCAATGGTTTAAAGAAGCATCACAGATCCGTTTGGTGCCCCGGCCTGATCCTCGCAGCATTCCTACCCCGAATAGCCCCCTAGTGTCTCCTGTCAGCCCCTGGGACTCTAGGACTGAAGACTGATTCTCAGCTTACACATAGGCTCGCCCAGAAATGCTGAGGGGTCAATGCCCCCATAAGCAGTCCAGTGATGAATGGAAGTTGAACTCAAGTTCCCTCAGCTTCCTCACCTCTTTCACAGGGGTTGGGACAACTCTGAGGCACCGTGTACTCTGCAAAGTTCCATAAGAAGTCTAACCACAGTTTCCCACAGTGCTTTCCTATTCAATAATCACACCATTTTTTTGGTGGACAGGGAAGCAGTTATAACTTCTTTGTTTCTCTTTCCAACTCTCTGTTTTACGTTTCTTGGAATCACTTTGCAAATAAACTATGTTCTCTCATTACCAGTATATACTCCTATAATTATGACTCTGTAGTTTCTTTTATCTCTAATATTCACATTATCACCCTGAGCAACAGGATTGGCTACATAATTTTTGGGCCCCAGTGCAAAATGCAAACACAGACAAAAAGTGTCCTTAAAGGTACTAAAATATAAAACATTTTTATTTCTTCCACCATCTCTCTCAACCTGTCAGGGTGTTTTTTATTTGCAATTGAATATTGTAGAATACAGATGCTCAGTGGTGCTAGACAGCCTCACCCTGCCACTCTATAGGTTAGCTCAGAGCCCACAGGCTGCTGGATGCCCCTTCCCACCAGCCACTGATATGCTGATACATGGCTCACTCCAGCCAAGGGCCAAGAAGTCAGGCTCCATTTCCCATGGGCTGGCTTCTCCAACCAATAGTGGACAGGCAAGTCCCAAGGAATTACAGCCTCTGTACAGGACACACTGAGCACCTGCATCAGCGGTAGCTAAGGCTTACTCCTACCAAGTTACCCACCAGACTTGCTGTGGTGCTGCAAGCCCTGGGCAGGGATGGACACAGCCATGCCCCACTGTAAGGTACCTTGAGACATGCACATTCAACTGTGGCTCTCTTCAAATGTATGTCCAGCCCCCCACCACGGATGAGAGTCAGCAACTATGGCTGGATGGGTACAGGTTGAGGGAGGCACGCAGGTCCCTGGTCACCAGGGGCAGGAGGTGGTAGCTGTCACTGGGGGACCAGTGGGGAGAAAGAGGCCAGGAAGGGCCCAGCTGCTTGCCATTGCTGGGGCAGGCACAGGCAGCACTGAATCTTTCCTGGAAAGGTGGAAGGTGGGGAACGGGGGTAAATTGGAGGTAGGAATGCATGTGAGTTGAGACTACAAGCTTTGACACATGTTCTATTGTCCCATGGACTTCAATGATGAGACACAGGTTCGAAAATCAAATTATTAAGATCTTCAAGATGTTAACCAAAGAGCATTATGTGACAAGTGCAGGACCCTTCAGACCAGGAGGCCCTGTAATGACTGTACTGGTCCTTATATCTGTAGGGCCAGCCCTGCTGCACACCAGGCCTTGACCTCCGTTTCCCCTAAAATTACATTCCTATCTTTCTCAATCCTATTCTACTGATCACATCCATCATCTTACAAATCCCTTATGTTGAAGCTTTTGCATTGCCCAGTTTGCAAAGGCTTTCAAAGAAACCACAGACATACTACACAGTTTACATTATGTACTTACAGGTCACTGTTTATCACCTTTCCTTTTTCAAGTACAAAGACCTATGACACTGAATTCCCATTCTACCTCTAATTAACTTAAAAAGGATATTCTCCCACTGCCTTAATGGTGGCCAATTTATAATTTCTTTCTCCATATATATCCTGACATTACCTTCAGCATTTTTAGAATGCCCAATGACATACTTATAAGGCTAAAGTTCTCTGTCAGCTGCATTTCTGATGAATACCCTCCTCGGCCCCCAGCTAGGCCCCTGAAGCCCACCTCCAGAACAATCTCTCACAATCATTCCCATTCTGTCTTAGATTCTGAGCTGGTCTCTGTCATATGGGGCACTTCACAAATGGTGTTGGCTCCCTGGGTGCCCACCGTCCACAGGACTCCGTGTAAGCCACCGCTGATTGCACACACAGGCCCAGAGAAGCAGGGTTACTCCGAGAGACTGCAGTCAGTGGGGCTGGAAACACAGGGAGAATTTAGAAG
This sequence comes from Manis javanica, assembly GCF_040802235.1. Taxonomy (NCBI): domain Eukaryota; kingdom Metazoa; phylum Chordata; class Mammalia; order Pholidota; family Manidae; genus Manis; species Manis javanica. Next base: position 20,985,645 of record NC_133168.1, read on the forward strand.
CTACAGTTTCCTCTGGGTCTCTAACCCAATTATTCCTCTACTAACAAGATCAAATTCGAAGGGACTTGATAATTCACAAATTTTTAACTCCCATTTTCACCACTAAACACGGTTGCAGATGAACAGGAAACTGTGCTGAGTACAAAGTAATGCCATCTAACCATGTCTCGACCAACACTTGGCAATGCTTCTCATCTGTAAGAGACTCCTGTGGCGTTCCCAGGTTTTCCAACTTTCCCCGCTCTCATTTCTAACCCCTCGTATCTCACCTGGCCCAGATACCTGCCTGTCATTCTCTCACAATCACCTCATCCATCAGCCCCACAGAGACCTCCCGAACCTCCAGGGGCAGGTCATGGCTGCCACCAGTCTGACGTGACGTCCAGTCAGGTATAGTGTGTGCCTTTACTCCAAGGGCCAAAAGTGTTCAATGTGCAAGCATCCTTAATCCAAGCAATGTCCATCCTTATTCAATAAATTGTCTTGTTTCCAACTTTACCAAGAAAAAGACCAGAGAAATGCAGGTGCACTGGCTTTGTCCTATGAGTCCACGTCTTTCAGTGCCTTTCCTGCCCACCCTTTCTCTGTAACGTTGACCGGCCTATAGGCTCTATCGCTTGCGATACGCCTGTGATCTCTTGCCTAACTATACAGGAAAGATCAAGTTAAAATTGGCTACCATAGACTATAAAAGAAGCTGTAATCTATTAGGCAGAGAACTGAAGATCATTCTATCTATTGAAAGAAAATTGAATATAAAATTATTTTATATTATTTTAAAAATATTGACTAACATACTTTAAATGTATAGATTTTTAGCACATTTTTGTTGATATCTTTTGTGGCATAGCACCTAGATCTTATAGGTTGATTTTTTTATTCAATTTTTCTTACCAGAAATTTGTATTAAGAATTAAGTGAATAAGTATATATATGACTATAATTACTGAAATAGTATCATAAATAGGATGCTTTTTGTAGGGTTTCTTTATACTTTAAATGGAATATCATCTAAAATTCTTTTCCTACTTACTTTTATTCATATTTCCTACTGTTGGGCAACATAGGGTGTATGGAACTATATTGATTATCAAAAGTATAGTGTCAGTGTATGTTCAAAACTTTCTCTTTTATTTTTCTACAGTCCTCAAAGTGAAACCCTAAAGGTGATAAAGTGAGAGAGAAAGAAACTTGGTAATAGGAACTCAGGAGACAGCAAAGTTCACACTTTCCACCTTCATGTTCTCGCAGTTTTAGCCTGAACTGTTCATTGTCCTTACACTTAACTCCTTAGTGCCAGCAAAAAAAAGGAATACACTCCCACGAAAAAGAATTACCATTCTATTATAGTGCAAGCAGAATTTTCATTTAAAGAAAGTTTGTGTCAGTTTTTATTAATGAAAATAAATGTAAATATTCACATACTCCCTTTTGCCAATCTAATAGTCTGAGAGATGTTTGGAAGTCATTTAAATATTTTTCACTAAGCGGTACTAAGATGAGTAATGTACATGTCTCTCTCCTGAAATTAATTTCATACAAACTAGAAATAATTTTTTTCCAGTATAACCAACTTTTTCAGTGTTAGAAATGAAGTTCACAGAGCTTAAATTTTTCTTTGAGGAGGAAACAAAATTCCTCAAAAAACAGCTTTGACTGTATCAATTACTACTTAACCATTCATTCTCATAAAAAAACAACAACCATTTTCTGGTTCCACCCTGCTTCCCATCTGACTCCCCTCCCTCTGTCGGAGATGCAGGAAGAACTGTCGGAGCCCTGCTCTCCTGCCTCCACTGTGACGCAGAAACAGTTCGGAGTCTTCATAACTACAGCTCCGCACACGCCAGAGTCAGAGCCCTGCCAGCGGCGTACTGAGCAGCTTTAGGAGAGGCTGGGAAGACAAATCAAGGGCAGTGCTTCAGATTGTATAATAGAAGCCTGGAATTTAAGCACACACATTTTCATATTTAGCACCTCTTGAAAGGAAAATTTTATAATAGAACTGCTTTATATTTAGATCGGTACTGTCTCTTGTTGCCTTGTCTTGTTAGAATCCTCTGAGGACGCTCTAGAAATAATAATGACACGAAAGCCTCAGCATCTTTTGCAGAGGGAAATGTTCTTTGTACACAAAGATGTTGCAGCTGGCTCATCCTTACTTGAACCTTTACTCTGCCTGTTTTTAATATGTCCTTGCCTTGTGACTTTGTAATAAAAAGCAGATGAAAACAGGGATAAACATGATTTCTGTCAATGTGAAGTTCATGATGCTTGCTCATTCACTTTTGAACATGCAGCACTAGTACGTGCTCAATAATTATTTGTTGAATGAACAGGGCCATTGTGCTCTGACCAAGTTAAGATGTGGTCTTCCTACCACGGCATTTTTGGTAATTAATCTTAAAAACAAACATCCACATATCCTATTGAGACAGGGACCATGGATGTAGTCAGAGTGAGGGTGTCCGGAAAAATCAAGGCAGGATAATTACAGTCAGAGCAGTGTAACTACGTGCAAGGAAACCCCCACCAAAACTCCGTGTTAAACATTAAGCTCTAGAGTCTTTCTTCAGTGAGATCAGTTGATATTCCCCAGATAAAGGAAAGTAGCCCATGTTTTTATTATACTAATCATTTGTAATCATGTGTAAGATTCACTTTAGCATGCTAAACGGACTTGATGTCTCATCGAGGACAAACATCCTAAGACCGCTTTTAACAAGTCCACTCCCTTAAGTCCTTTATCAGTTCCCCCAAATCCTCAACTGCCTATAAATCCCCTGGACAACACCACCCTGGGCTCTCTTGTCCCCTCCTGGCACAAGCCAGGAGCTCTGTCGTCTCACTGTATCTCTCAATAAAAGCCTCTCCCTGGCTCTCCTACCTTGTGTGTTTGCTAAGTTCATTCTTTGACTCCACAAACAAGAACCCCAGCATCACTATTTTGTTCTTTTTGATACCGTTTCTTATTATAATTATTATTCTTATCTATCCTATAAATACAATAGACTTCTGATTTTTATTGCTATATATACTCCCAGAGCCATTCGTTTACTTGTCTTGCAAATACTTATTAACAATCTACTAAATAAAATGCATGGAGAACATAGTTCAGCCTCAAAGACCTTATAGTTTGGAGAAGGTGTGAATGAAACCATCACATAATGTATTTTAGTCGTAATAAATCTTATGAAGGAAAAGTTCAGGTACTATGATGGCATTAAATGGGAGAAAAGTGCTTTGACATTATCGTGCTCTATTGGATAGATGTCACTTTAGTGGGCAACTTTTACCATGAGTTTCATCTCTTATATTTTTGGATCTAAACTTTGAGATAATTTATTAAATTTAGAAATCTCTTTCACCATGAAACCAATACATAGCTAATAGCTGTATCTAAATTATAAAAATCTATAAATTATAAACACTGATAAAATATATTTCTGATAATTTTATAGCTCATTCCAGTTGAGATGCTATTAGGCAATACCTGGTAATCGAATTATTAAATAACCAAGTTGTGGAAAAAGTGAAGGTTCCTATGGCCAGGATTCTCACCTGGCCCCGGTCGGCTTGCTCACTACAAACGTGTGGACAATACATTTGTTACTGACTCTGTATCAAAGAGCCCTGCCCAGTGCTCTGGGCTGCTGCACAGCTGCAGGGCTGCAGGGCTGCAGGAGAGCAGAGGCTGGAGGGGCAGCAGTGCCAAGGACAGAGGCTGAGATGGCTGCAGGGCAGAGAGGCCCAGAGGCAGAGACCAGCTTGCTGCGTGCAGACTCGCTCTGAGTGGATGGGATTCTAGTGATTGACCTGCCACTGTGAGAATGAAGTCGAGTATAAGCCCTTTCACCCCAAGAAGTTCCCACTGTCATTTTTTTCTATGTAACTCTTGGGGGAGTATCCCGGGGCAAATACCTTTGAAACCAAAATCTGTCAAAGGGAGAAATAAAGTGGGAGAAACCAGTCCATTTTGTTACAAACAGTCTACTTTCACTCTCCCATGTCTCTCCTGACCCGGCTGCAAAGAAGAGACCCCACCCAGCCTCTCCAGGTCCAGAGAAGCCTTTGCTCTCCAGCCTGTGAGGTCCCCTATTGATATGGAGATGGACTAAGGCCAGGTGAGAGATATTGCAATTTTACCCACATTCTGTCTCACTGAATTCATAGTGAACATGTCTGGGGCTGAAATCTATTTGCAAGACAAAAGTGTTTTGAATATTTTACAATAATTAAAATCAGTTACATGTCTTCCTATTTAAAAACTAAAACCTACTGTGATCATAGGAAAGATAAAACACCCGAGTTAGGGTGCAGAAAAAATCTGATCTTCCCCTAATTGCCAACAAACTATGTAATGTTCCCTCATGAAAGGTCAAGTCCTTGACTGACATTCAATCTGGGGTCTGGCATTGTTTCTTTTCCCAAATCTTTTCTTTCTCTCTATTCATGTGTGAAAAAGTGGAGTTTTGAAAAGGCTTAATCCTTGTTGGCTACTACTATAGAATTGCTGCACATTGCCACACATACTGACTATAAACAGAGGTGGTATTTTTTCACAGCCTCTCATGGAGCTTTTTAGGATATTTGGAAGTGTATATCTTCAAATGATTGTCAAGCGCTCCTTTCACAAAGAAGAGCTTTTTCAGAATAGCTAAGGAGGAAAAGTTCTCCAGAATGTAAACTCACAGTGTATCTCTTTTACCCACAAGTCTGTCTTTCTCTGAACAATGTCCAGGTCATCATTTAAGAGCGTAATAAATGGACTGCAATTTTCCTTCACATTGTTTGGAAACTGGTTTGAAAATTCTACAAGTATCTTACACCGTACTCTGCAAGGTAAGCTTCTTATAATGATGCCTTCATAATGAGATAGTAAGGATGGCGGGCTTGTTTGCGGAGTGGAAAAATGAACTTAGCAAAGAGTCAAGGTAGGAGAGCCAGGAAGAGGCCTTTTTAGAGATACACTGAGAGAATAGAGCTCCTGGTAGGACAAGGGAGTCCGTAGGCGGTGCATTGTCTAGGGGATTTATAGGCAGTTGAGAGACAAAGAACTAGGGAGGCAGATCCACCAAATGGTCTCTAAATGTTTATTTTTAAAGAGACACTAAGTTTCTTATCAGTTTTCCATACTATTTTGCAGAGTTAACATAAGAAATTTACTGCTTTGATTCTTTCTCAGCATAGCAGTTTCTTGATTTGGGAGCATATCAATCAAGGCTGCTTGTCTTGTTTTCAAGGGGAGCTGAGTTATTGTCTGTTTGTTAAATAGTAAGTTAAGAATCTTCTTAACTTCTTGGGTGTAAAAATGCAGCTTTAAGATGGAATCCTTCCTGCCCTTCACTATGTTGTTTATGGCTGGACCTTCCTGTTATATTAATTGCCCAGGTTATATATTACTTGATTAGGGGCTGGAGGAGGAAAAGCAGCATCTGGGTAAAGTTAAAGATAAACTGGGCCTTTTAGCAGGCTAAAGTAAATTTTACAATAGCCTCACTTAATTGACACAAACAAAACATGGGCTATGGTGAGGTATTTTCTTATCTGGGAGATGTTCAAACATACCAGGCTAAGTTACTCCTGGCTCTTTAGTTTTAACTAATCTTCACTGAAGAATGCTTATATTCCTAGTTTGATATTTTACTTTAGAGAATTAATGTGACTCTGTCTTTGCTTAATTGTTTAGTATGGAGTTTTGGTAGGGGTCTTTTTCCAGAGGCCCTCACCCTACTCTGACTACCCCCACAGTCCCTGTCTCAGAATTTTGATAATTAAGAGTTTATAATTTACTAAATGACTTTTGAAAATTACATAAACATGAAACAAATACATGGTCCTTCAAGAAACACATCTCCATTCCTTAGAAACCTGGCCCGAGGAGCTCTGCGGAGGGGCCGCTCGGCAGCGGCAGGGGCGCAGCCGGCAGCGCTGTGCCGGGCGCCCGTCTCCCGCGCTGTGTCCGGGGAACAGCGGCCTGGTGTCCTCGCGCTGCGGGTGCGCCGCCTCCCACGCGCTGGGCTCGGTCCCCGCGGTCCTCGCGGCGCCGGGAGTGTCGGACCGCGGGGGCCGCCCCTACGCCCGCTGGCCATTCCCGAAGGGTCATGAGGGGCCCGCCTGGGTTCTGCAAAGCTCGGGAAAGCCCCTCTGGGCCTCGGTGATGGACGTGACACAAACAACGCCCTACAACGGCCTTCTGTCTGCCTTTTTGTCCTTGTGCGTTTGATGGCCCGAGGTGATTAATGGGAGACTTGGATGGAAAAAATACTGCCTCGTGCACTGTTTCAAGGCTGTTAGGTGACCGTTCCAAAGGAGAGGCAGGCATTTTGTCTTCCAAGCCAATCTCTGGGATACAAGAACCCCCGTTTCCCAGGCCGCCGAAAGTGCGGCGGCGTTGGGGAGCTGGTTTGCCGTGCCCCGACCTCCGCGGAGAGCCCCCGACGGGCCGGCTGCGCCCCCCACCCACTCTGGTCTCTGGTCCGGGTTAGCGCTTTGCTCCGCCTTTGCACGACGGCCTTTCTGCTTTTAGTACCTTGGCACGTGTGACTCTCTGGCCTTTGGTTTATGTCCCTCCCTGAACAGTCCACTTAGATGAGCAGGAGCTGTGTCAGGGAGAGAAAGTAGGGAAAACTCCCCCTCTAGGGTAGGTAAGGGGTTCGTATTTCTTGATATCTGACTCTAAGAGGGAGACTTGACTTGCCGGCTCCTGGCCGGCCCAGAAGGTGGTGGCGATGCTTCTCCCTGAGCCAAGCGAGTCGCAGGACCACCTGCTGTCCCTGGGCCAGGCCCCCAGCTGGGGATCCAGGCTGTGCGCAGACTGGGGAACAGCACAGCTGTGGGGCCTGCTGCTGAGGGAACGGAAAAGACTCTCCCATCTTTATTTTCTTGATTGTTTTGCATACTTACTGCTATTTTTCTGTTACCTACTTTGATACTAGATGAAGCCTCATGCCTCCCTTTGCTCTGTGTATTACATTGACGGTGATGCTTGGTTTACAATGAAAATGATATGATAAAAGCAGACTTCATCTTATTTTCCTTAAGCAAACTGAAGGATTATTCTTATGTTTTTGACTTCAGGGAGCAAAGTGAATCCCATGTTTCTCATTATAACTGTTAAATTAAATGAATGCCTTTGAGTTTTTTATTATAATTTTATTCAGTTGTCTAGGGCACATAGATCGATGAGCCGCATGGTGAATTTGATGGGAACTGGCTGATTCGTCAGAGGGCTGTTGGTGACGCCTGAAGAACAAGCCTCAGCTCCTCCATCCCAGACGAGCATTCTTCGCTTCTGATAATGCAGTTCTGGCTAGTAGTCACTGATCTTACCCTGGGTCCTGGATACTCAGATTTCAGGCAACATCACATTTAATCTTTACGGCAGCTCCATGGTAGTGACAGTAGGTACTGTTGTTATTTTCCTGTTCCTGGTGGGACAACTGAAACTTAGATCATTTTTTTATTAAGGTATTATTGATATACACTCTTATGAAGGTTTCACATGAAAAAACAATGTGGTTACTACATTCACCCATGTTATCGTGTCCCCCCCATACTCCACTGCAGTCACTGTCCATCAGTGTAGTAAGATGCCGCAGAGTCACTATTTGCCTTCTCTTTGCTACACTGTCTTCCCCATGACCCCTCACACTATGTGTGCCAATCATGATACCCCAAAAACCCCTTCCCCTCCCTCCCCATCCTTCCTCCCCCACCCCTCCCCTTTGGTAACTGCTAGTCCCTTCTTGGAGTCTGTAAGTCTGCTGCTGTTTTGTTCCTTCAGTTTTGCTTAGTAGGTATACTCAACAAATGAGGAAAATCATTTGGCACTTGTCTTTCTCCACCTGGCTTATTTCGCTGAGCATAATATCCTCCAACTCCATCCATGTTGTTGCAAATTGTAGGATTTGTTTCTTTCTTATGGCTGAATAGTATTCCATTGTGAATATGTACCACCTCTTCTTTATCCATTCATCTACTGATGGACACTTAGGTTGCTTCCATATCTTAGCTATTGTAAATAGGGCTGCAATAAACATAGGGGTGCATATGTCTTTTTGAATCTAAGAAATTATATTCTTTGGGTAAATTCCTAGGAGTGGAATTCCCAGATCAAATGGTATTTCTATTTGCAGTTTTTTGAGTAACCTCCATATTGCTTTCCACAATGGTTGAACTAGCTTACATTCCCACCAGCAATGTCGGAGGGTTCACCTTTCTCCACATACTCGCCAGCATTTGCTGTTCTTAGTCTTTTCTGTACTGGCCATCCTAACTGGTGTGAGGTGATGTCTCATTGTGGTTTTTATTTACATTTCTCTGACCTACCTGAGGTCTTTACCTACTGATCTTCTGAGTGTGATCAAGAGCAATTAGAGAACTGTGTAGTTGTGGATGAGTTAACAGTTTGTATACTTGCCTTTCTCCATTTTGCAGGGTGGAGATGTCTGCCCAGAGGTTAATTTCTAACAGAACATCCCGGCAACCTGCATCTAATTCTGATTACACCTGGGAATATGAGTATTATGAGATTGGACCAGTTTCCTTTGAAGGGCTGAAGGCTCATAAATGTGAGTTTTATACAAACTTCCCATTGTAAGCATAATATGTATTTGTCTTACCATGTGAAATGCCCAATGAATATTTTCCCTAAATACTCTATCTTTTTATAGAGCTCTACCTGCAAAACCCCAGAAAACAGCCCCCTCCAAATAAGGGATGGTATTACATGCATCTCAAAGAACTGGAAAGGTTCCCTTAGTGGGGGAACGTGATTCAATATCATTTTCAAATTAAGATTTTTGAAAAAAGTACTGATGATTCCAGCTCTCCCAAACTGTGTGAATATTTGGACCATCAAAAATGTGTACAAAAATACAATCTGGAGCTATTGTTTGAAGAGCCTTCTTCTGTAGCACACAGTCAGCGGCATCCTTTCAGCTCTCTTGGTTTCCTGGGGCTGTGGAGAGCCGTCTGTGCATGCCTGTAAGGACGGGCGAGGACAGCCTGTGGTCATTCCTAACTCTGTGTTCCAGACATGAAGTGTGTTTCATGTCCTGGAGTGATTAATGACTCAGCACAGAGCAAGGTAGTATAATTCTGTGAAAGGTCACTCTAATTCCAATCATAACTAAATGCTGACCAGTCAGCATGAAAAGGCATTTTTTTTCACACAATGATCCAATTTATAAACACACACACCAGAAATAACACCATACAGTGATACATGCACATATTTTTTCATAAATGCGTAGAGAAGGGGCTAGAAATATATGCACTAAACAGTTGACTTCTGGAAAAAGGAGGGAGATACGGTAGGAATAAAAGGGGGCATTTGTTTTACATAATTTTTTTTTTTAGTGGTTTAAAACAACAGAAATTTATTATACCACAGTTCTGTAAGGTCCCAAGTCCAAGTGAAGTATGGCTTGACTGGTAGGAACCAGTCCATTTCACTGCTGACTGTCTGACATGGGTCATTCTCACCGAGAGGCCGTATTTCCAGGCTGTTGTTCCCCTTCAAAGCCAACAGTGTTGGGTCTTTGAATCTCTTTGTGTCTTCTCTGAAAAGGCATCTTGTTTTCTAAAGTAGAGTCGACATAATTAGCAGAAACGGCTGCCAACTCCACGTCCCATCATGGTTATTCCACATAAATATTCCAGAGATGTTTGGTTGTTTTAGAATCTACAAAAATTTTAGGTGGTTAACTGGTTTAGATTACATTAGAAACTACAAGAGAGATTATGGTTGGACATGCAAATATGGCAAAGGACATGCTTTTGTCCTTTGTTATATTCTGGGCACTGCCCCTCTGCCCTGTCTTGGCATCCATGATCCCTCATACCCACTTGCTGCTCCCTTGCAAAGAGGGTTTTCTGTTTCAGCTTTATCTAGGTATAATTGACAAATAAAACTGTCATGTATTTGAAGTGTGCTAAGTGATGGTTTGATATATTACACATTGGGAAAGGGTTGCCCTCATTGAGTTAATTAACCCATTCATCACCTCAGATATTTCTTTATTTAAGTTCTATTCTCTTGCATATTTCAATTACACAGTGCAGTTGCCCATATTTTAATTTTTTTTGTCATTAAGTTTTATGAGTTCCCTTATATTTTGGATATTAACCTCTTATCAGATATATGGTTTGAAAATATTTTCTCCCCTTCCATAGGTTGCCTTTTCATTTTGTTGATGGTGACTTTGGCTGTGCAGGAGCTTTTTCATTTGATGTCACCCTTTTTGGTATAGTTTTGCTTTTGTTGCCTTTGCTTTTTTTTTTTTGGTATCATTACTCTACAATTACATGAGGAACATTATGTTTACTAGACTACACCCATCACCGAGTTTCCCCCACATTCCCCATTGCAGTCATTGTCCATCAGCATAGAAAGATGTAGAATCACTACTTGTCTTCTCTGTGTTGTACAGCCCTCCCTGTGCCCCCTCCCCCACATTACACAGGCTAATCATAATGCCCCCTTTCTTTCCCCCTGCCCCTTATCCCTCCCTTCCCACCCATCCTCCCCAGTCCCTTTCCCTTTGGTAACTGTTAGTCCATTCTTGGGTTCTGTGATTCTGCTGCTGTTTTGTTCCTTCAATTTTTTCTTTGTTCTTATACTCCATATATGAATGAAATCATTTTGCACTTGTCTTTCTCTGCCTGGCTTATTTCACTAAGCATAATACCCTCTTGCTCCATCCATGTTGTTGCAAATGGTAGGATTTGTTTTTCTTCTTATGGCTGAATAATATTCCATTGTGTATGTGTACCACATCTTCTTTATCCATTCATGTACTGATGGACACTTAGGTTAATTCCATTTCTTGGCTATTGTGAATAGTGCTGTGATAAACCTAGGGGTGCATCTGTCTTTTTCAAACTGGGCTGCTGCATTCTTAGGGTAAATTCCTAGGAATGGAATTCCTGGGTCAAATGGTATTTCTATTTAGAGTTTTTTGAGGAACCTCCATACTGCTTTCCACAATGGTTAAACTAGTTTACATTCCCACCAGCAGTGTAGGAGGGTTCCCCTTTCTCCACATCCTCGCAAACATTTGTTGTTTCTCTTTTGGATGGTGGTGATCCTTACTGGTGTGAGGTGATATCTCATTGTGGTTTTAATTTGCATTTCTCTGATGACTAGTGATGTGGAACATCTTTTCATGTGTCTGTTGGCCATCTGAATTTCTTCTTTGGAGAACTGTCTGTTCAGCTCCTCTGCCCATTTTTTAATTGCATTATTTGCTTTTTGTTTCTTGAGGTGCATGAGCTCTTTATATATTTTGGATGTCAACCCTTTATCGGATCTGTCATTTATGAATATATTCTCCCATACTGTAGGATGCCTTTTTGTTCTATTGGTGGTGTCCTTTGCTGTACAGAAGCTTTTCAGTTTGATGTAGTCCCACTTGTTCATTTTTGCATTTGTTTCCCTTTCCCGGGGAGATATGTTCATGAAGAAGTTGCTCATGTTTATGTCCAAGAGATTTTTGCCTATGTTTTTTTTCCTAGGAGTTTTATGGTTTCATGACTTACATTCAGGTCTTGGATCCATTTTGAATTTACTTTTGTGTATGGGGTTAGACAATGATCCAGTTTCATTCTCTTACATGTAGCTTTTTTGGCCAAGTCCAGTTTTGCCAACACCAGCTGTTGAAGAGGTCTTCATTTCCCCATTGTATGTCCATGGCTCCTTTATCATATATTAATTGACCGTATATGTTTGGGTTAATATCTGGACTCTCTATTCTGTTCCACTAATCTGTGGGTCTGTTCTTGTGCCAGTAGCAAAGTGTCTTGATTACTGTGGCTTTGTAGTAGAGCTTAAAGTTGGAAAGCGAGATGCCCCCTGCTTTATTCTTCCTTCTCAGGATTGCTTTGGCTATTTGGGGTCTTTTGTAGTTCCATATGAATTTTAAAACTATTTGTTCCAGTTTGTTGAAGAATGCTGTTGCTATTTTGATAGGCATTGCATTGAATCTGTAGATTGCTTTAGGCAGGATGGCTATTTTGACAATATTAATTCTTCCTAGCCAGGAGCATGGAATGGGTTTCCATTTGTTAGTGTCCTCTTTAATTTCTTTTAAGAGTGTCTTGTCGTTTTCAGGGTATAGGTCTGTCACTTCCTTGGTGATGTTTATTCCTAGGTATTTTATTATTTTTGATGCAGTTGTGAATGGAATTGTTTTCCTGATTTCTCTTTCTGCTAGTTCATCGTTAGGGTTGTTGCCTTTGCTTTTTGTGTCAAATCCAAAAAATCATTACCAAGACTGATGTCAAGGAGCTTACCCCCATCCTATGACCACTATTTTGAATGTTCCGTCTGGTAATTCGCCTATCTCCATTTCTAGAGATTTGTCTTGTTCTTTGTCTTGCAACATATTCCTCTGTTGCTTCATTTTCCTTGACTCTTGTTGGTTTTCTGGGTCTTAGGTAAAACAGCCACCTCTCTGGTTGCATCAGAGTGGACTTGTGTGGGAGATGGATCTTGCCTTTCAGTGCAGCCCAGCCCCTAGTTGTCACTCAAGCTTCTATGATTGTCCCCACAACCTTCTCTGTTCTTAGTGGCTCCCAGTAGTTGACGTTGTATGGAGACCTGCCTTTGTCCCTCAGGGGAGGACTGTGGTCATCAGCCATAACAAATGCAGTCTGATTAGAGGCCAGACCCTCAGGCAGCAGCTGGGAAAGCATGTGCTAAACCCCTTCCAGGGAGATCCTGGGAGATGAGTGTTTTTACATGCTGTCTCTATTCTCCGCCCAGGGTGTAGCCATGGAAAGGTGCTGCTCTGCTTGTGAAGAACTGCTTTTTGTTTACTGTAGTCGGGTGGGACTGGAACTTGTAAGCTCCGGCGGCTCTCGGGGCCAGGAGGTCAGGAGCCTGGGCAGCAGCCCAGGAGCCATGGTGCCAGCCCTGAGTACAGTCTCCTTACAGGGAGAAGACACTGGTAATGGGGTTTATTATTAGAGTGGGCTGGAGAGAGAAGGTGGGGCAGTGTCTGCAGATGCCCTGGCCCTGCGCAGGAGCACAGCCCTAGATGGCTGCAAAATTAGAAGCCCGGCCTTCAAGCAGCATCTTTTAAAGTCTGTGGATAAAACCCTTTGAGGGGAACACAGGAGGTGGGTGTTCCTGCCCGCCCCCCCCCTGCACTGAGCCCTGCAGGGGTAGCCATGAGGTGGGCTTCTGCACCCATTAAGAACTGCTTTTTTGTTTGCTTAGTCTTGGGTTCTCATGGACAGAAATCCTGTTGGCTTTCAGAGCTAGATGTTTGGGGGTCCATCCCTCCAGGGGGAATCTTAAAAATGGGGCTCTAGATGTGTGATCCGAACCCTTTCCTCCTGGGGGGAAGTGGGGAGCTGGGAATTCCCTCTCAACACTGCGTCGCTGTGCCGGGGGTGGGACTGACGGTGAGAGAGCCTCTCAGTATTTCTTATTGACCTGACGTGGATACTTCCCCATTTGCCCGATGTGTAGGAGTCACCCTGCTAGATCATGTGATTCTTTCAGAAGGAGTCATGCCATATTTACTAGTGTCTTCAGCACGTCCAAGGGAGGAGGAGTGCTCAGGAACCTCCTGACTCCCTAGCTCGGTCAGCTCCTAGTTCCAGCTCATTACATAGCTGCGCCTTGGTCCCCACCTCCCCGTCGCAGGAGGGAGGGGAGACCCGGCTTCCCCTGCGGATGCCGGGAGCCCAGGTGCCGCTGTCTGCAGTGGCAGCGGCAGGGCCTCTCCTGTGCGGCTCCGCGGGCCCCACCTCCAGGGCTCCGGCAGCGCGGCTGTAATGGGCTTCGGAGTTACTCATTTCCCGGACCAATGGCTTTCTATATTTGGTCCTGAAAAAATCATTAACTAAGTCACATATCTTTACTCTTGAAGTGAACAGTAACAATTAAATGCGTTCTCTCATGCCTTTTTTGTATCTGTTCATTAGTTCTTTGTGGAAATAAAATGAGCACATGGAATCCATTGGGATATGCTGTCATTGATTATTTTAAGGAAGGGTGTAAAATAATCCTCAGCTTATTTTAATTCTTTCATCTGCTGCTTTTCTTGGACAACCATTAGGTAAGGTCACTTGCTTGTTAAGAACTTTATTGGAAATCAGAATGACCAGGCAAACCGCCAAACATTTCCCTGTAATATGGGCTTTTACAGCTTGGTGACACAAATTTTATTTTTATGTCAGTTTGTTCTTATCTACTTCCCTTAGTTTAAGTGGCAAAAAAGACAGGCTACTGCAGTAATTTTTATTGGTACATTTCCAGAGATTATTGAAAATCTTTTTTGAGCCTATTACATTCTGGAAATTATTACAGCATGAAAAAAATCCTGCAAAATGTAGGCAAAGCATGAAACATTATATACTTACTTTACCTACTCTACTATTAATCAGGTATGCTTTTAGTTTTAATATTCACATCAGGAGAAAATGCCTGGGTGAGTCCTTACTGTTCTAATATAAGAGGTCTGATTAAAGACCCCAGGTTCACAAACCTGACAAGATATGAGATACAGAGAAAGTAAAAAGCATGCCACCTCCCAAAAAAACCCTAGACATGCAGGAATATAAAAAAGATTATGTCAGCTGTCAGACTCTGCATACTAGTATAGTCGCTTCCATTTAAAAATGCTATGATTCTGACCTTCAAGTGGGTCTCTTTGTTTTGCTGATCCAAATTCAAAGCCAGTTAGTTGCAGGTTCAAAAGAAGAGAAGGATGATATTTCAAGGGGAGCATTTCTTGAGGATAGGAATGACCATAATAGTTATCTTCATTTGCTTTGCCTGGGATGGATAGTACTAGGCAACCATAGCTTCGTTTTTTGTTAGACCAAGTTCTTCTGCCAGCTGAAGTCAAGAGTCCCACCCTTCAAGGAGGAACATCCTTTGGTGGTCATTGTGAATTCTTTTGCCCTCAGTTTGGACTCTGGTATTAAACCTTATCATGTATCAGACGTGGACATATAACTGACCCCCAGTTGGTACCAGCAGAATGCACATTCATTCATTCATTGTTTCAGCACATATTTGTTGAGTGCCTGTTATACACGGAACTATTCTAAGCACTGGAGGTACAACAGTGAACAGAAAAGACAAAAAGACCTCCTCTTATGGATCTTGCCTTGTAGTGGGAGAGATAGACAATAAATAAATAAACAAACTATGCTAGATGGTGATGAAAAAAAAGAGAAGGGAAAGGAGATGTGGGGTGCAGAGGTGAAAGTATAGAGAGTAGCCATGGAAGGCCTTACTGAGAAGAGAAATCTGAAAACAGATCTGAAGGAAGTGAGAGATGGAGCCATATGGTGTCAGGAAGAACATTTCAGGAAATGCTCCATGGCAAGAGTGAAACGGAACACACAGGAGCACAGAGGCCAGCATGGTGCCAGGGGAATGACTGAGAGGCAGCGCTGCAGGGGAGACGGAGTCGGGCAATGGGGAGGAGGGTGTTGGGACCTTACCGGTCATTATGGGGATTTCAGCTTTTTCCCTAAGAAGTCATCTGAAGGTTTGAGGAAGAGGAGAGGCATCTGGCTTAGGTGTCAATAAGACCACTCTGCAGTTGAGGAAAGAAAGGGGTGAGACTGGAGACATAAGAGCAGTCCTGGGACTGTTAAAATGGTTCAGTCAGCTGAAGATGGTGGGGCAGGGAAGTGGTGAGAAATGCATAAAACGCATTTAAAGTGGTGTTAGTGGAGTGGTGGGAGTGAAAGGCTGATGGGATTGGCTCAAGAGAAAAATGAGAGGAAAGGAATTGGAAACAGCATGTACTAGAAAAATCTCAAAATAATTTTGCTATAAAGGGAGGGAAGAAAATGGGACATTTATGAAGGGCTTGGCTGGGTGAGACAGAGTTTTCTTAAAAGAAGTAGAAGCAAAAGCCTATGAGCCAACGAGTGGACACTTATAGTCACTGGCTGCTGCTCTGAGGGAAGGCTGAAGGCGCATCCCCTTACCCTGAGCTGTCAGTGGTGGCCACGCTAAATGCTGTTTTCACATGCCTACATGCAGATGATGTCAGACGCATACATGGATGAAGAAGCCAGGTCATCAAGGTGGGCCGCGGAGCTGGGGCTTGTGAAGGCTTGGAGGAAGGTGTGTCATGGGGAGTGAGGTAGAGATGTGTGCAGCAGCCTCCCTGGTGGCCCCTGGCCAGGTATTTATACCATAAAGCTGAGCCGGACACATCAGGAACTTGACGCATCTGGAACCAAGAGGTGTGGGGACTGTGCTGACTCTGGTCCTGAACCTGTCTTTCTAATTAAGTATTAGCCCTTGTTTTTCACACACCCATGAAAGGGAAAGGGGACACTGTATCCTCCGGAGGTGGGAAGGAGGGGACTGGGACGGGGCAGTTGGTCCTGTTAGAGCGGAAGAGATCATTCCAGTCAACACCGTAGTGTCACCATTCAGCTCCCATTTCATTCCGTCTGTCACAGGTCAGGGTCAGGAAAAGTGACCATAGTATGAAGTGTTCCATTTGGTGTTGCCCTGCGCACTTTGCCTCAGGCCTGTATTGCAGTGGTCTCTAAGTAGCTCAGTTTCTAGACAGGACAAAAGTGGCTGCTCAGCTCTGTGAAAAACCCCTTTGGGGATTCCCGTGGCTCCCTTAACTCCCGGCCTGCCTGGAGCTGCGCTCTCTGCACACACCCACTCTGCTTCCCAGGAAGAGGGCTTTGGAGAAGGCCAGGGCTCTGCTGTCTCTGTTTTTCTGCAGTGCCCATGCCTATGAGACCCGGTGTAAGAATCAGACTTCCGGAGGATTTGGGTATTCTGGGATGAGATGAAGGTCTCTGATGTCCCCTGAAAGTGGCTCAGGGGAAGAAAGTGGCCTGGGGTCAGGCCACGTGTCAGACAATGAGGTAGAAGAAAAAGCATGAAAATAATTTGAGGGAGCGGTATTTTGTTTGCAGGGAGCATGAATAAACAGTCATTTAAAGCACATTGTGACAGCAAACGTGGATGCCGCGTTATCGAGGGAACATTTGCAAAGGCTGGTGGAGCACGGGGATCCTCACCTTCTAACCACAGCCCTCCTTCTCCCCGCTCTGCTCCCCCAGGACCTCATGGGAGGGCTGTGACCCTTCTGAACCCCACATTATCGCTGCTTTTTGATGGGCTCCCTGGGCACTGGAAGAGTGAGGGGCAGGGCCAGGCCAGGGGAAGGGCCCCTTCACCCCCTTTGGCCTGCCACGGGCCATGGAACAGGAGAGCTGGTGCGGATCCGGCCCACATTTGCATGAGAGTCAGCAGGATTGAATTCTCAGTTGAGGACTGAAACGTATGCTGCACGTCCTTTCCGAATGTGCTGAGCCACGCGGGCGGCTGGGGAAGTGCTGCATTCGGAGCCGTCGTGGTATGCGTGCTGAGGTCCATGGCCGTCGCTGGGGTGTCATCACATGTCAGTTGTCACACTTTAGTTGCGCTTGCATGCAAGTGACTCTGGGTACTTGTCATTTTTAGGCCTTATTTCTATTACATTATAAGGCAAGCTCTACGATTTCTATTCTTTGGCACTCTTGGCCCCGGAAATGATACATTAGTTTTGTATCCAGAGTGCTGAAGACATATTGTTGAATACATGTTTTTAACATCTAGGCAATAGTTTATGTAGAATGAAAGCATGAATTATGCAGAGTAAATTGCTGATTTGATTTTTCACTTAAGGAAAAAATTTCATATACATACAATTTAATTAGAATTATGCTTTGCATTTAAGTTCCAATCATTTTTATTTAAAAATTGCTATGCATCCTCCCTGTATTCCCTCCCATATAGGTAAATTTAGAATGTACTAGAAGATGTAAAGTAATCAAACTCTGTTACCTCCCTCAGATCTGAGATGCTAGTATATGTGCCAGACTCTGTAAACAGTCTGTGTCATCCCAGAAACCTACACTTGGGACTGTTACCTTGGCAGGATAAAGGAAGCACCCATGTAAAGAAGCACAGACAAGAGTTACAGGAGGCAGCACTTCAGGGGGGCAACGCACCCAGGTGCTGAGAAGGAGACGGTGCAAGGAATGGTTCTTCAAGAATGGACAGACTTTCATTAGCCCTAGTTCGGGGAAAGTTGTTCCAGCCAAGTGAAGATAAGCACCCTGGAAAGGTGTGGGTGTTCGGAAGCTGTGGCCGAGAGTCACAGTAAATACAGGGACACTTGTCCTCTAGCCTGACGGGAAACCTGGGTTTCACAGCAGGGGTAAGCCGGGGGCAGTTGATGACACTGTTAGTGATAGCTAGCAAACGTGGGGTGCCATGTTCTCAGACGCAAGTGCTATACATATGGAATCTCTTTTCACCTGTAAAAGGTCAGTATATTTTTGTTGGAGAGTTTTTCATAAAAGAGCAACATTGTCAGAGCTACGTTAAAGTCAGATCATACAGAGAAAGCACAGGGGGAGAGGGGACAGGGAGAGTACTCCAGAGGCCATCTGTAGGTCTCTGCAGAAGTAATGAAGATCTGGGAGCTTAAGTGGAAATACAAAACTGGGTTAGTTTGAACCAGGGTTCATTTTAATCTTCATATTGCAAAACAACCAAAAACATAAGTTTTTGTTCGCTTATAGCTTGAAAAATGTCTTCTAACTAAAGATACTTCAGTGGAGTCTTAAGCACCTACATGGTCTGCGTCCTCTGTTAGGTTCCTTCACTGGGCTATGAAAACCAAGAACCAATAATGCCAAAGCCTCTTACTGTTCCTGGAGTGGAAACCCAGAGCGACTCAGACTCTTCCCTCTCCCTCATCCCCTGCGTCTTATCTGTCCCTGGCTGACTGATGGTCAAGATCACCTTATCAGATTGTTGGCTTCCTCTCTCACCTCATGGACCAAAGTACCCATATTCCTTGAATGTTCAAGTTTTAAGCAGCTGTGAAATTCTAATCATGGTACTAACTGTCTTGCAGATTCCATTGTGATTGGATTTTGGGTTGGTCTCACAGTCGTCGTGATCTTCATGTTTTTGTGCTGACCTTGCTGACCAAGACAGGAGCCCCACACCAAGAGTAAGTCTGGGCTGCTCCGAGGGTCTGTTAAGCTCCATGGGAAACTGATGAAATGGAAACAGTGTCCGGGGCTGGGGTTGCTTCCAGCTGGTGGAGAAAAGCTGCTTATGGATTCGCTGCTGGACCCAGGCACCTTTGGGTGGGACCCCCTTTGTCCTGGTACTTTGCTTCCTGCTTCCACTTCCCAAGTGTCCCCTTATGAACCTGAGTTCCTTGGTCCTTTCCTAGGGTCTTAATGCTGATCCAGGCCTGATTTTTATTTTGAAATGTTTATTAATTAGGATGTATATTCTCCTTACTCCCAGAAGAATTTAGTTGACTCACCAGACCAAAAACAATGAAAAAGACAACAGCAAAATAGGATGAAAACCAGTTTTAAAAACCCTTTCAGGGAGCAGAAATCGTTGTTACTGGGCACTCAGTTGAATTGGTGATGGACAATGAACACTGACATCAACATTTAGTTTCCTCAAAACTAGGATAGAAAGGAAAACGCCAGGGAGTATGTAGTCCTGATGGCAGAAAGGAAAACACTTGTGTAGAGCTTTGGATTTACGGAGGACGTTAGCACATGGGTGCTCAAAGAACACTAAGTAACATCAGAAGGTTTTTGTTCGGTTATGGCTTGCAAAAATCTCAGACATGTTTTACAGCATTTATATTTATCCCTACTCATAACAAAGAGGGGTAAAAATAACAAATGTTGACTGTCCTGTCAGTCAGTCCCAGCAGGCACAGACGGCACACTCAGAGTGGGTAATGAGGAGAGCTTTCCATGAAGGGACTACTCACAGTGGCGGCAGGGAGAAGGACACCCCCAGGTTAGGGCAGGCCTGGGGCTCCAGCCGACTGACAGCGGTTACCACCCTAGGCCTGCAGGGGGCTGTGAGCGCACCCCAGGCGTCCTCTGGAGAGGGCGGCTGAGAGGAGCTGTAGCTTTGGGCCAGGGGAGACCGCGAGCCCAGTGTGACCGCCAGGAACAAAGCTTCGGATTACATACCAAGACCTTCCTTTCCTCCCCTCCTGCCCACCACCCACCATTGCTCCCCACGGGCTGAACATGGCTGGCAGCCAGAGGCTCCATAAATGGCACAGAACGGGGAGGGTGGAGAGCCACCTGGGAGAGTAAATGGAAGAAATTTAGCCCAAATCCTCACATTTCCCATGTGGCATCTCACTTAATCCTCCCAGCCGGCAGCAGTATTTGCACTGTTCTGTGTCACCACAGTCTGTTCGGTCTGCAGCCTGCACTTGGACTCTCACAAGGGCCTGGGTAAGGGAACAGCTCTGGCCATCACTTGGCTGTTGTCAGACACTAAGGTTTGGGAAAAAATTTAAACACATTTTAAATGAAAGGAAAATAACCACTTTATTCAAGCCTAAGGAGACCTATGATTGAGAATCTCTTTAACAGCCACCGAAAAGCCACTAAGACAAGAACTTTCCCTCTTCTCTCTCCATGTCCTCACAAACATCTGTGATAAGAGCTGCTGGTGACACGCTTAGATGGGGCACATCCCAGAGAGGTCAGGGCACAGTAGCTCCTTTTCCTCGGAGGGGCAGAGGGGGTCTTGCAGGGTTCTTGATACACATTTGCTTCATGTAGGATACAGAGCATTTTACAGATGTGAAAATTGCAGCCCTAGACAGAACATGACTTCGTGTAATGATGAATATTATGTGTCAACTTGTCTAGGCCATGGCACCCAGATAGGTGGTCCAACATTATTCTCGATGTTTCTGTGAAGGTTCTTATTTTTTAAAGGAGATGACATTTAAGTCAGTATACACTGAGTAAAGCAGATCATCCTCCGTAATGTGGATGGGCCTCATCCCATCAGTGGAAGGCCTTCCTGTAAACAGAATGACCTCCCTCAAAGGAATTCTCCAAAAAGGAATTCTGCCAGAACACTACCTTCAGACTTACACTGCAGCTCTCCCCTGGGGCTCCATCCTGCCAGCCTACCCTGCAAAATTTGGACTTGCCTGCCAACACAGTCATATGAACCAGTTCCTTAAAATAAATCTCTGTCTCTGTGTCTCACAACCCTACCCCCCACCCCCCCTTGCACCCTCCTGTTAGTTCTGTTCCTCTGGAGAGCCTTGACCACACATTTCCTTCACATGTCATGGGGACTCTGGGTAGCTGAGACTTGCATTTCTAGTCTTTCAGTTGGCAATTCCACCACTAGATGCTTTCTCTATTGATGGAGGTTCTGAATAACCTCAAAGAACAGGGGCCATTGTGGCTCTACATACTTTTAATGAAGTTAAGGAGAAGGTCTAACCTTTTTTACTTTAATAAGGGATAAGCCCTCAGGGCCACATTTTATATGTGTGTTTTTTTTTTTTTTTTGAGTCTGAGGCAGTGTAAGATATGGCATTTAGTTGCAGTATATCTTAACAGAAAACTGAAAGAAACAGATATAGAAAAAGTACATAAATGCATCAGCTAAAAAGGCTTTTAGTTCTTAGTAAACTTGACATTTATTTGGCAGAAATTTTCTCTAAAACAGACATTATTTTTTCATTCAGCCAACTTTAATATGAAACAACCAATTTTAAGTTTGCCTATGATAATTAGTGTGAAGAAAGAATGATAAATCATTGAGAATAATAATAATAACCTTAAAAGTGTGTTTACCATATGGCAGGGTCTACTAATCACTTTATAGGTATAATCTCACTACATCCTCACAGAAAGATGAAATAAATCCCATAAATGTTCCAACTTTACAAATGAGAAAAATGGGGCTGAATCATTTGTCTGAGATCTTACAGCAGAAAAACTGTGGAGCCATGCCTCAGACTAAAGTCTCTTTTATTCTGAAGCGCCTGCTGTTAACCACTACATTAAATTACCTCATGACATTAATTTCAAATATCCTTCTTCTATTGACCCAAAGGTACTAGAAAGCAATCAGATCTGTTTTCTTTCTCACATACTGGACCAAGCGTCGGTCTGGAGCCAGACACTTCTAGATTTGCTTACTAAGACTTTGGGCTGGATTCTAAGCCTCTCTACCCTTGAGATTCTGCATTTGTAGAATTCCAGTAGTGTCTGTCTCCTGGGGCTATTGCAAAGATTAAATGAGCTAATGCCATGGAGCTGCTGGCTGACATGGGGCTCAACGTGGCACCCAGTGAAGTCTAGCGCAGCCCTTCATTGTGGTAGAAGTCCTGGTGAGAGCTGAGGGTCTAGTTAAAGACAGAGGGAGAACCAAGAGGCAGCCATCCTCCCACTGGACAGCCAGGCCCTGAGCACCCACGCTGTGTCTACACTTGCCAGAACATTCCCCATTCTAGCCCAGTTTCACCTGGAGCGTGTGGCTCAGTGAAATGGTGAAATGATTGTACACAGTAGGCTAAGTAGAGAATCTTGGTGATGGGCAGGAAGGACTGACGTGTCTGAATTCTGACTTGTATACAGCAGGCTCTCTGGGTGGTTGGTCATGAAGAACAGTTATGCCCACAAGTGGGGTATCAGGCAGCATCCTTTTGGAGTATGACTCCCAACACCCTGATTAAGAAAGCCAATCAATTCTGCAAGTTCAAAATGGGCTAGTGCTGAATCTACCACTTAATTTTATTATTTTCTCCGTGGAGACAACTCAGGGCAGGGCTGAATGGCTCTCTAGGATCTCATCCACATGGGAAGTGAATGTGTTTCCCTTTACAAGTAGTAAGACACAAGGACAGCAGATGCCCCACCCCGTACCCCTCTCCTTATGCCCACATCCACAACAGACGTCACTGATCAACTGTGTTATCTTCCCTGCATAGCCAAGATTTTGCCTCAGAGTGGTTTTCAAATCGGCACTGCAGGCGGCCATCAGGAAACAGTCACAGTTTACCTGAGAGTGAACAGGTCCCTGGCTGGACCTCCATTTAACAGTGCTGGACGGCAAGAGATGACATCCATTCAACTGTATAGAATCCATGACACCACAGTAAAATGGGCAAGTTTCTCCCTGAAGTTTTCACCTTGGGATCATACTGGCATAAGTGCTTCAATTCTGGAGTCACTGTGTACTCAGTGGCTTCTGTTAAGGGAGGGAATGTGTAATAATCCGACTAGGTTGGAAGACATTAACAGTCAAATCCTCGAATCTCAGTATAACACAGCAGATTTATCTCTTGCTCAAGCTGCATGCCTGCTGAGGGGTGGACAGAAGCTTCTCCATGTGCAGCTGCACTGTCTCCAACATCCAGCCTCCCAGGTTACTGAGACAAGGAGGAAATATGTGGAGACCCACCCACGCCTGCCCTCAGCTCTTCAGCCAGGACGTGGCGTCCGCCCCTCCTCTCACAGCTTGTTGGCCAGAGCTGGCCACACCCTCCTGGCCACTGGGCTGGGAAGGGTGATCTGCACGCCCAGGAGAAGGGAGAACCAGATATTGGGAGCACTCGCAGAGTAAACTGCAGAGGGAGAAGGGCTATTATAAAGCTCATGTCACCGTTCTTAAAAGCTTCTCAGCCCAAGAGGCAGCTTTAATGGGGATTATTTTTCCCATGTAATATTTGTTGCTGTGTGTGGGGAAAAAACCCTTTTACCTGGATCCCTTATGGACAGTAAAGATAAAAGAACTATTGCCCCTGCTTTCTCAGCTGAGGAGCCATTTACTGTGTATGCTGTCTTGTTAAGGCACCATAGTCCATTATCATAAATCTGCCAGAGAGACAGAGTAAAGGGAAAGGCTTCAATCACATTTTTATGTTGAATGTTCTGGAGTTCTTTAAAAAGCTACCAAATCCCAGGCTTCATATACCTCAAATACCCCCCTTTATAGCCTTTGTGAAGTGCTCCTTGTCCGGGTGGGGATGTTCTTCATTCAGGTGTGAATGCAGGATTACTCAGGGCCTTGGACAAATAGAATTACATTTTACCTTGAAATGCAATTTACCTGAATATGCACTCACTGAAGGATGGGTCCCTTTGTACCTTAAAGCTAATAGCAGGAAAATGTCACTGCTCGAGGTCTTTGATAATGGCCAAGGCCCCAGGAACTAGCTGGCAAAGTGCAGATGTAGTGAGTGGTTCCTGAGGGGGTCCTGAGATTCTGAGATGTCTACCACTATCAATGGTTAGAGAATATGACTATTTTATGTATCGGATTCAACCGACACACCTTTGTTCAGGAGTTGCTTTTAATTCCTCATCAATTAAGAGGCATTTACTGAGTGTGTAGCTGCAGCTGACCCCAGACTCTGCTCAGGGTTGTTCTAATGTCCCGGCATCTTCCTGGTAAGTCAGAGCTATCAACTAAAGCAACCCAAAGCCACTTCCACACAGAGGGAGGGCTTCCGTTAGAAGCTTGCTATGTGAGATAAAGCTCTCAGCACAGGCTGTGTCTCCATGAGTGTTGGTGGTTATCATCATCTTCTCATTCATTGTTAATCACAGAGCTTCACTCTTAGTAGGTTTTTGTTGTAGCTTAAACATCTCTAAAAGGCCACTGAAAGTGGCTGCTGGGAATGCTAGGTGCCCACAGGCTGGTCTGCCCGCTGCCTTTCCTGGGCTGAGCGAACCTGAGGACAGCTTGCGGGCACGCTGACACTCAGCACAGCAGCCGGCCCTCCACCTGTAAGAGTCTGTCAGAAATCTGGGAAATCCCCCAAGGAACAACCCAGTGCATCACAGCCACTTTCCCTCTGACTGGAGGAGGGAGGTGTCTGCCCTCCTGAGGTTGTCCGTCATGCGAATCCAGAGGAAGGAGTACATCGCTGATGCTGGAGGTGGCTGCGCCTCTCCAGGAATCTGGGCTGCGGCTCGCCTGCAGATGTAGCTGTTCAGTGCGCACCGTGAGGGTTCAACGTCTGCAAGGTCCTCTGAGAGAGGCAAAGATGAGAGAAACCCAGCACAGTGGACACGAGAGGAAGACTGGACACAGTGGTTTGGACGTGAGGCAGGAAAGGCTGCGTCTCATCAGAGAAGTCAGTGAAATACCGCAGAAGCGTGGAGCAGGGAGGAAGTCCTTCCCACTTGGAGTGCAGAGTCTCCTCCACAGAGGCAGCGACATTTGACCTGGATGGTGAAAAAAGGTGTTTTATTTTGACAGACAGAGGAGTGTGGAAGGGCCCACCAGGGAAAAGGAACAGCACGAGTAAAGGCACAGAGGGTCAGAATATTGCACATGTGCAGAGAACGCACGACACAACCCATGGTGATAAGAAGAGAAAATCAAGACTCAGAACAGTCTGGACAGTATTTTCAGTCTGGCTGGTGGAGTCCGTGGTGTTGCAGTCAATAGATCATCCAAATTGCATTATAACAAGCTGAAAATGAGGAATACAAATTCTCAAAACAAATAACTTAAGCAAATGAATCTTCAAAGTTCAAGATTCTATCAAACAACTGTAATTTTAAAAATGTTAGGATAACTCAGAACTTTTCTGCTAGTGGTTCCCCATATTTTTAATTCTTTAACTATTTGAAGTATTTTTTTATCTATTAAAAATTTTTTGTGTTAATAACAGAGCTCCTCTGTGGGTCACATACAATCATAAGTAAACTTTAAATTCCATTTTACACAAATATTTCAAAAAGTACTGGAAGTGAAGTATGGATGAAGTATTGCTCACATTGCTATTTAACGTGCATGTATGAAAGGAGGAAAATGTTTGCTAGTGCCTACACCTCCAGAGCAAAGGCCCACGCAGACAAAAGGTCTGCAATGCAATATACAGTAGCTGATTGCAAAAAAGATAATGTCCAAAGCATTACGTTGTTTACGTTGTTCACGCTTTTCTCCTTTCCCGTAGTATGCATGTCAGGTCGTCCGATTGTGGGGCTCGATGCTGATACTCGAGGCATACAAAGGATACCTGCACATTGAGGAAAATCTGTCATCTTAAGAGTTGTTTCTTTGTGACTCACTGACCACACAGTTCTCAGTTCTGAGAACTGAGTGAGATAAATGGAAGTGACATTGCTTTGGCGACCAGGAAGCTAACGGCATGGGAGTGTGTTCTTTGTTCAGGATGGCCTTGGTGTAGGTCCGTGGTTCTGCACTTGGGCAAGAGTAGTGATTCTTGGCTCTCTATTAAGATACAGATTTTCAATCCCTACCTCCAGACATTGTAAAGGTCTGCAGCCCAGGGCTCTGCATTGTAAGAAGTACTTCAAGTCATTACAATGCCAAAGAGCGAGAGGCCCTGAGACCTGGGGTCCCATGCAGACCGCCAGGGCACGCCTTGGCAAGGTGTCCTCCCCGGGGGCGCCCGGGGGTCTGCAGCTTGGGGCATTGTCGGGGGTTTGTTTACATGTTCAGAAGGGATGTCTCTCAGTTCTCATGTTTGTCTGCACTCTGTAGAGGGACTTGCAACTCAGTAAGTGCTCAGTGGAAATATGCCTGCCTGCCCTACATGCTGAAAGGCACAATTCTGCAGGTGAATGAGACAGGGTGTAAGAAATTTTTTTATTTTCCTTCTCTGTAGAGCAGTGCAGAGTCCGAGAAGAGATTCAGAGTGAACAGCTTTGTGTCAGACTTTGGAAGACCACTGGAGCCAGATAAAGTATTTTCTCGATAGGGCAACAAGGAGTCCAGGTCTCTCTTTCACTACCATGCCAATGAAGTGGAACGCTTGGGCAAGGCCGAAGCCTGTCACCAGGCCACAGCCCCTGGCAGCAGTGTGCAGCTCCGGGAGGTCCACAGGGGCCGCGGGTGGCCGGAAGAGGAGCTGGACAGACCCAGGGACTTTGACATCCCCAACTTTGTGAACACCGACCAGAGCTCCCCCTTTGGGGAGGATGAGCTTCTGATTTCGGAACCACCTATCGTTCTAGAAAATAAGCCTGTTTCCCAGGCCTCAGACAAGGACCTGGATTGAGAAAAATGCTCTGTGAAATGTTTTCTTGATGATGTTGCAAGACACCTTTGTGTAGCAAGAAAGTTCTCACCAAAATTGTGCGTGGGGGTGTATGAGAGACAAAGAGACGGGACAGAGAGACAGAAGGCCCCTTCTGAGCTGATCAAGCTGAGTTTTTATGCCTTTAAACACACTGGGGCCTCTTTGGGGAATACCGTATTTACACCATCTCACCCTCCTTGCTGAAAGCTTGGTGTCAGCGTTCCTGGATGGGGCCAGCGCGCTGCGCACCATTCTGGCCCTGCCCCTACCATGCTCCACCTTTAGCAAACTGCTTTACCTCTCCAGCTGCCACAGCTTTAACCGTGAGGTGAAGGGTCTGGAGCAGAGGATGCATCCCAGCTCTAATCATTCATGAGTTTGTGACTGCCTCTAGACAAGGCTGGGATACACCTAAGGCAGTGTACACTAAGGCACCACCTCCTAGCTTTGGTTATAGGATCCCCTATGTCTCTGCCTTAACCTGCCCCAGCAGGGCGTGAGTGTCTACCAGGATGTCAGGAGACGTGTCCCACACAGTCACTGTGGTTGGCATTTGCGTTGGCTCTGCTGGAAGAGCTCTTCTGGGAGCCTCTGGCCACCCCTACTAAGACCTGGGGACAGCCCTGGGAAGCCTCCCCTAGAATCAGTACCCATCTGGGGCATATCACACAGCACTCCTGTCCCCAGGAAGGGCAGAGGAGGCTGTCTGCTGGGTGAGGGAGGTGCCATCTGTGTCTGTACTGGTGTATCTGTGTCTGCACACACTGCTCTGCCACTGGCTGCTGAGCAGGAAAAGTGCTGTTTGCTATACTCTCTATTTCCTTGGTAAATGTGTAGCTCATGGCCATGAGGCTAGTGTGTGGGCTTTGAGCTGAGATGGTGAATGGGTCGTAAGTACCCCACCAACAATATTCAAGGTGGCCTGGTGCAACACAGTTAATTTCATGAAGAAAT
Organism: Manis javanica; assembly: GCF_040802235.1. Lineage (NCBI taxonomy): Eukaryota > Metazoa > Chordata > Mammalia > Pholidota > Manidae > Manis > Manis javanica. The sequence continues at coordinate 21,013,463 of NC_133168.1, forward strand.
CAAACCTACATGAAGGTATTGGAAATGGCTTGATTTTGCACACACAGTCAGTTGCGTGCCTGGCCTGATGCTAATCTCTGGGTGGCATTTTCATTATGTATTTGTTTACCACCTGTCTTGCTTAAGCAAAAAAAATAAACAGATTTGATTGCACAGGAATTTTCTCTTGTTCTTTGTTTTCACATCCAGTTTTTTCATTTCCTTTAAAAACTGTTCCATGTTTATGGTCCTCCTAATATGGTCCTCCTAACTTCTATCATCTATAGGATCCCAGTGGTCTAAGTCATGTACCAGATTTCATTTAGCATTTGTTCCCATAAGAAATTCCTTTCCCATAATGTCCTTTGAGGAAAATAGTCTTCCTTAAGACTCTAACACTAAATAACAGAACAAAGTATGAAATATTTCTTGTAATTAAAGCTGCTTTAACACATTCTTGTAAATAGGTATTTGCTATTTTGATGACTATTTTCAGGCAAGAGAGCAAGAATAGTAAAGAATGTTGATTGTATTAACTTCTAGTATGAGTATGATTACTCATACTTTACTTAACCAAATATACACTGTGGTCTATTTCTTATTAGGATTCCAAGCTACTTAAGTGGTATATTATTTTTAAGTAGGCTGTCAAGTCAGTAGGTTGAAGGATGTTTAAAGGTTGGAAAAATACCCACAATTATATCATCATTTTTGAACTAAATGTCAAAAACTGTGAAGGTCTAAGATTTTTACCCCTCTTGCAAACTTAGAAGTTAGCCGGACCCATCTGCATGGATGCTGGTAGAAGACACGAGACTCCTGGGTCAGAGCCAAAGGGCTTCATCACAGCACAGTCGGGGGCGTGCGCTTCACACTCATGCTGCTTCCTGAAGTCATTTTAAATTCTGTTGTTACAAAGTACCGCAGACTCAGTGAGTTAACACACACATTTATTCTCTTGCGGTTCAAGAGTGCAGAGGTCTAAAATCAGTGTTAGTGGGCTAAGGCCAAGGTGTCATTAGGGCTGTGTTCAGCTTGGAGGCCCTATGGGAGAATCCATTTCCTTGACTTTTCCAGCTTCCCGAGGCTGCTCGCACTCCTCCGCTCATCGCCCTGTAACTCTGCAACCTCTGTTTTTACTTAACACCTCTGTCTCTGTTCATACTGCCTCCCTCTTCTAAGAACCCTTGTGATTACCTTGGATTGCCCACAGTGATCTCGCATCTCAGGATCCTTAATGTATCACAACTGGAAAGTCCCTTTGGCCACGTATGGTAATATTCACAGGTTCTAGGGATGAGGACATAGATATTTATGGGGCCACTAAGCTGCCACTGTCTTCTTTTCGGCTCCAGAATTAATGTCCATCATCATATGCAAAAGATATTCACCTCATGTGAACCTCTTCTAAAATCTCAATTATTACAGCATCATTTCAAAGTCTAATATGTAGTCTAAATATTATCAGCTCAAAATCCCAAATCTCACCATATTAATCATCTAAATCACATATGGTGAAACTCTGCATATGATTCATCCTGAGGAAAAATTCTCCATCTATGGACTTGTGAAACTAGAAAATAAGTTACTTGTTCCAAAAATTTAATGGTGGGACAAGCATAGGATACTGGTTACAGACATTCCTATTAGAAAGGGAGGAGCTGGAAGGCAAAAAGGAGTCCCAAGTCCCAAGCAATTTCAAACTTCAACTGGGAAAATTCAAGTTGCAAGGCCTGGAAATAATGCTCTGTGGCTCATGGGTTTACCCTCTGGGCCAGCAGTTCCACCATAGGAATTATCTTTCCTTTTTCTTAAAGTGCCAAATGTGTTTCTAATGGAGAAGTTAATGAGCCTGTTTCCTGCATGTAGAATTTGGGGAGTCTGCCAGTATTATTTGTCTTGTCCACTCTGTCCCATAAAGCTGAAGTTGGTGGTGTTTCTGCTGATATAACATTCTCAAGAACATTGTGAGTCTCCTCAATATGTCACCTGTATTCACTCCATTAGGCAAGTCAGCCCCAGGCCAGTCAGGTAAGGTGACTTCTGCTTTGGCCAGGGGCAGTTCTCTATAGAAAGGGCACTAGAGGGCCAACATTCCCAGAAGCTGGGAGACACACATTGGATAGTAAAAGAATCTGGGGAGAGGGGAAGGGACACTACCAGCATCATTATAAACACCCTTGTAAACATCTTATGGCATCTCTTGGGCATAAACAGCCTCTGAGTGAAGTTAATTTTTGAAGCCCTCCTATGAGAACTCAACACAGAAGCTTAAATGATCATTTTAAGTATAAGTTAAGTCAGGTTGCTTCTCTGCTCAAAATCCTGCAATGGCTTCCCATGCCATTCGGTGAAGAGGCTGTGTCCTTACAGAGCCCTCAAGGCCTTGCTCCCACTGCACCGCTGGCAGCACCCACTCCTCTGTCCCCTGGCTCACTCACCCATCACACTGCCCCCCACTGTCCCTTGGAGACATCAGACATGTGCCCATCTTAAGGCTGCCTCCCTGGCTAGTCCCCTTCTGGAACATTCTGCCCCACATGGCCCCCTCCCTCACTTCTTTCAAGTTTTTCCTCAAATGCCCCCTGTGAGGGTCAGATTGAGTGTGCCCCAGTTCATATGTTGGAGTCCTGACCTCCAATACCACAGAATGTGACCTTCCTTGGAAACAGTATTGCTGCAGATGTCAGCAGTTAAGATGAGGTCCTTAGGGTGGGCCCTAGTCCAGTATGACTTGTGTCCTTAGGAAAAGGGGGAATTTGGACACAGACATGCACAGAAGGAAGACGATGTGGAGAGATGATAGAGAGAAGATGGCCATCTAAAGGACAGAGTCTGGGACAGATTTGCCCTCGGCCCTCAGAAGGAGCCTGAGCCTACTGACACCTTGACTTTGGACTTCCAGCCTTCAGAACTGTGAGACAGTGTGTTTCTGCTGTTTTAAGTCCCCCAGTTTGTAGTACTTTGCTGTGGGAATCTTAGCAAAGTAATATCCACCTCCCCAGTGTTCTTACTCTGGCCGTCCTGTTGTAAATTGGAAACTGCTTCCTCCTCATCCCTGCCCAGCATTCCCAGATTCTCTTTTTCTTTCTCTACAGTGCTTATCACCTCCTATCATGTTATGTAATTCACATGATTATTATGTCTGTAGCTTATTTTTTGCTCCTCCTACTAGAATGTAAGCTCTGCAAAGGCAGGGATCTTTATTTTGTTCATGACAGACCTTGGGCTAGCCCAGCGCCTGCACACAGTTGGCGGTCAGTAAGAACTGGCTGCATGGAGGGGGGCTGTTTCTCATACCTATTATTACAGGTGTACTAAGAAAACAAAGGCTCTGGGAGATTCAGTATTTTGCTAAGGTGCAGAGCTAGTAAGTGGCCGATCAAGCTGAGTTTCAAGTAAATAGTGAATCTGGAAAGTATAGATTATTTTCTTTCTGTTGGTTAGTATTATCTGATATACCTTTTTTCTACTCTTGTTGATCTCTTTATGTTATTCTTTTAACTTTCAATCTGTTTTATGTTTTAATTTTGCTTTGTTTCAGGTAAACAAATGAAGTCTGTAAATCCTTTGATTCTTTTATTCCATGTAAACATATGTGGCTCCCGATGATACCTTGTTCCTGGCACCTTACCTGTGACCTCTGTCCCCTTCGCTCTGCTCTTCTCTCCCTCTTTACGCCGCGCAGTCTTGGTCGAGGGTACAGGGCCGAGATGGTGTGTCTGGGCTTGGTTCCGTTGCTCGGTAACTGCGATCTTAACCTGGACACTCAGTCCCTTTGAGATTGTTTCCTCATATACAAAAAGGGGGAATAAGCCCACCGAGAGGTTTGTGAACATCAAGTGATGAAATACATAAAGCACTGAGAATAGAAGCTCCATTGTGGCCCCTTTGTTTTTATTCTCTTTTTAAACAGGAATTTCAGAGATTACTCTTGAATTTTAAAGAACATACTGGATGTTTAAAGTCTGTTGTTAAACCCACCATTGAATTTTATTTATCAACTGTTACGTATATTTTGTTTCCATAAGTTCTGTTGGTTCTTTAAAAAAAATTCTTTTTTCATAATGTCCTGATTTTTCATTACATTTTCTATGATAAAAAAAAAAAAGATTCAGCCATACTCATTTTATGCTCTCTTTTAGATTGTTTCATTATTTTATGCCCCGGAGCACTGTCGTCCTGGGAACCTGGGCTCTGCCCCTTCTTACTTAGGGTTGATGATTTCTCCCTGTTCATCTTGCACGCAGTTGTGTGAGCTCCCCTTCAGCAAGTACTGTTTTTTCCTACAGTCCTCCATGCACCCTGCTTTATAAAAGTTTTCCTAGAGAACAAATTTCTGTTGCTTATCCTTAGGCCCCAAATGATTTGATCAATCTGAAATTCCGTTATTGTTATTTTCTGCTTGGGGATTCCCGCATCGTAAGTGAAATGTAGGTTTGGATTCCACATCCACATGAGGCATGAGTTTGGAGTTCAGCTTTTTTAAGGGAGACCTTGTTTTTTCCTAGAGACTCTGGTAAAATCAGTTTCCCCATGCCTCCCTTGTGTCGGTGCACAGAGATCTTTGAGTCTCCCTTTCACCCAAGAGGTGACCCCACCCAGTAACTGTCATGCGGTGGGTGTCAGAAAAGCAGGAGTCTTTCCATCTGGTATGAAGCCCTCTTTCTGAATGGACACTGTAACCCCATTCACGATACAGATGAAAACCCCTTTCCTCTGGGGAGCTGTGGCAAAAGCTTACAAGCTGACGATTCTGACTGCAAGTTTGCTGTTTATTTTTGTCACCTGGGCTTACTTTTAAAAGGAATTCAAATTAACTTAGTTCACCGTGTTTCCACAACTGAAAGCTTCAATTCTAGAGTATCAGTTTGGTTTTTCTTAATAGTACATTTCAGCTTATTTCTCTGGTGAAACGGTTTATCCTTTCATCTGTTTTGTCCATCATTCCTCTATTTTATTGAACATATTAAGAGGAATTATTTTGTAGTTTTTATTTGTTAAGCCTAATACCTGGATCATCTGTGGGTTTGCATTTGTTGCCTAATATTTCTTATTCTCATATTACGAATCATGTAGTTTCAACACTTTTCCTGTCCAGACACTTTTTTATTATTTGGCAGACATTGTGAATGAAGAGTCCACTGATGCCACACATGTTTTCGTCCATGAATTTCCCCTACTTCCTTTAGGCAGTAAGGGCTGCCTCATCTCTTTCAGTCAGGCATTCAGATGGGTCAGGATTAGACTGCATTTTTTTAAGCAACTTTGAGGTATACTTGACCAAGTAAGTTTTACATATTTGTAAAGTGTACAATTTAATACATTTTAACATGTGCATATACTCAAGAAACTAGCACCACAATCAAGAAAATGAACATATCAGTCACCCACAAGTCTTCTCATGCCCTTTTGTAATCCCTGCCTCCCCGTCAACCCCTGAACTTCTGTCTGCACTACATATTGGTTGGCATTTTAAAATTATTTATATGAATGCAATCATGCCATATCTCTTCTATGTTATCTGGCTGCTTTCATTCAGCATAATTATTTTGAGATTCATCCATGTTGAGCGTATCAATACCACATTACATTTTATTGGAGTAGTGTTTCATTTTAGGGATGTACTCCATTCACTTCCTGATGGACATTTGGAATATTTACATTTTGGGTATTATAAATAAAACTGCTATGAATATTTGTTTACAGTCTTTGTATGGACATGTGCTTTTATTTCCTTGAATTCCTAGAAGAGGAATGTCTGGGTCATGTGGTAGATAGGTGTTTACCTTTTTAGGAACTGCTAAACAGTTTCCAAAACAGCTGTGTCATTTTAAATTCCTCACGGTGTATATGAATTCTGGTTGCTCTACTTCCTTGCCAAGACTTTGTAAGGTCAGTCTTTTGAATTTTATCTATGTTGATACGTGTGTAGTAGTTATCTCTCAGCAGTTTTCAGTTGCATTTCACTAATAACTGATGGTGTTCAGCATCTTTTCATATGCTTATTTTCCATCTGGATATCTTTGGTGAAGTGTCTTTTCAAGTCTTTGGCAGATTCCTTTATTGAGGGCATTTGTTATTGTTGAATTTTGAGAATTCTTCACTCTGGATATAAATCCTTTTAAATTTTAGATATATGATCTACAAATTTCAGCCTATGGCTTGTCTTTTTATTTGCTTAATAGTGTCTTTGAAGACCAGAAGTTCTTCACTATGGTAAAGTCTAATTTATTGATTTCTTTTTAAAATAAATCATACTTTTGGTGTTATAGCAATCTTCACCAAACTCAAGGGCATAAAGGTTTATTTATTTTTTCCTAGAAGTTTCATAGTTTAAGGTTTTCTATTAAGGTCTATGATCCATTTTGAGTTAATTCTTGTCTATGTTGTAAGGTATGAATCAAAGTTCTTTATATGTGTTAATTTATTTCTGGATATTCTATCCTGTTCTATTTTTTGATTTGCCTATGTTATGGCAATATTATACTTCCTAGTTACTGTAGCTTTATAGTGAGTCTTGAAATCGGATAGTGTAAGTCCTCCAGCCAGATATTTGCTTTGTTTTGACTTTTTGAGGTTCTGTGTATTTCTCTATGAACTTTAGAATCTGTTTTAAAATTCCCTTTCTTACATCCCATTGTACCAAAATTCCACCCCTTCTTAAGATCAATATTCAAAGCCTAAAGCCACATTTTCCAAGAAAAAGGTCTCTCCAGATTCCAGGTGATGGGAATTACTTTTCTGTGCTCCATTCACACTTCATAACACTCTTGTTGCATTTATTCATATTTGGCTGTATGTACGTGTCTGGTCTTTCCTGCCATACAGTAAACCTCTCCAGAGCAGAAATCTTGGTTTGTTCCCCTGTTGAAAAAAACTAGTTTTATACATTTTAGGAATGAGTCCTGAATTAAGGGAGATCTGCAGAAGACATCTAGTTCATTTCCTCTATATTGCCAAGGAATCCAATATTTAGAATGGCTTATTCCATTGTTTGTTATCTCTAAGACCTCTTAGTCTTTATTATGTGTATTGATTGCTATTACTGTGCTTTCAAAGAATAATGGGATAATTATTTTCTAAATATCAAAGCATACTTTGACTTGATGATAATTTTATGTAACTATGTCTTAACAATCTATTCATGCTCATATATGAATATCCATCTTTTGGGTATTCATCCAGCTTTTGCTGGAATGTCTTATCTTTGAGAAATCAAGAAAGTCTGGCTGCCAGGGCAGTTGCACCTTGGCGCAAGTGCTGTATCTCCACTGGCCCCTCCAGCCTGGCTCTAGCTCTCCACCGGGAGGAGGTGCAATTACACCCTTGCCCTGTAGAAGCCTGCTGTTCTCAGAAAGAAGTTTTGTATGGAATATAATCATGTCCTTTTCGTGGGACCATTTCAGCCCAGTGATCTGACAGCATGGGAATATGTTCAGCCTGCTTTTTGTAGAGTCTAAATTGTTCCATATGTATTCAGAACAAATACAGTAAGGGAACTGTTTTAGCACCCAACAGATTAGCAGTGTCACCATGTGAGGAGGGAAATCGGCTTTTTTGTCACACTCAGGCATTAGACTGAGGTGGCCCCCCCTTGGGAAACTGTTTCTCTGTGAGCAATTTGAAGTCCGAGACAGTTATGAACGGCCTTCTGTTGTCCTTCCTTAGTCTTTCCACATTCATTACATCTGGTGAGATTAGATGAATCTTGTTTATTTTTTGCACAGCACTAATCTGCATTAAGCCATCACGTGTTTAAAAGGCTAGTAGACAAATTGTTAAGACGATACAAATCCTCTTATATTTTTGTCAGAATGCAGCATCTTGGTTAGCATTAAAGAAAATTCTCATTAGAATCTTAAATAGTAGTGTAAAATTTACAAACAGCAGTTATTTGCTCTGAAGCCTGTTTCTGTGGCAGCTTTGCCCTGCTTTTCCTTCTTTATCAGAGTCCTTGAGAGGCTTGTGTCATCGCTATCAATATCATCTACTGACTACTCTAGAATACCGCAGGGAAACGAGGAGCCGGACAGGGTGTGTGTGTGTGCGCGTGTGTGTATATGTACACAATGAGAACAGTCATCAGACATTAGATGCACAAGATATGTTTATAGGAAAAATACAAGTTCCCATTGCCAGGATGCTCTCCTTCCCTACCGCGCAGGCACATGCTTCCATGCGTACTGGCAATGAGCTGCTGTTCGGTGCTGCTATACAGAGCCCCCCACCCCCACCCCAGTGCTCTGTGCGGCTCTGAACGGCAGACTTGCTGCATGAGGATGTTGCGAATGTAATCTAAGGACTCAGAAAGGCCACCGCGAGAATGAAGCTGGGTAAGAACACTTCCCAATGGCAAGACTGTTTTTCGATCTTGCCAAATGCTGAGTGGATGTGCCCGGAGCTAAAATTCGGCGATACAGTGTTCCATTTAAAGAAGAATATTATCATGAAAACTTCGTGTGGTGAACAAGGGATGTGGTGGGAGTGAGATGGGGAAAGAAGAGGAGAACCTAAGAGGTAGTAATATGGACAGCATCATTTGAAGATCAGATCGGTTGGAATGAAGGGGAGTGGCCAGCTGGTTTCAGGGTGAAAAACAAGGAGCTGGTTTTGAATATGTCGACCTTTATGACCACAGTAGGTAATTCTGGCAGGAATTGAGAACTGGGGCAACACTCAGGAGAGAAGAAATGTAGAGACGCAGCTCCAACACGCCCCTGTTGGTAGAGGTAACTGCTGTATGAGAGTAGATACCATCTCTAGGGATTGGAGGGAGGAGAGAATTGTATTTGTAGATGGAGGTCAAGGTATCCCTTGAAGGTGATTAATTTACTAAGCCCCACATATGTTTGAGGGCTTGGGCTGCTCTGAAGGCCCCGATCCCATGCCAGGAAAATGAGCACCTGCTTATTCTGATTAGAGCTCCTTGCATGTAGTCGTGATAAATGAGCAAAACCGGTAAGACCTGGGCGTATGCACATGTGTGGTTCTTACACCACCGGAGTTGGAGGGAGGAAAAGCACCCAGACGCTTCACTCCATTCGGTCCTCCTTAGTAAGCAGTCTCAGGTTCACCCTGTTATAAACCTTCTCTCCCTCATGAGCTCTTTTCCCTACCTCACAATCCTTCCTCCAAGTTCTCTGCAGACTTTCTCCAAGGGGGTACACAGTGTGCAGCCCCACTTCTGCCCGTCCTCTGCGTCAGGACTTCCTCACTGTAGTATCAGCACCCTAAGGTGGGGCCATCGGCAGGCACCCAGGGGGGGTCCAAGGGCAGGACAGACTTACCGAGAGTCACTCCACGGGGTCAGACCCCCGTGGTGCTCTTGTCTCTTCTCTTTAGCGCCCCAAAGATGCATACGTGGTACAATTACCCTCTATTATTTTTTGTCTGCTTCTCCACCGTCTAGTCCATTTCTCTTGTTCCTGAATTTAATAACAACTCATTTTATTCTACGAATGAAACTCAATGCTTCTCGTATGGACTAGATTTCCCCTCTGATTAATACTGCCCTTCAAATTTATTTATGACTCCTATAAAGCAGGTATAGGTGAGAAAGTGTATGTTTCCTCCTATTTGTACTATTTATGTGGCTGTAATTGAAGCTTTCAGCAAACCTGGAGAGAAAAATGGACCTACTATGGTTTAGACTAGAGGGGAGGAAATAGGGTAATTAGGGCTGGACAGGTGCTGAGAAGGAATATGTGTGCGTTTCATTAAAGATTCTTCTATAGAGAAACTGACAGAGAAGGCTAGAATTAGAAGGGTTCCTGTACTACTATCAGGAACTTGGAGGGACTAAAAAAGTTTCAAACTTCACTCTTCCCATCATTCATGCTAAGCCTCTCAAAACAGAATGGCTGCTGAATAGAATAGAACAGTCTACCTTATTCTGAGTAAGATTACCTCTGTGGTACAACGTGCCTGCAGATCTTGAATTAGAGCCCTTCGTAGGAGTGGTGGGAAAGGGGAATACATTTTCACCTTGGCATTTAGTCACAAACTTAGGATTTTTGCAACACAGAATGGGACTCAATAGTAGAGATCAAATTTCTCAGGGTTGTTTTGGTAGATACTATAGAATGCTACAGGCTCACAAGTAATAGATGTGATCTGGTGTCTCTGCACACAAGCAGTGGTGCCACCAGCAAGCCATTTATCCTGATAAAGTTTCTGAAGGGAAGTCCTATGGATGCATATGCCTTATAACACTGTGAGGTGGATGCAGGTGGTTAAGAGAGGACTGGTAATTTCTGGAGCTTAAATCTTCATACAAGCTTTCCTATTCAAGATAGCCTAAACGTGCCTATCTTTTGTTCTCATCCTAGATGCTTTGTGCAATGGCTAAGGACTGGGATATGGTTGCTGAGGTTTTTAGTTGTAACTAATGATTTTGACAGTGCTTATGGATCATTAATCTGAATAGAACTGAACATCTGCCATGAACACAGCTCCACAACAGAATACAGAATTCTCATCTAAGTAGGATGCATGTCCCTGGAGTGATCATCCAGCTGATGTTCGCACCTCCTTGTGCTTCAGTCGTGTTTGTGTTCGGGACGGACGGCCCGCGGCTCTCCCGTCAGAAAGACAAAGGGAGGGATGGTTGCGGCTACGAACTAATAGCCTTGCAGATAAAAAATACACAGAAGCCCACTCAAATCATGACCAAAGTAGCTTATATTATAACTTAAAATAAAAAATTGTCACAAGAAATAGCAAACTGTAACTAATGATTTTTCTATCCTCTTAGGAAAAGGACATTAAAAAATGCTGGACAATAAGACATTAATTGCATTCCTTCTATTTAATTTCCACATTTCACTTGCTACCCATAATTTCACCAAAATCGATTTCACCTGTCCTTTATAAAGTGTTTTAGTTATTATTCTAGAATTGGATTTATTGGCATGTTGCTATCGAACACTTGGGATGTGGCTGGTCCAAACTGAGATATGCTGTAAATGTTAAATACACCAGATTTGAGAGACTTGGAATGAAAAAAAAAAGAAAAAATTCCATTTTTATATTGATATTTTAGAAAGATTACATAAATTACCAAAATTAACTTTATCTGTTTCTTTTTATCTTAAAAAGATAAATGTGGCTACCAGAAAAATTAAAAATTACATGTGGTTCCATTATACTTTTATTGGATAGCAACTGGGCCAGAACACTTGAAAACAAAGTGGCCATATCTTTAACTTACTAGTATCTTTTATACTTACATCTGCTTTTGGGATGGGATTGTAAAATAAAACAATCACACAAGTATGCGTGCCTTTTTCTAATGAACATATGTTAGTTTTTAAGTAGAGAAAGTAAAAATGTTCTGTTCTGTTTATAGTCTTAGAGTTACAGACAAAGACTTGCATTTAAGACACACAGCATAAAAGATTAAAACAATGAATAAACCAAATCCTCAGCGCTGATAAAATACATTTTCACCTGATGGCGAGTACAGACGGGAGGCAACTAGAGGCAGGAGTGGAGCTCCGAGGGAAAACGCGAGAGCTCACCTGCTTCCCGTGCGGACGTCACAGGTCTTGTTAAGTCATCATGGAAGCTCTGCTACTCAGGGGACCGTCCATGTGACTGTGCATGCTACGTGCTCACATTCCTCCCCGTTTCCAAGAGAAAGAGGAGCTGCTTTTCTGTCACCGAGAATTAGGAATAACAGTTAGTCAATGATGGCTGCATATCTGCGCTTTCCTTTCCTTAGCATGTGTCAATAAACCTTACTGGTTCTAATCATGGACATAAAGGGCCCTGTCCATAAATGATTTATAAAGTGTGACTGGTTAATGATTTTCAGTAAGATACCACAGTGCTATTTTTTTCCTTATTGGTTAAGGGCAATTTGTCTTGAAATGTTCCTTTTGTGTTGGTTGCTTGTTGTGTTCAAAACTTCCTTCAAAACTGGCACAATCCCGTCCACCATCCATCCCCAAGTCTTCCTGTGAGGCCCTGCGAGTCTCTAGGGACACTCTGGTGCCCTCGGGGCGGCTGCCGGAGTAGCGGGGACCCCCGCCCCCTGCTGGTGCAGCTCTCAGAGGATGTCTAATACGGAGTCCAGCTCTGTGCGGAACTTGTCCAGCTCACGATTCTTCAACTGGGCAAGTCTTTTCCACTTGTCAATTTCTTTGCTTTGTTCGGCTTCTACTACTTGCTGGGTTTGCTGTATGATCTTGGAATAGAAAGTCCCTTATTACCGTTGGAGTTCACAGTGGGGGTTGTTACAGAAGATCCTCTGAAACTTGACTAAAGTAAAGGCAATTTGACTACCACAGCCATTTTAAATGACAAACTGCTGGGCTACATTCCAAACAAAGGGACCAGGACACTCCCCTGCCCCAGCCTGCAGGCTGGAGACACAAGGACTGCAAGGATGTTCGCTGAGTCCCTTGAAACTCAAGATAAGCACCAGCCTGTGCTTACATGCCCCCTGCACGTAGCCCTTTCCCGATCCCGATAAGAGCCAGCCTAACAGGTCTGCAGTGGCCACTTCTGTGCAGCAACCACGTGAATGCCATCCACTGTTCCATAAGTAACCCCTTAATAAAACTCATTTACTCACCAAGCTGGGCTAGTCTGAGTCACTTTTTGGCCTGTCAGTTCCCTCACAACTAAGGGGAAGGGGCTTCTTTTACATCTCCCCAGGAAATTCACAAAGCGGGCAAAGTACATTTAAGAGATTGCAAAGAGCTACAGTGGGACAACGCCGACTATGGTAAACCAGTGACTGGTGTATCAGAGGAGGGGAGGGAGGAGAGGGCGCCTTATTAACAGGCTCCCCCTGTGTCTGAAAAGGCTTGCAGGTGAAGAGGGTAGGAATTGGGAAATCTAGTATCCAGTTCAGATAGAGTTTTACAGTCTTTTTGAAAAAAGCATTTAAAGCATCAGAAAATTTTAATACCTTCGTATTAATCCAAACATCCCTAAGATGCTGTTCCTCCTAAAAATGGCACTTGAGATGCTGTCAAGACAGTTTTAACATACAACATATGCCATTAATGAACCACACATTATAGCACCAGAAATAATGATAAAACCACATATGTAGCATCATCATGTGCCAGGTTTGGTTTTAAGCATTTTACATGTATCGAGTCATGTAATTTTGACAACATACTACATATAGATTCTGTGTATTTATCCCCATTTAACAGGTAGGGAAATGGAGACACAGGTAAGTTTAAAGAAAAATTTTTTTGCCCAATGTTCACACACAACCCATAGGAAGCAGATTCAGGATTCACACCCAGGCAACCTGGAGAGTCCTTTGTCTTGACTACCACACTAGACCGCCTTGCTTATGTGGATCTGCTTTTTTCAACTGTGAAATGACCATCCCCTCATTAAAATGAGGTTTAGTTTTTTCAGAAACCTCCACACTGCTTTCAATAGTGGCTATATAAATTTACCACCAACAGTGCACAAGCGTTCCTTTTCCTATACACTTTTGCTGATACTTGCTATTTTTGTCTTTTTGATGATAGCTCTTCTAACAGGTGTGAGGTGGTGTCCCATTGTGGGTTTAATTTGCACTTTCCTAATGATAAGTAATGTGGAACTCCTCTTCATGTATCTGTTGGACATTTAGATATCTTCTTTGGAAAAATATCTGTTCAGGTCCTTTGCCCATTTAAAAATGCATATATATATTTGCAGTTGAATTATGAGTTCCTTGTATATTTTGTATATTAACCCCTTATCTCATTTGTGACTTTTAAATATATTCTCAGTTCATAGGTTGCATTTTTCATATATTGATTTTCTGTTCATGCAAATACTTTTTAGTTTGATGTATTCCCAGTTGTTTATTTTTGCTTTGTTGCTTTTAGGTGTCATACCCAAAAAACCATTGCTAAGACCCAGGTCAAGGAGCTTTTTTTCTGTGTTTTCTTCTAGGGGTTATATGATTTCAGGTCTTACATTTAAGTCTGTAATCCATTTTGAATTAATTTTTGTGAGTTGTGTAAGATAGGGGTCCACTTTCTTTTGTGTGTGAATATCAAATTTTATCAGAACCTTTTATTGAAGAGACGGTCTTTTCTTCATTGGGTATTTTTGGTTTCCTTGTCAAATATTAGTTGACTGTATATGGATGGTTTTTCTCCTGGGCTCTTGATTCTGTTCCATTGGTCTATGTGTCTGCTTCTAACACCAGTACCACACTGTTTTGATCACTATAGCTTTGATTATATTTTAAAATTAGGAAGTCTGAGGCTTCCAGCTTTGTTCTTTCCCAGGATTGTTCTGGCTATTCAGGGTCTTTTGTGGTTACAAATTTAGAATTGTTTCTTCTATTTTTGTACAAAATGACACTGGAATCTTGATAGGGAATGCACTGAATTTATAGCTGGAGTTGGACATTTTAACAATATTGATTCTTCCAATCCATGAATATGAGACACCTATCCAGTAATTTTTATCTACTTTAATTTCTTTCACAATGTCTCACACAGCTCTTTCAACTTCTTGGATATACATTTATTCCCAAGCAGTTCATTGTTTATGATGCTTCTATAAATGGGATTTTCTTTTTCAGATAATTTGTTACTATATAGAAACAGTATGACTTTTGTATATTTATTTATATACCCTGCAATTTCACTGAATTTGTTGACTAACCAAATTTTTGGTGGAGTCTTTATGACTTTCAATATATAAAATCATGTCATCTGCAAATAGAGACAATTTTACCTTTTCCTTTTCAATTTTGGTGCCTTTCATTTCTTTTTTTTTTTGCTTGATTGATCTGGCTAGGACATCAAGTACTATGTAGAATATGAGTGATTAGAGTGAGCACCCTTGTTGTATTTCTGATCTTAGAGGAAAAGCTTTCAAATTTTTACCACTGAGTATGACGTTAGTTGTGTCTTACTATATATGGCCTTTATTATGTCTAGGTACATTCTTTCTATACCTAATCTGTTGAAAGTTTTATCATGAATGGATATTGAATTTTCTAACAGGCTCTTTCTGCATTTATTGAGTAGACAAGACTTTGTCATTCTAGCAATTTGATGTTATCACATTTACTTATTGGCATATGTTAAATCATTGTTACATCTCAGGAATGAACCACACTTGATCATGTTGTACAATCCTTTTAACATGCTGTTGAATTTCATTTGCTAATTTTTTTTGAGAATTTTTACATCTATATTCATAAGGGATACTGGCCTCTGGTTTTCTTTTTTGGTAGTGCCCTTATCTGGCTTTATTATGAGGGAATGCTGACCTTGTAAAATATGTTTGGTAATGTTCACTCCTCTTCTACTCTGGAAGAGTTTGGGAAGGGCTGATACTAATTTTTCTTTAAAAGTTTGTTAGAATTTACCAGTGAAGCCTTTTGGTCTTAGGTTTTTCTTTGTTGGGAATTTTCGATTACTGATTCAGTCTCTTTACTAGTCTATTCAGATTTTCTATTTCTTCCTTATTCATTATTGACGAGTTGTATGTTTCTAGAACTTACCTCTGTCTTTTAGGTTGCCCAGCTTGTTGGCATATAGTTTTCATAGTAGTCTCCTATGACCCTTTGTATTTCTTTAGTATCAATTGTAATATCTCCTTTTTCACTTGCATTTTGAGAGTTCCCCCTTTTCTCTTGGTTAGTCTAGCTAATGGCTTGTCAATTTTATTCAACTTTTTGAAGAACCAACTTAATTTTGTTAATCTTTTCTATTATTTTCCTGTCCTGTATTTAATCTTGGTTTCCTTCTTTTTGCTTTGTTAGTTTACAACGTGTTAAGTTAAGTTGTTTGAAATCTTTCTTGTTTTTTGATGTGTGCATTTATCACTGTAACCTTCCCTCTCAGAACTGCTTTTGTTGTGTTCTGTAAGTCTTGGTATATTGTGTTTCCAATTTCATTTGTCTCAAAATGCTCTTTAATTTCACTTTTAATTTCTTCTTTGATCCACTGGTTGTTCAGGAGAGTGTTGCTTAATTTCCATGTATTTGTGAGTTTTCCTCATTATTGATTTGTTTCATACCACTATGGTCAAAGAAGGTACTTGATATGATTTTCATTTTCCCAAATTTGATCAGACTTGTTTTGTGGCCTAACATACTATCTATCCTAGAAAATGTTCCATATGTGCTAGAGAATATGTATTCTGTTATTGATGGAAATGTACTGTATAAGTCTGTTAGGTCCATTTTTTAGACTGTTGTTCAAATCCCACTATTTCTTTATTGATGCTCTGTCTAGATGATCTATTCATTGCTCAGACTGGGGAGGTACCCTACCATTGTATTGCTGTTCATTTATCCTTTTAATTCGTGTTTGTTTTATATATTTAGGTACTCTGATCTGGGTGCATATTTACAATTATCTTATTGATGTATTGACTACTTTATCATTACATACTTACCTTTTCTCTTCTTTTAGTTTAAAATTTTAATTTGCCTGATAGAACCATAGCTACTATTGCCTTTTTTTGATTACCATTTGCTTGAAATATCTTTTTTCAGTTTTTTCACTCTCTATGTGTGTCTTTAAAGCTATAATGAGTCTTTCAGCTTTACACCATTATGATGTTAGTGTTGGGGTTTGTTGTATGTGGCCTTTACTGTACTGAGGTATATTCACTCTGTACCCACTTTGTTGAGTTTTTATTATGAGTGGATGTTAATTTTGTCAAATGCTTTTCTGCATCTATTGAAATGATACAGTTTTATCTTTCCTTTTGTTAATGTGGTGTATCACATTGATTTACAGATGTTGAACCGTCCATGTATATCTGGAATAAGTTCCACATGATTATGGTATGTGATCCTTTCAATGTATTGTTGGATTCAGTTTGCTAATATTCAAGATTTTTGCATGTATGTTCATCAGGAATGTTGGCCTATAATTTTCTTTTCTAATAGTGTGCTTGCCTGGTTGGTATCAGGGTAATGCTGACCTCACAGAATGAGTTTGGAATTTTTCCTTCCTCTTCAATTTTTCTGGAATAGCTTGAGAAGGATGGACATTGACTCTCCTTTAAATGTTTGGTGGAATTCTGTGAAACACTGTGTGGTCCTGGTGTTTTTTTTTTAATTTAAAAAATACTGCTGCGATTTCATTACTAGTAATCTGTCTGTTCGAATTTTCTATTTCTTCCTGGTTCAGTCTTGGGAGATTGCATATTTCTAGGAATTTATCCATTTCTTCTAGATTGTCCAATTTGTTGGAATATTATTTTTCATAGAAATCTCTCATAAATATTTGCATTTCTGTAGTGTCAGTCTTTTTTCATTTTATTTATTAGTGTCCCCTTTTTTTCTTGATGAGTCTAGTGAAAGGTTTTTCTACTTTATCTTTTCAAAGAGCAAGCTCTTAGTTTCATTGATTCTTTCTATTATTTTTTTAGTCTATTTCATTTATTTCTGTTTCAATATTTATTATTTCCTTCCTTCTGTTAACTGGCCTTGTTTGTTCTTTTTCTAGTTCCTTTTGGTGTAGGGTTAGATTGAGATTTTTCTTGTTTCTTGAAGTAGGTCTGTATTATAAACTTCCCTTATAGAGCTGCTTTTGCTGAATCCCATTTACAAGTTGCCTATTTTTAATATTGAGTACCCATAACAAATTGATGTAGTTAAGACTATTTTAATATGCTTATTTTTTAACTTTTAACCTAGAGTACTAAGTGAGTTATGTGTTACCACTATAACAGTAGAGAATCTGACTTTGACAATGTTTACTATTACTATTCATTTTTATACCCACATTTATGATTTTACTGTTAAATAGCATCTTTTCATTTTCACTTGTTGACAATTATAATGTTTCTTGTTTCAGCACTTTTTAAGTTCAATCCTTTTGTGCTCCTCTGGGCCTCATGAATCTGGATATCCATGTTTTTCCCATTTTGGAAGCTTCATTATTACCTTAAATATGCTTTCTGCTCTTGTCCTTTTCCCTGTCTGGGATTTCTGTAATGGGGATAGTTTGTTCTGATGGTGCCTCCATAAGTTCTGTAAGATGTCCTCACTTTTTCACTCTTTGCCTTTTTTGTTCCTCTGACTGGTAATTTCAAATGACCTTTCTTTTGTTAGGTCAAATCTTCTGTTGAAGCTGTCCTTTGAATTCCTATTTTGTCATTGTATTCTTCAGCTCAAGGAAGTGTTTTTTTTTTTGTTTTGCATTTTTTTATTGAACTTGTTTTTGCTCATGCGTTATTTTTCTAATTTTGTTTAGGAAGTTGTCTTTCAGAGTGTTCTTATAGTGCACTAAACTTCACTAAAAGGATTATTCTGAATTGTCAGAACAGTCCACAGATCTCCATTTTGTTATGAATAGTTATTAGATCTTTATTAGCTTCCCTTGATGGTGTCATGTTTACCAGATTTTTCATGACCCTTGAGTTGATATCTGTGCATTTAACTGGTCTCCTCTTCTGGACTTTACAAGTTTGCTTCCACAGGCAGTCCTTTGCCAGTCAGCTCAGCTCAGGGTTTTGGACAGGGCACAGCTGGTGGCATTCCTGGGCAGGTGGGGCTGTCTACTCTACTGGGGTCTCTTTTTTGGATGAGGCTGCTGCCTGAGCACTGAGGACAGGGGGATGCTGGCAGCTGGGAACAGCTGGGTAGGACTGGTAGCTTGGTTTGCTGCCCAAGCACTGCTATAGGATGTGCTCTACAGGAATCTGGATTCTCTAGTCAGGCTTTCTAGTTGGGTACTGCTGGGCACTATACTCCACAGTACATGGGGCTAGGAATTAGCTTCCTTTCCCAAGGTGGGCACTGATCTTTGTTTGGGGACCCAAATCAGGTAGAACTGTGGACAAAGAACCCTGGACAGATGGTGTTACTAAGTAAATTGGCTTAACTCTTCAGACAGGCAGACCTGCTGGCTGGGCTTTCTGCACAAATGCCATTGTAAAGAGCTGTAGGATGGGCTATGGGCTTCTTGGTTAAATGTGACGGGAGGCTGTATTCAGCAATAGATGGGATGATTAATTAGCTTCCCCGTCCAAGCACAGTGGCTGAACTGGCTCCAAGGCTGGCGGGTGCTGTTGTTTGGGTCCTGAATGAGGCAAACTGCTCACCGACTCCCAGTAGTCTTGGTTCTGGCCACCGTGTTGGTTCTGCAGTGGATGCAGCACTGGTTCTCTCTCTACTTTGATACAGCTTTGAGGAGGGCCTCAGGCTACCAAGAGCTGAGTGGTGCTTGCTGTAACCCTTTTTTTGATCACAATTTGATGTCCTGTGGTCAAGCTTCACAGATTCTTCCTGAAACTCCTATAATTTGAGAAATGAGTGGGCCTCCTGGGAAGCAACCCATAATGGTGGGTGAGCTCAGTGTTAACCCTGGGCTCTCTTTTTTCCCACTGGAGAAACCGTAGGTTCCTGGGAGCCCCTGTTGCAGTGCTGTGCTAGCTGGGTGAGGAGGATGCCTTCAGTGTGTGGACACTCCTCTTACCCTTCTAATGCCGTCCTTCTTGGTCTCTGTGCTCCAAGTGGGTGCTGCAGTCGCACCTCTGTGTCCGGGATTTTCACAGGTGTGTCTTCTCCATGCTAGTTGGTCTTCTTGTGAGGGAGACTGAAGTCAGGAATGATCTGTGAGGACATCTTGATGACATCCTAATTTAGCGTTTTACCATGTTGTATATGAAACACATCTATCACCTTCTCTATAAATGTCCTACAAGGATGTCCTACAAGTCCTACTACATTTTTGCTTAGGCAAATAAAAGCCAATTTTGTAGACCATATTGAAATTATATATTTAAGATATACATGTATTTGTTGAAAAATAATCCTGTATATATTTTAGAATTGTACTGTGTACTATATAACTTATTTGTGTACATATTAGTTGTATTTATAACAAGACTATAACAATTATTGGTGATAAAGCTATAATAAAGTATGTGCTTATAACAAGTAAAAAGGTAATGTTAAACAAATTTATCAACTTATAACCGTTTTCTAGAACAGGAATTACAAAGTCCTATACACACACAGGTGTGTCTGTTGAAATGGTGATGCACTATGATGCCTCAGTTCTGCTAAGGCTGATGTTTTCTTGGTATTCCATGTTTTTAAGAGCAGTCCACAAATAAAAGTCCAAGAGTAAGAATGAGAAATCAGTTATAATAATTTCTTTGTTCTCCATTTTATATTTCAAAGTTCCTATAATGATGAAAAGCTACAATCTTGATATGATTTAATAGAACTAGGGTTTCTCTGTGGACCGCATGTCAACCATAAAGCTTTGCATGTATACATTTTTTATTTTCAAAGAATATATAAATTTATACTGTTACAGATGGAACATTTTTGTGTGCCCCCACTCGCATTCATCTATTGAAGCTGCAACCCACAGTGTGGCCACATTTAGGGTAAGGAACTAATTAAAGTTAACTGAAGCAATAAGGGTGGGGCCCTGATCAGAGTGCAGCAGTGTCCTTGTAAGCAAATGCATCAGAGAACTCTTTCTTTATTCCCCTCCCCCAGCCTGCAGTCCACACACATAGTCAGGGCCACCTGCAAATCAAAGAGGAGAGTTCTCACTGGAAACTGAGTCAGCTGTAACCTTGACCTAGGACTTACAGCCTCAGAACTGTGAGAAATGTTATTTCTATTGTTTAAGCCACCCAGTTTATGATATTTTGTTGTGGCAGCCCAAGCAGATTAATACACTGTTTATGTGAAGCTAATAACAGCACCAAGGCTGGCACCTAAAAACAAATCATGCCCTTAGTTCTGTTATTTTTAATTTCTATTAATTAATTTGTTTGTAATTAAGTGCAGTAATCATACTACTAGTGGTAGGCACATATTATTTTAAATGATCACATTTTAATGTAAATTGATTTCTTACAAACATTTATTGAAATCACTTGAATATGGAACATGTTTCCCAAACAAAGCCCTGTTCCCAGGGTTTAAATGCCAAACTTTTTAAGTACCAATCAGTAATTAAGAAAGAACATGATACAAGTTGCTTCTCTATTTTTCCAGATAAAAGGCATACCAATATTTAGGTATTTGAGATTTAAAGTCTTATTTTGTCTCAAAACGTATACATTTATTTTTTTTATAAACTCAATACCCAATGGGAACAATAAGAAGTTTGCTAGGGATGACAATACTATAGCAAGCTAGAGATACTTAAAAGTGGTGAATTTTATAATATGTAAATGTGATTTACTACTTTACCTGTTGAAGTTCCTGCTCTCTTTGTTCATGTCTGGTTTACGGTTTTCTTTGGTTTCTTTCAATTCCTCTAAGAGTTCTGCTATCTAAAATTGAGGTAAGAAGTAAATGAAAAACTATGATAAGGAAGTAATTTTTTAACAGGTCATCTTAAAGGGGTAAAAATGTTCATCACCTCTTCTCTGTATAAACTTCTCTAGATAAGAGGTTTGTTGTTACAAAGGTATCTTGAGTAGTTAGAATAATTAATAGCTGTCATTCCATACATCTAGGAAGTAAAGGTTCATCCTAGCCCTGAAATGACCTCATGTTCCAAAAGTTTCCAGATGACAGGACTGCCTTCTCCCTCCCACATATACCAGGCTGGTTATGGCACTCAAAATGAAGTTGGGCATTCTCTTTGCTGTATTCAGCTTTGCCATAAAGTGTTTAATAGGTGATTACTTTTGGGATTAAATAACACATTGAAAGCACCCAACACACAGAAGGAATTCAAAAACTATGGATCCTTCTTTAGTCCACTCCCTATAATTCTATTTGCAATTCTCTTCTAGATCTTATTGCTATAATTTATAATAATTCACTCCACAAATAAATGTATGTGTATAAAGTAGAGATAATGAAGTACTGAACTCTTTCTGTGCTGGCTGCTGTTTAGGTCATGAGGATGCAGACACTAAAGACACAGTCCCTGTCTTCATGGAGGGTTGGTGTAGTGCAGTACCTCCTTTTTCATACCATGGCTCACAGAGAAAATGGTAATATTTGGGGGCACCAGGAGTAAAATGGAGATGTGAGGAATCTCTAAATTGGGTTTAGTGAAACAATTAATTGCATTTTCTTTATGCTATATAATTATGATAGTTTAGCAATTGTTAACATCAAAAGGCAAAGTAAAAAACAAGCAAATGAAAATGGTTAAAATGAACAAATTCAATGTTTTACCTAATAACAATAACAGTAAAAAACAAAACAAAAAACCCCACATACTTCTCCTAAGTAAGTTAAAAAATGTGAAAATACAAGTAAATTAAATCTTGTGAGTCAAGTCTAAATACTTTAAATGTGGAACATTCCCTAATGGCATCATCAGTGAAAAAAGAAACATGCAGATGTGAATTGGTATGGTTTGCAGAAGGGCCAGGGAGAGGCCTTACAGAACATGCTGTGGTGATGGGTGCTGGGTGTAAAAATCTTATATGCTAAAACAATGATTATTAAAAATTGTAGCTAAACAAAACAAAACAAAACAAAAAGGATTATTGAACTAAGGAAGTTGTCAGAGGCATTGTCATACACATACTGGTCAAATATCAACTTTTCTGTCAACTTTACAAAGATTAAACAATGATTCTGAGTTTGTCATAAGAACACTTCCAGCTATTACTATCTCGTGATCCATAGGTAACCCACTCCTGGGACACCAGACAGGAAGTTCTAGCCCAGTGAGAGCAGTCAGATGGATAGGAATTCTCATCGGGTGCGCTACGGTGGAGAGATGGGGATGCGGGAGGGACACAGAACTTAGAGTGGAGGCCTGTTCACTGGACGCAGCTAGGTTTAAACTGATTCTTAAATGACAAGTAGTACTAAGTCATGACATTATCATGTGCTTGGCACTATGCTATGTACTTTATACATGTTGTCTCAGTTACTTTTATTTATCAAACCTTACATTTATTGTCTGATTCCCCAAGTAATGCATAAGCTCCATGAGAGCAGGAATTTGTCTACTTGGTTCTCAGTATCCCCACCACCTGTAGCTATGCATGACAGAGAGTGTTTAACTATTATTCATGAATTAATTAATGAATTCACCTTTCACTGATTATTCATTTGTAAATTACATAAATTTAGAAACTTGGTTCCAGACAAAGAGAAAATGTCCCTTCATTTGTACTCATTTAAAAGTAACTCTTAAGAGTATAAAGTTGAATATTTTTAAGAAAATCCTTGTAGTTCAGTGAATTTATTATTCTCTGGAGGTAAACGGGCAAACAGACAAAAAATGCATGATCAAAAATGCTTCCTGCTACTTGATACTACAGAAAACCTATGTGGTACCAAATGGCAACAGCCTGAATGTCCAAAGGGAAGGCACTGGTGAACTGTAATTGGGAGCCTGGGAGCTAGTATCAGAGGCCCTAGATTCTAATGCTGGCACTTCTATGTATTGATTGGTAAACCTCAGAGAAGTTATGTCATTTTTTGTAGTATCAATGTCTTCATCTATAAAAGGAAAATAACAACAATACTTTTGGGTTATGCTGAGAAACACAGAGCACTTCACACAGTGCCTAGTACCTACTGAACAAATGTTTATTATTACTATTTGCCTATTATACAAATGTATAGCAAAAGTGGTAATAAAGATATATTAGATATAAAGATGGGATGGGTGATGTCACGATGGTGACATAGGTTATTCATGCTCCCCTTCACAAGAACAGCTAACAGCTATTCATGGACAAGACGCCACTACCAAGAGAATACTGGAACACGAGGCTGGGGCTGAAGCACTCCTGCACCAGCCTGACCAAGACAGGCCATATTAGAAAAGTAGGAGCAGCAGCTGCATGCTGCCCACACCGCCCCTTTGCCAGGCTGGTAACACCTCACCGACAGAGATCTCCCGAGCCTGTGGCTCCTCCAGGTGGAAAGGAGAGCCCGGGATGGAGACCCAGCTCTGCAGCATGTGTTTTACTCCCTGGAAGCCCCAACTCTGGTCTTGCCCCATGGAGATTATGGGGGACTCCGTGAGACTGACTACTGGGAGTCTGACTGTGATGGAGAAGTAGGGAGGGGCTGGTGAGAACCCTGGCACTGGGGTCATGGCAGACTGAGTTCCATGGCAGACCTGCAGCACCCGGACAGCGATCCCAACTGGCAGTTTTGCTCATGTGTAGAACCAAGTCAGTGGTGCCGTCTGACAAGGTAGTGGGGTGAGGGTGTAGGTCTCCTGATCTGGGTCCTTGAATGAAGAGATTTGCCAGCCCTGGCGCCCGGTCTGTACCCTCCCAGGCATGTGAGCTAAGTCATGGTCTGGACCACTTCTAAGTGACGGTTGCAGCCCCACCCGACCAGGAAGTTGATGGAACATCTGGAAAGCTGAGTAGCCCAGCGACACTAGAGCAGAGTATGGATGTCAGAGCTGACAGTCTGCAAAGCAAAGCCAGTGACCTGTCTGGCCAGGGTACTTAGGCTGCTTGGCTGGGTCAGGACCACAGACAAACAACGTCACTGGTATTGGAGCTGGGTCTCCCATGGCCTGAACCGGGAAGGAGACTGACTGAAGGCCCCCAACCACTGCTGCCTACAGCTCTCAGCCTGCCTGACCGCGGGTCCAACCGCAACACACGGGAAGCTGTGCAAACCTGCAACAGCCCTGCTTACAAAGGCACCTGAAGAGAGCACAGACTCTCACTCACTCTGTCTGGCCAGAGAATGCACGGCACAGGTCTTGCCTGGTTTGGGTCTCCAAACACCGAGCTGAGCAGGCCTTGATGGGGCCCATAGCCCCACCTACTGCTGAATATAACCCTCAGTCATGAGAGGCTAGTGAGCCTGACCGGAGAACTCAGGCAAACAGGGTTTCCCACCAGTGGACAAAATCCAACCAAGAATTCCATACTAGGCCATCGTCCTCCTGCTTCACTTTGGCAGGGAACCAAGGCAGAAATCTCACCCAGCTGCGCTCAGCTGGCACCCCACTCACCCAGCCTGAGAGCTGGGGCAGTGGCCTCACCCAAAAACAGGCCCCAAGGGCACGCTCCTCCTGCCCAGGAATGTTACCAGCAGACATACCCAGAAGCCCAAACTGAGCCGACTGGGAAGAACTGTCTCTGCCAAGTCGGACCTGTAACATATTAAAGAGAAGACTGGTTTCTCAAATATGCAGATAACGAAAAAGGAATCAAGGACCATGAAAATCTGTAAACCACCATCAAGATAAGTAATGAAGCTCTAGGAATTGACCATAAAGAAATGGACATCTATGAACTATCAAGGAACTCTTAAATTTAGAGAACAAGAACATACAGACAACAAAATTAGAAAAACATTACATGAACAAAATGAGAAGTTTTACAAAGAAATCAAAACCATCAAAAAACTCCAAAACAAGTTGAAATCCTAGAGCTGAAAATACAATGACTGGCCTAAAGAATCCAAGAGCGCCTGGACAGCAGACTCAACCATGTAGAAGACAAGAGCCCACAATCCAGAATACAGGCAATTTAAAATTGTCAGAGGAGCAAAAAGGAAAATAAAAATGGAGAAAGCCTATGGGGCTGAATGGACACAAATAAAAGAAACGATATCCACATTATGGTAATTCCAGAGGAAGAGAAAGAGTCAGAAAGTATACCTAAAGCAATAATGGCTGAAATGTCCCAAATCTGGGGAGAGAAGTGGATATCCAGATCTGTGAAGCCAACTGACCCCAAGGAGGTTGAACCTGAACAGGGCTACACGGAGACACACCATCATTGTCAGAAGTCAAAGACAAAGAATTTTGAAAGCAGCATGAGAAGAGGAAAAATTTATATACAAGGGAACTGTCATAAGACTATCTGTGGATTTCTTAAATGAAGTGTTTCAGGGCAGAGAACTAGCTGACAGATTCAAAATATTGAAAGAAACTGTCAACCAAGAATTCCACACATAGGAAAGTTGTTCCTCAGAACTATAGGTTCTGAACAGACAAAAGCTGCAAGAGCTCATCACCACTACACCTGCCTTACAAAGAGGGGATTCTTTGAGGGGAAATAAAAGAATGGTAACTAATGCTGCAAAAACTTAAGAAGGTAATGTGAAACTCATTGATAATGATATATATAGAGTAAGTTAGATTTTGTAATATGGTGATGGTGGGGCATAATTCATTTATAACTCTAAGAGTTAAACAACTGTGGTAATAATAACCATAGTTATAATAATCTGCTATTAAATGGTATAAAAGATATAAACCATAACATCAATGACCTAAACTGGGAGAGGGAGAAGTACAAATGTGAAGTTTAGGAATTCTATTGAAGTTAACTTGTTACCAGCTTAAAAGAGGGTGTTATAATTTAAGATTACGTTACATATATTTTATGTAAGCCTCATGGTAACCACATGGGAAAAACCTTAGTATTTACACAGATGACTATAAAGAAGTAAAAGCGTACTGGTACCAAAATCAAAACACACCAAAAAATGGAAGGATATGAAACAAGAAACTAGAAAATAATGAACAAAATAGCAATGGCAAATTGTTATCTATCAGTAATTACTTTAAATATAAAAGGATTAAAGTCTCCAGTAAAAAAAAAAAAAACTCCCAAAATGGCAGGATAGATTTAAAAAAACAAACAAAAACATGATCCAATGATAGACTGAGAGTGAAGGGATGGAAAAAGACATTCGAACAAATTGTATACAAAACAAAGCAGGTGTAGCCATACTTACATAAAACAGACTTTAAACTAAAATGTAAAAAGAGACAAAGGAGGTCATTATATAATGGTAAAGGGGTAAATCTTTCAAGAAGATACACCAATCATATCCATTATTTATGCATCCAACTTTGGAGCACCCACATATATAAAGCAAAAAAATCAATGCTAGAAAGAAAAATAAACAGCAGTACAATAATAGTTGTGAACTTTAATACCTCACGCTTAACAATGGATAATCCACCCAGAAACAGAATAAGGAAACAGGAGACTTAAACATCATCATAAGCCAAATGAACATAACAGACATAGACAGAATATTCAATTCAGCAACAGTAGAAGACACATTCTTCTCAATCACACATAACATTTTTGAGAACAGAAAATATGTTAGGCCACAAAACAAGTTTTAGCAAATTCAAGAAGACTGAAATCATATCAAGTATCTTCTCTGACCATAATGGTATGAAACAAGAAATCAATGAGGAGAAACTCACAAACATATTAACATTTCATAATACAATTAGTTGGTTTGCTTGTGCTAATTTAATAAATCCCTTAGTAATAAAAAAATGCTGTATATGCTTCAAAGAATAGAAAGCACAGCTTACCTGTTTTTTTGGACTTTCTAGAAACAGAAGGATCTTAGAGTCATAAAAATGGTGTATTTGCAGGGAGATCTAATTCCTGTGGTGATACTGTCCTGGGTAATCCAGCATCACTGCCATGATTGCTTTACCTATTTCTTTACCAAATTAAATAGTGTAGTACTTAATGTAGAAATGACTTTAACCATTCAATTCCCCACTGCCCAGAAAATCTCAACAACAAACACAAATATATAAGTTAATCACTTAAATATTTGAGCTTCATCTGGAGAAAGCATTATTTCCATAAAGAAGTCACAAATATGTTCTTGACAGGTGACAGGTATTTTCAGGTTATATCTATTTCTGCATTTAAGTTAAACATTTATACAGAAAGATGAATATGATTGAAACAGTTAAGAAATGTTACGCTGGCTCAATATTTTGTTTATTTCTTACTTCTTTCTGTAGAATTTCTTCTCGAACTTGAGAAACTACAAGACACTCCTGTTTACCCTGCAGCTCATTAACCTGATTTTGGAAATGCTTTATTAGTACCTAGGAAATTATGTTAGAAGTACAATGTAAATAAGTTTTTCCTTGAACATTATTTGAGACACAAAGAAACCCAACTATTTTTGTTCTAAAATATTAAAAATATCTTAATATTTTAAAATGACCAAATTCAATGTCAGAAATAAACTGCCACAGGTATAAAGTCTGTTGAATTAATTAAACTCACAGAATAAATTTATTTTGTTTTTTTCAACATTTAATATAAAGCATCATATGTATCACAAAGTAATGAATATAATCTATTTGGTTTCTTTAGTACTCTTCTTCTGAAGTTCCAAAAAAATACCTTTTAAAATAAACCTCCATAAAGTCCAAGCATTTTGAAAAGTGACCACTTATCTTTGTAACACTGGGCATAAGTAGGACAATGTTTCTATTAAAGGGCAATTGACTGAATAAAGACAACATGAGCCTAATAATAGCTGTCTTTTTTTAGAAATAACTGTCACTTATATTTTTAGACAAAGAAACCAAAATTTATAAATACTTCCATCAAGAAACTGAAAAAACTTAGGGAACATTTTTATCTCTTATCTCTAATGCTTTTTAAAAAAATTACTATTTTTATGATCAGACTGTGCTGACTTTCATTTAACACACAGTTTACCATGTTACACTTAAAACTCTGGGAAAGTAATCCTCAGGGCCCTCCAGCACAATGCCACCACTCCTCCTGCCTCTCCTGGACTGCTCCTCAGTCTGTAGTCGTTTGGTACAATGTTTACACTGCCCACTACCATCCCACTCCTACGTGGGAAGAAGCTATACAAGTTATTTGCAAAGCTGTATAATGGTTACTTTTGTAAAGCACTTTACATTTTTCATTAAAATATTCATTTTTCCAAGCTACTTGAAATTCAATTACGAACCTCATTACATTTCACCCTAAATACTCCAAATATTTCAACATGCATCCTTATAAGGGCATTTTCTCATAAAACCACAATAACATTTTTATACCTAAGAAAATTTATGATAATTTCAAAATATCTAATATCCAGTCCATATTTAAACTTCCCCAATTAAGGGATTTGTTTTTAATCAAGACTATTAAATAATTATTGATGAGAGAGGTGGTGGTAAGATAATTATTCTTGAAGTTTTTCCCCCCTCAGCTTGTGTTTTACAATTAAAACCTACAGAAAAGAAGAGTACAATGAATATTCATATATTCTTCAACTTGATTTACAAACTGCTACCTTCTTGCCCTATGTGCTTTTTCCTTTTTCTTTTCTGGGGACATGATTTGAAAATAAGTTGGGGATATAAATTCTACTTTAATGCTGTGTTTTCACCTTGCTAACAAGCACAGAAGATGGGCCAAACAGTAGATATTCATAGATATTCCAAGTAGATATATACACTAACCAAGAAGGAAAATACATTTATTCAAGGAAATGTGGATGAGCTGTCAGCTACCCTGTGGTAATTCTTAGAGACTATGCTTCATAATACTAGAACTGTGCCTACAACTGTGTCTATCCCTCTGTTCATTATTTTGTCCCCAGTGCCTGACTGTAGGCGCTGAATCATTATTTGTTTAATGAATGAAAAGTAATGGGGCAGGAAGAACAACTAGGATAATTACTTGTCAGCTGGGGCTTGGGAAGGAGGGGGATGGTTCAACATTCAAGTTCAAGTACCAAGGTCTTGACCATCCATTACAACTAACTTAGGAGAAGACCTGTTTGAGAAATGTAGGGACAAAATTGTAAAATCAGATATTTAAAGGGTATGATTTTAAAGTACAATAGTTAAGCATATGGTAATGGCATCTTGTTCTATTAACAAAAAAGCCAATCATTTCACATTTCTATTACCAACCTCAAAAAAGTAAAGTAAAAAATATTTCCCAATTAAATAATGTTTGGTTAACAGTCCTGAAAACAATCATGTTAAAGCCAAAGAAAGTTTGTTTAAGTCATTACCTCTTGAATTGCTAGTTTGCGATTTAATTCGGCTACTTTGGAAGAAGAATTTTCTAATGCATTTTGGCAAAGGAGTTTCTCTATTTCCCTCTGATGAGAGGCTTTGGAAGACGTGATGTGTGCTGCAGCATCTTCCTTGATCCTGTAGAGCAAATTAAAGAAAACCACACACAAAAGCAGCTCTTCAATTCAGTTAGCACAAAAATAGTGTAAGAAGCCTGAAACTTAGAGAAGCAAAGGGAGAGCGTGCCCCAGTATTGTCCTGTGTGAGGAGCTTTATGCATTATTGCCTCTGAGTTCTTAGAAGCATTCCACGGGCTTGCTATTATTTGCTGAATTTTATAAGGACAAACTTGAGTTTACGAATGCGTGATGTACCTGGGGTCTAGATCACTAACCTGCAGAGTCAGGGTTCAAACCCAGCAGAGTTGGACCTCAGAATCTGGGCCTTCCATTTGACTCGTCTGGGGCTGAACTTTTGGAAGGAATTAAAGGTTCTAAATGTCTGCGTGGATTTAAAGCAAAGGGCTTGACATTTTACCTTTTAAGATAAACTCAGATTTTCTTGTGCAGACTTTTATTTGGGTAACCTCAATTCCCTACAGAATCTCCAATGCTTTGTCTCTAGGCAACATGCCTCAGTTCCTGGTCTATGCATATGACTCCAGGCTAGCTCCTGCGTCACAACAATACAGTGATTTTTATGGCAATTATCAGGGCCCAGGGTAATGTGCACGTAATTCATTTGTACCATTAAGTGTGAGAAACCATTGGTTTTACTCTGTGACAAAATCTATGCACTCAGAGGCAGTTAGTAAATGGTAAAGTTCTGACTAAAGACTTGATACATTTCTTACAGAAAAACATTTTCTCTCTTATTGGGAAAATTATTTAAAAATGACAGGGTTTGAGACTCAAAACAGGTACTTAGTAAGTCATTGTTGATATATATTAATATGGAAATTTCGAAACTACAAAGAAATTTATCAATTGCTTACTTGACTATATGAATTATTTCTTCATGGAAACAGTGAGATTAGGGTCCTAAGAAAAGCATAAATAGCTAAAGCACCCATGATGTAACTGATCTAAAGTGTAAAAAACAGCCTAAAATCTTTTTTTTTCTTTAATTGATTTTATTTTTTACATAAAAAGTTCAGTAAAAATTGAATAAAGTAAAGTGATTTTAAGCAGTAAATCAATCTTATCAACATAGCACAAGACTGGCCGAAACCACAAGGCAGCTTGCTTTGGAATATTTACATGATAACAAATTAAACCTTGCAGGAAAACTTAAACTGTCCTTTCAAAGTCTTCCTGTGATCCTAGCATGGAGAGGCTAAAAGCAAAAAAAAAAAAAAACCCATAAAAACTAGGAAAAAACAAATTATTTTCAATATATTCACATATACATTAAAATATAATACAGATCATCAAGGTAACGGGTCATGGGGAGGGATTTGCATGGATCTGTGTCTGACAGCACCGCCAAGGAGACCCAGGTTTGAGAGTGGGGTCAGGCCTGGCCCAGGTCTTAGAGAAAAGGGTCTTCCATAAGCCCTCGCCTCTGCTGGCCTCTAACAACCATACCCCAACAGCTCACAACCAGGGATCACTTGTTATAGATGGAGCTCATTTTTGTGGCTTTCAGTTGAAATCTGCAGATTTGAATTCCCCAGGGCGATGTGTCATCAGTAGCACAGCCCTGACAGTAGGGTGGGGCAGAGAGGACCCACAGGACTTCTCCCCAGAGTCTGTCACCCTTGGTCACCCATCCTCCCACCCTGGCCCCGTGAGTACATACCCCGCGAAAAGTAAAGCTGGGCCCAGCAACTGAAAAAATATGGTTATAAGCAGAGATGAGGAAGTTGGGAGGAGGACCTAGTTCACAGGTAGAAAAGATAATATTTGAGATACAAGAGGAAGAATCCAAAGGAAAAAAGATATATACACACATATATGAACCCAGGGAAGAGAACAAGCCTTGCAAAGTAAATCTAACGTCATGGCTCATAAACGGGGGGACTAGGAAAGATTACTCCTCACTTCTCAGGCCGAGTTATCTGAGAAACACACTGACGATACTAAAAAAATTCCCAATTATGTTTAGGACAATTTATAGGAAAAATCTTTATTTTAAATTATTTCTAGGAAAACATGTGATTCCTTCCAAACAGCTCCACTGCTACTATTGCATTCAGGACTAAAGAAACAAGGTTTCAGTTTGGAGGCAGTATAGTTGCCACGATGATTCAGTCACGTGTGGCTGCCAATCAATCAGTAAGCATTTGTTGGGCGCTCCGGATGCTCATTCTGCTCCTACACCAGGTTGCAGAGTAAGTGTGATTTTATATCAGTTCCCGGGCGCTACAAGGCTGTGTGCGGACAGTGCTTTCTCGGTACACATCACAGGTCACCCAGGAGTCGGAAGTGGGAGCAGGACACTTCCTGCGAAGCTCAGGGAAGTATTTGGTGGAAGAAGTAGGGCTTGAAACATTCAAGAGGCAGCGAGTACAGTGAGCCCCACAGTGGAGTATTAGACCAGTGATGGGGACTCGTGACACCAGGCAGAGAAATTCAGTCTTGATTCTTCAGGAAGCTGGGAGTCAGTGGAGAACAGAGTAACTCAGACACAGGAGTGCTTAAAGAATACTAACGGTTTTTAAGCAAGACGAATGGGGGAGACAGCAACCAAAACCAGGGCGGTCAGGGTGGGGCACCGGCTGGCGTACTAGGGAGGCCGCTGCACTGTAGTTCGGAGGAAAGCAAGATGGGACCTATTTCTAAAGTACCCCATAAACGGAACCCAAGAAATGAAGGAAGTAAAGCTGCGCCTGGCAATTGAAAAAATATGGTTATAAACAGAGATGAGGAAGCTGGGAGGAGGACCTAGTTCACAGGTAGAAAAGATAATATTTGAGATACAAGAGGAAGAATCCAAAGGAAAAAATATATATACACATATATATGAACCCAGGGAAGAGAATAAGTCTTGCAAAGTAAATCTAACGTCATGGCTCATAAAAGCCATATGAGTGATGAGTTTAGCAATGGAGAAAAATAAACAGAAAGTCTAAAACTGAAACTGTGGCAGAAAGTCAGATTTTCAAGGAGGGTGAATGAGAGTCAGGAGTCAGTTAAAGGGAAGAGAAAAGGAATTTCGGTCAGAGCTGCTGAGTCATGGAGGCTAAGGGAGGAAACCGTTTCAGGAAAGGCGGTGTGGTCAACAACGTCACGTAAAACCACGCTGACCGGGAAAGGTCGTTCCTGAGAGACCAGGTTTCCAAGAGGGGTGAGGATGAGAGCTGTATTTAAGAATAAGTGAGGCAGAAATAAAAGAAGCTGCTGGCGGCAAAGTGGTGCTGAAAGAGGACCAGCACTTGGTTTGATCAAGTGCAAAGGTCTGAGCATGTGGGGCAGCTCAGGGGAGAGGCCGTGGATAGTATCTGAGACTCTCGGGAAGCAAGGGATGAGCAGACACGTTCCTCAAGGAATGAATGGGTGTGATCACTAGACTAATAAGAATTATTTGGGAAAAGAGGACCTTTTCCTCTTAGAATATCACTAGTTTTAATAGTGGCTATTTTGTGGCAGCATTTTCCTGTGGTAATTATAAATTATTATACTCGTTTGTAAGAGGGCCCAATGGGTCAGCTTATCAACACCATTTGGACACTAGCAGAAAAACAGGACTGGTCAGCCCAAGTGCATGGTTTGGTTTGACATGGAGAGTCCAGTTCATCGGATTCTGGGCACAGGTAGAGGATCTCACTCTGAAACAGATCTACGCTTAGCAATGTGATTTGGTAATAAATTCAGTTAAGGGTCAAATTACCGGAAGAAATACATCTTACAATTTTCAAATTTTTATCTTTTCATGTCCCCATGTATTTTTGAATTCACATTTTACCTTTTCATGGAGTCTTCAAATTGATTCATTGCTACATCAGATTTCATCTGCAGCTCATTCCTCTCTACAGTTAATCTCTGCAGTTCACTTTTCAACCTGCAGTTTTCCTGTAAAACCTTTGAAAGATGGGAACCTGTAAAAGCATCTGGTTGGTAAAGTCTGCCCCCCAGCGCTGCAGAGGAGGAGAGCGCGTCCCCTTTCCCTGCAGGCACGCCTTTCTTCACCCTGTTTGTAGTCGCTTCCTCTCTGCCCTGGGAACTCTGACTAGAGAGAATCGTCCTTCTCTCCTTCTGAAGCCTCTCCACGGTTTTTGAAAGGTCTTGTATTTCTCTCCCCTTTGCAGCCAGCTCCTCATTAAGCCTCATCAATTTAGCTTTGGCATGAGCCTGTTCCACCTGGAATTCTATAGACTGGAAATCTTTATCATCTTTCAGTCTTTTTTTTTTGAGTCCCAATTCAGCTTTCTGATGTTTAAGAATTCCTATCTCAGCTTCAAGGTTTCTTACAGTGACTTGATGGGCTTCCTTCATGTCGCTGAGTTCCTTCTCTAGTGCTTTAACTCTGGAGAGGTCCCCACGCTGTTTCTGAGGTGCTCCCCTCAATCTGGAGGCAAGTAGCTGCTCTTGCTCCTCTAGTCTCTGTTCATACCGAATCTGAAAGGAAAGAATCCATGTAATGCCAAACCACTGCTACACATTTCACTAGTCACTGAAGGCCTGCGTTTTCCCATTCATTCATTCAGGCAGTCATCACATATCCTGATGCCTCCAATTCCATGTTCCTTGTGTTACGTATTGAAATCCCAGTCTTAGAAGGTCATACCATTGTATATTCTCAAGGTATTTTATATAATTTCATAAGTAAATTGTTTCATAAACATTACATTAGATATTTTGCTTTATAAACACTACATTAGACATTCTGTATATCCCAGAACTTATTTTAAATCTCACAATCAAACTTATTATTGTGTATCCTTCTCTATGCAAACTATACTCTGATGATGAATAGCGAAAGCAACTGCTGGTATTGAAGTCTTTAAGAAATAGCACAGTTTCAACTTTCTAACATCAACTTAGAAATCTCCTAGGTAGTAAGTCAGCTTGGAATTTATTTACTGGAGCTTTAGTATTGTAAAAGTAATAATCTAATACTTTACTCTGTGTAGGGAGGTGCAGTAGTGTTTGTTCATTTACTTAATGAGTATTTATTGAGTTACTGCTGAATGCCAGGCACTGTGCCAGATTCTAGAGGGAAAGAAAGTTAGTTCTTGTCTTATGAGTTCCTGGCCTGATTAAGGAGAGTGACAGAGCAGTAGCTGCAGAGTCCTATGACTGGGATGGTGGGCCTCCTGATGCAGGAGGGTCGAGGCACCTGAGTTATCTGGATGTCTGAGTGAAGGTGGGCAGACTACACATTTAAGTTCAGCCATGAGGGATGAGTATAAATTTGAGGATAAGTGGAGGCAGGGACATTTTGGAAGTAGGAAGAGCCATATAAGACAAGCAAGTGGTTGGTGTGTACTGGGAATCAGAAATGAAAGAGGAACAGGCAGAAAGTAACCAGGGCAGGAGTAGTCAGGGACTGCAAACAAGAAAAATGGACGGGTAGATTTAGATATATAAAAATGGGGTCATGGGTTGGAATTTATGCCTCTTTTTGGTCAGTGGAATATTAACTGTAATTATTGCAATCATTTCTTGAGTGTCTGCTGTGCTCCAGGTATGACACAAGGGCTTTACATACACTCTGCCACTCAATCCTCCTGATAACCTTACAAATTTTGGATTAACTAGTTAAAGTGTTTGAGCATCTACTCTGTGTCAGGTACTTTGCTGAGTGGTGGAATACAACAGAGAGCAGAAGTGGGGTGGTCGTGACTCCCAGAAGCTGGATGGGGAGAGGTCACTCACGATCCTCCAGATGGGGTGGATGCAGTGGAGGGGAGGGGTGCGGGATGCAGTGCTTATAGAGGGAATCTGTCTGCCTGCGAGTCCAGGGAAGGCTTCACAGGGGAAGCAATGCTTGTTTTGAGAGCTGGACAGGATGCCCTAACTGTGAGAGGGCAGAGAGTACCATCAGAGGGCAGAGTACACAAATTACTGTGGCTGAAAGACACATGGCAAGGGGGATAAATAGGTCAATGTGAGTGGGCAGCAGACGCATGGCATGGGGAGGCACTGCGGGGCAAAAAGGGGCCTGCCATATGAAGTCATTGAGGGGTATAAACAAAGACATGTGTGTGTGTGTGTGTGTGTGTGTGTGTGTGTGTGTGTGTGTGAGAGAGAGAGAGAGAGAGAGATGACAATATGATTTTGCGTTTGGTGTCAAGAGCTGATTAGAGAATGGGGTGAATGAGGTGGGTATGGGTAGACTAGTCAGGAAGTTCCAACAGTAATTGAGCCATCTTTTATTAATGACGGTAGGAGAGTGACATGGTGATGAAAAGGAATAGAGGAACTGAAAGAAACTTAGGAGTAAAAGTGGCATAATTAACAGTACATCAGAGGCTAAGTTAGGGAAGCTGAAAACTGGGTGGTTAAAGGAGGAGAGCAACTCAGAATTTAGGGAAGTGAGACAAGAAAATGAACCAGGTAAGTGACTGAAAGATTTGAAGAGGGTGGGGTAAAGGAAACCTCCCCTCCTTGGTAAGACCTTAACTAGCAGGCCAAGGAACTTCCAGGTTTTCAACCTTTTCCTGTTTCTGAAACTTAGCATTCTACCACCGTTGCGTCTCTGAGGACAGAAACCCATGAGGAATGAGGTCCGCGTCCTAGAAGCAACGCGGCGCAAAGTTGGAGGCTTTGCTCTGCGTCTCGCCAGCGGCAGAACCTCGGGCGGGAGTTAAACTGCGAACATCTCAGGTCCCTGATCTGCAAAGTGAGTCAGCAGGATCTATTTCTCACAGGTGATTGGAAAGATTACACTGGATGGACCAAAACGCCTGTGAAAGCGTCCGGCATGAATTACTACAGAGACCATGCGCTCAACAAGCTCTTAGGAAGTAAATTAAGTATCACATCCTGTTTCATATTTGGTCATTGCGGCACTTGTACTTTCTGATACATTCCTGATGAGCACTCAGAAAACTCAGTAAGACATTTGCAGCAGACACTGCCCTGCCTCTTGTATTCTAAAAATTTACTCTCTGTCCCATTCCCTCTCCGTTGTCCAGGTAAATTCGGACAAATGTTTTCAACCACTGTAATTCAGAAAAATATTTATACTGAATATGTAACAGATGTTTTACTCTGTCTTTTCATGACTTAATTTCAAATAATTCTAATATCACTGAGAGGGGCTTATGTAAAGATTGTCCTTTGCTTGATTATTCCATGTTGGAAATAAAAAGTTGCTGACGGAAAACAAAAAGGAAGGACCTAGTTTTCCTTCGCATCTGTTAACACTCAAAGGTTTCATGGGAAAGGACGATCGCAGCTATTTGTTACAATGCCGTCTAAGAAGCCTCCGGTCCTCTTGGTACCTCTGAGCCCGTCATCACGGCTACTTGGTGCTGACCTTCATTTTCTGAAACTGTTGTTCCATGGTACGAAGGCTTTTCTTTGCTTCTTCATCTTTGCCCTCCAGATCAGCTTCCATTATTTTTATCCTTTTTTTCCATAAATTCTACTGTATTTCTGCCCACTGTATCACCAGCTGCTGATGCAGCCAATATTAAAGCAGGTAAAGAACTGGGAAATCTTCTTCTTAGAATTCCTTCCATTTCCTTCACCTATTAAAATATTTTTGTACATTTGTAAGGTCTGATGTATATTAAAATTAAGCAGTTTAATGTATAAAACTTACATTATACTATATCAATCATGTTTAGATTTCAAAGAGATGTTTAATCTATTTTAAAATGATGTCTTTCAATTAGCAAGCAAGGAGGAATAGGTGATATTTAATGATGTCTTTACAACACTTCTCATTCAGTCTACCATGACACAGCACATGGTCTTTCTGTAAGCTGGAACTGCACCAGGGTCCACAGAGATTAGAGCTGGCTATTATACATGCATATATGTGTATATCTGTTTCTGCTAAAGATATTATGATTTAAGATATCTTTGGAAAACATGTGAGCATCAAATGACATTTCTCCCGGTAAAATGTGTAGGTAGCAGAGCATATAGTAAGGGCTTGATAATGTTGGCTTTTATTATAATCTGGTCTCAAAAATGATGTTTCCTAAGACAAGATAGGTTGCTGGTGCTGAAAATCCTATTTACAGACTGAACATTGTTCATGTTAGGTATTTAAGGGTCACATCATTTGCAAAACTAATAGCAAATATTTCCATTCATGAAGATTGCTTGCACATTCATACATGTAATGGAAATTGGGATATAAATACAAATATTTATACAGATAAAAATATTGATAATTACATCTGCAAAATTTTCAGTTTTGCTTCCTCTGGTATTAAAAAACTAGTAATTAGATGTGAGCATGTAAAGATATATACATGCATATACCATGTATATTGAAAAGAGACAGATTTTTTTTAAATCACTGTTTTAATATACTTATAATTAATGCATTCACTGAAAATTTTAAGACACAGTTTCAACCTAATTTTGATATCTTGAAATGTATATTACAGTTTTGGGGAAAATTAGATTTTATTGGTAGCTTCTTTGATTTGCTTTTTAATATTATTCTTTGGTTACAGATATCAGTGTGGCTGTCATACAAAGTAAAAATTTTTTAAATTCTCACTGGAAATTAACCTGTGAAATACTATATTAAATAAAAGCATGAATGAATGCATGTAATCTGAAATTTTCATTGTAACATGCAATTCCAATTAGCTTCATTTTTACTTATGTGCTATTTAGAAAAGAAGATATTTTACTCTATAATTATAATCTATTTTATAATTCATACATATGTATCTATAATCTATTTTAGAATATGGCTCCAAAATGATTCTAGATATTTTGTGATATACATTTATTATAAAATATATATTAAGATTACTTAGTCTATAGGCACAGACCTGATCATCTACATTTGCCCTCTTACAGCACTAAATTATGTTTTCTACCTTTATCTTGCATCCACCTACCACTTCAGCATTTTATTTAAAAAAAAATAATAATAAGGGAAAAATATGGGATTCACATATAAATCAAGTATAAAAATCAAACGAATAATCATATCTGACTTGATTGCTTATAGTTCATGATGCATGATCAAAACTGAAAGTTTCTGTGATATGACTGCCCTTGCACTGTTCACCATGTAAGAACTTTTTCATTATGCTTCAGAAGATTGGAGCCTGTTGAGAATTAGGCTTGGGGTTGATTAATGATTGTGCATTGAGTCCCCTATACAGAATTTTATTGTTGTTAACAACCATTTGGTCAATAAATATGAGAGATGCCCTCTCAAAAAAAAAATATATACATATACATATATATATATAGATTTATATATATATATATATATATAAAGATTTAAAATCATAAGGCTAGAAATGTTCATGGGCACTGAATAAGATCTGAAATGTATATGTAGCAAACTATATAAAATGGTATTAATGAGTAATATTTTAGAAAGATATAATCTAAGATGATTAAGCAATACATTTTTAATGAAAGTGTTAATAAAAAGAGTATTTACTTTAATAAAGTATTATATTTCTCATCAATATGGATCACCACTTCAAGTGTTAACTTTGCTTTTGAAACATGCTTTATTTTTTTATTCTAATACATTCAGCTCTACACTACTTCTCTTGAAGTTACCAGGAGGAGTGGGAGTTTCTTTGGTCTTCTCTCTGTCACAATTCTGTATGTTAAACACTGAAAATTCTTGTTTTTACTCATTTATTTTGACATAGAACTGCTCCCACTTTAAATAAACTGGCTACTCTAAATCTTAAACACTGAAAAAATGCCAAGCAATCCTGGACTACACTTACTTCAGAATATTTCTAGCTCTTCAAACTACCTTTGTCATGTTTCTTTCCTGGCCACTGAGCCAAACTATCAAATTTTACCTTTGATAAAAGAACAGGTCCTGTGAAAGTATCAAAGTTAATATTTTGTTTTTTTTCTTTCTCATAAAACTGGGATAATATTCAGCCCAGTGATGACCTCACTTTTTGGGTTTGTGATGGAATAATACCTGTATGTTTAAGTGTCATGACTTGACTACAGAATCTTGCTCCCTTATGAATGAGGCTGAACATCCTTATTTTGTTTAATATTTAGTTATGAATAAAAGTGTTACTTTAGTTTTAAAAGTAGAATGAAAAAGTTAATATTTCACCCTAA
Source organism: Manis javanica (assembly GCF_040802235.1). Classification (NCBI taxonomy): domain Eukaryota; kingdom Metazoa; phylum Chordata; class Mammalia; order Pholidota; family Manidae; genus Manis; species Manis javanica. Next base: position 21,053,322 of record NC_133168.1, read on the forward strand.
AAAACTACATCAATGAAAAAAATCTTTACCCTAATCAGTGTACAATGATTTTTGAAGAACGTCGTCCAGCCACATTGACCATGAAATATTTCTAAGCCTGTGCAGTGAACAAGAACTCATAATTATGGCCAGCTCTTTGGAAGGCTGCCTGCTGTTTCTAGGGTGTCTCACCTTTCCCGAGCACTACTACCACGGTCCCCGCTCATGGGTCTCCCTTGCTGTATTCCTCTCTCACCTGTCTTTCAACAGAAGGAATTCTAACTCCACACCCAGTGTTTCAGATTTCTACTTCCTTCTTCCCAGATGCCTAAAAAGAGCTGGGATGCAAAAATAACTTTCCATCAATAGTTCTACCATCTAATGAGGCACATTAGTCTAAAAACCCTTTATGTATAAAGCCACAGATTATATAAAGTGATGCTGCTTACTACTTTTATTAGTTACTTTAAATATTACATATCAAGTTTATTTAAAGTAGGAGCAGTTCTATATCACAATAAATGAATAAAAACAAGAATTTTCAGGTTAATATATTTTGTAGGAACTCCTGGAGCAAAAGAGAACATAGAAATGCACTATATATGAAATATCTTAATGAAAACTTACCCTGAATACATACTTGTCCCTCTAGATCCTGAATTTTTTTGGCATCAGCTGCTCTATCTTTCAAGTGTATCTTCTGCTGAAGAGATGGATTTCCAGATTCAGCTTTCAGTTTCTCGACCTATCAGTAAGTAAAGAACATATTAAGAAGCATATTTAAAACATAGAGAAACACAAGGAGAGCAGCATGATGGTGGTTCCCTAACTCATGCATGAATTCCCAGATGTGGCACTGCATGGAGACAAAGCGGGCAAACAAGCGAAGTCCCTGCTTTCAGGGCACTTATACTCCAGGGAAAGGAGACGGCTGATCAGCTAACAAAGTAAGTCACTCAGTGAATAAAATAACTTCAGAGAGCGACAAGTGCTATGAATAAAATAAAACGGAGTGAAGCCATGGGAAGAGAGTCAGGGACGACACTGACGGCTGCATTAGATTAGAGAATGTCAGGAAAGGTCTCTCTGGGGAGAAGTTTGAGATGAGACTTGAACAAGGAGTGAGACAAGGGAAGAACCTAGGCCAGAGGCATCAAGTGAAAAAGGCTCGGCATGTTCAGGAACCAGGGGGAGGTCTGGTGCGGCTGGGGGACAGTGACTCCTGGGGCTGAGGTACGATGACTGGGCAGGCAGGACCCAGACCACATGGGGCCTGACAGGGCACGGCGAGCAGCTTGGATTTACCGTCAGTCTAATCTAAAATAGGCTACACACCTAAATGCAACCAAATGTCAAACCAGCAATTTGAGTGAACAGAGTTTAGATATTGATTCTAGAACACTTATAAGGCTAAGAACTAATTATTGAAGGTAAAGGGTCACTGCAGAAATACATTCTGAAATGACTACCTCAAGTTTGAGCTTCTCAATTTCTTCATTTGCTTCTTTAAGCCGAACTGCATCTCTATCCAGAAGTTCCTGATTTTCAGCAAACCACTGTAATCTTTTTTGCAGAAGACTGATTTCCCTTTATGTGTTTCTTCTAAAATTTTTATTTCACATAATTTTTCACCTATAAGATAAACTCAATAACTTGACTGCAATTTTTCAAAATATGGAAATAAACTATATTAAAATATTTTACATGAAAACCAGTGCTTACCTAATAAAAGCATTATGAAAAAATATGAGGTAAAAAACAACTGATGTGTGCAAGGTGGTGTCTAGTTAAATCTACTTTTAGTAAAGAGAGCTGAAGATTGTGTTCATAGTCCAAATCCTCAAACCTGCAGCAAAGTTGACTATGCAGAAATTTTTGATAAATCAACTGTTTTCCCACTCACTTTCATTATAAAAGTAAAGTCATTCCATGAAAAAATAAATGTTAGACTTGAGAGATAATAAGAATGAAGAATTCCTATAATTATATTAAGAAGTAACAATTGCAAACATTAAAGAATGCCTGTTATGAATGATTTTTTCTAGCACAAAAAACTTACATGATGGATACTATTATTATTATTATTCTGTTTTACTAGTGAGAAAAGTAAATGTGGGTTTCTTACAAACAGTTAGTGGACTTTATTGTACATATCTTACACTGCAGATTATACCTCCACAGAGGAGAGATCCTTACTTGAGCAGGTAAGGGCTCCTCCGATCCACCTTCCTAGTCCTGTGCTCTCCCGTCTGAAGCTCCAGTCCACAGGTACACTCAGTAACATGCTCATGACACACCCTGGGCAGCCCCCCCCCCCCACTTCTGAATTTTCCCATCTGTTAGGACCTGGCTCAAATGACAGCCTTCCCTTTCTGAAACTCTTACATAGCACCCCATATCATGTTTATTTGCAATTTTTAAAATATTAAACTTTTCTGCATTCTTATCTTTGATTTCCCTGGTGGGGAATACCATATTTATCCTTGTGTTTTCTACAAAATTTAGTGCTATTTGTTCATTTGGCAAATAGGTGGGAGCCTATGTTTCAGACCCAGGGATAAAAAGACAGACTATGCCCTCAGGAAGGTCACAGTCCAGGTGGGATGGCAGATATGTGAACTAAACATAAAATGCCACAAATTCAAAATAATCCTTGATTTTCTTTTATCCTGCAATTACCCCTGCTAAAACCTATTAAATGTACATACGTATTACAACTGATTTGAAAAAAAAGGTCTCTAAAATTAGGATATACTTCAAGGAACAGCATTTTGATCACACTATCCAATTGCTGTTACTTAAATTCAAGAATAAAGAACAGCCATGAATATGAAGGTAAGCTGCTCCAGCCAAGGGTCTTACCTGTGGCATAAGCAATCTGCTCCTTGCCCTGGTCTCTCTCTTTCTTCATTTTTTCCAAGTCTACTTCAAGAGCTTGTTTGTCCTGTTTCAGTCTTTTGATGTCTTCTAATAAACTTATTTTTTCTTTCTTGATATTCATAGAATTACAAAAGCAAATTATTTCTAACCATAAAAAACTGTGGTATAATCTCTCTTTCACTCAGTCTTTCATAAAAACTGGTGCTAATTATTTTTCCTAAATTTCAGTTCTGATTTTATCACTTCCCACAATTACCAGTAGCTCCCTAGAGAATACGAGTCAGTTTTAATGATTTAACCCACCGCAGCCTGAAGACCTCCCGATCTGCTCCTCCACCTCCCCTGGATCACTGCGCTGACCTCCTAACCGGTCTGCCTCCTCCGCCTGCAGCAATACAGTCTGCTCTCCTCAGTGGCCACAGGAATTGTGTTAAAGAATCAGTTAAGATCACTCCTCTGTCTGAGGCTCTCTGGCGGCTCCCATCCTCCCAGGGCAAATCCAGAGTCCTCACCACGCCTTTCAGCGTCACGTAACCCAGCCTTGCCCACGCCTCTGACCTCAGCTACTACAGATCTTACCCCTCCACTCCATTTCAGCCAGAGACTGCTGAGCTCTTTGAGCGGACCCAGCACACTCCTGCCCCGAGGTGTCTGCGCTGTGTCCTCTGCCCCCAGATATGTAGGCGGCTCACTTTCTATTCATCAGGATTTCTGCTCAAATGAAGCCCCACAAGTTCTTTCTAACACAGCAAACCCACTCCTGTTGCTTTATTTTATTTTTGCAATGCTTATCACCACCTTTTATGTACTTACTTAAAATTTACTTGAAAAATGACATCATGTATTTACTTGAAAGCAGTACTTTATTTTGGTAATCCCTTTATCATAAATGCATAAAAAATGCTTGGCATATCAAAACACTGTTGCATGAATTCTCGATATGCTCTATGTTCCATGCTACTCTTAGCCCCTCCTCCTCTACTTGATAAAAATCATACTTACCCTTCAAAGCTTAGTTCAAATGAGCCTATTCCTGCTATCCCCTCCACTGCATCACCATAAACTTTTCATTGTACCGCTAGTCTAGCATTTATCTCTTTCTGTCTCCTATGACATTGACTTGTGCACAAGCCTCTTCTCTTTATTAGGCAGAAAGCTCTACGGGGACCAAGACTGATTTGTTGCTGCATTAGTTCCCCCATCTGTAGTATTGCCTTCCGAGGTTTCAGTTATGCATGCTGGCTCACGATGGCTTGTTTCTCTGTATAATTTTTAACTGTAGGTAATTATCAGTGGGTTTTTTACCTGTAGGAATACTGTGGGAGCTGGGTTAAGGGTGTATATTCCAAGAGCTGTATATTCCAACAACACACTTGTAAAAGGTCACTAAAAACAGCCTTTGAATAAAACTAATGCTATGGTTGGAACCTTATGTTTTTTTCAGCCTTCATAAAATATGGTACTCTTTTAACTTGTTAATTTTTTAGGCCTACTGATAAGGAGAGGAAAGTGCACTCACTCTTTAATCATTCTATACATGCATACATACATGCATCAAAAGAAAGTTCCCTAATGGATTCATATTTGAAGCTGTACTTTATACTTTATATACTACAAAAACCTGTTAAACATCAGTTATCAAACTATGGTATGTTTAGATTTCTATGTAATCTAATTTTATATAATAAATTTCTTCTTAAAGTTGGCATGTAATTGGAATTTTTCTAATTTATACAATCATTCAAATAGACTGGAAGGGCCTTTTAGTTCAGTGGTATGGTTCTTAATGGGAAGGAGTGGGGAGAATTAACTGCCCTCCCACAGGGGATGTTTTGAAATGTGGCAGTAGTTTTGATGGTTAAAATGACTGGTGGGTGCTATAAGCACATAGTTCCTGGTGACAGGGGTGACAAAAGTTATGCAGTACATGGAATTGTTCTGCTTCAAATAGAATTAACCTGACCAAAATTTCAGAACTTCTGCCATTGATAAATGTGCTCTTGAAAATTCTAGAACCATATGTTTTATAACACAAATCAATAAAAAAAGAGAAAAAGTTATGCAGCAGCTATGGCATTTCACATATATGTGAGAAAAATGTGATATAAATAGTTGTAGATACAGTCTCTGCCATTTAGAAGTACACAGTCCACCTAAGGAGACAGGTTAAAAGCTAATGAAACTTTCTATGGTGAATAACCATCTACACATTATTTTCCTATTTTAGACATACATTTCCAATGAGAGATTTGTCTGAATAAGCTGTACATGCCCCAAGCGTGGTGATGCCTCCAGTATGACTCCACGTGGTAAGTGCCCAGCAAGAGGTCAGATTATAAAAAGACGCCATCCAAAACCAGTGTGATGTTGTTTTCTCTACAGTGAGGTCACAAGCTAATCTTGATATTTCTTAATTTTTTAATGGTATGAAATTTAAACATTTACTCATAAAGTAATAAAGTTTTTTACACACATAGGAATTTTTATAATCTTTACTCTTATGCTTTTTAAAATCCCTTTGCAACTTACCTGTGCCACCCATAGTTCTGTTAACAGATCTGTAAAATTCCGGTTTCCAGAAGGCTCTGAAGTCTCAGCTACTTGAGATAGGAAATGACTTTGTTGCATCTGCTCTCTGATTTATTTTGAAAAGAAAAAGATTTTATTTTGCTTTTTACAAGGTACTCCATTTGATGCAAAATATTCAATTCTTAAAGATTAAAAGCTGTAGTGGATATTGAAACTATGTGAGATGCTAAGGAAAAAAGCTTATTTAATCTAAAGTTTAAAATACTAAAAGAAGTTATTTTAAGGGAAATTTTAAGTTTAATATGAAAGAATAGAACCTTGAAGTTGTTTTTAAATATATTTTCTCTCAATTCTTAGAGAAAAAAAAAATCAATGTCCCAGAAAAATGGGCCCCATTTTTCCTATGGTAATGTGTGTTGGTTGTCACATCATTCTAGATTCCTTTCTGCGAAATACAAATTGCCAATTACACGTGGAAACTGACAAATAAAACCAAACACAGTCTACTATTTGGACATTAGAATTGTATTTGTTTTTCCAGAGATACTATAACAAGGAGTTTAAGACTCCATTTAAGAGCATCTAGCCCTAATGCACTAATGAAACATTTAATTGTGAAAGTTCCACTGAGAGCTTCAGTTTCGGATTTTGGAATAGATCTTTTTTAAAAGCTAGACAATATAAGATGACATTTAAAAATACTGAAGCATTGAAAAGAAAGCAGATGTAAATGCTTTCATGCACTGGAACTGGCAGATTATCACAATTGGCCTGGGGTTACGCTTACCAGGATTAAGAGGTATTTTTTCCCATAATTTACACAGAAGTGCCCTTACTTGCCACCCTGTGTACTGTCTAGCTTTGTAGATACAAGGTGTGCCTTTTGCTATTTTTGCATAAAGATCAGCTGGAGCTGGCAGCAACCCTGCCTCTTACTCCCTAGGTTATCTAACAAAAGAATGAAGGAAATATGTGCATAAAAAGAAAGTTCATAGAGGGGCGGAGCCAGGATGGCAGCGTGAGTAGAGCAGTGGAAATCTCCTCCCAAAAACACATAGAGCTATGAAAATATAACAAAGAAAAATCTTCCTAAAATAGAGACCACAGGACACAGGACAACATCCAGACCACATCCACACCTGCAAGAACCCAGCGCCTTGTGAAGGGGGTAAGATACAAGCCCCGGCCCGGCGGGACCCGAGCGCCCCTCCCCCCGGCTCCCGGCGGGTGGAGAGAAACCGGAGCGGTTTTTTTTTTTTTTTTGCGAGCGCTTTTTGGAAGCCTTAGAGGGACGGGCCCCCGTTGCTGGGGAGGCAGGGTGGCGGGACCGGTGAGGAGGTGCCTGGGAACGGCGCCGGAGGAAAAAGAATATCCCGCGTTTCTCCCTGCGAGACCGGGGGGCGGGTGCCTGAGACCGGTGCCTGAGGACGGAGGAGGTAGCGCGTTTTTCCCCTTTTTTTTTTTTTCTCTTTTTGGCGAGCGCTTTTTGGAAGCCTTGAAGGGACGGGGACCCCAGTGCTAGGGAGGCACGGTGGCGGGACTGGTGAGCGGGTGGCTGGGACCGGCGCCTGAGGACAAAGAATATCCCCCGTTTTTCCCTGCGGGACCGGTGGGCGGGTGCCTGAGACCGGCACTTGAGGACAGAGGAAATCGCGCGTTTTTCCCCTTTTTTTTTTCTCTTTTCTGCGAGTGCTTTTTGGAAGCCTAAAAGGGACAGGGACCCCGGTGCTAGGGAGGCAGGGCGGCGGGACTGGTGAGCGGGTGCCTGGGACCGGCACCTGAGGACAAAGAATATCCCGCATTTTTCCCTGTGGGACCGGTGGGTGGGTGCCTGAGACCAGCACCTGAGGACGGAAGAAATCGCGCGTTTTCCCCCTTTTTTTTCTCTCTTTTTGCCGAGTGCTTTTTGGAAGCCTTGAAGGGACAGGGACCCCGGTGCTAGGGAGGCAGGGCGGCGGGACTGGTGAGCGGGTGCGTGGGACCAGTGCCTAAGGAAAAAGAATATTGAGCGTTCCTTCCCTGCGGGACCGGTGGGTGGGTGCTTTTTGGAAGCCTTGAAAGGACAGGGACCCTGGTGCTAGGGAGACAGGGCAGCAGGACCAGTGAGCGGGTGCCTGGGACCGGCACCTGAGGACAAAAAAAAAAAAAAAAAAATCGCTTGCTTTTTCCTTTTTTTTCCTTTTTTTTTTTCTCTTTCTTTCTGTTCCCCCTCTCATTGTTGCTGTTGCAGTTTTGGTTTGGAGAGTGCTTTTTGGAAATCTTAAAGGGGCAGGACAGGTCACTTAGACCAGAGGCAGGGAATCTGGGGATCTCTGGGCACTCTAACCCCCTGGGCAGCAGGGAGCACAGAGGCCCCTTACGGAGATAAATAGTCTCCTGGCTGCTCCCCTCCAACGGGGCTCCACCATTTTGGAGGAACAGCCCCAGCCAGGCCAAGCCCACAGCAACAGCGGAGATAAACCCCAGAGCAACTGGGCAGGAAGCAGAAGCCCTGTCTGCGCACAGCTGCCCAGCACAAGCCACTAGAGGTCGCTATTCTCCCAGGAAAAGGCTACAAACCAACAAGAAGGGAAGCTCTTCCAGCGGTCACGTGTACCAGCTCTGCAAACTATCTCTATCACCATGAAAAGGCAAAACTACAGGCAGACAAATATCACAGAGACAACACCTGAGAAGTAGACAGACCTAACTAGTCTTCCTGAAAAAGAATTCAAAATAAAAATCATGAACATGCTGACAGAGATGCAGAAAAAAATGCAAGAGCAATGGGATGAGATGCAGAGAAAAATGCAAGAGCAGTGGGATGAAGTCCGGAAGGAGATCACAGATGTCAGGAAAGAGATCACAGAAGTGAAACAATCCCTGGAAGGATTTATAAGCAGAATGGATAAGATGCAAGAGGCCATTGAAGGAATAGAAGCCAGAGAACAGGAACGTATAGAAGCTGACATAGAGAGAGATAAAAGGATCTCCAGAAATGAAACAACACTAAGAGAAATATGTGACCAATACAAAAGGAAAAACATTCGTATTATAGGGATACCAGAAGAGGAAGAAAGAGGAAAAGGGATAGAAAGGGTCTTTGAAGAAATAATTGCTGAAAACTTCCCCAAACTGGGGGAGGAAATAATCGAACAGACCATGGAATTATACAGAACCCCCAACAGAAAGGATCCAAGGAGGACAACACCAAGACACATAATAATTAAAATGGCAAGGATCAAGGACAAGGAAAGAGTTTTAAAGGCAGCTAGAGAGAAAAAGGTCACCTATAAAGGAAAACCAATCAGGCTAACATCAGACTTCTCAACAGAAACCCTACAGGCCAGAAGAGAATGGCATGATATACTTAATGCAATGAAACAGAAGGGCCTTGAACCAAGGATACTGTATCCAGCACGACTATCATTTAAATATGATGGTGGGATCAAACAATTCCCAGACAAGCAAAAGCTGAGGGAATTTGCTTCCCACAAACCACCTCTACAGGGCATCCTACAGGGACTGCTCTAGATGGGAGCACCCCTAAAAAGAGCACAGAACAAAACACACAACATATGAAGAATGGAGGAGGAGGAATAAGAAGGGAGAGAAGAAAAGAATCTCCAGACAGTGAATATAACAGCTCAATAAGCGAGCTAAGTTAGGCAGTAAGATACTAAAGAAGCTAACCTTGAACCTTTGGTAACCACGAATCTAAAGCCTGCAATGGCAATAAGTACATATCTTTCAATAGTCACCCTAAATGTAAATGGACTTAATGCACCAATCAAAAGACATAGAGTAATAGAATGGATAAAAAAGCAAGACCCATCTATATGCTGCTTACAAGAAACTCACCTTAAACCCAAAGATAAGCATAGACTAAAAGTCAAGGGATGGAAAAACATATTTCAGGCAAACAACAGTGAGAAGAAAGCAGGGGTTGCAGTACTAATATCAGACAAAATAGACTTCAAAACAAAGAAAGTAACAAGAGATAAAGAAGGCCACTACATAATGATAAAGGGCTCAGTCCAACAAGAGGATATAACCATTCTAAATATATATGCACCCAATACAGGAGCACCAGCATATGTGAAGCAAATACTAACAGAACTAAAGAGGGAAATAGACTGCAATGCATTCATTGTAGGAGACTTCAACACACCACTCACCCCAAAGGATAGATCCACCGGGCAGAAAATAAGTAAAGACACACAGGCACTGAACAACACACTAGAACAGATGGACCTAATAGACATCTATAGAACTTTACATCCAAAAGCAACAGGATATACATTCTTCTCAAGTGCACATGGAACATTCTCCAGAATAGACCACATACTAGCTCACAAAAAGAGCCTCAGTAAATTCCACAATATTGAAATTCTACCAACCAATTTTTCAGACCACAAAGGTATGAAAGTAGAAATAAATTCTACAAAGAAAACAAAAAGGCTCACAAACACATGGAGGCTTAACAACATGCTACTAAATAATCAATGGATCAATGAACAAATCAAAATAGAGATCAAGGAATATATAGAAACAAATGACAACAACAACACTAAGCCCCAACTTCTGTGGGATGCAGCGAAAGCAGTCTTAAGAGGAAAGTATATAGCAATCCAGGCACACTTGAAGAAGGAAGAACAATCCCAAATGAATAGTCTAACATCACAATTATTAAAACTGGAAAAAGAAGAACAAATGAGGCCTAAAGTCAGCAGAAGGAGGGACATAATAAAGATCAGAGAAGAAATAAACAAAATTGAGAAGAATAAAACAATAGCAAAAATCAACGAAACCAAGAGCTGGTTCTTTGAGAAAATAAACAAAATAGATAAGCCTCTAGCCCAACTTATTAAGAGAAAAAGAGAGTCAACACAAATCAACATAATCAGAAATGAGAATGGAAAAATCACGACAGACTCCACAGAAATACAAAGAATTATTAAAGACTACTATGAAAACCTATATGCCAACAAGCTGGAAAACCTAGAAGAAATGGACAACTTCCTAGAAAAATACAACCTCCCAAGACTGACCAAGGAAGAAACACAAAAGTTAAACAAACCAATTACAAGCAAAGAAATTGAAACAGTAATCAAAAAACTACCCAAGAACAAAACCCCGGGCCGGACGGATTTACCTCGGAATTTTATCAGACACACAGAGAAGACATAATACCCATTCTCCTTAAAGTGTTCCACAAAATAGAAGAAGAGGGAATACTCCCAAACTCATTCTATGAAGCCAACATCACCCTAATACCAAAACCAGGAAAAGACCCCACCAAAAAAGAAAATTACAGACCAATATCCCTGATGAATGTAGATGCAAAAATACTCAATAAAATATTAGCAAACAGAATTCAACAGTATATCAAAAGGATCATACACCATGACCAAGTGGGGTTCATCCCAGGGATGCAAGGATGGTACAACATTCGAAAATCCATCAACATCATCCACCACATCAACAAAAAGAAAGACAAAAACCACATGATCATCTCCATAGATGCTGAAAAAGCATTTGACAAAATTCAACATCCATTCATGATAAAAACTCTCAGCAAAATGGGAATAGAGGGCAAGTACCTCAACATAATAAAGGCCATATATGATAAACCCACAGCCAGCATTATACTGAACAGCGAGAAGCTGAAAGCATTTCCACTGAGATCGGGAACCAGACAGGGATGCCCACTCTCCCCACTGTTGTTTAACATAGTACTGGAGGTCCTAGCCACGGCAATCAGACAAAACAAAGAAATACAAGGAATCCAGATTGGTAAAGAAGAAGTTAAACTGTCACTATTTGCAGATGATATGATACTGTACATAAAAAACCCTAAAGACTCCACTCCAAAACTACTAGAACTGATATCGGAATACAGCAAAGTTGCAGGATACAAAATCAACACACAGAAATCTGTAGCTTTCCTATACACTAACAACGAATCAATAGAAAGAGAAATCAGGAAAACAATTCCATTCACCATTGCATCAAAAAGAATAAAATACCTAGGAATAAACCTAACCAAGGAAGTGAAAGACTTATACTCTGAAAACTACAAGTCACTCTTAAGAGAAATTAAAGGGGACACTAATAAATGGAAACTCATCCCATGCTCATGGCTAGGAAGAATTAATATCGTCAAAATGGCCATCCTGCCGAAAGCAATATACAAATTTGATGCAATCCCTCTCAAATTACCAGCAACATTCTTCAATGAATTGGAACAAATAATTCAAAAATTCATATGGAAACACCAAAGACCCCGAATAGCCAAAGCAATCCTGAAAAAGAAGAATAAAGTAGGGGGGATCTCACTCCCCAACTTCAAGCTCTACTACAAAGCCATAGTAATCAAGACAATTTGGTACTGGCACAAGAACAGAGCCACAGACCAGTGGAACAGATTAGAGACCCCAGAAATTAACCCAAACATATATGGTCAATTAATATTTGATAAAGGAGCCATGGACATACAATGGCAAAATGACAGTCTCTTCAACAGATGGTGCTGGCAAAACTGGACAGCTACATGTAGGAGAATGAAACTGGACCATTGTCTAACCCCATATACAAAGGTAAACTCAAAATGGATCAAAGACCTGAATGTAAGTCACGAAACCATTAAACTCTTGGAAAAAAACATAGGCAAAAACCTCTTAGACATAAACATGAGTGATCTCTTCTTGAACATATCTCCCCGGGCAAGGAAAACAACAGCAAAAATGAGCAAGTGGGACTACATTAAGCTGAAAAGCTTCTGTACAGCGAAAGACACCATCAATAGAACAAAAAGGAACCCTACAGTATGGGAGAATATATTTGAAAATGACAGATCTGATAAAGGCTTGATGTCCAGAATATATAAAGAGCTCACACGCCTCAACAAACAAAAAACAAATAACCCAATTAAAAAATGGGCAGAGGAACTGAACAGACAGTTCTCCAAAAAAGAAATACAGATGGCCAAGAGACACATGAAAAGATGCTCCACATCGCTAATTATCAGAGAAATGCAAATTAAAACTACAATGAGGTATCACCTCACACCAGTAAGGATAGCTGCCATCCAAAAGACAAACAACAACAAATGTTGGCGAGGCTGTGGAGAAAGGGGAACCCTCCTACACTGCTGGTGGGAATGTAAATTAGTTCAACCATTGTGGAAAGCAGTATGGAGGTGCATCAAAATGCTCAAAACAGACCTACCATTTGACCCAGGAATTCCACTCCTAGGAATTTACCCTAAGAACGCAGCAATCAAGTTTGAGAAAGACAGATGCACTCCTATGTTTATCGCAGCACTATTTACAATAGCCAAGAATTGGAAGCAACCTAAATGTCCATCTGTAGATGAATGGATAAAGAAGATGTGGTACATATACACAATGGAATACTACTCAGCCATAAGAAGTGGAAAAATCCAACCATTTGCAGCAACATGGATGGAGCTGGAGAGTATTATGCTCAGTGAAATAAGCCAAGCGGAGAAAGAGAAATACCAAATGATTTCACTCATCTGAGGAGTATAGGAACAAAGGAAAAACTGAAGGAACAAAACAGCAGCAGAATTACAGAACCCAAAAATGGACTAACAGGTACCAAAGGGAAAGGAACTGGGGAGGATGGGTGGGCAGGGAGGGATAAGGTGGGGGAAGAAGAAGGGGGGTATTAAGATTAGCATGCATGGGGGGAGGGAGAAAGGGGAGGGTGGGCTGCACAACACAGAGAGGACAAGTAGTGACTCTACCACATTTTGCTAAGCTGATGGACAGTAACCGTAATGTGGTTGTTAGGGGGGACCTGATATAGGGGAGAGCATAGTAAACATAGTATTCTTCAGGTAAGTGTAGATTAAAAATTTAAAAAAAAAAAGAAAGAAAGAAAGAAAAGGGGGATTACTCCTTAACAGGATAAAACTATTGGTAAATCAAAGATCAACGCATGCTTTAAATATCCTTAATGTTGATCACTTAAAGGGTGTCAGATGATCAGCTATGGAGGTACTCTTTTCTGATAATATTCCTTTCTCTTAATTAAAAAAAAAAAAAAAAAAAAAGCAGTTACTGTGTGCTGACCTCCAATGAGTTCTGCACAGTGGTATAGAGGGCATGTCAAAGTGTGGGCAAAGGGTCTGTTTGTTTCTACGCAGAAGATCAAGGCCTAGCTTGGATACCCAGAAAATGAACTAAGATACGATATGAGGAGGAGCTTCCGGCATCAGCACTCTCTGGAGGACTTGTGCCGGGGGATGATCATCAAAAAGCCTCCACAGGGATCCGGACGATGCTGCAGTTGTGGCTGCATCCAGCCCACCGTCTCCTGGACTTGCCATAAGAAGGAGGAGGGAGATGTCTAGGCTGGCATGTGCATACAGTGAGACAACGAATTTGACTGGATCTGTACTGTTGGAACTCAACCAGGAGTTGGGAGGGGTGCAAGTTGTAGCACCCCAAAATCTCATGACTATAGACTATCTATGGTTAAAAGAACATATGGGATGTGAACAGATCCCAGAAATGGGCTGCTTTAATTTGTCTGATGGTTCAAGTACAGTTGGAAAATATCCATCATATCATAGATAAATTTTCACAAATGCCTAGGGTGCCTAAATGGTTTTCTTGGCTTCACTGGAGATGGCTGGTAATTATAGATTTGCTTTGTTTATGTCACCGTATTCCTATTATGTTAATATGTGTGTGCAAATTAGTTAGTAGTTTAAAACCTATACATACTTAAGGTACTATACAAGAAGATATGTCAAAGAAATAATCAATCTTCCCAAGTTTCCTTCATATGCTACATCTATAGCTTTTCTTCTTCCTTCCTAATTACAAACCTTAAATAGAATTCGTGCCTCATATCGAATTTACCGAGTATCATAATTCCTCCAGGTGGTAAAGATACCTCGAGACAAGTGCTGGGCATAGAAGCCACAGGGCATAAATCTGCAAAGAAGTAAAAAGCTAACCTTTGCAAACAATATGGCTTCTCTCTCACTTACCAGCTTTACATTTCCCTGTATGGCCCCGGAAGATGACTGGTTAGCCAGAGACGGGTAAGATTCCTCAAGGGAGGAACAACCTAAGACAGGCACAGTCGCAGGGGGGCCTTCAGGTGAGAATTTGGGGATCAACAGAGGTGAGGCTCAGAACCTCACCCCCCCTGCTTTGAGAGAAATCTTCTGCATCCGTGGATGTCTTGCTGCCCTTGTCTAGCCTGGATTAATACTTAGTCCATAGGCACACACCTGATCATCTGATCATCTACATTTGCCTTCTTACAGCACTAAACTATGTTTTCTACCTTTATCTTGCATCTACCTACCACTTCAGCATTTTATTAAAAATAAAAATAATAATAATAATAGGAGAAATGTGGGATCAACATATAAATCAAGTACAAAAATCAAATGAATATTCATATTTGACCTGATGGTTTATAGGTCATATTGCATGATCAAAACCGAAAGTTTCTGTGATGAATGCCCTTGTACTGTTCACCATGTAAGAATTTATTCACTCTGTAAGAATTCGTTCACCATGTAAGAACTTGTTCGTTATGCTTCAGAAGATTGGAGACTGACGAGAATTAGGCTTGAGATGAATTAATGATTGTACATTGAGCATTGACCCCCCTATACTGAATTTTATTGTTGTTAACAACCATTTGATCAATAAATATGAGAGATGCCCTCTCAAAAAAAAAAAAAAAAAAAAAGCAGAGAGAAGAAAATGAGTCTGACAGATCTACCACCATTCCTATATCCCAGAAATGGATATTAGGGAATGCATTCATTTCCTAGGGCTGTCATCACAAAGCACTCTAAACTGGATAGGTTGGAACAGCAGAAGTTTATTGTCTCACAGTTCTGGAGGCCTGAAGTCTGATATCAAGTTGTCAGCCGGGCCACTGAAGGAACCAGAGAAGGATCTATTCCAGACCTTTCTCCTAGCTTCTGAAAGCTTCAGGCATTCCTTGGCTGATTAAAGACCACCTTCTCCCTGTGTCTCTTTACATCACCTTTCCTCTGTCTATGTCTGTTTCTGTGTCCAAATTTTGCTTTTTCATAATGACACAGGTCATATTGCATTAGGGCCTGCCCTAATGGCCCCGTTTTAATTTGATTACTTCTATAAAGACCGTATTTCCAAATAAGGTCACATCGTGAGATATTGCATATTAAGACTTCAGCTTATCTTTTTTGAGAGGACACAATTCAACCCATAGCAGAGGAAGAGATAGCAGTCCCTGTCTGAGACTCCACTAGCATCATCTAAGCCAAACAGATGTCCTATGAGATGCCCTTGAAAAAGTCTGGGAAATAGTGCACACAATATAAATCTCCCAAAAATTCACCACACACATTAACATTCTATAAGCTCTGAGAAACCTTGTAAAAATCCATTTAACTCAAAATTTCCCAAATTATTTAATTATCAGACTTCAGGGTTGCAGGTTTTGAAAGAAACTGAACAGCAGATGAGAAGAAAGGCACAGAACTAAAAACATGGAAAACTCATTAAATGCCAATAGAGGACAGAGGTCAGAGGAGTCCTTCAGTGACAACTGGGAGCTTTGAGTAAAAGAAAGTTCTCAATATAATTAGCTGCTGCCTGTTTAGTGGACAGGAATTCTGATGTGCTTTGTCCATATCTTCTGCTCTCAAATAGGTGTGTGCAGGGGTACCACCCTTGTGGATCTTGTTCCAGTTCTCTGGGAAAACATGTTATATGCCCTTTAAGGACTCTAGTTTCCTAGGTTTTGGGGGATGTCCTGATTTCTAATGTCACAACTTTGGAGTTAAAATTGTAGCTGTAATGGTCTTAGAGTGGGAGAACTCTCTGAGTGAGACAACAGAATTTCAGAGATATAAATAACCCAGTTATAAAAGCATTTTATCCTTTATACTTTAGATTCAAACCAGTCCTCCCACCAAACCCATTTCCGAGTCCCACTGTTTATCATAGGGAGTGCTTGTATGTGAGCATGTGCAGTAGTATGTGTAACCTACAAAGCTCTGCAAAGGTTGAGAGGCAACTTCCCTCTGCATTTGCACACACATCACACATCCTCTTTTGTATAGCTGTAGAGGTGTGGGTGACAAGGATGTGGGGTGGATACAGAGCAGGCAAAGCTTGAAGATGCAAACAGACAGAACTGAAATAACATGTTAGTACCTAGTTTCTGCAAAGGCAATCTGGGTGACTCAGTCTTCAGCGTCTTTGGCTAGAGGTGAGTCAGGTAACCTGTGAGCAACTGGGTGTTTCTTTGGCCCAGGCAAGCGTCACACTAGAGGCAATGATGAGTCTGATCTTGTATAATGAGAGAAGAATTCATGTCCAGATCGTCAGGGCTCCCTGTGCAGCTGAGGACGTTAGGGTTTGATGGTTTGTAGAGATGTGCCAGATGGGAGAAGAGGGCTCAAGTACAGAGAGAAAGAATGAGGGGGGCTGCAAAGGCTCCTTTGATTCCTCGCTGAGCACCACACTTTTCATGGCTCCACACCTTACACTCTCTCATTAGCTCTGCTTCTGAAAGCAAAGCAAACTAAAAGGTTTCCAGACACCAGAGGCAGGTGGTTCTCTCCATTTGCCTTTTTGAAGATTCCTTCTTTTTTCTTTGGAAGTCATTCTCATTTTAATGCAATAGGGAATTAAATGATTACTGAACTCTTGTCACATTTGAGTGATAAGCACATTTGAGTAACTAAAGAACCACAGAAAGTTGAATAGCTGAAGAATCATAAACTGTTTCACCTAGGAGCTCTAGATTTGGGTTATGGCTGTTGAACTCGGACAAGTCAGTTTTTCTCTCTGAGCCTCAATTTTTTAATCTGTAAAGTAGAGGGGATAATATTATCTCTAACTGCTTACTGTCATTGGAATTGATAAATCCTATATGAATTGGTAGATCCTATATGAAAATACATTGTAAACTATAAAGTTTTATATAAAATATATTATTATTTTGCCATGAGTAAAAAGATTAGTAGTTCCACTATAAAAAAAAAAAAAAAAAAAGAAAGTTCATGACATTCATCGCTAAAGAAGTTCCTCCAATAGCAGTCCTATCTGAGTGATTAGGTATTTATGAAAATGCAAATCGGCAGTCATTTCCTAAAAGAAGGTAGTACCCTGACTTGCCCATGTTTGCAGATCTGGCCTTTTACCTAACATGTTAAAGTCGGACGGAGTAACATCCAAAAGATCTTACAGTCCAAACTATGACTCCTAAGTAGGGCTCGTGCTCCACCGACCTGCCACACTGAGCATTGGTCGACAACAACTCAGAAGTTCTCTTCCTCTGGAGAAATGCTTCACCCCACTGAGAGCCCTGCCCCACGGCCTGGGGAATATCCCCCAGCCCCTTCCTGGGGCATACCTCAGTCGGTGGTATAAAAGATGAGGGGTATAAAAGGCTGTCCCCCTTGCCTCAAGCAGAGACCAACTCTGTGGGACAGTCTGTTCTCCCAAGCTTCCGGTGAGAGCAGAATGAAACCAGTCTCCAGCTGAGACCATATGCTTACTTGCCTTCCCCCCCCCCACCCCATCTTGCTTCTCTTACTCCCTTTCTCCTGAATGTTATCCACTAGGAGATGGAATCCCCTCCTCAGGCTCTACTACTGTGGTATGGAACCTCTCCTAAGACATTATGTGATATTGTATGACACATACTTTTTATTATTGTTAATCCCATGGTTCCTTAGGAAATGTTAAGCATCTCAGGCTTAATGACTGATCAAGAAGAATACTGTATATTCAGTTTCCTAAAACTGATAATCAAACTCAAATATGAATAGGCTGAAAATACCAAGGTATCCACTAGTCATTTAATACTAAGACAAACCCACTGAATATTAAAATATAAAAGTTACAAAACTATAAATCTTCATTCTTAGTAAAAATAAATGTATTCTTAATATAATAATAAAACACTTAGAAATAGTCTGTTTGGTTCTAAGAATTTAAAAAGGACTTACTTTAAGGAAGCTAACTCGCTGAATAAACCCTGGTTTTCCTTGAACATTCGCTCCTCATTTTTCTTGTTTTGTTCTTGGAGATCTTTCACTTGATTATACAGTCTTTCATTTTCCTTCATAAATAGAAAATCACATATAGTTAAAAGTTGCTAGTACTTATAAAACATAAGTATATATGCTCACAACAGCTATATCCTTTAAACATTTTTAAAGTCTTTTAAATTTTTCAGTTTTTCAGTAAGCAAAATCTTTTTCAAACTACTTATATCATCTCAGAAAAAAAGTTTTACCTGAAAACAATTCTTTCCAAAATGTTTTCTTGGAAAAAAAGGTTGCAAAAATGCTCAGAGTCAAAGGGCCTTATGTCAGTGTTTGCACATTTCACAGGAGTAAGTGGGTGAGTGGCTGTAGGAATAAGCACATTCTGACTGTGGGGACCAGGGGTGGAAAGGCCGGGGGGACTATCTGCACCCTCTTTTTTCTGTTTCTGGCTTGGCTTCCCACAATGAAGAAAATGAAGAAATTGGTTATAGTCACAGTGGGCGTTCATGTTTCTGGAACTTTCTGTGACCAGACTTAGAGACTGGATATTTCTGAAAATGTCAGGATGAGGGAGAGCAAGGACTAGACCCAGTTTACCCTCAGCCTTGAGTGACTCAAACTGAGATCAGAAAGTACCAATCTGTGCTAAGGTGCTCTGGGTTATTAACCTCTTTAAGAACCTGATGAAAATCAAGGACCTTTGAAGATCTAATGAAAACCATGCACTATCTCACTGTATCTGGCCTAATGCCTGGCAGATGATCTGTGCTTAATATTTGTAGAATTAGTGAAAACCAGAAAAAAATATAAATATATACACAGATACATAAATTTTGTGTTATCTTTGTGGGAGAGGGTAGCTAGCATGTTAATGGGTCTGTGAAATCCTTAAAAATGCATGTTCTAAATGGCATGATCAGAATGGCGGACAAAGGGTATGGAAGATTCTCACAAACTTCAGGGCAATGTGTCTTTTAAAATCAGTACTCCACAGGTAATAAATGTAATCACTGACACTGGAATGCTTTCTCTGGATGTTCCTGGAAGACAATGCTTGTTATTGACAGGCTTGATTCTTAGGCTATGCTGTCAAAGGAGAAAAAGATGAGAGAGAAAGGGAGGGATTTAAAAAAAAAGGGAGTGGTGGGGAAGAAACTGAGATGAAATCTCAGGCTAGAGATCACTAAATCTGTCCTGGCCAACTGTCAGGTCAACATCACCAAGGATCCGTCACGGTTCGCAAATGTCTGCCTTCTGCAGGACACAAAGATTTTCTCTAATTCATTTTTCACTCATAGTGCAAATGCCAATTGATTTCAGATTTGTATTTCTGAATATATCAAAACCTTCCACTGAAAAGTGTTATAGAAAACTAAAGAAAATTGGGATAGTTTTAAGGAAATGGCTATTTAAAAAAACAGGCAACATTCATTAGCTAGTTACTGTGTGCCAGGCACTAAGAGGTTGGTTTGCACTGTCTTATTTTCATTTCACAAACTCCTTATGAGGCACCTATTACTCTCATCATACCCAATATCACAAATGAGGAAACTGGGTTATATGAAAGTTAAAGTGATTTGCCCAAGGCTGCACAGCAAGTGGTGGAGCTAAGACCAAATGAGATTCTTTGAATGCAAACCCATGCTCTTAACCACTTGAATTCTGTTCATGAAAAAGTTCAGACTAGTCAAATTATTGCTTCCTCATATTTGCCAGAATTGCCATTACCTGTTAAATGAGCACAGGAATACTTTAATATGCTTAGTTTTATAACCAAAGGATCTCAAGAACAAATTCTTCTTTTGCGAAGAGTCACCTTACCTGTTGATATCCCTGAAGGAGTGTCTCCTGTTCTTGTATTTCTTTTTGGATTTGCTTCAGTTTTTCTTCAGTTGTTTTTTCAAAATGTAACCACCTCTGTTTTTGGTCAATGGATCAATGACCAAAAACAGAGATCAAGCAATATATGGAGACAAATAAAAACAACTCAACACCCCAAAACATATGGGATACAGTGAAGGCAGTTCTAAGAGGAAGTTATACTGCAATCAATACAGGCCTACCTCAAGAAAAAACAATCCCAAACAGTCTAACCTACAGTTAATGAAGCTAGAAAAAGAACAAATGAGGCCCGAAGTCAGTAGAAGGGACATAATAAAGATCAGAGCAGAAATAAATAAAATTGAGAACAGGATCAGTTGTTTCTTCAAAATGTAACCACCTCTGTTTTTTGTTTGTTTTTTCAAAGTTACTTAACTTTGAGAAAATGTAAAAATTGTTTTTTCATTTGGAAGGAAATGATTGAGAAGTGAGGAACAGTAAGAAAACTCAAAGTGCAAAGGCCTAATACTACCTTATAACCACTATGGAATTAACATAATCATAGTTAAATAATATGAATAGAAACATCTGAAATGGAGTCAGGAATGTCAAAGGGCCCTAAAATAAGGCTGAGAGGCCTTGGGGAAGTTGGTCTTATGCACGTCCATAACTAGATGGAACATGAATTTCTGCACTGTGCTAACTAGAAGTGGCTACGTCCTGTTGCAGTCTCAGAATGAGGCTTATTTTGCTGAACTCCAATCTAGCAACTAACACAGTGATCTATCCTATATGGAGCAAAACTAGTTATTTTGCCTAGGCCATTATAACTCTTTCTATACAACTTACCTAAGACTGCTTTTCTTTTTTTGAATAAAACTGTCTTTCAACACCAAGACATATAATAATTAAAATGGTAAAGATCAAGGACAAGGAGAGAGTATTAAAAGTGGCCAGAGTGAGAAAAACGATCAAGTAAAAAGGAAAGCACATCAGGCTATCTGCAGACTTCTCAGCAGAAACCTTATAGGCCAGAAGGGAGGGGGCATGATATATTTAATGCAATGAAACAGAAGGGCCTCGAACAAAGAATAATGTATCCAGCAAGATTATCATTTAAATTTGAAGCAGGGATTAAACACTTTCCAGATATGTAAGAGTTGAGGGAATTTACATCCCATAAACCATCCTCCACAGCATATTTTAAAGGGACTGCTATAGATGGAAGTGCTCCTAAGGCTAAATAACTGCCATCAGAGAAAATAAAACCACAGTAAAGGAAGTAGACCAGTTAATTACAAAGCAAATGCAAAATTGAATCAACTCCACAAAGTTAGTCAAGGGATACCCAAAGAGTACAGAATAGGATACCTAATATGTAAAGACTGGAGGAGGAAAAAGAAGAAGGGGGTAAAAAATGAACCTTTAGATTGTGTTTGTAATAGGATAATAAGCGAGTTAAGAAAGACTGTTAGATAGTAAGGAAACTGCCCTTGAACCATTGGTAACCACAAATTTGAAGCCTACAATGGCAATAAGTACATATTTATTGACAATCACCCTAAATGTAAATGTACTGAATGCACCAATAAAAAGACACAGAGTTACAGATTGGATAAGAAAACAAGACCCATCTATATGCTGCCTACAAGACACTCACTTCAAACCCAAAGACATACACACAGACTGAAAGTAAAGGGATGGTTAAAAGATAATTCATGCAAAAAATAGGGAGAAAAAATCAGGAGTAGCAGTACTTATGTGAGACAAAATAGATTTCAAAACAAAGAAAGCAGTAAGAGACAAAGAAGGACATCACACAATGATAAAGGCATCAGTCCAACAAGAGGATATAACCATTATAAATATCTATGCACCCAATATAGGAGTACAGGCACACCTAAATATGTGGAACAAATACTAACAGAATTAAAGGGGGAAACAGAATGCAATGCATTCATTTTAGGAGACTTTAATACACCACTCACTCCAAAAGACAGATTAATCAGACAGAAAAAATGTAAGGAGACAGAGGCAATAAACAATGCATTAGAACAGATGGTCCTAACAGACATCTACAGAACTCTACACCCAAAAGTAATAGGATACACATTCTCCTCAACTGTACATGGAATATTTTCAAGAACACATCATATACTAGGCCACAAAAAGAGCCTCAGTAAATTCAGAATGATTGAAATTAGGCCACTCAGCTTCTTAGACCACAAGGGAATGAAACTAGAAATAAATTATGCAAAGAAAACAAAAAAGCCCAGAAACACATGGAGGCTTAATCATGTGCTTCTAACTAATCAATGGATCAATGACCAAAAACAGAGATCAAGCAATAATATGGAGACAAATAAAAATAACTCAACACTCCAAAACATATGGGATACAGTGAAGGCAGTTCTAAGAGGAAATTATACTGCAATCAATACAGGCCTACCTCAAGAAAAAACAATCCCAAACAGTCTAACCTACAGCTAATGAAGCTAGAAAAAGAACAAATGAGGCCCGAAGTCAGTAGAAGGGACATAATAAAGATCAGAGCAGAAATAAATAAAATTGAGAAGAATAAAACCACACACAAAAAAATCAATGAAAGCAGGAGCCAGTTCTTTGAGAAAATTAACAAAATAGTCTAGCCAGACTTATCAAGAAAAAAGGAGTGTATAAACAAAAACAGAATCAGGAGAAAGGAAAAATCACTATGGACACCATGGAAATATAAAGAATTATTAGAGAATATTATGAAAAATTATATCATAACAAACTAGACAACCTAGAAGAAGTGGACAACTTTCTAGAAAAATACAACCTTCCAAGACTGACCCAGGAAGAAACAGAAAGTCTGACAGACCAATTACCAGTAATGGAATTGAACTGGCAATCAAAAAACCCCCAACAAAAATCCATCATCAGATGGCTTCACAGCTGGATTTTACCAAATATTTAAAGAGGGGCTAATACTCACCCTATTTAAAGTATTTCAATAAGTAGAACAGGAGGGAATACTTTCAAACTCATTCTATGGAGCCATCATCACTCTAATACCAAAATGAGAGAAAGGTACCACAAAAAAAGAAAATTACAGACAAATATCCCTGATGAAAACAGATGCAAAAATCCTCAACAAAATATTAGCAGAATGTTTTGAATTCAAAAATACATAAAAAAGATCACCCATCATAATCAAGCAGATTTATTCCAGGGATGAAAAGATGGTACAATATTTGAAAGTCAATCAACATCATCCACCACATCAAGAAAAAGAAGGACAAGAATCACATGATCATGTCAATAGACACTGAAAAAGCATTTGACAAAATTCAACATCCATTCATAATAAAAACTCTCAACAAAATGGGTAGGGAGGGCAAGTATCTCAACATAATAAAGGCCATATATGATAAACTCAGAGCCAACATCATACTTAACCACCAAAAGCTTAAAGCTTTTCCTCTAAGATAGGGAACAAGAAAGATAAGGATGGCCACTCTCACTTTCATTCAACATAGTACTAGAGGTCCTAGCCATGGCAATCAGACAACAAAAAGAAAAAAAATGCACCCAGATTGGTAAGGAAGAAGTTAAACTGTCACTGTTTGCAGATGATATGATATTGTACATAAAAAACCCTAAAGAATCCACTCCAAAACTACTAGAACTAATAACTGAATTCAGTAAAGTTGCAGGATACAAAATTAATACACAGAAAGCTGTTGCATTTGTATATACTAATGATGAACTAGCATAAAAAGAAATCAGAAAAAGAATTCTATTTACAACTGCATCAAAAAGAATAAAATAGCTAGGAATAAACCTAACCAAGGAGGTGAAAGACCTATATACCCTGAAAACTGAAAGACACCTATGAGAGAAATTAAAGAAAAAAAACAATAAATGGACAGGAAGAACTAATATTGTCAAAATGGCCATCCTGCCTAAAGAAATCTACAGATTCAATGCAATCCTAATAAAATACCAAAAGCATCCTTCAATGAACTAGAACAAATAGTTCTAAAATTCATATGGAACCACAAAAGACCCCAAATAGCCAAAGCAATCCTGAGAAGGAAGAACAAAGCTGGGGGGATTATGCTCCCTAACTTAAAGCTTTACTACAAAGCCACAGTAATCAGAGCAGTTTGGTACTGGCACAAGAACAGATTCATAAATCAATGGAACAGAAGAGAGAGCCTAGATATAAACCCACACATAAATGGCCAATTAATATACAATAACGGAGTTATGGATATACAGTGGGGAAATGTCAGCCTCTTCAACAACTGGTGTTGGCAAAACTGGACAGCTACATATAAGAGAATGAAAGTGGATTACTGTCTAACTATACAAAAAAAGTAAACTTGAAATGGATCAAAGACCTTTATGTTACTCATGAAACCATAAAACTCACAGAAGAAAACACAGGCAAAAATCTCTTGAATATAAACATGAGCAACTTTCTCCTGAACACATCTCCTTGGGCAAGGGAAACAAGCAAAAATGAGCAAATGGAACTACATCAAACTAAAAAGCTTGTGTACAGCAAAGGACACCATCAGTAGAACAAAAAGGCATCCTACAGTATGGGAGAATATATTCATAAATGACATATCTGATAAGGGCTTAACATCCAAAATATATAAAGAGCTCACATGCCTCAATACCCAGAAAGCAAATAACCCAATTAAAAAATGGGCAGAGGATATGAACAGACACTTCTCCAAAGAAGAAATTCAGATGGCCAACAGGCACATGAAAAGATGTTCCACATTGCTAATTATCAGGGAAGTTCAAATTAAAACCACAATGAGATATCACCTCACACCAGTTAGGATGGCCAACATCCAAAAGACAAGAATCATTAAATACTGGAGGGGATGTGGAGAAAGCGGAACCTTCCTACACTGCTGGTGGGAATGTAAATTATTTCAGCCATTGTAGAAAGTAGTATGGAGGTTCCTCAAAAAACTAAAAATAGAAATACCATTTGACCCAGGATTTCCACCCTTAGAATTAACCTGAAAAAACAAGATCCCTGATTCAAAAAGACATATGCACCCTTATGTTTATCGTAGCACTATTTACAATAGCCGAGATATGGAAGCAATGTAAGTGTCCATCAGTAGATGAATGGATAAAGAAGATATGGTACATATACACAGTGGAATATTATTCAGCCATAAAAAGAAAAGAAATGCTATCATTTGCAACAGCATGGATGGATCTAGAGGGTACTATGTACTATGCTCAGTAAGATAAACCAGGCAGAGAAAGACAAGTACTAAGTGATTTCACTCATTGGTGGAGTGTAACAACAAAGCAAAACTGAAGGAGCAAAACAGCAGCAGACTCACAGACTCTAAGAAGGGACTAGTGGTTACCAAAGGGGAGGGCTGGGGGATGGCGGGTGGGGAGGGAGGGAGATGGGGATCGAGGGGCATTAGTATTAGCACACGCAGCATAGGCAGGTCATGGGGAAGGCAGTATAGCACGGAGGAGACAAGTAGTGACTCTAGCATCTTATTACAGACGGTGACTGCAATGGGGTTGGGGGGGACTTGATAATATGGGTGAATGTTGAAGCTACAATATTACTCATGTGAAACCTTCATAAGACTATATTTCAATGATACTTTAAAAAACAAAACAAAACTGTCTTTCTTCACATCCCTCAGAGCACATTTCAGGCTCTTCCTGAATCTGTTTCCCAGATTGAAATTCCTAAAGACCCCAAATAAAATTCTGGTTTGCTTTTCAGCCCCAGTTCTTTCTTCTTGCACACGAGTGCTGTTCTGTGCTGACGGTTTTGGTGACGGAAGTGACTCAGAAATGCTATATAGTGTCATTCTCTGAATCTTGACCTTCTATAGCATTTCTTACCGAAATTTTTTCTTCTTGAAGGTCAAGGGAACTAAGGGATTTATTTTCAAAAAGGACTGCTAACAGAAGAAAGCTATGAAAAAGAGCCCACTTAAATTTTTATCTTTTCCCCATGGGATCGATGTAGGCTCTTCTGTGAGGAGGCGCTCAGGAACGTGTTCTTGTCTTACACAGCGGATACATCACGTCAGCAACTCCAGGAACAAAGGATGACAGTGCATTTAGCAGGAAGTTCTAGTTCTTTTTTAATCAATAAAAAGGAAAAAGAGGTATGTCTAGTACCTTGGCTTGAAGAATATAATTGTCTTGATTCAGTTTGAAGAGCTCCTTCTCTTGTTGTCTGTTTAGTTCTTCCATCTTATTTTCCAGCTCTCTCCTTTTCTGAGAATGTGACTTTAATTTGGTCAATTAGGGCTTGTGCCCCCCTCCATTTTTCCTCTGCTTCCTGAACTCTTTTAAACATAATTAGTTCTGTCTCCTTTATCCCACCATGGCATCCTGAAGAATCCTTTTAAGGAAGAGCATTACTTCATTGTAGCAGATTTACATATTAGATTCAAACACAGGTGGTTAGGAAAAAAAAAAACCCCAAATGATACGGTTCTATGTAAGAAAACCAATGCCCAATATGAGTGATTAGGATATCACTCTTGATACAAAAGAAACTTCATGTATTTCATTATTTATAATTCAGTTTTGACATAATTATAGAACATAAAAAATTATGAATATTCTTTGAAAATCCAATACCTACATTCCGAGACTGAACACAGGACCCTGTTTCTGCAGGATGTGCAGACTTCTCAGGAGTCAGGCAGCTTTGAGTTTGGGGAGCTGGTCTACCTGAAGCTGCAGGCTTGAGGAGTTTTGTCCCAGATAAGATTTCTAAACAAAATTGAATGTGTATTCAGCAATTACATAGCAGTAAGCACTAATATGCTGGAACACTAAGTTAAATGAGGATCTCAGGGTAGGCTGATGTCTAACACTCCAACACAGCTGCTTCACTGTACTCAGAAGTGCTGCCCATTCTACTCAATGCTGGCACAGAAGGCTAATTGACCCAAGATTCATGTCAAGTGACAAATGGAGTAAATAAATGTGAGGAGGATGTGGATTGGGATCATTTCAGGCTTTACTGTTTTTAAATGTTATTCACATGTTCACAGCAATAACAAATAAGAATATCTAAATGATGACTCAAAAACCAGATAACTTTATGAAGCATTTTAGTTAATATTAACTATGCTTTCAAAGCACATTTTTTAATAAATAATGTATATCAAGTACAGTATCAATGGAATAATACAAATTGCGTGGAAACTTCATAATGGCTAGTCTATATCTGATTTAAAGATAAAATTACAGTACTATTATAATACCTTGAAAATATGTATTATTTAGAAAAAATGTGATTAATGTATATTATGGTCAAATTTCCAGCTTTTAAAGTACTTTGTAAATTCCCAAATAGGAATAATTCTAAAGCCAATAAATTACTCATTTAATCAAAAAAAAAAGTTTAAGGTAAATACCTAGAAGAGATCTTGAGGCCCACATTCAAGTACTACAGGTTCTGAGCTGTACACTCAGTAAAACTTAACTGCTTTAGAGGTAAATGAAGAGTTTGAAATTTATATTTTTAATGTAATTTCTTCAAGACACTAACTTTTTAGAAGTAAAATTTGCTTTTTCATTAAAAGTGAAATAATGGTTATTAAAGATTTGGAAAGTATAGTAAAGTCAAAAGGAGAAACAAGTCACCTCACCCAAAGATTTCTTTCTAATCTTCTGTGCGGACACGGGGAGATTTTCCTTAGAGTGTTATCATCATGTTTAATGGGACTGTTTGATGTAGGTTTTCTCAAGGAATTTCTTAAAGCGTTCATAAAGAAACCAGTTTTGAGTCACTGTAAAAGCAGGTGTTAATCATTCCAATTCACTTTAGTCCATGAATGTGGCCAGTGACAGGGGTGTGATCTGCTAGCACTGTGGTTCCCTCTAGGACATGGCAGCCAAGGGTGGCAGGTGGCTTCTGTTCGAGTTGTAGTCAGCCAGTGCTTTTTTTATCGAATTCTCCCTTCCCACGTTCTCAATTTTGATTTCTCTAAAGTAATTATTTCAATAATGCTACAGGGACAGTATCTTTTCTTTATACATGAAGAAAATTTTCTTGGCTATAAATTCCAAGCATGAAAACACTGCAGAATCTGGAACCCATGAGCCCTTCTTGAAAAATGATGGATTAATAAGAAAGTTCAGTCAAATAAGAAATTAATCAAAATAATTCCAGTATGGAGAAGCTTTGGCTAAAGGACTAGGGAAAAGCATTCCACCTGTTTGGTAACAAGACCAAGATCTAACCTCAAAAGCTCAGGGACTCAAGGTTGCAGGAGAGAATATAATAAATATACCTTAAACAAGTAAAAATAAAACCAACAAAAATGGGTAGGAGACGTGTGAGTAGGGGATGCACACGTTTCACTGCTTTATATTTCATACAAAGGAAAACTGAAAATGTATACAATTGAAAAATGTAGTTAAAAACAACATGGTTTTGGCAACCTTTGGGGGGTTTAGATAATCTATTTTTTTAATGGAACTTTTGGGATGTAATATTTCTTAGGATGAAGTTTCTTACAGATTTAAGTAAAACTAAATCAAGTATTCTATTTAAAAAGATTTTATAAAGTATGATCCCAGTCTTATGAAATGTTCTGTCCATTTATACATATATTTGCCATTCTCCTTCCTTCATCCATGCTTACTTCTATCTGCAGATGGACATACACATGAGAAGTATAGAATGTGCACCCAGTTTGATACAACTGTTTCTGGCTCAATTATTGCCTTCTTTTTACTTATCTGTATTTTGGAATTTTTAAATAATGAGGAAGTATCTTTTGTGACAATAAATTTAGTAGTCTAAAAATAAAAACATAAGAGTTAATGGCCAAAGAAAATCAATTTAGAATAAAAAGGAAAACAACCACATAACAGGTACGGCTAGCTGCCAAACTCCTTTCTCCTTGATAAAAGAAACCTAATTTTGCCCTGAGCAACAATGTGCCCAGTTAAAAATATTCATCTCCCTGGACTCCATGCAATTGGGGGAGGACATGAGATCAAAGTTCTGGCCAATAAGATGAAAGCAAGTTTCCTCCACTGGGCTTGGGAAGTGACTATTTTCCTGAATTAAAGTTGATGATTTAACTAGCACAAACCTTTTACCTTTTGCTTCTCCTCCTGACAGGGCCTGAAGGTTGGGTAGTCATCTTATTAACAATGAAGACAAAAGTCATGGACTAAGGATTTTGTAGCAGTAAAAAAGGGATCCGATTCCTCGCACGGTTTTACCACCTCTAATTGTCTATCCCTGGCTTCTCTGATGCATGAAAAAAGCAGCCTTTTATTTGAGGACGCCCCAGTAGTCGGTCATCTTTCCCATCTTAACCAATGTTGATTCCAAGAGCATTCTCTAGACTTTCTGTACACTACTCTCTATCTGAGAGCTGCTTCTCAGACAACCCAACCTGCATAACCATCCCAAAGAAATTATAGTTCTGAATAAAACTAAAATTGTTGTGGGCA
Source organism: Manis javanica (assembly GCF_040802235.1). Lineage (NCBI taxonomy): Eukaryota > Metazoa > Chordata > Mammalia > Pholidota > Manidae > Manis > Manis javanica. The sequence goes on from NC_133168.1 coordinate 21,083,035, forward strand.
ATTTTACAATGAAAAGAGATTTTTAAAATTCATACTTAATAGTCTAATGAGAAAAAGTAACTCAGTATAAAAATAATCATGGTTTATCACTGTATAATCTAAAATTTAGTGATGTGTTCTATTTTTATTTTGGTAGTCACAAACACTAACATTTTGAAATAGGGAAAAACACTCATAAAAATATTATTGTCTTCAACTATCAACCTCTACGTCATCCCCCTCTTTTCTTTTCCACCTACTGTGACATTACTTGTGTCTTCATTCTTAGTAATTTCAATATACTCACAGGTGAAACTTGCGACCCCCTGGCTTCTGGCTCCTTATACTTCTCTCCACCTAGCTACTTATGCCCACTGGCATACTCTGTGTCTTTTTCTATTACCAGTAAATCACTCCTGATTCTCAGTCTCTGGCATTTACTCTCTATCAATCCTGTCTCCCACCTCCCTGATAGCTGGATTCCAAGAACCCTTTGACCCCACTGGGACCCACAGTCTATTGTTCCTACCTGTCTCACACTGTACCACACCACTTGATGTTCCTTCTTCCTTCATTACTCAACTTAAATTCCACATACATCATTAGCCCTGTCTTCCTCCTCTCAGTTGGCAAAAAACACTCTGATCTCATCTCCTACAATCCTCTTTGCTTACTCTGCCCTAGCCACATGGGCTTCTCTGCTGTTCCTTGAACACGCCAGGCAATCTTTTGTACTTTAGGACTTCTGCACTATTTCATCTTTCTGGAATATACTTCCCCTAGTTATCCACATGGCAACTTTTTTATCTCCTACAAGTCTTTGTTCAAATGGCTCTTTTTCAATGAGGCCCACTTTGCCTACCGTATTTAAAATTGTAACCTGCTGGGCTCTACCCCTAACACTCTTGCTGTACTTTCCATTTTTCTTACATATAACATCATTTTCTTATTTATTACGCTTCTTGTTAAATGTCTGTCTCTCCTCATCAGATGAAAGTTCCACAAAGATGGGAGAGGGTAAATATCTCTGCCTATTTTGTTTACTGATGTATTGCATGGGCTTTAACTGCCTGACCAAGGTAGGTGCTCAAAAAGTATTTGTTAAATGAATGAATTTGGATAAAGTAAACCTCAAAAAATGTTGGAGGTTAATTTATCTAAAATAAATAAATAATATTAAAAACAAAATTTCCTCTTCTTGCTCCCAAAATGTACAGAATGAACACTCCTAGAACATTAATGAAACATTTTCTTACTCCTCTTTATGATTCTAAAACTGAGAAATGTTCCAGGTGCTTTTTTTAATCTTAGGTACTAGACCCAATGGATGGTTAATTTCTAATGAGTAGATGACATCACAGACAGAGGTTCCACAGAAAAGAGACACAAAAGATTTCTTAGGAGAAGGGATTAGGGGTCCCTAGGTTAAGAACAGGAGAAAAGGATGCTTGTATTAATCCTCTACAATCATATTTCTGTCTCTCCAGAATAAGCAACATCTACTCTCTGTTCTCCTTCATGCTGACAAAAATCAGCCCTAGGCTTCCCATCTCATATGCACAAGTTACCACAGCCAATACACGCCCACAAGGACAGAAGTAGTAAGTCATTGATGCCTAAATAATTTTAAATGTAGTCAAAGTGGTCCTGGAATTCACAGTTATAGGAAAAGGTCAGGAAAGATACCGTAAGCTAGAAATGAATTTCCAATAAAGGTAGCTCTCCTCATGACAAATATCACCACATAACAATGATAAAATTGGTCATTCATTCAATTTAATCACAAAAGAAAGGACAAAATGCTTCTGGTTTCCTTGCTCTCCCTTCTCCACTGGGGTCTAAAGGCAGCAGAAATGTTGGTCTGACCTGAACATTTCTATTTCTTTTAATAGCTGAATGGGCTTCTGAGTTGAATATAGTCAATATAAATGACTACATTAGGAAATAACAGAAATACTGTGATGTACACAAATGTGTATTATGTGACATGTAAAACATCCTGCCTCTCCAAGTCTATACTGAACTACTCTCCAGATAATTTCTGTATTGCAGTTTACCATTTGCATTCTGAATTGATTGTTCTTCTCTGGAAAACATTTTGGATGTTACAAAGCCAGCCAGATGAAGAGGGGTTTGAAACTCCCATCTTCTATTCACTTCCCACACTACGGATCTCACAGCAGGAGAGCCCAGAACTAATGACAAAAATCTCCTGTAAATTGAACCTTTCAGAAATGGAATGTAGTACCTTAAGATTAATCCTTCTTTATGAGTAAGGAAGGAAAGTTCACAGAAGAGAAGGAAATAGGGAGAAGAAAGAACATGGTAAGTAAACTAATACACTATATGCACAGAATTCTATTATGAAAGGAATATATGATTACCTTTTTTCCTAGTTTGATTTGATGTGGGAATGGATCTCAAGTTTTTGCTTTTCATGTCCTTTGAAGTTTTCTTTTCAAGAGTAGAAAACGTCTTGAATGGGGAACTGGGTTTGCCATAGCCTGAGCTCCTAAGTGATGCATATAGTGCACTCTGGGGTTTTCTCTTAAGTAAAGGAAGGGCACTTCCAGTCTCCTTGTATGGCACCTGTTTACCAGTTACAGCCTCTTCCTCTCCAGAGCTGAGCTGAGATCTGTAAGTCTATGCACAAGTACAAACTTCAACTATAGTTGTAAACATTTAACAGATGGCAAAACCATAATGATTACTAAAAAACAATTTACAGAAGACAAATCCCTATGTTAAAATTCTCTAAGTCTAATTCATCAGAATTTTAGTATTTTGAAGCACATCTTCAAAGTCAGTACTAAAATAAGCAAAATAATAAACAATCAGCTTGCAGAAAGCAAGATGTGTAATTTACTAGTATGAACATGGAGGAGAGCAGGGATGAGCACATTTTGAAATGACATAAAATCTTAACTCTTTTCTCTAGCTTTCTCAAGATGAATGTTTATTAACACCCTGCTTTAACTACAAGCTCTGGAGATGATTTATAATAAATGTGTAACTCAAAATTATAAAATAAAATAGAATATTGGAATCATGGAAACCATCAATCAGAACAGATCAAGAACAGAGAAAAAAGGAACAGTGAAATAAAAGTTCTCAACAGTTGAGAACAGCATTTATATAAAATGCCAACTCACATAGTAGGTGCAGAATACAGACCTACTTGGGAAAACTGAGTAAAAAGCACTAGAATGGTGAATAAATTTTATTTTCTTATACTACTCAAATCCTAGACTATGTTTACTTAAAAAAGTGAAAAATAGAAAAGATGACTTCTAAAAGAAAGCTAATGTTATAGTGGAAATTTCCAATTTGGGGACTGCAAGGTGTTATAATAAATATTGTTCACAAACATACAGGATCTATATGGAGATTAGTGTCTAATTAATTGCATTAGCTTAAGAAATAATACTTACAGACAATATTTATATAACATAATTTAACAAAATGTCAAATCTATTTAGATCATAAACACTTACTTTATTTAATTTGTCATCCTGAGGTAATAATGTAGGAGCAACAGATATCTTTTTCTTCAAAATATCAAGGTACATTTTATCTATATGTTCTTCCATAGTATTTACTCTTGGACAGCTACTTTCTATACATTTGTTTGTTGTCATTTGTAAAACCACATTCTCTTGAGTTTTGTCAAAAAATTGGTTCCCAATTTGTGGCTCTTGAGATATAACATTTGGGTTCATATTCAGGGGTGAAGGGCTAACAATTTCAGTTTCTTTTCTATCAGCCAATTTCTTACAGCTATAAAACAAAACAGTACATAGATAATGAACCCTATATGACTCCTCAAATATCAGTTTTATTAATACAATGCACACACACATAATATACATATAAATATATTTGTATTATTAACATATGATATTTAATGTATTTAATATTTGGAACTATTCAAATTAGGTCATTAATGTCAAATATATTATTTACAATTCTGGCCGAAAGTATATTCACTCACATGGTATCATATAATTGCTTTAAATTTTAGATAATTCTAATGCAGTACAATACGAGGGATGACATGAATGACTGTGAGACCTACATCAAAGCAACGCCAAACCAAGCAAGACTGAGACTGCTTCTGTGCTAGAAAAAAATATAAATTTCTAAGTGGACTTTTGGTAGTATTTTTTTATCAATAATATTTTATAAAGTCAACATGCATTTGAGGCAGGAAAAATAATTTATTCATTTCTAGAAGAAACTAAAGAAGTAACTGTTATTTATGTTAATGAGGCATGGGGTGTAAATATTAAAAACCATAAATTTCATCACAGTATAGAAAAACTTTAAAGTAGAACAGGAACATCACTAAGATTTTGAAATAAATCATTTCTGTGGTTAAAAAACACCTAAATGCAATAGAACATTTCAGACAACTGGATCTTAAAACTGTGGGAATCTCTTAAGGAAACATCCTAAATGTGGTTAAATATCAGCATATTCTGGGAGTTCCAAAAAATATAGTCATTGCTGCTTTCAAACTAATAATGGTCAATTAGATAATTTAATTTTATAATTTATAAAATGAGATTAAAAAAATTAATAGGTTACCATTTCCATAAAAGTAAGGTAGAATGGCTTTTTGGTAATTGTTAGAAGCCTTAAAGTAGCTAGAATCATTAGAAAATAAAATAATTCTTTCACTCTTTGTGGTCGCAGAACCTGACTAGATGCTCATCAAAACTTGCCTGTGCCAGTTAAACTGCATTTCCTCCCTGCCTCAAATCTGGATGGGTCCGTTTTCTAGTCCTTCCCTTTAGAATGGGAGTGCTCTGGTGACAAGAACCTAAGATACGTGTTGTTGGCTTAATGGCTGGGTTTTGGACAAGGCAGCATACGAACCAGAGGCCAGAGGGAGGCAGTGCACATGTCACAGTGGCAAACATTTGTTAAACTGTCACCTGCAATAGTTTATGAGGCAGACCACATGGCTACAGAGTCTGGGGTATCAAGGAGAAATGGCAGGAGAGAACAGCAAGTTCTTAAGTGCCAGCTACTATTAGCTACTTTTGGCAATTTACGATAAGAAAGATGAGCTCACAATAGAGTGGGCCAGTCCGAGAGAAGCAATCAAAGGGAACAGAGAGTCTAGAAACTCAGGGTTTCTTAGGTTCACTCTGTGTCTAGGTTTAAACAGTAAGATTTGGCATTGAAAATGCTATGAAAAAGCAAGATTTCATAAGACTTCTTGTTTGAAAAGAGTGATTCAGTTCCTAGGCAAAGGTCATATTAAAGGTGTCATCTTCGCACTTAAGGTTGTTATTCCAACACCAGCCAGACAGCTGCAATTAAACTGAGAGAAAATAACAGAGGGACAAGAAAGCAAAGACAGAAAGCAGGTTTAAAACACCTTTGTCTAGCAAAAAGTTGTAACTGCAGTTGTTGGCACATGGGACTTAACTTTTTGAAGGAACTGTAATGACAAAGAAACCACAACCCTACTTAAAAAAAAAAGCCAGAGACTTGTTCAGGAACTTTAACCCACCAGCAAGTAGGAAGTGACCACAGGAGGGCATCCTCCAAGATGGGCATGCCCACCCCCAAAAGCCCACTCCGGCTGCAGCCAAGGGTGACAAAATGCAAGACAAATCTGTCCCGGAGCTATACAGCTAGGTGCTATGTGGAACAATGTATTATAAGGCAGCTCCTTCTTAAGAGCAGAATAATGGCCTGATTATGGAAAATTCCCAACTTCAAAGTAGGAGGTCTTTATAAGGTCTTTCCAGTGGATTCTGAAGTTGCATTACTGACTGCATAAGGAAACCAAAATCAAAAGTTTCCTCAGAACTTCCCTTTCTGAATGGGAGTATTTGTTGCAGTTTTACATCATTGGGTGCGGGGGAGGAAGTCACTGCACAGCAGACAATGAGGAGCTAAATCAAGCCTGATGGAGAGGACTGTGCTTCACCTGGCAATCCTGGCCATTCACATGGACACAGCCCTGAATGGGACTTTGGGTTGTTTGCTTTGGGGATGGGATGAGGGGGTCTTTGTATGAAAAGAGTGAAATGCATACTTGGCTATTAGAAAGGTAGATTCTATAAAGGCTGGCTAGATGCCTAACAAACTCGTATTTCACTTTTCTTTCTGAGCACGTAAGCAAACCCCATTTTCCAGCCCTCTTGGACCTTGTTATCTGGACATACTGGTTCTTGTCAATAGAATATGAGCTGCAGGGATACAAATGATTCTGTGCTGAGGCAGCTAAAAGGAAATATTCTAAGTCATTTTTTTTTCTTTTTTTTATCAACTGGTTGGTTGAGACCATAACAACCTTAAAACCATGTGTCGATGATCGAAGTAGTCTAGGTCCCTAAATGATGGTGGAACAGAGTCCCTCCCCAGCCCCACAGACACACATATGATATGAGCAAGAAATAACTTTCTGATGATGTTAAGCTTCTGAAATTTCAACGGTTATTTGTTATAGTAGCTAGGATTGCCTACCCTACAGTTTACTAAAGAGTATTTGGATGTGTGTACTAAAGTTTATACTACTGACATTTCTATAATTATTGTTATGTCTTTAAGGTAAGTATTCTGGTTTTCAACTTCTTAACACAAGCATAAAAAACTATATTTAGAGTTCACATTACTAGCATGGTTCCACCTATGCCCACAAACACACACGATGGGTAAAGAGAATCTCTTCAGTTACACTACCAGAACCCTAAACAGCAATCCTAAGTGGGCATAACCTGCCCCTTATAAATGCCAACGAGCACTGGAGGCCAGCAGAACAGCAGACTTAGCATTCAAGTGGGTGGGCTTTAGAGTAAGCTTCGCTGCATCATTTTCTCTCAACCAGCACAAATGCAGAAACAGGGCAAGCAACACTCCAAGTGATGCACACGATGGGGATATGGTACTAGTAGGGCCTCAAAATGTGTCTGTTGAAAACACAAACGAATGAATGAATATGTGAAAGGATGATAGGCTTTTGACAGAAATATTTCAAGGAGATCAGAGAACTGACAATATATGTGATTCACAACACAGATTTCTCTGGTTTTAGCCATGTCATCTTGAGCAATTTATTTAACTTCTTTAAGCTTTATTTTTCTTATCTATGAAATGGGGATAGGATAATGATGGAATACACTTCAGGGAGCTATTCTAAGATGAAATGAAATCTAATATGGAAAGCACTTTGTACAGTAACTCGCCTACTATAAAATGTGATAAAAATGGTAGCTATCATCATCTGGTTCTGGAGAGAGCTCCACCGCTGGACTGGTTCACTTCACTTTCATCACTTGAGTAACAGAGATAAAGATGCCAGAGGGTCACATGAGATAACGGATGTGATACCCTAAGCATTACACATATGTAAAACTGTCTTACGACAAAGTTGTTGTGAGGTGCTACTCTGTGTGCTGGAGAATAACAGCAAGGTTCCACAGGTTTCCTTTAAAGGGCACTGGAGCGGGAGCATTTCCAAGACGCCCATTACTCTTGTGACCAAAGACTCACCTTGTGAGCTACTGGCTGGTCTGTGACTAAGTGTAAAATGAGCTGGTTTATAAAGAAGGAAATCTATGACTCATATACGGAAGAAAATTCATGTTCCCTCTCACTGTTCAAATCAACTATCCAAGATATGTAAAGCTGAAAGGATTTTGTTTTTCAGTGAAAAGCTTTAAGACTACTTAATGGTAGCAACTTTTTTGGTAGCATCAGCCTTTTGTTTTAATTTTAGCATTAGAAGAATTTTGATGAACTAAGTGAGGACTAATAAAGAAAGCAGTGACTCACAGGTAGACTCATACAAGCTTCCCATTTATTAATCATTCACTAGGAATGATTAACTAGAACAAATGACTCTAAAATTTTTCAGTGACAAGGCAATAAACAAACAAACTGTACAATTCATTCCAAAAAACTCATACCTGACAGGTTGTAAGTCAAAACCACTGACTCCAAAGGAATTTATTTTCATAGGTTTCATCAGCTCCTCTACTGTGGGCAGATCTAAGAGGGGAAAAAAGTTAGAACAGCAACCAAAAATGTTTTGTAAATTGCTAAATTTTATGTCACCACCAAAATTACATTTTCTGATTGACACACTTAGCAAAATGTCATTAATAATAAGCCCCGTTTCCCACTGTAAACTTGCTTGTACCAAAAAAGAAAAAAAACCTCCTTTGATGTTTACATTTGAAATGCATATGCGTATGTACTTGATAGATCTATACCATTTATGTATGGAATATCTAAATATTAAATGTATGTATATGGGTGTATCCACACACTATCTCTTTCTCTGTTCTCTGTTCAAAAAGTAACTCTGTTCAAAAAGTAACTTCGGTACATGTACATGGAAAAGGGTAAAAAAATTGAAAACACTTAAGTGATTTCTTCATTTGGTCAAGGCAATTGGAGGAATAATTGAAATTTTATCCCATGTTTAACTTCACAGTTAAAACAATGATTCCAGATTTCATTTGAACCCTTTAAATAAATTCCGAGATGAGAAACAATCATTACAGAAACTGTATTTAAATTACACTACACTGGAAACTGTTCAGAGAGAGTCTCAATAAATCAACTTTTACCAGATTCTGTAGTAGAGATGTGTTTAGGGGACTCTCTATCTTCCTGAGGATGATCTTTCACTGAGCTCTTGGCGTTCTCCCCTGCACTGCTCCCAAGTCCTTCCTCCCCTGCGTCCCCCCAGAATGGGCTAGATGGTAATAGGCCTGATGCAAAGCTTCAATGTCACTGCTGCTTCGCCCACAAGAAACAGCTGTTGAAATATAAATGTGATCTACAGCATAATCACACAAATACATGAGAAATGTAAAACTCTAATATTATCCCTTAATCTGTTAGGAATGGTAAACAAGGCAATAGGACAAGGCTGATATAAATACAAACATTGGTAATACGCAGCATAGCCTACCAGTATGACATCACAGCAGGCTCAGTGTGTCAAGAGCCTGACCTGACAAGGTAACTATAAAATCTAACCCCAGGAGTTATTGCCGTCTCTTCCTACTACGCTTAATCAACCCCTCTACGTGGGACAAAACGTCCTAAATCTCCCAAACTGACATAATCTTCCAAGAACTCTCTCTCCCTTACCATTATCACTCACACTCTCTTTCCCTTCCTATCTTTCTCTCTCTCTCTCTCTGCTTTCCTGTGCCACACAGCATCTTGTAGTCTGCATTTCTCCAGCTGAAATTCACTCCTCTAACTTTACGATCCAATTTCTTCTTCTCTTCAGCCCTGCAGAGACATCTGACACTGCCCCCTACCTGGGGCTCTTCCTTCTGCACACGTTCTTCTCCTTGTTCTTCCCACTACTGTTTCTCCACCTTTTATGGTCAGTGACTGATCTCAGGGCTCCACCTTTAGCCCCCTCCTAAAAAGCTCTCATTTACTTTGTTTTTGGCCAGGCTAATTTCAACAAGACCCTTAGCTTAACTATTACCCATGTGCTCATGACTCCCAAATCTGTCTTTTGTCCTTTTTTCTGAATATTAAACTTTCTAACAGACATTTAGATTGTTAAGGAAATCATATTTAACATATCCCCAATTGAATTAATTATATTCCCCAACAAAACCTGCTCTCCAGTACCTCGTTTTGGCTGATGGCATCACTATTCACCCAGTCAGCCAGATAAGAAGGCTGATGCCATGGTTACTTCACTCACCCCTCCTTCCCTATTGAGCTCCTCTGCTACATACCAACTGATAAATAAATTCTGGAAAAAAGAATTCAAATAACCTAATGACAATAATGATTTAAGATTTTTATGAGTTATTTTCTTACTCATTTTGTACCTTTCATTACTAACAGTGGAATTTTCAGAATTAGAGAAAAGAATACAAGAGTCATAGAAAAGTGGAAAAAAAGAACAGAAACAGGGTGACCAGCCTACTTTTCTCTTGATACCCACGGTCAATTTTAGTGCTTAAAATATAATACACATCCTCCTCTTCCTCTGTATAAGTTGTAACTTGCACAGTATACACTTCTGAGAGGATATTTCCAACTCTAAACATAAGAGGTCGCCAAGTGCCACATATAAGACTGTGTTTAAGAATGCTTTGCAATGGGATATCCTTCTATCTAATGTTTCAGGTTACCACTGCTATTTGAAGCACACCCAATAAATATGATTTGCTTAAATAAATTAAAAACAAAAGAGTAGGGACACTGTTAGAGAAGAATCACTAAGACTTAGGTGGCAGGGATTTTCAGTTGGATCTGAGGAAGAAGATCTTGCCTGCTAAGGTGAGCCTAACTTTCCCCCTAAACCATCCATCAGACCCAGAGTAGCATGACTGAGGGAGAAAATTAATCTTTATGAAAAAAGAAAAAAGGCACAAGGTGTTTTTTTCTCCTCTACAGAAATAGCACAATACTTAAGTATCTGCTGAGTATATAAAAAATATGACACGTAAATGGCATAGCAGTACTGAATGATTATACTTAATTTAACAGGTGTGAGGTGTCAAGAAGAGGTCCTAGGCTTAAAGCAACAGTAAACACTCAGAAAAAGAAATGACCTAAAAGTTAGAAATTAGAAATGGAAGACAGAGAGGTATGAAGGGCTGTTCAGAATAGAGCAGGGGAAGTACTTTTCTCTTGAATCATGAATCCAAACTGATATTAAAAATAATTCCAAGGTCATATGAGTTAATTTTTTTCATGCATTTTATGAAAACGGCTAACTTTTCTGCCTTTTAAATTAAAAAAGAAAGACCCACTGTGGTCAAGAATAAATTACTAGGGGGAGCAAGGCCTGAAGCGGGCTATCAGTTAGGAGGCTCCTACAATAGCCCAGGGAAGAGATAATGGCGGCTGAGACCAAGGCGGTGCCGGGAGAGGGGCTGAGGGGCGCTCAGATTCTCAGCATGAGGAATTAACAAGGTCTGTAATGATTAGATGCTGGGTGTGAGAGAAAGAGAAGAAAAAAGGGGGACTCCATGGGTTTGGGCCTGAGCAACTAGAAGGGTGACAGTGCTTTCAGCAGAGGAGATGGTGGTCAAGTAAGGAGTGGGGAGATGAAGAGGGCAGATTTGGACACCCCTGTAGAGGGGAGGAGGAAAGTACAAATCAGGTGTCCTTGAAGCCCAGTGAAGAAAGCATGTGAGGGAGAAAGAAGTGGAGGGACTGACTCTGCTAAGGGCTGCTAGTGGGTCAGCTAAGATGGAAACTGAGCACTGGATTTAGCACCATGGAAATCATTTGCACCATTCATTACTGAAGCTCTCAGGCACTGTACCATGCATGAAAAAATTCAGGTTCTGGGGTGTGGAAGAAGCTGGAAGGAAAAGCAAGCTCTTAACTCCAGTTTCTGCTGCTGTGTGGGGAGTCAGAGCAGTAAGTTGCACCCAGACTAAAAGGCATCATGTTACTGATACCAGCAGGCTCCTCTTAGTGAAGACAGACAGGTAGCAGCTGGGAGTTCAGAAGGAGGATTCCTCATTCGTAGCCAATTAATGGGCTCCTGGAATATGTAATGAAAACAAACAAGCCAAAGTAGTTCAGAAGCAAAGCAAAGTAGTATTTGGAGAGGCGACAGCAGCAGTGGTTTTATGAAGGTGTCAGAGATCTAATCACCGCCATTTCCAGTAAAAAGCAATTAAGAATAATTACCAAGTTCCCTTAGGGAAGAGACTCTGCTTCCTAGCTATACCCTAGCGCTGTCACAAAGTAGATGCACAATAAATATCTGCTTGTTGGCTGGCTGACTGTCATGCATGGTACCTGTTATCTCATGTAATATTCACAACACCCTGTGATATAATAGTCCCAAGAGGAGACATACCAATTAAAAAAAGAAGACAGGACTCTATGTAATTATTTTATATATTACTGCAAGTCAAGATTTTTCCACTTTAGGAAGTTGAAATATATCAAATCTTGTTTTGCAGAGCCAAGGGTCTAGTCATGGAACAATACTGTCACCCTGACTGTTCTAGTCATAGAGCCAAAGTTCAAAATGGTACTTGCCCATGAGATAAATGGAAATATGCAAAGGCTAGCTCTGGCCCTCATTTTTATAGTTACCAACCTTTCCAAAATAATAAAGTACAAAAAATTTCATAAATATTATTTTAAAAAGATGATCTTTGATAATGCATCATCTGAACCTGTTTAATACTAGAAGAAACATGGTAAAAAACAAAACCAAACAAAACAACCCACTGATCTTTTTCACTCCTTAAACTGATTTGAAGATTTTCAAATAAATTTTTGAAATACTAGATAAATTTAATACCCCACAATCAAGAAGTATTTATACTGTATGCCTTCAGGTTTTTAATTATAATTTGTACTATTAACAGAGGACTGGTATAAATAATAAGAACCATACCGTTGCTACTGCTGGTTGAATCTTAACAATATATGCAGCACTATACATGATCTCAATCGACCAAACCAAGATCTTGTTATAAAGCGGCTTAGAGGCACTAATTGTCCAATGTTACACAGCTGATAACGGGCCAGGCTGGGAATATAAACACAAGGCTACACAACAATAAAATCATATGCTACTATCTTCCAGTAACTGACTCATCAAATTATTTCCGAGTCAAGAATATTTAAGAAATAAGACCAAAACACTGTAGTTTAATATTACTGCTTGGATAATCTTAATAGAATTTTTATTTTCAGTAATACATTTTTTTATTTCTGAGTTTTTCTTATAACCTACAGCAGTAATATTCATAGTGTGTTTTACAAACAAACACATTTTCAGAGAAATTCATGGGTTCTACAGATGTTTGGAATTTCATTTAAAATTATCCTTTAAAACATAAGAACTATAATAAAAATTAATCTGTACATGCAAATGTGCCATGTATGTAACTGTAATATTTTGAAGGCCACTGGAGTGGTAACTTTTGTCGCCTACTTTGTTTACATGTGTATCCTAGAATAAAGTTTCTCTGGCCATCCTGTACATATATGAACTTCCTTCATGGGTCTACAAGATCTACACTGGTCTTTTGGAAGAATTCGTGTCTGCTTATCAAAATTGTATAAGTGGACTGACTATCATGGCACATATGTTTCATGTATATAAATAAACAGCAGTAAGACAGAGGAACATGTGCTCAGCACATGCTTCCATCGTGGCAGAACATTCTACTGGGTAATAACAAGTAAGGGAGTAACATGTATTGATGGGAAATTCTGTTGTCATTTTTTCACTTTCATATTTGTATTTTAATATACAAGTGGATGAAATAAGATAGTGGTGACTCTTAGAATGGCAGTGACTAGAAAGAGGAAATCTGAGCGGGCTTTGTGGTTTCAGTCATGTTTTGTTTTTTTGATCTGATTGCCGGTTACATGAGTGTGTCAGTATTTGAAAGTTCATCAACTTGCACTGTTATGATACACTAACTTTTATATAGGCATATTACACTTCAATAAAAAGTACAAAGAAGTAAAAAATAAAATGCAAGCAGATGTTTGGAGTTGATTAGTGATTTATCATTTCTATTGCTCTTTTTTCCCAAGTGTCTGGATGGGTTTAATTGAGGCTTGCAAAGCAAGCTAATTAAGAAGTTCCATGTGCAAGTATTTGTGCAGTAACCCAATAATATTTTTATACTATACTACAATAACAAAATATAAAAACATATTGGAAGTCTGATGATGATATAAGAATATAACAAATGCCTGTAATTTCTGATTTCAAAAATTCAAAAATTTCAAAAGACCATTATTGTTCTAACTTTATAAGTAAATATTACAAATGTAAACCTGTTTATACCAAAAAATACCATTTTTATCTACACACAGAGTATACTACATGAGATTTCATTTGGAAATAAGTATTCCACCTACTGCTTTAGAAAAAATTCTGAAAAAACAATCTTAAAGACCTTTACAACTTTAAGTGTAGATGGTCCTAGGCATTTCAGAATTTGGAGATGTGGTCTAGCTTTTTCCTACACACAGGAAACTATGGAAAATTAAAGTAAGTCCAAAGTCTCATTTCTCCTGCACATGGCAATTTTAACTGAAGACTTTGGAGGGCCATAGAAAATTAGTTACTATTTCCCTATGGAGCTATACTTCTTATCAACAGCATTTATTCATTTATTAATAAGTATTTACTTGTAAACACACTTGACTTGGCTTACTAGCATTAAGTGTCACCATTAATAAATTAATCAATTAATAGAGAACAGCCAGTTTTTCACTTTTACCTGTTCCTGTCATTTCATTATCAGTTATTTCTGGCAGGGCTTTTTTGGCTTAGTTGTTGCTCTATCCTGTTCATCAAGGTTGACCTCTGCAACAGAGTCTAATGAATCCAGCAGCTCCACTGGAACAACATAAAAAAATATATATTAGGAATATAGAGAACTTTGTATAGTTCCTTTAATGGAACATTTTAATTATATGCATGCTGTATAAAAACAAAGAAATATTTACATGTAAAGAATATGTGATCATGTATCTTTCACAAGCATGCCTTTCTTAAGTACAAGAGATCAGACTTACATCAACATACATTATCTGTGCTTGTATATAGGTCTAATGTACATTTAGGTGTAGAAGGCAAAGGGGATGAGGAAAGTAACAGAAAGAAATATTTTTCCCCCCAGCTTTATTAAAGTACAGTTGACAACTAAAAATTGTAATTTTTACAATTGTAATTGTACAATTTGATGATTCAATATATGTATACATTGTGAATACATGTATTTACCACAGTCAAGCTAATATATCCATTACCTTATATATATATAGTTATCTTTTGTGTGCGTGCTGTGAGAATACTTAAGATATCCCCCTCAGCAAACTCAAGTATACAATATTTTTAGCTATAGTCACATTGTTAGACCTCTAGAACTTACTTATTTTACATAACTGAAACTCTGTACCCCTTAACCAACATCTTACCATATTCTCCTCACCCAGCCTCTGGTAACCATTATTCTGCTCTGTTTCTATGAGCTTAACATTTTTAGATTCCACACATACATGATCTGTATCTCACTTATTTCATTTAGCATGATGTCATCCATAATATATTATGTATGTTACATTTTCTTTATTCATCCATTGATGGATATTAGGTTGTATCTATACTTTGGCTATTATAATGCTGCAATGAACATGGGAGTACAGATTATCTTTGAAATATACCCAAAGGTGGGACTGCTGAATAATAAGGTAGTTCCATTTTTTTTCCAGAAACCTCCATACCATTATCCACAGGGGCTCCACCAATCTATATTCTCACCAACACTGTACACAAGTTCCCTTGTCTCCACATCCTCACCAAAACTTATCTTTCCTTTCTGATGATAGTCCTTCTAAGTGTGTAGTGATATCTTTTTGTATTTCTCTGATGATTAGTGAAATTTAGCATCTTTTCATATACCTATTGGCCATTTGCATGTCTTCTTTTGAGGAATGTTTATTCAGGTCATTTGCTCACTTTCAATCAATCTGGGTTTTTTTTTTTTTGCTCTTGAGCTGCATGAGTTCTGTGAATTTTGGATATTAACCCCTTACCTATTATATGGTTTACAAATATTCTCTCTCATTCATTCCATAGGTTGCCTTTTTTAGTCTGTTGTTTCTTTTGTTATGCAGAAGCATTTTAGTTTGATGCAATCCCATTTGTGTATTTTTGCTTTTGTTGCCTGTATTTATAGGACCATATCTAAAAAATGATTGCCCAGTGCAATGTTAAGAAGCTTTCTTCTTGTTTTCTTCCAGTAGTTTTGTAGTTTTGGTCTTTAAGTCTTTGATCCATTTTGAGTTAATTTCTGTAGGTGGTGCAAAATAAGGGTCCAATTTCTTTCTTCTGTACGGGGATATCTAGTTTCCTGAACAGTATTAAAGAAACTATCCTCTCTTCATTGTATATTCTTAGCAGCTTTGTTGAACATCAGCTGACCATAGATACATGGATTTATTTCTGGGCTCTCCATTCTGTTTCATCAGTTTTATATCTGTTTTTATGTCAACGCCATATTGCTTTCACACCTATAGCTTTATAATATATTGTTACACCAGGCAGTGTGATGCCTCCAAGCTGTGCTCTTTCTCAAGCTTGCTTTTGCTATTTGGAGTCTTTTGTGGTTGATCAAAAATTTTAAAATTGATTTTCCTGTTTCTGTAGAGAATGACATAGGGATTTTGATAGGGATTGCATGCAGACATGTAGATCACTTTGAGTAATATGGACATTTAAAAAAATACTCATTCTTCCAGTCCATGAAAATGGGATGCCTTTCATTCATCTGTGACTTCTTTAACTTCCATGTTTTATACTTTTCAGTTTAAAGATCTTTCACTTCTTTGGTTAAGCTTACTCCCAAGTATCTTATCCTTTTGGTTCCTGTTGTGAATGGGATTGTTTTATTGATTTCTTTTTCAGATAGTTTATTGTTCGTGTATAGAAAACAAGACTGATTTTTGTATGTTGATTTTTTTTACTGAATTCGTTTACTAATTCTAACAATTTTATGGAGTCATTAGGGTTTCCCATGCATGTGATCATGCCATTGGCAGCCAGATATAATTTTACTTCTTCCTTTCTGATTTGGATATCTTTTATCCTTGTCTTCTCTAGTTAGAACTTGCAGCACTATGTTGAACAAAAGTGGTGAGAGTGGGCATCTTTGCCTTGTTTTGGATCTTAGAGGGAAAGTTTTATCATTTTTCCCCTCTGATTGAGATGTTAGTTGTAGGCTTTTCATAGATGTCTTTATTGTGTGAGGCAGGTTCTATTTTGTTGGGAGTTTTATGAATAGATGTTGAACTTTGTCAAATGCTTTTCTGATGTTTATTGAGATTATTAGGTTTTTTTTTGCTTTTATTTTGTTAACATGTTGTAACATACTGACTGTCTTGCACATATTGAGCTATCCTTGTATCCAGGGATAAATCCCATTTTGTCATGGTATATGATCCTTTTAATGTGCTGTTAATTATGAGGGGTTTTGTTTGTATTTATTTTCATCAGGGATATTGGCCTGTAATTTTCTTTCCTTCCCCTCTTCTTGCTTTACTACATTTTACTATTATCAACTAACTTTAAGGTAATTCATATCAATTGTCTCTGTATTCTTTCTGAATAGTATCTTCATAGTATTCCAGCATGTTGTTATCTTGCAATCAATATGTAAGTATTTACACCATAAAACAGGCAAAATCTACAAAATAAGGCTTTTTCTTTTCTTCCAGAATCTTTTTGTTAAACATATATCAACATATCACTGGTTGGGACCCTGTAAATTACTTTTCTTCTTTAATTAACTATGTTTGTTTTTTCAAGATTTACTGAGGCAATATTGTCAAATAAAATTGTAATATGTTCAATGTGTACAACATGATGATTTGATATATGTATATTTGTGAAAGGATTTCTGTTAATTACATCCGTCACCTCACATGCTGTTTTTACTGTTGAGAACACTCACGTTCTACTTCCTTACCAAATTTCAATTACATAATACAATATTAATTGCTCGTTATACACTAGATCCTTAGAACTTATTCATCTTATAACTTAATATTTGTACCTGTTTACCAGTCTCTCCCATCCTCAAACCCCCAAGCCTCCTGTACCCTCCATTCTACTGTTTCTATAAGTTGAACTTATTTTTTAAGATTCCACATAGAAGTAATACTAGGCAGTATTGTCTTTCTCTGTGGTTTATTTCACTTAGCATAACGCTCTCCAGGTTCATCCATGTTGCAAATGGCACAATATCCTTCTTTTTTAAGGATGAAAAATATGTCATTAGTATATATAGTCCACATTTTTATTCATCCATCAACAGGTCATTTTCATACCTTGGCTATTGTGAATAATGCTACAACGAACATGGGAGTTACAGATATCTCTTTAAGACTTCATTTTCTTTGAATATATTCCCAAAAGTGGATTGCTGGATCATACGGTAGTTTTCTTTTTAATCTGTTGAGGAATCTTCATACTGTTTTCCATACTGGCCACACATTTATATTCCCACCAACAGTATATGAGGGTTCCCTTTTCTTCACATTCTTGCCAGTTTTGTTATCTCCTGTCTTTTTGATAATAGCCATACTGACAGATGAGGGGTGATACCTCATTGTGGTCTGGATTTGCATTTCCCTGATGATTAGTGAAACTGAACATCTTTCCATATACCTGTTGGCCATTTGTATGTCTTCTTTAGGAAAATGTCTATTGGGATCCTTTGACCGTTTTTTAAAATTCAGTTGTTTTTTGACTATAAAGCTAGATGAGTTCCTTGTGTAGTTTGGGTATTAACCTCTTCTTGGACAAGTGGTTTGCAAGTATTTTGTTCCATTCACAGAATGCCTTTTCATTGTGTTGAAGGTTCTCTTTGCTGTGAGAATTTTTTTAGTTTGATGTAGTCCCACTTCCTTATTTTTGCTTTTGCTGACTTTGTTTTGGTGTTAAATCTAAAAAATCATTGCCAAGACCAAAGTCAAAGAGCTTAACTCCCATGTTTTCTTCAGCTGTTTTACAGTTTCAGGTCTTATACTCAAGTATTTAATCCATTTTTAATTGATTTTTGTGTATCATGTAAGATAATGGTCCAGTTTCATCTTTTGCTATCCAGTTTCCCAAATACTATTTATCGAAGAAATTATCCTTTCCTCACTGTGGATTCTTTGTGCCTTTGTCAAAAATTAAATGATCATATATTTATTTCTGGGTTCTCTAACTGTTCCATTGATCTCTGTGTCTATTTTTAAGACCAATACCATACTGTTTTGATTACTATAGTTTAGTAATATAGTTTGAAATCAAGAAGTATGATGCCCCAGCTTTGTTCTTCTTTCTCAAGACTGCTTTGGCTATTAAGGCTTTTTATGATTCCATACATGTTTTAGGATTATTTTTCCTATTTCTGTGAAAAATGCCATTGGAATTTGATAGGAAGTGCACTAAATCTGTAGATCATTTTAGGTAGTACAGACATTTTTAGAACATCAATTCTTTCAATCAATAAGCACTGAGTATCTTTCCATTTATTTGGGTGTTCTTCAATTGCTTTCATCAATGTTTTACAGTTTTAAGTGTACAACTCTTATCTCCTTGATTAAATTTATTCCTAAGTATCTTATTTGTTTTAATGCTGTGGTAAATGGAATTGTTTCTTGTGATTTTATTTTCTTGAAGTACTTTTGTCTGGTCTTGATATCAAGATGATGCTGACCTCATAGAATGAGTTTGGAAGAATTCCCTCTTTTTCTGCTTTTGTAAAATTTTAAGAAAGATTGAAACGAATTTGTTTTTGAATGTTTGGTAGAATTAATCCATAATGCCATATAATACTAGCCTTCTAAAAAAGGAAATATTCCTAAATATAACAAGATGGATTCAAAATAAACATAAGGTACATTTGTTGAGAAAATTTGTGAACTTCAATTCATTAGATATCTAACAACAGAGATAGTGATTCAGAATAATTTAGATGCAATTCTGAACAGACCAATTTTTTTCCAACTAAAATATACAAATATAAATATTTACCATTAGCCAGCATGCCAGTTTTCTCTTCTTCCTAAATTAAAAGAAAACAATCATTTGACTTGAAACCAGTTACATAAGATGACCATGATGCAGATGGTAACAAAATTTGAAAGTCAGTGCTTTTCTCCATTATTAAAAGGTCAAGAAATGTGCCTTCTAGGTTTTTTCTATCACTCTCATTCACCAATAAACCTACATGGTTAGAGAATGTAACTGTGAGAGAACTTCTACAAGTCTCTTCAGAACCTTGGCAATTACTAGTAATTAATTTAGGCTTTTATAACCTTGGTTAAGAGTTTCTAGATGCCATCTGTTCACCTACCTTGCTCAGAAATTCTATTTTTCAAACTTCAAGGTAACATGACTATTTTATACGTAACTCCTATTATACCATCACCAGTCATTTTCCTCTTATTGTTTGAAATTAATGATCAAATATAACTTGTAATCATTGTTTCATGCGTATTTTGGAAAAAAATTTTCAAAAAGGCAGGCCATCAAATGGCATGGAAGTTAAAATTTGTCAAAACTGTAAGTTCCTTTAAAGTAAGTTTTCTAATTAGTGTCATCTACATTCTCCACTTGGATAGGCAGTATGTAGGATCATCCCAATGAAAGAGCTCTAACTCCTTCCTATTTTGATCTTTACCCAGATGGCTCTCTATTAGGGTTCCACATTTAGGATGGCACATTTTTATGCAAGTTGTGCCAAATATACCAAATAGTTTCACAGAAACTATCACCTCTTCTACTGACCTATTTATTTTTCACAAAATATTATAATTGCCATATTACAAGTATAAATCCCACTAAGTACCTAAGAATAATCATGTCACATTAATCTTTGTGTATTTCTAAAGTCATCTTATCTTTCCCTCCAAGCTGAGTAACATAGACAGCCAAGGACAAAGTATTAAGTAAATTTAAAAATAAGAGTGTTTATTAATACCTAGAAAGTGTCTCTCACTTCTATTTAGAATCTACAGTTACATAACATCTTCAAAACATCTAGTCCTAATACACAGTTCCAAAAGAGACCGTGTCTGGATCAAGACCAATATAACAAATAGTTATTATTCTACTATTTAGTATTAGGGATCTTCAAGGATAAATTTTACATGGCAAGCAATATGGAAGAGAACACTTGGCCAGTCTTGGTAGGAACTGTGATACCAGAGAACTAGAGTACAGAAACAATGAATGTGAATGTAGTAATTTAGCCAATTAAGTTTCAGACAGTAATGTCACTATTAGTATAAATACTGAGGAGGGGTATTTACTGTACTTCACAAGGACAAGACCTACCAAAGAAAAGTGTGTTTTAATATACCTGTTTAAAAACATGAAGATCACAGGGTCAGAAAGTCAAATTTCAGAAAAAGACTGGATTACCAAAGGAAGAAGTCTGTATAAGAATAATTTATTAAAATGTTAACAGAAAGATAGCTTTAGATGCACCTTTTCTTGCAAAGATGTAATAGAATTCAACTCAAAAGACAGGTTTATTTCATTTTTCTTGTACTTCAGTTAGTTATAAAAGTTTTACCTTTTTAATCTTTTATATTATTAACTGACTAAAATATTATAGGGCTGTCCAAAAGATTTTATATCTTTAAAACAAATTTTAATATGTTTTCAAAGACAAAAATCTCAAACTGTTTACATATGAACTGTTACAATTTTTATTACAAATCATTATATACAAATTGTTACATATATTAAAACTTTCACATAAAAAAGAACACTGGAATTTTCTAAATAACAGTAGATATAGTTAAATTCACAAAACAGTTATCAAGAAATTACTTTGTATTAGACATAATTCTGGGTGCTAGGACTAATATATGATAATTAAGATTCTAATGTCCAAGGTAGGAATGACTGAATTTTAAGTAACCTCAGAGATTAGATTTGTTAAGTAAAAATGAACAAGTTGAGGAGACCTGGGAGGGTAGAACAGTGAATTTCGACAATACTCGGGTTTTGAGAACTCCCTGAGATCAGTGGAAGGAGGTGTAGTGTAGTGCCTGCGTGACTGCTGAGAGGTAGTATAAGCAACAGTTCACGTAAAACAGCATAGAGCTTAAGAGCATGACCAGGAGCCTGAAGGCCTGCATTCAATTCCTGGTTCTGCTACTTTCAACTGCAGAACCATCACCAGGTCAAAAATTCTCTTTGCCTCATTTTTCTCATCTATAATGTTGGGATGAAAATAGTACTTATCTCACACAAAAGGTCACTGAGAAGGTTAAAAATGAAAGTGTTTAGAACAGTGACTGATATACACTATGCATTATATATACAAGTGTTAGGTGTTATATTTAGTAGTAATAATTGTCTGTTAGTATTATTACAGCTAGCATTGTACTTACTATGAACCAAAGGTTAATAAAGCCAAATATTATTTCTGATTGGGAAAAGTGCTAGTCAATTGTGAATTTTTAAAAAATAGATTTTGTCAACTGCACTTAGCAACTGAATAGTCTATAGGCAAATATTGTTGTCCAACATATTCCTTCCTCAGGAATTTGTCATGAATAAACTAGGTTTGAAGTAGAAAGAAAATGTCACTGGTAGATAGAAATGAGATGGAGAAAACAAGAAATAAAGGGAAGGAAAATAGCACATCAAAGATTCCAGAAAGAAATACCAAAGCAAATTAAGTTTATACAAAAATGGAAGAATAAAACCAAGCCGAGAAGGTGGTGCCCCACTGAGAAATATCAGAGCTAATACCCAGGCTCTCCCATATTGGTTGGAAAAGGAGAATATTTGTAGTGTTCCGATCTTTGCGGGAGGTGGATGTTACACATACAAGGTACTATTTCTATTATTATATTCCCTACCCCTGCACTTTGAAAATAGTATTTGCATAAACGGAAAATGTTTTTAAAATTCAAATAAACAATAATCAATTTAAAAGCTCTAAATGATACATTTTGAAAACATTTTTCATTGTTAGAAATTAGTTGCAAATTTTGATTCAAGTAGGAGGCACACTAGAGGACTTTCTCCTCTACCATGTTGGATTTTAAGGACTTTGTAAACAATGAGTCAACTGAACAAAATGTATGAAACAACAGTTTTCAGACACTGGACAACTGGCAGCACAAAAATTTGATTTCCAAGAAAAGATTAACAAGTGAGTTGATCCCTAAAGTACTTGAAAGTATATACATTTTAGAAAGCTGAGTAGGGAATGTGGAGATCAAGATGGTCTTGTGTTAAGCAGACAGAGATAAGAGATCAGAAAAGTTGAGGCAATTGGAAGTTACAGGGCAGTGATAATGATAGGAAGTACCTACGTAGAAACAGAGCTGTAGTAATCTGCCTGCAGTCTCCTTGAGTATTTGCTGAATACTAATCCATTCTTGTGTAGTTTCAGCAAAGAATAACTGGGATGGTTCAGGCTGGACAATTCCCAGAGTTCACACAGGGTAAGAAGACTGGGGCTTTAACCATCTTGAGTGGAATAAGTCCTCACTGTGAAGTAAGGGCATTCAGCAGAAACCTCAGGGGGGCTGTGCCTTAGCAGTAGTGCCAAACTCAGCTAGGTCAAAGGTCACTCTAGACTTCCCCTGAGGAAACATAAGAGGCTGAAAGGATTAAACTGGCAGCATCAACTGTCAGAACGAAACTCAACACTCTTTTAAAGAAGAAAACAAAATCCAGACAATTAACAATGTAAAAATCTACATATCCAATACCCAACTAAAAAAAAAATCACTGGACTTACAATAAGGTGGAAAAAAATGGCCATAACTAGAAGTCAATAGAAAGAGACCCAGAAATGAACAAATGTTGGGAATATATTGGAACAAATGTTGGGAACACATGCAGAATATGCTCAATGCTGAGGACTTGAAAAAAAAATAACCATGAGGGAAGAGACTAAAGAGATTTGGGGAAAAAAATCCAAAAGGAAGTTCTAGAGTGAAAGAAAAATCATTTGATGAATTAACAGAAGATTAAAGAAAAGAAGAAAAAAGATTAGTGAACTTGAACACATAGCAATAAAAACAGAAGCACAGAGGGGCAAAAAGCTTTAAGAAGGAAACAGTCTGAGTAACTTGTGGGACAGAATTCAGTTTTCTAACCTATTTGTAATTAGAGTCAGGGGATGGGGAGGAGGACAGAAATGATATCTGAAGAATTAATGGCCAAAACATTTTGAAAACAGAAAAAAACCCCACAATATATACAAAATAACAATAACAGGGATTACCAGTAACTTCTCTTTATTATCAGAAGATAATAAAATGAAATCAATAAAGTGCTCAAAGAAAAAAAAACTCTACCTAAAATTTTGTATCAGGCAAAAGTATTTTTCAAAAACAAAGGCAAATATATTTTCAGACAAAAACAGAGAATTCACGGATAGTACACTTGCACTACAAGAAATTTGTGACAGGAAGTTCTTCATGCTGAAAAAAAATACTGGGTAGAAACTCAAAATTAATACTAGAAAGCAACTATATGAAAATTGCTAAGTGAACAGATCTTAAAATTATCACAAGAAAAGCAAATTATTTTTTTGTAATTATGTAAGGTGACAAATATTAACTCAACTTGCTGTGGTAATCATTTTGCAATGTATATATATGTCAAATCAGTATGTCATACACCTGAAAAATAATATGTTAATTATACCTCAATTTAAAACTAAATTTTAAAAGATTCATTTCAAAATAAAAGTTAAAAAAGGAAATTCCAATCTGTGCAAAGGAATACAAAGCACTGGGAATGGTAAGTATGTAGATAAATAGAAATTTTTATATAAATTTTTTATCATCCTTAAGAATTAAGTGATAATATAAAAGCATTAATATTAATAATAATAAGTAATAATGTATTTGGGGTTTTTAAGATACAGTATAACAAAAACTGCAGTGTTTGGAGAGTGTTACTGTTCAGACTTGTATAAACTAGTATAATATAGACTAATAAGAAAAAGACATATTGTGACTCATGGGGCAACTAAGAAAAAATACAGCAAACAGGTATAACTAACAAGACAAAAAAATGGGATAAAATGGAATGCTATAAATAATCCAATAGAATACAGGACAAACACAGTAACAAGAAAAAAAAAGGATGGAGAGCTAAAAAACAAATGGCAAACAGTAAATACCATTGCCAATGAATATATTTTTGTAAAGGGTATAAACATTTCAATGAAAAGTCAGAGGTTAATAGATTGGATAAAACACCAAATCACAGCTATATGCTATCTATAAGAAAATCATTTGAAAAACACAGGCACATTAAATATCAAAAGATATTAAGAGAAATACCCACTCCCCTCTCCTAACCATGCTTTGGTTTGCCCCGATCTTCGCACAAAAATCCTTTTTCCTGTCTTCCCACTGGTCCACTGTTCACTGCCAACAAACGATGCAGGAGGGCACTTGCAACAATTTCTTAGTAGCTCAGATTGTAACAGGGAATTCACTCTATTCGTTCAGAGCTCTTCCCAAGATAATACGATTTTCCTTTTAACTATTTTTCTCTTATTAATGTCTTTATTAAAAGCTATATTATCTTTTCAAATATTATAAATGTTAAAACCAGTGAAATTACGTGGCTGTTCATGTTTTGATTCATTCTCCTATTTATCTTCAGTAAATTCTGCATTAGCTTGATTACTGTAAAAATATTTACTTATTTAGTATTACATGTTAATAATACACCTCCATGTAATCCTTTGTGCTAGTTTTAAAAAATCTCTAATATTATATATTTTTTCTCAAGTACTCGTGTTCTGTGTAAAGCTAAAAATTCAGGAGCTATAAGGATAATGCTTTGAAACTAAAAGATTCTCAAAGTCTAAGACTAATTGTAACTGCCAAATACAAAGGGTAAAAAATGTCACTATTTCTTAACTTCAAACATAAATATACAATTTTCTACCTAAATCTATCCATTTACATGTCTCAGGGCCCAGATATTCTTTCTACAGGGAAGATTAGGAATTGACCACAAGTGATGAGACCAGTGAAAGTCTATGTGGAGGCCAGAAAAAAAATGCCAGGGTCAACATTTACATGCCAATAAGCAATTTAATCCTGAAATGAAAGCTGAATAGGAGCCTTAAACTAATAAATATTCAGACAAGCGACAAAGGAGCTTGAGCAAATCACCTACCGCTTTCTTTCAAACCAAGGAATCAGTTCTACCTTCTCCAATCCATCAACCTCATCTTTAGTGAGATCATTAGCAGATACAAGAAACTATAAAACTACAATAATAAAAACAGCAAACAGCATTGCATACTCAATGCTATGCAGCACTCTGACTACCTTGTTCTAGAGCAGAAATATCAGAGGGTAAGAATATTTTTAAGAAATAACAAAAAGTTAAGAACTATTACAAAGGGTGAGGCAAAAACTTGTGGCCAACAAGCCTGTGTGCTTAATCTGCACTGACACGGTGGGGAGGGGCAATCCGCGCAGGTCCTCGGGTGGCCCTTGGCAGGGCGTGCCGTGAGCTCCAAGCACAGGCGCTCCTTTCCCAGGGCGTTTCTCCGGGTTGTGCTGGCAGAGAGACCTGACAAAGCCAGCAACAGCATCGCCCAAAGAGAAGGCGTGTCTCCACTAACTGTAAGAGCAATAGGTTCCGCCAGCTCAGTGATCCTCTCCTGGGAAGCAGCCGACTGCGCGTGCAGACAGCCATCATGGCGCGGTGCGCTGCCTCCGAGGGCCTTGCGGGACATGGGGAACTGAGGGAAGTAACCATGACACGCGGGCACTGCTTTTGTTGTGAGGAATAGTCCTTCATTTCTGACCCAGGAATCCTGTCTCTCTAATCGGCATCCACGGAACTGGCAGGCTAACTTGTCAGCTTGCAGGGAGGGTAAAATGAGGCAGTAGTGCCCTGAGGAGACATGTCAGTCCCCGCACGGCTAGTTCATGACAGTCACTGTTCTGCTTTATCCGCTGTCGGCAAGAACCTACGCAGCCTGAGGGGGCCAGGTACTGCACATCCAGAGGTTATGATTCTCTGCTCCTTACTTTATTAACACTTGGTGTTTGTGAAGTTGTAATCTGACTTCCTTCTGTAATTTTAAAACTTAAATTGAAAACTGAACCTGAGGAAATTTAAGATACCAGGCGTCACAAAGGTGACAATGTCAAAGGTCTACTGTACGTACCAGAGGACCACTTCAGTCAACCAGTAGGATTTCCAGGATACACGGACACCTCCTGATAATCATCAGGGTGAACCATCCACGAAGGGAGGACACAGACCAACCCTGCCTGCTTCCCCTTCTTTCCTGTTCCTTTTCTCCCTGAAGCTATATCAGCTCCCTGGACTTTCTTATTTACCCTCTCTGTGGAAAATCACTTTCTAATTACTTTCCTAGTAGGATCTTTTTGGCAATGTACTGTTAGTCTCCGTATCTCAGGCATGAAATTTCAGATATCTGGAGGCAAAGAGGGCTCTCGAATACAAATCAACACACGCCATTCATGTAGCAGTGATATCCTGACCAAAATAATAAACAGAGAAAAGACTTAAAAATAAGATCTAACCTTTGCCTGTTACAATGTTTACCACTAAGTCCACGCAGATACCACCCTTCCAAAAACATACACATGAAAAGCATTTAATGATTAGTTTATGTTGAATTTACATGACCTACGTAAAGCTTTAAAATGTATGGAGTCATTAGAATCTAATTCCTTATTTAATCTTGAATAATCAATGGAAGATGGTAAGCCTTTCTCAAGCCTGGCAAAAAATTGTTCTTTTTCTTCTTGTTCTTCTAATGTGTCCAGCCCCAATCCGAGGATACTGTGATTGAGCTCAGAAACTACCATCTCTAAATGGGAAGCATAAATATATTTTATTAATGTACATAATTTTGAAAAAAATTAATTATAATGCCTTTTTTGACATTTATAGTAAATTTTTTAAAAATTAAAACATACTTTAATCTTTCACCCACCAAACAGATTTATATTCATAATCAATATGTAAGGTTATAATGCTTTTCTAGATGTGTAATTCTAAGCTATTAAAAGAATTAAAGGTATGACAGCTGTTTCATGGTTCAGTCAGTAAAGGCAGCTCCAAGAGTGTTATGAATTAATTTTTGTAAAAATTCTGATTATAAGCACAGTAATTAGCCTGTCAGCTCATATCCTTTACATTTCTTACCATTTGTTTCTAAACTGTCAATACTTAAGACAGACGTTCCACTGCTCTTAAGAACTTGAACCCGTCTGGCAGAGGGCTCCTCTGTTTCCGTAATAGGCTGAGTGGTCTGCTTTGTTTTCAAATAGCTTACATTTGTTCCAAGCAGTCCTAGGGAGGAGAGTTAATATCATTAGATATTTATGTTTAGGAAATTTTTTTCAGTACTATATCAACTCAGTAATACTGTTATACTAATTTTGTGGACAGTAGCTACAAAATAAATCTTGGTTTACTAAATAAGTATCCATCAGACCTAAAATTCACAAAAGAAAAATTCAGTTCTACTTGCTAGCAGTAGATCTTATTAGACAGACTATTTCAAAAATTTGCATAGTGAGATGATAAATTTTAATTATTTCGAAGCACAAGTATTTAAAACAGTATACCAAGCCACCTAAGAGTATCTTCAGCCTTATATGAAGAGAAGGATGTCACTAGGTGAACTGGAAAACAGAGACAATTCCAGAAGGAAGAGAAGGTACAAAGGGTCCACAGAACACATCTGAGGGTGTGTGCAAAAAGGCCAGGGAGGCTGGATGCAGAGAGTAAGGGCGCATCTGGAGGAAATAAGCCCCGAGCGGGAGTTGATGGTCAGACTATTCTTGTCCTCTAGGCCAGGTAGGGGTTTGCTCTTTATTCTGAAAGCAATAGAAAACTGAAACACTGAGAAAGTTATTTCTCCCTCAGAAGGTTCTACACTTTTGATGTCAGGAATCATATCTTGGCTTTGTGTGCTAGGGTCTAGTACTCAAAACATAACATAAACTCAATAAATATCTGTGCTGACTGAGGGACCTGGTTATGGCCTTGGGCCGAGAAACCCTCTCCCTTGTTCAAGTGGATACTGTCAGTTTGCTTCTTAAGTATCCTTCTTTGTCTTCCTTATTAATCAAATCTACTTCTGACTGTCAACAGTTCCAATAGTACTTCATTATATAATATCCTTTTCAAGCACCAAAGGGGGAAAAGATTCTAAAAAAGAATTCCTTACATGCAAACTTCAGCACTGTTGCATGGTTTGGGGTTTTATGAAAAAAATGCACTGAATTTTTCATTAAGACAATTCCTTACTGTATAGTATTATGAAGAACAGAAAAGTGACTATCAAATTCACTCTAACATTCATGTATCAAACACATTTTTATTTACTGTTCAGAGTCAAGGGATACAAGAAAAAGATGTGTTTCCTGCCCTCACAAAGCTCCTAACCTCAGTGGTAACCTTATAGGCTAAGACTATCAACACAATATGTAGGTGTTTGTGTGGTGTTTGGACACCAAAACAAAGGAGAAAACAGCTATGTTACAAAGGAAGCTAGAAGAATTAGGGAAGGAGTGCAAAAAAGAGGTAATGCCAAGCTTTACTGGACAGGAAGGATGAGAGGAAAGGAATTCTAGTGGCAAGAAAGCATGAGCTAATACACAGAGGCATGGAGTCAATGGCATTTCCAGGAAATGAGGGATAACTGAGTGTGGCTGGAGCACATGGGGCCAGAAAAGGAGGGTTCTAATCAGACTACCTAGAGCACTAATCATCACATTAAGGAATCTGGGCTCAATTTTATGTGGAAAAAACAAAGTCATGGTAAATATTCCCCTAAAGAAGAGATACAAAAATCCTATCAGTTTATAAAATGGTGCTTCATGATCCACAAAGAGTGTGAAGGTCGGCACTTAACAGAAGTGGCCTGGGGTTCCTTACAGACCCAGCAGTATCCCGTATAGCAGGCATACTGAAGAAACATCCCAGAGTCATCTCGCATTTGTAAACATGTGACCAGGAATAGTTCTGGGAAAGCTGTACACAAGTACAGACAGACTCAATAATTAGTTTTATTACCATTAAAGCAATAAACTATTTTTTACTATTATAAGTAACAGATTGTGATATCAAAGTCTATAGATTTGTTAAAACCTTTTCAATGTGATGACTAATTAATATATTGTCATCATATTTTATTAAATCACCTTAAATTAATTTACCATTAAATATAATAAGTAAATGTACTGGTCATCATAATTTGAGAAAATATAAATTATTTCAATGTAAAGTAAGTGAATATGCAGAAGTATTTCTCAATTATGTAATAAGTAATAAAGAAAATCAATTCATACCTCAAAAATTCATGCTCTAAGTATTACTATTTTTTATATATTATAGCAAAGTAACCAAATCCAGAATTAAAGTCTTGACTGACCCCTTGTGGTCACATCATCTTAAATTAAAAATGAGTAATATTTACCACCATCTTCAAAATCATCTTCACTCATCCACCATGGCACTGTATCTTTCATTTTCACTTCTCTTTTGGGTTGTCTTGGTGTTTTGTTTGACTTTTCAAAAGATTCGTCTGAAAGCTGAATCAGATACAAGTTACTGAATTTAAATTCAAGAATCCCAGATTCATGACTAAAAATATTCAGCTGCCACACACATGAGCAGTACTCTCAGCAATAATGGATAAATTCGTATTTCTAAACATGTGGCCAAAACAGGTTAAAAATCAAGCATTTATCTCTGAACATTAATTTAATATCCAGAATTAAACATGTAAACTAGCCAGGGAGAAAAAATCAGCTACAACAACAATGAAATAAAGACAAGGCGACCAAGCAACTTAATCAGGAAAGGAGAAAAAAGGATGCAGTCCCCTTCTAGACATTCTCTCATACCTAAGAAAAAATAATGACTGAGCAAAATTACCTAGCATCGGTCTAGAAGAACACAGAATTCTAAGATTGGTTAGAATTGAATTTTAGGCATTTACCAGAGAAATGAGCATTCATCGCAATGATTAATAAGCTTTAATAAGCGTTTATTTGTTCTTTTCTGCTCCAAATTTTACTAATTCTAAATCTCTGCTCTAACACCAAGCTACCCTCCCTTGCTCGCAGCCAATACTCTGGCCTTTGTCTTCACAGAGAAAATAAAGACCTTCAGTCAAAAACTACCATCCTTCCCCTCACCCCGCCACTGAACTCCCCTACCAAGACACTGTCTTTCTGTCACAGAAGAGCAATTCTTTCCTCCTCTCCCAACAGAACCTGCCGAGGGGTCACTCCCAGCTCTACTGGTTTTCTCACCCTTGGGTATCCCGTGTCATCTCGGAAGCTCCCCCGCCTCCTCTTTCCCCTCCTGCCTCCCCTCAGATCATAAACCTGCCCACCACTGCATCCCCAGACCTAGCAGAGCACCAGGCACAACCGTGGAATGCAAGCACGAGCACTCGGGTCTACACGACCTTTTAAAAAAAAGAAAAAGCAAAGCAAAAACAAAACAGAACAACCAGGAAGAGTTCCTCATCCCCACCTCCCCTTTACTCTACTGATCACTTCTTTATATGCCAACTTTGTGAGTTCACCACTCAACCCCTTAAAATCTGGTTCCCACTCAAAACAGCCCTCCAGAGACCAAAGACCGCCTACAACCCACAGATGAAGGATCCCTGCCAGTCATCCTGATCACATCACAGAATTTGACACTGGTGACCAACTCCTGCTGCTTGAAAGTCTTTACCTTGGCTTCACAGCATCACGTCCTCCAGGTCAGACTTGACCTCTGTGACCTTTCCCACTCATCCCTTTTAGGAGATCCTGGCTCTTTAACACTAGACTTCCCTAGTGTTCGACTAGGATCGACTCTTGGTCCTTTCTATTCTCATTCTACACATTTTGTCTGGTGCAGAAACCAACATTTATTTCATGCCTGCTCTTTTAGGATATATACCTAGGTTATGTCACCCCTTAAGTAATCTTAAGCAATCCTGAAGCCCAAGTTTCTACTGTGAGTGTTACAGAGCTGGGATTCAAACTGAAGCCTCTCTGACTAAAACCTGCCTGTCTTCCACTACCCTGTGTTCTGGGGTGACCTTATAAACTTCCACACTTCCCCCTGCCAACCAAACAATTCTACCTCAATGACTTGTAAGAATATCAGTTTTTAAATATTAAACAAAGAACTGAATGTCTTCCCTGACAACCAGGCAGGAAGTAGGAAGGAAAAATATTCTTTATACCATCTGAATTTTAGTTGCATCACTTTCCAATCAGTCTCTAAACTCACTATCACTTTGAAATGTGCCACTTCTCTCTCCTCCCTACATTTCACTGTTTACCAAATGCAGACAATCTGCCTGAGACTCAGTCTATTCCTTCTAAACCCCATGGCCTCATAAAAGTGTGGAAGAAGGAGTGTAGGCTTTAGGGGCCAGGCAGATTTTCAGACTTTAAAATATGCTAGCTCTGTTGTTTAGGGATAAGTTACCCCTTTTTTTAGTTTATACATCAGTTATAGTCATAGTACCACTGACCTTGCAAGGCTGTGGCAAAGATCAGAAAAAGAAAAGGAGAACACCCACCACCTACCACATAGTTGGTATTCTCACCTTCAACAATCTTCTGCTTTCCAGATTTCTATCATTAAAAACAATCAAAACAAAAAGCTCGTCGCCAGACAACAACAGTGCTGGCAAAGATAAGGAGAAACCGGAACGCTTCTCTACTGATACACCACTGTCAGGACATAAAATGGCACAGCTACTTTAGAGAACATCTGGCAGTTCCTCAAAAGATTAAACATAGAGTTACCATATGACCCACTGTTTCTACTACTAAATATATAAACAAGAGGAACAAAAACATAGTCCACACAAAAACATGTACACGATGGTTCATAGCATTATTCATAATTGCCAAAAAGTGGAAATAACTCAAATGTCCATCAACTGGTATGTGGCTAAATAGAATGTGATAAATCCATATGGAATATGGTTTTGCTATAAAACGGAAGTACTGGTAGATGCTACAACATGGATGAACCCTGAAAACGTTACGGGGAAGAAGCTGATCACAAAAGACTCCATACTGTATAAATCCACTTCTATGAAATATCCATAAAAAACATATATTCAGAGACAGATTAGTGGTGCCGAAGGCTAGAGAAAAGGGTAACTGTTAATGAGCACAAGGTTTCTTTTTGGAATGATGAGATGTTGTGAAAGTGTTTGGGTTGATGACTGTATAACTCTGTGAATATACTAGAGAACCAGTGAATGGTACACTTCCAATGGGTGAATTATATGGCATATGATATCTCAATAAATCTGTAGAAAAAAAAGGCTGGTCTCACCAATCTCCTTATAAGCCAAGATATGTAAACCTATCTTGAACAAAGAGTTTGAACAATAGTTTATCAAAATGACTAAAGAAGTTAGCGTTGACTCTAAAATCATGGTTTTCACTGTAAAAAATGAGACATGGCCTTATACAAATCTCTAACATGAGGTAAGAGCTTCCATGAGTTGAGGCTGTATATGAAAGGAAGGGAGGGAGGTAGAGGGAGAGAATGTTGAAGGGGTTGTAAATGAGGGTTGGGAAAAAATCGGTCTGTAACTGCTTTCTTTTACAATGAAAATATTTCTTGTAGACCTAATTTTCAAAATGTGCCCATTTTTTACATTAAAAAACTCAATTTTCAAATAGGAAGTGGTACTCATACCCTGAATATCTGCTACATCCTGGCAATTGGTGAATGTTCTTTTAAATCCTGACAACAATCCTACAAAGTAAGTACTATTTTTCCCATTAGATAATGAAACTGAGGTTCTTTCTACTATCAACGCCCTTTATGAACAAGAATGTTAGCGTAACAGTCTAAAATGTCTCTCCTGAATGTCCTGCAAGGCCTCTCCATGTATATAAGTCCCTAGGATGTAGTACAATCCTCTTATTTATTCATTCAGCAAATATTTATTAAGCATCTATTCAGTATGGCAGGTATAGCAATGAACATATAGCCATCACATCACAGACCATACATTCTTAGGAGAGGCAGAAACCAGACCTACACAAGTAAAATAATGAATCATGCTAAATGCCACACAGAGCATTAAATATGTGGTCCACTAAGAAGTGCCTTGGTGGTCACTTTTTTACTGGATAAGCTCTCTTAAGATGAAATCTTCAAGTAGTGGTATGTAAAATGAGATCTTTGACAGCCAGCGAAAAAATTGGGGAACAGCATTATTGGCAAAGGGAACTGCTAGTGCAAAGGTCCTAATGTGAAATGGGCTTGGCATCCCTGGGGGAGAAAAAAGGCCACTGCAGTGTAAGTGGATAAGGGAGGAGAGTAGTATAAGGTGAGTAAGGTAGACATGAGCAAAATCACCCTGGGCTTTATAACCACGGGCAAGAGTTTGGGTTCTGTTCTACGTAATGGGAAGCCAACAGTGTTTTACATAGAGGAGGAACAGTCTGATTTGCAGAACAATCATGCTGGCTGCAGTGTGGTAAAGCAATGCTTGGGAACAGCTGCAGTAGCCCAGGTGAGAAGACTGTCCTGGACTAGGATGGTAACAGTGAAAAGGGAGAGGCCTAGGGGGTTGATAGATATATCCTGGAGGCAGAGTTACAGGGTTTGGTGCTAAACCTGTGACACTGGACAAAGGAAATCTCATTTACAATGGACCTGGGCAGCCCAAAGTGGGAGCTCTCACACCCTGCCAACCCCTCAACTGCAAAGCCTAGGATGACGCTTACCTTACACTTTCCAACAGGAAAAGCCTACTTTACTCCTCCAGCAGGAGGCAGGAAGGTTTTCTCCAGGCCCAGCAACAGCCCATCCAGTGAGAAACGTCTACAACTCAGCCAACGGGAAACCACCACCCTGAGCTCTGGCTTTCCTCCCAACGACTTTCATTCACAGCGGCCCCTCCCGGCTTCCACTGTTCTCTATAAAGTAACATTCCTCTCCTTTGATCTCTGGGCTTGCCTATCGTTTTGCCACAGCTTGCATGTCCCGAATTGCATACCTAAATTGCTATTCCTAAATAAACCCATTTTTCTGGTAAAATAACTGGCTGCTTTATTTTCGAGGTTGTCGTCACTTGGTGATCAGAAGTAGGACCCAGATGTCCTCCAACAACACTGAGGCTAGTGAGCGCCCAGGTGCTGATTCCCTCTGAGCTGAGTGCTTTCCGGCTGACCCTGGGGTTGGA
This sequence comes from Manis javanica, assembly GCF_040802235.1. Lineage (NCBI taxonomy): Eukaryota > Metazoa > Chordata > Mammalia > Pholidota > Manidae > Manis > Manis javanica. The sequence goes on from NC_133168.1 coordinate 21,117,732, forward strand.
GGGTCAGTCCCTCTCGGATCCATGCTCCACCCCCTTTGCATTTTGAGCTCTCCAGCTTTATTCTGACTCTGTTTAAAGGCTTAGTCACTCTTGCTTTTGTGAAGGCTTTGTCCTTTCTGGTGAGTATGTGTTTGTTTTTCTGAACGTCTGGCTTTGAGGAATGGGATCCCAATCCTCTGAAGTCCCTCAGGAGAGCCTCCCTTCTGGGACCCCAGCCAACTTTAGGTTTAAAGCTATGGTCCCTCCTCATCTGTATTTTTAACCAAATGGATCAACTTAGCTAAAGATAATTTAGACTTCAATTGCTGTTACGAGGAATATTTGATCCCTCCAAAGTTAACCTTTCTCAAAAGCAAATTAGAAGACCACAGCTCTAAAATTAAGCAAAGTGAAAAGAATGCCTATTTTAATTGGTACCAAATGTATCAGGACACTAAAATTACCTCTTTGCAATGTCCAATTTCTAAATTATCCAAGGCAAATAAACTACTGAAGTAAGTCAAAATGGCTTCCGAGGCCTCTTTCCCTTTCCCCTCTTCTTTGTCTTTCAAGCCATCTTGTGTCAAGTCCTGCCTCCAGAGCCATTCTCCTTCTTCCCTTAAATTCTCTGCTTCCTTATTCTAATCGTCTCTCTGAGCTTTCTTTTTTCTTCAGACCTTGAACCTCCCCCTGCTCCCGCCTCCTCTGAACCGATCAGAACCTGCCCCTTTGAAGTTAAGTCCTCTGAGGATCTGACTGCCAAACCCTTAGTTTCTTGTGTTCTCTGGAAGAAAGCTGAATTACAAGCTAAAGTCAAAGACTTTTGCAAAGTGACTGAAGTTCTGCATAGATTAGCTGAGGAATTTAAAAATCGTTATTTAAACCTATCAACCCAGTAGTTCATATGCTTGTTGGTGAGGGCCAGGCCCAACACTGGCTGAAACTGGCCTGATGAAAAAATCCTAAAAGGGATTTAAAAAACCAGACCTCACTTTTGGCAGGAGGCTGAACCCTGGCCCTAGGCCTCCACAGAACTACAAGAGCTTTCCCTACGCCTGCTGACCGGATCATAATTCACACTTGCGCATAAAAGCCTGACGGACCTGTTCATGATTATCGCAATCAACTTCAGTTTTTAAGGAAAACTCTGGTCCTCTTTTGGATGTCAAATCCACTCAGGTAGCCCTTAATTCTGTGTTCATTAATGGATTGAGCCAAGATCATTGCCTTCTAGTTAAGAGGACCAGGATGGAATGGGAAACTATGTCCACCCCAGATCTAGTTAACTTAGCAAACCAGGTTGCCCACACTCTAGATGATTCGACTAAAAGGAAAACCACTAAAATTCTTCATTTTTAACTCCAACAAAATGCAGGTCCCTAAACAAAAACAAAACCCACCTGAGCTCTGACACTACTGCAAAAAACCAGGGCATTGGAAAAAAGACTGTTACAAACACGCCCTCCAGATGCCTTCCGCCCTCTACCCAGTCTTTCCAATGTCCTCTGACTCCCCAGTGACGGGGCTCCAAGAGATACAGGGCTCATCCCGTCCTCCCTCAGACTGGCTCACAGAAACGCCTCCTTAGACTGGGAATGAGTCTACCTGCCCTCTCCGATATTGAGCTACATTCTCAGGGCTCTGCCCACTGGAACAGAGCAGCCTCTGCCCCAGAGAACCAAAACGGTCTACACAGCGGGGGTCTCTAAGAAACCGCAACAGTTCCCGTCTCCACACCATCCCTTTGCGTTAGGTCCTCTCAAATAAACCCACCATTTTCTCCTCAGGTCCTCTGACCTGATTCACTTACTGGGCTAAGATTTCTTGGAAAAATATCATGCTGGATTTTTTTTTCTTTAAAAAGGGGGAAATAATGATAGAATTTGATGGCAGCAACTAATATAAACCTGGGTGAATCAAGCTGCACTTCAACATCTTTTACTTGTTCCATCTCTGATGGCACTGGAGCTGGTTCTAAGGACACTAACCATTTGTCACTGTTGGGTCAGCTACCACCTTCCCTGTGGGCAAAATTCTCAACTGATATTGGCAGAATCCACAGTGTACCTCCTAGTAAGATTCAAATAGATCCCTCACCACCTCTTCCCAGAGTTAATCAATAAAAACCCTATAAATAAAGAAATCATCCAAGGCATCACGCCTGTAATAGATTATAAGGCTCAGGACCTCATTATCCCCTGCATTAGTCCTTGTAACACCCCTATTTTACCTGTAAGAAAACCCAGTGGCCAAGGATGTTGGTTTGCGCAGGACCTCCAAGCAATAAATAACATCAGCATCCCTCAGCACCCTGTTGTTCTTAACCCTATACACTACTAGCAACTATTCCTACTGGGATTTTTCACTGTAACTAAAATTCCATGAAATTTTTTGTTATAATTGATCTGTGCAGGGCATTCTTTAGTATTCCAGTTGATAAGGCTAGCCAGTATCATTTTGCCTTACTTGGAAAGGAAAACAATATGTATACCCAGACAGTATTGCTCCAGGGTTTTTCTGAGTTCCTCTTATTTCTTGCAAACCTTAAGAGCTGACTTAGATGACACAACCTCTCCTGGAGGCCCTACAATGTGTGCATGACTTGCCCCTCTGCTCCCTTTCCCAGGCATCTCCACAGGGGGACAGCGGTCACCCAGGAACACTTTCAGCCTAAGAAGAACATAAAGTCTCCAAAGAAAAACTGCTGTTTGTTCAAACTTAAGGTTCAATATTTAGGGTACCAATCTCGGAGCAAGGACTACATTTAGATCCAGCTTCACAGTATCCTGAACTTCCTAATACCTAAAACTAAGAGCCAATCATGAAGTTCTTCTCAGGCTAGCTGGTTACTGTCACAGTTGAATTCCAGGCTTCTCTTACAGCCCAATCCCTATACGTTTTACTAAGAAACAACAAACCTGACTCTATAATTTGGGAAATCAAGATAACATAGCCTTTGGGGCCTTAAAGAAAAGCTTAATAAAGTCCCTGCTTTCAGACATCCCAATTGTCAGCTCCCCTTTTTCCTTTTTGTATGTGAGAAGAAAGGGAATTGCCCTTCAAGTACTCGCCCAAAAATATGGAAAGCATCATTAACCCATAGGGTATTCAAGCCACCAAGTAGGCCCTGGGGCCCACGGACAGCCCACCTTGTCTCAGAGCCATTCCCGCCATTGCCCTTTGGGTAAGGCCACCAAGGAAATGACCGTGGGGTGCCTCCAACCATCCCTGTGCCCCATGAGGCGGCCCTCGTGAGTCCGCACCGCATCCAGTGCTTTTCGGCAGTCATCTTACCTCCTGTGAAAGCCTTTGCCAACTGCTCTGCTTGAACTCTTTCCCGCTGTTAACAACCTTAGTCTTGCTATTCTTCTCCCCTCTTTCACCGACAAAACCCATCGTAGCTGCTTGATGCTGAAAAGATCACCTTTTGACTCCATGATATGTACAGAAAAGTTCTCTAACCATTGCAGATTTTTCATGGTTTACTGATAGGTCTTATTTAAAAGATGAAAATGGTAAGTATCACGCAGGGTGCACTTTTTTAACTCCTTTCCAAGTCACTGAAGCAGCACCTTTACCTTCAGCCCCACAGGCCTAATTGTACGCTCCTTAGCTGGGCGTGTACCTTGGCCAAGGGTAAAACCACAAACATCTATATACTTATAATCAATATGCTTTTGGGGAAGTCCATGATCTTGAGATGTTAATGCAACAGCAAGTTTCCCTTACTTCTAATGGGATAAAATTGAAATGGCTCTACCGTCCAAGCTGGTTAGAAGCCATACTTGTGCCAGCTGCTCTGGCTATTACTGAGGTTCCCAGGCATTCCAGCTCTGACTCCCTGGAGGACAAAGGAAACTACTAAAGATGCTGCTCTTAAAGGAATCAATAACCAAACGTCTGCCATGGTCCAAAGGAATGATTCAGCAAATGATCATCTAGGAAAACTGACAAGAGATGCCCAAAATGGACCCAGAAAGGTAGAAGCAATAACAGCAATCTAGTAATTGTTGGTTTGCTAAAAAGAGAGAACTCCAGCTTGGGCCAAGTAACAGTCTAGTCCTGCCAGAGACTAAAATCTCTATTACCTGTCACTGTACATGCATTAAGTCACTGGTCTACTGACAAAATGACAGTCTTCCTGAACCAATACTGGTGGGGAACCATTAATAAGGCTGCAAAAAATACCTATTTTGCTTATCCACCAATCCAATATATAATTCTGAGAAACCCATCCATGAGACCCCTGCCCTAGCCTAGATTTGGCAAATGGGTTTTATTCTGTCCCCCCTCGTGGATATAAATGTTTTAGTCATGGCTCATATGTTTGTTCATTTTGACTGAAGCTTTCCCTTGTAGACAGGCTATGTTGCCTTCTGTGGCTAAAATCTTATTAGAAAATATTATTTTTACCTGGGGAACCCCTCTCAAATGTCCTAGTAACTGGGGAGCCCACCTCATTAGTCAAGTCCTTTGACTTTGACAGGTCTGTGCAGATCCTATAGCACTTGGACTACTTACTACCCTCAACCCTCAGGGCTACATGTACTAATGGCATTATTAAGACCCAATTGGCAAAATTTATAAAGAGCCTTCAAATACCCTGGCCAAAAGCATCCGCACTGATCCTTCTAAATTCCAGATCTACCCCTCTGGGACTCAAACTCTCTCTTTTTGAGACTGTTGCAAGGTGCCTGGGGCCCCTGGCTCCTGCCTCCTTTGATTCAGAGCTGAAGAAAGGAGATCTGCTCCAGCACTGCAAAGGCCTTATTGCTGCTGTTGAGAATGACCTGTGTAGTAGAACCATCCTCTCACAGCATGCTCCCGGGAGACAATGGCCGTGAACATCACACCTTGCAACCAGAGATTTTTGTCTGTTGGAAAAGATACCTCTACAAGTACTCTCTTCAATCTTGTTGGAAGGGCCCTACCAGGTACTATTAAACAATCCTTGGGCTGCCAAGCTGCAGGGAACAGACTTCTGGATTCACGTGTTATCAAAAGAGAGTACCAAACCCCGACTCGACCTGCACACCGACTGGTGACCTGAAAGTAAATATTTCTAGGAATTGAAACAGATGACATCTCATGGAGACAAAGTTTTCCCAAGATGTCCAGACTAGTCCTGTGTACCCCTTTCTCACTGTTGCTTCTTATATTTTCTCCCTTTCTTCCTCGGACAGATAACACTCATCCACATTTCCCACTATTGCTTAAAAAAGGGTGAAACTTCTCTGATTGTTTCATTTGTCACCAGAAATCTCAATCTGTTCACAATAACAGTGATCCCTTAGTTTACACTCTAAGTAATGTAACCAGAATCCCGAAAGTCACTGCATGCCTAAACTGTTCCGTAGTTCGCCTTTATCAGGATAGAACACTAAATCCACAACCTTTGGTCCTGCTCAATTTAACCCAACTCCATATATATACATATATAATATATACATAAAAGACACTACAAAACAGCCAATGTAAGTTGACCCTTTGTAAGCTGGCTGTCATAGCCACATATAGGAAGGCTTTCTGTATGTGATAACATGGTATTTGAGCTTTGACTAAAAGATGCTAATACCTCTCTACCAACAATAGGTCCATAAATGCTACTACTTAGGAGGGAGCCCTATGTGCATCTGCTGGCTACCCTTTTCTGTGTGAACATTTTGGTAATGGCCTCTAGGCTTGGGTAGCCCATCACCTTGATGGCTGGAGAATAAAAGGACAGTGTGCTCTTGCTGCACTCACTCTTCTACGTTTTTCTTCATAACAAAACAGTAGCTTCCCTCTGGTGAACCTTCATGGGCACCTTAGACAACTTTCAAGAGGTGTCCGAGACTCCAGGTTTGCCTCCCCGGGGAGAGCCTTTCTCCCTCAGTGGGAATAAGTACCAGTGACGACACGATCAGCTGTCCCTCCCTAACATCAGGGGAGTCGGCCGCGTCCCTAGTCAAAGCAGAAGCAGCCCAACAAGGACCACTTGACTAATTGTCAGAAGCAGTTTTGGATGATCACATCGCCCTCTTTTACTTACTTTTTGAACAAGCTGTCAATGTGATAGTAACACCACCTATTGCACGTGGATAAACTCTGGGGAAGTAGAAACCCAATTCCGTAAAATTAGGGAATAAGCACAGTTACCACAACAAATTTCACCTGATTCACCATGGTCCTTTGATTTGTTCAGTTGGTGACGTTTAGGCCTAGGGTCCTGGTTCAGAACCATCATACAATTTAGAATAGCCATGTTATTTTTAATTATGTTTGTATAATTACTTTTAACTTTTATAACTGTTGACTATCAAACCTTTGGAGAAACAGTGTACCAAATTGTGATGTTAGCTCAGTGCTTCAAGATGATCTCCAATGTGTACAACCTTGAGAAGATATAGATTCGGATGGCAAATGCTTGAGAGTTCTCCATCCTAACCTCGAATGTGGCCTTAAATGGTTTCCAACTGCTATGCACTTTGGCTCTGACATGGGATACAACACAAGAAAGGTCATTCCTGGAACTGAGGGACACAGATGATCCAATTCCTGGTCAGTGATGCTTTCAAGGAAAGATCTTGATCAAAAGGGGGAAATGTGAGACTGAAAAGAGGGCACTTCACTTGAAATACAGCTGGGAGGGCTCTCTCACCCCACCAACTCATCACCCATCGCAGAACCCGACAGGGGTACCTTAGTTTCCAACAGGAAGAGCCTATTTTCCTACCCCAGGAGGAGGAAGATTTTTTCCTCACTCGCAACAGCTCAGTCAACAGAAAATCGTCACCACCCTGAATTCTCTTTCTTCCAATGTACTTTTATTCAGAAGAGCCCCTTCCAACTTCCTCCTTTTTCCTCTATAATGTTCCTCTCCTTTGTTTTCTGGATTTGCCTATGGTTTTGCCATAGCTTGCTTGTCCCAAATTGCCATTCCCAAATAAACCCACTTTGCTGGTAAAATAACTAGCTGTCTTATTTTCAAGGTAGGCAGACTGTATCTTAGGGGTGAGAGAGAACTGAAAGATGAACTTATGAGACAAATTTACAATAAAACTTTTAAAAACATAAACTTACCTCTTTCATGAACTGTTCAAATTCTTCATCCAGCTCTTCTTTGGAATAGTAAGCCAAAATCAACAGTTTTCACTTCTCAAACTAAACATTCCACTGAAAACATTGAAAACGCTATAAAAGAAGAAACAATAATAAACACCTTTTTGATGAAATCCACATTACATCATGAAAACAACCAGACTTAAACCTCAAACACCTCTTATTTCTCTTACGACTTAGCATAAATGCACAATACGGACCAGTCAGCTGGACAAGAGATTCCTAATTCACTAATAAAACTGATCTGGAAAAGCAGCTTTCACAGTTTGTCATGCACTTAAGATCCAGAATTACATTTTCATTGTTAACATTGAATTGTTAAAAGATGGCTTCCACAACATTAACTAAATCTGTACATATTAGAGGGCTGTGTGTGTGTGTGTGTGCGTGTGTGTTAACATCTCTTAATCAAATCAAGTCCACTTGAAGAATCTTTTAAAAATTGTAAATTAGCAATCCAAAACACTTTCTTTTTTGCAAAGCACAGGACAGAGTTTTTGCACCTTATGGTTCAGCTATTTATCAATCCATGTTAACAGTTTTGCGAACTAGATAGCTTACAGATATGGATGTTTCCAGATACAGATAAATGTAATTTTTTAAGACTCAGAATCTACCAAAAAATGAAATTAATGGAGTATTCAAACCAGAACGAATTTTGTTTCTTTTGAAGAGAACAAACTATACAGCAAAAACTATGCAATAGTGACTTGGAACGCAAAGCTCTCTTTGAATCCAACTTCAGATCTCCTACAGATTCTGGATTGTAAGTCCTTGAGGCAGCTCAAACTGCAGCTTATTTCCAGAGGCAAGGGAGGGAGAAGTATGTGTGCAGACCTGGATAATACTTTGCTCAACCTGCAGAACAATTCCTCCCACACACTGCGCATTTCCGATTCGGCTGAGAGTGTGTGTGGTTAAGGTCAGGGTCTCAGATCTTGGTGAGAGGCGGATCCCCCCGGAAGGGCTCAGCTCCACGGGGGCCCCAGCAGGAAGCGCGGGCTCCGGACTTGGCAGGAAGACAAAGACGCACCTGCAGGGGAGACTGGGCGGAGGGGAGAGAGTGGCCCTGGAAAGCGAGCCTGAGGACAATCTCGGCCATGGTGAACCGGGTGCAAGGCGAGCGTCCGGGACTCACCTACATACCTCTCAAAATTCCGCGCTTCCCCGGTAAGCTGTGGGGTCCGGTCAGTTGCCACGGTAACAGACTTCCGCGGCCCAGCACCGCAGTCACGTGACACCGGCCGGTCACGTGGCTCGTGCCCGGGCTGGAAAGTTGTATCTTTTAGTGGGTAGGAAGGAAGGTGGCAAAAGCCATGGCCCGGAATAATCTGGTGGATCAGAGCCGCCGCTGCTTCATCAACGAAGACTCCCGCGGCTTTCTCTGCACTCCTGAGAAGACCGGCTAGGGCCGGAGCTCGGGCATGATGGGTGATGTAGGCGCAGCCCAACGCCTCCTGGGAAATGTAATTTAGCCCCCCCCCCCTCCCGCCCCGCGGTCCTTTAATTTCCTGATTTCTCATCACTTCGCATCTTCTCTCTTCCCTACACTTGTCGTTTTCGCTCTTTGCTATCCATGCAGAAGTTTTGAAAAATTTTAACTTACTTGATTTCCTCCATGTTCAAAGCCCTGTGGGGGCGTTTCAAGAAAAATGCGAACCTATGAGAAAGAGCTGTTGTCAGGATAGGGACTCTTCCACCATCTAGTGGGCAAGAACTGAAACTACACCTACACACCGCAACCCGCTACTCATTTAAGAATATCTGCAAGGTGTGCCGATACCCCTCCATATAGCGGCATCTTACAATTACTTATTGGATTTTGTTTTATTTTAGCTTTTTCTTCTTTCTAAAAAGGAAAAAAAACCCCACAAGCTGGAGTTTCAGAGGACAGCATTTAGGATTTCACTAAGTAAAATAGTTGAAAGGGTTGCTACTAGCAGCTCAGGGTTAAGGAACCCCATCTCCGGCCCTAACTTCTCATTCAGCAAGTCTATTACGATACAAATGTATATATTCCAAGAACTGTTGCGAAAATAAAGATTTGGATAATAATATTTTTTAAACGCTACTATTTATTGAGCACTGAAGTTGATAGCCTCGCATGCATTATTTCACTTAATCCTTACGATGTACACGTCAATTCAATTTAGGATATTTTTTGTTTGTTTGTTTCTAAGTGTGATACATGAACCCGTTGGCAAGACAGGGCTGATGATTCCCTTTTGGCCCCAGGATGGATGCTGTCTTGCCAATGGGTTTCAGCCTCAGGGAAGTTCACTATGGATTCAATGAGACCAAAAAATGACAATAGAACGTTCTTGGGGTGAAAGGGTTTATACTCAACTTTATTCCTACGGTGGCAGGTCAGTCACTAGAATCCCGTCACTCACAGCGAGTCTGCATGCAGCAAGCCGGTCTCTGCCTCTGGGCCTCTCTACCGCCGCAGCTGTCTCAGTCTCTGCCCTGGTGTTTTGTGCCAGGTGATAATGGTGAATGGGAAGTTATAGCAGTTATGTCCTGATGGCGGCAAAGCAAGCCAAACCCAGACTAAGAAGGTCTGAGTCACACTATCAGGTAAACAACCTGAGATCAGCTGAGGTGCTGGCCAACACACAGAAAAACGTGTCATCAGTAAAGGAGGAGAGAAATGATGTCTATCAGCATGGCTTTGGGACCACCCGCAGCAACAGGGACTGGCTAGTTCTCAGAAGCTCTTGCAGAAACTGCGGCTGGCCAGCACCTTGTAGGAGGCTCAATGGCAGAACAGTAAATGTAGGGTTGAGAGGATTTTGAGTGATGCACAAACTTTTCTGACATAGAAATGTGTGATTCCCACTGAATTGCCTTGTAAATGCAATCTACAAGTGGTTATGTGGTAGTCAAAGTCCAAAGCATCAACTTCACCAATGGGACATGGAAACTCATGGAAAAATCCTTCTTTTCATTTCATGGATTTCATTAGGGCAACTTGGTAGGACTATGGAGTCCAGCATTGGTTGGCCACAGCCATAGCCATTCTGACAATGCATCTGTATTTCAGCTTTTCTTCTTTCCTGTTTTTACCACCCCCCTTTCATTATTCCTGATCTCTGGGTCATATTCCCAGATAAATTACTTGTAGGGAAGCCTTTTTGGGAGAAACTGAAGCTGAGACAGTTACCTTATCAACAAAGTTGAAACAATAAATAAATCCAGATCTTAATATACAAATATACTTCATTTTCATATGTACAGAGATTTAGGAAAAGTCTCATGATTTTGGAATTTAAATACTTGTTTCAACTCATCCAAATTTTATTCAATTTACATTTTGAGTGCTACTGGTCACATTAGTAAGTTGCTTTATCATTAGGATGTTCATTCTGCTATATAAAGTGGACACATATTTAGAGATTTAAAGACTGTGAATAAGAGGGTATTTTTATTCTTTAAGGTGGTATTAAATTGTCCAACATTCTGTCTATGTTTATGAATAATTGATAACATTACATTCTCAATGAAACAATGTATGAAAAGAAGGGAAAGGATCTTCAATAACAAGGTAAATGGAATTTGTGGCATTATTTCCATTGATATTTGTAATGTCAGTTTACGCTTTCGCCATCAGAGGTCATGAAAGGACAATGTTGAACAGAAAATTTGCTTTCTTTGAAAATAAATGTAAGTTTGAAATTTGAGTTGTAACATTCCTAGAATGCTTTGTTAAAAAGAAAATCACAATCTACCTAATATTGTTTGTAAAGAAAGAAAATAATTTTTAAGAATGTAATGATCTGATGGGTGACAAGAACATCAGGCTATTATTTGACCTAGGTGCTCTCAATTTTTAGTCTAAGAATAAAATTTTAAATGCAAGGGATTGATGACTATTTGTCTTAGAACTATATTGTATTTAATTTTCACTGGACTTGGGTATGTAATTGACAAAGGTATTCCACTTATTTAAAAAAGGCAATAAAGTTAAAACAGAAGTCTCTAGGAATGCATCTCTTAGTGAACATAGTATATATTTCATAAAACATAGAAAGATATGTCTCAAACTTTGCATCTGATAAACTAAATGCAAAATATATTAAATATCTTATTGGTAATAAATTTAATTTTACATGTCTATTGTTGATATGTATTTTGTTTATCATAGGTAGCATGTGTTGGTTCAAAACTTTTCTTGCTCTAGGTAAATTAATTATTTTTTTACACTTTTATTTATTTATTTATTTTTATTTTGGTATCATTAATCTACAACTACAGAAAGAGCATTATGTTTACTAGGTTCCCCCCTTCACCAAGTCCCCCCCACATACCCCTTCACAGTCACTGTCCGTCTGCGTAGTAAGATGCTGTAAAATCACTACTTCTCTGTGTTGCACAGCCCTCCCCGTGCCCCCCACGCACTATACATGCTAATCGTAATGCCATCTTTCTTTTTCCCTGCCCTTATCCCTCCCTTCCCACCCATCGTCCCCAGTCCCTTTCCCTTTGGTAACTATTAGTCCATTCTTGGGTTCTGTGATTCTGCTGCTGTTTTGTTCCTTCAGTTTTCCTTTGTTCTTATACTCCACATATGAGTGAAATCATTTGGTACTTGTCCTTCTCCACCTGGCTTATTTCACTGAGAATAATACCCTCTAGCTCCATCCATGTTTTTGCAAATGATAGGATCTGTTTTTTTCTTATGGCTGCGTAATATTCCATTGTGTATATGTACCACATCTTCTTTATCCATTCATCTACTGATGGACATTTAGGTTGCTTCCATATCTTGGCAATTGTAAATAGTGTAGCTACAAACATAGGGGTGCAACTGTCTTTTTCAAACTGGAGTGCTGCATTCTTAGGGTAAATTCCTAGGTAAATTATTATAAATGCAAAAAATAAGTTAAAATAATTTCCATTGGGGTAATAAAAATACACAAGTCATCCATTGTCATTGCCCTTTTTTTGTAATAATAATAAAAACCTTTTATGTTGATTGTTAATTTTTTGCATTAGCATAATTTTATGTTTGTGAAATTTCTATGGCTCATGAAGTGAGTTATGAAAAACAAATGTTGATTCCATTTATTATGAGGTAGATATCTAGAGTAGTCATATTCAGAGACAGAAAGCAAAATGGGTCTGTGGATTATTGAATGGGTGTAGAGTTTCAGTTCTGCAAGACTTGAAAAGATGTCTGGGGAATGGTTGTAAGCAGTGTGAATGTACCTAACACTACTCAACTGTACACTTACAAACACAAATACTTAAGATGGCAAATTTTGTTATCTTACTATAATTTTTAAAAATGGGAATAAAACAATACTGTGGCACATGAATCGACATTGGGCAATCAAAATCCTTTCCACTGAAGTTAGAGTCCAATGTCACCAGCACCTGGAGCTGTCTGGGATGCCTCTCAGCAGCTGTCAGTCTAGCCAGCTGGAGGAGCCACTGGGGGCAAAAGCAATCCCTGCAGGAGGGGGCCTGGTTGAGAGACTTGTATTTGACTTATACAAGAAATTTAGATTAAAATGTGACACCATCCATCCTAAATTCCTCCTGATTAAGCAGGCACAATAGTATCTACAAAAGTGTTGTGAGGAATAAATAAGTTAAAACATGTAAAAATGGTGAATGGTGACTTGTATGTCATAACACTCAATAAACATTAGCTGTCATGTCATTTGTGAAGCACGTCATATGGTGCATATGGTAAACAATGATTTGATACTCATTATTATCACCATTATTATGCATTCCATTTTTCCCACCTAATGTATGAAAAGACATCTGTGTTTGTCTCTTGGAGCCCCAGGAGTATCACAGTTATCAGAAAGCCCTAAAAATAATAATTAAAAAACCCTCATCTCTGTGACTAATACAGAAATTCATTTTTATGGACTATCTGTTTAAACAGTGAAACCTTAGTCCTCACCAGCATCCACACAGTTGTCTTTCCCCTCATGTCTGCTGTCGTCTTTGAGTCAGTTCGGTCTTACTGAGTTTACTCTCTAAGACTCCAGCGGCCCTCAGGTCGTGGAGCCCACCACTCTGCTGACAGGCGCAGCACGTTCCTGCCTGAAATCACTCTCTTCCCATACAGTGACAATGGGTGTGTGGTGCTTGGGGAGGTCGGCTAGAATCTGGAGTTTCTGATATCTTCACCACAGATTTTATTATTTTAACTCATGGTCTTTCTTAATAATAATACTTTTTCTGAAGTCATTCTTTGTTTTCTTTTTCCAAAATCAGTTTAGAGTTTTTGTTTCTCACACTTGCTTGATTCATTAGTAAATTTAGGGTCCATCACCTTTAACATTAAAATAGATTCTGCTATTGTATAAATAGTGATGTGTTCTGTTAGAAATATTTTACTCTAATTTTGTTTGGTTTGGTTATGTCATCACACTTAAAAGGAAAACTATAAATTATAAATTAATATTCGATATGAAATGGGAGAAAATTTTGGTTTTTTTTTTTTTTTTTTTTTTTGAGAGGGCATCTCTCATATTTATTGATCAAATGGTTGTTAACAACAATAAAATTCAGTATAGGGGGGTCAATGCTCAATGTACAATCATTAATCCATCTCAACCCTAATTCTCGTCAGTCTCCAATCTTCTGAAGCATAACGAACAAGTTCTTACATGTTGAACGAATTCTTACAGAGTGAATAAATTCTTACATGGTGAACAGTACAAGGGCATTCATCACAGAAACTTTCGGTTTTGATCATGCAATATGACCTATAAACCATCAGGTCAAATATGAATATTCATTTGATTTTTGTACTTGATTTATATGTTGATCCCACATTTCTCCTATTATTATTATTATTTTTATTTTTAATAAAATGCTGAAGTGGTAGGTAGATGCAAGATAAAGGTAGAAAACATAGTTTAGTGCTGTAAGAAGGCAAATATAGATGATCAGGTGATCAGGTGTGTGCCTATGGACTAAGTATTAATCCAGGCTAGACAAGGGCAGCAAGACATCCACGGATGCAGAAGATTTCTCTCAAAGCAGGGGGGGTGAGGTTCTGAGCCTCACCTCTGTTGATCCCCAAATTCTCACCTGATGGCCCCCCTGCGACTGTGCCTGTCTTAGGTTGTTCCTCCCTTGAGGAATCTTACCCGTCTCTGGCTAACCAGTCATCTTCCGGGGCCATACAGGGAAATGTAAAGTTGGTAAGTGAGAGAGAAGCCATATTGTTTGCAAAGGTTAGCTTTTTACTTCTTTGCAGATTTATGCCCTGTGGCTTCTATGCCCAGCACTTGTCTCGAGGTATCTTTACCACCTGGAGGAATTATGATACTCGGTAAATTCGATATGAGGCACGAATTCTATTTAAGGTTTGTAATTAGGAAGGAAGAAGAAAAGCTATAGATGTAGCATATGAAGGAAACTTGGGAGGATTGATTATTTCTTTGACATATCTTCTTGTATAGTACCTTAAGTATGTATAGGTTTTAAACTACTAACTAATTTGCACACACATATTAACATAATAGGAATACGGTGACATAAACAAAGCAAATCTATAATTACCAGCCATCTCCAGTGAAGCCAAGAAAACCATTTAGGCACCCTAGGCATTTGTGAAAATTTATCTATGATATGATGGATATTGTCCAACTGTACTTGAACCATCAGACAAATTAAAGCAGCCCATTTCTGGGATCTGTTCACATCCCATATGTTCTTTTAACCATAGATAGTCTATAGTCATGAGATTTTGGGGTGCTACAACTTGCACCCCTCCCAACTCCTGGTTGAGTTCCAACAGTACAGATCCGGTCAAATTCGTTGTCTCACTGTATGCACATGCCAGCCTAGACATCTCCCTCCTCCTTCTTATGGCAAGTCCAGGAGACGGTGGGCTGGATGCAGCCACAACCGCAGCATCGTCCGGAACCCTGTGGAGGCTTTTTGATGATCATCCCCCGGCACGAGTCCTCCAGAGAGTGCTGATGCCGGAAGCTCCTCCTCATATCGTATCTTAGTTCATTTTCTGGGTATCCAAGCTAGGCCTTGATCTTCTGCGTAGAAACAAACAGACCCTTTGCCCACACTTTGACATGCCCTCTATACCACTGTGCAGAACTCATTGGAGGTCAGCACACAGTAACTGCTTTTTTTTTTTTTTTTTTAATTAAGAGAAAGGAATATTATCAGAAAAGAGTACCTCCATAGCTGATCATCTGACACCCTTTAAGTGATCAACATTAAGGATATTTAAAGCATGCGTTGATCTTTGATTTACCAATAGTTTTATCCTGTTAAGGAGTAATCCCCCTTTTCTTTCTTTCTTTCTTTTTTTTTTTTTAAATTTTTAATCTACACTTACCTGAAGAATATTATGTTTACTATGCTCTCCCCTATATCAGGTGCCCCCTAACAACCACATTACGGTTACTGTCCATCAGCTTAGCAAAATGTGGTAGAGTCACTACTTGTCCTCTCTGTGTTGTGCAGCCCACCCTCCCCTTTCTCCCTCCCCCCCATGCATGCTAATCTTAATACCCCCCTTCTTCTTCCCCCCCCTTATCCCTCCCTGCCCACCCATCCTCCCCAGTTCCTTTCCCTTTGGTACCTATTAGTCCATTTTTGGGTTCTGTAATTCTGCTGCTGTTTTGTTCCTTCAGTTTTTCCTTTGTTCCTATACTCCTCAGATGAGTGAAATCATTTGGTATTTCTCTTTCTCCGCTTGGCTTATTTCACTGAGCATAATACTCTCCAGCTCCATCCATGTTGCGGCAAATGGTTGGATTTTTCCACTTCTTATGGCTGAGTAGTATTCCATTGTGTATATGTACCACATCTTCTTTATCCATTCATCTACAGATGGACATTTAGGTTGCTTCCAATTCTTGGCTATTGTAAATAGTGCTGCGATAAACATAGGAGTGCATCTGTCTTTCTCAAACTTGATTGCTGCGTTCTTAGGGTAAATTCCTAGGAGTGGAATTCCTGGGTCAAATGGTAGGTCTGTTTTGAGCATTTTGATGCACCTCCATACTGCTTTCCACAATGGTTGAACTAATTTACATTCCCACCAGCAGTGTAGGAGGGTTCCCCTTTCTCCACAGCCTCGCCAACATTTGTTGTTGTTTGTCTTTTGGATGGCAGCTATCCTTACTGGTGTGAGGTGATACCTCATTGTAGTTTTAATTTGCATTTCTCTGATAATTAGCGATGTGGAGCATCTTTTCATGTGTCTCTTGGCCATCTGTATTTCTTTTTTGGAGAACTGTCTGTTCAGTTCCTCTGCCCATTTTTTAATTGGGTTATTTGTTTTTTGTTGAGGTGTGTGAGCTCTTTATATATTCTGGACGTCAAGCCTTTATCAGATCTGTCATTTTCAAATATATTCTCCCATACTGTAGGGTTCCTTTTTGTTCTATTGATGGTGTCTTTCGCTGTACAGAAGCTTTTCAGCTTAATGTAGTCCCACTTGCTCATTTTTGCTGTTGTTTTCCTTGCCCGGGGAGATATGTTCAAGAAGAGATCACTCATGTTTATATCTAAGAGGTTTTTGCCTATGTTTTTTTCCAAGAGTTTAATGGTTTCGTGACTTACATTCAGGTCTTTGATCCATTTTGAGTTTACCTTTGTATATGGGGTTAGACAATGGTCCAGTTTCATTCTCCTACATGTAGCTGTCCAGTTTTGCCAGCACCATCTGTTGAAGAGACTGTCATTTTGCCATTGTATGTCCATGGCTCCTTTATCAAATATTAATTGACCATATATGTTTGGGTTAATTTCTGGGGTCTCTAATCTGTTCCACTACTCTGTGGCTCTGTTCTTGTGCCAGTACCAAATTGTCTTGATTACTATGGCTTTGTAGTAGAGCTTGAAGTTGGGGAGTGAGATCCCCCCTACTTTATTCTTCTTTTTCAGGATTGCTTTGGCTATTCGGGGTCTTTGGTGTTTCCATATGAATTTTTGAATTATTTGTTCCAATTCATTGAAGAATGTTGCTGGTAATTTGAGAGGGATTGCATCAAATTTGTATATTGCTTTCGGCAGGATGGCCATTTTGACGATATTAATTCTTCCTAGCCATGAGCATGGGATGAGTTTCCATTTATTAGTGTCCCCTTTAATTTCTCTTAAGAGTGACTTGTAGTTTTCAGAGTATAAGTCTTTCACTTCCTTGGTTAGGTTTATTCCTAGGTATTTTATTCTTTTTGATGCAATGGTGAATGGAATTGTTTTCCTGATTTCTCTTTCTATTGATTCGTTGTTAGTGTATAGGAAAGCTACAGATTTCTGTGTGTTGATTTTGTATCCTGCAACTTTGCTGTATTCCGATATCAGTTCTAGTAGTTTTGGAGTGGAGTCTTTAGGGTTTTTTATGTACAGTATCATATCATCTGCAAATAGTGACAGTTTAACTTCTTCTTTACCAATCTGGATTCCTTGTATTTCTTTGTTTTGTCTGATTGCCGTGGCTAGGACCTCCAGTACTATGTTAAACAACAGTGGGGAGAGTGGGCATCCCTGTCTGGTTCCCGATCTCAGTGGAAATGCTTTCAGCTTCTCGCTGTTCAGTATAATGCTGGCTGTGGGTTTATCATATATGGCCTTTATTATGTTGAGGTACTTGCCCTCTATTCCCATTTTGCTGAGAGTTTTTATCATGAATGGATGTTGAATTTTGTCAAATGCTTTTTCAGCATCTATGGAGATGATCATGTGGTTTTTGTCTTTCTTTTTGTTGATGTGGTGGATGATGTTGATGGATTTTCGAATGTTGTACCATCCTTGCATCCCTGGGATGAACCCCACTTGGTCATGGTGTATGATCCTTTTGATATACTGTTGAATTCTGTTTGCTAATATTTTATTGAGTATTTTTGCATCTACATTCATCAGGGATATTGGTCTGTAATTTTCTTTTTTGGTGGGGTCTTTTCCTGGTTTTGGTATTAGGGTGATGTTGGCTTCATAGAATGAGTTTGGGAGTATTCCCTCTTCTTCTATTTTGTGGAACACTTTAAGGAGAATGGGTATTATGTCTTCTCTGTGTGTCTGATAAAATTCCGAGGTAAATCCGTCCGGCCCGGGGTTTTGTTCTTGGGTAGTTTTTTGATTACTGTTTCAATTTCTTTGCTTGTAATTGGTTTGTTTAACTTTTGTGTTTCTTCCTTGGTCAGTCTTGGGAGGTTGTATTTTTCTAGGAAGTTGTCCATTTCTTCTAGGTTTTCCAGCTTGTTGGCATATAGGTTTTCATAGTAGTCTTTAATAATTCTTTGTATTTCTGTGGAGTCTGTCGTGATTTTTCCATTCTCATTTCTGATTATGTTGATTTGTGTTGACTCTCTTTTTCTCTTAATAAGTTGGGCTAGAGGCTTATCTATTTTGTTTATTTTCTCAAAGAACCAGCTCTTGGTTTCGTTGATTTTTGCTATTGTTTTATTCTTCTCAATTTTGTTTATTTCTTCTCTGATCTTTATTATGTCCCTCCTTCTGCTGACTTTAGGCCTCATTTGTTCTTCTTTTTCCAGTTTTAATAATTGTGATGTTAGACTATTCATTTGGGATTGTTCTTCCTTCTTCAAGTGTGCCTGGATTGCTATATACTTTCCTCTTAAGACTGCTTTCGCTGCATCCCACAGAAGTTGGGGCTTAGTGTTGTTGTTGTCATTTGTTTCTATATATTCCTTGATCTCTATTTTGATTTGTTCATTGATCCATTGATTATTTAGTAGCATGTTGTTAAGCCTCCATGTGTTTGTGAGCCTTTTTGTTTTCTTTGTAGAATTTATTTCTACTTTCATACCTTTGTGGTCTGAAAAATTGGTTGGTAGAATTTCAATATTGTGGAATTTACTGAGGCTCTTTTTGTGAGCTAGTATGTGGTCTATTCTGGAGAATGTTCCATGTGCACTTGAGAAGAATGTATATCCTGTTGCTTTTGGATGTAGAGTTCTATAGATGTCTATTAGGTCCATCTGTTCTAGTGTGTTGTTCAGTGCCTGTGTGTCTTTACTTATTTTCTGCCCGGTGGATCTATCCTTTGGGGTGAGTGGTGTGTTGAAGTCTCCTACAATGAATGCATTGCAGTCTATTTCCCTCTTTAGTTCTGTTAGTATTTGCTTCACATATGCTGGTGCTCCTGTATTGGGTGCATATATATTTAGAATGGTTATATCCTCTTGTTGGACTAAGCCCTTTATCATTATGTAGTGGCCTTCTTTATCTCTTGTTACTTTCTTTGTTTTGAAGTCTATTTTGTCTGATATTAGTACTGCAACCCCTGCTTTCTTCTCACTGTTGTTTGCCTGAAATATGTTTTTCCATCCCTTGACTTTTAGTCTATGCTTATCTTTGGGTTTAAGGTGAGTTTCTTGTAAGCAGCATATAGATGGGTCTTGCTTTTTTATCCATTCTATTACTCTATGTCTTTTGATTGGTGCATTAAGTCCATTTACATTTAGGGTGACTATTGAAAGATATGTACTTATTGCCATTGCAGGCTTTAGATTCGTGGTTACCAAAGGTTCAAGGTTAGCTTCTTTAGTATCTTACTGCCTAACTTAGCTCGCTTATTGAGCTGTTATATACACTGTCTGGAGATTCTTTTCTTCTCTCCCTTCTTATTCCTCCTCCTCCATTCTTCATATGTTGTGTGTTTTGTTCTGTGCTCTTTTTAGGGGTGCTCCCATCTAGAGCAGTCCCTGTAGGATGCCCTGTAGAGGTGGTTTGTGGGAAGCAAATTCCCTCAGCTTTTGCTTGTCTGGGAATTGTTTGATCCCACCATCATATTTAAATGATAGTCGTGCTGGATACAGTATCCTTGGTTCAAGGCCCTTCTGTTTCATTGCATTAAGTATATCATGCCATTCTCTTCTGGCCTGTAGGGTTTCTGTTGAGAAGTCTGATGTTAGCCTGATTGGTTTTCCTTTATAGGTGACCTTTTTCTCTCTAGCTGCCTTTAAAACTCTTTCCTTGTCCTTGATCCTTGCCATTTTAATTATTATGTGTCTTGGTGTTGTCCTCCTTGGATCCTTTCTGTTGGGGGTTCTGTATAATTCCATGGTCTGTTCGATTATTTCCTCCCCCAGTTTGGGGAAGTTTTCAGCAATTATTTCTTCAAAGACCCTTTCTATCCCTTTTCCTCTTTCTTCCTCTTCTGGTATCCCTATAATACGAATGTTTTTCCTTTTGTATTGGTCACATATTTCTCTTAGTGTTGTTTCATTCCTGGAGATCCTTTTATCTCTCTCTATGTCAGCTTCTATACGTTCCTGTTCTCTGGCTTCTATTCCTTCAATGGCCTCTTGCATCTTATCCATTCTGCTTATAAATCCTTCCAGGGATTGTTTCACTTCTGTGATCTCTTTCCTGACATCTGTGATCTCCTTCCGGACTTCATCCCACTGCTCTTGCATTTTTCTCTGCATCTCATCCCATTGCTCTTGCATTTTTTTCTGCATCTCTGTCAGCATGTTCATGATTTTTATTTTGAATTCTTTTTCAGGAAGACTAGTTAGGTCTGTCTACTTCTCAGGTGTTGTCTCTGTGATCTTTGTCTGCCTGTAGTTTTGCCTTTTCATGGTGATAGAGATAGTTTGCAGAGCTGGTACACGTGACCGCTGGAAGAGCTTCCCTTCTTGTTGGTTTGTAGCCTTTTCCTGGGAGAATAGCGACCTCTAGTGGCTTGTGCTGGGCAGCTGTGCGCAGACAGGGCTTCTGCTTCCTGCCCAGTTGCTCTGGGGTTTATCTCCGCTGTTGCTGTGGGCTTGGCCTGGCTGGGGCTGTTCCTCCAAAATGGTGGAGCCCCGTTGGAGGGGAGCAGCCAGGAGACTATTTATCTCCGTAAGGGGCCGCTGTGCTCCCTGCTGCCCAGGGGGTTAGAGTGCCCAGAGATCCCCAGATTCCCTGCTTCTGGTCTAAGTGACCTGTCCTGCCCCTTTAAGATTTCCAAAAAGCACTCTCCAAACCAAAACAACAGCAGCAACAATGAGAGAGGGAACAGAAACAAAGAGAAAAAAAAAAAGGAAAAAAAAGGAAAAAACAAGCGATTTTTTTTTTTTTTTTTTTGTCCTCAGGTGCCGGTCCCAGGCACCCGCTCACTGGTCCTGCTGCCCTGTCTCCCTAGCACCAGGGTCCCTGTCCTTTCAAGGCTTCCAAAAAGCACCCACCCACCGGTCCCGCAGGGAAGGAACGCTCAATATTCTTTGTCCTCAGGCACTGGTCCCACGCACCCGCTCACCAGTCCCGTCGCCCTGCCTCCCTAGCACCGGGGTCCCTGTCCCTTCAAGGCTTCCAAAAAGCACTCGGCAAAAAGAGAGAAAAAAAAGGGGAAAAACGCGCGATTTCTTCCGTCCTCAGGTGCTGGTCTCAGGCACCCACCCACCGGTCCCACAGGGAAAAATGCGGGATATTCTTTTTCCTCAGGTGCCGGTCCCAGGCACCCGCTCACCAGTCCCGCCGCCCTGCCTCCCTAGCACCGGGGTCCCTGTCCCTTTTAGGCTTCCAAAAAGCACTCGCAGAAAAGAGAAAAAAAAAAGGGGAAAAACGCGCGATTTCCTCTGTCCTCAAGTGCCGGTCTCAGGCACCCGCCCACCGGTCCCGCAGGGAAAAACGGGGGATATTCTTTGTCCTCAGGCGCCGGTCCCAGCCACCCGCTCACCAGTCCCGCCACCGTGCCTCCCTAGCACTGGGGTCCCCGTCCCTTCAAGGCTTCCAAAAAGCGCTCGCCAAAAAGAGAAAAAAAAAAAAAAGGGGAAAAACGCGCGACCTCCTCCGTCCTCAGGCACCGGTCTCAGGCACCCGCCCCCAGGTCTCGCAGGGAGAAACGCGGGATATTCTTTGTCCTCCGGCGCCGTTCCCAGGCACCTCCTCACCGGTCCCGCCACCCTGCCTTCCCAGCAACGGGGGCCCGTCCCTCTAAGGCTTCCAAAAAGCGCTCACCAAAAAAAAAAAAAAAAAAAAAACCGCTCCGGTTTCTCTGCACCCGCCGGGAGCCGGGAGGAGGGGCGCTTGGGTCCCGCCGGGCTGGGGCTTGTTTCTTACCCCCTTCACAAGGCGCTGGGTTCTTGCAGGCGTGGATGTGGTCTGGATGTTGTCCTGTGTTCTGTGGTCTCTATTTTAGGAAGATTTTTCTTTGTTATATTTTCATAGCTCTATGTGTTTTTGGGAGGAGATTTCCACTGCTCTACTCACGCCGCCATCTTTGTCCGCCCTGGTTTTTTTTTTGAAGTCATTCTCTGAAGAACTCCTATATCTGGAAAGTCAAGGCACACGTACCATTTTCTAGTCACCATATAAATCTCATTGATGGAAAACAAGATTTCTTTGAAAGAAAAAGAAAATATAAAGAGACTGTTACTACAGGTCCACCAGACCTTTCACCAATGCTTCTAACAAGTTCCAAAATGAATTTCATCTGCATCCCCTCCCTTGTTTGCCCTCCATAGGAAGTTTTAATGAACAATGATTTGGTTCTTATGAGGAAAGCCAGAGGAAGAAAATTCCTGGATAATCCACCACCATCCTGCATTCAATAATCGATGATACTGAGAGTAGCACTTGGTCCTATTTTATTATCTAATGGTTTAAGTTATAACTTAAAACTTCCTAAGTGTTAATACTGCTTGATGGTTGTCCAACGTGTGGTGGGGGTAATACTCTCCCCACAACCCTCACCTTGCAGCCCACTGTTGTGCATTAGTAGAAGGATTGTCCTTTGGCCTAAGCAATGGCAACACATTATTCCCAGGCAGGAGTGTAACAGTTACAATATAATGTGGTGGTCCACTATTACTTTCTCTGATAACGGTGATGGCAATGATAACCAAATGTCTAGGGGTAGAAAAATGAGAAACATGGGAATTGTACAGGCTCTTCTATCAGCTCAGCAGTTGCACAGTGTCATTGCACATGTTTACCTCCCTAGGGTCTAGCATATGGATGAATAAATTGTTTCTGCTAATCTGTATGTTGCATCAATGGGAAAATTCTTTCCTTTTGTGTCTTAATTCTGAAGGCCTGGAACAAATAAAAAATCTTGGCTAATTGCTTACTGCTCCGGAATAGGGCTCCTCAGAGTCCTTAGGATGAGGGTGTCCAATGGTGGTGCCTTCTGGATAAGTTACCTGTCTAGTGTCTTTGGGAAGCCTGAAGAAGCTTTGCTAACTTTATCACATTTTTCTCATAAATTAATGTAACTTAAAGTAACTTTCTTCAGAGGTTTCATTTCCTTCCTTTTATAACAATAAGCACATTTAGGCTATTTACCTACTCTGAAAAGCTATTTTGTAATACATAGGAAAAGATGCAGAATTTATGTCCCCTCCCAGCCAAGGAAGAATTAATGCCTTATTTTTCTTTAAAAAGATAATAAAACCCATTAGGTTATAACCTCCATATTTCAAGGTTTGTTGTGAGTTCTTGATACTTTTTTAAAGGAGGTAAATTTGATTTAATTTTAGTAGAAATTGACTTTTTTATTTGAAAATATGTAACACGGACACTGCAAGAAATAAAGAAACAAGTCACATGGTAGCATTGGTAACATTAGCCCTGGGTTTTTAAAGCATATTTGTTTTTGTAAATCTAACAAGAGGCCATAGACTTTGGTTTTAAGTGGGGAATGGACCCTTGACAGAACTTGGAAATATCACCACCATGAACGTACTTTGCTTGAAGCAAAACATCTAGTGGGTTTGTTTTGACACCAGAAATATGTCAGACAAATGATGCAGAGATGGCTACCACCATGGAGGATTAAGTTGGACAGTCTGAGAACTTCCAGCCTTCTGCAGCAGAACCGCAGCCTGGTGAATCATGCGGGTGGGGAGGCAGGGCTGGCAGGAATAGTCGTGAAAACCAACTAGGGACATGCTACTGAGAAAGTAGCATCTGAACACTAGAAGAGAATTGTATACTTTTGGCCGAGATCAAGTCTTTTAAGGTCAGATAACACAACCAGAATACATGGCTAATCTGAGTTTGTTTTACATTTTTAGTTCTGGCAACTCTTCAAGGACAAAAAGCTACTTTCTATTTCTTGTTAAATTCTGGAAAATTCCTTAGTCTTTGAAATCTTGGTATATGACAGAATTTAAATATCACATTTAGAATTTGCAATTCAAAATTTGTTATATATGGATACATATAAACTCAGAAAAAATGCATAGGCTATACATGAAAATTATCTGGGCTGGGAAGGCATATTGGATTAATTTTTTTATACTTTATTATGTTTTTCTAATTATCTTCATTGGAAGTATAGTCTTTTTGAAGTTTAAAAAAGGGAAAGTACAAAATAATTTATGAAGCATGCAAGTATGTACTACTTTTGTGTACATGTTTAAAAATTTTGATTGAGATTTTTTTTGGGAAGAAAATGATCAGATATAAAGTTAAAGTTCTATATTTAATTGTAAAATTAAATACAAAACTTAAGTTTATATTTAAAATATATTTATAACCAGAAAAATCAATAAAGCCTTTAATTATCTGAGAAGTTATTATTAACATAGTTGAATTTCAGATGTTTGTGCATCTTCCATGGGCAGTTCCTAATGTTAGAGTTTTATATTTGAAAAAAAATCCATAGATTACTGAATGATCAGTGAACTTTTAAGTATATTTATAGCTTAGGTGATAATAATATAAGTTGTATGTTCATAATAAAGACTTCATGTTGTGGAAGGGGCCCAAAATAATACTGCGGTAATAATAAAATAAATAAATATTAAAATAGGAATGGTTAATATGCAGGTTGAGACTTAAGACTTTCCCCTTCCATGTTGTTTCTTTATCTAGGTCATGATGAATCTAAGTATTTCTTCATAAGTCTGGAAACTCACACATTATTTGATTTCTTGTTGTACTGAACCAAGTGCAGGGGTCCAGGGTGAAGATGAGAAGACCATTTAGGGACAGAAGTAGGGAAAGGACAGCAATACAATCTAATAGTTTCTCAAAATACTGCCCACAGCTACAGTGGCAGAACATGTGACCAAACACAAGGAAGACTGAATGGAGCAGAAAGGTTCTCAAAGACTCAGGTTAAAAACTCTATCAAAACACATTCCTGAGGACTGCTGGAGGGCCAAGACTTCCCAGGCACCCTGGTGGAAGCAGTCAGTTGTACAATGAAAAAATAAGTGTACATAGGTATGAAAACAATATATGGCTGACTCTCACAATGAGAGAATAATTACATTTCCCCCTGAATTTATGGGTATTTATTTCTCACAGTTTTCCCATGTCAACTCTTGTAACATTTATTTTTTCAGCCAGCTATTTCAGCTTAATTTCCTTTTAGCAAGCTCGGTGCATGTTGGTGGAGTGATCACCGTGCGTTCTGACCGCTACCTCTCAACTGCCTGAGGAGCAGCAGCTCCCTGTGCCTCCAAGAAGCATCCAGCTGACAACCGTCAATGTATTTGCTGAGAATCATACTGTTTTTATGCTAGCATTTAACTGGGTACCAAGTAAAAAAATTTCATCCCTAAAACAAATGAACATGATTTACAAATACTTTACCTCTCAGTTAATATTAATAGTATAAAGAATGTTATCTTCCATTATGTCATTGATCAAAAAGTTGAATACTTCTCATGAAATTTACTATCTTATGAAATGTAATAATGCATGCTGGAAACTATCAAATTTTATGTTATATTGACATATTATACAATATGAAAGAGTAAATAATTTATCTAATTTCAATCTGAAATATAGGTAGAGACAATGGGCTCTTTACTGTCTTCATGGCACAGGGAAGATAATATAAATTTTAGTGTCCATGAGTATTACTTCACAGGATTTGGATACTTTGGTAATTCCTTTAGCCCTCATTTATGAAACAATGGAAACATTTTCACAAGATTGCTCTACTACCCAGCTTATAGGTAGTTTGGGCAGTAAAACAGCCACACATAAGCTTTTGTGTAGGCATAACCTGCATATGCCAAAGACCACACCATATTGAAGGTCAGAACTGAGAATGGAGTTAAGAGGTGTTGGTTACGAGGTTAACAGTGAGTGTTCATGCCTGGAGCACCTTCCAGCTTGCAATTGTTTTGTAAAGTTCTGGGAACTGTCAGTTTCTGTCACTGGGCAAGAGGAACCTGATGCCTCTACTATGGACAGTAGAGGCCAGCATCTTCTGGGGGTCACCCATAGACTCCAAAACATTGTCCCTAGGGGAGCCACAAAAATTATTTAGCAGTCTTTACTAAGGACATATCTTGTCCCAGGTGCAATGCCTGGCTCTGAAGGCATGAAGATAAAATAAGTAATCCCTGCACAGAAGAACTCACTGCTGAGATGGGAAATTGAATGGTGAAATGATGATTACAACATCCTGCTACAGTACCATGTGGCGACCACCAGCCAAAGGATTACCAGCTCTGCCTGCTACCAGCCACTGCTTCACAGCAGAGGTGATAAATGTCGTTACCTTACTAGAAAACAGGGAACCATCTTTTCAAAAATTGAGAACAGCATTTTTTTAAAAGGGCAAAAGGAGTATTTCTCCTTAGGAGAATGTTGAATAGCACACGGAGCTGGAGTATAGATCGAACCTCTGTTGATTTTTTGTTGTCCAGCATCTGATACCACTTTTTGTGGCCAGCCTCGCCCTGTGAATCTGGAAAATCTGCCTCTTGTCATTGTCACCCTTCCCACCCCTCCCTTCTTGGCAAGCAGTGGATATTTAATGCCGGTTATGCCAGTCAGGTGGAGCAAAGGAGGCAGCAAACACATGGAGTGGAGGGTCCTTCTGGTGTACCTGGGGCTACAGCTTCCAAGGGCAGTTACTGTGGGACCAGTCCCCCCTCAGTGCCCAGAGACAGTATCCAGACAGAGCAGCTGTCATGGTCCGAACCAAAGGACCAGTGTCCTGTGGTGGCAGTTGGTGGTGGTCTCAGCTGTCTTGGTTGTATAGTTTACTTTTGGCTGTCATTTTTTTTGCTTAGCCTCCCTTCCTTCCTGCTTTTTCAGATCCTGATTCTTCAACCTTCCCAAGATTTCTGTGAGCTCCTCAGTGTATGTCATGAATTCCTTTCTTGTTTTATAAGCCATAATTCTTGGAACTAATGACCCTGTTTAGGTCAAAATTGCTCGTGCTTGAGTTGGGAAGGCTGGGATAGAATATGAAGCATTTCAAATGCCATCCTAAATAGTTTTTTTTTCACACTGAAGGCTTCATCATAGGGAAATTATGTGATCATATTTCTACTTTTAAGAGACAATTCTGTTATCTAAGTTGAGATTGGCAAGGAGGAGAATGAAGGCAAGGAGTCTAGGTAGAAGATTTTTGTGATGGTCAAGTAAGAGATAATGAGGGCTTTAAAAGAAAGGAGCAGTGAGGAAAAGAGAAGGGATGGAGAGATTTTACAGAAGGTAAGTGTATTGGTTTGGGTAACTTACAGAGTGGGGTGGAGAGAGCAGGAAAGAGGCTGTGAGGCTTCTGGCTTGGATGACTGGGTGGGTAGAGGAGTGATGGGGTCATTGACTGAATGAGCTAGAGAAGCGTGGGCACACTGAACTACTGAATGGAAGGTGCAGCTGGAGATATCCTGGGACTGGTGCATATGCAGAGCAGAATTTGAGTTGGGAAGCAAGGGATGGAAAGACATGGATGGCCTTTCAGATGGGCAGGGTGGATGGAGTGCCTGTGAGAGTTATAGATGTACATAGCTGGCTAAAGAAAATATCCTCAGGAATATCAGCAGCAACCACTCTCAAAGGTACCTTAAACTTTTCATTTATTACCAGCTCTCTTGCATATAACATGTGAAAGGGTGTTCATTGATATCCAATCTTATGAAGGTTTCACAAGAAAAACAATGTGGTTATTACATTCACCCTTATTATCGAGTCCCCCACAAAACCCATTGCTGTCACTGTCCATCAGTGTAGAACAGATGGACCTAACAGACATCTACAGAACTGTACACCCTAAAGCAGCAGAATATACATTCTTCTGAAGTGCACATGGAACATTTTCAAGAATAGATCATATACTAGGCTAGAAAAAGAGCTTCAGTAAATTCAAAAACATTGAAATTGTATGAGTCAGCTTTTCAGACAACAAAGGTATGAAACTAGAAATAAATTATGCAAAGAAAATGAAAAATCCCACAAACACATGGAGGCTTCACAACATGCTCCTAAAGAACCAATGGATCAATGGCCAAATAAAAACAGAGATTAAGCAATATATGGAGACAAGTGACAACAATAATTCAACAACGCAAAATCTGTGGGATGCAGCAAAGTCGCTACTAAGAGGGAAGTATATCACAATACAGGCCTACCTCAGGAAAGAAGAACAATCCCATATGAACAGTCTAAACTCACAATTAACAAAACTAGAAAAAGAAGAACAGATGAGGCCCAGAGTCAGTAGAAGGAGAGACATAATAAAGATTAGAGCAGAAATAAATAAAATTGAGAAGAATAAAAAAATAGAAAGAATCAATGAAAGCAAGAGCTGCTTCACCAAGAAAATAAACAAAATAGATAAACCCTGGGCCAGACTTATCAAGAAAAAAAGAGGATCTACACACATAAACAGAATCAGAAATGAGAAAGGAAAAATCACTATGGACACCACAGAAATACAAAGAATTACTAGAGAATATTATGAAAACTTGTACGCTAACAAACTGGATAAACTAGAAGAAAGGGACAAATTTATAGAAAAATACAACCTCCCAAGACTGACCCAAGAAGAAACAGAAAATCTGAACAGACCAATTACCAGCAACAAAATTGAACTGGTAAACAAAAAATTACCTAAGAAGAAAACCCCTGGACCACCTGGCTTCACCGCTGAATTTTATCAAACATTTAGTGAAGGCCTAATACCTATCCTCCTTAAAGTTTTCCAAAAAGCAGAAGAGGAGGGAATAATTCCAAACTCATTCTATGAGGTCAGCATCACTCTTATACCAAAACCAGGCAAAGACATCACAAGAAAAGAAAATTACAGACTAATATCCCTAATGAACTTAGATGCAAAAATACTCAACAAAATATTGGCAAATTGAATTCAAAAATATATCAAAAATATCATCCACCATGATCAAGTAGGATTCATCCCAGGGATGCATGGATGGTAGAATATTAGAAAATCCATCAACATCATCTGCCACATCAACAAAAAGAAGGACAAGAACCACATGATCATCTCCATAGATGCTGAAAAAGCATTTGATGAAGTTCAACATTCATTCATGATAAAAACTCTCAATAAAATGGGTACAGAGGGCAAGTACATGACCATAATGAAGGTCATATATGATAAACCCTCAGCCAACATCATACTTAACAGCAGAAGCTGAAAGCCTTTCTTTAAGGTCAGGAACAAGACAAGGATGCCCACTCTCTCCACTTCTATTCACCATAGTTCTGGAGGTCCTCACCACAGCAATTAGACAACACAAAGAAATAAAGGGCATCCAGATTGGTAAGGAAGAAGTTAAACTGTCCCTGTTTGCAGATGACATGATATCGTACATAAAAAACTCTAAAGAATCCACTCCAAACCTACTAGATCTAATATCTGAATTCAGCAAAGTTGCAGGATACAAAACTAATACCCAGAAATATGTTGCATTCCTATACACTAACAATGAACTAGCAGAAAGAGAAATTAGAGAAACAATTCCATTCACAATTGTGTCAAAAAAATAAAATACCTAGGAGTAAACCTAGCCAAGGAAGTGAAAGACCTATACTTTGAAAACTATAAGACACTCATGAGAGAAATGAAAGAAGATACCAATAAATGGAAACACATCCTCTGCTCATGGATAGGGAGAATTAATATTGTTAAAATGGCCATCCTGCCTAAAGCAATCTACAGATTCAATGCAATTTCTATCAAAATACCAACAGCATTCCTCAATGAGCTAGAGCAAATCATTTCAACATTCATATGCAACCACAAAAGACCCCAAAGACAAAGCAATCCTGAGAAAGAAGAATAAAGGTGGCGGGATTAAGCTCCTGACTTCAAGCTCTACTACAAAGCCACAGTAATCAAGACAATTTGGTACTGGCACAAGAACAGACCCATAGACCAATGGAACAGACTAGAGAGCCCAGATATAAACCCAACCATATATGGTCAATTAATATATGATAAAGGAGTCTTGGACATACAATGGGGAAATGACAGCATATTCAACAACTGGTGTTGGCAAAACTGGACAGCTACATGCAAGAGAATGAAACTGGATTATTGTTTAACCCCATACACAAAAGTAAACTCAAAATGGATCAAAGACATAGATGTAAGTCATGAAACCATAAAACTCATAGAAGACAACATAGGCAAAAATCTCTTGAATATAAGCATGAGCAACTTCTTCCTGAATGCATCTCCTTGAGCAATGGAAACAAAAGCAAAAATGAACACATGGGACTACATCAAACTTAAAAGCTTCTGTACAGCAAAGCACACTATCAACAGAACAAAAAGACATCCTACAGTATGGGAAAGTCTATTTGTAAATGACGTATCCAACAAGGGGTTAACCTCCAAAATATATAAAGAACTCACATGCCTCAACACCCAAAAAGCAAATAACCCTGAGGATATGAAGAGACAATTCCCCAAAGAAGAAATTCAGATGGCTAACAGGCACATGAAAAGATACTCCATATCACTAATCATTAAGGAAATGCAAATTAAAACCACAATGAGATACCACTTCACATCAGTTAGGATGACCAGCATCGAAAAGAATAAGAACAACAAATGCTGTGAGGATGCGGAGAAAGGGGAACCATCCTACACTACTGGTGGGAATGTAAGCTAGTTCAACCATTGTGGAAAGCAATATGGAGGTTCCTCAAAAAACTACAAATAGAAATACTATTGGACCCAGGAATCCCACTCCATGGAATTTACCCAAAGAATACAAGTTCTCAGATTTAAAGACATATGCACCCCTATGTTTATTGCAGCACTATTTACAATAGCCAAGAAATGGAAGCAACCTAAGAGTCCATCAGTAGATGAATGGATAAAGAAGAGGTGGCACATATACACAATGGAATACTATTCAGCCATAAGAAAGAAACAAATCCTACCATTTGCAACAACATGGATGGAGCTGGAGGATATTATTCTCAGTGAGAAATCCAGGCAGAGAAAGACAAGTGCCAAATGAGTTCCATCATTTTTGGAGTATAACAGTGAAGCAAAACTGAAGGAACCAAGCAGCAGTGGACTCAGAGACTCCATGAAGGGACCAGTGGTTACCAAAGGGGAGGGGTGTTGGAGGGCAGGTGGGGAGGGAGAAGAAGGGGATTCAGGGGTATTATGTTTAGCACACATGGTGCGGGGGTCATGGGGAAGACAGTGTAGCACAGAAAAGGCAAATAGTGAATCTGTGGCATTTTACTACACTGTTGGACAGAGACTAAAATGGGGTATGGGTGGGGACTTGATAATATGGGTAAATACAGTAGCCACATTGGTTTTTCATGCAAAACCTTCATAAGAGTGTATATCAATAATACCTTAATAAAAAACAAAAACTGAAACAAATAAATGAAGTCAAACAGATATGTTTGCTAAGGTGTGCTTATGTGTATACACATATGTAGGAATGTATGTGTGGAGAGAGTGTGGGCTGGATGGCTCAACCATCAGCATCCAGTCAAAAATGCCCTGCTACCCATGGAACACAGCTTAAAAATCACTGCACTGGTTTAGAAAACAATTGTTTTGTCACCAGGACAAGGCCAAAATTTCATTTATGCTCTTTAGTGCTGTGTGGCTTGGATTTTCCATTACTTCACCTCCTTGAGCATGAATTTTCCTCTATAGTAAGATGGGAATAACAAAAATAATTATCTCTTAGGGCTAAGATACTAGATAGTGTTGGTAATGTACTCGGCATAGGTAGGTGTTTGGCAAATAATTAAGAAAAGTTTCTGATCTGTTTTCCCAGATATTTTAAATGGGTCCACTTAGCATAGGTCCTTTGAAGTAGGTTTGTGCTTTGTTCTCTTTGTCTTTCGTTCAAAATTGACTTTTCCTGTGTGTGCACATATTTGTTACAGAAGAGATAATGTTCTTATGCACAGATGAGAGAGATATTGAATATGTGAAATCATTTAATATGTCTGGAGAACTTTATCTTCTTTTTATTATGGAGACAAAGTATTCTTTAAAAACTTTGTGTATGTAAGATCCTGTTTTGAAATGATTTGAACTACACTAATATTTTCAAGATATGCCCAACTAACAACGTCTGAGCAAGAGTGGCCCTATGGAAATATGGTGCAGAAGCGTTTGTGCCTTTTGCCTTCAGACACCAAGCATGATTGGAGCAAACTTTTACTCTTTAAAAACATTTTTTAGAAAAACAAGCTTTGGGAATGAAAATAAGCACTCACGCTATTAGACAATGCAGATACTAACCACCTTCATTATTGTAAAGCAGCATTTTGTCATTTTCTTTTACCATACACTCTCCTATTTTTCTCACTTTATATCAAAACAGAAAGTTCCTCAAAGAGATTTCCTGTTCCTTGCTAATCCATTCATCCTGTCTTTCTCAAACAAAGTATTACATAAAGGTTTTGCAGATACTGACTTAAATTTTCTATTTCATCATTTGCAGTTTTAGACTGGAAGCTTTTTAGGAAGAGTGGAAAAGTAAAATGTTACCTTCAACAGTAACAAATTTTGCATGTTTCTCAGATAGTCACTTAAAATGCATCACTGGAAATGAAACCATTTCTACTCAGACTGTTGATATGTTCATTCTTTCATTCAATTATTGAACAAATATTTTGTGAGCACTAGTGACTGATAGGCTCTGGAGAAGAGTTGTGAATAGAGTAGAGGTGGCCCTTGCACGAACAGAGCTTAAAGATGGTCAGAATTGTAAAAGTTTACACCAAAACCAATTAGAGCACCCAGAATCATTGCCAGCCATTTTTTGTGATCCAGTACAGAAGGCTCAGAAGACAGGGGAATGAAACCCTTCCTGCTCCCATATGCAGACAATCTTACTCATTGCCCCCCTACCCCGACTTCAGTCTGTTTTACTACTCTGACTTGCCAACTGGGCCTTAGCTCAGATATATGAAACAATTTGGCAAGTCTGGTGACCGAACTCAGCTATTTATGTTTTATATATATGTATATGTTATATTTAAGATGAATGACTTATTAAAATTTCTATGTTGCATGCAAATGATTTCTGATAACAATGTCATTCTTTAGTGTTCTCTTGGAGAGTCTTATCTTTTTTAATTGCTGAGTTTCATAAGGAGGTTATCACTGTGAAGATGACAAAGCAGTTTGAACAAAGTTCTTAATTCACCACTGTTTGCTTTGAATTCAGCATGAAACTGTTAACCTTTATGAAAAGACAACTAGGAATATGACTAAATATTTATTTTCATAATCTCTGGTTTCACATATTTCAAGTTCAGAACTGAAATCCTATATCTCCTCTGATGCCCTAGCAGAGTTAATGGCACAAGCTACTTTTTTGAACTTTTTCCCCTGACTTAGTCTCTTAATTTTTTATGGCTCTAAAAAATAAAACATGAAAAGGCAAAGCCAGATATATTTTATCTTTCATGTATGACAGATGTTCCCTCACCCATGCTCCATGGGCATAATCTGTCTTTTGAAAACATAAGCGATGGATGTTCCTGCCAGCAAAGCCTCATGAAAAGAGGGCCACTTGTCTTGATTAGCAAATCCTTCATAATGAGTCTCAGGGTCCCCACACTCCGAATGAGATTCTCCATTAAGTGGTAAAAGAATTACCGTGAGACTCAAATGTAGAAAGTGGTTGTAAGTATATAAATGGTGATAGCAGCCATTCAGACTGAACACCTCTTACTGGTGCCATTTCAAATTTATTCTGTAAGTCTCTCTTTTAACCTAATATTAGATATGCAAATGTGAGGGCCAAACATGACTTAAGGGCAGTTTCATTTTTAAGTTGGTCATGAAAGCATAGATGTTCATATGGATATTTTTCATTGACAAATAAGAAAAAAATAAGTGTATTAAGCATGGACCTACAGCAAACCAGAGACCGTAGTTACTAAACTGGTCTCATAAAATTTGCTTTAACCATTGGAGAAGGACAGAGATAGGCTCTCATTCAGTTAAGCCTGATCCTATCTCCGTGCAATGCTGGCAGACAGAGCAGCTTTGCCTTTTAGATTTTTACCCAGTTCTTTTTAGGTCTTCTGAAGCCTGGGAAATAAGAAATATAACCTCCTTGAAAAATCTGAGCGAGTAGCCATAGCAGGGCCTCTGGATCCGATCAGATAAAACGACAAAGAGGCTCTGCCGGGCAGAGGCAGGGAGAGCAGAGGGGGACGGCGGTCTCCCGCTGAACTCAGCGGAAATGTAGCCTCAAAGGATTCAAAAGTGGGTGAAAAAGTAACATAAGCAATAGACAACTTTCCCACATCTCAGGTCACTCTCTAAATACAGCTTGAAAAATTTTCCCTACACTAAACTTAAAAATTTTGGGAAGTATAATAAACAGTATGTGAATGTATGTTTATCCTAAGCATCACACTGGGAGAGAGATTTGATCTCTAGCAGTGTTTATGCTCTAGATTAACCATTTTTCATCCCTCTCACTAGTTTACAGCTAAATCGGACAAGGTTTAAGCTATGAAAGTGGCGACTTGTTTTAAATTCCCTAAAGTGATATGGGAGTAGTTTAGTGCAGTCTTTCCCCTCAGTTGCAAAAACGGAAGAGAATCAAGAGAGTAAAGGTGGGTGGAAATTCTGCCCCCATGTAGAGTTAAGAGATAAAGTGTGTTTCAGCTCTGCCACTGGATTCCTGGCGAATAGGAGGCCGAATCTAACCAGGGAGGTGTGGTGCTCCATGTGCTGACAGTTGTCATCAGCAGCTTTGACAGAGCTACTGAATAAGTGACGTTATGCATTACTGTCCTCAGCATCACCACTCTGTCAAAGAAAACAAACAGAAGGGGACCAGGTACTGAAATGCGAGATACTGGACATCTGATAGTTTCTGGGGTTGGGAGGTCACTGAAGTTCCCTTTACTTCAGTTTCACTTTTCAAGGTGGGGGATTGTCTTACATGTCACATTCATTTGATAACTTGAGAATTATGGCAAATTCTTATTCATTTTCTCCCATATTGTTGATGTCTACAGTTAAAACTGTGGTGAAGCTGGAAAGAGTCCCATTATAATCAGGCATTTAATTTGTTCCTTGACTATGAGTAAAGTCAACCCTGCTGTGTGTGCTTCCTTCCTTTTTCTCTCAGTTTCTCAACTTTGCTCTTCACATATCAATACCCTGATTCTTCTTTAACATGTTATGAGCAGCTGAGAGGCACCGTGACTGATGTGGGAGAAGGTTTCAGCAGAGGACCTGGAGCACCCTTGGGAATGTGCAATCTGGGCAGAGGGCCGGGAGGCATTCAGGTCATGAAAGACATGGGGAAACAGGATGGTGGGCTCGGCTGAGATCCCAGCAGGGCCTGTGACTTCACCAGATCCCACCTGCTAGCCAGGCCTCTCTGAGGGGTTCCCTGCAGATGTGTAGGTCTGTTGTGCACAGTCCCAGGTCCCATGGAATTTGCAGATGCTATGAGGCATCTAGAAGTCAGTGAGCTCTTACCTCACCTCCACTCCTTCGAACCTGAGAGCAGCACACACAGGCCTGCAGGGTGGGGGCGCAGGTGTTCCCAGCTCCATGCCCCCACAGCGTGTAGCCCTCGGTATGGACTCAAACCTTCGGCCGCTTTGGGCGGCTCTATTTCTTTCCGTGCTTCCTTGCGTGGTGCCCGGCGGGGATGGGACCTGGGTCTTGCTTCTCAGCAGCACTGTGTGGCTCTATTAGCTTAGGGACCCCTAGAGTCAGACTTAGAAACCTGATGGTCCCACTCTGGGCAGCCACCTAGGCCTTTTGTGTTTTTTGTATTGTACATACTCCTAGATAAAGGCATTGGGAGACTTTAGGGATTAAAATATCACACAACATTTTATATCCTACTCTCATTTTTATGCGAAGAAAATACACTGGCAAACTGAAATCCTGTGAAATACATGATATTGGCTTCCAACTGGCACTTCCATTAGGCCAGATTGTAAGATAACCTATACAGAAGTGTTCCAGCTGTAGTTGACACCTTCTCTGAAGTTTCATGGATTGCTCCCAAGATAGACTATTTTCACTAGTGACTTTGCCCTAAATCCCAAATTCCTCATTCAAAATAGAAGTTATGGAACCCATGACCTAATTTTAAGCTTTATATGAATTTTGTATGTAATTAAAACAATGAAAATGTTAAAATTGATTAAGCATTTCTCTATCAGACTGAGTAGATAAATTATAGCTTCCTAGTCATTGATTTTCCTACCTTTTAAATAAAATATATTACTTTTAGGGAGAAGTTCTCAGTTCACAAAGTGTTTCACATGTTATCTTTTTAATCCTCTAAGAAGTTTGGACTAGATGGCTTATAAGTTCCACCCAGCTTTAAACTTCTTTAGTCTGTGGCTGTACTTCTTTTAGAGGATACAGGCTAGAAGGTGGTTTGTAACAACAAAAGCAATAGAATGAACTGACCCCATGCAGCAGAGTGACGTATGAACGCTCTCCATAAAGTGTCGCGTGCCCTGTCCTCGCCGGCAAGAACAGCATGCAACAACAGCAGGATTCTTCTGCAGAAAGCTTTATTCTTCAGCTCTTTGTGAAACAAATGAGTTGGGCAGGACCCAGAGGGGAAGGAGAGGCTTGCTTATATAGTTCTCATGCTCTGACCTGGTTGGTGCGGCTCCATATGCCTTATTAGCATAACCATTTGGTGGGTCTCATTGGTCCTTATGCCAAGGCGCAATTAGCATGTAGTTTAGTGGTGTGGGATGATTTGTCATTAGGAAGTTCGGGGCCTTCCGGCTGCCCTGCATTGGGCGCTATTTTCTGAGCGCGGCTGCCAACATCTCCCCCTTTTTTGTCTAACAGAAGCTCAAGGCGGAACTTGCCAGCAGAGGCGGAGACAGAGGCCTGACCTCCATCATACTTGCTGATGCCCCCTTTTTGGAGAGGGGTTTTGGGCATCTACCCCTATGCAGTCAGGCATGCCTCTCAGAGGGGTCCAAGACCTCTTGCAGTGCTTTGCCTCACATCCTCTGGCTGGCATTGAGACTGCTTGGTACAAAGGGTTTGGACCCTTTTTCTCAACCCTCTTGCACCATGAGCTTCTTAAAGAAAGCTGTGATTAAGCATTGAGGTACTTGGGCCTGGTGCAGTGCCACATGGGCTCAGGGTGCAAGAGCTACCTCAAGCTAAAGCCGAGCTTCCTTCTTAAGCATGTTGAGCCACACTTGGGGAGAGGCGCCAACGTCTATCGCCATTAGGGCTTGAGCAAGGATCACCTTGTCCTGCTTATGTTGGTTGCGGAGTCTGCATAACAACCAGAGTAAGAGCATGAGACCTCCAAGCAGGAACACGCCCATCCCAGCCATGCCCGCCCACTCCTTGACGTGGGAGAGAGCTCTGAGGAACCAGGAAGAGAGTCCTTCCGCTATGGAGATATCTAGACGGGTGGAGTTGATGTGGATAATTTCTCGCCGCAGCTCTTCTAGTGTCCCATCGAAGTCTTGGGACCAGTTTCCTGAAAGATACTGGGACAGGTCTCGTGACAGATTAGCTGCCCGTGTAAAATTTTTATATTGAATGCTAGTGATGCAGAGGGCACGATATTTCCGCTCACATCCCAATTGGGCCATTTGCCAGAGCACCTCTATTTGTTCCTCCACGAGATCTATGCGTTGATTGAGGATCATTATTCCTCCTTTCAGTTTGCCATCAAGTGTGGACTGTTGGTCCAGGGCAGAAGCTACTGAGGCTGCAAGGTTATTGAGCTCTGTAGCCGATTTGATGGAGGTGTCTAAAGCTATACCAGCGGTGGTGGCTGCGACCGCGGTCGCGGAGATCAGGAGCACTATGGCGGCTGTAACACCGAAATTGCGCCTTTCTCGAAACAGAGTCATGGTTTTAGGGGCGTCTACGGGAACAGGGACCCAACGGGGGATGCGGACTACCAAAGCATTGGTAAAGTTACGCGCATCCCAACACTGAGACAGAAAGCAGGTTTCATTGGAGCAGGAGTCAAAGCTACTATTGGATAAGATAAACAGAAATGGGGGGTATACGCATACTGGAGAAGGTGGAAAAAGGGAATTAGGTGACTCTGGACCTGATTTTGCTGAACACGTGTAGTTCTCGTTGTTATGGGTCATGATCACGTTCCAGTGTGCGCGCATGTGGTTATTCTCGCACCAAAAGGTGATATTTTTTACACCGATTCCCCCACCCTGGAGGGCGGAAAAGGGGGAGAGGTCGGTACACGAGCCATTGACTCCACACAGCATCCATTTATGGAAGGGGTTCATGCTCAGCTGCTGACGAAACTCGCCTTCGAGCACCTTTACTGGCCACCAAGCCTCATTGGCTGGCCGTCCCTCCATATCTGGGGAGATGGTAAACTCCTGCCTCTCAGTTGCCCACGTTACTACAGTTGACTGACAGTCAGTCCAGGGCCACAGCTCTCCCTCATAGTCACCCACACAATGGGAGGCATATTTGGGTTGACGAGGCCTGTCGGTGGAATTGTTCCTGGGAGAGTGTACAAATGTGCCATTGATCCAGAGAACCATCTGGTGGATAGTCATGTTCTTATTGGGCGGGCTCCCTTCCTTATTAGGCCCTTCAAATTTAGCTGACATAACGGGGAGGCTACTGGCCTCTAGAATTATGTCACTGAACCATCCGTATTTCCTCCGTTTCAGGGAGATACAGCCAGCTAGATTCTGAGTGGTGAAGCATAATGACCCATTAGTTACGAAGGATCGGTTTTCTCCCAGGGGAGCTACTAGGGTGTCTTTAACTAAGTAGGGCAAGTTCATACTAGCATTGGTAGTGAAAAAGCGCGGAAAAACGGCTGCATTGAAACGGACAGGCATAGGCTTAGGAAAGGCAGACAGGATTCCCCATCTCAATACTCCCTGAGTCGGGGTCTCCAGTGTCAGGAGCAGGGTCAGGAGGTATAGCGAAGTCATCTCCTTTGTTTAGGACTTTCCTCGTTAGGCGCTCCGGGATCCAGAAGGGATTTTCTTCACCCTGGGGGAAAACACACACAGCTCCCCTGGATCTGATTATGATTGGATCCGGGCCCTTCCATTGGTTAGATAACACGTCCTTCCATTTTACTAGTTCTTGTGGGTCTTTTGGCCACTGATTATGGCGATCCGCTGCTGTATGGCCTTGAGCATCCAGATTCAAAAAATTTATAGTGAAAAGTGCTAGGGCTATGGCAGTTTTTGGTGTGGGGGGTATATCTTCAATTCCCCCTTTTTGTTTAAGTAAATAGGATTTGAGCGTGCGGTTCGCGCGTTCCACAATCCCTTGACCCTGTGGGTTGTAGGGAAGGTCAGTGATATGTTTTATCCCCATGTGATGACAAAATTGAGCAAATTTTGTAGAGGTATAGGCTGGGCCATTGTCTGTTTTCAGAATCTGTGGTAACCCCCATGCGCTCCAAGCCTCAAGGCAGTGCTGGATGACATGGGAAGCTTTCTCTCCTGACAATGGGGAGGCAAAGATGACTCCTGAACAAGTATCCACGGATACATGTACATATTTCAGTTTCCCAAAAGACGAAATATGCGTCACATCCATTTGCCAAACTTGTAAAGGCCTAATACCTCTGGGGTTGATCCCAACATGAGGTGTGGGAAGGAAGCTGCAGCAATGTTGGCAGCTAAGGACAATGTTCCTAGCTTCGGCCCTGGTTATGCTAAACCGCTTGCGCAGTGTTTCGGCAGTGACATGAAATTGTGTATGGAATTTTGAAGCTGTGGTGATAGGGTCTAGCAGGGGAAAAGCTATATTTCTGGTTGCGAGGTCTGCCAGGTGGTTGCCTTGGGTCATAGGCCCGGGAAGGCCTGAATGTGCTCTGATATGAGTTATATACAAAGGAGATTGCCTATGAAGTAGTGCTGATTGTATCTGTTTGAACAAAGTGGCTACTGGGCTGGACGCTTTGATTAGCCCGGCCACTTCTAGAGATTTGACTGCATTAACTACATAACAGGAGTCAGACACAATATTTAAAGGTTCAGGAAAGATTTGTAGGACCTCTAAGACTATGCGACATTCCACTATTTGTGGAGTGTCAGGCGTGTAGCCTTTTGTCACAACTTTGCCATCATGGACATAGGCACCTGTGCCTGTCTTAGACCCGTCCGTGTAAACTGTTTTTCCATGAGGCAGCGGGGTTAGGCTAGTGACCCGAGGAAATACTAGGAGATGATTTTTGGCAAAGTTGATGAGGAGATGTTTAGGGAAATGATTATCAAAGGTTCCTGAGAAACTGTAAGCAAGTATGGCCCAATCATCGTTCATAGCACATAATACTTGTATCTGTTCTATGCTGTAAGGGGTTATAATTTTAGCTGGAGCCTCTCCGAAATGTGTCATGGAGGTTTTTACTCCTCTCAAAGCAAGTTTGGCCACGGCTGCCGGATAGTACTCTATTGTCCTAGCCTGAGAGGCTTGGGGATGGATCCAGATCAGTGGGCCGTGCTGCCATAAAACTGCTGTTGGCAGCTCCAGGGTGGGAAGCACACACAACTCAAAGGGTTCATTCGATTGCACTCTATTTAATTGTGCTGTCATCAAAGCCTGTTCTACTTTGCGAATGGCTTGTAATGCCTCAGGTGTGAGGGAGCGCGGTGACGTTAGTTGTGGGTCTCCTTCTAGGGTTTTAAATAGTGGAGTCAATTCAGTGGTGGGTATCTTTAGGTATGGGCGCAACCAATTAATATCCCCTAGGAGTTTTTGGAAGTCATTCAAATTTCGCAATTGATTATGTCTTATCTCAAGCTTTTGGGGGCAAATTACATCTGTGTAAATGGTTGCTCCTAGGAATTTGCTAACACTAGATTTTTGGACCTTCTCGCTTGCTATATTCAGTCTCCAATTTTCTAGGGATCTAGTGAGATCTATATATGCTTCTTCTATTTCCGCTGGTTGTGGAGAGCAAAGAAGGATGTCATCCATGTAATGGATGATCTTTAGCGTGGGATAGGTCTTACGAATTGGGTCTAGCGCTCGCTGAATGTACAGTTGACTTATGGTGGGGCTATTTGCCATTCCTTGAGGGAGGACCTTCCACTGAAATCTGGCATCGGGTTGTTCATGGTTAATAGCTGGCAAAGTAAAAGCAAATCTTTCCCTGTCCTTGGAGCTTAGAGGTATAGAAAAGAAACAATCTTTAATATCTATTATGAGCACTTTCCATTCTTTGGGGAAGGCAGAGAGGAGTGGCAGTCCCCGTTGTACGGGTCCAACATTCTCATTTGAGCATTTACTGCTCTCAGATCATGAAGCAACCTCCATGATCCTGACTTTTTCCTGATTACAAATATGGGTGTGTTCCATGGGGGCACAGAGGGTTCTAGGTGTCCCACTTGGAGCTGCTCTTGCACTAAGCAATGAGCTGCTTCTAATTTTTCAGAGGATAGGGGCCACTGAGGAACCCATACGGCCTCCTCTGTGAGCCAAGGTATGGGCATGGCACCTTCAATGGCCCCTATGAAAAACCCAGGCCGTGACGGTCATTCTTTACTTTGGGCAGGATGGGCTCTATGTGTCCCTGTTGGTGTTTCCCCAGCCCCTTGCCAGGGATGTATCCCATGTCCATCATCATGCCTTGGGCGGGGGTGGAGTATTCATTAATGAGTTTGAGGCCTAAGTCTCTCATGACATCCCTCCCCCATAAATTGACCGGTAGAGGGAGTACATAAGGGGTGACTGTACCCTCTTGTCCTTCAGGGGCTCGCCATTTCAATGGTTTGGCACTAATTGAAGGGCTTGACTCATATCCTAAACCTTGTAATGAATGTGAGGATTGGGTCACAGGCCACTTGGAGGGCCACCAGGTTGCAGAGATAATACTTTTATCTGCTCCAGTGTCTAGGATTCCCTCAAAGCTCTTTCCCTCTATTTGAAGAGTTAATTTTGGTCTGTCTGCTAAATCTAATACTATGAAGGCTGAATCCCAGTCAGAGGAGCCGAAGCCCCTTTCTCCCCTCTCCGTGTTGGTAGCAGGATAATTGGCGTGGAGACTAGGTAAAACTAAGAGCTGGGCTATGCGGTCTCCCGGGGATATAGGATAGATTCCTCTGGGAGCCGAACACATGATTTTTACTTGTCCTTCATGATCTTGATCTATAACTTCGGGATGAACTACCAGGCCTTTCAATGCAGCAGAAGAGCGCCCTAGGAGTAACCCAATGGTATTTGGTGGCAGGGGGCCTTTAAAGTCTGAAGGGATAGGCTGAACTCCCATCTGGGGAGTCAATACTATTCTGGTGGTGGCACGGATGTCCAATCCCGCGGAACCTGAAGTGGCTCTCCTTGGGGGGCCTGGTTGTTCCCGAATGACACTTGCATGCTGGTTGCCCCATATATTTGCGGGCCCTGGTGACGGGGGCCCCTCTGGGCGTTTTTTGGCAGTTCTAAGGGTTTCCCTTCTATATCTTTAATAGACCGGCACTCATTGGCCCAATGCCTGCCTTTCTTACACTTAGGGCACAACCCAGGGGTCTTTTGGGTTGTTTGTTCTGAAGCTGGGCTCCTACACTCTCTCTTTATATGTCCTAATTTCCCGCTTTGAAAGCATTTGATACTTCTGTTAGTGATCCTGGCTTGTTTGTGGCTCTGTAATATGGCCGCGGCTAGGCCCGCATTGGTGAGTTGCCCTCCTATTTCTCTACAGGCTTTCAACCAGGCATGTATCCCTTTTTGTTTCCAGGGTGTTATCGCCTGTCTGCATTCCTTGGTACATTGTTCAAATACTAATTGCTCCACTAGGGGCATTGCTTGTTCCTGATCTCCAAATATTCTGCCTGCAGCCTCCATCATACGAGCGACAAAGTCAGAAAATGGCTCGCTCAGCCCCTGAATAATTTTTGTCAAATTGCCTGATACTTCTCCTTTGTTGGTGAGGGCTTTCCATGCCTTGGCGGCGCACGTGTTTATTTGTGCGTATACCTGTAAGGGGAAGGCGGTCTGGTTGGCTACCCACTGTCCTTGGCCCGTCAGCATATCATATGACCACGCAGGCTGTCCTTCGGCCACGTTTGTGCGTGCCTGGGTCATGCTGATATCATGCCACAATGCCTTCCATTCTATGTATTGCCCCATACTAGAAAGGCATGCCTTAGTTACATATTGCCAGTCTGCGGGTGTCATGGCTGTCTCTGTTAATCTCTCAACTTGTGCTATGGTATAGTTGGCACTGACCCCATACGCTCGGACGGATTCCGCTAAGTCTTTAACTTGTTTATGGCTCAGGGGCTGGTGAGAGCGTACACCGTTATCCTCAAATACAGGAAACATTTGTCTAATTGCCTGAAGAGTATCTGGGTGGCAAAAGGAGAGTGCGCCACTCACGTAAGGTGGCGGGGCAATGGGCGTCGGGGGACACCCTGCTTTCATTTTTTCCTTGGTCCGCTTTTCAACTTTGCTGGTTCCCTTACTTCTACACTCTGCGGTTTTATTTTCTTCCCCTTCCTCTGCGGACGTTAATTCCTCCTCAGATTCCCTATTGGAGAGTTGGAGGTCCCTCAACTCTTTCCAGGGGTATTTACTATTTTCTCCGAGGCAATCGTCACTCGCTTCTCGGGGCTCTTTCGCTTTTGCCCTAAGCGGGCTTTCTCCCTCACTCTGAGGTTTCTTTACCTTCGTTTTTGTGGCCTTTTTTCGGCCGCGCGCGCTCTCTGTTTCCCGTTCCATTTCTGACATGCTCTCTTGGATATCTGTCAATGCTCTCTGACCTTGTTTTATTACCTTTTCACATCTCTCATCTTGCAGACAAGCTCTAATCAGTTTCCAGAGGGGCCTGGTGCCTCCCCTCAGGCTACCCTCCTCCTCCTCTCTATCAAGATCTTTCCCCAGTTTGTCCCAGCTCGGGATTGAGAGGGACCCTGAACAAATGAACCAGGGGGCCACACGGTCTATCTCCTTCACAAAAGATCCTAAGACTTTGCTGGAGACCTTCCAGTTTCGCTCTTTGAGAGCTGTCTGCAGCGCCGTGACTAATGACGGTGCATTCCCCATGGTGCCTCCTTATTTACAGAGAACCATCAACCATCATCCTAAAAAGCAGGGGCCTCTTGGAACTTACCCCTCCAGGCTTTCTTCTGACCTGCAGTTCTGAATCCTCTCCAGATGTCTGAAGGGTCCTCCCTGTGCCGGTGATGTTCTGGTTCCCGGGATTCGGCACCACTTGTCGCGTGCCCTGTCCTCGCCGGCAAGAACAGCATGCAACAACAGCAGGATTCTTCTGCAGAAAGCTTTATTCTTCAGCTCTTTGTGAAACAAATGAGTTGGGCAGGACCCAGAGGGGAAGGAGAGGCTTGCTTATATAGTTCTCATGCTCTGACCTGGTTGGTGCGGCTCCATATGCCTTATTAGCATAACCATTTGGTGGGTCTCATTGGTCCTTATGCCAAGGCGCAATTAGCATGTAGTTTAGTGGTGTGCGATGATTTGTCATTAGGAAGTTCGGGGCCTTCCGGCTGCCCTGCATTGGGCGCTATTTTCTGAGCGCGGCTGCCAACAATAAAGTCCTTGCATCTTTAGATAGCACTTTTTAACACCGCCATATGGTGCTCAGGCTTTTTGTTTGAAGGGTCAGAGACTCATCATCTGGTGGTCCCCAAATGCAGGAGACAGTCTGTCAGTGAGCTGGGCTCCAGAGCAGCTGAGCATTTGAAGTCAGGCCGCCACCCACATAGTGCCAAATTTGCCACCATGGTATTAGTGTGCGTGCTCTGAACAAGAGCACGAAGACTATGACACCTGTCCTCTCGTTTATTCCCTTTCTTTCAGCA
Organism: Manis javanica; assembly: GCF_040802235.1. Classification (NCBI taxonomy): domain Eukaryota; kingdom Metazoa; phylum Chordata; class Mammalia; order Pholidota; family Manidae; genus Manis; species Manis javanica. The sequence goes on from NC_133168.1 coordinate 21,162,708, forward strand.
TCTTTTTCAGTAATCACCTCTGAACTGCACCCGTATGAGAAATAAACACTGGCAGAGACGAGCCTCCCACAGAGCACACAAAGGCTCTCCCCAAAATGTGCCTTGAAAATAATACCCAGATTAAGCCTAAAAACCGGGCTGTGCTCTTTGTTGTTGCAAGCTTTTTGAAAGTGGCCATTTCCTTAGTGTGATAAGAAACTGAAACATTTTCAAAGAAATAAGAACTGGTTATGTGTCTGTCAGAGTCAAGAGTCTTGACCAACACTTTAGGGGATATTTCCATTGAAAGAAATTATCTCAAGGTTCTCATTCTGATTCAGAAAATTATTTAACCAATATCATGGAATGTTCCCATTTTTGAGGTGGTATATAAGGCATGCATATAGGGGCTTATTCACTAACGAAGGACTTTTGCAATTAAAAACATTGACTGTAATTCTAGTAGAATGCACATAGAATTTAAAAACAAATGTCTTCCTTGAATATTCGTAGGGGAAGATTGAGGTCTTTTAAAGTTCAGGATTATTCCTTAACTATAGGGTGTGTTACTAATTCTATATTCCGCTGAGCTACGTGAGGAGTTCTCTGACCAGAACAAAGGCACCACGGCCGGCTCATCTCCGGGCTTGGGTTACATGTGCGGGGTTGTGTTTTTGGTGGAGCTTTCTGGAATAGCAACACTCCGTCAAAAACACAGCGGCACACCTGTACTCCAAATGGTTGAATAAGGCAAAACATATGACATCAAAACGCTGGGAATCATATTAAAAAGAAAAAGAAAAGAAAAGGACGCAGGCTGTAGCAAAGATAAAGAAGCACCGAGGCACAGATATACACGAAGAGCAGAGAGTTTTACATACGCTGTTCACGAAATGATTTATCTATCGTTTAACCTCTGCCCACAGCCATGTTTGATCTGCCTGATGTTGACATGAACACCACATCTGTAATGTGTGAAAAGTTGCTCATTTGGATGTTCCATCCGAAAAATAATCATCTTAACTCGCGCAGTGAGAAAAGATTGTGGCTTGTATTTCCAAAGTCTCTAAAATTCCATCAAGAAGGTAACAACATGGCTTCTCCTGGAATTTTCAAAGATAACTGATGGTATGGAATAGATTTCACTATTTTAAGGGAGGATGTTATAAATTAATGTTTACTATTAAAAGGAGGAAATTCATGTCATTGTTTTTTATATATAACTTTTACAAATTACTTTTCTGACCTAATGAATTTATACTCAGACCTCTTAGAGGAAAACATTAATAGTGTCAGTCTGGTTGAACTTTTAATTTTACATAGCTTAGTTTTTATGTAAAAATAAATGTAGGCAGATGTAATAGAAAATTTTCTGTTTGTATAATCATCTCTAAATTGGCTGCAAGAAATTGTTCTTACATGTAAAGAAGTACAAGCAGGTGGGTGGTAGGAATAGAACTTGAGGTAGATAAACGCTTATTTCTGTATGTCAAAAGGTTGGTCTTTAATAACGGAGTTTGAAATTTTGTTCATTGACACTTGTTATATCCTAGACCTTATTCTCCTTGTGGTTATCTACATAGATTTATATTGTTTTCCTTCATTTGCATAGATAATAAGGCCATATTGTCCACTGGATAATATTCCTATGTTATATATTTTTTCAAAGAATGCTTCTGTGTTTAGATCACATTGGGTTTTGATTTTAATTAGGTCCCTCCTCCCCCTGCCCCATGCATCCCCCGGGAGACAGCGCTCATCAATCACAGTGTTGCTCTTTGCTGCAGGCCGCCGCCAGGGAGCTAAATTAACATCAGAGTCTGAAGATTCTGCTTTCTAGTAACTATGTGCACACTGGCCATCTCTACACAGAAGATGCAGGCTTGTCATTAAACGACTTTTTCCTCTGGAAATATCACAACAGAAATGATTTTTAAAAACAACAGCTACTTTTTATGTCGCGCACTCAGGAAATGCACTCACAGCACCTAACTTGGAAGTTCGGTGCCACCACGGTCTTCATTGAGAAACATGTGGTTGGCAATAGCATGTGGATTAAAGGAAATAAATAAGGAGTTGAGTTATATAAATTCTGAGGGCCTGTTGCACCTGGAATCATTTTCATGGCAATGCATACAACTGGGCTTTCTCCTCTTTAAAGTATGCTGGCTACAGAATGAAAATTGCTGTTTTGAGTAAAATACTGTACAAATCTTTCATTTGGCAATTAGAAAGAGATTTTTTTGAAAAACATTTTTTTTTCTTGTTGAGATTTTCATGAAGTTCTAGAGTATTTTTGGTAGAGATTACCAAATTCATCTGTCACAAATCTTTGATCTCAGATCAACATTATCTCTCTATGATTTTTATTTAGCTTTCACTGAATCTGTTTAACTCAGCTTGTGTTTTATATTCTCCAAAAATTCGGGGAATTAACACAGTCTGATTTTGGCAGAGATAATCTGGATATAGGACATGAAGTATTAGGGCATTTAAAAAGAGATGTTTTAACACTAAACAAACTGAATTTGTAGAACAACAGAAATAAACATGACAGTTTTTTACAATGTTTGGGCATAAAATAAGAGGGTGTATTGCTATGTTTGAGCTCCTACTTTGTCATAGCATTCTGCTAAATATTATATGTGCATTATCCAGTAAGATGAACATTTATTAAACATTTAATGTGTGTCAAACTCTGGCTGAGGCCCTGTAAGTATATTAATTAACTGAATCCTTCCAGGAACCTTATTAAGTAAGTATTTTGTTATTTGCACTTTGCAGATGCAGAAAGTGAAGCTGACTGAATGTAGAGCTCTCAATCATTTTGCTAGCTTGCTTCCTTATACTATTCCACTCTTTTACTCGATATCTGTAATACCCTGCAAGATAGGCATAATTATCCTTTTTCTATATGAGGATACAGAAAGCTCAGAGATTCAGTCACTTGCCTAAAAATCATACAGCTAGGAAGTGGTAGCACCAACATTCAACCCAGGACTGAGTGATGCCAAAGCGTCTGTTTCCCCATCACAAGAGAGACACTTTTTCTAGAAGGCTAAGTCAATGCCTTTAGAGAGCTTGATCTACAAGCATGTAGATGGCAAGGCTCTGGGACCTCAACCAGAAGGCAGTGTGCAAGGGCACTGTAGTCTGCCCAGAGCTGCAGCCCATACACGTGGTTTCAATTGGCCTCCTTACCCAGGCTGTAGGGTCAGCGCTCAAAGTGAATTGGGAATTTCAGAGTGGTTTGCTCCCCAGAGTGGACATGCTCCTTCAGACAAGCTCTTTGCGGAAATCCCGCTGGGACCTCCACATAGCACACATATTTGTAATGCTTTCCCCTGCCTCGGGCTACAAGGGTGCTTTGTAGTTAGAACCTACTTCATTTTAGTATCCCATCTGGTCTTTGGTGGAGTACTCTGGAGAAAGTGAACTGTAGATTAACCTCCAAACCAGAAAATATTTTCATGGTTCCCATTTTCATAGGGTCACAAGAGTGTATGAGAATAGGATGCTTGGCAGGAAGTAAAAATCTATACTCTCAAAATATACTCTTTTTTCTAGTTCTAACTGTATCTCTTCAGAGCTAGCTATGTATAATGTAAAAGGCTACAGGCAGGGACCAGTGCAAAAAGCATCTGCTGTTCCTGCGGCAGTTGATTAAAGAGAAAAGGTAACATATCTCAATCTCTTCATGTTCAAGTTATATAGAAATAAAATACTAACAGTTGCTTGAATAGATGTAATATTTTTATATTGTGCGGCTTCCCATTGATTTGGGAGGTTACAATGATCAAAAAAATGAAATGTACCTTAGAGCTACTCTCCATATTGCTTTGTGAGTACAGACCACAATTGTCAATATAGCTTCTGCTAGTTTACAATATTTTCCAAATTCATGGGCACCGTAAGTTTGTGCTCCCAACTGTCTTTCTTAGGAGGAATCAACTTATGTATTGAGTGCCTGGTCTTCCATCTTTTACAAGGTAGAAGATAATGCGGTTTCATCTGCAAATTGAATCCAGCAAATCAGTAGGTTATGTGAACATGGCTCAGTCATGATAGAGACCATGGGCTGACCACAGCCAGATTCTAAAATCTTTCAGAGCAGTTCTTGACCTTGGGTCTGTAGGACATAGACTTCAGTAGCTCCATAACCCCCTGAAACTGGATGTAAAATTTTGTGTCTGTTGATTGTAGAAGAATGGGAGAGTAGCATTCATCAGTCTGTAAAGGGCCTATGACCCAAAAAAGGAATGATACATGGAAATTTCACTAGCATTAACTTCTTTCCCTCAGCCAGAGTTGAAGATGATGAAAACAACACAACAATAAAAATGCACATATACACAATTTCCTTTTTAAAAAATGTTCCCTCATGGACAATGTCATTATTCCTTATGCATGCAGAAGTTTTTGTGTATCAACATGGAAATGTCCACTTCTTTTTGATGTGCAAGGCTAACATAAACTTCTGTGAAAATATGTAAAATACATATGTCTTATGCATAGACTCCTTCAGCTGTTCCTTAACTGGAAATGAATCTTATTCAATGATGTTTCTAGAAAAAATATTTTGAATGATTCTTATATCATATATAGCTAGTGAAGGTCACAAAGGAAATCAAATTCTGTGAGTGATTTTCCATATTACAATAAGAAAATGATGTTTGTACTCTCCAGGATAGAGATAATAAAACCCATCAAGATGGAATTAAGGATTAATTTTAAAATAATATTTAAAATTAAAATTAAAATTTAAAGTAAGACATTCCCTTCTCCCTAGAAACACCGCAGAAAAGAACCCTAAAAAATAATTCAGGCAGTCTGCAGCCCACGTGCATTAAAGATGAACATCCACTTAGGAGCACCTGCCCTGCAGCCCGTTATCCATCTCTTTTCTCTCTGTGAAAATCAGGACATTTCTTCCCCCTGTGCTCTCCCTGCCACCGTCTTTGCCACTCGGGACCACTTGCACCACTCTCCTGACATTCCAGTGCTTATCTCCCTAAGACAAGTGTCCAGTGATCACTGGGACAGGAGTGACACTGATGGGAGGGAAGGGCAAGGTAGAATAGAGTAAGACTTTGCTGCTTTGCCCTGTGTGGGCTCCTTCTCCAACTCTGGCTGCTTCCCTGGTTTCAGGGCACAGTGTTACCAGTCACACCCCAGCTCCGGAGTGCCCTTACACCATCTCAGTCCTTTTCCTGCTCTCTTCCAGAGGACCCTACTGCCACAAAATACACTTGCTGGTCAGTTTTTCTCTTGAATATGGGTGACTTTCAGTCTTTCCTAAAAGGACCCTTAGTAGCTAACACACATGCGGGCTCCTCCCCCAGCCACTGCAGGGCCTTTGCACTGGTCTTTTCCTTTGCCCTTTTATCTACCTGCTTCATCCACTTGGCTCTCTCTGTCGCTCCTTCCAGCTCTCTGATCAAGTGACCCCAGTCAGCCTTCTCACTCCCTCATTCCATATCCCCCTTCATTTGCTTCATTTTCTTCACAGTACTTTTGTTATCATCTGTAACATTTGTAACACTACAATGATCTGTTTATTGTGTGCCTCTTGCTGTCAGAGTGTGGGCAAGGGCTCCATTTCATTTTCTGTTTGATGCCTGGAAGTGTGGTACACAGTAGGCACCCAATAAATATTTTAAATGCATTGAACAAATACACAACACCTTACATGCTTTTGCAGTTTGCAAAGTACTTTCATATTTATTGCTTTATTTAATCCACTACAAAAATGAATTTGTTACCCCTATTAGTGAGAAATGTGAGGATCTAGTTAAAGAAAAATATATTTTTCTATTTTTCTTCAAGCCCCTGTGTGACAGTTTGGAGAAGTGGGCAATTAGAAAGAGATGGGTCCCTGCCTGAGACAGGCCAAATGGTACTGTTGGAGGTTCCTGGTGGTGTCTCTACACCCCAGGGACTAGTTCTCAACACTGGGGTAAAGCTGAAATATGTGATGTTAAAATTTGGTTTTAATTCCTAAGACTTCAAAGAAATTTCTTTATTTGAAGACTAAGTAATGTTATTACAGGTTACTCAGTTACTCTTATTCACAAAAGACTCATGTATAAAAACAAGAATTCCAGTGTATTAATTTACAACAAGAAATAGAATTATTTCATATACTGGCCACTTCTTTTCACTGATCATTAAATTCTTTCCCAATAGCTGAGTCTTTACAGGAAGTAAAACTATAATTACAAAGTCACTTGGCAAGCACAAGAAACAAAAGAAAGAGTGTTAATTGAATGATTTAAGTACGTGTGTTATCAGCATACAATAACTCATAATAATGGCAATAAGGATAGCCACCAGTATTGACCTCCTGCCGCATGCCAGGCCTGGGGCTTGCTTACATGGGTTTACACCGTATATGATAAAACTGTCTTACAGTTGAGGATATGATGAGTGAGGTTAAGTGACTTATGTAAGATCACACAGCTGATAAATGATAGAGCCAGAACGTAGCCAGAGGTCATTTTGAACCTAAGACTCCTGTGCCTCTTCCTGCTGGCCCAGTGTGGTCTCCTCCATGCTTGGAGCGGCGAGTTCCTGTCCGTCCAACAACGCTGTAGTCATTCTGTCTTTGCCTACACAGACTCATTATTTAGGACCACCAATTTTATTCAAATATTTAGAAGAAAAATATTATTTGGATTTAGATAAATTCAATTATATCATGGATTTCCATTCAAAATTTCCATGAATTTTAGAATAATTCCTAAGACTTCAAGGAAACTTCTTGCTTGCAATGGCTTCAGTTACAGTACTGAAGGTCTTTCATTGGCCAAAGGGACAATTCCAGAGAAAACAGTAAGGAACGTTTGGGATGAAGAACAATAATTAATGTTATTTTGTGTAGACCACATAGTAATGAGACAAGAGCGGTGGGGTTTAATGGAAAGACTGAAAATGAGAAATGAGTTGATGAAACTTGGGGGCCCTATAGAAATATTCATTTGGCAAGTAAATCATTCAACAGACATGTAATAAGAGTGTCCTTGGCCCAGGAGCTATAAAGATGAACTGAAGGAGTTTGTAGGCTGGTGGCAAGAATAATCACGTAGATGTGATTATAGAAAGCACAGTGTGGTCAGTGCTGGGGAGAAGCATGTACAGAGTGGAAATGGGGTGGGTGCCAACTCTGACAATTTAATAAATTTAGAGTGGGGACTAAAAATTGGTAGATATGACAGCATCTATTTGTGTAGTACTTTATAGTTGCAAAGCACATTTGCATGAATTATTTGGTTGATCTTCCTCAAGTACTCTGAACAATAAGGCTTATTATTTCTAATAAATAAGGAAAAGTCAGAAACTTGCTCCACATCATGTTACTAGGTCCAGGCCCTGGTCTTCTATTTCTACATCTTGTGGAAGACCGTATTCCTGATCTTCTATGACAGCATCTTCCATTCATGCCATTTAAATACGGCACCACTGGTGCTGATTAGAAAATGGGAGAATCACAATTTGTTTTATTTTCCTTTTAAAAATATTAAATATTAAATTCCTTTGGACATGCACACAATCTCTCACTTCTTAACATTTTCCCACAATACTCATATGATGCTCGACTAATAAGTGGAGTAATTTTGCTGCCATTTAATGCCAAAGGAATCAATGTCTAGCCTAAGGAATAGAATTTGTCTTTCTTTGAAATACTTACAGAATCCTTTTGGTAGTTAAAGGTTAAAGTTTGTCTCATTGGTGTCCCTTAAAAATATGTTTTCTAGCTTGGGCTATGTGTGTTATTATAACAAATAAAAAAAATGGTAACAGCTCTGGATATGTTTTTTCCTTCAGATAAGTGCTGGGCTGCTAGAACATATGACATCATATTTGGCTCCAGCCTTTGGAAATGAGACAGTATAAAAGACAAGTTCTAGTAGCCACATCATAACAGGGGATAAAGTTTTAAACAATTTTGACAAAATAAAATTTGAGGAAACTGACTATTTTTTAAATTGTACATTTGTCATGAAAGTTTTGGGGTTAATCTCTGGAACCAGCACAAGGATGAATGAGGTAATAGTTTCACATGTTGTGGATAAGATAACCAAAGTGGGGAAAAGCCCATTTCCAGGCTAATGGGCAACTAAGATTATGTGCCTGATGGCTGTGGTTAAGATAATACGGGGTTCAAAAAAATGACGCTGATAGAGTGGTAAGCCGTTACACTGGATCTGAAGCCTTCTGAATGGGGGCCGGAAAAACAATAGACTGGAGTCTGCCAAGACAAAGAGTTGGGAAGCAAGAACATGGGAGATAAACTACAAAACTCCCTCACAGAAATGACATTATAAGGATTGGTAATTAAAACTTCACTGACAAGTGAAACCTGATGATAATACTAGCTTAATGCTGCTCATGCGCACATTAGGGTATGAGAGGAGATTGTAACACTGATTCTCATTCCTGACTACCCAGATGTTACTACCATGGGAGAAATGTTCAGAGGTCTTGGCTGGACCCATTTTGTTTTATTCTGTGGCTTTGAGGAAGGGGAAAGCAAACCTTGTGAGGGATATGTTGACTGAAATGCACCATTAATTTCATGTCTTTTTTTAGAAAGCACTTTTAAAGTGTGCCAAGATATTTTAAGTGTTTCAACAACATGCTTTTGTGACAATAGAGAAACAAGGGTACATTTTCATAATATCAATAAAAATATAATAATTTACAGGGCTGGACTGAACTGTATGTTGGATCACAATGAAGCTCTTTCAGTGTGACAGAGATAGCAGCAACCTCTACTTTATTCCTGAGCCACAGAATAAACATGATCCCTGATTGCCTCTACGATCTCAAGTCTCTGCTGCCAGGAGCTTGGGCCTGAGGAAGGGCCCCCATTTTTGGAACTCTCTTCCTTTCCCTCCCCAACAGATCCCAGATTTACAAGCTTTGAGGTCTTATAAGGAAAGAAAAAAAAAAGCATATTTGTTTCTTTCTTAACTGGTGTAGGTTTCCAGATGGCATTAGAAGCCATTATTGGCTGAGAAGAAACACTTGTTTGTGGGGCCCACAAATTTGACAAATGGTTCACTTTGAATATCTTAAGCAAATAAACAAAGCATTTTCAGTATTTGCTGACACTCACTATCCTGTCCTTCTCAAACTTTGCCAGATGCAAACACCGAAGGCCAATTTCTCTAGTTTCTGTTCTGTTCCGAATCTCTGTAAGGAATTACACTGGTGAGAATCCCTGAGCTTTGTATTACTGTGTCTGTGGACATATGGCCCCACAGTTGTTTACTGATGAGTTAAGTTGCATATGGCAGCAAGATAGGGGCTTATAGATTGAACCCCCTCAGTGTCATCCCGATGGAGCCCTTTCACATCAGTGTCACATTAAGTTTCTATTATTTTATGCATGGCAGTAGACATGCTGATATGTAAAGATCCTCAAGACTAAGGTTGTAATCTGAAAGTATCCACAATATTATAGAGAAAGTGATGGTACACATACCATTTTAAAGTCTGTTGCTCCAAGAGAAATAGCAACGGAGGCAACACGGCTTGACAGAAAGAGACAAATATGGACTTTGAAGCCTGGATGTATGGGGGCCCAAATCCTGGCTAGGTTTGGGGAAACAACACGTAGGTCCATTTGACTAACTCACAAGGGAGCTCTGTGTGAGGGTGAGCTACAGACACAGGTGGGGGAGGGCCTCCAGGTGCACTACCACCAAGGGTAACATCCGGAGAGCAAAGTGCACCGGTGAGATAGTTAGGGGGCATTATGTGACTGGAGTTCTCCGAAGAAACATTCACCGGGAATCATTATGTTCACTGCATCACGGCGGGGAGAGGCAGAGGCCGGGAGGCCGGTTAGGGCAGTTCAGGGGAGAGCTGAGGAGGGTGTAAAGAGGTGCGGTGGGGAACGGGACGAAGAGGACCTGCAGGTGCGAGAGGCGCACGAGGAGAACCAGGATAGTTCCTCTGCCTTCTGCCTAGACGACGCCCTCTGGCTCCCTCTGTGTCTCCGTATTTATCCGACTAGAGAAAATTTTATTTATTTCAGCCTTCCCTCCCCTCCTGGCTGGGGGGTTTGCTGAGAACTGTCTTTTCCTCACCTGGGTATTTCTAGACTGTCACAGCGTCTGAGGATACAGTCAGCTCTTGAGAAGAGTTTGTTCAATGCAAGAATAAGTGTTGAATAAATGTGGAAGATCCACAAAATACAGAGTATCAAGAGGAAAGTAGAAAGACAGGAGAGTGAAAGATGAGTGTGCAATGAGGGGAACAACAGCGAGAGATGAGAGGGATGTTTTGGAACAGCTTGAGTCCATTCACAAGTGGGAATGTGGAATTGCTGCCATTAAAAAAATTAGATTAACACTTCCCTTCTTTTTTTACTTTACCCTGAAGCCTTCACCCATGCACAGCTCTTAATAAATAATAGGTGATGGACACAGTGCTGATGTGTCCTCTTCACGTTAATCCAGTCAGTTCCCAGTTTATGAACTGGTTGGATTCCAAATGTCGTTGTCAGTCAGTTGTTTGGCTATTGGAAAGTATTTTTCCTTTGAGACAACGTAAGAGTCAGTGCTTAAATTCTGCTTTGCAAAAGGCTACTTAACCCACAAAGTGTTGGAATCTTACTGCTGAGGTCCTGCAGAGCACTAGCTCCTCACGGGCACATCACACACTGCTCGGTGCTTGCAAAGTGCTTTTGCATACATTTTTTAAAAAGTGGACCTTGTCTGCATAATATTTTCTTCCATGAAAAAATGTGTTCTGAGTTTTAAATGAAGAGACCAGGAACACATCCTCTTCCCACTCTGGTCTCCATGAACTGACTTGGCTTTCACAGAGAGCCCCCCCCCACCCTCAACTGTCCTAGCCAGAGGCACCCGCCCACAGGGAGAGCTCAACACCGGAGGGGCAGGTGGATACCAGAGCAGGCGGGCTTCCTGGCTGCTGGGGCTGTCACTGCCTTTCCGGTCAGAAGAGCCATCTGTACCCAGATTCTGCCACCGGCCAGCTCAGCTGGTAACCCCGTGGGAGGGTTCAGTTTCCCCTTACGTAGAGAAGGGATCGTGAGGCCTATCTCATGGAGTTTTGTGATGTTGAAGATGAGATAATGGATGAAAGAGCACACAGCACTATTGTAATAACTGATAGGTACTGGATGCTAAAAAATGTTCTCTTGATCCTCTTCCTCACCCACCTACCATCACTAAACTTAGAAGCAGAATGGGTGAGGAGGGGCTCCTGTGGCCATCGGCCTTACTGGCGGCACAGGGCAAGGTGCTAGAAGTCAGGGAGGGGCCCTTGTGGGGGTGCTGCCTCGACGAGCAAACAGTTCCCAGAATGAAGCAGTGAGGGCTCAAGGGCGCTGGTCTCCCTGGACCCCAGGGGCAGCCACAGTGTCCAGTTCTGCATCAGTACTGTGTGGGCCTCTGTCAGAAGGGGAACCAGGGCTGAGCTGTGTGTCATCACTGTAACTGAGTGTCTTGCCAGCGAGTCTCTGCCCCGGGCAAGTTCACTATGGATTCAGTGAGACCGAGGCATGACAATGGAACGTTTTTGGGGTAAGAGGCTTATTACCTGGCTTGTTCTCCTGGTGATAGATCAAGCACTAGAATTACATCTGCTTCCGACAGTCTGCAGGGCTGTAATCCTCCTTCGTCTCTGCCTCCACCCAGAGCACTGGGCAGAGCTCTTTATTTAGTGACTCAGTCAGTAATAGGTTATTACCTCGGGTGTGGAAGCAGTAGCCTAGCAGCAGGCCAGTTACATCATAAAGTAGTTTAGGTTCAGGTGAGGATCCTGGCCATAGGGACTTCCATTTTCCACATAGTTCCTCTACCAAGAAAGTGTTTAAAAACAATGTCAAATTAAAAAATATAAGTTAACATCAATTATTTTATTCATTTATTTTGGCACCTACTGAAGATATGTTTTTCAAAGTCACTTTTCATGTTCTTCTCTTTCTTTGAATTATTTAACACACTGACTCAAGGTCTGGATAGTCAAGTCTCACCCACTGCTATGGAGGATTAGGATAGTTATCGACATCCAAAACTTCTCTGACTGGACTTGCAGAAAGTCCTAGAAAGAGCATGGACTGGACTCTATAATCAGTTCAAGAGGCCAAAGGGTTTCCAGGCCTCTACTCCTTTCCAGTGTTGGAGATAAAAAATACCTGTGGAGAAAGTAAGGGTTCTTATGGTCAGGATTCTCACTTGATCCTGGTTGGCCAGCTCACTACACTCATGTGGGCAATACACTGTTTGTTATTGCCTCTCTATAAAGAACTCCACTCCATGCTCAGGGCTGCAAGGCTGCAGGAGAGCAGAGGCTGGAAGGGCGGCAGCACTGAGGACAGAGACTGAGATGGCTGTGGGGCAGAGAGGCCCAGAGGCAGAGACTGGCTTGCTGTGTGCAGACTTACTTTGAGGTGGACGGGATTCTAGTGATTGACCCACCACTGTGGAAATAAAGTTGGGTATAATCCTTTCACACTAAGAACATTCCATTGTCATTTTTTGGTCTCATTGAATCCATAGCAAACTTGTCTGGGGCTGAAACCCATTGGCAAGACAATACTGACGGCATGGGATCACTCCACAAGAAGCTTATAATCCAGTGATGAAGACAGGAAGATGAGTGATTGTAAGGGCAGCTGGCAGGGCAGTGTGGCCTCGGCAGTGTGTTCATGGGACTGTAGCATCACAGAGTAGGAAGTGCTCAGGGTGGAGGGTGAGGGGAGAGGGAGAAGGGGAGGGGCTGGTTAGGAATGGTGATGTAGGCAGGGGTCCGAGCACAAAGGATCCTGTAGGTTGTGCCCCAGGGCATGGTTGTTGCCCTATATCTCACTAGGAGCTAATTCCATCTAGTGTACAAGCCCAGCGAGCTCAGAGAAGCAGTCTGCTGAACAAGAATCATGCTAGATTGTTTGTAAAAAAGGTTTCTCAAATCATCTACCTCTGTGTGGTGTTAACTCTATCAACTTACATGCACACAATCTGTGTATGTAAGTGTGCGCATGTGTGAGTGTGTGTTTTCTAGGGCATACAAACATTTTTCATATTACTGGCATGGAAGGCCTCTATACATTAGAGGTAGTAAGTGAGAGTTGTAAATTTTGTTCCCTGTGTCCCTTTGTCCTGGGCTTGTAAAATGATATTTTTTTCTAGAAGAAAAGTTGCTTAAAACCTACTTAAAATATAACCTAAATGCATCCCTTTGAAAGTTTGTGGGCATTATATGTTGCATGGATTAAATACTGGTTCAGAAGCTTCTAACGCAAGAGCAGTTACTTGTCTTACACCCCAAAAGCAGGGATGGGGCCACAGAATGAGGGAAATCCTATCTGACCAGTATAACCTCAGACTGTGAACATGGGATTGCTGGCAGCATTTCTCAGTTGGTGAAGCAGCTGGCCATTAGAGGGATTCTCACTCGTGGCTTCTCAGTGGAATCACCTGCAGAGCTTGACAACATGGCGGTACTCAGGTCACACCCTGGACCGGTCAAGTCAGGATCTCAGGAAGCGAGACACAGACAGCAGGACTTTGTAAAGCTCCCCGAGTGATTCAGATCCACAGTCTGCTTGGAGAAGTACTGGTCTACCGGATAGGATTCCCATGGTATCTGGAAAGGCAAATTCCTTTAACCAGCTCTGTTCATTTCAATCATGAGCCAGATACTGGGCTTGGTCTGGGGACTAAGACATGGGCCCCGTCTTCAAGTCATGGCTCTTGGGAGGCCTGGAGGGTGGCGGTGGGGAGGTCCTGTGGATGGGGTGTGGAGCATTGGTTCAGTGAGCCTCAGTGAGGGGCAGAGGGGAACAGCACCGTCAATATTTGATAATGCTCATGCTTTGTAACAGGAGAAACTTGGAGATAAACCTAGAAGGATTCACTAGAAGAAAGGTTTTTTCTTAGATGGGGAATAGAAGTCAGGAAACTGGCTTCTGTGCTTATGTGCAGTACACCATTCCTTTTGCTTATCTACTCCAGCCTCTACTAGGAAACTAAAAGCAAAACCAAACCCAAAAACAAATCAGAGGTTTTTATAAAAATTTTTATAAAACCACAATATATTTGTAGATAAAATTTACATAATATAATTTGTTTAAAATATATTGTAAAAAAGAACACTATTATGATTAGCACACATAATATGGGGGGCACGGGGAAGGCAGTGTAGCATAGAGAAGACAAGTAGTGACTCCATAGCATCTTACTATGCCTATGGACAGTGACTGTAATGGGGTATGTGGTGGGGACTTGATAATGGGGGGATCTAGTAGCCACAGTGTTGCTCATGTGGAGCCTGAGCATAACATTATATATCAATCATACCTTAATAAAAAAAAAAAGAAGAAAAAAAAAAGACCACTGACTTGGAAAAAAAACAGTATTTTTCTCTTAAATATTTAGAATAAAAGAGCTCTTGCCAGATGGCAGGACAAGATTTTATTTTATAAGCCAATGCGGCATTCTCATAAGATTACAATCTGTAGTATTACAAAGATATTAAGACATCTTTGACTGATAGCTGCTAAATGATCGTGAACCATTCTGATTCTCATTTTTTAATTTACATTTCTTTCATGTACGCCTTTTCCAAAGTAGGACCTATAATTGCATTTTCTTTTCTATTAGATAAGTAGATGTCATGGAAAGAGCATGGGTGTTACACCCCAGTTCAACTTAGGATCTCTGGAACTATGTTCCCTTGCCTGTAAAATGGTGACAGTAAATGTTTGGTTGAAAAGCTAGAGTATTAACTCTAACAAATGTGGAAGAACCATATGCAGGTTTTTATACTTATTAAATACATGCTAGTAAGTGTATGAGTAGTGGGGACATGTGTCACTCTATCCTCTAAAGTACATTTAGAATATCTACGTAATATTATGTGTTGATTCTCCCTAATGAACTTTCCTCAGGTACCTTTCTCCATCATCTGGAAGGAGCCATAGAAATGTCTGATAAAGCTGAAGTGACAGAGTCATACAGAGTTCCTGCAGTGTTGATGTGGTGGGAGGAGGAGACACTTTCAGGTATTGGTTAACAAAATCTTAATCAGAAAAGAATGTGACAACAATTTAGCAACAACTTTACATGTCCCACAACAATTAAAAATGTAAGATAATTTACATTACAACTTATAGAACATAACTAGATTCTCAGATATTGTCATGACTAACATAAAACCAAAATTTCACTTTTATAATTCAATACTTTAGCTCACAAAATCCACTTGATGATGTATAGATTAGTTAACAATAATCTTAATAGGCAATTATTTCTAGGTTCCTAGAATAATAGGTAAGCATAATTTATATACAAATTCTCTGTGACATGACTCATATAATAACAGACTTTTCAATCGATGCTGGTGTTTTAAATTAAAGCATCAAGTAAGTTTATACATTTGGCATTATTTGGTGGTTTTCCAACTTGCCAATGTTCTATCTTAAATGTACTTTTATTAATCACATTAGAATAGCCATATCATTTTGCAAATATGTGTTCTTAGAAATGGTGCACAAACCCACTTTCGTTTTTGTTGTCAAATCACGGGCTGAGGAGGGGCTGGGAGGAAAAGAATGCCCAATCTGCATTTCAGGCCCCCAGCAACTCCTGGAGTTGTTTCATGTGAGTCGGGATTCCCTTGCCAAAGGGAACACGGAGACGCATGTGGCCACACTGTCATACTCTCCTGCCAGCTGCAAACCTCATCACAGTTCCTGTGAAGTGCGTTTCCACGGATCAGGTTTCTGCCAGGGAAGACTTTTAACAATCTCCTGCTCCGCTTTCAACCAAACAATTAGTATTAGCAAATGGTTCAGGCCACTGCCTGGGATTACATATGATTCCTATTCAGAAAAGACAAACTTCTGCTTAAACCAGGCCCACATGCTGAACACTCGAGCTGCTCTCTTAGATACAATAAAATTGCGACAGTTTCTATCTTTCATTTAAATAAAAACTCACTCTCACATTTGAAATCAAGTTGGCTGTCTTCCCTTGCTGGGTTGGCCATCTGGTAGGGGGTACTTTTGGAGGACTGATGGTCAGGCCAGAAGTTTAGGGGGAAAAAATCATCCTTTTGTCCTTTTGTGCTTTACTGTTTTAATGTGGTCAAACTTTTTTTTGTTGTTTATAATGTTTTCACAGCAGTTTCTTTTTTTTTTAATCTCTTTATGAAACCATATGGAAAATAAGTTAAATTCTCAATACATTTTACAGCCAAAATTTTCTATTTAGAGCTGTGGATCAGAAAATTTACTAAGGCTCGTTAGAAAACAATGGCATGAAAGCATTCGCTGTTTTGGTCTACTACACACCTATGGTTCTTTTAATACTACCATGCTTTTTTCATTTCTTAGGGTATTTCTTAGGGTAAGGCATGGTCAGTTTCCTTTCCATGCATTTCCAAGGTTTATGACTGCCCTCAGATAGAGGGATACAACCTCAGCAGGCATGGGAATTTTACTGTTCTTCTCAGTTATGTTCTTCAAAAGCTGGGTCTTGATGGCAACTCTCTATGTAGTCACTCTTCTGTTTTCTTCATGGATGGAACTGATTACATCAAGCAGTTAGGAAACCTGTTCAGGAAAACCACCTCATAACAATCCTTTCTATTACATGCTCTTTGACTTCAGAAAATCACAGATAATTTAATGCTATAAGTTTCCTGGAATTAAAGGTAGCTGAAGAGATCATTCTTGTTTTACAGGTGAGGCAAGTAAATTTCAGAGAAATAAGGTAATTTTCCATGAGCACACCCAGCTCAGACAGTGGAGACGAGGCTAGAGACTAAATATGCTTTCTGCCTTTTATAACTTATTTTCCCATGTTGTAATACAGATGCACTGCATCTTTGAATAACATTTTTTTTTGTTGTGACAATTTGCAGGAAATCATGCATTTTCATTAAATGTTCATTATGAAACTTGATGATCTCAATTAGCAACCTGATGTTCGTTTAGGCCAAGCTCACCTTTTATAAGTCATTAAACATGTAAATGTGTATGTACAACATGTATTAGTATTTACACGTAGTAACCCAGAGTCATGGGGAATATTTCTTTTGCTATACCCTGAATGCACTTAAACATTTTAAGATTCTATTTCAAGGTCAATCAGTTTGATATTAATTTCTTTAAGGGGAAGGAAGGAAGGAAAATCAGAGGCGAAGTTGGTGGCACGACAAACCTATAAAATAGCCTTATAATGTGTTAATCTGACTAGGCTGGACTTAATTTTGTAGAATCTTCTTTCTTATCTGACATATTTGACATCTTGGGAGACTGGGACGTGTAAGGGAAGCAGCAGCTGGTTTTGTAGCTCAGGCTCGTTGGCCAAGCTGCTTACTCGCCCTGATTCAGAGCAGCAGATGCACCTGCCGCCGCTTTGTCCCCCCAGGTCTTCTTTCCTCCGACTCCCAGATCTGCGTGAATGCTTAGCTCTGGGACTAATGGCCCTGCAGGAAACTTGTGTTCCTTTGCTATTGCTACTGTAACAAACTACGGCAGGCATACTAGCTTAAAACAATTTATCTTATAGTTTTGTAGGTTATATGTCTGACAGGTATTTATTTGGAATAACGGTCTTTTTTTTTTTTAATCCTGAGTTTATTCTGATGGGGAAAAGAACTTTAGTGAATCCCCTGATAGACAGAAAAAGGTTAATTGTGGGGAAATTTTTTATGTGAACAGTTTTCATTATTTTTTCTTTAAAATACAGGCTGCAATATGAAAAACATAACAGATATTATGAGATTAAAAATCTTGAATTTAAAGAGTTTATATTAATTATAGGCAAGTGACATATATATTTCAGTATTAAGTAAATAGATAAGCATGGGAAATTAATTTGAACAATTGAGGAACTGGGAGCAATTGCCAACTTTCTTTCATTAACCAGTGAAATTCTTCATGAAAGAGGTGGAGTTTAAGGTTCTTTTGTAATGCATTAAGGAAAATTATGTTTCTGGCAGGAGGCTCTTTTTCTGTAATGTATTGAAAATCCACTAGAAAAATATAGATTTTTTTTCTGTCCCCATCTTCTAAACTGTCATCTGAAAATAAGTGAAATGTCATGTTATACAAGTACAATCAAATATGTAGGTAGTTTCAAAATACAGTAGTGAAAGATAGTCACAGAATTTCCATATATCATTGACACGTACAAGTCTTCCTCATGTGTATCTCACAGAGAAACCCTGATACTCAGAATTGCCTGGAAATCTGACAGTCCAGACAAAATTCAAAATCTGGTAGATGTCCACACATCTTTGCATATGGGAATTGGAAAGAACATTTCCAACTTACCGTCTTGCCTAATTTCATTCAAAACCTCTATTTGTCTGTCAGCTGATATGCTGATATGGTTCCCAGAAGAACTTTGCTCTCTCCAAGAGAACTTACTTAGCCCCCCACATCCTGGCCCACGGCCCACTGGCACACTCGCTTCACTTTGTGAACCAGGAGCAGAGTGTAAACTCCATCTGCTATGCGTACAATGGCACATTCTTGAGTGTGGCTGTCTAGACCGTTTCCTTTGCTCAGTGGCTCAAGGGTCTTTTTACAGACTAATTACTGGAATATTACATTGTGGGTAGTGGATTCTTCAACAGATCCTTACCCAGTTCTGACAGAGGTGTTTTAAGTGGCTTTCTGCCTCAGAACAGTGTGTTCATCAATGTGCCTACTCACATAAGCTGTAGAGTGAGTTCTCTGGCAGCTGAAGCTCTGTACCTGTCACCTGTTCTATCTCTAGAACTGAAGAGAGGATTTAGTCTTTACTTCTTGCTTTTTTCTGATTGGTTGGTTTTCTTGACTTGAATTTAAGTATTGGGGGGAGGGCAGGAAATAGAATATCCAAAAACAAGACCCATACACCTAGATACTACAGCTAGCATCTGTGGGTTTGAACTAGTTTGAGGAAGTCCAAGCACTTGAAAGAACAATTAATGCCTCTGAATTCCTTGGACTATGTCCATGGTTCCATATTTATTAGCCAAACAATTTCATTTCCATGTGCTCCTATCTCAAAAAAAAGATGCCCCCCACATCATCCCCACCATCAATAACAATAGCAAATTATGTGTTGAGTAATGATAGATCAAATCAGAGCAGGGGAAAGTTAACTATGCATATGTTAAATCATGTGTAAGTTATAAGAGAATACATATTTCCTTGAGCTAGAAAGTGTGGCTAACTTTGTGTTTGGTTTAGAAAATTCTGTCTCCTCGTAGTAGTATAAAAATGTCATCCTACATTTTCTATTCCTTTTATGATTTCTTTTGCTTTGATTGTTAAGCCAGCTGTAATATATTCTTGTGCATCTTATGATAAGCATTATGTCCAATGGTCTTAACATCACTCACTGAATCCTCTTCTATTTTTCTTTACAAGATATTCTTATCAAATTCTAAATTCCCCAAAACATCTGGATCTGTTTCTGGTGCCTTAATCTTGCCAGTACCAAAATACTGGCAGTACCTGCCAGTATAGTTACTGTAGCTTTCTGTTGTGCTCTGATACTTGGAATAGCAAATAAAAAATCTCTTGTCTGTTCTTTTAGAGATGAGCTGTAGAATCAACTTGTATTTATCAAGGAATCCCATGTAAGTTCTGGTTAAGATTATGTTGAATTTATAGATGTTTCTGTGACAATTGGCAATTTTGTACTATTGAATCTCCCCATTCAAGAACATGGCATGGTTTAGTGTTCCTTTGTATCTTTCTATTCTTTCTCAGTTGGTGCATAGCCTGAGTTGACTGCATTTAAAAAGAAACAAAACAAAAAGAAAACATCTCCATGATGCTTGAATTCAGCCAAACTACCAGTTCCTTTTGAGACTGTTGTTCTAAAAGAGATCATATTATTAAATGCACTAGGTTTAAAAAAAAAGATAATCGCTTTGTCACTTGCATGTATAATCTCAGTCCTTCAGTATCACAGAGTATCACTCAGTAAGTACTTGTTACCAGATGGGAAGTGTTGAGTAGTATTTCCAGGTCTGTTGGCTTCCATCATCCGTTTCACAGCACCTCCCTTTGTGGCCAGCAGGGGGTGCTCCTGCAGCAAATACCCTCTTTCAACATCACTGAATCCGAACAAATTTCAAACTTGAGGAAGTATTGGTTTATAAATGATCAACTGCAGTTCTCACACATTCTAGCAGACTCACATCTGTGGGCATTTTATGTAGAAGACAAGTAATGGGAGAAGGTGAGATCTTCAAAGTGTCTTGTAATCGAAGAAGGCCTGTACTACGTAAGCACAGAAGGCAGAAAGGATTAGAATAGCTTGTGTTTGGGCTAACGAGTGGAGCCTCTGCTTTTAGGGGCTGTCCTTTTGAGCCCTGGTGCCAGCAGACTGTTTTGTGAGCTGTCAGCTTCCTGATGTTGGTCCTTTAAAGGCAACATTTTTAAAGTGGCTCTTTAAATAGGGGGTAGGAGCTCAAGAGAGCAATGAGCTGGGGGCTATGGAAGGAGATGGTCTGGTTGCAGATAATCTTATGGGAAAAATTTTTGATTCTGTCTATTGGCTTTGGAAGTTTCCCTCATTGTTGATGGTTGTGATGTTCAAAGAAGTGTGTCCTTCTCCACCTTCCCTACCGGTCGGGACTCACTGCTTCTTCCTTATGTGCCCAAACCATCCAGTGTTTATTTCTATTTTGCAAATATCATATTTTGTGACATTCACCTGTGTATTTGTTTATATCACCTCCTAGGTTAAGCAACATGAGGGAAGGCTCACAGTGTATTTCCTAGCATAGGGTTGGTATACTTGGTCAGCAGTCAATAATTATTTGTTCAATGGATGATAGAAGGAAAGAAATGCAGGTAGAAAGAAAGGAGGAACAAAGAAGAAGTGGTAGGTTACTCTTATAGGGTAAGTGAATTTTTAAACTGATCCAGAATCCAGAAATAACAGTAATAGAATTCCCATAGAACATTACTGGGTATAGCCCATGTGGAAAAAGTGAAGGTTCCTATGGCCAGGATTCTCACCTGAACATAAACTACTTGATGATATAATTGGCCTGCTGCTAGGCTACAGCTTCCACACCTGTAGGCAGTGAGCTATTATTGACTGAGTCACTATATAAAGAGATCTGCCCAGTGATCTGGGCAGAGGCAAAGATGAAGGAGGATTACATATCTGCAGACTGCTGGGTACAGATGTGATTCTAGTGCTGACCTATAGCTGGGAGAACAAACCAGGTAATAAATCCTTTCATCCCCAAGAGCCAAGGAAGAATTGTTGAAACTGAGATTCAGTCACCAGAATAATATTTTACTGCCAGCACCAACTGCACTAAACCCTGGAGACTCCATTTAGTAGGCATGGCCTTGGACCTTTTGACACATGGACCAACAATGGCTGGCCCTCCTGGCACCTTGGGGACAAGGCCCAGAAGCTGGCTTCCTGTGTATTCCTGGGGTAACAGCAGAATGGCCCCCAAAGATCACAGTAGGCTATCCTGAATGGCCAGAAGGGAGGGGCATCTTACCAAGGAATTTTATCATTATGGCCACTGTGTGAATCTCCAGTAGCACTGTATATAGACCCCTCAGTAACCCCCACTGGGAGAGTAGTAAAGGTATGGTATACTAGACTTGGACGGGACCCCCTTCCTGCTACAGTCCTATCACAGGACCACCCTCTTGCATGCATCCTACCTGATTGACAAGATTTGCTTATGTTGGTGCCATTAAATCATGTGTCTTATTGCCCCTAAGGTCTTTGTGGATTGGGCACACACCCTAGCAAAAAAACTGCTACTTGCTCGGGTGCATGGTGCTCCCTATCCATAACACTACTAAGTGTGAGTCATGAACTCATCTGAGTAGAACTGCTTTTGAATATAGCTGAAATAACCTCCTCTGGCTTGTTAATTATTATAATTTCTATTATCTGTATCAAAATCTTATTTTATCTTAATTTTTATTATTATCTCTATGTTGCTGTTATCTTCTGTTGGTGGTGTGGAATCTGGTTACAATGCTCCAGCTTTCTAACACAGGGACAATTGCAGAAGATTGAAAGTGTGAAGATTATGAGGCGAGAATCCTGGAGGGGTGGAGTGTGGATAAAGTGAAGGTTCCTATGGCCAGGATCCTCACCTGAACATAAACTACTTGATGATGTAACTGACCTGCTGCTAGGCTACTGCTTCCATGCCCATACGCAATTAGCTATTACTGACTGAGTCACTATATAGAGAGCTCTGCCTAATGTTCGGGTGGAGGCAGGGATGAAGGAGGATTACAGACCTGCAGACTGTTGGATGCAGATGTAGTGCCCCATCTATCACTGGGCAAATAAGCCAGGTAATAAACCCTTTCACCCCAAGAATGTTCCATTGTCATTCCTCAGTCTCACTGAATCCATAGTGAACTTGCCTGGAGCTGAAACCCATTGGCAAGATGACCCAACACAAATGATGACAACAGAAACAATTTGTTTCTAATGAGGTTAGTGACAATATTTGTAATAGCAAAACTGTAACTTAACTATAACCAGCGAGGTATAAAATGAAGATCATTTGTTATTTATGTAGATTGCAAAGCTAATTGCATAATGTGGTGTTTTTACAAGTAGTGAGGTTCTGGAATGCAATGTTCCATGTACAATTTTAAAATCATATATTCTACTCAAATTCATGAATATTTCAATGTCAACTCATAATTTCATTCAAATCAGAGCCACAATTGGAATTTTTCTTACTACACTATCTTCTCCCTCTCTTAATACAGCATCAGATATTTATTAGTTGAGGTAGTTACTCAGGTGTTTACATTCATAATTCCTTGGGTTACCTTTTCAGGTGTGGGGAAAGTGGAAGTTCCTATGGCCAGGATCTTCATCTGACCCTAAACTACTTGATGATGGAATTGGCCTACTGTTAGGCTACTGCTTCCACACTTGTAGGCAATAAGCTATTGACTGAATCACTATAGAAAGAGCTCTGCCCAGTGGTCTGGGCAGAGGCAGAGACAAAGGAGGTTTACAGACCTGCAGACTTGGATATAGACATGATTCTAGAGCTCAACCTATTTATGGGAAAATTAAAGCCTTTTACCCCCAGGAACATTCCATTGTCATTTCTCAGTCTCACTGAATCCACAGTGAACTTGCCCAGGGCTGAAACCTTCAGGCAAGACATCAGGTAATAACTATTAACTTTTCTCATCTTCAAACAACTGCAAAAGGGGGTATTTCAAGAATGTTCATTCTTCTGGGTAGTTCATTATCCAAAACTCTAATCTATATAAATTGTTCTTAGAAAACCTAAGGTTAAACTGGATGATATGAATGCTATTTTGAATAGAACAACTTTTTAAGATGTTTCTACTCTCAAGTTTCATGTTTATTAATTTAATAAAAACTTTCATTATTTTTTTCTACAAAATACTGACTTCCTATATTTACCTAAATACACAAATTAGGAAAATCACATGTCAAAAAGTCACCTTGACATGGAATGTAAACAATGCAGCCAAAACAGAATTTTTTATTTTTAATATTTCAAGCACTTAAACAAACTAAAAAAAATGATCAACATCATTAATTCTTCTATGCACCCTGTGGGTGTATTTCACCTTGTTTATTCAGTGTTAAGAGAATCACTGGGAAACTGAAGGTAGCTGATGAGAAAGCAGGCTCTGGGAGATTTAACTGATTTTCTGAAGAATTGTTTTTTTCCTCCTTTTTTAAAACTACTAGCCTAAACACTCGCTTTAGGTGAGATTATATGCTTTGTGAAAATTACCAAGTGATGTTTGACATGCTGTATTTGATTAATTTGATATAATATATTATTTACACTAATTTGGAAAATGTATTCTACTCAAACACAAACATAATTGTCTGATAGTTTTTGTGTTCAGAATGACTCAGTGAATGAAAGATAAGCAAAATATATTTTACTTTTTATAAAAACTTCAATTAGACAAATACTTGCTGAATACCTGCCTTGGAGGTAGGATTTCCTGGAGTCAGAACACTCTGGGGTTCTAACTCCAGCTCTGCCGCTTAGAGCTGGGGGACCTGAGGCCTGGGACTGAACTTCTCTAAACTCAGTTTCCTTATTTGGAATATTCTTTAGGATAAGTATAATGACCATTTTTGAGGTTGTAGGAGGATTAAATGAGATAATTCATGCAAAGCAATTGGCATAGTGCCTACCATGTGGTGAACTTTCAATGAATGATAGCTATTACATTCTCACCATTGTGCTAGGCCCATGGGATAACATAAAAGATGTTTTAAACACTGCCTATGTTATTAAAGGGGTTATAAGTAATATTTTCTCTATTAAGAACCCTAGGTTCTGTGTAGCAGGTTGGAAATTACAAGATTGATTTAAAAAGTATTCCTGCCTACAAAATGTACTTTTCATGTAGATACACAAACTATATTTGATATGGGGTTTGCTTGTATTTTGTTTTCTTTTATTGTAAAATAAAACACAGGTACAGAAACACACACACAAAAAGGTGTAGCTTAGAAAATTGTTATAAGGCAGGCAGACTTGAAACCACCATTCATTTTAAGCAATAGAATGTTGCCAGCTGTGATGGTTATTTTCCGTTAACTGACCCACGTCAAGGTGCCCAGATTACACATTGCTGCTGGGCCAACATGTCACATGTGGACCTGAGGACTCAGCAAGTCACCCTCAGGGTGGATGAGCATCGTGCAACCCATGGAGGGTCTGACTGGATCAAGTGGAGGAAGGAGGTATTTGCCTCTCTTCCCCTGCCTCACTGACTGAACTGGGGCATCTGACCTCATCTCGCTGTCTCTGCCCCTCGGACTGGGATTTCTACTATTGGCTCCTTTGGTTTTCAGGCCTTCAGACTCAGACTGAATCATACCACTGGCTTCCCTGGGTCTCCAGCTTGCGATGGCAAATTGTGGGACTTCTCAGCCTCCATAATGACATAAGCCTATATATTGATATCTGTATCTAATCTGTATCCATATCTAATCTAGATCTATAATCTATTTATGTATCCTACTAGTCTGTTTCTAATGAGAACTCAGCCTGTCCAGAAATGTCTTCATGGACCTGTCCAGTCACAGCACCTCCCTCCCTCCAAAGGCACCATGATCCCGATGTGGATAGTAATTTCTTCCCAGCATTTTGTTAGGGTTTTATCCCTCAAGTGAGACTTTTATAGTCCAGAGTCTGCAATCTAGATTTCGCCGACTGCATACCCGTGATGCAGTTGAACACGGTCCTCTGTCCATTGTATTTCCCGCAGATTGGCAACTGGATCCACACATTCAATTAGCCTCAGGTTCAGTCTTTTCGGTGATACTATGGTTTTCATCAGGAGGCACATAATAATTATTTTTGCTCTTTTTAAATATTTATAGCAGTTGATATTCAAAGCTTAGCTATATTAACTTATTGGGGTTGGAACAAAGATGATATTTAATTTTATCACTTCTTTTTAATTTATTAATTAGCAAATTTATGAGATGCCTCATATCATCTACTATTTGGTTATCCAATAGTATAATCATAGGAGAGGGACCACATATTTGGTTTTTTTATTTACCCAATTTTCAAGATAGTGAAGTGGTTATCTATTATTTTCAAGAATGACCAATTAGTTTATTTTAAATATCATTACAAAATATAAATATATTTCATGGGTTTCAATTGAATGTTATTTTTATCCTTCTTGATACTTACTTTCTTATCTTTGGCCAATGGGAGCTTCTTTCAACTGGCTCCAAAGTCTTCCAACATTATGAAATAGTCTCTCTTTACTCTCTGCCAGGATATTTCAGGTCATCTTGTGTATTACTTGCTCCTGATATGGAATTAGCCACTTTTCCAAGAAGTTCCACTGTCTTTTAATAGGAAATGATATATAAAGACTACAATCTAGGCTCTAGGATCACCCATTGGAACAAGGGTTATCATTGTTTCTAGGCTTTTTCAGATAATTCATTCTAATATTTCTGACTCAAAAACAGGACCACAGGGTTTATACTTTGCCTTTTCTATATTACATCTGTATTTATTCTGTCTACACTGAAAAATCTTGGTTTTTAAGGATATCAGGGATCATAGAATTATAATGTCCCAGAATTACCCACTTTCTTTATCCCATGTTACATATGGGACAGTCTCAGAATAACAAAACTTACATTAAGATCACCATTATGATTACTAAAAGAAGTTATATATGTTTCTATGTGTTCTCCCCATTCTTCCCCTACCTTTTAAAAATAATTGTATTGTGTCTATATTATCATATCGTATATTCTTTGCAGTCTAGGATACCTTTCCCACTAAATCTTAATTCTATAAGTAACAACATATTTAATGCTCAACCAAGAGCTTATATCAATGTAGTTCTAGTTATTTTAGCTGTCTGAAGCTTGTTCTCTAATAAATTCCAAAGGAAATAACTATGGGAATGATATTCCCTGAGTTCCTGCATGTTTGTCTATGACCTTTATATATTTTACATTCTCTTTCTTTGAGTGTCTTAAATATGTTACTTCATTTTTTCTCTGGTATAATGTTTTGCTGTCAAAAAGTCTGATACTAACTTATTTTTTTCCCCTTATAAAATCATCTCTTGTTGCATAGATGCAACAAGAAGATTTTTTCCTATCTATAAAAGTCTATGAGTTTTACTAAATTATGTATAGATATTAGTTGTTCTGAGTCAGTATTCTCAGCTACATGTTTTCTCAATATATTTTTCTTAACTTCAGGAAAGCTTTCTTGAATTACAGTGTTTATATTTGTTCATTTTCTTGTTTCATTTTTTTTCTTTCTCATGAACTTTTGGACAGTCAACAATATATGTCACTTTCCTGTTTTCCTTTTCACTTTTTAATCTCTTCATTTACTTTAAATATTTTTAAATTGAGGTAAAATGCATATAACATAAAATACATCATTTAACAGTTTTCATGCCACAACTCTGTGGCATTAAGCACACTCACAGTTTTGTGCAACCATCACCACCATCCGTCTCCAGAACTTTTCCATCCTCCCTGACTGCAACTCTGCTCAACAGGAACTCTCCGTTCCCCACTTCCTTTTCATTTACTTTTGATTTTCAAAGTGTCATCCCTTCCACCTATTTCTCTTAGGGCATGTTTTGTTGTGTTTATTTTTGTGATCCTTCTGTTATAGTCTTCAATTCTAAAACGGTATTTTTATTTTATTTTCAATGATTTTCTTTAAATCTCTCAACTCATTTCTGGATTTTTCTGATGTATGTTGGTCTTTCATGTCTTGTGTCATCATTTCCTTAATGTCGTTTAGCTTATTTTGAAATGCTACATTATTATTTTGATCTGCTTTTTGAGCATGTTTACAGAATGCTGTAAATTTTATAAGAAATGTTTACTACAGGATTTTGGTTCTATTTCTTAGTCTTTTTTCTTATAGTAACTTACTATGGGGTTTGACCTTCATAGTTTTCTGTTGCTTATTTTTACATGAATTCATATTTCCTGAACTTCTGAAGGAGGCTTGGTTCAGACGGAACTTCTAACTTTACAGCGCACCCTCTTCTGTTGTTCCCATGTAGTGTTAGAAAGACGGTGGCTTTGCTTTCTGGGGTGTCTGAGCGTTCTTGGCTCTTTTCCTTTCCTGCACTTTACCTGGTTCCTTTCTTTCCTGTGTCTCCACTGTACCTATCCTGCTCAATTTCTATTCCACTCCCTGCAATTTCTTCTCATTGTGAAGTCGTCTTGAAAAGCACCTGCCTGGTCACTTCTGAGACTTCACAAGGGTGGGGGTGGACTGCACTCCATCCTAATGCAGTGGGCAAAATCCTGCCCAGTTTCAGCTTCTCTTCTCAGCAAGATCTGCTCCCCTTTCGAGGAAGTCCCTGCTGTTTATTTTCTCAGGTTTGCCAAATGCTTTGTTGCATCCCTCTGGTTTCTTCCACAAATATGGTGACAACATATAGTTTGTATCTATTGGTGGTTTGTCTCCACCTGCTGTATTTTGGGGTTTGTGGAAATACCTTGTTTCATTTTTTTGGGAAATGTTCATTTGCATTTTTGGTTTTGTTATCTACTTGCTTTCTCTGTTTTTGTCTGGAGGTTTGGGAAGATCAAAAAACAAGGCACCAATATTAGTCCCAGCATCTTCACATATGTTATAATTTGATTATTACTACATCTTCTGTTGTGATTAACTTTAAAATGTAAAAAAATAAATATATTCTAATTAATAAAAATGGAGTTCTGAAGGCAGACCTTAAGCAAAGTCTTGGTGTGCAGGGAGCTAATTTGAAAGTAGTCCCGGGGAATAAGGGTGGAGGACAGGGATAGTAAAGGGGAGGAAGGAAAACCACTGCAGGGGTGTGCTGTGGAGATAGTTACATTACTGGCAAGTAACTGAGGCTGGGACCTTTCAAAGAACTTAAGGGAGTATGTATCAGAATCGTCTACATGAATAATATAAGAATAAAGTATTTATAATCTGCTCCATCCCCCATTGAGTATGGTCCGCCAGTATGACCCCCCCACTTCTGTGTTGTGCACGTGTAACGCACAGTGGATTCCCCACCCGGGCACCACGAGCTAGGCGCAGAGAAACCTGGGCAGAAGCAGTTGGTGCAGCAGCGGAAGGAGTAAAAGGTGGAAGCCTGAGGATATTGAAGTGAATCCTGTGCCAGAGTATGGTTACTAAGCTAACTGAAGTGATTAAAAATGTAAACCTCTTGGAAGTTGACCAGTATTTATGTGTTTATGTATGTGCCAGAAAATATTGTATGATTACAACTACTGAGCTGACAGAACCGTGACCTTCAGTAAATCAGACATATTTTAATTTGATTTTATCTGATAGCACCTAGGTACATTTGGTTTTTTTAGATAGTCCTTAAAATTCTCAGTGCTCAATATTATAGATGGTTTTTTTTATTTAGCAATGTCCTGTTTATTGTTTATCACTAACCAAGTCATTTTATGACAGGTATATAATGGGTCCAATATTATTTAGTCTATATAACCACACCTGATTTCAAAAAATTGTTGTACCCAAATACCTGTCTTTTCAAGGAGAAAATGTCCAGCATTACAAATTTCAAAAAATAGTCATGATAATATACTTGGCATGTTCACAAGTTCATCTTACAAAATAAGATCATATTTATTTTTAGGTTGAATTGTAATGACTGTCAAGCCCCCTTCTAGCCAGACTACAGGAAATCAGTCCTTTTCCTGGGCTTCTCAGCATAGGCCCCTGTTCCTTACACTGGTCCATAAGGCATTCTTCTTCCCCACTGGCTTCTTACAGGGAGAGTAGGTACAGCCTTCAAAGCCAGGGTCCTAAACCACCTCTCTCAGTAGCTCTGCTACAGACCTAGTTAGTCCTTAGTATTGTTTTGAGTTTTCTATAATGGGGAGCTGATGTGGGTGGTGAAACCAATGTAGCCAAGAGGTTGTTTGAAAGGTGGTATTGTCTGGAGCTGTTTATTCCGCAGTGGTTCTTTGGGGTTCACGCAGGAAGAGTGCTCCTTTGCCAGCTTAGATACAGCTGTCCCAAGCCAAATGCATTCAGGCCCCCAATGTCACAGCTTCTTGTTTACATACATGCAGCCCTGATCCCCCAAGCACACATCCTCTTTGTGCCTGGATGGGCAGCTCTTTTCCAGATCATGCTATGGAAGGGAAGAATTAAACTTTGGGGGTTAGCTAACCATCTAGTCATGGAAACCTTTCCCAGATATACGCCTACAAACTTCCTTTTAAACAGCCATCGACAATCACTGGCAAGGGGAATGGGAAAATCATGACTGGCTTAAGCTAAAGCAGATTTATCTTTCAGCTCCTTATTGGATCATCCTCTCTGAGCAATGAATATCTGAATACAACTGGGGTTTTTTGGAAGGGAGATGCCAACTGACAGTCACTATGACTGTCTTTTTCAAAATAGTTACACTCACCTGAACATGAATTGAGAATGGATGTCACTTCAGCTGCTGCTGCAAGACAAACTGATAAGAAGATAATTAGATAGAAAAAAAAAAGTGGAATAATCCTTAAATAGTCACTGAGTATTTTTGCCTAGCTATCAACAAGGACCCTCTTCTGCCTGCAGATTCATTTTCATCAGGATATTTGGCTGAGCAGTTTCTCTAAACAGATTTTATTTGATTTAGCTGTAGTGTCTTGTCTAGATTGCCTCAAATGTGTATGAGATAACTGGTCAGACTTAAGACCATGGCACATAATCAAATTAACTGGTCCAAACAAGAACCAGAGCACATAGCCTCGTCTTAATAAGCACGATTCCAGACTGGATGTTCAGACAGATTTTGCTTAAAGGAAACAACAAACAAACCTATTATGAGCCAACGAATATCATATACAACTATTAAAGAATAAAATTATAAATAGTGGCTACATAAACTAATGCACTAGACTTTACATACATCTGAAAAGAGCTTAAATTATGCAGTAGTCTTTTTAAACTTTTAAACATACCGAATGGCAATTAATTTGGACAAATCTTTTGACTGCCCTGGGGCTTAAAATGAATAGGTTGGATTAGATCATTTCTGAGGTCTCTTTCAAGTCTGTAATTTTTCAGGCTTTAAATCTTAATTTTAAATAAATTATAGCCTATGGTTAAACCTGTGACATCTTATTACTCTTGGATTCCTCAGTGGCTAGCATGTACTGGATCTTTAGTATAGGTTTGATGAATAAGTGAATCTAGAGTCTTTTTCATAAGCTTTCATGGAAAGGAGGTTAGACCAAGTAGACATGCTAAATTTAAAGATTTTATTTTGATGAGTTCAATTGTACTTTTAAAATATTTCTATGTGATCAATAACCATTATACTTGCATATCTGAGTGACAATAAGTAGTCAGAGACCACAAATGTTCTTAGAGCTGATGCTTTTCAAAGTTGACCCAATTCATGAAATCGGTCAAGTAGTGAGTACCTGTGGTTATTTCCTTCGCATAACATGTTAAGTACTAGAGCTTCATTAATTTGATATTCATTTATTTTACACTTTTGGTGGTTTACATAGTAGCTGGTCTGAGTTTGCTCCCTACTCAAATCTTTAAGTGACTAATGCCATAATCAAGATTTCTGGTAAATGTTTATTGTATTAAAGAACAGTCTGCATTACTAATTATTCATTTTGTATTACACATTATTAATTATCCCAGAAATCTCATTTACATGTGAAAAATAATACGAACAAGTAGCTGAAGTATAGTGCAGCTCTGGGAGGGAGGGGGTTCCCTGGAAGGGATGGGGTTCCCTGCCCGGCGCTAGTTCCATACATGGATCCGGTGAGACCAAAGGAAGCGAGGGCGAGGGCTGCAGACGAAGGGGTTTATTCTCGCGGCCCGGCCTGTCTCCCTCCGCGCGCTCCGCCCCCATCGCTCGTCTCCGAGCCCCGCCTCCCCAGCCGCGCCGCGCGCTCTCTCTCTTCTCCCCCCACCCCCCGCCCCAGGCCCGGGAGGAACTCTGTGGGCGGGCCCCTGGTGACCGGCGGCCCCCCGCCCACTTACATACGGGAACTCAGGCGCGAGCAGCCTTTCCACCCTCGCCGGGGCTGGACCTTCCGTGAGAGACCGGCCGCTGTGCCGCCCGTAGACACCCCGCCCATGCGCGGACAGGCCCTTGTGTTAGGCACAGTGGGCACCGTCAAGGCCGGGAGGGAATTCTGGTCGAAAACTTCCTTTTCCTTACATCTAGGTAACTTTATTAGATTATTTTGAGTCACTTTTAAATATTTAAATTAATTCAAATGCATTTTCTTTGAGAATAATTTATAATGTAGTCTTTTACTAATTTCAACTGGTCCTTCTGTCTAAAGACTGATCCTTTTGAAAATTTTGACATTTTTTCTATGGCAAAAATCGCAGACGTCCGAGATAGGTTACTTTTTGGTTATAAGAAATCAAAATGTGCATAGAATAAAACGTCGTCATAAAATTTTACTTTCAAAGTGATGATTTTAATTTTATACCTAAAACAGTTTTAGGTATAAACAGTTTTAGAAACTGTTTTAGTTATAAAACCCCCGCCTCTTGTGAGCCAAGATAACTGGCATACAGAAAATCTGATTCTGAATTCATCAAAAAGAAGATTCTCATGTAAACTGGAGTAATGGGTAGGGGATTAGTGAGATGATAAAAGGTACTGTACTGTGACATTTCTATAAAACTAATGATGAAATGCAAACTAATGTCTGTATTCACCAAATTTTTAATTAGTTCTAAAAATGAGGCAATGTATGTGCATATCAGATCAACACTTTATCCTTAAGATTGTTCTTTGAGTGGCAGACTTCCTACTCAAAGAGAATCTGACAGTCCCTAAAGGAAGGGGCCACCCACATTGCTCTTAAACAGGGAAAAACACTTTTTAGGCCAGCATCTTTCTAGTGAAGTCATTAAGAAAAAATATAGGAAAAAATGAACAGTAATACTTTTAAAAACAGAGAAATATGTTTTGAATTAGTTTTGCTACCCTCTGATCTTAATTTAAGATATATTCAGAAACATTGAATTCTTTTCCAGTTTATCCTAATGTTTTATTTACAGAGAGACTGACTAACTCAATGCACTAAGTTCTATAATATTGGATCCAGGTTACTATGGGAAATACATGTAGCAGGGCTTAGCAGCAAAAAATAACAGGTCATTATGTCTGTCTATGGTACTAAAAGTTGCTTCTTTAGATGTGACTAGGTCATTAATATTAACATTGGTTTTTTTATTCATCTCTGCTTTTCTGGGTGTCAGTTAATCTTGTAGGCTGCTTTTCTTTGCTCCTCTATGAAAGCATCTAAATGGGTTCAGTGTAGAAAATTATGTATTTCAGAAAAACTCTAAAACCCGAAACATTTTTTTTCTTAAATTAGAGGTATAGAAAATGTCATAGACTTAATACATAAGGGAAAGGTCAGGTAATTACATGTTTTCCAATACAGATAACATGTAGGCAGAGTGGCATTAAGACTCTCAAAGTGAAAATCATCTTAGAAAAACATATTTTTATGCAGAAAACAATTTTTAGAATATTATTTGATCCAATACTTTCAAATGTCCAAGTTGCCTCCTACTCATGGTTGTGTTGAACTCAGAAAAATAAAAGTAAGACCAACTCATTATGAAGTGTTTGTCTACCTCTTAGTTTTGCTGTATGCAACACATATTATTGCACTCACATGCATAGTTACAGGTCTTCAATAAAATATCAATATTAAAATCATATGCAGA
Organism: Manis javanica; assembly: GCF_040802235.1. Classification (NCBI taxonomy): domain Eukaryota; kingdom Metazoa; phylum Chordata; class Mammalia; order Pholidota; family Manidae; genus Manis; species Manis javanica. Next base: position 21,195,930 of record NC_133168.1, read on the forward strand.
TGATAACCTACTTGTACCTTTTAATTTATAAACTGCTTATGTACTGCTTCTGAGGAAGAACATACTTCCTCATAAATTGGGAGGTTAGCCTTTGAGATGGATCAAAAGATGACAAGCTGTAGACCAGTTTGGGCCTCAGTGGTCCAGATGAGTGGGGATTTTAACTGTAGATTGGGGGGACTTGGTTCTGTTGTGAGTCTGCGGAGTGTCTTGAAATGTTTTTCAGTGTTTTGTGTTTGGCAAACCCAAAGTGTGTTTTGCTAAGCACTTTTCTCTTCATTTTAAGCCCATGTGTATTATAAAGGAAATTTGATCCGTATGTTTTTGATTCCTTTACACTTAACTCATTAAAATGTTTTGTAAGAGCTATTTGATGTCCAAGAAGCCTTTGAGTCTTTTTATAATTTTTAAAAGCTTTTTTCCCTCCTTAGAAACAGGAAGTTGTGTTTTTCTGAGTAAATGAACTAAAAAATCTAAAGGCTAGAGTTAGAAGACTTTAAAACTAAATTAACTGTTAATAATAATACAGAAGACACTACTATCATATTATGTTCTTGGTTTGTTCTAAGCATTTTTTTGGTGTTTTGACATTTAGTTCTTGCAACTACCATGTACGGTAGATATTCTTACTATCTCTGTTTTAAAAGAAAAGTGAAATTGTCTGCCCAAAGGTTACGCAACTCATAAAGGTGGAGCTGGGATTTGAAACCAGGCAGTCTGCTTTCTTGCATCTAAACTTTTAGCCACTATACCATACTGCCTATTCCCATAGTGTTATGCTGTAAATTACGGGCTTTGGGCATTACAATTAGTTATATATCAGTGTCCTACTAGATGCTGAGAAGATCATATTCTTGCCCCCAGAGTTTACCTTATCATGGGCACAAATAGACAAAAAACTTAAATACTGCATGTTTCTCCAGTGTCATTTGTTCATTCAACACATACTGGTAGAGTATCTGCTAATGCCAGGCCCTCTTCCAGTCATCGGAGAGACAGCAGTCACAGACCTTGTGTCCTCATGGGTGGTGGGTGCTGTATTCCTGCCCTTAGAGCAGACCCCTGGGGGAAATGGGAGAACTGTCTGGTGTGTGGCAGATGTTTCCAACAATAATAGAAAATGAAGAGGCAGCTAGAATGACTTGTAGCAATGCCCACCCAGCCTGTGTTCTTGGGAGAAGGAGTTTCCAGGGGGAGCTGGGGAGCAGTTCTGGTGTGCAGCCCTGTTCTTCAGATGCTGTTGGGTATTTCCTTCCTAGCACAGCTCTTTTTTTCCTCCATGATGTCCAGAAGCTAGTATTCCTGTTTCTGTAAAATAAAGTTTTAACCCTTGAAAGTCATAGCTAAGTTGAAGAATGAAACACCTGAAAGACCTTTCGGAAATTTCATATTTGTTAATTATAAATTGGTATGTTTTACCAATTTGGCATCTGAATTATGAACAAAAGATTATAGCAAAAATTAAGGACATTTAACAGTTAACTCATTAGGTTGATATTTATTTGAAAGCTTTATGGATGTTCTTTATTATAAAACTAATAAATAATAATAATAAAGTATACTAAGAGCAAACTGAAAATCAGAATCAACTTTAAAGAAAGGAAAATCCAGCTAAAAACACAAGTCTAATCTGACATTTCTGTTGGCTCTAGATGTGTATTTTATTATTTTTAAATGGGTATATAACTGTCTTGCTTTTAGTTATGTACTTTTTCAATAACTTTTTCTCATTAAAAGAAAAGGAATACCAGGGTTTACCTTTTAACATGTAATATCAAAATAGAATTTGGAACCTTGTATTTGGCTTTCCTTGAAATTTGAAGTTTACGTTTTTGTAACAAGAAGGCCATTTAAGAAACTGCTGGAACCACTGGAATTACCATGACAAGGCACCCAGTAGAGAGAAGTCACCAGGGAATATAGGCTGAAAACCCCAGGGGCAGATGTATGGTGTGGTGTGGTGAGGAAAAGTCACCGGAATGGTGCCCTTTCCTCAGGGAATGTATCTTGGATTCCAAATCAAAATTCCTTCAAAATGAAATGGAACAATTTAGGAAGAATGGATACTACCATCTGCATAAAATCCGAAAAGTGCCAAGAGGTAATAAAAATTTGTCAAGCATATTACACAGGATTTTCTTCTGAGCCCTCAGAAAAAGACATAATGTTTTGTGAAAATTACTTTCTCATTCATATTGTAAGAATGAATGAACTCCTTAAAAGGTTTAACCTGTGACAATCTCTAAATTCTCATGTAATTAAGCTTTAAAATTAAATATGCATAAATGCAAACTGAAAGTGTTAAAAATGGTAAATTCAAAGGGAAAGCCTATAGTACTTTCATTTGTATTAAAAAATAATATAGAAACATACTAAATAAAAAGTGAATACATTAAAAAAGACTTATGTTTTTAATCTTTCCATTAAATGCCCCCCAATCAGCCAGAATGCCCTTATTTCTCATGATTTTCCAGGTTCTGCCAATAAGCCCTTCTTAGTTTTGAAAACTTATTCACATGTCAAGGGAATTAAGAAAGACAAACTTTCTTTAAAGCTCAGGAAATTCCTGAGCTAGGCATGTCTTAATCTTTGAATTACCTTTTTCAAATACTGATATTTTTCCACTTTTCAAAAGTTCACAGTGTGCCACTTTGCTGTTATGAAAGTCCTATATTAGAACCTTTTTTGCTAAAGAAATCTAATGAGGATTTTCTCTTTTACTAAAAAGGTGAAGTGAAAATAGCCTTCAGCACTCCTTTTCTTTCGTGAGCCCTGATAGAGGCTGCGCACACCCAGAGCGGGGAGAGTGGCGCCCCCAAGTTCCTTCCCGGGGAAGTACACTCTGTGTCTCAGCCTCAAGCCGCCATGTCTTTGAACCATGTCTGTGTGCACCTGTCTTCATCTCGATTTATTTTATGCAATTAGAAAGATGGGTCCTAAGGTATAGAAAAGCCTACAAGAGGTTATTTTTTAGATCTGGGAATACTAAAAAGTATTTCCATTTAAATTAACAGTCATTGTTTCTTTGCTTTATGCCATTTTGGCTTATGAAATGTTTCATGGGAAGGCTGTACATTCAGATAAGGGGGTTAACCTTTTTGCAGATTTATTACAGTTATTCATTTGTCTTATAAAAGTTTTCCCTTAAAATGCTTTGGAGTCCTGTGTCACATTTGCCAGAACTATACTCATTACTTTCAATTTGTTCTCCAGTTCTGGAAGCTGAGAGAAAGCTGCTCTGGGTATATTAAGTGGGAAAATGGAGTCTAGAGAGAGGACTAAGGAAGAATCTCAATTTCACCTTCATGGTTATAAGATGTTCTCTCACTCTTGGTATATTTTTTCTTGTAATAACACAAACTAGAACAATGAATTCTTATGATTCTCAAGCGTACTTTATTGATCTTTATTCTTTCCCTGAGAAAAAGAAATAGGAAAAGCAGTTGGCTTCTAGTGCAGCTATTAAACATAAAGGATGCACTCACAAAACAAATTTCTTACTTCTAATCCTATGTTTCTGACAGTTTCCTCACCGTAAAAAAGTCATAGTATTAGTTTATTTTTTATTTTTTATTTTATTATTATTATTTTTTTAGATAATTGTTTTTTATTGAAGGGTAGTTGATACACAGTATTACATTAGTTTCAGGTGTACAACACAGTGATTGAACATTTATATACATGATAATTCTAGGTACCAGCTATCACCATACCAAGTTGTTACAATATTTTGACTATATTCCTTATGCTATACATTACATTCCGGTTATGTATTTATTTTACAATTGGAAGTGTGTACTTTTTTTTTTTTTGTGAGGGCATCTCTCCTATTTATTGATCAAATGGTTGTTAACAACAATAAAATAAAATTCTGTATAGGGGACTCAATGCTCAATGTATAATCATTAATCCACCCCAAGCCTAATTTTCATCAGTCTCCAATCTTCTGAAGCATAACGAACAAGTTCTTACATGGAGAACAAATTCTTACATAGTGAATAAGTTACATGGTGAACAGTACAAGGGCAGTCATCACAGAAACTTTTGGTTTTGATCATGCATTATGAACTATAAACAGTCAGTTCAAATATGAATATTCCTTTGATTTTTTATACTTGATTTATATGTGGATACCACATTTCTCTATTATTATTATTTTTAATAAAATGCTGAAGTGGTAGGTAGATGCAAGATAAAGGTAGAAAACATAGTTTAGTGTTGTAAGAGAGCAAATGTAGATGATCAGGTGTGTGCCTGTAGACTATGTGTTAATCCAAGCTAGACAAGGGCAATAAAACATCCATGGATGCAGCAGATTTTTCAGAACAGTAGGGGAGAGGTTCTAAGCCTCACCTCTGTTGATCCCCAATTTCTCACCTGATGGCCCCCCTGTGACTGTGCCTGTCTTAGGTTGTTCCTCCCTTGAGGAATCTTACCCGTCTCTGGCTAACCAATCATCTTCTGGGGCCATACAGGGAAATGTAAAGTTGGCAAGTGAGAGAGAAGCCTTATTGTTTGAAAAGGTTAGTTTTTTACTTCTTTGCATATTTATGCCCTGTGACTTCTATGCCCAGCATTTGTCTTGAGGTATCTTTACCACTTGGAAGAATTGTGATACATGGTAAATTCTATATGAGGCACGAATTCTATTTAGGGGTTGTAATTAGGAAGGAAGAAGAAAAGCTATAGGAGTAGCAGACAGAAGATAACATGGGAAGATTGATTATTTCTTTGACATATCTTCTTGTAGAGTAACTTCAGTATGTGTAGGTTTTAAACTACTAATTAAATTGTGCACACACATTAACATAATAGGAATACAGTTACATAACCAAAGCATACCTATAATTACCAGCCATCTCTAGTGAAACCAAGAAAACCAGTTAGGCAACTTAGGCATTTGTGAAAACTTATCTGTGATATGGTGGATATTGTCCAACTGAATTTGAACAGTCTGAGAGAAATTAGACAAATTAAAACAACCCATTCCTGGGGACTGTTCACATCCCATATGTTCTTTTAACAGTAAATAGTCTGTAGTTATAAGATTTTGGAGCGCTACAATTTGCACTTCTCCTAATTTTTGGTGGCGTTACAAGAGTGTACATCCAGTCAAATTTGTTGTTTTACTGTATGCACAGGCCAGCTTAGATATCTCCTTCTTCATTCCCATGGCAAGTCCAGGAACCGGTGGGATGAGTGCATCTACACCTGTAGCAGCACATGTATCTTTGTTGGGGTTTTTTGATGATCATCTTCTGGCATGAGTCTTCCAGAGAGTGCTGATGTTGGAAGTTTTTTTTCATATCGTATCTTAGTTCATTTTCTGGATAGCCAAATTAGGCTTTGATCCTCTGTATAAACACAAACAAACCCTTTGCCTACACTTTCATATGCCCTTTGTACCATTGTGTAGAACTCATTGGAGGTCACCACACAGGAACTGCTTTTTTTTTTTGTTATCATTAATCTACACTTACATGATGAATATTATGTTTACTAGGCTCTCCCCTATACCAGGCCCCCCCTATAAACCCCTTTACAGTCACTGTCCATCAGCATAGCAAAGTGTTGTAGAATCACTACTTGTCTTCTCTGTGTTGTACAGCCCTCCCCTTTCTCCCACCCCCCCCATGCATGCTAATCTTAATACCCCCTTTTTCTTCCCCCCCTTATCCCTCCCTACCCACCCATCCTCCCCAGTCCCTTTCCCTTTGGTACCTGTTAGTCCATCTTGAGTTCTGTGATTCTGCTGCTGTTTTGTTCCTTCAGTTTTTCCTTTGTTCTTATACTCCACAGATGGGTAAAATCATTTGGTATTTCTCTTTCTCCGCCTGGCTTATTTCGCTGAGCATAATACCCTCCAGCTCCATCCATTTTGCTGCAAATGGTAGGATTTGCTCTTTTCTTATGGTTGAGTAGTATTCCATTGTGTATATGTACCACATCTTCTTTATCCATTCATCTATCGATGGACATTTAGGTTGCTTCCAATTCTTGGCTATTGTAAATAGTGCTGCGATAAACATAGGGGTGCTTCTGTCTTTCTCAAACTTGATTGCTGCATTCTTAGGGTAAATTCCTAGGAGTGGAATTCCTGGGTCAAATGGTAAGTCTGTTCTGAGCATTTTGATGAACCTCCATACTGCTTTCCACAATGGCTGAACTAATTTACATTCCCACCAGCAGTGTAGGAGGGTTCCCCTTTCTCCACAGCCTTGCCAATATTTTGTTGTTGTTTGTGTTTTGGATGGCAGCTATCCTTACTGGTGTGAGGTGATACCTCATTGTAGTTTTAATTTGCATTTCTCTGATAATTAGTGATGTGGAGTATCTTTTCATGTGTCTGTTGGCCATCTATATTTCTTTTTTAGAGAACTGTCTGTTCAGTTCCTCTGCCCATTTTTTAATTGGGTTATTTGTTTTTTGTTTGTTGAGGCATGTGAGCTCTTTATATATTCTGGACATCAAGCCTTTATCGGATCTGTCATTTTCAAATATATTCTCCCATACTGTAGGGTTCCTTTTTGTTCTATTGATGGTGTCTTTTGCTGTACAGAAGCTTTTCAGCTCGATATAGTCCCACTTGTTCATTTTTGCTGTTGTTTTCCTTGCCCGGGGAGATATGTTCAAGAAGAGGTCACTCATGTTTATGTCTAAGAGGTTTTTGCCTATGTTTTTTTCCAAGAGTTTAATGGTTTCATGACTTACATTCAGGTCTTTGATCCATTTTGAGTTTACTTTTGTATATGGGGTAAGATGATGGTCCAGTTTCATTCTCCTACATGTAGCTGTCCAGTTTTGCCAGCACCATCTGTTGAAGAGACTGTCATTTCACCATTGTATGTCCATGGCTCCTTTATCAAATATTAATTGACCATATATGTCTGGGTTAATGTCTGGATTTCTAGTCTGTTCCATTGGTCTGTGGCTCTGTTCTTGTGCCAGTACCAAACTGTCTTGATTACTATGGCTTTATAGTAGAGCTTGAAGTTGGGGAGTGAGATCCCCCCTACTTTATTCTTCTTTCTCAGGATTGCTTTGGCTATTCGGGGTCTTTGGTGTTTCCATATGAATTTTTGAATTATTTGTTCCAGTTCATTGAAGAATGTTGCTGGTAGTTTCATAGGGATTGCATCAAATCTGTATATTGCTTTGGGCAGGATGGCCATTTTGACGATATTAATTCTTCCTAGCCACGAGCATGGGATGAGTTTCCATTTGTTAGTGTCCCCTTTAATTTCTCTTAAGAGTGACTTGTAGTTTTCAGAGTATAAGCCTTTCACTTCTTTGGTTAGGTTTATTCCTAGGTATTTTATTTTTTTTGATGCAATTGTGAATGGAGTTGTTTTCCTGATTTCTTTTTCTGTTGGTTCATTGTTAGTGTATAGGAAAGCCACAGATTTCTGTGTGTTGAGTTTGTATCCTGCAACTTTGCTGTATTCCATTATCAGTTCGAGTAGTTTTCGGGTGGAGTCTTTAGGGTTTTTTATGTATAGTATCATGTCATCTGCAAATAGTGACAGTTTAACTTCTTCTTTACCAATCTGGATTCCTTGTATTTCTTTGTTTTGTCTAATGCCCGTGGCTAGGACCTCCAGTACTATGTTAAATTACAGTGGGGAGAGTGGGCATCCCTGTCTAGTTCCCGATCTCAGAGGAAAAGCTTTCAGCTTCCCGCTGTTCAATATAATGTTGGCTGTGGGTTTATCATAGATGGCCTTTATTATGTTGAGGTACTTGCCCTCTATTCCTATTTTTTGAGAGTTTTTATCATGAATGGATGTTGAACTTTGTCAAATGCTTTTTCAGCATCTATGGAGATGATCATGTGGTTTTTGTCTTTCTTTTTGTTGATGTGGTAGATGATGTTGATGGACTTCGAATGTTGTACCATCCTGCCATCCCTGGGATGAATCCCACTTGGTCATGGTGTACGATCCTTTTGATGTATTTTTGAATTCAGTTTGCTAATATTTTGTTGAGTATTTTTGCATCTATGTTCATCAGGGATATTGGTCTGTAGTTTTCTTTTTTGATGGGGTCTTTGCCTAGTTTTGGTATTAGGGTGATGTTAGCTTCATAGAATGAGTTTGGGAGTATCCCCTCCTCTTCTATTTGTTTGAAAACTTTAAGGGGAATGGGTATTATGTCTTCCCTATATGGCTGATAAAATTCTGAGGTGAATCCATCTGGCCCGGGGGTTTTGTTCTTTGGTAGTTTTTTGATTACCGCTTCAATTTTGTTGCTGGTAATTGGTCTGTTTAGATTTTCTGTTTCTTTCTGGGTCAGTCTTGCAAAGTTATATTTTTCTAGGAAGTTGTCCATTTCTCCTAGGTTTCCAAGCTTGTTAGCATATAGGTTTTCATAGTACTCACTAATAATTCTTTGTATTTCTGTGGGTTCCATCGTGATTTTTCCTTTCTCGTTTCTGATACTGTTGATTAGTGTTGACTCTCTTTTCCTCTTAATAAGTCTGCCTAGAGGCTTATCTATTTTGTTTATTTTTTCGAAGAACCAGCTCTTGGTTTCATTGATTTTTGCTATTGTTTTATTCTTTTCAATTTTATTTATTTCTTCTCTGATCTTTACTATGTCCCTCTTTCTGCTGATCTTAGGCCTCATTTGTTCTTCTTTTTCCAATTTTGATAATTGTGACATTAGACCATTTATTTGGGATTGTTCTTCCTTTTTTAAATATGCCTGGATTGCTATATACTTTCCTCTTAAGACTGCTTTTGCTGTGTCCCACAGTAGTTGGTGCTTAGTGTTGTTGTTGTTGTTTGTTTCCATATATTGCTGGATCTCCATTTTGATTTGGTCATTGATCCATTAATTATTTAGGAGTGTGTTGTTAAGCCTCCATGTGTTTGTGAGCCTTTTTGCTTTCTTTGTACAGTTTATTTCTAGTTTTATTCCTTTGTGGTTTGAAAAGTTGGTTGGTAGGATTTCAATCTTTTGGAATTTACTGATGCTCTTTTTGTGGCCTAGTATGTGGTCTATTCTGGAGAATGTTCCATGTGCACTTGAGAAGAATATGTATCCTGTTGCTTTTGGATGTAGAGTTCTGTAGATGTCTACTAGGTCCATCTGTTCTAGTGTGTTATTCAGTGCCTCTGTGTCCTTACTTATTTTCTGTCTGGTGGATCTGTCTTTTGGAGTGAGTGGTGTGTTGAAGTCTCCTAGAATGAGTGCATTGCATTCTATTTCCTCCTTTAGTTCTGTTAGTATTTGTTTCAGGTATGTTGGTGCTCCTGTATTGGGTGCATATATATTTATAATGGTTATATCCTCTTGTTGGACTGAGCCCTTTATTATTATGTAATGTCCTTCTTTGTCTTTATTTACTTTCTTTATTTTGAAGTCTGTTTTGTCTGATACCAGAATTGCAACACCTGCTTTCTTCTCTCTGTTGTTTGCATGAAATATCTTTTTCCATCCCTTGACTTTAAGTCTGTGCATGTCTTTGGGTTTGAGGTGAGTCTCTTGTAAGCAGCATATGGATGGATCTTGCTTTTTTATCCATTCTATTACTCTGTGTCTTTTGATTGGTGCATTCAGTCCATTTACATTTAGGGTGATTATTGAGAGGTATGAACTTATTGCCATTGCAGGCTTTAAGTTTATGGTTATCAAAGGTTCAGGGTTAGCTTCTTTACTATCTTACTGTCTAACTTAACTCGCTTGTTGAGCTATTATAAACGCGGTCTGATGATTCTTTATTTCTCTCCCTTCTTATTTCTCCTCCTCCCTTCTTCATATGTTGGGTGTTCTGTTCTGTGCTCTTTTTAGGAGTGCTTCCATCTAGAGCAGTCCCTGTAGGATGCCCTGTAGAGGTGGTTTGTGGGAGGCAAATTCCCTCAACTTTTGCTTGTCTGGGAATTGTTTAATCCATCCTTCATATTTAAATGATATTCGTGCTAGATACAGTAGTCTTGGTTCGAGGCCTTTCTGTTTCATTGCATTAAGTATATCATGCCATTCTCTTCTGGCCTGTAGGGTTTCTGTTGAGAAGTCTGATGATAGCCTGATGGGTTTTCCTTTGTAGGTAACCTTTTTTTTCTCTCTGGCTGCCTTTAATACTTTGTCCTTGTCTTTGATCTTTGCCATTTTAATTATTATGTGTCTTGGTGTTGCCCTCCTTGGATCCCTTGTCATGGGAGTTCTGTGTACCTCTGTGGTCTGAGAGGCCATTTCTTCCCCTAGTTTGGGGAAGTTTTCAGCAATTAGTTCTTCAAAGACACTCTCTATCCCTTTTTCTCTCTCTTCTTCTTCTGGTACCCCTATAATGCGGATATTGTTCCTTTTCAATTGGTCACTCAGCTCTCTAAGAATTCTTTCATTCCTGGAGATCCTTTTATCTCTCTCTGCATCAGCTTCTCTGCATTCCTGTTCTGTTTTCTAGTCCATTAATGGTCTCTTTCATCTCGTCCATTCTGTTTTGAAGTCCTTCCAGAGCTTGTTTTATTTCTGTATTCTCCTTCCTTAGTTCTTGCATATTTCTCTGCAAGTCCATCAGCATGGTTATGACTTTTGTTTTGAATTCTTTTTCAGGAAGTCTGGTTAAATCTATCTCCCCAGGTTCCTTCTCAGGGGAAGATGTAGCAGATGCCGAAGCTGTCTGGGTTAGTCTTGTCTGGATCATATTTTTTTGCCTTTTCATGTTGACAGGTGCTATTGACTGTCAGCTGGTGGGGCCAAACTTTTCACTTGCTACTGGCCTTTCTTTACTGGGACAACAGTGACCCCTAGTGGCTTGTGTTGGGTAATTGCGTGTAGACTGGGTCTTTGTGTCTTGCCCAGCTATCTGATAGGGAGAAAGCTCCCTTTCTGAGGGCAGGGCTTGCCTTAGGCTGCTTTTCTCTTTTCACAGGGCCTGGACGGGTAATGGACAGGGGGTGGGGGTTGTTTGGCTGTTTACCTCCATGAGGGGTCTCAGAGCTGTTGCACAGGGGGTTAGTGTGCCTGGTTTTCCCTGTAATTTCCAGCCACTGGACTGTGCCCTTTGTTGTTTCCATCCAGCTGTTATGTCCGTGTCCCTTTAAGACTTTCAAAAAGCACTCGCTTTTCTTTGTCACGGGGGCATCAGCTTTGGAACCCGCTCAGATGTCTTGCTGCCCTATTTCCCTAGTTTTCAGCCCTCCATGCATGCACTGTGTCTGCGCTCTGGTGCGGGTGGCTGGGGCTGGGTGTGTAGCAGTCCTGGGCTCCCTCTCCCTCCCACCAGGAGCTGGGGGGAGGTGTGCTCGGGTCCTGCCAGGCCGGGGCTTGTATCTTACCCCTTTAACCAAGCGCTGGGCTTTCGCACGAGTGGATGTAGTCTGGCTGTTGTCCTGTGTCTTCTGGTCTCTCTTTTAGGATTAGTTGTATTTGTTGTATTTTCAAAATATATATGATTTTGGAAGGAGATTCCCACTGTCCTACTCATGCTGCCATGCTGGCTCTGCCCCCCAGTATTAGTTTTTAACAGCTCAAAAACTTCAGTCTCTGCCTATTAAAACATACATATAGATTGCAATTCTGATAGGCTAAAATCGGTAACAATGTCACTGTTGCCATAATGGACTGAAGTTGAATCTCTGAAATCAGTAGTGGGAATTCAAGTTGACTTGATTGGCCAAAACAATGATCTGATGCTACAGCTCATTTATGCAGTTCAACTTCCAAACCCTCGGGTCTGATGTCTCATGTTAGAGTAATGACAATTGTGGGGCATCCCCTGCTTAGTCTCATCTTTATTTTAATATTGTTTTAATACTGTGATCCTACCTCTTCTCTGCTCATTAAAGGGAGGACAGAAAGAACTGGGTGGGTGTGTAACAACCTAGGGAGGGGCATTATTCCTGTAACTACCTTTCTATTTGGGTGGAGGAGCTGTATCACCAATGTACTAAATTGAAGATCTGTAGACCTCATTAGGTCTGAGTAGAGTTTTAGCTCATCCAAGTCCCATTCTAGAGGCAACTTAGGCCATCCTGAAATGTGGCTCACATATACAGTTTTACTTGAACAGAAAGAAAAAGATAAGAAAAGTGAAAAATACAGTTTACCTATTTCTTAATCTGAGAACAAATTGTCAAAGTTAATCTGAAAGGACAAACTCAAATGAAGCAAGATGACTTTTCTTCACCCATTTAAAAGTAGGAAGCTCAGGTTTTACAAACTTCTGTTACGGTTTAAAAAAATTTTTACTGTCTTTGATTTAAATTAATAGTCAGGAAAGCCTTTAGAGAGTTGAGGTGATGTCATTTTTATACCGCAAGTTTTTTAATCAGAAATGATATTTTGGGGAGCCTGTCATTTTCCATGTAGAGAAGTATGTGCATGTGTGTGTGTGTGTGTGTGTGTGTGTGTGTGTGTGTGTGTGTGTGTGTGGTATTCAAGAAATATCCTAATACACACCCTGAACTGGGACTGGTCATGTCTGGAGGATCTGGTCCTTTTTGCTCTGAGTCTAGAAGCTCAGGTGACTGGTCTAGTCAGTGAGTGAAAAGCAAGAAACTGGCTTAAGATTCCAGAGAATGTCTGGGAAGTCAGAAGGATGTCAAAGACCTTGATGATGTGCTTTTCTTATTCCCAGAGGAAATTGTTTCCCTCCGTGTATATTTCCTCTTCCTCCTCCTCCCTCTTCTTTCTGTTTTCTTCCCCCCTCAAGGTCATTCCTCTCCTCTCGCTCCCCTCCCTCTCCTCCTCCCTCCCATTTATTTATCTCCCACTTTTTGAGTCATACTTCATAAGTCTGCTGGCCTTAGGAAGGATGAAATACACTGCAAAACACAGAAACAGCAAATGTGCGAGTGCGGGGACAGAAACGAAGGACTTCAGTGCAAAAATCAACTCAAATGGGGTCTTTCTCTCACCAGAGGTAGAACAGTTTTTTAAATGGGAGGCAGATATTTAGTGGAACAAGAGCGGGGACTAGACACATGAGGAGAGAAAAAGGTCACAGTAACAATGACAGACCCAGTTAGGGGAGTGGGGGAAGAAGCCCTCTGGAACCTGAGTTCTGGTTCACTGAATCACAGGGTGGCTCTGACCTCTCTAGGCCACTTCTCTTCTCTCAGTAGGAATACAACACCTATAAGTCTTTCACTTTGGGACAAAAAGGGCAGGGATTTTCTTGACATGGAAATTGGATGGAACTAGCCAAGGAGGGCTTTAGAAAGCCTATGAGAAAATCATCTCATGGTGATCCTGAAACTATTACTTCTTTTCCTATGGCTGTTTCTCTGGCTTGGGCCTGTTGCCTTTGATTCTTGCCTTTTGCAAGTTGTAACTGTTTAGTAGTAAAGGGGGGAAGAGGATGAAAACAGAGCCCGGAGGAGCAGAGAGTGTGGGCCTTGGCATTTTCTTAGTGCTCTTAGTAAACCAGCGTGTGGCCCCCCAGGGACACCTTCCTGCCTGGCTGCAGAGGCTGGAGGGGGACGGAAGCCTCCCAGGGTGAGGGGGGAGCTCGCTGGGGACAGGGGACGCTGCAGCTGGCACGCGTGCGGGGCTTGCGGCCCCTGCCCCTGGGGTGGAAGGGAAAGGGAGGGGGGAGCTGCTCGGCAGAGATGTTGCAAAGGCAGGGGAAGGGAAAGAAGAAAAAAGGAGTGAACTTTAGTTGGCTGTTAGGATGTTGCTTACCTATTTCATACCAGGCTCTAGAGAAATGTTAAGTCATTTAATCATTACAACTTGACAAGAAAGGGAATTTTAATTCTCATTCCATAGATACCCGTATCTGGGAAATCTAGATTTCTAATAGGTTTTCAAGTGATGGGTTTTGGAGAAATTTAGTAATTAGAGCAAGAGAAAAGGTAAGATTCACACTCAGAATTCTCTGTTTTCAAGGCCAGTGGTCTAAGTATAGCCTATGAAAAAGCAGTTCATAAAAGGAAATTTCTTCCCAGTGAGGAGTTCATCTGACAAATAAGATAAGAGTATCTTTGGGAAGAAGTTATCAACCATGACAAAAAATTTTAATACTTGGGGGCAGATACAAAATGAATTAATATAGGGGGGAAATCTATGTTTTCAATGTGCACCCTCAAACGAAATGAGCATGTTGCAATGAAAAATACCTTGATCTTATAGGAGACTCATCAACTAAATTAGGGTGCATGAATCACAGAATATACTCAATCAATTTTAAACATGTAGCAAGAAACAGGAGGAAAGAGGTGGAGTGCTAACACACTTAAGATAGGATCCAGTGCGTGGACCGCATTATCTGAATTCTGTCTTTTTGATGCATCCACCTTCCCTGCTGATTCTGTGGGTTAAGGAGCAGAGTTGAGTGGGAGCCAGGGGCCTCCACAGATAGAAGGTGCCTTGAGCCAACATGTACTTGCTCTACTGCAAAGATGCTCAGGAAAACATCAAGGCCAGAAAGTGAAGCTCGACTTATAATCGCTGAGCAGCCACAGCTTTTCTCTGTGTATCTCTGGCAGAATTAGGTCACTAATGGCTGATCAAAGGAATCTAAACTCATTTGATGCCTCACAAATGTTTTTTTCTCAAAAAGACAAAACAAATGTACTACTGTGTTTACTTCTGCCAATGTTCTTCATTCCCCTGTGTACACCAGATTTCCATCCGGTCTCAGTTTCCTCTGCCTGAGGGACTTCCTTCCCACTTTTTGTGCATGTGTATTTAAGGTCTTTGGTGAATTCTATAAACTCTTGTATGTCTGAAAAAAAATCTTTATTTTACCTTCATGAAAAATATTTTGCTGTGTATGGAATTCTAGGTTGACAAATTTTTCTTTTAGTACTTTAGAGATATTAATCCATTGTTCCCTGGCTCACATTGCTTCTAATAAGGTGTTTGTTTATTTATTCATTTTCTTCTGTACAAAACATGTCTTCTGGATGCTTTTAAGATGTTCTCTTTATTTCTAGTTAAGCAATTAGATTATTATTTGCCTTGGTATAGTTTTCTTCACTGCTATACTTGGGGTTCATTGTGGATTTTTTGGATCTGTGGATTTTTAGGTTGCACTGAATTTGGAAATATTTCAGTTATTACCAATGCAAATATCTGTCTCTTCCTGTCTCTCCTTATCTTTGGGGACTCCAGTCTTATATATAATGTGTGGCTTGAAATTGTTGTCATACATTTCCCTGACATTCTATTCATTATTATTATTATTATTATTTTTAGTGTCTCTTGTCTTTGTGTCTCATTTTGGATAGTTTCTTTTGCTCAGTCTTCAAGTTTACTAACCTTTTCTTCAATACTGTTTAATCTGCTGTTAATCCTCTCCAGTCATTTTCAACTCTGGATTTCAAATTTGGTCTTTTTAAAAAATCTTCCACTTGTCTCCATATATGTTTGTTTTCCTCTGTCTTCTTTAACATAAAGAATGTATTTATAACAACTATTTTAATGTCTTTGCTTACTAATTTAATCATCTTTGTGATTTCTGACTCTATTTCTATTGAATTGATTTTCCTTTGAGTTGGAGCTATATATTTTTTTCTTCTTTACATGTTTAGAAGTTTATTATTGCATTCCAGTTATTGAGAATGCAATAAAATATCTGTTGGGAAGCTGGATATTTTCTATTTCTTAAAAATTCTTGACCTTTGTTTTAGGATGCAGTTACCTGGAAACAGTTGATCCTTTCAAAATATACTTCTATGCTTTTTTTAAGTGGGAAAATAATATCATTTAGTAAAGTGACAATTTTACCCACTACTGAGGCAATACTTTTCTCAGTAGTCTACTTGATTCCTGTGCATTATGAAATTTTTTCCTATGGCTGATGGGAGCACAAACTCTTCCCAAACTTGTTTGAGGTGTAAACATTGTTCTGCCTGTTTCTTCTCTGCAGTTCTCTCTGCAGTATCAGGCAGCTTTCTCACACATGTGCTGACCAGAATTCACCTGAAAATTCAGGGGAACACTATACAGTCCTCTGGCTCTCTCTGCACAGCTCTCTCCTTTCCATGAAAGTTGCTCCTCTCCCTGACATACTCCTCTCTAGTCCTCTACTCTGAGAATTCTAGCTGCCTTGGTGTCTTTCCTGAGTTTCGGCCCTGGACAACTTTACTGTGGATTCACTGACATCAAGGAATGACAATGGAATGTTCTTCTCGTGGTGGGAGGTCAAGCACTACAATTACATCTGCATACAATCCTGTATGTAATCTGTAATACTCCTCCATCTCTGCCTCTGCCCAGAACACTGGTAAGAGCTCTTTATATAGTAACTCAGTCAATAATAGCTCATTGCTTAGGGTGTGGAAGCATTAATCTAGCAGTAGGCCAATTACATCATCAAGTGGTTTAGGGTCGAATGAGGATCCTAGCCATAGGTATTTCCATTTTCTCCACAAGAGAGGACTAAATTGTTCTGCCCCATTAAGAGGAAAATCCATAATTTCCCTAGGTTGTCCTAAAGTGGAGAAGAAAGAGAGAAAAAAGCACTTTTAAAAAAAAGTCTATAATGAGGATAATAATCTGGGGTATTAGGAGAGAATTTCCCTTGGGTGAGGAATTGCTTAATGAATTTTTAGAACATATATCTAATATTTAATCAAACATTATTATTTGTATTGTGATAAAATCTCCAAAAAATTTAACAATAGTCTGCTTGTGCTTTTGGTGCTTTGGAGGAATTCATTCATTTACCAGACATTTACGGGGCATCTACTTTGTGCCAGGTACCATTCCAGGTGCTTAGGTAAATCTTTGAAGCTGCCTCACACTTTTACATTCTATGAGGTCAAACTCAGGATTATGTTTCTGGCTTGGAGATCTTGGGAGTAGTTAGTGAATCAAGCTCCACGACACACACATAGGAATTTGGCTGTTGAGAAGGTGTTAGGTATTAGGATAGCTTCCTGTCTTGCCAATGGGTTTCAGCCTGGGACAAGTTCACTATGGATTCAATGAGACTGAAAAAAAATGACAGTGGAACGTTGAGGGGTGAAAGAGTTATACCCAACTTTATTCCAATGGTGGCAGGTCAATCACTAGCATCCCATCCACCTCAGAGTGAGTCTGCATGCAGCAAGCCAGTCTCTGCCTCTGGGCCTCTCTGCCTCCGCAGCCATCTCAGTCTCTGTCCTGGGCACTGCTACCACTCCAGTCTCTGCTGTCCTGCAGCCCTGCAGCCCAGAGCACTGGGCAGAGCTCTTTTTCGTCATAACAACATATTGCCCACTCATGTAGTGAGCAAACCGACCAGGATCAGGTGAGAATCCTGGCCGTAGGAACCTTCACTTTCTCCACACTGCCTCATGCTTTCTGAGGGAGAGGCAGCATTTGACACTATTGGACATTTACTTTAGAAGCTTAAAGAAACCCAGAGTTCAAAAAGACATAAAGTGTAAACATCTTTTTCCTGTAAACTTGGAAGATTATTCTTTCTAGTTGCCAGATAAAGCAAAAACTGAGAAGTAATTGGCAAAACCCTAGCACCTGGAATCACTCAGCACACTTGGAACATCCCAGTGAGACAACCGCAGGTTTCAGGATTTGTGACTGCGTCTCTTGTTTATCCTTTTACCTTATAATGTTTCCACCCATCTGTCTCAAGCCTACTCTGTGGCTCTCTGAAGAGTCCTTTTGCTCTGCAAATTCAGTCCTGACCCTAACGTACCATCCTGTGACTGGTTTGACCCACTTTTGGTCTCATGTAGCTGACTCAGCAGTAACAGATTCTGGTATCTAAGGGAAGTCTCTCCTCTCCCTATTGCTTCCCTCTCTCCCTGCACGCTTGAAAGCATCTTGAAATGCTAAAAGAATGCAAAAGAACAAACGAAAAAAGACACTTGATTTACTCTGTTTTTCTCTCGCAACAGTGTGTTGAAGCAAACGTGACTTCTGAGTAACTGAGCGCGCTGTTTGGCACAATGTGTGGAAAAAGGTGCAGTGATTTGTCAGTGGCCCTGACTGGCCAAGAGTAGTGCCTTCGGCCCCTGGTGCCAGGTGGTAGGAACATTCAGGCCAAGTGTCTGGAACTCTGGTGCCGTTGCTGGAGTGCAGTCCACACCAGCTGGACCTGGGCAGCCACTTGGTGTGGAAGTAGTGGCACAGTTCTTAAATAGAATCTTTCATAAGCTGGAGGCCCACCTCCTAATTTAAAAGCTTGCTGCCCTCATAGATGAAGTACCAGTCTTTGTTAAGGTTTGCCAGTTTTTAAAAATTTCACTATTTTTATTCATTCTTTTATTATGTAATATGAGTTATATTAAAAAAAGAAAAACTCCAAGAGAAAATGGAAACTGCACAGAGGTGAAAACCAGTGAGTAAACACTTACACAGTTCCTCAAATGGTGGCAAAGGAAAGAGGAAGGTACCAGTTGACACTAGAGAATTCCTCACTTTCTTCTTGTGGATTTAAACTGCTAAAGGAGTTAAATGTTTTGGCTTACTGCAAGCTTCCTTTATTTTAGCAACTAAAAACATGATTCTTCCCTTAGTTTTTTCTTCCTCTTTTCACCAAGAACCTGAAAACAAAGACTTTTTTTCCTTCTTTTAATCAAACATTCCTCTCTAGGTATGTGCCAAGTGAGTTTTTCTCTCCACAAAATCAGGGCCCTCTTCCAAGGTGGGAAGGTATCTGCTCAACAGGGTGTGGCTCCTTACTCTTTTCTGTTGCTGTGTGAATGCTAGATTCTCATTATTTTTTTTCACAATGAGGAGAATCCTAGGTGCTCATTAAGAGTTTTTCAGAAGGTACTTTGTGGGACAATTGTAAGGTGTACCAGCACCTAACTAGCCCATGTTCCGCCACTCCCACTCGGTGTCCATGGCAGACATGCTTGTCCATTGTGGCACACCTTCCCACAGATGTTGGGTGTGCTCAGAACCCCTCTCAGCAGCATGCTCCCGCTGACCAACCAGAGCTGTGCACAACAGGGGCCTCCTTGCCAGCTCCTGGCCCCAGTGTTTGTGGTCAGCCCCAGCAGAAGTGCCTGTTCTAGCTCTCCTGGGGGGAAAGAGGTGAACGGGGATTCTCCCTGCTGGAAGGTACTTAAAGAATATTTATTTCCTATGCCCCCTGAATCAAAACAGCCTCTGGCTTTAGCAATTCTACCAGAATGACATCTGGGGAAGTCATTTCCAGCCACAGGGGATTTCAATTCCAAGTAGTCAGTAAGAGACAACCAACATGAGAGTCTAATAAATACTGATATCACAGACTGTTATGACTTCTTGTTTGAGCAGCAGTTATCTCCACTCTTTGCAGGATCTAGGTATACCTGTCTGTTAGGATGCCCCTACCACATCAACCTGAGTTTACAGTGATAGTAGGCTCAGAAACAGCAAAACAGACTACAGATGCCTTTCAGCATGAAAGAGGGAGTGTGAGGAAGCCAGACAGTGAACTCACTGCATTAATAAAATACCTCGGATCATGGGGATAAAGCAGGTTCTGTAGTTGATTTCAATGAAGGATTTTAGGTAAGTAAGGAGGGTAAGTAAAGTTATGCTGTGAAGGAACAAATTGTTTGGCTCATTTAGAGAAATCCATGTTATTAGATAGACTTAAGAACATAAAAATTGCATTTTATTTAAAATGTTCTCTAATTCAGACTTGACCATAATTGAGGCCAGCTTTTGTCCAGGTGGCCTGAATTTGTTTTTCCAAGCACAGCTCTAAAGAACCCTCTCTGGGCTTAGTAGAAAACTTTGCCCACTTGTTTTAGGTCGTCCCATACCTGCTTGACTCCGTGTTGACTAGCTTGATTCTTTATCTCTTTTCTAAACCAGCTGGTATCTAGTCCCTTCCACTTATCTCTTCATCCTCTACCCTTATCAGTATCTCTGTCTCACCTCTTCCATGTCGTCTCTTTTACAAACACAACACTGACTTCCTTCAAGCTCCTGACCCTCAGCTCCATTTCCCAGGGTGCCTAGAGTGGTACTTCCCTTTATGCATCAGGAAGTAACCATGCCCTTAACAGAAAGAGCAAAAATATTTTATCCTTATGCTTTTCCTTCAGTAGTGTCCCCAACAAATGTGGCTTAGTCTTGTTAATGAGACTGAGCACAATTAATGAGGTGCCAATGTAGAATAACCTATTCTAAGCAAATTTATCAATTAGGTGTCTTTTTATTTATTTTGAATTTTCTTCTCACTTTCCGTATGCTATATTTCTTTCCAGCCTCAGCCCTTTTCACCAAAAAAAACTCCCCCACTGCAAAAACCTTAGATATCTCCTTTTTAAGTTGTTAACTACTACTGAAATTTTCTTTATCAATTTCGAGCAGCAGAGAAGAGTGATTGATAGGTACTAGTTATTTTTGTGTACGTATGTATTGTATCTGGCAATTCCGGTAGTGGTTAAGGTGCTTTGCCTTGAGACTATCATTTCTGGAACCTGGCAAATGGAAGGAACCTGAGAAGCAATCAGGATTTTTCTTCTCTGAATATCTGAATACTTCCAGGACTCAGAGTCAAATATGTAAACGCATATGCTAAATTGTGCCCATGCTGATCATAATGGATCCCAAGGAGTTATTCAAGATTTATTAATTATACAAGTTGAACCTTCTCTCTTTCACCTTAAAGTAACATGTCTTAAGAAGAGTCTTATCTGAACCTCCAGTCTGGATTATGTTCCTATTTGTACTCAATTACAGTTTTTTCCCCCATGTGGGCTTTATCACTACAGCAATCCTGTGATTATTGGTGCAATTACTTATTTACTCTGTGGCTCTACTGTTTTATAGGTTTCATGAGGATAGGGAACTCATTTGTTCTTTTCTGTGCTGTATCCCAGTGCTTATCATTGTACCTGACATACAATAGGTGGTCAATAAATATAGAAGCTACAATAGAAGATCCCATTTTCTATACCAACAAGTAGGAAAAAAACCCACAGGAATAAATATAGCAATAAATGTTCAAAACACACATGAAGAAAAATTTTAAATACTTTTAAATACTTTACATTTTTTTAACTTGAAAAGGTAGTTCTAATGTTCAAATGAAGACAAAACAAAGAGCTGGGAAAGTTTAAAAGACAATAACAATAAAGAGGGATTATACCTTCCAGATAATATACTACTGTGAATTTATGGTACTGGCACATAAACAGGAAGACAGATCAATGGAATATATGGGAAAAGTCTAAGTTGCATTATAGATTAATGGCAAAAGATGAGTTTTTTCATGAAAACATGTTGGGACACTTGAATAACCTGAAAAAAACTAAAGTTACACCAATACCCTCTTGTCATACATCAGATAAACTTGAAAATGGATAGGAAATTTGAAGCTGAAAACAAAAACATAATAGGAGAAAATATAGCAGAATTCATTTGTGATCTTGAAGTAAGGAAGATCTTTGTAACTATGTTATGATCTAGAAGCCGTAAAGAAAAGATTGACAAATTAATTAGACCATATACAAAAGAAACAGAAAGATTTTTTCATATACAAAAGAAACAGAAAGAAAAGACCATATACAAAAGAAACAGAAAGGTTTCAAAACAACTCCTTAAGCAAAATTAGAAGATAAAAAACATAATAGGAAAAAACACACAGTTCTTATCACAGAAAAATAAGCTTATCTCCCTAATATGTCAAAAGTTCCTAGAAAACATCAAGAAAAAGACCAAGACCAGCAATCCAATAGAAAATAGATACTTTTTTGATGAGGCTGTGGAGAAACCGGCATACTCACAATAATTTACCAATTGGTAAACTGATCAATAACTATCAAAATTATACATGCATAAATTATATAAAATACATGAAATATAAAACATAAAGTTATGCAAATTGACCTGGTGGCCTAATGTCCATTTAAAAATTAGTTCAATAAATTAATGTACACCCGTATAATGGGATACTACTCAACTTAAAAAAGAATGATGTCACTCTCTTATGTAGTGAAGGGAGACCTCCAAGGTACTTACGTGAATAAGAGGCAAGGCATGGGTGCAAAGTGTAAAAAAGATTTCATGTATGTATGTATATGTGTGTGTGTATATATACATATGTACATAAAAATGTATATAATTTACATGTACATTGAGTTGGCATAAGGAACATAAGAAAGGATACGTAAGAAAGTTCCTAAGAGTGGCTCCTGTTAGGATGGGTAGAGAATAGGAAGAGGGAACTAGGTGCAGGAGAACAGACTTGGCATTGTATGACATCTTATTGTTTATTTCTGAAAGATATTGAAGAAATATACATTTAATGAATTAAATAAATAAATGGAATTTAAGAAAAAAAAAGTGATCTCATCCAGAGAAAAGGAAGCTGGTCATTCTGTGAAGTCAAGTCCCATTGAATAAAAAATGCCCTGGAAGGATACTGTGGCTGGCATCATATGGTTTCTGTATTTTTTTAAAATTCTAAGCTGCCTTAAATCAGTTTTGAAAATAGGGAACAAGTGAATAAATAGACGTATATGTGTATACTAAAATTCGTTGATCAGTCTTGCTTTATCTAGACAGACTAATGATTCTTATAAATTAGGAAGTAGGTATCACCTCAGAATTAGGCAAAGACTCCTGAAAGGCATAATTGAGGACCCTCTCTTGGGAGGTGTTCCCTGGGATTCTGAGCTGCTGAAAGATTGGTGGAAGGCATTCTGATATTCCATACCTTAGGAAAAGAACCTCAAAACCAAACATGGTAAAACTCAATTACTTCTCACTAGAAATTAAGCTACTTTGAGGGGGAGGTCAAACACACCCTTCTTCTTGCTTGGCTGTGCCAGCAGTAGCCTCTGTCTGTGGTAAGGAGCATCACAATCAGAAATTGTTTTCACATTAAATGTCAAGTTTATTACTGCAGTTGCACCATTTCACTTTTAACAATGGAAGACCCAGAGCTCATAAAGCAAATTTCCCTTATACACTGCTCTGTAATAGGGTTACTCTTTACAAGAGCATATCATGTATAAGTTCTAAACCCAAACAGAACAGTTTCCCTGAGGTTCTGTTAAAATAGAGGTCCTGATGAAATTCACATGGCTTGCATCCAACCAAAGTGATGTTGATTGACAGGGGAAAGAACTTGGATAACTGGCAAGAAATAGGACTTCATTGTGGATTGAGGAAGTTTAGCCCCAAATTCTGAGCCTCAAATGGAAACCTTAACATTCCTGAAATTCTTACCAGAATCATTCCAAACTCCTGACTTTCCTTGACATCAATAGGTAAATTACTTTTCCACCCTCACCCTGCCAGGAAAGCCTGCCGGAATCATCTTTGTGCCCATCACCTCTTGGATGAACATTAAGAAGTGGTGAATGGGGTGTAGAGACACGGAGCAAGGAGGGGCAGGGCAAAGTTGCCCCCGAGGAGCAGTAGGCTGTTGAGCGTTTGCTAAGCCAGGTCAGACCTTGAGCCTAGAGTTTTAGGGGGCCATCCTGGTATCTGTTTCTTTTTTCTTTACTAAAAATCTTAACTAAAAATGATTATTTAAACTAATAGTGCTACCTTAAATATTTTCAGTCTCCTTTTTAAGCAATAAAACCTCTGCTCTCAGTAGCTCTGTTCCTTTGAACTCTTTAGAAGGGTTAGTTTACTCAAGGACTTTATTCCTGTTCACTCCCTGCATTTTAAATGAATATGTATGAGATAGATATTCACAGTTCTTTCATTTTCTGGAATAATTATATGTGTGTATAAATACATGTAAATATTTTTATTGTATATAATGTTATTAATATGTTTCCCTCTGCTAGAACAAAAATAGGAACCTTGCCTGTCTTATTCCTCTCTGGATCCCCCATACCTAGCACAAGTCTTGGCACACAGTAGGTAGTCAATGAATATTATTGAAAGATAAATTTGAGTTCAAATCCAAATTCTGTCACTTAGAACTTTCTGACCCTGGATAAATTGATTAACCTAACCCTTGATCTCCTCATCTCTAATAATAGTATGCCTTTCTCATAGAGATTTTGTTGTAGCTAAATAGTGCTTAGTGAAATGCCTGGCATATAGTAAGCACTCAAATATTTATAAAATATTTGTGGTTGCTAGCTCTGTGCTGCCTGTGGCCTCTTTCAGAGAAATTTGGGACAGAACAATAATTTAAAACCTGACATGTTTTATACTTGGTATACTTGAAGAACTTTGATTGTTTTAAGATTATACCTACATCCCCACTTGCTGCTTTAATATCAGTGTTTCCAGCTATTGCTTATCTTTTCAACAATCCAAAATGTGGGTCTATGAGATCTGACAGTTCAGTTGGTCTCTAGGTTGTTATAAGTTTAATGGATATGTTGTTTATAAACAGCAGTGTATTAGTTGTCAGAGATTAAAGCTAGAGTATAGGTAATAGCTGTTTATAAATTTAGGTTAATAACAAGTTATACCAGTTAAGCACTTAAGACTTCCCATCGTATTTACCATCCTGAGCTCTTAACTGTCCAGGTACAAAAAAATATTGCCTGATAAGAAAATTCAGGGGAACTGATTTCCATACTGGCTGACTACTAAAAAAGCCCAGGTATTATTTTTTGAAAATTGAGATAGACAAACAAGCCATAAATAACATAGAAACACATATGACAAATATAACCGAGGAATAGGGGACAATAACAGATATTTGCAAAATAAAAGTAATAAGAATATACTACAACTACTTCTTTGATGTACTTAGGAATTTGAAAATCTTCATAAGTACTCTTTTCTAGAACACTAACTTTTTTTACAGAAGTAGAATATTAGAATAGCCTATCAACTATTAAAGAAAATTCTAATTAGTAGAGAACTACCTCAAAAAAGTATCAGGTTTAAAAAAAGAATATTTTAAAAACTGATAGTGTGTTTTTATTTTAAACCATTGAAGAAAATAATTTTTGTATTCTTTAATCTATTACAACAAATATAAAAGGATTAGAGCTGTCTTTTTAATTTTGTTATGCTAGCAAAATCCTGATAACAAAATTTGACTAGTATAGTTTCAAAAAGAAAATCATAGATCAATTTATCTTTTAGTTACCTAAAGAGTGGCAAATTTAAACTTTATAAATTAAAGAATCAGTCACTCCAACCCATCAGGTTTTTCCCTAGGCATATACTGTTGGTCTAACATTAAAAAAATTATTAATGCATCCCACCAATAGGTCTGATAAAGATATCTATGAGATAATTTCATATCACTTAATATCCATTTGATACCATTTAATATCCATTCCTGGATGTAAAAATGTAAATGTAAAAAAAAATGTTGGAAAAGTAGGATATTTCCAGCAGGTTACACCACCACATTTAATGGAGAAATAGTAGAGACATTCCTGTTAGCATGAAGAATTTGATATTCATGATCATTATTATTATTATTTAGTTTTTTCCTAAATACCTGACCAATGAAATGAGATATGAAAAAGTAAATGAAATACTATAACTGGAAAGGTGATTACATCTTTGTTTCAGACCATATGATTATATACTTGGTAAAAACAAGATCAATGAGAACTCTAAGAATTAATAAGAACTTATGTAAAATGATCAGACATAAATTAAAACAAATAATATTTCTTATATTGCAAAAACAACCATTAGAAGATATAAAAAGATATGACATTCTAAATATCAAAAACATGGAAAATACATTAAAGAAACTTCTTAGGTCATTATGGAGATTGTACAGAATAAGTTAATAAACTTTATGGAATGAAATGACATGAAATCCTAATATGTGAAGAGAGATTTCTTTATTCTTGTCAGAAACATTACAAATATGTTACTTATAAATTATTTTATAACTTTAATGTAATCAATACAAATAATAATTGTTATACTTATTAAGATTTTGAAGATCATTAGGAAGTATTAATAGGGAGGAAGACCTAAGACTGATAAGGCTGCCCCCTATTCTACCGGGCATTAGAATGTACTTTAAAAATGTACTAATGGGAGAACAAAGAATACGGTGCGCATTACCGAAATAGGCCTCTGGATGAAACTGCTATTTAAAAAAGGATGCTATTTTCTGAGTAAGTTAGGAAATATGATTTTGATAAAACATTACTGTAAACAACAGCAAGCGTAACAGAAACAGTGGATTACAAAAGCTGGTGTTCCGTCACAGCTTTCACCAGGTTTCCCCACTTCTCATACTGATTTATATTTTGGTGATAAACCCTGGTCACGCTGCACCTCAAGAGCTGGAGAAGGTGACAGATGCAATGGGGTGGCTGGTCTTTAGCAGGACTGGTGTGTGTGTTTAGGCAATTGTTTTATTGTTAAAAAAACAATTGAGAAGCAAAAAGAATATCAATAAAATATATGTGGGGTTGCGGGGGGAGATTCATTGAATCTTCGTGTGCTCTCACCCAGATCAAGGTATGGACTCATTGCCATTTCCTTCCAGGTCTCCTGAGCACCCTTCCCATCTATATCCATCCCCTTTCAGAGGGTAATCACTGTCCTAAAGTCTTCCTCTTGGTTTTCCTTCACTTTTCTCTCACTTTTCTTTATGTACTTCAACGTAGGTTTGTATCCCTAGCCAACATATTGCAAATCTGAACATTGTGTCTTTCATTCAACCTATGTCCTGAGATTCATATATGGTGGTGTATGTTGTATAGGATTAAAAACAGTGGATTTTAGCTGCTGATAGTGTTCCATATTTATTTTTCCCAATATATATACAGAAATATATATATATATAAACACATATATTAAATTTATGTGAATATGTATACACACACACACATGCACATATATATATTCTCTCAATTTTTTTCCATGAACAAGGCATATCTCTCCGTTTAGTCTTATTTAATGTATTTGAGTGAAACTTTATGAATCTCTCTATAGCACTCTTATACATACTTCGCTACATTTATGCCTAGGAAATTTATATCCTTAATGTTATTATATATTGAATCTTTAAACAAAGAATTGGTTGGAATAATCAGCTTTTTTGCACTTATTGTTATTCCTGACAAATTTGGATTAATACTAGCATCTTATTTTGTACTTTCTTTTCTCCCATTGTTTCTGTTTCTCTTGTAACTTTTTCTAACTTTCTTTTGGATTGATGGAATATTTTCTTTTATTCCATGTCTTAGATATTTGTTGGGAAGTTAAATGCAACATTGGTGTTCTGATTGGTTAGTCATTTTAGCATGCATGCCTAACTTATCAAAATCTGCATTTGATCAATATCTTTCTGCACATCTGAGCACTCCCAGGCCCCTGAGAGCACTGGGACTCTACTTGCCTGGCTGCAGATTTATATGCTTTTGGTGGCAAGTATTTAGGTCCCATCCTCTCATGATGCTATTATTCAACACTTGATGATTTATGCAAGTACTTAGCACATTTGCAATTACTTTCTTTCTAAGGTTCATCTTTTAAAAATCCCCTGTTGAGTGTCTGTTGGTGGCAAACCCTTTTAATTTATATTTTCTGAAAATGTTTTTATATATTATTCCTGAAATATATTTTGTTGAGTATACAACTCTAGGTGTATACTTTTTCCCCTCAATATACTGAATATACAATTCTACTATCTTTTTCCTTCTGTTGCTTTTGAGAAGTCATTTCATAGATTAATTGTTGTTTCATTTTAGGTGATAGACTTTTCTCTCTGGCTATTTCACACTTTTTTTTGTGCTTTTGCTATTATGTACTTTCATCTTGGTGTGACTAGGGTGTGGGGTTCATCCTGTTTGGAGTTTTAGACTTTTAGGCCTCTTAGATAAGAAGACTGGATAAGATCAACTGTGGAAAACTCTCAGCTACCATCCATTCAAATGTAGCTTGTCCCTTTTTCCATTCCCTTCCCTTTGGGAACTGTCTGAACATCTTCAGTCTTCCCTAGCTTTTACTTCTCTTCTCTTCTGTTATTCTGTGCTGCATTATATACATTTTTTAGATCTGTCTTTCTGTTCATTAATTCTTTAGCTCTACTAAAGCTCCATTGAACTTTTCCACTGAATTTTAATTCTAATAATTAGAGGTTTACTTTCATGAAGTTCTGCTTTTAAAAAACTTGTTTGAGCATTTAAAGTCTCTTTCTCCTCATTCATATTTTTAAAACCTCGCACTTAATTTTGTTCAGTGTGTAGAACATACTTTATGATTTACTTGATCATACTAACAGCTCATGGATTTTGGGTTTCTTCATGGTCCCTTATTTCCTTGTACCTCTTAGAAAGTTTATTAAATCATGAATTCCAATTCCTTAGCATTTCATCTGAGTAAATTCTTTGAGGCCTATTTTGAAGGTGGATTTCTCCAGGGATAATTTTTGTTCTGTTAATCAACTGGGCACACTACCAGCTTGGAATCACTTAAAACTGAACTCTGAATTTGAGGTGCTTCATATCTTCAAGCTAGAGTGAATTTGGGCTACAACCCATGTAAGACAAGTTTACATTTTCAAGGGAATTCATTTTTTCTCCTTTCCCAGCACCAATATCTGGGACAATTTCCCTGCTGTTCCTTGGGGAACAGGAGAATGATGTGTTTTTTTATAGCTCACCACAATACTGATGATGCCTTTCGGACATAAGCTACGTCTATGGTGTGTTATATATGGTGTGAGCTATGTCTGTGGTGTGTATGGTGTGAGCCATGTCTGTGGTGTGTTATGTATGGTGTGAGCCACGTCTGTGGTGTGTTATGTATGGTGTGAGCTTTGTGTATGATGCCTTGGCCCTTATGTCTTGCCTTTTATAGCTTGGCGAGCCTTGAAAACTGAAGCTCAAGTTAACCTGGGGTCAACCTTCTGAATGTGAACTGTTCTTTGCTCTTAGAAAGAGCTCTGGGTTCCTTCTGTCTCTTAGTTTGAAGTCTGAAAATGTCTTGATTCATTGACAAGTTATGGATGCATTTAAAAAGAAACTTTTAAAATTACTCAGCATTTAAAATTTTTGTTGTCAGAAAGGTCTGCCAAGATCACCAGACAACCATGTGGAAACAGAGAAATTCGAGGATCCATGTTTTAGAAAGGATGTTTCCTGTTTCTCATATCTTCTGGATCCTTGCAAAATTCTTGACACATCTTTGGAAAATGTTTGTGATTTTTGTTGTTGTTTTGTTGTTTCTCATTTATCCTATTAGTTACCAGATGTGAAACTAAAATTTTCTTGGGAATTTGAATGAATGCCTTGTTTTAGTAAGTTGTTTGAAGTCTGCTGGGATATAGTATTACATCAAAATAGAATATTAGTGTTGTGAAAGTGTGACAGGAAAAATTAGCTTGGGGAATATACAAGATAAGCCTGAAGCATCCTGTAGTGCCAGGAAGTAAGGAAGTATTCAGGAAAATAAATCCACAATGATGGGAGTGTGTCAAAGGGACACAGGAACCAACTGAATAAGCTCACAGTGGCCAATACTGGAACGAGTGAGCAAAAAATAAATGCAGCAGCATTAAAGTATAACCCAAAGTATAAAATAAGTATCTATGTATCCACAATGATATAAAGAAACTATCAAATTGGCAAATAAATGGGGGAGAATAGACAAAGTAATTCTAAATAATTTATGTAGATACTGCCCCTTCCAGGAGCGGAAGCCTCACTCCCCATGCCTTATGTGTGGGCTGTGCATGGTGACTTCTTTCAAAGAAGTGAAGTATGTTAAAGGGGGTTGAGAGTAACTTTATAGTGGAGAAACCTGACAAACACCACCTCGGTCAGGTGATCAAGGTTAACATCCACAGTACAGACATGTGTATAATTTGTGCCCTGGATGTGATGTGATGAGAATGGCACTTTAATTCTGTGGCCTTCCTCCCCCAAAACTCATAGCCCCAGTCAAATTACCAGGAAAACATCAAGCGAATCCCAACTGAGGGATTTTCTATAAAGTGCCTGACTATTCCTCCTCAGAACTCTCAAGGTCATCAAGACCAAGGAAGGTCTGGGAAACTGTGACGGCCAGGAGGGGCCTAAGGAGGCCTGACAGCTAAGGAAGTGTGAGCTCCTGGATGGGACCCTGGGGCAGCCCAAGGACATTTGGCAATGATAAAGGAAATCTGAATAAAATATGTGGATGGACTGTGATCATTCAAAGAGCAGAGCAGTTTTCAATCCTCATCTCACATCATCTGTCAGAAACATTTGAAACAAGAGTTAATTTTCTACTTGGAAAACCCTCTTTACTTGAATACCCTCACACACCATAAAGATGAAATTTTAAGAGGTTTAACAATTAGATCTCCTACCTCTCCTAGGGAGGGGTAGTGCTGGTTTTGCTTCTGCTGGAGCAGGAAAGAGAGAAGGCCCTGGACTGTAGTTTTTAAGCAATAAACAGATTTTAAACTTTATTTCTCCCTTTGACTGGTTGTGGTTTTTAGAGGTATTTTGCCCTGGGAATTCCTCTCCCTGGACTTACATCTGGAGCAGTTGGTAGGATTCCTCTGAACCCAACATCTGTCATAATGGGTGCTACCTTTGGGAGGGCTGCCCCTAGAAATGATGGGGAGAAGTGGCACTCATGCCGAGGGACATGTGTCTACACTCGTGTGGTTATGGAGGCACCACCACTGCTGCTGGCCACACTGACCCCAGCCCGTGGCCCAAGCATAAGGCTACTGCTTCTACCACTGCTGCTGTTCCTGCTGCTGGTCAGAGCCTGGTCACAACTGTGGAAAGAGCAGAGGTCCAGGTCACCTTACAACTGGCTGCTGTATACCATGCCTTGCTGGCTACGGAGCCCATCGCTGGAACAGCTCCAACCAAGGTAATAACCACCAATCCCATCGCGGGGTGGGTGAGAGACTGGACCCAAAGGCCACAGAGTGGTGTGGTGCAGACACCTACCATATATCATGTGACTGGCCATTTGCCTTTGGCATCCCCAGGGAATAATGAAGCAGATGCATTGGCCCAGG
This sequence comes from Manis javanica, assembly GCF_040802235.1. Taxonomy (NCBI): domain Eukaryota; kingdom Metazoa; phylum Chordata; class Mammalia; order Pholidota; family Manidae; genus Manis; species Manis javanica. Next base: position 21,226,696 of record NC_133168.1, read on the forward strand.
TACATGGGCTAGAAGGAAAGCCTGCCTCTGATCTGCCTCTGATGGGTCCAATGGCTACACCAGCATTTGTTGCACTTGGGGCAAAAGCCAATGTGGGCTGTAGCCTGTTGGTGGGGCTTGCCATTTTCCTTTGAAGAAGTCAGCCAAGCCTGGAAGGAGTGCCCTGCATGTCGTGCAGATCAGCAAACCACCAAGAGGGGCCTAGAGTGAAGAAAGCCCAAATCCCATTGGGCATAGGGCATTTACCCCCAAAGGAGTAACTATGTACAATTCTCCCATCCCTTAATATATTCTGGGGGTGGATATCCTGCAGGGCCTGGGTTACAGACCACTGCAGGTGAGTTCAGACTGAGGGCACATGTGGTAAAGACAGTACTGAGGGGATGTGCTAAGCACCCACCTATAGCTCTGTCTGTACCTAGGTGAGTGACAAATACTAAGCAGTATAAATTGCCTGGGAGGCACAAGGAAATTGGAGAGACTCTACAGAAGTTGGAGAAGGTGGGTGTCATAAAACCCACTCATAGTCCTTTTAATTCCCCAATGTGGCCAGTGAAAAAGCCCAATGGCTTCGGGGGTATGACTGTGGACTATATGGAATTGAATAAAGTCACACCACCTTTGCATGCTGCTATGCCCTCAATAGCAGCCCTTATGGACACACTAAGTCATGAACTGGGGATGTACCATGTTGTGAACCTTGCTAATGCTTTCTTCTCTATTGACCTATCACAGGAAAGTAAGGAACAGTTTGCCTTCATGTGGGAAGCCCAGCAGTGGACATTCACTGTCTTTCCACAGGGATATCTCCACGGTCCCACCATTTGTCACAGACTTGTAGCCCAGGACTTGGCTACATTAAAGAAACTGCAAATCACTACATTGATGATATTGTGCTCCCATCTGATTCTCTTTCTGACTTAGAAGAGGTAGTTCCTAGACTGCTGCAACGTCTACAGAAGAATGGATGGGCTGTGAACAACACCAAGGTTCAGGGACCTGGTTTGTCTCTTAAATTCTTGGGGGTTGTCTTGTTGGGTAAAACTAGTTATTCCTGATGGAGTCATAGACAAGGTTCAGGCTTTCCCCACCCCCACCACTGTGGCAGTCTTAAGAGTTTTGGGGTATTTCAGGCTACTGGAGAGTGTTTATCCCACACTTGGCACAAGTTCTGAAGCCCTTATACTGGTTTGTATGAAAGGGCATTGGGTGGGACTGGGATGAGAAATGTGCAGCTGCATTTACTGCTACTAAGCGAGCAGTCAAGGCCTTATAGGCCATGAATGTAATGGACTCATCAAGGCCTTGGGAGCAGGATGTTCATGTAATGGAGGATGGTTATGGATGATGTCTTTGGAGGCAGGTTGAATGGACACACCAGCCCACTGGATTCTGGTCACAACTATGGAAAGGAGCAGAGGTCTGGTACCTCCTGATAGAGAAGCAACTGGCTGCTGTGTACAAAGCCTTGCCGGCCCATCACTGGAACAGCTCTGACCAAGGTAATAACCACCTATCCCATCACAGGGTAGTTGTGGAGACTGGACCCAAAGGACACGGAGTGGTGTGGCACAGACACCTACACTGGCCAAATGGAGTGCACATTTACAACATTTACAACAGTGCAGCACCCTCTCCAATAGCCCCTTAAGTGGAAAACTCCAATGCTTACTGGGGCCAGTGGTGTATACACCAGTGGAAAGCAGGAAGAACTTGCTTTTGAGCCATTGGTAGCTGAGGGTCATTATCAGGAGGGAATAGCCCTTATACCTGAAGATGCTTGGTACACAGATGGTTACAGTCATGGGCAGCCCCCAAAGTAGCAGGCTGTGGCTTTCCCTCCTAAGACTGAGACAATATGGATGGAGGATGGAGAGGGAAAGAGCAGCCAATGGGCTGAGTTGCAAGCAGTATGGCTCATGGTTGCCCAGGAGCCCTCCCCCATAGTTGTCTGCACTGACAGCTGTGCCATCTTTTGGGGTTTGACTCTGTGGCTACCAACATGGTACCATGCCAACTGGATGGTTGGTCACCAGCCCCTTTGAAGGCAAGAGTTGTAGCAAGACCTATGGGCCTCTGGTCAGACTAAGACTGTTACTGTGTATCATGTGACTGCCTTTGGCATCCCCAGGGAATGATGAAGCAGACACATTGGCCCAGGTGCATTTGTTAGAAGGAAGGCCTGCAACTGATGTAGCTCAGTGGTAACATCAGTGTTTGTTGCACATGGGGCAAGAGACAATGTGGGCTATAGCCCATCAATGGGGCTTGCTGTTGACCTTTGAAGAAGTCAGCAGAGCCTGGAAGGAGTGCCTTGAGTGCTCTAAGAGGGACTTATACCAAGTCCCTCAGCAACATAGGACAATAGTACAGAGGCTGATACCCCTTATCAAGTGGCAGATTGACTATATTGGGCCTCTGCCCATATCAGAAGGATATCAATATGCCATGACTTGCATGGATACAGCTGCTGGCCTACTGGTTGGTTTTGCTGCACATTGTGTAGATCAGCAAACCACCAAGAGGTACCTAGAGCATCCCTTTGCAGCCTGTGGCCCGCCTCAGGTGGTTGAGAGTGATCAAGGCATGTACTTTACTGGACATGCATAACAAGAATGGGTGTAGCAATTAGGAATAAAGTGGAAGTTTCATGGACCATATAACCCTGCTGGGGCAGAAATGATAGAGAGGTACAGTGGTTTGTTGAAATCTGCCCTGAAGTCAGATACCAATAGTCTATAGTGCTGGTCAGTTCACTTAGGGACAGTGCTATGGCATTTGAATGACAAGCCCTGAAAAGGAGCCTTGAGCCCTGTGGAAATGCTAACACACCTTGCTGCTTCTCCTATACAACAGTGCAAACCAAAGAGGAGTTATTGAAGACAGGATATGGCCAGCAGAGCAACATCCCGCTGCCAGCCCCTACTGCATTTATCTCCGGAGACACTGTTGAGTGGACAATGCCCTGGATATTTTGACATATGGACAAGCGATGGCTGGCCCTTCTGGCACCTTGGGGGAAAGGCCTGGAAGCTGGTCTTGTGTGTGTTCCTGGAGTAAAAGCAGAGTGGCCCCCAAAGGTCATGGTAGTGTACCCAAAATATCCAGGAGGTAAGAGCATCTTGCAGGGAAGTTTTGTTTTATCTATCTGGCCAGTGTGTGTACCTCCTGTAGCCCTATATATTGACCTATCTGTAACTCCCACAGGGAGGGGCATGATCATGTAGTAAACTAGACCAGGATGAGATCCCATTCCTGCCACTGCCCTATCACAGGACTACTCTCTTGAATGTATCCTACCTGATGCACAAGATTTGCCTATGCTGGTGTTATTAAAACATGTATCTTACCACGCTTAAGGTTATTTTCTTCTACATTCCTTGTGGCCTGGGCCAACCCCCTGGTGGCAGCTGCCACGTGATGGTTGCTGTGAACTCTCTACCTGTTCAGCTACTGACTGCCTGTGGACTGGGCGGGCTATGGGCTTAATCTGCCTTGGAATTTGAATGTAGCTGAAGCCTCTGGGTTGATGATCATCATGATTTTATTGCTGTTCCTATTGTATGTTATTAGTCTAGTTATAATGCTCCAGTTTTCTCACCCAGGGGCCATTGTGGAAAATGCGGAACATGTAGATTTTGAAGCAAGATTTCTGGAGGAGTGGACTGTCTGTAAAATTGCAGTATTTCCAGAATCTCTCACTTGGCTTTCTTGCATCTTCATATCAATAGGTGTTTCCAAGGGCTGGAGAGAGTTAGCCCATTTACATATCAGTAGGTAATCACAAGGGCGGAGGAAGGTTTATCTGGACTGTAGTGGTTGGGTGAAGCACTCTTCTGCTGCAGCCTGGTCAAACGAGACCGGATGACTGTTTGTAAGAGATAAACAAGTTTCTTAACTTTATTTCTCCCTTTGACTGATTTAGTTTTTAGATGTATTTTGCCCTGGGATTTTCCCTCAAGAGTTACAATGTCTGTCATTTCAAAAACTGTTATTGCTCAACATTTTATCTCCAGAATTTAGAACAATATCTAGCATGTTGCATGTGTTCAGTAAATATTTTCTGAATGTGTGAATGAATGAATAGTGTCCCATTCAGATGCCAGGTACATCTGGCATCTATGGAAAGGAAGTATGAATAACCTTTTCCTCCTTTCTAGGGTTTCAGCAGATGGAGGTAACATGCAGGAAAAAAAGAGAAATGAACATAGATCTTATTTTTTTGTAAGAATTCAATTTTTTCTGAAAAGACTAAGAAAATGTTCTTTAGTCAGGACACCAACTAGATACTCATATTAGCTGCTCCTTCTTGGAAGTGTGGAAATGAACAAAGACCAGACAAATGAGAACCAGAAAGACCATTTATTCAGAGCTTGCTTAACAATGGAGTCAGCACCATCATTTGCATTTGGCAGAGACTCTCCTAAGGCTGACAGAGGAAAAGGATAGCTTTATAATGGGAAAAAGGGAAGTCTTCAGGGACACCCAGACTAAAGGCTGTTGGCATGGGGAGACTGGAGGCAGGCTAAACAGATGTGAAATATCATATGTGATTGGTTAGGGTTGCATATTTGGCTTTCTTTGGTTGGGTCTAAGTTGAAAGGAGAGACAAAATTAGGAAAGCTGTGAGTTATTAATCGAGTCCTGGCCATGATAGGCCAATTGCTATAGGGGTTGTTGTTTGGTTTTCTGGATTGTTGTAGCGGTAACAGTCTGACTTCCCATGAGTCTAACTTATAGCAGGATGGCTTTCTGGCTGGTTATTACAGATGAAGAGATTGGTTTCCTGGGAAGGTTGCTGTGCGTTGTGGGTCAGAATTCTATTTTTATATATGGTTTGGGCCTTGTCTGTTATATATTCAGTCTCTCTGAAGTAGGGAAAGGCCAGAAAGGGGAGGAAATCTCCCTTCTCTATGGCTATCTCAGTCCCGTAGTAGGTGCAGCTTTCAAGGGCAGAACCTTAAATGTGACGAAAGGAGCATAAGTAGGTCCCCCTTGCCAACGAGTCTTGAAAAGTCTTGAAAATTCCCATTGAGGATTTATCCCAAAAGTCATCAAGAAAAACAATGTGTACAAACAAAAAAACCCAAAAAAACAAAAAACAACTACCGAGTTCAAATTAAAATGTGTGTCTAGCACAGAGAAGTTTTCTAAGTGAAACAAATTTCCCTATGAAAACAGCTGTGTATGACCCACAGGGACGTGGGGAATACCACTGCTAACTCTACCTTTGAAATAGACTGTATTGGCCATTCCAGTATCGCACACGCAAACCTCTTAGCCTTCCTACTTGATTTGTGTTTCTGATCATTCTGTTGATGGGCTGGCTTTAGCAGAGTATGCCCTGGTTAATATTCATCATGATTGATTTTACAGTATGACCCTAGTCTCAGCAGACTGATGCCAGTGAAAAGGAAAGGTATTTAGGAAACCAGCCAAAATACTGATACTGCACCTATGAAAAATGGAACCCCAAATGCCCTGATATCCACTCCAATTTTCCTGGTTTACCTGGTGTTAATTGCTTCCTGGCCTCACTCCTTAGAATGGACCTTGAAATTTCATATCCTGTTCACTTGGAAACCTGGCATTTTAGCCCTTTCCACGGTATGGAAGTGGATGCATTTTTATTTTCTGTTTTTGGGCTTTACTAAAGACAGTTCAATTAACCTTTGAGTACTAAGTTTGACAATTCTGACTTGGCATCTAACCATTTTCTTGTATTTTCTCCTCTACTGGACTCTTGGTGGCAAGAACAGGAAATTAGCATGAACAATTCACTTATTTCCTAACTCAAATCAGGCAATGGGAATTTGTGCAAGAGTTACTACTATTTTTTGAAGTTGATTTTTAAAGGAATGATTTATTCTTTCCTAATGTACTTATCATCCTTTTTTGCTATAGGTCACCAAGCATGTATTTCTCATTTGTCTTATTTCTCCATAGAAATCTTCTCAGTAGATTGAAAAAGAAATGAAAGTAAGCAAGCAAATTAGTCTAAGGGCCTTTGGACCACCCTTCTATATAGATGGTCTGTTTTCCCAGAGCTTTGTGAAACTGCACTACTGCCCCCTAACTTGTATTTAATGAGACCTGTGGGCAAACACATGATTCAGGGGAAACCAAGAGGCAGAGTTTAAATATGCTCCGATGACAGCTGGCTTACTTGTGCTAGCCATTGCAAAAGAACTTTACTAATGGTTCAAGCAGATGGACAGAAGGAAGAAGGCTAAATGTTAGAATGTGTGAGAGGTCAAAGGTCAAGGTGAATGAGGCTGGTGATTTCCTGAGGTCTGTAGGTGTTTTGTGTTGCAACCTAAATTGAGGGTTGTTTTTAATTTGATGCATTTTTCTAAACTTTGAGTGGGTTCATTAAAAAAGAAGAAAAAAAAATCTCAGCTTCTCTTTTAGTTCCCATTAAATTTGGGGTTTTAACTTCCAAGATAATATAGCATTTATTTGTAAAGTGTGGGAATTCATAATACATTTTTAAGTGGAAGTCCAAAATGGTTTATTTAATAGATATTTTCTACAAAACATGATCCCCTGAGTTTTTTTTTAATCAACGATGAACATATATCTTTTGCCTTTTTTTAACTTAAAAATAATTTTTCTGCTGGAGCAGGGGAATTATAAAACAGTTTAAATATATTGCATAAGGAATAAATACCATTTGTTTCTTTCTGGAAAATCCTACTTTCCAGATATTTGGTGAGATTTAGGCTAAAAATTAATGCCATTTTTCTATTTCTTATGATTTTTGTAAATATTATATCTTTCAGCTTTATTCAAGTTTTATTGAAGCCAAGACATGAACTAACCTTTCATTTGACAATCAAGCCCTTTAAAGGAGGTCATAAATTTAAAAGGAAGATTGTTTTTGTTCCATCATAAATTTAAAAGGAAGATTGTTTTTGTTCCAGAAAGATATTATTTCCAAAGCTGAAGTGTACGTAGCACTTATGGGACGAAACAAGGTCAAGCTTTGTTACTCAAGGTACATTCTGTATTTCTCTGGTTCAAGGAATGGAGCAGGTCCCCACGAGAAGGGGAGAAACTCTGGAGGTGCCTCTCCAGCTACCCAGGTACCAGGCCTTTCTTCTAACTAGGATGTCACTGGCATCGGCATTGCCCTGGGTCAGTTATGTGTTTATTCAAAAATAAGATTTTAATGATATGAAACAAAAAATTTAAGGGCGTGTAAAATTGCACCACAACAATTAGACATATTGTTTATCACCTTGATTTCCAAACCCTTTCAGACTAAAATTCACTTGGGAGTCATAAAAAATTGCCAGGAGTGGCCATTAAAAAAATTACCTCAAATCACAATTAGCAGCTCTTTATTGGTAGTTTTAATACATACATGGAGGTGCTTACCATTTCAGGAATAATTCACTGAAATCAGCTACATTTTTTAAAAGAGTGCACAAGCTGAAGCTGGGGTAATTTAAAACCAACACATTCAAAATTCAAAGTAACATCCTTCCCTTAGGTGGTTACTTTTTCTTATAAATTGGTTTCTGGTGATCAACTGGGTGAAGTCTCTGAAGCTTATATTCATTATTAAATGGGTTCTTTGGGTGATGGGAAATTCCTCAAGAGAAACCTAGAAAAACAAAATATAACATCTGCAGGAGGCAAGAATGCAAATAAAGTGGTTATTTCTTTGTAACTGTTTCATGTTTCTAGCTAAAGACTTTGACTAGAAAATTTTTTAAAGATATTTAATAAGTAACACCTAAAGAGAAAAATTTCCATTCCGTTGATTTAATTAATTTCTCCAAATTGCTTAAAGCTTACCAACCAGTTTATGAACAAAAAGATACAAACTTTGCTGACAGGAGACTTGATTGAAGAGCTAAGGCATTAAAGGGAGAAGAAATGTCAGTAAACTTGACTTGATTATGTGAACTTGTTTTTAGTATAACTTAAAAATTTTTTCATATTGTAATATAAACATATATTTTAAACTACTGTCTAGTTATGATAGGTAGATTTTTATGATTTTTAGTTATTGCCTTTGAATGCTTTTTAAAAACATGTGTCCAGGAAAATGTTCTTCTGTACCTGATGTAACTGTGAGGAAAGACAGCCTGGTCTACACCCGGAGCAGTGAGCGTGGCCCCTGAGAGATGCGGCTCCTCTCGCAGTTTTATCAATGACTGGTTTTGTGAGATTGGTAATGATATAGTGGATCAAGGAGTAAGGGACCAGAAAGATTGAACATTTTTGTAACCCTAATACATGTAGGTTGAACCTGTTTAGAGATGACAATGAAAGAAGCATACTGTAAATGTTAGGCCATATACACAGATACAAAAAAGAAAAAGTTATCAGATAAAAAGAGGGGTGGCAGTGAGTAGGGCCTAAGTGGACAGAGGGTTTGTTGGTGAATTCTCTATAATGAGATTATTGTGATGTTAGACTGCTGGCATTATTAAGCATATTCCTTTAGTCCATACTGTATTAGTCAGGCTAGGCTAGTTTATGGTACAAAAACAAATAGCAGCTAAATCTCAGTGGCTTAATTAGCAAAAGTGTTATTTTTCATTTGTGCAAAATCGGTTGAAAGTCTGATTGCTTTTTCAGGGCTAATGTACAATTGTCCTCCATATGGTCACCCAAGAACTCATCTATTTCAATCTCAGGACTCCATCACCTCTACCTGCTCTGACTGCTGCACCAGGGGAGAGAATGCGGGAGGACTTTCCTGGACAGTTAAATGTGTCCGCTCTCCATCCACCAGTCTCCACCAGAATGTGGCACAGGCCCTGCCTAACCACAAAGAAGGAGAACTGTACATTGTGAGTATTACAAATCTGTATCAGGCACACTTAAGACTCTTGGTAGACTGCTGTTTATTTTCAGACTCTGAACTGTGACTTCTATGACTATTTTACTGAAATAGATTTTATAAGCTAAAATTCCTTCAGCTTAGTAGAAAAGTGTCACTTTGATTTTAATAATTTCTGATTAAGACACATTAAATTATTGTTTCTTAATTTTTAAGTGGGAGATGTTATCTGGAATTGATTTTGAAAACTGAATATTCATTGACCTTTAATCAGCAGGGATTGTGAATGTTTTCTCAGGTCTGTGTAAAGCAGCACAATGTGATCTTACAGCAACAAATATTTAAGACAGAAACTAAATAAAAACCCCGAAAAACTGCTCTTTATTCTCCCATAGTGGATTGGTGGGGACTGTCTTAGAGACTGTTGCTCATTTGCTGAAGGGCCACTGAGCAGCAGGACAGGGCTGGGAGAGGCATAAGGGTCATGACAATTCCAGGGCACATACATCTCCAGGTTCCTCCACAGTGTGAACTGTCAAAGCTCTGGCTTCCACCTCCCACTGTTTGAGCAATAATGGCAGGTCACCTATGGCATAAGCAAATAATTCCACTGGAAGCAGACACTATTTCAGTAATCCAGAAGGCAAAGCCATCTCATATCAGCATAAAAGACAAAACATTTTTGGTTAAGAAACATAAAAAGGTATGTCAGTCTGGATTTTTAGAGTAATTGCTGATCCTGGTCATCCTTGGGAAATTATTCTATCAATTATTGAGAAAGCAGAATATACTTCTCTGTTTATAAGTATGGTGAAATTACAGGCAAAGTAGTGAAAGCTTTATAGTAGTTTAAACCTATTGTATTCCTTGGCTTCATGTATTTGTTTTTAATAGGTTAAAGTGTCACATTGATCAAAGAAGGTTATTTCAAAAACATGTTAGACAAGCACACTGAACACTGCATAGCTATGATCCAAAAATGTAAACATAACTGGATAAAGAAATAAATGCATTAAGTGAACAGCAAACCAGGCCAAACTAAAGGCTTTTATTTTTATTTATTTCTTTTAATTGGTTGGCATCTAAGTCTGTATACCACAAGAAGATTTGTATTGGGCTTAACATTTCCAAAACGGCTTCTTCCTAATGCTTTTATCTATGAAGTGTTCCAAGAAAAACTAGTTCCATCATCAGAAAGTTTGGGGGATTATAATTTCCTGATTCAGTTATCTGTGGTAGGGCTCTGAAATCAGAATTTTCAAAAGAATTCCCCAAGTGATTCACATACATACCTGTTTTGGAACCTATGAATAATTTAAAGTGCTTCAGAGCACGTGAAACTTGGGGTCTAAGAGAGATGTAAATATTCCATGGCAACACTTTATGACAGTGTTTCACAACAGGATGGCTTTTCGGCAGCCCTGTGACTCAGTGGGTTACACTCTACCCAAGGCTCCTGATTCTTACCTGCCCTCCAGAACGCATGCATTCAAGCTCTGCCCTTCATGGACTCGGGCCTGCATTCTTGGTTCTTCCGTTTTGTAGCAGTATGATTTGGGGCTAACATTTAATTCTCAGCTCCACTTGCTTCTTCTGAAAAGGAGCTACCTTTTAGCTGTTTGGTAGCAGTAGAAAACATTTTCATAAGAAAGCACCCATTCAATGCCTGGAACATAAGTAAGTGTTCCATTTCTATCTTAGAGTAAGAGCCAGAAAGCCCTCCATAGTGTTCAAAAAGAAAATTCCAATTGAGTAAATTTTAAAGATCTTACTGGCTGTTTTCAGTGATTCACAAATTGGGCAGCATCGCATCTAGCAGGTGGAAAGGAGCTTTAAAGAGCTGCATAGAGTGAAAGGTTTTCATAAGCTGAAGGGCTCAGGAACCAGGAAGTCACACTGGAAAACAAAAGAAGGACTGGTTACTGCACGGTCACTTTCCTGTAGGGGGGTGGCCAGAGTCTGTAGGCAGGTCCCCGAGCTAGAGCTGGTGTTTTCTGAGTGACAGCTCTAGGATTCCAGCTCTGAGAGCCAAACTGATTAAGTCTTGGTTCAGTGATACGCGGCTCCGTTTCAGGTAAGCAGATCCATCTGGGGCCTGTTGTCTTGTTTTCAACAACAGACCGTGTCCCTGCTTCCATTATCCTGACATTTTTCTATTATCCTCCCCTTTGCTGGCTTCACACCGGCTTTCCTGCTGTCCCTCAAACCCTCCTGGCACACTGCCCAGGTGGGTGCCTGTAGGGAAAATGGAAGTTGCTACAGCCAGGATCCTCACCTGACCCTAAACCACCTGATGATGTAATTGGCCTACTGCCGAGGCTGAAGCTTACACACCCTTTGGCAATGAGCCACTGCTGTCGGCATTACCGTATAAAGAGCTCTGCTCAGTGCTCTCCCGGGAGGCAGAGACAGAGACAGGCTCATTCCCTGCAGACTCCCCAGAGGTGGATGTGATTCCAGCACTTGACCTGCTCCCATGAGAATAAAGTTTGGTGCAAACCCTCTTACCCCTGCCCTTCCTTGTTGTTATTCTCACTGAATCTGGAGTGAACTTGCCTGGAGGCAATTCCCCACAGGCAAGGCAGCGCCTCTCCCTGCAGAATGCTTCCTGAAGCCACCCTCAGGCTTCCTCCTTCATTTTGCCTTCAGCTGAGACTGCTCCTTTTACTCTCTATTTCCCTTCCTGCAGCTATCACCATTTACTGTATTATGTATCATATTTACTGAGCATGTTTATTGTTTCTCTCTTACCACAAGAATATGAGCTCCAAGAGGGCAGAGCTTTTTGCTTTGTGATTACTTGCTCATTTCTAGTTGCACTAAGAGCACCTGGCAGAGGGTAGGCATTCAGTGTGTGTTTACTGAATGAATTTCTGTTGAGAAATGGTAAGTACCCTTGGCTATTCCTGGGAATCACAGCATCACTAGGCCAGAGAAATTGTGGGCCAGGCCTGAATCAAGTTCTGCTTTCAGATTGTCCTGGGTTTGCGCCTGAGTATTCTTTGGGGTGGACAAAATCACCACATTGTTCCTTGGAACAACCCAGCCTCCTAAGGGATAGTTAGAAATGCAGTGACTTAGAGTGGTGCTGGGTACCCCTGCCCTCCATGTCTTTCCACTTGGAGTCACCCATCAAGTCTAGGGTGGCATTGGGCTCTATGAAGAGAGGAACTGGACATTTGACAGTGGGAAATTCAGGGATATCATGAGACAGCTGCTTGATGATGTTAGATAAGCAATAGTACCTGACTGATAATCTGATGTACTCCTCTCACTGGTAAAATTTCAGCTCTTTTCCCAAGATTTAGTTAATAAACTTTCCCAGCCCCCCCTCATGCCCTCTCTATGCTGCACACACACACACACACACACACACACACACACACACACACACACACACACACACACACACACACACACACACACACACACACACACACACGAGCTCCTTGCCTTTACTGTACATGGAGAAAGGGTCTTCCTCTCTTCCTGTGCAGAAAGGGATAATCAAAGAGATGGAGAATGAACCCTATCTTCTCATCCCCCACTAAAAGAAATGTTTTCTAAATGTAGTTTAAAGAAGGCAAGGAATTATCATTTATGACAGAAATGTCAATATTGTGGGAAAAAAATGTTGTTTTATCAGATGCTTCTGGTTTTGGCTGCCTGATCCATTTGTTCCCTCAGCAGCTGCAAGCCCTTTGTCAGGCCCCACACCTTCCATGTGCTGTCTCTGTCAGTTGGAACCCAACTGGTGCCTGCTGCAGGCACTAAACTTTAGGCAAATAAAATAGCAGGGGTGAATAATGAACAAGACCAGTAAAAATAACCTTCTTCTATGCCTCCAAATTATACTATTACAATTACACTCCTAAGCACTCAGAAAGCTGAGTCAATGACTTTGAGGATAATTTATTTTCAACTGGGAAGTCCAAGAATATTTCTGAAAACAGGCAAAAAATTCCTTCATATTTATGGAAAGTGTATTGCTACAGATTGTGCCATGCAAACTTTGAGATTAATTGTGTATTATTCCTCAAATATCCTGTGAGCATTGGAGCCCCTGTTTTACAGATGAGAAAACTGAGACTCAGAGGAGTAGAAGATTCTAGATCTCTCCTAGATCTGATCGACTATGAAATCTGCACCTTTGCAGGTCTATCGTACTGTTCTGCTCCTTGCCTGGCCTAAGTTCTGAGGCACAGAACAAGCACGCTTACCCTCTCCCGGATCCCTCATTTTCTTGAATATTTCCAAACATCCTGCACTTAACTATATCCAAATAAAGGCTGTAATTGAAAGTGGCCATTATGGAAGTTTGTGTTCCTATAAGAGAGTCTGCATTTTCAAATACTGTATTTTGAGAATTTTTAAAACTTCAAATTCAGAGGGTGCTGTGGTATAAACTTTCTCCACAACTGCTGCAAACCTGGACTGAGATGGTCAGTAAGGCTTAGTCACTGGTTATGTGATAGACTCAGCAGACTAGCCAAAAAAATTTGAATCCAAACCTTACAATAATTGCACATTATTACATTACAAATGTTTAGAGTGCATAATGAGTAAATGTTAAATCGGATAGCTTGTTACACGGGGCCAGAGCTTGATTCAGTCTTCTCTTTGGGACCACGCTTGGAGTTACTTCAGCATGGTGGTTACAAGCAGGGACTTTTGGAGGCCAACTTCCCAAGCTCAGATCTCTGGCTCTGCCACTTACTGGTGATGTGGTCTCAGGCTTCATTTTTCTCTCTCTCTGTGCCTCAGTTTCCCTCACTTTAAAATGGTAATGATGCGACCTGCATTGTGGGGTTCGTGTGAACATTGCATAAATCATGGATATCAAATGCTTAGAAGAGTATCTGGCACCTCATAACAGCTCAGATATTAGCTATTTTTATCACATATTACAATCCAAATTTTCTTAACAAGGTTCATTTATTTATGGCTCCACTGAATTCTGTCCCTCACTTGAATTACTCTATTCACTAGAACTGGAGTTGCACAAATTCGTCCATCTTCATATTTCCAATTTACCCTCCAAAGAAGAGGCATTGCTATTGGTGAGGAAAAGCCATGGCTATTTCTGGCAACAATTGAATGAGTGTAGAGCCTCTGGCATGATTGTTTTTAAGGGACAACACTGATTTTCCATGTTTAAGTTCCACAATGTTGGTTTAAAAAGCAGTTCTTTTACTTCATAGTCATACCTTCTAAAGGGTGATGCCTTTGACATATTTCATGAAATTTCCCACTCCATTTGTAATTTCATGAGCATGTTGGGATCTGTCCAAGATGTCACGTGCTGCTCTAAATTAAACACAAGCTCCAAAGCGTTTGAAGTTCTCTCCATCTGTAATTGCTATCAGAGACTAGGAGTTGAGTTGAGCCCTTATGTTTGATAGCAGCTGAAAGAAACTAATAATCTTTGACCAATCACCCTTTTCTAAGTGGCTTGCATTCAACAGGATTTACAGTTTCAAGAAATTGTTTTAAAGTTCCACCACCCTTAGTGTATGTTAGCATACACGTGAATCAGGCAGAGGTGAGGTGGTTAGTATACCTTTACTCATATAGACAATGTGTTGGGTTAAAATGTCAGATATTTCTGCAATTAAAAAATATTCACTGGCGTGACCAATTTTCCTTATTCTGCAAGGCTCTCCCATCTGCACAAGGGGGCTGGAGAAATGCAGTTGGTGCTGTAAGCCATTGCTGCAGTTCTGTTCTTTGGCTACACGACACAAAACTGTAAGAGAAGAAATTTGCACTTGACATTTTCTGGTTTCCTGTTTTAATTCCCTTCTCCGCCTCTTGCCACCTCCTCCTCTGGCCCTTTCATTATACCCTTCCCTTCTCTCCTTGTCCATAACGAGATCCACCTATCTTTTTCACTTCCCCTTTGGTACAACATTTAGTCATCCTGTTATTTCCCACAGGGCCTCAAACAGTGCCTTCAAAAAGGAAAGGAATGTTGAAAGTATTACTATTTTATAACATAAGAGGTGCCCCCAAATTTCAATTAATTAATTGAAATTAATCTTCAATCAAATTTAAACTATTTCTCAGTATGAAGCTAACAAACAATATTAGCTAACTGAGTCTGTGTGTTAACTCCTGAGGGTGGCATTGGGATACAAAAAGTGGACTCTACAAACTCTTACTTTAGGAGTATTTGTTTTCATTTGAACTGAGAATTATTAAAGACAAAATGCCTCCCAAGGAGGAATAGATCTTATTAGTAGAACCCCAGGCCTAGTGACGGGCCACGAGGAGAAGCATTTGGGTCTAGATGGAGCCCTTTCCTGAACTCTCTCAGTTATAAGATGAACATGCGGTGTACATGCATGCATGTGCACACGCAAGACAGAGACACACACACAAAGACACACAGGGAGAAATGTGTAAATGCATCTTTTACTGACCAATACAAAGAAAACAAAAAACCATTTCCAATTCTGGTGTCTTAAATACTCCTAGGAACTCTACTTTATATGCTGGAATAAAATCAGTGAGTCCCCAAATCAGCTTCTTATATAATTTGAGTAAAATAAAAATATTGCAATAACCTGATTTTTGTATGGAAGCTATGGAAGTTGAGACTCTATGAACAATGTTGTTATAGTGTTTTTTTAATTTGGTTTATTTTGCTTTTAGACAGACTCTAACTGTGAAATAATATTCATTCCATTGTATTTTCCTTAATATTGTTTCACTTGAGGAATATGAGTGCATCTTTTGCATATAAAAATGTAATGTAAATGTTTTCTAGCATATTGATAAAATCTGGTTGTTAACTTCCAGTGTACACCTTTTAACATGGGTAATACAGTTCCACAAGGAATACGACTTATTTCAAAATGGTGTTTTAAGCTTTATTTATACAGAAGTTTTTCTAAAGTAACACTATTCAGAGAATGATTTCATTCTGCTTCATTTTAAATAAATTACAAAAAGTATACACATCATGTTATACAATGTGCTTCCATTAAAGCCTTATTTTCTTGTCAATATTTTTACTTAAAATTTAATCTTTTGATGCAACAGAGGCTTCAAATTAAATTGGAGACAGTGGTTTTCATTTTCTTACTTTAACATGACACCCATATTTCTAGCTCTAAAGCAAGTGTCAAGAAAATGTTTAACTTCTCTAAATTGGCAGTTTAAAGTGCCATGGTAGATTTGAATCTTAAATAGCATCCACAGTTAAAGTCCACCTTGGGTGCATTTGACTGTAGGTGCTTTGTGTTTAAAAATGAAAACTTTTGGTGTTTCATGATTTTTGACTCTAAGTTAGTGGCTTTCCTTTAATAAGTAGAAGAATTGAAGATACTAAAAATCCACTGTTAGAGCACGTAACTGTGGCCTCCCATCTCTCCTTTTTTTGAAAAGGAAAGGAATGTTGAAAGTCTTACTACTTTATAACGTAAGAGATGGCCAAGCATTTACAACTCTTTATGCTCCTCCATTGAATTCTTCTAAACCTCAGACCTGGCCAGCAGGTTTCTCCCAGATGATTTTCATTTTCATAACATTCACATCCAATAAAGTGTACAAAACATAGTGTGAGAGAAAAAAGGGGGACAGGAAATGGCTCTGTTGCATGGTTATTACACCCTCTTGCCTGTGGGTTGCTTGTTATGAGTTTTACCTATGTAAATATGATGTATATGACATCAGAATTTAATCTTAAGACTTCTATGTGGGAGATAGAGTGTGACTTTATCGTTGGGGCTAAAATCAACTGGGTGTTGACAGGTCTCAAAAGTCACCGAGTAAGAGCTTGAAAAGAAAAAGCTCAGACTGATAAGCTGTTCTTTGATTGACAACTTCAGGCTTGACTGCCACTATTGAAAACAGTTGGGTAAAAGGTTTGTGGGAAAAAATGTTTTATTTCATAAGAAGCTATACTAGGGAATATAGGAAGATTTATAAGCTGATACAGTACAAAACCCAAAGAAAAACAGGTGTGAGCTTTAGAAAATCTGGAACCCAAGAGAAAGGACACTGTCTTTGAATGATTTAATTAATATTGTAAAGGGACTTCATGCAAAAGAATGCCAACTCAAGGAGAAAAATAAAACACTGCTGTCCACCAGCTTTGGTTTTCAACAAATCGTTTGTCAAAAGCTTGTGGTGAAACACTCTAATGGGTCTGGGAGTATAACGCACAAGCAAAAGATTACGGTGGAAAATAAATGCAGGAGGAAAAATAATATGGTCCTTCTTTTGTCTTTCTAGTAGAGTAGAACCAATGCTGGGGCTGTGAAATCCAGTATGGAAACAATAAAATAAATGCATTCTGAAGTAGCCATCATTGGTCAATTGAAATGTTATGATTGTTACACATGCCCTATCTTATCAAATTTATCCATAAGGAAGTATTCATTCCTGTTGTGCCGATTATCCCACTATGTGCACCATAAACTTTTATGGCTTGTTATGGAATGTCACTTGGCTAATGGCTTTTCCCTTCAAATATTGCATCATCACATTCAGATGGAAAACATATTCTAATGTGGCAAAGTGTTAAAGAAATTTAATACTCTAGGGCTAAGTGGAGCTGTTATGGTTCATCTCCTGGATAAGAACAACAATTTATGAATGCAATATTCATTTCCTGAGGTGAGCACAAGTGAAAACTTCATCTGAAACATAAAACCTCCATGTTTGGCCTCTGGAAGTTTCCTCATTTAACTCATTGATGTCATATTTGAAGGCCACTGGTAAGATCACATCTGGGGAGTGCTCACTGTTTTGACCACCCTGATTGCTTTTACAGGGAACTCCTGGCATAATTGCATTGGCCAAGACCAGACCACAGAGTCTACAAGATCATCTTTCACTTTTACTATATTGTTAAAAATGTCAAAATAACCTGTTTGTTTTCCCTTGATCATGAAAACTGATGAACAGTTTGGGATTTTAATTCAGAGGCATTCATTCAGAGCTAAGGATCTAGAACAGTGCATATCTTATATTGAGGACTCATGAAATTATAAACTTAGCATGTGTATGTCTCTAAGACTAGGGAATCCAGAGATGGTTCTAGTCATCTTTGCAGAAAAAGGAAAAGAACAATGGCCAAGAACCATAATTTCTTCCCTTCAAAAGCTAAAGGTCTGCACTATATATTTTAGTATATTAAACATAATAAATTTAACTTACAAGGAAACCCAGTTGAGTCTTATCTATCAGTATCAAGGAGTGGTAGAGAACACAATGAGAGGACACTGTTTTGAGCATTAACCAATCTTCTTTTATTAAAAGAAAAATCCACTCCTATTAAATAGGCCCCAGGGTGAAATATTCAGATAAATGTATGAAAAGTTCATTGTCATCTGAAACATCTACAGAATCAGGAGCAAGTTTTGCTCAAAGCAAGAATCTGAAGAACTGTCAGTCACCATAGACATTCACAACCAGGGATAAATGAGACAGTGGCAGAGAAACACATTGCAAGTTTTCATGCAAAATACCTCCTTATCTTCCACAAACTCATCTCCTCTGACCAGTAAGCCAAACCCAGGACAGAGGTGAGCAATGCTTTGACATTAATACCCAGCATTTTGAGACTTCAGCTTTGGTGGGAAAGGTGCTAAGCATAAGATATTTACTAAGAGTGACATAAGCCCACTTGGGGGTATGAAAAGAAAGGATGATAATAAAAAGAAGCCATTTTTAGATGAAGACTGAAAAACAAGGTGTGAGGCAGACTGTATGGCATAAAATTAGCACCCAAACCAGTCTTATATTCTTTCTGAAGTGAGTGCCACGGGGAGGCAGAATGTAAGGAGAAAGATGAGGGTGAAAGAGAAAGAAGGAAGTGACCCAGCCTGCAGTGGCCTGGATGCACGTGTCCCTCCAAGACTCATGCGCTGACACCGTGATCCCAGGGTGATGGTGCCAGGTGGTGGGACCTTCGGAAAGTGATTTGATCATGAGAGTGGGTGCCCCAGGAGTGCGATTAGTGCCCTTACAAGCAGAGGAACTCGCTCACTCTTTTTCTGCCACATGAAGACACAAGGAGAAGTCGGCAGTCTGGCACCCTGCTCTTGGACCTCCAGCTTCCTGTGAGAAATAAATTTATAAGCCAGTCCAGTCTACGGTATTTCATGATAGTGGCCCAAATTGAGACGATCCATCCAGAAGAAACCATGTTCTATGATTCTGGGGATGAAGTGTACCCCTCAGTTATTCCCATATTCTGACACACTAAAGCTATGTTTGAAATTCTTTGCAGTTCCTAAGTTTCTTAAAATCACTTTAAAAATTACTTAAACTTTATTGAGTTTTCAGATCTACAAAGAAGAGATGAACGCCTTTTTCTATAAGACAGTCATGGCACAATGTTTCAGCTTAGCTGGAATTTGTTTTCAGGAGAATGGACCCATTATTATCTTTACTCTCAGTGCTGACAGCCTCCTCATCCTTGCATACTGCCTGTAAACTTGATCTCTAGGCCAAAGATGTGTGACAGGGGGATGCTCAGCATATAGAACTGCCTTTGAGCTTGCTAGACCCTGACTCGGAGGAGCAGTGTAGAGCAGGAGGGGGGAGGGTGTGGGAAGTGAACTGGGTCCTAACGCATCACGTGCTGCTCCAGGTCCTTCACATACGGGCATTATCTCCCTCCACACACAGCACAGCCCCGCACTGTAGGCCTACAGTGAGGAATCAGGTGCAGATCACACAGAGCTCACAAGACTCCTAGTTTGTGTTTCTTCCACTACTCTATTCTGCCATGAGCTCCCATGGGACCTTTCAAATATCCTAAAGAAGATTTGAAATATTAAGTGTTTAAGTAATGTTGGTTTTAAAAGTCAAAAGACTTTCCAACGGGTGATCAAGTGGACAACTTTTCTGTAGGACTGCTCCATAAAGAGTGGGCATAGAGCAAACGCAAATGAAAAGATCAGATGAATGAGAACCCTGTGGGGAAAGTAAGGTAGATAGTGATGTAAGTTCCACAAGCAGTTAGAATGGTGGGTTCTCCATGGATTGGAGCAGAAATTCTGAGTTTCTCAGAGCTTGCAGACCCTGTCATGTGCTAAGGACATGACTTGCAATGTGGCTGCAGTGATGGGCACCCACCCAGGTAAGATGCCAGGTGATTTCTACTTGTGGTCAAGGACTGTAGGTCTATGCTGTGTCCCACACCCTTGAGTCAAGGATGCTTCTTATCTCCCAGGAAACCTTGATAAGGAGACCGCCAGGTGCTAAAGTAAGAAGACACTGGTATAGACAACCAAAGGAAGGTAAATCGATCCTTGTGATGGACAAGGGCTCAGATATCAAACCTTTGTGTTACTTAATCCTCACACAATCTGACATGTTGTATATACTCTTATTTTCTCCATTCGATTTACATGGAAACTTAGGCTTGCCGAGGCAGGTTACTTCCCAGGGTAAAAGCTGATGTTTTAAGAGCCAGAACTGGACCCTATTGGTCTGTTGGGCTCCATCACCAAAAGGTGCTGCTGTTTGAATCTCAGCCATGCTGAGGTGTGACGTCTCTGGGCCTCACTTCAATACATCCTACTGTAGCTATTAGAGGCTACTGCATTTTTTTTAGACTTTAATAGATAACTTAGAATCTTTAAATCATTATTCCCTGAAAATTGACCATAAGCTTAGCACTGGACTAGGTTGTTTGCTTTAGTTAAAGCTGCAGTCATTAATCAAATCTTTCCATATGTATATGTTGGCAGTTTGGTGTGCTAGTGCAAAATGTGAAATATATGATTTTTAAACATAATTATAGAATAAAAAACATGTACATTATCATGGTCCCATTTTTAAAGCAGAGCAATTGGTTTGCAGAACTAAAGTTTACACCAAACTCTGTTATGCTCAATGAATAATTATGCTTCCTGGCGGTAGTCAAGACCCTGAGCTTCAATCACCGGGTAGCTGCTCCATGAAATCAGATGTTTTTCGTTGTGTGTGTGTGTTTGTGTGTGTGCGTGTGTGTCTGTTGGTGATGGGGGGTGTCCCATAATTGAGGAGAATATTGGAGAGACCGCTCAGGTGGGGAAGCAGAATGAAACACCAAATCAAAGGCAAGACATCAAATGTGTGCTGCATTGTGTAAATCAAAGAGGTGCTGGATGATATGGCTGTTGGTTTTAGTTTTGAAAATGAAGAGAAAAGGAACCATTTTAGGAATGACGGTGAAATTTGATTGCTTAGTAGAGAAAGGAAGAGAAAGATAATTTTAAGAGTGTATGTTGAAAATAGGAAGACAATTATATAATCAAATATCCAATGAAACTATTAACATACAGTTATTTTTACAGTACATATTGAACTGACTAGAATTTACCATCAGTTGAAAACTAATTTTTTCTTGAGTATGCCATATGTGTAAAACCTATCAAAGGTATTCTATAATTATTCATATATTTTTATCTCTAAAGGCTTGCAACAAATTAAACTTTAAGCTTCAGTGAAGACAGATTTACATGTAGAATCTTAAGTAACCTTAAGGTTTATGCTTTTAACTTTGGGTCCCTGCCTGGAGAAAATTCATTTTCCTTTTTGTTCGATTGAAGGGCTGCAACAACCCCCTGCCCAATTTAAAATAAGATCAAAAATGGCATTTTATTTGCCCATCTGGAGATCACCAAACGCGTGAAGTTTGTCCGTGTGGAGGCCATCTGCTGTGACTGGAGACACACATGGAAACTTAATCCTTAAACTTCTTTTGCAACGTTCTCTTTTGCTTGCCTTAGAGGAAGGCAGTTCGGACTAGTCACTTGTGGTACAAACTGGGCCAGGACAGGCTGCTGCCTTTCAATGTCACAAACACTTCCATTTGCCCGAAGGCAAACATGTCTCTGCCAAGATCTCCTGGCCTTTGCCTTTCCCGGACACCACGACACAGCCTGAGAGCCAGGGTCAGAGCTCTTCTTAAAGGGCTGTTGTGGGGGCTGTGGACTCGGGGGAGGATGAGTTGCGGGGGATTATATCCAGTTCCTTCTCTTTCAAGGCATCCCTGGTTTCTGTGAGCAATGCTGAATGTTCTGACATGGAATAAACACTTCTTAACTCAGTGTGTTTGTTCGACTCTACATCCTCACATGTTCCCATTTCAAGTTGGAGAAAATGCTTCTCCAGGCTAAAAATCATTTCAAAATAATGTTACTTATGGGGTTAGCTTATCTGCATGTACAATTTCATGTCCGTAACCACCACAAGTCAGCATGTTAACTAGATTGGCTTGATGCTAGGGCCCAATCCACAGCTGTGAGCACAGAGACCGGAGTCCTTGTCTGGAAGCTGTCTGTGTCACTGTCTCATGTTCCTTCCATCAGCTTTAGCACCTGATGGGATTGCCGTTAAAATCAACCAAGTTAATTCTTTAAAAAATCATTTTAAAATCTCTGCTTTGCTTTCTACACGGTCTTGTTCCTCAACCCTCCTTAACATTCCTTCACGACATTTGTTTGTGATGCTCCCTGCCCTCACCTTCTTAGCCCAAATGCCAGTTCTCTCTCCCACTGGGGATTAGGACTTCCCACCCATGGTTTAAACAGCCTCTAAAAATTCTCAACACTGCTACCAAAGTAATCCTCTCTTTCTGGGTCTTGCATTCCCCAAACTGTGTGATTTCAATTTGTGTACTGTTGTGAAAAAAGAACACAGTGGTAATAACAATAGCAATTTCTTCTATACTATTTTTAAAGAAAGCTGTACGCTAGTTAATAGCAAAAAACTGCGAACAGCTTACATGTTGAATCATAGGGAACTGGATTAATGGTTTATGGTGCATATGCATAATTGAATCTGGAGCAACCATTAAGAATTATTTTAGAAGAATAGTTAATGATTTGAAAAATGACCACAATAAATGGAAGGGAAGAGTAGGTTAGAAAATAGTGTGTGAGGTGTCACTACATTTTTGTAATAAGAAATTTACCCTTTCATCAGAGAAAAAGATTTTAAGTACATACATCAAAATGTTAATGGTGGTTATTGCTGAGTTATGGAATTATAGGTGATTCTATTTTCTTCTCTAAGCTTTTTCTGTATTTTTCAAATATTCTACAATGAAGTTATTATATTTTAATATTCAGAAAAAAATACTATTTTACAAAATAGGCAAAAACATTTCACTTAAGAAGTGGTGTTTGCATTCTATTATTCCATACCATTTATCTAAATATAGACCTAAAACTGGGTAGCTAAACATGTCACACTTCTAAACTAAGGAGCTGTATATTATGTGTAGCAAATGAGGCAAACATCCAGAGTTCTAGGACAGATTCCTGTGTTGGTCACCAGCGAATGATTTGGTGCCATTCAAGTCCATTTATGTTTTCAATGTTTCTAGAAATAATAGCATGTACTATATTTTCTTCTCTCTGCATAAGATCCCTGGCAGCATCTTTCATGAGAAATCATTTTCAAGATCTTTAGCGTCTCTGTAAAAATCCATCTCCTTCCATTTCTTCAATGTCTTCCCTTAGTCCCTTTCCTTGTTCAGTATCCCTTTTACTGGTTTATCTCATGTCAATCTCAAAACCTTCTCCCAAGACATGCCATATGCCAGAAATTCCTTTCCTGTGCGTTGAGAACATGTAAGTCATTTGCATGGCTACTCCCATCATTCTTTATCTTGAAGACAAAGCCATGTGAGTGTAATAGTCCATTGCACTTCTGGCCCAGCTGGCCTGGGGAAAATGCACAGAAAAAGCCATGTGAGGCATCTGCAGGCAGAGACAACGTGCTTGAAGGGCGACACTCAGACATGAGGTTCTTCCCACCACTTCCCTGACCCTTGACTCTCCTTAGGCACCTGGAACTTATATGTGGACCTGGGATTCTGATCAACTGAAAAGCCCAGAACCAAAGTAAAATAGAATCTATTGGGATTGAGTTTTTTCCATCTGTGAGAATGGAGTTAGAAACAGAAAATAAGTTGAATTGTGGTAAAACAAAGACTTTTTTTTATATGCCTGAGTCTGTGGCCTAAGAATTATACTCACTATATTTAGAGCAGGGATTAAGAATAAATATATGTTTATTTTATACACATGTAATAAAAATGTGTGTATAGTAAAGAAAGAAAGAAAGAAAGAAAAAGAAAAAGAAAGAAAAGAAGGAAGAAAGAAAGAAGAATAGGTTTCCATGTCTGAAGTATTTACATATCATTCTTCTGGACATTTCCAGTCTATTCCTTTTGAGCAGTGTCCAGGACTTGGTCATCTACAAGCAAGGACTTAAGAAAAGCCTTTAAGAGGAAACTAGAAAAGCAGAAAATGTGAAGTAGATATCTATATTATTTGGAACCCAGAAGGATGAACAAAACTCAGCATTTCCTTTGGTTTACATGGAGCTGATCATTATCCCTCTAAAGCCCCCAAACCAGTCTCTGGGCTTCGTTGCCTTAGTCAAGGAGTCAAACCAGAGGAGCACTGCAAAGCTTCTGGCACATCTTCCCTAAACTGCAGTTAAAGAACTTCAGAATATTGAGTTTAGCCCCTAGTTAGTCTCAGGATCCACATGCAAAAGGCCTTAAGATCCTGGTGGGTGACATAAATGAGTAAAGGTGTGGAAGATATAAAAGGGGTGCTGGGAACTCTGGCAAACTCATGTAACACCTGAAGGACACGAAGCGGTCAACCAGGTGAAGATGCCAGGAGAGCTTTGAGGAACAGGGCAGAAGTGTGTGTGGGGCCAGGGTCAGGTGGGAGCTTGCACCTTACAAGTAGCTGAAGAAAGAGAGTAGGAAGTGTCTGCAGCCAAACCAGACAGGTAAGCTGGGGACAGTATATGCTGTAGGGGATCCTGCTCTGCCCCGGAAAATAAAAAGACTGATAAATTAAGAATTACCTTTTCCCAGATACTTTCCTTCTGTCTCCATCCCTAGTCCTTGAAACTACAATTCTCTTTTGAGAATACTCAGCTTTTATTCCCCTCTTTGTGACAGATACCTTTTTCTCAACTACTTATGCTGCAGCCTCATATATAACAGCTTGTAACAACTCTCCTCAATCAGTTAAATATTTTTTAAATTCATGTTGTCTTAAAGCTGCCTAACAGACTGGTTTAAATTGTGTTTAAGTTTTGCCACAAACTTTGGCCTAACCATCTGCATGGGCTCTGCCCACATAAACCAATGTATTCTTTACCTCTTTTTATGTTTTCTCTTTCCAATTTAGCACAGCTAATTTGAGTGTGATATCAACAGCAAAGCAACTCCTATGGAGTCGGGGTGAAACCATTTAAGATCCATATTGGTTTTCTGCTTGAATATTACCTAGACATGTAAAGTGAAGACAGCAATGTCATGTAATTTATTAGGACTACTGTTGGGAAAGCAACTGGACTGATTTTTAAAAAACTGATTTGCTACTAAGCAACTGTTTCTGTAAAACGTCAAGTAGAAATGGAACCAACCTGAAAAATGATGCTGGGTTTTGTTAAGCCTAGTAACTGTGACCAAAGCCACCCTGTAAACATGCATCTTGTAACTTCTCCCATCTCTCTCTCCATCCATTTGTGTCCTACTTAATTTTTAAGGCTTGATTCTAAACCCTTTTCCTGAGGTCTTTCCTCACTACCTCAAATGCTAGTGCTCTGGTGTCTTCTCTTGATATCCCTGCTCAGTCATTCTTTCAGAAATATTTATTGAGCACATACTTACTAACATGTGTGTTTGTTATAAAGCAGTGAAAAACAGATGACCCTTGCTCTCTTGGAGCATACAGTCGGCCAAGATAGGTTATGTGAGGGAAGAATGGAAGGCACAAGAGAAAGGATAATGGGGGCCATTTGAGGATGGGGAATCATGGAAGACCTCCTTGAGGCAGTGACACTGAGTCTGTGTCCTGACCGAAGGACAGGGTGAAGAGGGAGTAGAAGAAAAGCAGTGCACTCCATTCATGGGGAGTGGTCTGGCCCCTAAGGTTCTGAAACCAGTAAGCACATGGAGTGGAGCAAAGGCCGGAACATCTGGACTGGGGTGAGCGAGGTGAGGCAGAGATCTGGGAGATGAAGTTGGGAGGAAGAATGGGGTCAGAGTATAGGGCCCAGTGGGCCACGTTAAGGATGAAAGCAAGGGGAAGACTCACGGACTTCAAGTGGCTGTGCTGGACGGGCATGTCTGATCTTGTGAAGGATCTCCTTGACTCCTCGGAGGAGAATGTAGCATAGGAAGTAGGCCAAGATGAAAGACAGGCGTCAGGAAGCTTCTGTGCTGGTCATGGAAAGGGACTGTGGTGGCTGGTAAGAGGGAAGAGGCAGTGAGATAAAGCAGGACCGTGTTTGGGGTGTGACTGGCTGTCTCTGTTGTGCATTCGGCCCACGGGTATGTTGATGTGAAACGCACAATCCTTGTGTGACTCCTCTCCCTCTACCCGCCCTCTGAGGGTGGGGGCTGTGATTGCGGCTTTTGTCTCCCATGGTGACTGGAACATACTAGACACTCTATAAAGATGTGTAGGTTGACTAGAAACTGTAACAGAAGAGCAGACTCTGTATTTCTGTTATAACTGCCTAATTCCTTGTAAATCTAAGATGGATTTCTTTTAGGATCCTGTAGTCTTCACTTCTTCATGGCCTCGACCCCGTCCTCACTTACACTTCTTTCCCTGGCAGCACTTAAAAG
Source organism: Manis javanica (assembly GCF_040802235.1). Classification (NCBI taxonomy): domain Eukaryota; kingdom Metazoa; phylum Chordata; class Mammalia; order Pholidota; family Manidae; genus Manis; species Manis javanica. The sequence goes on from NC_133168.1 coordinate 21,253,104, forward strand.
ATTTGGCTTGGAAGAAAGGGAAATCGACTTAAACATGGCAGCAGTTGAAGATGTTGATAAATTTCCATTAATCTGCAGCAGAACTTTAGGGTACTGGGTGGTGTTTGTGTTCTTATAACACGCTCAGGGCTCTAGCCCAAAGGAGAGGTGACGGGAGGGCTCCAGAAGCCTGGCAGGCTGGCAGAGGAGGTCTTTTATAGAGAAGGGTAAATACATTGTAAAAAATATATTTGAACTCTCTTGGAATAAAAAAATGCCTTCTTTTAAAAAGTTTACCCAGAACCCCCAAAAAGAACAGCACATTCAAAGTAGGGCACAGACCACCATCCATTTGTTCTGTTTTTGTTTTGTTTTGTTTTGTTTTGTTTTTTCCCAGTAAGAAAGGGTGTGAGTTACGCCACCCTTATAATTTTGTGTCAACTTGACTGGATTATAGGATGCCCAGATATGTACTTAAACATAATTTCCTGGTTTGTCTGTAAGAATGTTTCTGGAAGAGATTAGCACTTGAATCACTAGAATAAATAAAGCAGGTTACCCTCCCAGTGTGGGCGGGCAGCATCCTGTCCACTGAGAGCCTGAATGCAACAAAACTGTGAATGAAGGGAGGCTTCGCTGGCTCTCAGGCTGCCTGCCTGAGCCGGGACGCCGGCCATCTGTCCTGAGCTCTGGTTCCCAGGTCTCCAGAACCTGGCTGGCAAGCACTCCATCAGGTCCCTAGGCCTCAGACTCCACCAGCAGCTTTCCTGGTTCTCCAGCTTGCACATATGGGACATCTGAGGCCCCAAAGTCGCAAGAACTACTATCAATGAGTCAATCAATCTTATTGCTTCTATTTCTCTGGAGAAACCTGACTAATACAGCCCAGAAGCTGATCCAGTAGGGGCACCCTCTAGGACAGGGTTCTCTGGACTGGGCAACATTATTTGGTGCAATCTGAGAAGTACCCGATTACCCTCCTCCAAAGATCTCTGCCAGCCTGCCAGGCTGTAACATTCTGTGAATGCATGGCATTACTATCTTCCACGTGTTGATCTAGTGAGGTGGCCTCAGATACCCAGGTCTATTCCCGAGAGCAACCCCGAGGGTGCAGGGCATCTCAGGGAACACAGCCGCTCTGCTCCTTTACTATTGCCCATCGGGGCCCCACTGCCTTTTGGGAGACAAACTCCTGCTTTATCCACTAACTGGGATAATGCTCAGCATTAATAAGGTTTTTATTCATGAAATAGAGATTTTCTGATTTAATACAGCCCCAGAACAGGGATAAGGATTTCTAAATGTAGGCATACACTGGCAAAGAGATGGAAACGTTCTTATTCCAAGGCCACAAAACTGAAATAAGCGAATAAATAAAACCCAGAATGGCAAGTGAGCTCTGTTATACACGCAGCAGGCCAAGCTCTGGGTGGGCATGGGCTTTCTGATTCTTCTTGTAACCCCTGGCACCTAACAGCCTGGTATATCATAAGCACACTATAAATGTTTATGGAATGAATGAAAGGCACATTCCAGTGCCAGCAGGGTGGGAGTCCCTTGCTGTGCACACACTGCCTAGCATGGGTAAGGAACAGTCCCAGCAAGACTTTAAATGTAACACCTTCTTAAGGTGGCTCAGCAAGGCATGGGGAGCGAGGGTGCAGAGGGAGATGTCACCATCGGTTTCCCAAAAGCTTTTCCTGGCCTTTATTTGACCCCGAGAATGCTGCTCACAAAGGGCGGCAAGCTGATTTAAGTTTGAGGGCAAATCACCCTTTTCAGTGTGAGCCGTCAAAAATAAGACTCCAAAGCAGAAGAAAATGGAATCTGCCATTTCCTTCTTGTGAGTGTCTGGCCATCTAGAAAATCTCAAAGCCGTACTTTGAGCATTAGCTGTGCCCAGGTGCAGCCTCATCTTAAATGCACAAAGGGGACTTGTAATGTGCCACAGAAAGAGAATAGATGTAAGGTGGAATTTACACATCTGGAGGGTTTTTAATGAATGGGAGAAAAAGGGATGGTTACCTGGCAACCCTGAGTAAGTGCAAATTAATCCATTTTTATTTGATGTCAGCAGGGAGGCCCAGGTCTTCCACATGGCTCGGACAGAATCAAAGCCCACGATGCTCGAGTGGAGTTTGGGGAATTCGGTTAAGTTTAGTTTCACCCTCATCTCCATACTTGACACTGGGTGGGGTGAAGGGGGAGCACGGATGGCATTGCATCGGTCCCCCAGTAGGCCTTAATGTGGGGCCGCTCTTCTAACTCAGGAATCCTCACAGCATGTTAGTGAGGTGGGTCGGCGGAGTTCTGCTTCCCAGTGTGAAGCTGTGAAGATTGGGTTTCCTGTTGGGTTACCCTGTGGGCACTGGCCTGAAGGAAGGCAGAATCGTCAGGCTGGCAACTTTGCTTATGTCTCCCTTCAACTGTGCCCTGTCTCCAAAGGCACAGTCATCTCATAGTGCCCTGGCTTTGATCTGAAGATAATTTATATCAAGGTGCTTACAGTACATTAATATTTGTCTTAATTTGAAAGAAATAGTTTTTGTTAAATATCATTGCATTTTTTATTATGAGTTTTTGTTACAATGGAGAAAAATGATAGTTCCACTCTATTTAGAAGGCAGAAATGAAAGTTACACACAGAGATAACATCTTGGTGTTGAATACAATGATTTGAATTGAGAAGGGATATTATTAATACATGTATGTTAATGTGCCTTAATTAGGTTTTAAAATGTAGCGCTGGTGACTCCAGGTAATTCGGGGACTTGTCCTCTTTGGGGGTGTTGTTGTATTCCACAGCACAGGGCAATGTAACTTGGGTGGTGGAGCCCTGCACTCCCATCCCGTCTGCCATGCCTTAACCATTCTGAGTCTTCCGGTAAAATGAGATATTTATCTTTGATAAGCACAAAAGTCCTACCCAGGTTTAAATTCTATGACTCCATGATTATTCTTAAACTGAGATTAGGGAATAATTATATCTTGGAACAAACAGAACTAAGTACATGCACGTGTGCTCTAATAGAGTCTTTTTATTTGTAAAAATGTTCTCTTTTTGTTTTTTTTATTCCTTTGGTGTTTTCTACTTATTGGAGGCAGGCTGGAGGTCTTTAACCCCTGACTTGATTCGGTTTTCTAATTCGGAACACTGTTTGGCTGTTTTTATTTCTACAGCCATCTGACTAGTCCTGTCTCTTTGCACTCTGCCCCCCACCACCTCCACAAGCTTCATAAACCAGGACAAGACATGTAGGAGCTCACTTTCTTATATGGACCTTAACACAGTTCTGGCTGGAGATTTTCCCCATCAGAATAATGAAGCATTTAACATAATTTTTCTAATTCTTCTATTGTTATCATGGTTTAAAAACAAGAATGCTTGTTTCCAGATGTCTTGTTCCACAGTACCTAGGAACACATGGGAATATTTTGTAGTGGCTGACTGAGTGGGCTGGAGAAAAATAGAAACAGATGGACATGGATTAACTCTCTCTGTTCCTGGTCTAGGCTTCTCTGGTCATGAGATTTTTGTCTCTCAATTTTGTATTCCCAGGCCAATCACAAGCATCCTCTGTGTAGTCATGATCTACTGCATACTGCCAGGTGTTGGGCAGCATTTGGTATTAGTTAAACACTAGTCGATCTCTAGATCGGCAGACTCTGACCAGCCACTCCTTCAGTTCAATATAGGGAGTGTTAGTACTTAAAGATCCTCTGGGTGAGTTCATGTCACTTCCTATCAGCTAGAATTTGAACCCAAATCTCTGTGTGTTCTCTCTCACACTTAACTAAGACCACATAAAAGCCCTTTTTTTCTTTTTTCTTTGCATAAGATCTAGAAATAGATCAAGTGGTTTTTTTGGCCCCATTCCTTTGGGTTCATATTCTGATCTCAGTTTTCTGGATCTTTCTACTCTGATTATGAGAAGATGCCAGAGAAGGGAATAGGAATAAATCTCTTCCCACAGGGGACAGAGCCTCAGGCACCCTTTCCTTGGACATCCCTGCTCCGGTGACATTTTTGAGGCAAGGAGACCTCCACTGCCAACTTAGAGAGGGTTTCAGCCTGTACTGCAGCACCAGACCCTTGGGTTTGTCTTAGCTTGGGTACCGGGCACACAGAGCCTGAGACGAGGTTTCTTTTCTAGTGATTTATAAAGGGAATACACTCAGAAAAAGAGGTGTGAGGGAAGCAGGGAAGGTCAGGGAAGAAAGCTAAGCAAGAACGTTATTTGGCCTGGAAACCAGCTCCCATCTGGTTCCACAGGGAAGCCCTGGGACCCGGTGTTGCACCACAGAGTTGTTTTCAGCAGGAGGCAAGAGGACTGCTCAGGTCTTTCGGACTCCCAGGTAGTTAGTCCTTGGCCTGGCTGTCCCTGAGGAGGGGCAGGGTCTTATCCCACTCGGGTTTGGCCAAGGCCAATTCTTTGGAGAAAGAGGCAGCTGTGAGCCCTGTGTGCTCAGTACTCACAGCAGCTGGGCCAGGGGTGCACCAGCATGAGGGCTTCTTGGCGGGACACCAAGAGTGCCCACAGGAGGTGGGAAGAGAGAGAAGCAAGAAATCTCAGTTACTACAATAGCCAAACCTCTACTTTTTACAATGGAATGTTCTTGACATGTATCAGTGCTTGTCCTTGGGGGGAGAGCTGGTGGGGAGGGGAATTTTGAACTATCCCCTGAGATTGGAGAGTGTGTTTAGCATTCAGATCCAAAGACTTCTGCATAGGATCTCTCTGGCAATATAGAATAACAATATGCTTTGCTAGTTGTCAAGTTAGTTTTAAACATGAAGAATGATACATAGACTTTGTCTATGTATGTTTACTTCCATCACTTTTGTCTGTTTGTGAATCTTGGGTGATTGTTTCCATTCTTCTTAGCTTAGATTCAATAACAACTTCCTAGAAAGAGGCCGTAGGCTCCTGCTTATTGTATTACTTTAGGGTTGCTATATTTCATGGATTGTCAAGGTAGTAGCTTAGTTATAGTTGGAAATCATACACTTTTAGAGCTTAATTATTAGTCCACAAAATTCCTTAATGTCAAAACTTAATTTCTCGAGCCAGAGTTAACTCACTTGCTCAGTTCACAGAACTAATTGTCCTAGACGAGCAGGAAACTGGATTCCATGCTATTGTTTTAATTTGCGTACTGTTACTCATTGAGTTTTTGTTAACAGTGATGCTTTTGTAACAGTTATCAGTGATGACCAAAAGCATCACTGTTTGATGATATTATTCACAGACTTCTTAGAGAGAGGAGAATTTTCAACACCTTCCTCCTAACTAGGGAACATCTCTTCTCCATTCTTCTTTCTTCTACCCAAGAAGAAAGAATTATAATCCATTTATTCAGATCATAGAGAATGGGTTAGATCTTTGTTGTGGGTGGGAGTCACTGTGTGTTAAGTGGTCATGTGTTGCTATGCCTAAATATCTTCTGGTTGCTTTTCTCTTTGTGAGTGATTATTAAGTAGAGTTTGGCTTGGGGTGGGCCTCGTATCCTTGTCCCTTCCCATGCACGCTAGATCTTTGCACTGGACTTTATATCATGTGGTTTATCAGAGGGTCAGGAACCCAAGACCGAGGGTCTGGCATAAAGGAAAGAGAGGTTTATTTTAGAATTAAATTTTAACCTGCATATTCCAACCTAACTATCAGAATTCAGCACTGTAGGATTTGGGGCATGGGCACATCAAACAAGAAAGTGAAACTTTGATTCTTCTTTCCTTGTGTGTATAACTCCTTTGGGAACCTTGTGGAAGAAGAGGATGATTTTCTGAGTAAGAGTCAGAAATTCCTGTGTCCTCTGGTCAAACGTTATCAACTAATGTAAAAATCACCCATACTGTTATTAGTTAAGTGCTCTAGATTATGTATTCAATTTTGTATTCAAAATTATAAACTAAATATGTTTACAATTTAGTAATAGATAACCTTATTTCTCTGACCCAGCACATATTACAATGACTAATTCAATAAATGTTTGTTACACAATTGAAATGATAAGTGTATGAAAGGCACTAAAACGTAGTACATTAAGCTTCATTCTCTTCTGTTAGACAATGGGTTCAAGTCTGGTTCTGCATCTTACTAGCTATAAGATGTTGGGCAAGTACCTAACTTCTTTTTCAATTTCTCGAGCCAGAGTTGACTAACTTGCTCAGTTTCTAGAATTGTTGTGAGAATTAAAATGGTATCAAGTACACATATAAGCATTTAGCATGAATGTTATCTATCACTAGTATGAGTCTAAGGGCTGTACACTTCTCCCAGGCTGGCCTCTCTATCATAATTTTCAGCATATACATATTATGTATAGACTTGCTGGGGAGTTCTGAATCAAAGAATAACGAGGGCATCATGCACTTTGCTACTATCAGTTACTGTGGCTTTGCAGGTCTCACAGTGGAACAACTGCCATTCTTTTCCCAGATCTGTCAGAACAATTTGCTGCTCAGGCAGACCTGGACTTAGTCAACAGCTTGGTGCGTATGACTGACCTTGGGGAGGTTCAAGAATTTCCTGAGTCTATCCCTTTATGGTAATGGCTGGTTCTTTTTCTCTGTCATTTATGAGACAAGAAGAGCTTCAAGCTGTGTAATAAGTCCATTTTAATTGAGTCTGTTTATGTGCCGATGCCTGATCTAGTAATGAACAACCTGGATGCCAGTAGTAGCTTATACGTTACAGACTCCAAAACACTATTTTAAACTTGAAGGGGGAAAAAATAATTTTATTTAAAGGTTCTATTTAAGCTTTGGAAAAAAGGGAACTCTAGCAATTCTTCACATGGACCAATGGCTGTTAAATTAATACACATCCCACAAGGACTATGAAATTAATACGCAGTGTGCTTGCTGAATGGAAATCATCACTATTTTGAAAAGTTTGAGTCACTGAGTCATATAAATTAATATATTCAAGGCATTGAAAATGTCTTGAGCAAAGGATTTTCCACAAAAGCTATAAAACATACCTCAAGTAATGATGAAATTATTGTTAAATGTCATCTTTTCTAGTGTAATTAGTGTTTTTAAATAACACTTCAAGTCCATAAACCACAGATCTACAAAAACAATACTGCTAGAGTTTAAAAGTAGGATTTACTGTTTACTACCTAACAAGAACATGTGCAAATGTACTTCTTCTTATTTTTTAAAGTGTTATTTTTCTAAAACTCTTATTTCGGAAGCTCCTTAAGAGGTCACCAAAGACATCAGATACCATGTCTTGAAGTCAGACAAATCTGGGTTCAGATTTAGTGAAGGAAAAGACTCTTTTACTTTCTTCTCCATTCTCCAGATTAAATAATACAGCCGTCATTTCCCCAATAATTTTAACTAATAGCATATTATTTTCAAATATGTTGCTTTAAATGTAATTAATTAAATGTAATAAATCAGTTAGGATTAATGTCCATTGTGACTCTAATATTTGTGGACCCTGTGCCCGTTCTTGGGCTTTTTACTCATATCCAGTCCCCAGCCGTCCTCTGCTCTGGATAGGGACTGATTATATTGTATTTCACAGGAGGACTAATCCTTACAGGCTGCCTTTTCCAGGCTCCCAAGTCTATGTTTGACCAGTGAAAGGCATTCAATACTATATACCAGAAGGTATTCATTTACCCTTTTTGCAATGTTGATGGAAAGGATCTCTTTTGAGAAAGATAGAAGAGAATGAAATAGATGAATATAAAAACAAATTGTATTTTTAAGTAATATTAGCTCATGCTCATGTGTTTACTTAGTTAATGTGCATCTCCCACTAGTTTACAGTCACCATGAGGATAAAGAGCTTGTCTGTGCTGCTGGTAACATGTCTAGCACAGTGTTTGGCATATGGCAGATGCTCAATAAATGTTGTAGAATGAATGATTGAATAATGAGTAATTATTCACTTATCATTTGCCTAGTTAGTGCATTGTTGGAATACAAAATCCAAGTTGGTTAAACTTCAACATTGTGGATTTTCCATTAAATTATGCTGTATCTGATAACCTTAAGATACGTTTTGAAGGGCTATGTTACAAAGTAAGAAATTAAGTTGATATTCAATAAGAAAGTATCTTTTCTGCTCAAATTAAACAGTAAACTCATTGTCATGTTTGATTATTCACATTGTTTGATTGTTCACATTATTCATATTGATGGTCTACACGTTAACCTAGAGAGAATGTGGTGCCTGTATCAATGACAATTAAAAATAACTGTTTATTGACCACCTTTGACATGTAATCTCTTCTGCTGGACCCTGAAGAGGCTATAAAAGAATCTAAAACACAAACTATTCCTTCTTTCACATAAATTATAATCAACTTATAGAAAAATTCATCTCTTAAAGACTAACAATATAATCAGGTAGTTTCATTTAGTAAGACCAAATAGGATGGGGATTGAAGAGGAACAGGAAACCTAAATGGCTTTTGATTTCTATTTCCAGCAGCATGGCAGAAGAGATCCCAAAGAATCCTAATCAAAGAAACAACAATAAAGAATACTGGCTAAAGTATTAAAAATTATCTTCAAAAATATATGACTGAGCTGGTATGAAAGGAAAGACTGGGCAGAGCCTCAATATAAAAAGAAAATAGAAACCCTGGGAGGAAATAAAGGAAAAAGGAAAGGCTTAAAATTGGCTCTTGTCCTCAGGATTTATGCTGAATTCTGGCAGTCTGGAGTTTCAGCTGTGATAATATTAAGATGAATATGCTATGAAAGCATCTATAGATGTAGGGATCTGTGTATCTATCCTGAGCTCATGTGATCTATTGCCCATGGAGTCAAGGACGCACAGGCAAGAAAAGGAGATTTTAAAGTAATGTAAGCAGCCTGGTCAAAACTTTGTAAAATACATATTACATATGAGAAATAAACCAAAATACTCATCTCCAAATAAGGAGGTTGTGGGTGATTTTATTTATTTTTTATATTATTGTGTATTTTCCCAGGTTTCTACAATAAACTTCATTGCTTTTATAACCTAAAAAAAACATTTTTAGGACTTTCTAAATTTCTGATTTTGATATAGAAAGCTGAAAAGAGCATAGGTCCTATGCATACAACTGAAAAACAATAAATAAGCTAGGCAAACTGTAAATTTATAACTTTTACTGACCCATCAGAAGTGAGTTCACATAAACTTCGAGGATAGATGAGAGAGAAACACTTGTTAATCTGGGCAGATGCAGCTGGACACTGGTAAGGAAGGATTAGCTAAAGTTATTAAATTAGTGCATGCAAAATGAGGGCTAAGGACAGAAATCTTTGGAGAGTCAGATATAAAGGCTGCCTTCATCCACTGCAGGCTGTTCACCACGCAGCTCACAGGTGCTCTCAGAAAAGACTGGCAAGGGTCCTGAGAAAGCATCCTTATGGCACAGAGTAGGGGGAAGGAACAGCAACCACCTCTGGAAAGACACAAAACCTCACCCAAATAATTCTTCCTTAAGGAAAAAAATCTCTGAACTATGTGTGCACATGGGGGAAGATGTAAAGTGTAGCAAGCACTGTCATACTTAGCATACTACTGAACATCTGTTGCAATTAAAGACAAATGAATAGAAAAATAAATGAGAAACCAACCTCTTGGCCAAAGAGAAGTTCAGAAATAAGTGCTGGGCCCAGAACTACAGCTGAAAGAGGGACAGGACCACTGAGAAAACCACACCCCCAAGGTAGAAGGATGGAGTGAATAAGACTGAGGCTTTATCAGATCAACAGAGGAAGCTTCTTAACACTTGATAACAAATACCAAGTAAGAGGTAACAGTAGCATACCACCGCAGGGAGCGAGGGCGGTGTAGTGCAAAGGAACAACTTAAACCTGAGGGTGGAACAAAGTTGGAAAACCAACATGTGGCTTTCTCCTCAGTTTAATTGCTGAGACTCCACAAACGTTGAGTGTGCAAATCCTAGATGTGTCATTCCTGATGCAATTAACAAACACTGGGGATCCAAATTATGTTAAATGTGTTAATCATAGGCTTACAGCATGACACCAATCTGTGTATACTCCTTACATGAGTCTCTACTGGTGTGTGCAGTAGCTGTGACCCTGGCTCTGGAGCCGTTACCTCAGCTTAGAACTCCTGCTCCATCGTTTACTGTCTTAGCCCCCAGGGTAAATCACTTAATTTGTCTGACCTAGCTTTCCCATTTTATAAATGGAGAAAAAATTGATACCTATCGCATTAGGTTGTTGTAGCGATTAAGTAAGATGGTACATGTAAAATACGTAGCTCAGTTCCTGGAGCAAAGTGAATTCTCAGCAGACAAGCACTATTCAAATTACTCTGTGAGTCCTGAATTATTTTAGGACTTTGACAGAGGCCATAGTTTTAAGGTTCTAAAAGGATACCATATGTTTAAGTGCTTCTTTATGATTTATTTATAAATGATACAAAATAGGAGCTCTCTTTCACTGTTTGTGTGTTAGCACCACCAAATTTTGCTATCAGGATGTAATTTTGGAAGACCACTCACATTGCCAAAATGAAAAATCTAGAGAACTAGGTCATATGGTTCTATTGAACTATAATGTTAGTAGAAAGCCAGTAGAGATCTCCAACTATTTTTCCTGGTGTCTGTGGTGTTTCAATTCAATGCCAGTTGTTCTGAGTATATTCAAGTATATTCTGCATAGGAGCTACTCTGATATGAGAGTATGGTAGGTAGTGATGTCATCTAGTGGAGTGCTTGTATGTTACCTGGCTCTCACCTTTCCCACCAGGTGCAGACTATGGCGGAGGTCTGTGCAGGACTCAGCACGCAGGTCTGGTGCTGCCCCTTTGTACAGGGTTGAGAGGCCCCCTAATCTGGGGCTGGAATGGCTTCATGATTTAGGAGAATACTGCTGAGGGGTGCTGAGAGACTCGGCACCCCTCAGCTTTCCATCCTCTATCAGGTCCCCCTTAAGTTCCTTTGATTTTCGTTTTACTTTACACATACTGATTGTATAAAAACAATGAATTAATTTGGGGTCTGAAGGTAGACACAAAGCATCTTCAATTTTCTAATATTAGCAACAGATAGTATTTAATATCCTTAAAATTTTCTTAACAATGATAGCAGCTTATATTTATAATGTATTTATTTTTAATCAAAATATTCCTGTGAGATAGGGGACAGTCTTGACTATTTGGTTTCATAGAGGAATTTACCCATAGAGAGGTTCAATGCCTTATAATAGCTAAATCTCTGAGCTATAAATAGTACCATTAAATTCAAGAGAATTCAAACATTTATATTTGTTTTTTTCACTATCTTCTCAAGATCACTACAAAAGTTTTAGAAGAGATTCTATATCTTCATTATCTGGAGATAAATACTTTCTCCCCCTCTGTCTCTGTCTCTTTAGCAAAATTTCTTCTAGAATAATCCATATTCAGGACTAAACAGTGGCCTATTTTGACATCTAATTTTCTTTGAAGAGCATTTGCCTTCTAGAGTACAAGGCTCTGAAATATACTCACTCAATTGTTTAAACAACCAGTTACAAAATGAAACAGGGTCGAGTTACTCAAGTAATAAGGCAAGGGAAAAATTCGATCAGTGTAAGCTCTCCTATTTTCAAGTGTTAAATGGCTATTTTATAATCTTTGTTACAACCACCACCATTACAACACCAGTACTTCTTCATAACACCTTAAAAAGCTTGCCTGTTTCCAAGAATGGTATTATAGATATATTTATTCTACTCTCATTATAAGAGGAGGTCAATGGTCTAAAGAGTACTTTCCTATTATGAGGGGATAAAAACTAAAATCAATAAATCTCCAGATCATAAATGTTGCTACAGTCTGGCAAGCCTAAGAAAATTATGAGCTGAGCCTCAAGATGTCTGGATATTGTAGCTTGTAAATTTGTACATACATATATATGTGGTTATGTATATACTTGCTGCTGGGCCTTTCCTAGAATTTGCTGAGAAATGTGGTAGAATTTTATCCAGTGTTGGTCCTGGGATTACTGGGAAAATATTGGTAGAATATACCCAGTATACAAAAATAAAGTAAAGACACTAATTTAGTTGGGAAAATGTTTTTAAGATGATAAAATGACATTTTCCCCTTTTGGCGTCAATGCTTTGATCAGGAAACTAAAACAGGAAATCATTTGCTTCCATTGTTCAATAAATAATGTGGAGATTAATTGGCAAAGCTTTGCCTCTGTTACAAATGTTCACACTGAGTGGTGATAATTCTAATAATTCCATCAAAATAGGGGTTCATTAGAAGCATAATAAATCGGCTCAATTGAAGACAATATATAATGGCAAATGATTACGCAGTACAGCATGAACTTGTGGGCAGTGTTGGTTAGTGATGAAGTGCAAGGATACTGAAGGCAGATGATCTATTCAATTCCTGCCTCTGCTGCCTGAGAGCAGTGTGATCTTGAGCAAGATACCTAACTTCTCTGTTCCTCATTTTCTTCATCTATACACTGGGGGCAATGAAAGTTCCTGCTTAGAGAGTTGTTGTGAGGATTAAATGGGTAAATAATTACAAAGAGCATGTGTACACAGTAAGCACTATGTATGTGCTGGCTATCTTCTTTACATAAAAATTACAAGTCACCCAAATGCCAACTAAAGGATGGATATTGAATGCGTGATCTGAATTTCTCTGAAGCAGAGCATGATAACTCATCTTAAAAGTGGCTTCAGAAACCTAAGGGGCTTACTATAAAAAAATAGCAAGATAGTTGATGCTTTTCTAGGTGTTGAGACTATAGCAGTAAACAAAACAAGTACATACATATCAGGTGGTAAGTTCCAGGAAGAAAAATCAAGCAGATTAGAAGACAAAGCATGATGAGGAGGTATAAATTGAAATCAGGAGGAAACATAGAAGCAGATTCACTACCTTCCCTTGAGCCCCATGTTTTTTATATCTCCTGATACTCCAAAAAGTACAGCAAGAAATGGGCGGGGCAAAACACGACAGGAGAGAAAAAGAGAAAGTGGAAGCAGACTGACATGAGTGAAAGGGTTATAATTCAACTGTAAACATTTAAAATACTTCTGCACTGAGGATTTTATATCCTGGGAACTTATGGAAAACAGAATTAGTAGAATCACAAAGTTTTATAGAACTTTGTAGTGGATGAACCCTTTACCTATATTAGGCTTGTAGTGGATGAACCCTTTACCTATTCCTAAGTTAGCTATACAATAAATTCACCTACCTAGAAGTCAGCTGACAGACAGCTCAGTACTTAGCAACCTGCCCAAAAGCTATTGAAAACGGCGACAGGAAGCCTGGAATCCATGCATCATTAAACAAACATAAACGTCATGCTTATTCATAAGAAAGTCCACCGACTTTACCTTGCAGATAGCTGTGACAAAACAGATTTCTGAACTCACAATATATTAGGTGAGCAATTAAAGATGGCGTTGGGGTGGAGAGGGCTGTAATTTAAACTGAGAGCATGAGAAAAGACTTAACAGCAAAAGTTAACAAAGACAAATAACAAAAAGCACAATCAAGCACTCTGAACGCATCACAACCACACAGACATGAACATTTCCTCACCCTTGAATGGAATACTTCATATTCTAAAGGACATTAACTGATATTCAAATGGCTAGATCCTAAAACAAAACAAAACCAAAAACAAACAAAACAAACCCAACAACAGCAAAAACCACAGCTGAGGATGGTCTAAATTCTTTGTCTAAATAGGCAGGCAAATGAGTCCATTGAAGTAGTTAGGAGACAGACCCTTTTATCTAGACACAAATCATACCACACAGTTCTGAATATATGAAGTTTTCATGTAAATATCAGTAGATACATTGGAAACACCTTCCATAATTGGTTGGAACATTTGCAGGCATTGTTATGCATATATCAAAACATGCCTGCCAACAATAAAAAAATAGGGAACAGAGGAGAGATCTATGATAGCACACTCAATAAAGCATATTGTTTTAATGGAAGGACATTTTGCATGCTGTGGGATGCTCAAGGTGGCCTCTTTGGTTTGGAAACTACTGAAGTCAATTATCAATAGTATCCACTCTGTACCCCATCTTCTACCTTAACCTCACCTACCTTCATTTCCACCAGATCATTTTTAGAAGGTGGGATAAGGGAGTGGGGGCTAAAACAGGAGCATAGCATCTAGAAATAGCCATCTTGTCCCAAGGATTTGCCACCACAAAATAGCCAACCCTATAATTTCAGGCAGCACTATTTGCAAAGTTCTCTTCTTCCTGGGACACTGAAAGTGATCAATATTGCAAAGATTGCCAAAGACACAGGTGCTCACCTCTCTTACAACCAGAATACACCTCCTGTGATCACATGGAAGTCCAAAAAAATTGAGGATTCACAGGACCCTTCAACATATTCACTAATAAATGACTTTTACTGTTGCAATGTTATTACAACTTTATTCTTCTTCCTCACAAAGATATTGAGAACATTATTTCCTATACCCTTAGCCACATGTCTCACCCGTGTTTTTTCAAATGCATGGAGGAGAGCTCAGAGTTTATTTTTGGTAAGTCTGGACTGTGGTCAGCAGGTCACTAAAATACAATGGGCAGTCAGGACCAAGAAGGCAGGGGCAAAGCTGGGTGCTCTAAGCTGGGACGTGTCCGGATGGAACATGCCTGTCCTGTGTCTGGTAGTGAGGACTGATAATGGAATCCAATATCAGAAGGTAGGGAAGATCCAGAAATTGAATGTGCAGGCTTTTGGGGTCTGGAACCAGAAGAGGAGTCCAGTTTGGAGGTGATTGAAGCATTAGTTGGAAATGCCAAGGAGTGGATCAAAATTAGATCAATAGCCAAAGGACAACAGAAGTTAGAGGTCAAAGCAATACAAGTCTTTCTCTCTCAACCAGCCAAATACTTTTCTTCAGCGGCTGACAGATATATTTCTGTGCTTTGGTTTTTTCCTATATTTAGACCCCCCTTTCTGGTGTGAAAAATAGCTCTTCTGTGAGAGGATATACTTGGCAAGTGGGAATGGGCAGACAACATCTCATGGGGAGTTTTCAGAAGATTATCCATTTTTATAAATTATTCTCAAATTGCTCTATCCATTTTAAGGGGTGAAGAGTCATTTGGGAATGTATTTGATCACCAATATTTTTTTCTAGTGCTTGTGTGTAGAATGAATAGAAGTTAATGAAAAAACTTATTAAGGTTGACAGTCCACTACGAACTTCAGCGAACCCAAAGCTGAGCTGGCAAAATAATCTTCAGCGGTAAAGAGAAAAACGGGACAACGGCATTAACCTATCATAGCGCTTCGCAGTGGTGGCTTTCATGGGAGAGGCTTTGTCAGAACCTGTTTGTCACATACACCAGGCTCTTTGATGGTTTTCTTTTTTAGCTTTGGACTCCAGGAACAGGTCTGAGATACAGCTTAACCTACTATATAACATGTGCTATGGAGTTTCAAAACCACAAAGCAAGCCCATTTAATGATTCAGAGTTCACAGCTTCATCAACAGCGACAACTGTTCACAATCAGAATCAACATGCCATCACCACATGTTACTGACCTGCTTGCAAATGGTGCTGATGATTACCATATTCACATGGTACCTTCCCCAACGATCTGTTTTTCAAATGCTAATTAATGAATCCTCTCTGGACCAGTGTGAAGAAATACTATAGCACTTTAGTTGGTTGGCTTCACAGGCAGACATGTTAAATGACTCTAACTTTTCCCACTCACCACTCTTGTTATCTTTCAACTCTCTCCATTGCCCCCACCTCATGTACTTCCTGAGGCTGAGTCAAAATACACACACACACACACACACACACACACACACACACACACACACACACACTCATGCAGTATGACATCTGGACCCAGCAGCATTTCTGAAATATGTATTCACAATACAATGAGATTCTCTGTGCAACGATTTGTCAAACAAGCTTGGGGGTAATGCATCCTATATCCTCCTTGGAGATGCGTAGGTAACACTACCATACTAAAGGCTCTGAGTATTTCTGCTGTTCTGTGGCCCATGCACTAGACACATGATAGTACCTAGACCAGCGCTGCCTTCTGTGTCAGCTGGGGCTGGTCATTCTGAGGCCCTCCTGCCTGAGCTTGCAGCTGAGGGAGGGCAGAGAGCCTGCCACACTCTCCCCTGGACAGGCCTTCCTGCCTCCCCTCTGACCCCCACAGCCCGTTGTCCACACCAGGGGTGGCTGCTAGCCTCAGGTGGCTCCTGATCACTTGCAGTGCAGCTAGTCTGAACTGAGACATGCGAAAGTGTGGCACACTCACCCAATTTTGAGACCTAGCATGAGAGAAATAATGTAAAGTATCTCAATACATTTTTTAATGAATGAAAATAAGAGACTGAGTATATCTATAGCACTGGGTCTCATTTCACTTGCAGTTGAGGTTTCAGGAGAAGGATAAAGGGATAAGAGAAGTGAGAAGGGGCGGGAAAGACTGGTCGCTGATGACTGTGTTTGAATGACTGGCTAATGCCAGAGAAATGCAGTCAACTGAAATCCACCAGAGCTAGAAAATACTCAAGGCAACTAGCATATCTTTGGAGAATATAAACACCTTGCTTAGGGAGGGTCTGTTTGTGCTTCTGATACTAATTAACTGAATAGCATTAAGTCACTTAATCTTCCTGGAATTCCTTTTCCTCATCTTTAAAAAAGATAAGGTTGTATGCATATTTCTGTAAGGTTTTTTCAAAAAGATAACTTGAAAGCACCTTATTTGTTGTAATTGCCTAATATGACCTTTAATCTTATGTGGACACAGGTAAGGCCCTCATGGATAAAAAAAAATATTTTCATCATGTTGAAATTTAAAAAACAAAAAAACCCAAAAACCCCAAAAAGGCACAGTGCTGGCATTTCCCTTAATGACTATTTAACAGTCCAGTGTGTAGTCCTCAAGTTTGCTGCCCTAGGACATTGTTAGTGGGTCTACTTTCAGGAGCATACTCAAATAAACAGAAATCACAGAGATTGGTGTATAAATAAGTCACTAAGATGATTTTCCGAGATCTGTAAGCACCTACAGCAGCTTTGTTAGTGTGTTCTCTCCTGGCAGCATCTGGGAGGGAAGCCATGGCTTCATCAGGAGAGGTCTTGGGGTCCATGGCATCATAGGTATGGGTTAGTTTTGTAATCCAAATGTTTGGTAGCAAGCAACCATGATTTCCCCAAAAGAGTAACCTTAGTCTTGGGACTGGCTAAGTCACATCCTGGAGCCTGCAGCCCCTTCCCCTTGAACACACCTCTGTAGATCTCCTCTTCTGAGCTTCCACGGCTGAACATTGTCATTGTTGATGCTCACTAAAAATTTATACATATAAATCCCTGTAATGAGGTCTTGCTCTTGTTCTGGTCTGGAAGACAGTCTGTTATCCTTAAAGTATATATTTTTAAAGTCACCCTCTCTCTTCCATTATTGTGATTTTACTGTTTAACTTTCAGAAGGCAACTCTACTTCCTGCCTTTATAGCCAAAAACTTTGTGGGGTGAGCGCATTATTGTTCTCTCATGTGTATCTATACAGAAGTCCACATTTGCTGTTTTTTCTGGAGAAAAATAACCGAAGGGTTTCTATAAACCCCAATCAAATTCTTCACTTGTGCCATGCTTAAATGTGATAATATATGGAGAATGGTTTTGGTTCAGTGGGGAACACAGTGTTTAGTGAATGTCAAATTGAAAAAGAAAACAAAACCAAAATACGAGTAAGTCAACAAGCACTACCAGCAAGCACTTGAAGGCTAAAGGAATAAATTCTTTGCCCATCTTTGTTATATAATCATCAAAGAGAACAGAAGCAAATAAGACATTTTCTGATCTTATTAAATTAAGAATGATGTCTATTTAATGAGTTATTCTGAGGGACACTTGAAATAATACACAGCATGTTGGTGGCTTCAGCATTTGTAAAATGCTGATTTGAAGTGTAAGATACATTACAGCTATGAAATTTGTTGTAGCTTATTTAAGATTTTGCTACTCAATGGTGGAAATATTATGCATCTAAGAACGTCTAAAGTATAGATGCATTGGGAAGCTGCAAACAGCAAAAAAAATCAATGATGTTAGACCAGCCTGCTGTGTTGAATATTTAGGACCATTTTAACCAATATCCAGCTAATTGGAATATCAAATCAACATTAAGACCTGAGTTGGTCTTTTGAGTAAGCTCTTAACAGGAGGGTGAAAGCAAGTGAACTATGTTGTCTGTGTGAGGCCATGTTATTAGACTGGTGAATGTGGCTGATAAACATTTAGGTAAAAAAGATTTGCAGCTTTGAGTGCCATAGGGAGCAGCTTTCTCTGTGTCCTTACACAGTCAAACAATACAAAGCAAACTTGGCTGCTGAACAATTTCATGTAATTGTTCCCTGGAGAGCTGAAATATACAGGAAGGGGGTCTTTTGTGTACAAGTACCCATTTAAGAAACTTGTAATACATCTATTGGTTACCTGCAATCATCTTTAGCTGAAATTTCCAAATGTTGAACATAATGAAAATTCCCTGGGTAGAAGAATATCCCTGGTTAGCTTCAGTAACTACTCATTACTCTCTAAATGTTCTTACCAGACAAACTGAGCAAAAAGAAACCTCTTTTATGAAAATATTACCTGCAAAGCACAGGGGCAGGCTGGCTGGCTGGTCTGTTGCAGGCAGGAATTCCTCCAAAGGGCCTTGTGATTTGTGGAGGGGGGTGATGTCATTCCCTCACCCGTCCAAACCCTTCATAGACTTTCGCTTGGTTCGCCGGAGCCCTCTGTGTCAGTCTCCCACCCTGGAATTAATCGCTGTGGGAGACACTTTCAGGTGGACAATTAGGATTTTCCTTTCTCAAGAGAGGTGCTAAATGTTTTAGCCCACACATTACACATACATCATGCTTTACGGCTGCTCATTAGCCCGCACAAGAGACCAAGGGAACACTCAGCTGTTACACTCCTGTGATAGTTGGGGGGAAGTTAAGTAGGAAAGACTGTGTCCCCTTCTGTGTCAAAGGGAGCAGCAGAATTAACTAGTCGCACTTACTCAGGAACTGAGACCAAAGGTTTTCCATAACGAAGTAAGTACTGAAGTGCTCCCAGAGAGGGTCTTGCGTTCCTCCCTCCAGCCCCTTTCTGGAAGGCTTTGCTGGAGCCTGTCCCAGTCGTGAAACGTCCATGGAATGCCTCATATCTCACTGCCCCGTCTGGCTCTCTATCCCTATTGGACGCCGGGATTCTTTCCTTTCTTCTAGTTTTATTGTTGCGGGTTTCTCTTCCATCCTTCCCTGAACCTGCCTGTGGGCAACCGTGGGAATCTCCTCACGTTTTGTCCTCTATGCTCCCTTTTGCATGCTGCTTCATCATTTATTATTGTAATATCCTTTCCTAATCACTGTGCCCCGCGATCTTCTGCCTCCTGTGCCTCTCTCATCAGTGGTTTTGCAGGAACCGTCTGGAGGGCATTTCACACGTCCTCTTTGGCATCCATTAACTCTGAAAAACTGACCTTACAATAGCACTTCAAATAAATGATCACCAAAATTGACAAGCAATCTAATGTACAACAACTAAAGAATGGCTAAATTTAAGAAGCCTCAACTGAGTGGAATATTTTAAGTGATCATAATAAAGATGATAGAGAATATGAAAGATAATTTTGATAGCATGTGAAAAAATACAATGCAAAATGTTACATTTATTATTCAATTAATTTGTATGTCTATGGACAAGAACATAAATGGATTACGTGAAATAAGAATATGGATGGTTTAGATGATGTGATGATTGGAACTTTCAAATGTAAAAGATTTCTGTAAAGTTGGTGTTCTCTTTGTATAATAATCCTCAGTTTTGATCCAGTCTCTGCTTTATCCCTTTCTCCCCTGCCCAAATTATTAGTACCTTTCTCACATGGCTTTTTCAACTTTAGATTGAGATCACTTTTCTTTCAGTTACCATTTGGAAGATCTATAAATTCCACCTCTGAATGAAAACGATGATCAGGATGCAAGATGAACTGGCATAAGGGAAAGGTTATCAGGTTAAATTTATGAAGAGAATTTCTAATCAGTTTTGTTCTTTTAATAACTCAGAGTTAAAAAATTTTGGTTCATTTGTCAAATTAAAACTTACCTGAACCAGCAAGAACATCTGCTTCTCTTCATTGTCTTTCCTTCCATCTAGAAAATGGCATAGTCAATAAATGAAAAATATCAGAAAGGCAGGAGTGCTGTTCTCTGAGCAGTAGGATGTTCTATGGCTATGCTTCATCTATTCTATAGCTGCAAGATTAGGTGTCTTTCAAAGTAGCTGTTTAGAAAACAAATGCTACAGTTTGGGCAGTGTGAAAGAAACTTCCTCAGACTGAAACAGTAAGTGCTTTGTTTCCCTTCTGCAGAAAAGGGCATAATATGCTTCAGAATTTATTTTGTCTGTTTGCTGTGTCGCCATTGTCCTGTACTTGCCGATACTGGTCTTTGGTGACCCTGCCATTTGGCCACTGGCAGAGCACTCCAAGGGTGCCCCTGCTTTGGTCCAGTTTGCCCAGAAGGCTGCACCTGGCCCTGGTGACAGGTCCCACTTCGGTTCTGGGTCTCCTGCCTCATGGACTGAAGGCTCAGGGACTCGGGCATTAGTCATGCTGGGCTGATACTGAGCATCAAGCTGTCTGACTGTCTCTATGCTTAAGATAGCAGTAAGGCAAAATCCTCTCGGTTTTAGGCTTTCCCACAGGCCTGGGACTTTCATCCTGGATCCAGTCTTGTCGGATTGTTAATTCTGAGAAAGCAAGAGTGGCTCGTGCATGAATGTGGTGCCTCGGTGCCAGAGCTAAGCCTGCACTGGGCTGAAAATGGAACGGTTCAGCGTTGCATGCAGGTTATTAAAGATTCTGCTTACTTTACAACGGTCTGTTAACAGCTCTAATGTCTTTAACATGTGCAGCCTATTGACTTTTAAGTAACATTTTATTGAAGTAACTGCCGCGCTTATTAGCCCGTAAGATTTACGCTTCATTTTCAGTCCTGAATCTGGGGGAGGGGGGAGCCTTCCTTTAAATGTGAGGCAAGAAGAGCATTGTGAGATAAGAGATGCTCTGTGAATGGGAACATTTGTGGTGCGGTAGGTTTAGGAAGAGAAGCAGCTCTTCTCCCAGGATTTTGAGTTTGCCAAGAGGTCACAGAGGAACAATCACATCTTCATTAGTGGGGCTAAAATTTGGAGGCAGAAATGTTTGCAGATGTGGTTGGTGTGAATGGCTTCTGTCATGGTTGTACTGTTTTATGGTGTCAGGTGGATAGTTAATTTCAACAAGGGCAAACATTTGCAAAAATGAACACAGAACCATCAGGGCTGACACCTGAATGTTCTGTAATGTTTTGACTTTGTCATTTTGGAAAAATTAAAGATTTTCCCACTTGGTATCTTTTTTACTGCTTGCTGTTAGTTCTTGAAAACACAAAGAATGATGCCAGTACATGTATATATAGATCACTGTGCATGAAACAAGTCAACAAGCAAATCTAGAAAAATCGACAAAAACATCACAAGAAGGAGCAGTTGGCATTCACTTGAGCCTAGGACTTTTGGGCTTATGAGATAATTAACTGTAAGTTATAAAAGGAAACTTTAGTGCAGGGTGATTTTACATGAAGTGTTAGAAATATGTTTGTAAATGGCTGAGTATATATATATTTTTTCTCTTCTTTTTCTTTACTGCTGAGGAAACGGCTGTCTTAAGTACAAATGAGTTTAATAAAGAGAATCTTTCCACATAGCTGCATGTTAGTGAACTCAGTACGATAGGGTGGAAATGCAAATCTTCGAATGACTCTACCAAAAAGTATAAAATAGAGAAAGCAAAAACCAGTTCATGAGAGAAGGTGTAAATGTGACTTTCACAATGATATGAAGTTCTATGGCGTATAGAAGCATCCACATTTCTCATCTCGTTTTTCAAGCCGCGCCTCAGAAATCAGCCGAAGGCCCGGAGCACGAGGCATGATTTTCTCCTAACTTTTCCAGACCAGAGATAAAACATTCTTGGACATTTATGGTAAAAACTAAAGGACTGATAAGAGCCCACAGCTAACTGCCGCAGTGGTTTCTTCTGCTCTGGGACAGCGTCTCTTCCTGTCTAACAAATCCCACCACTCACGCCTGAACCAATGGCGCACTGTCTGTCAAAGCCACGGGGCTTAAGTTAACAGCTTTTCAGGTCTGCAGAGACTTTTTGAAATGTACTAATATATTCACAACAGGAGCAAAGTGCCAACAGAAACAGATCCTGAATTTGGTTCCCAAGCAGAATGACAAAAAAACGTCCACCCAGACCACACACAATTCTGCCGCATTGCACGGGAGCCCTGCAACGTACAGTTGTTTTGCTTCACCACATATCAGCAGCCTGGAGCTTCACGTGGCTCTGGATGGCTCCTGCTGCTTAATTGAATTTTGCACTTAGCTCAGCGACTCAGAATCTGTGTTGTTAAAAAGTATGTATTTCTTTCAAGTCGTTCAGCTTCCAAGGGATGGTTCATTTAAGAAAAATAAAGGGGATGGGGTGTGTGTGAGAAGTAGTGGCAGTGTGCAAATAGGAGAGTTAACTTTACATTCTGAAATTGCACACAGGTGTATATATCATCTAGCATAATTGCATATTCATCTCTCAAGTTTTTTGTTTTGAGCAGTTTTTTTAAAGAGAATTCTGTGAATATTTGTTTTAGATAACAAAGTAGTAAACCATAACCAAAGAAAAACCTTGACTGCAAAAGCCTGAAAAATCAACAAAAATCTAATAAAATCAGTTTCTAGTTTGCTGTTTTCTGAAAATAGAATCTTTTAAAAAGATTGTGAAATCCCTGGGGCTGGCATCAACTGGCAGGACTTTTTATATGCAGATTATACACTGGGAAACTTGTTCCTAACCAGAACAAGTGAGGCAAACTCCACCTAACATGACAGGGAAAGCCCCGAATCTAGCTTCCGTGCCTAAAATATAAGCGTCACAGGCACAAAAATGAAATGCTACGTACTTGAAAACATGTGCGAAGGGATTGGGGATTATGAATTCCAAACATTTCAGACCCTCCATATGAGTTTTTCAACCTTGGTTAATGCTTTAGTTCCAACACCTTTAATAAAATCAAGGTGACTGACCGTGAAAACGTTTACTTCAGAGCTACAAGCAAATCTGATACTATTGTTGAAAGAGGCCTGGGGCCTCGTGGGCATGCTTCGGGCAGAAGAGCAGCCGTTTGGAGGCGGTGAAGGTGTGCAGTAACTCTGCTTCGGGAACCACGGGGTTCTTCAGAAGGACGGCAGGGCTTTGAAATTTTGAACCAACTGAAAGAGAAGACGCTGGAGAGAAAATCCTGTGCAGATCACAGGAAAGATAGTGTTATCCAAAGGCAAATTTATTTTCTCGTCAAAATTATATTTTTTTCTGATTTTAAGTAAAATGCGGTTTCATAAAGTAATGCTCGTGCAACACAAAAGAAGCTGAAATGTGACTGTGACATTTTTTCACAACTCATATGTCAACCACCCTCAGGTCCAGGCCTAAAAATGCAAACAGGCCATTTCACAGCTAACTTAAACATTGATTGTTAAATAACATAACGTTTTCAGACTTCTCAATAGTGTGTTTCATAAAACAATAAGTAGTTTGTAACTCCCTGGATGGGAATCAGGGAGTAAGAAACTCTAGATCATTTCAGGGATCTGAGAGATTTCTATTTAGTGATCCTAGTGTTATCTAAGAAAAGAATAGGTTCTGATCCATATCCATTATATGTTCTCTCCTATGTTTGTATTGGCTAACACTCAGATACAAAAATCAGGGCATATTTATTTCATAATGTTGTGATCAGTGTTTATTTCTGACATTCTTTTTTATTTTCTACCGTGTTGTGACAACTTGCTGAAAAAGTCTCTATATGTAATGAATGTTGAAGATACTGCACTCCAGGGACTTCAGAACGCCAAATATTTGGATATTTCCCAAAGAAGGATTACTCTAGGGAGAGGATTGAGGTCTGATGTTTCACAAGTAAAAGTAAAGGGATTGCATAAGGAAAAAATACTATGTTTCTTGAGAATGTGACTAGAGTTTCTTATTTTGCTGCATTAAATTAAGCCTAACAGTTGTTTGCTTTTATTCTCACATAACAAGAAAAATAATTCTTTCTTATAACATTCATTGCAAAATTTAGACAAATTGTATAATATGGAATATATCTGACAAAGAAATGAATTACACACAAATGAAAATGTCACTTGAAACAAAAACAGTTGTTTTACAGTGATGTTTATTTTTTAAACTTTAGATATTCACAATGTGGGAGGTTATTTCTAATTTTAAGTCTGTGCAGATGCTGCAAAACTGTCATAAAGAAATGTGAGCTACTGCATATGTTCATAGACCTTACTCCCATCCCTTCTTCTCTCAAACCATTAATGGCATTATTTGTAATTCCAATGGGTGTTTAGATCTCCATTATTTAGATGTATATATGTCATGTTATCTCCAATTAAAACTATCTTAATTTAAAGCAATAGTATATTCAGCAAATCCCATTTCAGATAAGCGACTTTATTAATAAAATTATATACTACCATCTCTTTTCTAGTCAACCAAATGCTGTGAAAATTTTGTCAAAATTGTAATCAAATATTTAGTTTTGTGTAAAATCATGTTGTCTACTTATGTTACCATTTACAATTATGAGTACTATTAAAGAAAATCTGTTCATTCATTATTGTCCTCTAAGTTGAAGATTATTTAAAAAATCCATTTGTGTGAGTGTGTGTGTGTGTGTGCACATGAAATCATGCTGCTCTCTGCATAGAAGGAAAAGGCATTTCATTTAGCTTATCTAAGAATTCAACATACCTGTTAGTCACACTATTACCAGCTCTGCACCTGGGCAAGCTGTTCAGTCTTTCCAAGCCTTAGTTTCCTCATCTCTAAAGTGGGGATAATAATACCCCCTCTGTAGGGGCTTTTGTGTGGACAAAATGAGCTAATGTGGGTAAAGCAGCAGAAGGATGTATTAGTTTCCTCGGTTGGCCATAATATTTTATCTCAAACTGGGCCAAGCATCACCAGAACAGCGCCCTCCTCCAAAGACTTTAGGGGAGAGTCGTCTCTTGCCTCTTTCTGCTTCTGGTGGCCTTAAGCATTCCGTGAGTTGTGGCTACATAACTCCGTTCTCCACTTGTTCCTTCAGATGGCTTTCTCCTCTGTCTCCATCTCAAATCATTTCTAAAGACACTCATCACTGAATCTAGGGCCTGCAGGGATAGTCCAGGATGATCTATCTTGAGAGACTTCAGTTAAATACATCTGCAAAAGCCTTTTCTAATAAGGTCACATTCACAGGTTCCAGGGATTAAGACATGGGTATATCTTTTTGGGTGGTCACCATTCAGTCCATTACACACAATGCCCAGGACAAATGCCTGTGCCTATTACTTCTATTATCCTTGATTTCAGACTGTAAAATGTGTCATTTCTAGAGTGATCAGCCCAGTCTTTCTTTTAAAATCCCTACACCTGGGCTTTGTTACAGACCAACTAAGTCAGTATCTCTGGGAGTGGAACATAATCATCTGTATTGTTTAAAGCTCCCAGGTGATTTCAGTGCACAAAGTTAGGGATTGCTGGACAAGGGCTCAGCTGGAGGCTGGTCATAGAGACTCTGGGCTTTCTGGATTTAACCAGAATTTTGGGCTTTATCTGTTCATCAGATCTAGTATTTGAGATATAGGAACATAGAGGACTTGTTTCATCAGTTCACTTTTGTGAATCACAGTGCTTGACTCTCACACACCATTTCTGCCTGTGCTTTGTGTCAGCTTGCATCTGTTGGAGTAGTTTAATAGAAGGGTTTAAAGCAGGACTTGATAGAAACTTAAAAGATAAATCAAGCTCCAACCTCATGACCTTGATTCAAGAGCATTCTTTGTCATGGGGCTGGATTTTGACATAAACTTTTGTCTCCAAGCCTAAATTAAGCTGAGGCTTTGGACAGGGTTAGGGAAACTATATTGCTGAAGAGTTCCCAAGCAGGTCTTGCTGCTGAGAACACCGCACTATTTTTGCAAGTGCTCCTGTTAATTAGCAGAGGTGATATATGTTGTATTGGACTGTCCCAAGTGTTAGGAAACCTTTCTTCAATTCTTTTCTTTCAATGCTGTTTCACCTGCTGACCTTCTCTGTGGATTACAGATTTCCTTTTACAACTAAACTCCAGAAGAAACTTGGGAAGAAAAATTGGTATAGTGCCATCTGCTTCCGGAAGCCAGCATATATCATAATAAAACACTGCTACCATCCAAAGCTCAGACATAACAGGCCCCTCCTGACATGAGCATTATGTTCAATGCACTGCTCTTTTCTACCTGGCTTGCCTATTTAGTCATCAAATGCAGGTCTTCAAGAGGTCCTATTAGTGATCCCTTCTGTCTTGATGACCTCATCCTGTCCTTTCTGAAAACATGATCCCAGAAACCAGTCTAAGACTGTCTTTTACCATAAATAAAGTAATATTGATAAAGAAGACTAGGTTGCATATTTTAAGGTTATTTGCTTTCAAAACACAGTCTTAGGTCTAAGCAATAAAGCCCCAAACTGTAGCATTAGGCATTAACCTGCTTTTGAGTCTTATTTTGAGATAAAAGGATGACGGGTCTGATGCCTTGAAATCACACGGCATAACTGTCCACCTACTCTTCCTACACATTGGCCTACATTCAGGACTGTCAGTTTTTGAGCACAGAATGCCCTGGTTGTCAGCTATCTGCATGCACCTGTCATACACATCTCCTCGCAGAGTAAACTGAAATAAGGAGACTGAACTCTGCTTGGGAAGGGGGTGTGGATCTTGGGAAACTTGAATCTTCTGTCCATGAAGAAGAGGTGGGAGGATGTGAACTCTCTGGAATTCCCATCCTCAGGGAAATGGATAAAACATGGAAAATCATTCAGCTTATACTTACATAGGTAGTAAAACTGTATTTTAAAAAACAAGAGAATGAATATCACAGAAGTCAGTATGAAGGTTACCTCTCTGGGAAGGGACTCCCTTAATATAACAAAGAAGGGGCAGTTAGAGGGCTTCTAAAATAGTGCCCTATTCTATTTCTTAACCAGTAGAAGGTTATATACATGTTTACTATTATTATTTACACAAGTGTTTTATATATTCTTCTCTATGTAAGCTATATTCCATAATTTTAAAAAAAGATAGCAGGTTTAACCTGGACTATGAAGTATAAAAAAAGACTATATTTTCTTCCATCGATTTCATATGATCTTTTATTTCAATAGTGCACTTGACTTGTACACTTGTATGTCAATCATTATACAACAGTTTCATTAACGTGCAACATCATCTAATTTGAAAATTTTTCACACCCCATCTTGAAGACACCGGGGGAGTTCTCAGGAGTGAGGACACAGTGGGGCCAATGGCGGCTTTGCTCATTAAAAGTACTTCATTATCCTCACCATTTCTTAAAAACAGAGCTCCCAAGAGGTAAGTAAAGTGACTCTTCTGTTGACAAAAGAGGTCACTGGAAGAGAGGGTTGGGGCACCAGCAGAGAAATGCCATATAATGTGTCTTTCTGTCCAATTT
This sequence comes from Manis javanica, assembly GCF_040802235.1. Taxonomy (NCBI): domain Eukaryota; kingdom Metazoa; phylum Chordata; class Mammalia; order Pholidota; family Manidae; genus Manis; species Manis javanica. Next base: position 21,280,714 of record NC_133168.1, read on the forward strand.
TCCAAGTGCTTTTTCTGGGAAGTTTTACATTATTGAATTTTTTCTTTTCTTTACAGAGTTTATATCTTTCTCCCCAACTACTGCTGGTGTTCACCCCAATTATGTCTGTAAAAGCCATTTGTGAAGTTAACTGGAAGCTTTTTGGAAAAAGGGGGTGTATGGATTTCAGAAATGCTGAATCTGGCCCCTTGTCCCGATTGCCCTCCTTGGGAATTGCCTGAAGAAATGCCTCTGCCAGGCTTGTTGCATTTGTAAATGGCCTTTGTCCATTGTGTGTGGGAGTCTTGAGGACTTACTAATCTTGAAAAAAGTAACAATGGTAAAAAATTTTGAATAATTAATGTGAAACAGCCTTCCAGTCAGGGTTATGAAAACATTTTTATTTTGCTAATGTGGATACAAAAGTGGCATTGCAATTACATTCTTGCCTTTTACTCCAAAAAATTAATTTTGGAATGAACACAGGAAAGGTAATGTTCTTCTTCTTTTATATACAAGAGACCACTAGGGTAAAAATGGAGGGGATGTGTAGCAGAAAAAAATAATTGTTTTTAATTCATTCAAGAATTTGTCATTACTCAATAGCTTGTTTTTGCTCCTAACTTTCTTATTCGTTTAAGTCTAAGGACACACATTCAAATTCTGCTTTGAATCCCCGACCAGGTTTAATTTCATGTATTCTTGTTTATTGGTTTTGGCAATTTTAGTAAACCTTATGATTTCTTTGCAAAGTAACATTAAAGAAATATGGACACTGATTTTAGGTACTGAAACTGATAATTAGGCTGGATTTTTTTTTTTTAGAGTGAATTTGGTAACAGTCTCACAAGGCTTTCTTTCTTGTGGCAATATTTATTTACTCAGATCCTCTCACATTTCCAATTCTATCTGAAAAAATAGAGGCTGCTCTTAAAGTTAAGAGTACAAAGTGTTCAGAGGGGTTCCTCAGTTCTGCAGCTGCTCAGCCACCAGTGTAGATAAAGCAAGTTGTTTAGAGATGCTGGTGTTTTGAATAAATCTAGTGAACAAACGCTCATTTAAGTTCACCGGGGAGGAGGTAGGGAATACTGAGCGCAAGCGCCGCGCACACCCCGGTGGTGCCCTTCCTCAGTTCCCCATGGGGTGGCGCTGTGAGGCCCAGCAGTGCCCGCCCTCGCCCGCGTCGGCGCTCCTGCAGGCAGTGGAGAACGAACCTTCTCGGGCTCTCACTCCTGCGGCTTTCCCATCGTACGTGTGAAATATTTACAGTGAAAACCCAGTGACTGTCCTGCACTGGTGAAGATAGCAAACTAATTAGAAATCGGTTGGATATTTGTATACTTAACTATCCCCAGGATGTTTATACAGGTGACAGAAATGACAGTTTTGCTTTTAAAAGAATAGTAGCACTATAATTTCAAAGCTTGAATGAAATTTTTTTCCTGAAATTATCTTAGTGCATTAAAAAGCAAACAAAGCCTCATATCTAGATTATTAGGGATCCACTTTGACCTTTTTAATAAATTATGCCATGCAATACAGTTTTAAAAGCCAGTAATTCAAAGTGGTTTGAAGTTATTGAAGTCAGAGGTAGAGTGTGCATTTTTTGGGGGCTAAAAGAAGAAAGGGGACCTCATTTTAAATAAACGAAGATTTCAACCTAGCGTCTTTGTTTTATAGCACCTTGGACTATGCCTTAATACTTCTCGTATTAAAGAAATATGCAAAATCTTGGGATAAACGACAAATTATACTCTGTTTTCCAATAATCTCAAGCATTTTTATTGTTTAACTGGGCAGATATGTTACTGCATGCAAAGGGAAGAAAGGGAACAGTCCATTTCCAAAGGGAAAGCATAGAGGATAAGGTTCACAGCTACAAAAATGCACGTGATTCCTTTCTCAGTGAAGCCTTCTCACTGACAGTGGTCTGCTGAACCATCAGCAACTTCCATTGCCGAGAGGAAATACTCTCACGCACAGTTTTTTGATCATGCTGTATCTGCCACTTTTTATCTTGTTTTACTTAATATCACATCATGGGCACTTTCCCAAATTATTAAATGCTCCTAGAAAATCTAATTTTTAATCAATGTATCATAACTGTTTTTAAAAATTTACTTATTGATCATTGTGTAGGCTATTTTCTGTTTTTGTAAATAATGGCTTAATAATTATAAATAAAATTGTTATGGGTATATACACACAATCTTGTCAAGGAATTGCCTTTACATTTTAAGAGAAAGTTTTCTTTTAAGTCTGTTCTTAACTTTAAAAGATTTTTAAAAAGAAACTATTCTTTATGCAGAACTAGTTCAGTATAAGCTTACATGATAAAATATTGATTGACTATAGACATGGGATTGTTTTTGCTTTGGATGTTAAACTCATAAGAACAAACTGGTACCAGACCTACTTGTATCAATTTTAACATGCTACATTTCTAGACATATAAAACTCACCTTGGAACTATTTGTTAGTATCTCAAGTAATGTCAAGTTTACATACTAAACAGATCTAAAATATTACATCTAATTTAATGTTTACATTCTGATGTTTTATGTTATTTTCCACAAAAACCTTTGGATTTAGAAGGGAAACCAAGAGTTCTGCTGGAAAAAACTTTGATGCCCCTTACCCTAACAAAGTTCTTTTTGAGAGGATCATGTATTTGATTTTGTGCATTGAAAATGAGTTTCCATGTGAAGGTTGCTAAATACAGAAGATATTTGTCTCTGATCTCAAAATAATGGGTGAAAACCTGAAGATATAAAAGGTTATTCTTGAATATAGAGGTGGTGTCTGCTTTGAAATTCTCTTTCTATACTTGTGCATAGACTTTTTCAGAGGTATTCAAGTCTAGCCACTTTTTCTTTGACTTCTGTTTACACATATCATAGCCATAATTTCTTAGTGAAGAAAAACCATTCTTTTTAAAAAATTTGTCAGTGAGAAAATAAAAGAGAATTTTCATAATGTAAAACTAAATTTTCACACTTAGGCTGTTTAACAAATACAGTTTAAAGCAGATAGTTTAAAAACCTACAACTATTTTCATGGAACAAAATTTCATCTTTAACATTTTTACCCACTGTAAATTAAATAACTTTAAAATGCATTGAGATAACAACTTGGAAATTAAAATACTATTCTTGACACAACAACAAAAACATTCGTTCAACAGGACAATTGTAAAGGGTTTGGTATTAGAAAGAACAAGACTCTGTTAACTGAGTCTGTCCTGATGGCAAGAGAAGCTATATATTGTTAGGGCCTTCCATTCACTACATTTCCCAAAGGAAAACATGCAAAGAGAAATTATCAAAGCTTCTAGAGGGCAGTGATCACAATGGAGATTTTTTTTATAGTGCCAGGCCAGAGCCTGGTGCAGGTGGGTGTTTCCCTAACAGAATCTGCCTTGTGGAATGAGGGGCACTGTGGAAGTCAGAACCTGCCGCTCTCCATCTGTGGATGTCTGTCATTTGGTCTGACAATGCCCAGCACTATGTTTTCTTAACCCCATATGGACAGAGAACGTGTTTGGATTGTATTGCGTGACATCCCTTCTCTACTGAAAAGGCCCTGGAGGGGCTGGAGGTGGGATCTGGCTTTTTAAGGACGGGTCTAATGCATTCAGCTGTTATCACACTTTGCTGATTGTAATCACTCGTTTTATGGTTTCTTTTCCAGCTGTTCTAAAAATTCATTGCAGTGTCTTCTAGGTTTATTTTTAATATCCTGTAATTCAAAGATCTAAGAAGGAAGAGTTGGAATAGAAATCCGTGTCCTGATTCCCTCCCCGTTTTCTCATGGGGAAGAAGTGATTTAGGATTTGGACACATTCCTTAAAATACTTCCTGGAAAAATATGTGCTTTTCTAGAGGGAAGGAATCAGTTTGCAGCATATTCACAGGCTTATTGAATTGGTGGAGGAGTTGAGAAAAGATCCCATGTAAACATACAAAAATGTTTAAACTTAAAAAATTAATTCTTTCTTCAGAGCATTTATAATGAAAATATTTCCTTTTCTGAGAGTAGTAGCAAAACAGTAGTAGTCTGTCAACATCTTAGGATTTCTGGATTCCCTAAATAGAGTATTTTCTCTAAACCGTTTTGTTCAAAATTTTTTTAGTAGAGGTTAGAAATGTACAGCTCTGTAAGGGGAAGAACACTTTTGTATTTCAAAAGATGGGATCCTCACATGTACTTGTCTTAATGTTAAAACTGACTTATTCAGGGAAAGTATAAAGGGCCAGCTTTCTCTGTTTTCTCTTGTCAGTTTAATCCTCTGAAGAGGTGGATCTGAGAAATGATTCAGCTAGAATTACAGGTTGTGATTTCTACATTTTTCACTATGTAGCAATCCTTTCAGTCATTTCTAAAGTCCTTTAAAAAGTCCTTTAAAAGCCCATACAAAAAACCGTTAAGACACACAAACACCAACAACCTGCCTTTAAGTCAGAAAGCCCCAGTTTCATGATTTCAGTGAGGGATAGTTTTACCGTCCATCTGCTGTCACCACAGCTGTCAGCAAGATGTCTTAAACATCCTAATTGTCACCAGGGACTGGATTGTTCCTTAACTAATTGTTTAGATTGGCTAATGTACATCCATCATCCACAGAGGGCAGGCAGTTCCAAGAATCCTGCAATCTGGATAGAACTCCTATCCTGACTTTAAACGCAATTGTTTGGGTGATGAGGAGTCAGCAGACCAAAAAGTCTACCCACGGGTGAAGGCACAAGACAGTGAACTGTGAACCGAGGACCAGGTGAGCCTCCCAGCTGACAAGCTCAGACCACTTGCATGTGTTCCTCTCAAACTGGGAATCCGTGGGAGGTTTTGTTTCACTGATCACAGCATGTCAGGAACACAGAGAGGACAGTCAGGATCCCCGCCTTCTTTGCTCTTGTGTGTGCGACTGTATAAGCTCTGCAGGCAGTCCTTGTGGCACAATGTGCTGCTGTATTTCTGAGTTACTTACGAGCCTTTCTTGAGCTAAACTTCTAAAACACACAGTAGTTTAGTGTAAACTATACGTGTAGTCCACACATTTCATATTAGAACACAGCCTCCCTTTCTAGAACCACTGCTTTATTTAGCTCTCCAAAACAATTAATTAATTCATTATTTTAGACTGTGGAATGATTTTTCTTGCATCCATCTGCTCATTCTTCCATTCAATAAAAATTTATTTCACACCCATACAAGCCAGGCAAGAAATTTTCATGCCTCAGAAATGCAAACCATTTAGAAAGGAGCCATCACCTCACATTTATACAATTCTTACATCAAAGTGCTTTCAGAAGAACCAATGAATTGGCTTAAAAGGTCTCTGTCTGAAAGTTACTGACTAGAAGTGAAGAGGGGGAGAAAGACAAATTCTTGATAAGCAATGAACAAACAAACATATTAGCCTTTAAAAAAAGAACCATTCATTAAGATGTTAAGAAGAGGGGTCAGGGGATTTTTCTTTAATGGAAGTTTGAAAAATTCCCCACACTCTCTCCCTTATTCAGAGTCAGTACAGCTCCTACTAATTTTGCAGGAAAGAACCCTATTAATTTTGTGTAGCTGATGCTTCCTTCCCTCACGTACTTGGATTTATTTTTATAATCTTGTACCATTAATTCTTTACAGGACCAGGTTGCCATAGAAAAACTCTGGAAAAGTAGTAAGCTAAGAACATCACTAATACAAATAACCCACATTTATTGTGCTCACCTATTTATTACACATTATTTTCAGCATTTTACATGTTTTAACTCATTTGATCATCAACAATCCTGTGATACAGGTAGGTACTCTTATTACTCCCATTTTAAAGGAAAACTGATTCACAGAAAGTTTAATTAATCTGCACAAGATCAGAGATTGTTCTAGTGGATAGTACAACATAGCTGGGCAAACTCAGGAGAAGCATTTAGAGAAAACAGGCTTTGACATGGGAATTAAAGGCAGGCAGGAGAATAGGGAGGGTTTGTTCCAGAGAGGTGGATGGACAAGGAGCTGATGCTAGAGATTTCCATAAAACTGGATTGGAGAGAACCATCGGCCCAGCGTGTGCAGAGGAGAACTGAAAGAGGGCTGATGGGGGCTCCAGGGCGGCGGTGGGGCTGATGACCAGCCAGGGCAGAGCTTCTAGCATTTCGCAACTTGATTTCATTACTTTCACCTAATACACTGACTGAACAATCTTGGAAAATCTGTAGACCCTTTTTCTTCCCTGCCCCCAACTCTGGTCATTTTTCAGGAATTTTCCTCTCTTGATTACTAAGTAGTATGTATTTACTGTAAGAAATATGAAACACATAGAGCATGCACACACACATACATGCACTCTCACAAAGGAAACAAGAAAATGAAAACATTTTTAAAACCACCTCCCAGAGATGACCACATTCAGTATAATTCCAGATTTTTTAAATAAGAAAGTGGACTGCCAAATAGGGCTTTGTAATTTTCTTCTCCTTCACATTGCTTAGCTTGTTGCAGCGCATGTTTTTCCTGTTTTTATATGTCACCATTTTAGTGAATTCATCACATGGATTTATTTATTTAAAAGATCTGCTATTGATAGCAGACAGATTCTTTTTTTTTTTGGGAGAAAGGATTTTATTGCTCACAGCTCAGTCTCTTGCTCCTTCCATCCTGCCTGGTGCAGAGGGGAGAGTGGCTATCTTTTTTAAAAAAAATTTTTATTAAGGTATGATTGATACACACTCTTATGAAGATTTCACATGAAAAAACAATGTGGTTACTACATTTACCCATATTATCAAGTCCCCACCCATACCCCAGTGCAGTCACTGTCCCTCAGTCCCCCTCTCCCTCCCTCCCCACATGCCCTCTCCCACCCCTCTCCTTTTGTAACCACTTGTTCCTTCTTGGAGTCTGTGAGTCTGCTGCCATTTTGTTCCTTCAGTTTTGCTTCGTCGTTATACTCCACAAATGAGGGAAATCATTTGGCATTTGAGCAGATTCTTTTCATTTTTTTGCTATTCTATACAATGCTTCAGTGGAAATGCTTTCAGATTAATGTTTTCCTCCATTTGAGATAATTTTTTATTACAATTTCATATAAAGTAATTAAATTAAAGTGTGTTTGATCTACACATATATATACATACACATATATTTTTAAATGGTTTTCATGCCTCTTGCTTCATGCCCTTCATAGATTGTACCATCTTACCTCCCGCACAGCACTGAGTGGGAGAGCCATTTCCCCGCATACCAAACCGCACAGGTACAGAAGGTCCCTGGGATTTACAAGCTCTTATGAAGAGGAATGAAGCGATGCCTCAGAGCAAAGGTGGGGCTCCTATTTGCCACCAACAGATGGTATGGCTGCCACTTGGATGGTGTCACTTGCGTTTTGGAGTGAATTAACTTAAAGCAGTCTTTTATATGTTAACCTTTAAAAGTCATTATCGATCTGATTAACTAAAAGTGGTATGTTCTCAGCTAGATGCACGCTGAGAAAACTGACTGGCTGTCCACACGTCCACGGATATTTCTTTTGTAAACTGTCTTGTCCTTTCTCATGCCCATTCTTTTTCTACTGGATCACCTTTCACACATTTCTTAAGAATTATTACCTCATATTTTCATCTATACATTTTTTAATTGGATAAAGGAGATAGGAGATGTACAGAAATTTTAAATGTTTATACAGTCAATTCTATTTTATTCCTTATGATTTGTTTGTTTGGTTTTATGCTTAAAAGACTCGCTTTACCTCAAGATATGAAAATATCACTTTGTTTTATTCATTTTTTTAGAAATAATTAACTCTTTGATATACCTGGTATTTATTTCAACATTATTTTATTCAGAGAAATTCAACATTATTTTATTCAAAGAGCTAACCAACTGTTTCTGTACCGTTTCTTAATAATCCCACATTTCTGTAATAGTTAGAAGTACTAACCTTAACCTACAATGAAGTCTCATATCTACTGGGAGTCTATTTCAGATCTTTCTGTTCTATTACTTGGGAATATATTTAATTACTAGAACCATTCCATTTCAGTAACATTTCTTAATATGCTGTAGTGCTTTCCAACCTCAACACTTTTTCCGCATTTTGTTTTAACCTTTTAAAATATTTTATCGTATTTGATTTTCAACTTACTACATTAACACACACTTCTTAAAACAAGTTAAACAGCACAGCATGGTATATACACAAAGTTAATAATTTTCCTCTCCACTTTCTAGTCCCACTCACCTGTGAAAACAAGGTTTGTAGTTTGGTGAATAAACGTTTGCACTTTTCTGTATGTTCTTATGACCAAAAAATAACAATAATAAATAATAACGAGAATGTTTATCAAGTGCAAAGGATTGTTTTAAGTATGCTATGTGAATTTTTTTTGTCTTTTATGGCAAATGTGTGAGGTAGATGCTATCATCAATACACAGATGAGTAAACTTAGTCCCAGGAAGTCTAAATAATTCATTAAGTCACACAGGGAGTGGTGGCACCCAGATTGCAACGCAAACAGGCTGGTTCCAGAGCTGGAGTCCTGTCTCATTCTTTGGCTTTTTCCTCTTCCCTTCCTCCTCATCCTCTTTCTCTTCCCTCTTTTCCTGTGTTAAAAATACAGGCTTATTCCATACACATTGCTTTGAAACCTGCCTTCTTTCACTTAAATTATGTTCTACTTTCTAACTTAATACACATAAATGATGCATTACATTTTAGATGTATCAACATATCAGATAGAGCCTGGTATTCGGCAGCACAGCCAAACATCATTTAATAAGCCATTCTCCTGGTGACAGACATTCAGGCGGTTCTTATTTCCCGGCCACTTCCCAACTATGCTGCTATTAAGGTTTCTGTATGCAAATTCTTTCATACTGGTAATTTTATTTCTGGCAAATAGTTTCCCAAAAGTGAGACTGCTGTCTTTAAGGGCATGTGCAATCTTATTTTAATAGATACTACCAGGTTATTTTTCACCATGACCATATTAATCAGCACTCCCAGATACGCAGCTTTCCCACAAACTCTTTCTTCCTTATGGAAGCCTCACAACGGAAGTCCCCAGCACCAGGATGCAAGGGTGGGCACCGCGATGCGGCTCCTGATCCTAAGTTCTGACAGCTTTGGCCCCTGATGAACATCCCCCTTCTTTCTGCCTCCCCTCAGAGCACAAGGTAACAGCACGCGTTCCACAGGAAACGATTCAGCGGTAAACACAGACATCTCGTCTCTTACCTGCCCTGCCCTCCCACGCAGCTGCCTGTGCCATCCCCCCCATGGCCCGCCTGTTCTGCCGAGAGCCTTCTGTGGCATCTGCAGCACCTCCCGCCTCATGCCCCCAGGCCCTGACTTCTAAATGAAGGCCCTTTGCCTTTCTCTCTGCCCATGGCTTCCGTGCTGACTTCACACGGGGACCTCCCTTCACCACCGCCGCCCGCGGTTCCCGGCCTCCTTCCCTGCCGCCCTGCGGCTCTGCCCCCCTTCCCTCATTTCAAACGAAGAACTTCTTTCCAAAACGTCATTTTCAATACCTCCTAAGGATTCAGCGCAAACTACAGTTGAAATTAATTTTCTTCTCATTTTATCAGTTCGTATTACAGCAGATTACCCTCTAAAGTGGTACAGACCAGGGTTTGGAATAGGGTCATCCATGCCTGGTTCACTTCTGCCATCATTATCTCTTATTGACTCTGAATTGGACTAATGGTCTTACTGACCAATGATAAGTAATCTGAGCTGTTCATTTAGCATCTTAGATAATAAATAGATTTCACCTGTCCTTTAAAAGCAGCTCTAGATAAGGTCATCTGCTTTCCTTAATTCAGTGTAGGGAGTGAGAGGAGCGAGCGTTTCCCCCGTAAAGAAGGGCAAGTCTAAATGTGCCGTGCACACCTTTTAAGACCCAGGCTGTTCTTCCTTGGAAGCCTCGAGCAGTTTTTTGGTCCTCTGTGTTTTCATCTCACATGATTCCTTCTTTTCTTTTGGTTCTTGTCTCAAAGTGTTAATTACCTTTTGACTTAAGCCTGCACACACTCCCCCGCCAAACTGTCATCAGATTATAGTTATCTGAAGGCAGGGACATTTCCCAATTATCTTGAAGCCCTAGAACCTGGAATGTGTTTGATACTTAGTAATTATAGCAAGTGTTATTTGAGTGACTGGCGGATGGGTGAATGAATATCCATTACTTCCCCGGAGTGCCCTATGAAGGAAACTTTGAGATATTAAAATGAAGCAACAGTGACTGGACTCTTTTTACTTATTACATTACATCAAATAATAGAAGAGTGTGTTAAAAAGTCAGTACGCTTACAGCTCAGTGAATGACCCAGTCAGAGGCAGTTCCTCCTTTCACTGTCCTATAGACATGGAATCTCCTTCCTCCATCCACCTGGGTTAGAATATCCTGGAATCAGCATTCTGCACTGTACCATTCAGTTGAGACTTGTCAGTGCTTTTATTAGTGAGGAGGTTTCTCCAAACACACTGCTGATTTTGGGAACTAAGCCTTGAATTAAACTGGACTGAGCTTTGAGAAAATGTGGGAAGTCTTGAAAGAAACCTTTGCACAGGATGGGTTTTCTCTACTGTGCAGCCCTAGGAAGTAAGTGGGCTTTAATTTCAACACTTACAGTATTTCCAGTGCTTTCAACATTTCTGTTTGAATCATCTGCTCTTCAGCCTCAGAGAGGCAGTGTTGTCTAGTGGTTAAGACCAGAAATCCCCAAGCCAGGCTGCTGGATCTGAATCCCAGTTATTGCCCTGGGAAAGGCATTTCGTCGAGAATGCTCAATCGACAGCTTCATGGGATGTCATTCGCATAGGACACAACATCAGATGATGCATGTGGAGCATTTTAGACCACTTAAACTTAGGACGCAGAGTTCATTAAATCAGCAACTATTGTCATTTTTGTCTTCTCAGGGTCCCTATTAGCAGATGTTATTAACATCATCTCAAAGATGGAGAAATTGGGGTCCCAAAAGGCTAAATGGTTAGTTCAAAGTTAAACAGACAACTGACTTCTGAATCTCCAGATTCTCACACTTGGCCATTTAGTTCCACCTATACTATTATGAGGACCCCTTCTGCAAGCTTATGTGGCCAGCTTAATTTTAGTGGCTTGTTGTTTGTTTGTTTTGCTTTCCTAAGAATGGCTTCTAATACTGAGCAAAGGACAGGAATTTACAATGACTCACACCAAAACAAAACCAACAACTGTCACAGCAAAATACCAACTTCATATTTGGGGGCTGGTTACTGGATATTCAACACTAAACTCTTTTAGCCTTTGGTCTGTACCCTCACCCCCTTCCACATACTTTGCTCAATACTGTGTCCATTACTAATTATAAGTCCCCCGAGATCCTGTGCCTTATTCCTCTTTAAATTCTGCTGGAAGCATAAATGTTTGTTATATAAAATAAATAAGAGATTATTATCTAAGAAAGAATGTACAAGTCCTTTATTTTCTGCTCTCAGTTTGTAAAGACAGAATCTGGTTGACTCTGTAGAGTGAACCTTTTTATAATAAAGTGGTATTTAAAGGTCTAGTATAATAATTTATTTATTCAAGTAGTTCATAACTTATACTATCTGAGTAAAGAAATTTTTAGTTGAGGTTCCTAAAACACTAAGCTGGTTTTGAGGTTGATGCAAAATCCAACTATCATCTTGAATAATGAGAAATTTGCATTGTTAAGCATTAGTATTGGCCTATGAGAGGGAAGCCTGGTAATTTCAAGGAGTGTATTCTTGCTGAAAAAATTAAAATATCTCATAATTATTGATGAAAGTCTTTGAATTCATGTTGCTAACAAAGCCTACCATATTAAATTATCAAGGTAGGTGAAAAAAAAATTAGTGTCTCAGAATAAAAGCTACAGTTGGAATGAATTCCAGTGTCTTGCATTCCAGTCAACATTTAAATAACTGAACACCCTGAGTGAAGATCTGTTGTCTATAAATGTTACAACTTCTGTATCTATGAAATTATATTTTAATAGTTATATTTCAGTAAGGCACTACTTTTGGTTACCTGCTTTGTTTCATAGATAAAATCATTTGGTCATAAAAGAATCTTACCCATAGCATTAAAAAATGCTTATCTTCTTTAGTAAAGAATATCATGAATGTATTAATGCCCAAGTGCATCAGGATATTCTCAATAGCTGCCTTTTTGAGTACATTTATGGCTGCAAAGATTTTCACATTTCTTCTTTTTTACAGTCAATGTGCTTTCCATGCAAGACAGCAGACGTCCTCTCCTGGCAGTCATCGATTTCTGCAATTTCTCTTTAATGTTAAGTCCTACAAGCTGTTGGAAATAAATAATCATGCCTTTTTCTTGGCATGAAAATGTCCATTCATTCACCAAATATTCAATTTCACTTCCACCATTAGCAGATTTTCTTTGTGAGTAAAAAGGTAGCTTCCGTGTCTCTTTAGCTTCAGCTGCATTCCAGCTGTGTTTATTAAACAGGGATTTCACATCGTCTGCCCTTTTGTTTTCTGTCCCATCGTTTTTCCCATCTGGTTTTCCCCCCACAAATCCTAGTGAAGATATCCACATTTTTACTGACAGTAGGCTCTTTATTTTTTTGATATCTTTCCCTGATGATAGCAGTTAACATTCCTTTAAAAGCTTACATTTCACCTCTGTTCCCCTGTTCACATTTCAACTACGTGAAATTGGGTGATTTGAAACAATTTTAGCAGCTTCTCACTCAAATATAATCCCTTACGACTTGTGATGGTTTTGAATTCTTGGCAACCATTTTCCATGCCACTCAGAGTCTCTGTAAAGAAAGGATTGTTAAAAATTACAAGCACACAGGCAGTACCTTCAAGAGCAAAGAAGACACACTTTATTTCAAGAAAAATGAAATGGAATTTCACAGTCACTTGCCCAGATTTCTCTATTTCCCAGGGGAAATAGAATTGGGGTAGAGAAAACTCACCCGAATGTTTGAGGAGAAATGGAGCCAGAAACTTTCTGGGTTGAGCACTTCCTTTCTTAAGAAAGTAAAGTATTAATCTTTAAATGTTTCTGCCACTAGTTGTAATGTTTGCAATTTTATTTTCTTTGAAGCTTGCTCATTTAGGAATAAGTCAAATTCTCTCTCTCTCCTTGTGTATCTATCATCCCTAAAATCAAGCTAATCACAAGTAAGGAAAGAACTTTGGTTCATTTAGGCAAGCAAGATAGGTTTGCACAAATACAGTTCATTGAATTTAGAAATTATTAAACTCCCATTTTTTAGAATCAAATAATACTTCTTTAAAAGTTGCTAAATGAAAATGGCCATTCATTTTTGAAAAGTTGTATGCACAAATCTATTACAAAAGAAGAAAATTAGAATTACTATTTCCAAATTTAATTTGGTTGCTATGGAATTTTTCTTCACATTTCCTAATCACAAAATTTATAGTGGTCATTAGCATAGTGCAGTGGTTAAGAGACTGAAGCCAGATGACCTGGGTTCAAATCCTAGTTCTGTTGTTCTTAGATACTTGATTTTGGACAAATTATTCCACCTTCCTGTGCCTCAGTTTCCTTTTCTGAAAATGTAGTTGATAACAGTATTTGCCTTTTAGGGCTCATTTAAGGATTAAATTTGCTAACCCAAATTAAAATCTTAGGACACTGCCTTGCACAGAGTAAATTTCTTTTACTTAAGCTGTTATTAGTAGTTACAGTTACAGCATCCACCAGTCTGGTTCGTGGGTTACATAGGTTAAGGGTTAATGGACTTACATGTTGGTCCAGCAAAAAAAAATTCCTATTTTGATCTAAGAAACACTTGCTGAATACCAACTATGTGTTTAGTGCTGTAAGACAGAGATTTGGAAAACTAATTTATCTAGAAATTAACCAAAATTTAGGTAACCATAAATATACTGCATAATAGCAAATAAATAGGAAAGCCAAGAAATACAGCAAATGAAAAAAAATGTGTCCTTGTGAATAACAACAAAAATATCAACTGAATTTTCCTAAAGAGTGAAAGAAATGAAATAAAGAGTATGTTCATATTGCCATCATCAATTAAGTGATATGAACAAAAGCAGTAAACTGATTGGTACAATAAGACGTGAGATATTTTGAAGAAAGTAAGCAAGCGAGCTAGAACAACGTAGAATGGAGAAATATGGGGCGAGAGGAGGCCTTGTAAGCGGAGAGCTCGGTTCGGACATGCTTCTTAGGCTGGAGGTTAGAATTCTGACATATTTCAAAGTTTACTCTCAGCCTTAAGAACTGTGCCTGCTGGTAGAAGATTCTCCCCACTTCTACCATGCCTGTCTTTTCAGAAAGGGGAACACGGCTAGTGAGGAAAGCGGAGCAGCCAGTGGGCTTGTGAACGGGCACTGCGGTACAGTGAGTAGGGGGCAGGGAGCTGGGGGTGAGGAGGAGGAAGAGCAGCTTCCTTGGTGATGGAGACCCTCGTAAGGGAAGCTCTCTGGGGCCTCCGCTTAAGTTTCTATTTATTGGTCTCTTTGTACCATATCATTTGTATTTGTTGAGTTTTAATATCCTCATTCATGAAATGTATATAGTTGATCAGGAAATCTTTAAACTATTCAGCATTTGCAGTTCTGAATATCTATTTTTAGAAGTCTAGTCTTAGCATATGGTTGGTGCCTAGTCATCAAGAAAAGGTCTGATTATCTTCTGTTAATTTTTTCTTTGGAAATAATTGTTGAATGATGGCTCCCGAAACTATTGCCAGAACAATCTGTGGATAAGGGGAAGCTGATTTATTGCTTACCATGTTAGGACAGCAAAATCTCAACAGAGTCTCACTAGAATCTCAAAAGGGTAAGTACAAAGTTGGGATCTTTAGTTCTGGTTTAGTGTGGGAGGTAGGGCTTGGATATGGTGGGAAGTGTGGTGGACACAGCAAGGATTTTGAGCCAATTGATTCAAGGTGTCAGTGTGCCATAATCTCCTATAGTTTCTCACTGGAGCTGTTGTCTTAGGCTCTTGGTCCAATATCTACCCATCTCTGTCAATGGATTATCTGACTTTCCACTTTACCTGGCATGTGTTCCTTGAATTCTTATTTGCCCATCAAAAAGTTCCTGATTTCATCTATTCTTTCCTCTTTCCTCCTCTTTTAGAGAACAATGCATTCTTCCTTTTAAAACTCTATCTGCAGCTTGGTTTTATCCTGTTAACCACCTCATAGCCATTCACCCATTAATTATCTGCTCTTTCTTTCATGTTAAACTTCTCATTCTTGATTGCTTTCCTTTGGTATAAAGAAATGCTTATGTACCCGTTAGTATAAAGTCATGTCTCCTGGGCCTGGGGGCTCAAGCCATAGTCTTCTACTCTTTTTCTTCTTCCTGAGTCTCTATCTCTTGCTTCCCTGATAACTCCCAGTAGCCTTGCTCAGGGACTCGAAAAAAGAAAAGCTCTCCTCAACCCCAAATCATCTAAGTATCATCTAATTCTCCCATCCTTCCTTCTTTACCCAGGTTTTGGAAAGTATGGCTAATGCTGTTTGTTGTCGCTTTCTTACTACCATTTACTTTACATTTCACTGAAATCTAGCTGTCTTGGTTAAGTTACAAGCGATTTCTGAAGGGCCCATTTCAGGGAAAATTCAAGTTCCTTATCTTTGTGGTATTTGACATGCTGACCACTCCCTTTTCATTGTCAAACTTATTTCTTTGGCTTCTGGCATCACCCCTTCTTGGTAATTTTTTTTTTGCTGACCTCCAAATTTTCTCTCTAATTGGTGCCCCTTTGCACATATGCTCTTTAGATGTTGCCATTGTTTGGGGTTTTGTTCTTCATGCCTCACTTTCATCACAATATCTGGTCCCATGGAGGTGATTTCACCTATGATTGCTGACCCATGGATGATTCCTAAATTACGTTTTAAGAATTTTTAGCATGACCCTCTCCTTAATTTCAGATATCTGTTAAACATTTACACTGGCATCAAATTAATTATTTCCAAAATGAATTTATTAACTTTTTTTACGAATGCTCTTCCTTCTATTCTTCTCATGCTCTTCATAAATGCTCTTCTCACTATCCACTACCCAGCATTCCCCCAACTTTCCAGGTGGTAAGTATCACAGGAAACACTTGATAATAAGATCACAAGGCATCTCACCTAGAAATTCCGATTCAGTAGACTCACCGCCTGGGGCGGTTTGGGAAGCACAGGCAGGACCGAGCAGCGGCTGGCCCTCTCCCTCTGCGTCACGGCGCCACTGATCATCTGGACGCTAGAATCTGTCCACTGCATCCACTAAATAGTTCTCAGACCACACCTGTCCTTTCAGCCCCCACGGGGGCAGCTTGAGCTCTAGCCCTCACGAAGCGGTTGGTGCTCAGTGATTGCTCTCCGCTCAGTCTGCAAACCCGAACCTACCATTTGCATTTTACTGAACCTCCAGAAGTTCTTCATTAGGCTGTGTTGTTTCTCATCTCTTTCCTTTACATGAAATACTATCCCTCATATTTCTAGCTTCCTTTTACTGTCAAACGAGTCATCCTTTGAGACCCAACTAAATAAAGTTAGAACATGGTTACTTGGAACAGAGCAAATACACGCATTTTGAATGACTTAGTTCTCATACCTTCTTTACTTAGTTTCATCCTGGATGCAGCTTTTCACATTCTTGCCAGGGGAGCAGTGTTCTGCTGTAGAAACATAGGTAAACCGTAGCCTTACGTAGGCAGACTTTGTATTTTTGGCTTCAGATAGGCCAATTTCCATTATTTTTATTTGATGATAGCAGGATTGGGGGAAAGTTTCTTAAACTCTCTGCTTCGTCCTGATCTGTAAAAATAAAAATGATCATAGTGAGGATTTAATAGTGTAAGAAATGTGTTGAGCCCCGTTCTTGGCACAACTGGGGCTCCAAAATCTTCATACACAGTGATGATTCATTTTCCAAATCAAAACTCTTTTGAGAATTAAAGAGGGTGCTATTAATAATTTTTCTTGGAGACTGGGTGGTGTAAACCAAGACTGCCCATGGCAATGGACACACGGATACCCTCCAAACGGGAGGGATTTTCTGACCACCATCTCATTGGAAGGAGGATGATAACTACAGAATTTGCCTTGAAGTTGTGTTGGGAGAGCAATCCCACTATTTTCCCCTATACTATATATTTTGGGGATGAGATTGGGATTGACTAACGGCTCCCTTTGGACCATCATTTTCTGGCATGTGGCAGATGTGTAATATACACAGTCCTTACAGTTACTGACCTAAGAATGTGTTCTGGCCATGCCTATCTCTGTTTTCACTTCAGATCTAGTCTTTGAAGCCCCGTCCACAGGCTCTCTGCCTCATACATCAATCTTCCCACTCTCTTAGTCTCTCTGGGTTGGGCATCTAGCACTGGCTCTCTTGTAAGGTGCGCCTGTTGTTCTTAGAAGAACAGAAAGGAGGCCTCACCTTCTCTGTCCTCTGGGATAAAAGATCTAGTGAAGCTGCATCTTCTTATTTTATTACCCTTTACTAAGCAGGGGGAGGTACTCTCCACATATCTGGCTTCTGATGTTCCTTCTTATCTAGTAGAAAGCCCTTTTGGTGCTGCTGACAAAATAAATTAAACCCCTGAAATATTCCATGCTATTCACAAACGGCAAAAATTCACAGTGCTCTTCTGGAACTTTATAACACCGGGATCATTCATGCCCCATCCTTGACACCCAGCTTCACCCATACACCTGTTCTATGACTTACCAATATGTGGGAAGAAAAATTGCCAATCCTCAATCTAGTTATTCCCAATCTTTTCTTAAAGAGAATAAGTCTTATAGGGTGTGGGGTGTGGGTGTGGTGGATAGTCACTGCTTCTTGCCACTCCCCTACTTCACATCAGCTTCTCTACTCCTGTGTTCTCATAAGACCCTATAACCTACCCCCTCATCATGATTTATTGCAACTATGTCTTTTTATGTCTGTCTTATTCATTAAATCATAGGTTTTTGAGTGCAAAACCTGGGTCTTATTGATCTTTATATCTCCAGAATTTGGCACAGGGCCTGGTATATGTGGATTCTTAAGAAATGTTTAAGTGAATGATTTAACTGTTACATGCAAATAACTCTAAGAAGTTCTAAGTATTAAGAATTATGCTCTTGGTCATACCTAAAGTAGCACTCTGGTGAGCTACACTGCTGTACTCTAATCTAGGATATGTCATTAGCATGGTAAAAATTCTAATTTAGCTTTGGCTTCCTTTGCTTATTTTCATCCCAAAGCCACCTTTGCATCTGAGCATCCCCTACTTCAGTCTGAGGGAAGCCCCAGGCCAGGGTGCACCTGCCAAGGAGAAACGCTGGTAGGAAAGCACAAGAGTGGGCAGAACTCGGGGCTTCTCAACTGCCTCGAGCGGGAGAAAAGGGTGCACTGGCTCTTCTTTCCTTGTATTACCTGCAACTCTAGAGGCTTGAGAGAACCTATGACACTGAGTAAGGGGATGGCTCACATAGGGAGGGGAACTTAGGCTCAGAAAACCCTCTTATGATTTCATTTATTGGCTCTCATATGGAATGATCTTATTTTCAAATCATACGTTTCAGTTGTTTGCCATATTGTCATTCACTGCAAGTGACCAGGGCTGGGTGCAAAGCAGGCGTTTAGTAAATTCTTGCTAAATAATTCTTGCAAGGTTTGTCCATTCTTTTTCTTACAGATATGCATTATTAGTCTGTTCATAAACACCACATGGCCCTTTATTTTCAGTTTCTCTTCATGTATATCCACACATGAAAAATTCATTAAATTTGTTCTTTTTTCCAGTCACCAAATTAGGTGCTAGAGAATCTCAGATTGATTGAGTGCCATCACAGCCCTCAAGGAGCAAATGGTTCTGGTGAGAGAAGCAGAGAAATGAGTAGAATTAATAGTAAGATAGATGTCAATGATGGAAACATGCACCAGTTGTTATGGAGGCAGAAAGGAGGATTGAGCTACAAGCCAATGAGGGAGACAGAATGGCGGTAGAGGTATTAGGGAGGTATTGCTGGAAAGATAACACTGAAAGAACAGGAATTAGGAGGTGGGTAGTTGGAAGTGGGATGGGCATTTCAGGCAAGAGGGTGACATGAAAGAACCTGTAGGACAGGCACAAGACTGCATTCCCAGAGAATGAGGAGTAGTTGAGTGTTGCTAGAGCAGAGGGTTCCAGGTGGGGAATGGGGAGGGTGAGGCTGGAGACGAGGGGTAAGCTCAGATCACATGAAGAAACTGTGACATTGTTCTCTCTGTGTTCAGAAGTTACTGAAGGATTCTGAGCAGATTTACAAAAATGGAATACTGTACCTGAGAGGAGGGAATGGATTTGAAGGAGGCAGGACTGCTTAGCTATAGAGGTGATAAAGCCGGTCCCTGGACGTACTGGCTGGATCACTGGGTAACTAGTGTGAGGATGAGACAGCACAGTGGTTAAAAGCACAGCATTGCCTCTGCAGCCATGTGACCTGAGTTCAGATCTCAGCTCTGACACTGCGAACTGTGCGACCTTGGGAGGTGATCCAATCTCTCTGTGCCTCAGTTCCTTCATCTGTAAAATGGGAATGATATTAATATTATTTACCTCTTAAGATTGTTGTGAGGATCAAATGAGTAAATAGGTGTAAAGGACTTAGAATCATTCCTGACACAGAAAGTACTATAAAAGTGTTTACCACTTTTATTATAGGAAAGGAACAAGTTTTAAAGTGGAAGAGGCTGAGTTCACTTTTAGACATTTTGGCATTGGGAATCCTTATGAAGTCATCAGTAGCTGGTTGATATGATCATCCAGAATTCCAAAGAAAGGGCTTGGCTAGAAGTACAGATATTTTTAAATTTCATTATATGAATAAATCTGACTAAAAACATGCAGGTTAAGTCAGCAGAAGGAAGGAAATAATTAAGAGTAGAGCAGAGATAAGTGGAATGGAGAATAGAAAAACAAAAGGCAAAACATCAATGAAATCAAGAGTTGGTTTTTCAGAAAGATCAGTCAAATTGATAAATTCTTAGCAAGTCTGACAAAAAAAAAGAATACTCAAATAGCTAAAATTAGGAGTAAAAGGGGACACATTAAGACTGATAACACAGAAAAAAAGGGATTATAAGAGACTACTAAAAACAATTAGTAAAAGCCCAGGATAAGAGGATAAATTCCTATAAATATACAACCTACCAAGACTAAATCATGAAGAAATAAAAATCTGAACAGACCTATAACTATGAGAAGATTAAAATGGAAAAAAAGTAACTTCCCATCAAGTAACATTCCAGGACCCAATGGCTTCACTGGGGAATTTTACCAAACATTAAAGAAAATTAACACCAATCCTTTTTAAGCTCTTCTAAAGAATCAAAGAAGAAGGAACAGTCCCAAACTCATTCTATAAGGCCAGCATTATCTTGATACCAAAACCAGATGAAGACAAAACAAGGAAAAGAAAAACAATTACAAACCAATATCCTTGATGAATACTAATGTAAAAATCCTAAACAAAATACTAGCAAACCAAATTCAACAGCACATTTGAAGGATCATACCATGACTAAGTAGGATTTATAGTTAGGATGCAAGGATGATTCAATATGAAAATCAGTCAGTATAATTCATCACATTAACCAATGAAGGACAAAAACCACATGATCATTTCAATGAATGTAGAAAAAGCATTTGAAAAATTCAATACCTTTCCATGGTAAAAGCAGTTAGCAACTAGGATTCGAAGGAATCTACTTCAATCTAATAAAAGTCATAAATCAAAAGCCCACAACAGTCATACTTAACAGAGAAAAACTGAGTTTTTCCTTTAAGATCAGGAACAAGGCAAGGATGCCCACTTTCACCACTACTATTCAACACGATACTAAAAGTTCTTGCTAGATCTGTTAGACAGGAAAAAGAAATACAAGGAATATAAATTGGAAAAGAAGTACATTTTCTCTGTTCACAGATGACATTATCTTACATCTAGAAAACCCTAAAGATTATACCCCAAAGCTGTTAGAGCTAATAAATTCAGCAAAGTTGTAGGATACAAAATCAACATTCAAAAATAAGTTGTTTCTATATACTAATAATGACTAATCTGAAAAGGAAACTAAGAAAAAAATTCTATGTACTATAGTATCAAAAAGAATAAAATACTTAGAAATAGACTTAACCAAACAGGTGAAAGACTTTCACAATGAAAACTATACACACTGATAGGCAAAAAAGACATTAAAGAAGATATAAATGGAAAGACATCCCGTGTTTGTGGATTGGAAGATGTAATATTATCACTGTCCAAAATAATCTATGGATTGAATATAATCCCTATTAAAATCCCAATGGCAGTTTTTGCATAAATTGTAAAATTATCCAAAAATTTACATGAATTCCCCAAACACCCTGAATAACCAAAGCAGTTTTGATACAGAACAAAGTTGGAGGCCTCACACTCTCTGATTTCAAAACATACTGCAAAGCAATAGTAATTAAGACGGTATGGTACTGGCATAAAGAGTATAGACCAATGGAACAGAATAGAAAGTCCAGAAATAAATGCTAATATATATGGCCAAATTATTTTTGACAAGGGTGCCAAGGATACACAATGACAAAAGGGTAGTTTCTTCAACAAATGTTCTGGGAAAGCTGGATATCCACATGCAAAAGAATGAAATTGGACACTTGATTTACACTATATATGAATATTAATGCAAAATGGATTAAAGGCATAAATGTAAGTCCTGAAACCATTAAACTCCTACAGGAAAACATAAGGGAAAATCTTTATAACATTGGATTTGGCAATGATTTCTTGCATATGATACCAAAAGTATAGGCGACAAAATTAAAAATAGACAAATGGGACCACACCAGACATAAACACTTCTGCATGTCAAAAGAAACAATCAACAGAGTGAAAAGGCAATCTATGGATTGGGAGAAAATACTGGCAAATCATATATTTGATAAGGAGTTAACATCAAGAATGTATAAGTGGTTTCTACAACTCAGCAAGTAAGCACGAGTAACCCAAATTAAATATGGGCAAATGACTTGAATAGACATTTCCCCAAAGAAGATACACAAAAAACCAACAATCACATTCAAACATGCTCAATATCACTTATCATTAGGGAAATGCAAGTCAAAACCACAATGAGACACACTTTGTGCCCATCAGAATGGCCATTATCAAGTACAGAAAATAATAAGTGTTGGAGAGGATGTGAAGTTGGAATACTTGGGCACTGTTGGTGGGAATGCTAACTGGTGTAGCCATTATGGAAAACAGTATGACGGTTCTTCAAAAAGTTAAAAATAGTATTACTTTATGATATAGCAATCTTACTTTTGTGAGTATCTAAAAGAACTCGAAGTAGGATCTCAAACAGATATTTTCATCTTATGTTCACTGCAGCACTACTTATAATAGCCAAGGCACTGGAGCAACTCAAATGTTTATTGGCAGATGAGTGTATAAAGAAAATGTGATATATACATATAACAGAATATTATGAAACCTTAAAAAAGAAGAAAATCCTGTCACATGGTATAAGGTGGATGAAACTCAAGTACATTATGCTAAGCAAAATAAACTATTCACAAAAGGACAAATACTGTGTGATTCCCCTCATCTGAAGTATCTAAAGTAGTAAAAAATCATAGAAACAGAAAGTTGGAAGGTGGAGCAAAGGGCTGGGGGAATTAGTGTTTAATGGATATAGAGATTCAGTATTGCAAGATGAAAATGTCCTGGAGCTATGTTGCAACACAAGGTGAATATATTTCACATGACTGGATTGTACACTTAGAAATGGTTAAGATGGTAAATTTAATGTTGTGTGGGGTTTTTTTCACCAAAATTAAAAAAATTAAAAATGCAACAAAACCAAACAGAGGGTAAATTAAATTCCTTAGGAAACATAGGGAGAATGAAAGGAATAGGCCAAGGATAGAGCAGAGATTCCTCCAAGACTCCTCAGAATCATTTGGGAATATGTTGGGAATAGGAGGATACCACACATATTCATTAGGAAAGCCTGCTTCTTATGTCCTGCTGTAATTGTTCTTTTTCTTTCTCAGAAAGTTGGAGATCTCAACAGTGGATTATTTACAAACCTAAATCTTAGTACTGGAAGGGATTTCAGCTACAGAAATGAGCAGATAAAGGAAATGCAATATTAAAAGAAGTGATGCAAGTAGCACTTCTGAGGGGCCAGAGAGGAAATTACACATCCAGCTCTGGAAAGTGAGGATGCGAAACTCAGGAAGGATGAGGTGGTGGCACTGGAGCCCCTCTAGGTACCTGCTGCCTGTGTGGTGAAGTCAGGACAAGGAACAGAGTCAGGAGTGTTTGAGCTGCAACTTAAGTTAGTGGGGAAACTAACATTAGCAACAAAATACTATAGTGACTAGGTTTTCTAAACCAAGGTTGAGACCCAGGTCTGACGCAGGGAAAAATGTTTAAAACCACAATGGTAGTGGAACACCTAGGGTATTTGGCAGACATTCCCCTGGCCCTCCTTCTTGGAATATGCAGTGTCTTGAGCTCTCTACCACTGGGCAGGCTGAAGAAAAGAAGACCCACCATTGGTAAGATGTGACAGGTAAGTCATGAGCAGGGGGACCAAAGAAAGAGGTGATGGCAAGAGAAAGCAGTTTGATCACAAACAAGGGAGGTGACCTGGGACTGTATCTGCCCCCTTCCCGCAGCCCATACCTCTAGGAGGTTGATGTGGTGCCTTGTATCTTCACAGATGATTTTGAGCTGCAGGACTGGAGAAAGGAACACAAATTCATTTCTTATGATCAGGGTCCTGCTCTGTAAGCTATCACTTTATCTCCTTTATGGCACTAAATTCATCAGAAAACATTAGTTAAACCTTCAATTCAGACATTATGGCTAAGAAGGAATGTGGGTGGGTCTAACCCAGGCCCTAAGTAATAGAGATCAGATTCTAAGTAACACCAATGACTCTATATGTATTTATATCTGTTTCTGAGGAGGTAAGTAATACACATACTTCCTGCAGCTGAGGACTTGATGTTATAATATTCGTTATAGAGTCTTCCTAGGGAGCAGCTTTAAAGTAAAAGGAACTCTTCCCTCTCCCACAAAGTTCTATTATTGGCCAAAGAACCTCTTCTGCCTCTTTCCCCATCCCCCTCTCTCTGCCACATACACAGTCACAAACACACAAGCACATACTCACAAGTCAGTCACTTAAAAGTCAAACTAACTTTTTAATGGGAAAGTCAGTCACTCTAAGTGCTTGAAGGTGGTGAAGGTGAAAGGAAGCACTGGAGCAGATCACCCAGGGCTCCATGAAGCTCTGGGTTTCTGAGAAGGTTTTATCTTGAGTCTACTTTCCCCAAAGAAATGACATCTTCTTTCTCACCAATATCTCTGAAAAAGCCATAGTAATCTTTGATGCATCTCTTTGAGCTCTTGAACAAACATTTAATTGAGAACTTCTTTTTTGATAAGTGTTCAGATGTAAGCATGTCACCTGGGTCATTCAGGCCTCTTTGTATTAGTAGCACAACTCTTTGCAAATAAACAAAGCCTGGGTTCCTGGGGAAAAATGCAGCTTACACAGCACTTCGGAGTGCTCAAAGGGCCTCTGTTCCCTCTCCATACTAATGTGGTTTCCTGAGAAGACCAAGATTATTTTACTGCCCCAGGATGCCAGGAAATTTTCATTTGGCTCCTTCAGATCTTTGGGATAAAAGTGGGACAGTAAGGAAAAGAATTCCCTTTGCTGTCTTAGATTTCTGTTCTCCAAGAAAATATGTTATGTTTTCTAAGATCAGATACTCTGTCATTTATTTCTAACTTCGGTAACTGTATTATTTTACATCCCCCAGTCTCCACTTTTTTTCACAGAAATATCTCCCCCTCTGCTCCTTCCTGCTTTGGATTGTTCCATGGGATTCCACTTTTGGCTAAAATATAGGTAGTGTCTTTTGCACATTGTAGGCTTATTGGCTAATGTTGAATTGAAGGACACAAGTATCTCCTAAGTAGAAATTATAATCACAGCTAAAACCAACAAAGTAAGTACACTTTCTCATACACCCTGAAACAGTTCATCCTAGAAGTTTTTGAGGTGCAGATTGTCAGAATAAAATTGAAGTTATCCATTTGGTAGTTTATGAGGAAGTGCTTTCCTGACCACCCTTTACAACACTGTACTCCGCCTGCCTCAATCACCTTCACTTGGCTTGATTTTCCTGCATAGCACTCAACAC
The DNA here is from genome assembly GCF_040802235.1 of Manis javanica. Lineage (NCBI taxonomy): Eukaryota > Metazoa > Chordata > Mammalia > Pholidota > Manidae > Manis > Manis javanica. The sequence continues at coordinate 21,305,925 of NC_133168.1, forward strand.
CTAACATTGTATTTGCTTATTTATTGTCTGTCTCTCTCCACTATAATGGAATCTTCATAAATGAAAGGGTTGGGTTTTATCTCTGCTGTATTTCTGGTGCTCAAGAACTATATGGTGAATGGATGAATGGGACAGTAGCTTATTTGTGTATTTAAAGAAAATGACTTAAACCTTCAATCAATTTCAAAAACTCTATTAATTTCACTTCTTAAGCTTTCACTTTGAAAAATTCTGGCTCAGCTTTGCAATAAATATTTCATAAATTCCACAAGCAATGAGAAAGAAGAAAAAATCTGTAACTTCACTTTTATTACTGAAATGAGAGAAAGCAGCCTCTCCCCCCAGCCCTTTCTGCCCACCCCCCCACCTCCTTCCCCTCTCTCATGCACAGGGGGCTCCAGTGTGCAGTTTCTCACACACATGGACTTGGTTCTCTGTACTTTTTATATCCTGGCACTAGGTGCTTAGCTTTGTTTCTCTGGCATTTTCTGCAATTCTCTATGAGTGTTTGGTCTTGTAAAGTGTATCAACATTTTGCAAAACCAGAGCCCAAAGCTTTCTAACATTTGTGAAATTAAAAATGTTATGAACATTTCCAAAGTGGGAAATAAAAATATAATAACATTGCCACATTGACTGCATTTGGGAAGCAACTGAGGGCACAACTAATAAATCATAATAAAATTAACATACATGTGTTTTTCCAGAACAGTTTTCCTCCTGAATTATCAGGTATTCCCTCTCCTCTTCGACTCTGTTCTCCAAATGCTCAAATCAAAGTTACTTGCACACTGAGTAAACATTTTCTAAGGGGATATGTATAATAAATCTTATTAGAAAGGAACTTTCTGCTAACCTGATTTCCTCTCTGATAGCTTTCAAAGATTTTTTTCATGTGCTTTTGACCATAAATTTAATAAATTGCTTTCTTGACTTTGAAAATTTGCTCCTCAAATAGTTGAATTTTATTGGCTCTCCATCATGTTCCGGGCAGCTCCATTTGTATTGTTTATTTTGATGCTCACAACTAACTTGTGAAGTAGATGTCACTTACTAAATGAGGTTTTCTGAAGTTCAGAGAGGTGAAGCTACACACTCGAAGTCACACAGAGAGCATGACAGGGAATCAGGATTCAAACTCAGCTTATCTTGACTTCACATACCGTTTCCTTCTTTTCTTTATTAAATCAGCCATCTGACTTTCTACATAATCACACATTTATTTCTCATCCTATTAAGGGTGAGAGAATCCCCACATGTTTGGTTAAAACAGCACTGAGATAAGAAAGGAGATTTCTTTAAGAGCTTGGTTTTCTTGCCTGTAGAATGGACAAGGAGGGCTTTAAAGTTTCTTTCAATAAAATGGTCTTAATTGGGATCAGTGAAAATAAAATATAATTGAAAAATATAAGTGGTTCAGTGCTAGGAGCTGTATTCCAAACACTTTTATTCCTCATAAGGGAATATACAAAAACATTACACATCAAAAAGTGTTAATATCTAGTACAGTGATAAATTTAAATCTGGATTAAGATACTTTCAAAAATCTAATTAATCTAGTTAGGATTGTGTGTGTATATATATATATATATACACACACATATTTAATGTGTAAACTGTAGGTTTAATGTCAGAATCTCATTTTCATTTTGAGGCTATTGTTCCCTGACTGAAGCTTTGCTTTTCCCTTTAAATGGTCTTGATTATTTCTTAATGTCCTTTGACTGCCCTGTTCTATAAATCACATTGGCACTTTCTTTCTTTTAATCATGTTTATATACATTAGAATATTTCCCACCAAACACATACATATTCGTTACAGCTTTCTTAAAGAACTAACAATCTCTTAAAGCACTAGTAACACAAAGTATAAACATCTAATGGCATTATATTAAGCCAAGTTAAAAAACAAAAAGCTGAAACACATTTTGAATAGATTTTCTTTGAGAATGTTACTATTTTTGTCTAGTGGAACTTTCATTTTTAAGGGGAATGGTCAAGAAAAATTGCAGCAGACTTTTACAATAAATATAGCTTTATGGAGACATTGTGTAGCACAAGGAATGAGAAAAACAAGAGAACTGTTTCATCGGCAAGATACACAAATTAGTATCTGGATTTGCCAGGATAGCACTGATACTGTGAAATCTGACATTCAGAATTGCTAAGATCAAAATGTACCACTCATATGTTGTTTAAAGATGGTCCTCACTTTTCAAAGAGTGTCTACCCAAGTTGTATCTTTCATGCAGAAATTCTACCATGTAAACATTCGAGATACTTTGAAATGGAAATTTTCTCCATAAAGTAGTATTTTTTTTTTTTTAGCAGGAGGCCAAAGTCTCAGGGGAAGAAAAAAGTCCCTTAAAAAAAACTTTATGAAAGCAAATAAAACTGCAAATTAAAATTCTCTATGCATCTGATGTTACAGCTGGTTAATGATTTGCCTATATATTTTAATGAAATGATGTAGTCAGAATGCAGCGTTTACCTCATCATTTGTTTGAAGAATCAAGTCCATAAATAAAGTCAGAGTAGTTCATTGAACAGGTGAACAAAGAATACGTTCTCTATTCTATGTACAAATAATCCTATATACTGAATACAGCCTACATTTTCTAATGTGGTTGGTCAAGAAAAACTACATATAAATACAATAGTCGGCAGGTTAAATATTTTACTAATAGTTTCATTTAAAAATGACAATAAATGTAGATGTCATTTACATAAATGTCTCCATGTGTACACATGTGTGCACGTTCACACACACACCTTTCAACTCTGTCAGATTTACCTATAGTCTGGAGGGTAAGATTTTCATCAGGTTATGTAATTAAGCCTAACTTTACTTTCTCAGTTTAAGCATTTGTTCTGACATATTCTTTTCTCCCTTCGAACCATGTTGGAATTTTTTATTCCATTTTTATAGGACAGCTTTGACTCTGCACTAAACCATGCCACTAACACGTTACTTAATCTAACTGGCACATTGTAAAATTTTACACATGCGCTCATCCAGATAATTACACAATTAATTTTCACTTAGTTCAGCTGAAACGGGGATAATGAAATTTCCACTGGTGTACTGTTACATCCTAGGGGGCAAGGGTCAGTTTCCTGTTTGGATAAGGGTGAGTTTAAAGAGGATTTCTGACAGTCTCCTTACTTCAACTGGTTCTGAAAACATTGCAATGGAATTTCAATTTACAGCTCAGTTCAATCAAAGGAGCAGATGTGGGGAACGTGCCACCACCATGCAAGAGCCTCCTTCCACACAGGTGTGCGAAGTAAACCATCAGCTCTTGCTTTAAAGACAAGTGTCTTCTACCTTACATTCTGGAGTGAAAAACTGGCTGACAGGCACTTGGAATGCATTTTTCCCTCAAGGTTTAGACATTTGCTGAGTTGTGATACTAAAGCAAAGGTCTCTGTTCTCACTGCCTTTAATTCTGGAGGAAAACAGTAGACTCTCAATGACTAAAACACCCTTGAATTTAGAGGATACTTCAAATCATAGTCTTGTGAAATGTTTTCACAGAACAAAAGTGTCCCAGGGTCTAGGTTTTCCTGGTGTAAAAGTGAAGAAATCTTACTTTAAAGGAAAGTGTACATCTTAATCTTTCCTTGAGAGGTGGCTTGTTTTGCTATGGTGTGAGGGTTTAAATGTCCTTTCCTTAGTACTAGTTATGTATTTTATAAATAACAGTGAAAGATGCCCAACAAGAAAATTATGGAGAGTTTGACTAATCCATTTTTTACTTAGGAATATTCTTTTCACTACAGAATCAGACATATTGCTGTAACTCTACATGTGGTTTAAAAAGGACTGGCTTCTTAAGCAAATCAGCTTTATGCTAAGTCACTATGCATATCAAATGTTCATTGTGTGGTAATAAAAATGTCTGACTAGACTATATACGTAAATTAATAAAGCCTCTGTGGGCACTATGTTGTGATGTCAATTCCTATCTAGGCTAACGGAAAGGTGGAGAATAACTTATTGCTGAGTCCAGATGCCTTCAGTGGTGCCATATGGAGGAAGAGGCTGTGACGTTCACCTGTATAGGTAATAAAGAAAGTTATTACAGGGCACTGTAGAAAGTACAGTATGTTCCTACTAATAGCCAGCTATGTTTCTTCTAACTTCATTGGAAAACTCACATGTCAAAACTCAAGGAAAACAGGGTTTAGATTATAGTAGCATATTCTGTATTTTCCAAAGAAATAATTTTACCTCCTGAAATAAGTGAATCTTGAATAGGTCTAAAATAATTTAGGGGAAAAGACCTGGCAGGGATACGTATGAGTTTACAAAAGCATGTCCAGTTAGAGCACCTATTCCCTTTCACATTGAAGGTAGGAGGCTGGGCCCTGCTCTTCCTCCAACACTCCAGGTATGTTTCTGCCTGTGGGTCTTAGAACTGGCTATTTCCTCGGCCTGGAATCCTCATGCTTCAGATGACTCTAAGATGCACTCCCTTATAGCAAGTATTTTTCCAAATTAACCTTTTCAATGAAGGCTCCCCTGACCATCCTGACTGGAAATTGTAGCTCACACTGTCCTACCCACTCCCAAGGCCCTAGCTTTTCCAGACTCCCTTTACCCTTCACTTTTCTTTCTTCATAACATTTATCACATTGGAACATTTTGTAAAACTTACTTATTTATTATCCATCTATTTTTTACTGTCTTCCAGTGGCATGCAAGCCTGAGGACAGAAGGGATTTTTGTTTTGTTCACAGCCATATCCCAAGCACCTAGAATGGTAGTTGGCGGGTGGTCGGTGAATGTGTCTAGAATGACTGGAAGACTGAGTAAGTCTTGGGAGTCTAGATGCTATTTCATTTTTACTCTTTGCTGCAATCACAGAAACTAACACGGTCCTAACAAATATGAGAGGCTAACTGTAATGGAGTGAATGAACAAATAACCATGTGGAGTCATGTTGCTTTTGTATGCTGGAGATGCAGAACATTCTGGAAAGGTTAGCCATTCTAAAACCAATGACTGACATCCTCAAGAACTTGACATGCAGTAGGAAACAACTTTCCAATCTGCAGGTAACTAAATCTATGGGTTAACAGAACACACAAGCCCATTCTGCTCTTGACTTATTCCCTCTCTGGAGCCGGTCACTCCATTTGCTTTCTGTTCACTGTTTTTCACCCTCTTATTCTTGCAAACATTCAGAGGGGTCAACTACATCTTTAATATGTGTTTATATTATGGCAGATACTATGACAGAAGACTATCTTGTTTTTAGGCCAGACATTGGGCAGGGGGCAATTTAATATAAGTTATTAAATATATAAAAAATATTTCCAGAGGGCGGGAGCCAAGATGGCAGCGTGAGTAGAGCAGTGGAACTCTCCTCCCAAAAACACATAGAGCTATGAAAATATAACAAAGAAAAATCTTCCTAAAATAGAGACCACAGGACACAGGACAACATCCAGACCACATCCACACCTGCAAGAACCCAGCGCCTTGCGAAGGGGGTAAGATACAAGCCCCTGCCCAGCGGGACCTGAGCGCCCCTCCCCCCGGCTCCCAGTGGGTGGAAATAAACCGGAGCAGTCTTTTTTTTTTTTTTGGGGGGGGGAGTGCTTTTTGGAAGCCTTAAAGGGACAGGGACCCCGTTGCTAGGGAGGCAAGGTGGTGGGACCGGTGTGTGGGTGCCTGGGACCGGCAATTGAGGACGAAGGAAATCGCGCATTTTTCCCCTTTTTTTTCCTCTTTTTGGCGAGTGCTTTTTGGAAGCCTTACAGGGACAGGGACCCTGGTGCTAGGGAGGCAGGGCGGTGGGACTGGTGAGAGGGTGTTTGGGACCGGTGCCTGAGGACAAAGAATATCCCGCATTTTTCCCTGCGGGACCGGTGGGTGGGTGCCTGAGACCGGCACCTGAGGACGGAGGAAATCGCATGTTTTTCCCCTTTTTTTTCTCTTTTTGGCAAGTGCTTTTTGGAAGCCTTAAAGGGACAAGGACCCCGGTGCTAGGGAGGCAGGGCGGCGGGACTGGTGAGCGGGTGCCTGGGACCGGCGCCTGAGGACAAAAAAAAAAAAAATCAAGTGTTTTTTCTTTTTTTTTTTTTCCTGTTCCCTCTCTCATTGTTGCTGTTGTTGTTTTGGTTTGGAGAGTGCTTTTTGGAAGTCTTAAAGGGGCAGGACAGGTCACTTAGACCAGAGGCAGGGAATCTGGGGATCTCTGGGCACTCTAACCCCCTGGGCAGCAAGGAGCACAGAGGCCCCTTACAGAGATAAATAGCCTCCCAGCCACTCCCCCTCCAACGGGGCTCCACCATTTTGGAGGAGCAGCCCCAGCCAGGCCACGCCCACAGCAACAGCAGAGATAAACCCCATAGCAACCGGGCAGGAAGCAGAAGCCCTGTCTGCGCACAGCTGCCCAGCACAAGCCACTAGAGGTCGCTATTCTCCCAGGAGAAGGCCACAAACCAACAAGAAGGGAAGCTCTTCCAGCGGTCACTTGTACCAGATTGGCAAACTATCTCTATCACCATGAAAAGGTAAAACTACAGGCAGACAAAGATCACAGAGACAACACCTGAGCAATGGGATGAGATGCAGAGAAAAATGCAAGAGCAGTGGGATGAAGTCCGGAGGGAGATCACAGATGTCAGGAAGGAGATCACAGAAGTGAAACAATCCCTGGAAGGATTTATAAGCATAATGGATAAGATGCAAGAGGCCATTGAAGGAATAGAAGCCAGAGAACAGGAACATATAGAAGCTGACAGAGAGAGAGAGATAAAAGGATCTCCAGGAATGAAACAACACTAAGAGAACTATGTGACCAAGCCAAAAGGAATAATATTCGTATTATAGGAGTACCAGAAGAAGAAGAAAGAGGAAAAGGGATAGAAAGTCTCTTTGAAGAAATAATTGCTGAAAACTTCCCCAAACTGGGGGAGGAAATAATCGAACAGACCATCGAATTACACAGAACCCCCAACAGAAAGGATCCAAGGACAACAATACCAAGACACATAGTAATTAAAATGGTAAGGATCAAGGACAAGGAAAGAGTTTTAAAGGCAGCTAGAGAGAAAAAGGTCACCTACAAAGGAAAACCCATCAGGCTAACATCAGACTTCTCGACAGAAACCCTACAGGCCAGAAGAGAATGGCATGATATACTTAATGCAATGAAACAGAGGGCCTTGAATCAAGGATACTGTATCCAGCACGACTATCATTTAAATATGATGGCGGGATTAAACAATTCCCAGAAAAGCAAAAGCTGAGGGAATTTGCTTCCCACAAACAACCTCTACAGGGCATCCTACAGGGACTGCTCTACATGGGAGTACCCCTAAAAAGAGCAAAGAACAAAACACACAACATATGAAGAATGGAGGAGGAGGAATAAGAAGGGAGAGAAGAAAAGAATCTCCAGACAGTGTATATAACAGCTCAATAAGTGAGCTAAGTTAGGCAGTAAGATACTAAAGAAGCTAACCTTGAACATTTGGTAACCACGAATCTAAAGCCTGCAATGGCAATAAGTACATATCTCTCAATAGTCACCCTAAATGTAAATGGACTTAATGCACCAATCAAAAGACACAGAGTAATAGAATGGATAAAAAAGCAAGACCCATCTATATGCTGCTTACAAGAAACTCACCTTAAACCCAAAGATAAGCATAGACTAAAAGTCAAGGGATGGAAAAATATATTTCAGGCAAACAACAGTGAGAAGAAAGCAGGGGTTGCAGTACTAATATCAGACAAAATAGACTTCAAAACAAAGAAAGTAACAAGAGATAAAGAAGGACACTACATAATGATAAAGGGCTCAGTCCAACAAGAGGATATAACCATTCTAAATATATATGCACCCAATACAGGAGCACCAGAATATGTGAAGCAAATATTAACAGAACTAAAGAGGGAAATAGACTGCAATGCATTCATTTTAGGAGACTTCAACACACCACTCACCCCGAAGGAAAGATCCACCGGGCAGAAAATAAGTAAGGACACAGAGGCACTGAACAACACGCTAGAACAGATGGACCTAATAGACATCTATAGAACTCTACATCCAAAAGCAACAGGATATACATTCTTCTCAAGTACACATGGAACATTCTCCAGAATAGACCACATACTAGCTCACAAAAAGAGCCTCAGTAAACTCCAAAATATTGAAATTCTACCAACCAATTTTTCAGACCACAAAGGTATAAAAGTAGAAATAAATTCTACAAAGAAAACAAAAAGGCTCATAAACACATGGAGGCTTATCAACATGCTACTAAATAATCAATGGATCAATAAACAAATCAAAATAGAGATCAGGAATATATAGAAACAAATGACAACAACAACACTAAGCCCCAACTTCTGTGGGACGCAGCGAAAGCAGTCTTAAGAGGAAAGTATATAGCAATCCAGGCACACTTGAAGAAGGAAGAACAATCCCAAATGAATAGTCTAACATCACAATTATCAAAACTGGAAAAAGAAGAACAAATGAGGCCTAAAGTCAGCAGAAGGAGGGACATAATAAAGATCAGAGAAGAAATAAACAAAATTGAGAAGAATAAAACAATAGCAAAAATCAATAAAACCAAGAACTGGTTCTTTGAGAAAATAAACAAAATAGATAAGCCTCTAGCCCAACTTATTAAGAGAAAAAGAGAATCAACACAAATCAACAGAATCAGAAATGAGAATGGAAAAATCACGACAGACTCCACAGAAATACAAAGAATTATTAAAGACTACTATGAAAACCTATATGCCAACAAGCTGGAAAACCTAGAAGAAATGGACAAATTCCTAGAAAAATACAACCTCCCAAGACTGACCAAGGAAGAAACACAAAAGTTAAGCAAACCAATTACGAGCAAAGAAATTGAAACGGTAATCAAAAAACTACCCAAGAACAAAACCCCGGGGCCAGACGGATTTACCTCCGAATTTTATCAGACACACAGAGAAGACATAATACCCATTCTCCTTAAAGTGTTCCAAAAAATAGAAGAAGAGGGAATACTCCCAAACTCATTCTATGAAGCCAACATCACCCTAATACCAAAACCAGGCAAAGACCCCACCAAAAAAGAAAATTACAGACCAATATCCCTGATGAATGTAGATGCAAAAATACTCAATAAAATATTAGCAAACAGAATTCAACAGAATATCAAAAGGATCATACACCATGACCAAGTGGGATTCATCCCAGGGATGCAAGGATAGTACAACATTCGAAAATCCATCAACATCATCCACCACATCAACAAAAAGAAAGACAAAAACCACATGATCATCTCCACAGATGCTGAAAAAGCATTTGACAAAATTCAACATCCATTCATGATAAAAACTCTCAGCAAAATGGGAATAGAGGGCAAGTACCTCAACATAATAAAGGCCATATATGATAAACCCACAGCCAGCATTATACTGAACAGCGAGAAGCTGAAAGCATTTCCTCTGAGATCGGGAACCAGACAGGGATGCCCACTCTCCCCACTGTTATTTAACATAGTATTGGAGGTCCTAGCCACGGCAATCTGACAAAACAAAGAAATTCAAGGAATCCAGATTGGTAAAGAAGAAGTTAAACTGTCACTATTTGCAGATGATATGATACTGTACATAAAAAACCCTAAAGACTCCACTCCAAAACTACTAGAACTGATATCGGAATACAGCAAAGTTGCAGGGTACAAAATTAACACACAGAAATCTGTAGGTTTCCTATACACTAAGAATGAATAAATAGAAATAGAAATCAAGAAAACAATTCCATTCACCATTGCATCAAAAAGAATAAAATACCTAGGAATAAACCTAACCAAAGAAGTGAAAGACTTATACTCTGAAAACTACAAGTCACTCTTAAGAGAAATTAAAGGGGACACTAATAAATGGAAACTCATCCCATGCTCATGGCTAGGAAGAATTAATATCGTCAAAATGGCCATCCTGCCCAAAGCAATATACAGATTTGATGCAATCCCTCTCAAATTACCAGCAACATTCTTCAATGAATTGGAACAAATAATTCAAAAATTCATATGGAAACACCAGAGACCCTGAATAGCCAAAGCAATCCTGAAAAAGAAGAGTAAAGTAGGGGGGATCTCACTCCCCAACTTCAAGCTCTACTACAAAGCCATAGTAATCAAGACAATTTGGTACTGGCACAAGAACAGAGCCACAGACCACTGGAATAGATTAGAGACTCCAGACATTAACACAAACATATATGGTCAGTTCATATTTGATAAAGGAGCTATGGACATACAATGGCAAAATGACAGTCTCTTCAACAGATGGTGCTGGCAAAACTGGACAGCTACATGTAGGAGAATGAAACTGGACCATTGTCTAACCCCATATACAAAGGTAAACTCAAAATGGATCAAAGACCTAAATGTAAGTCATGAAACCATTAAACTCTTGGAAAAAAACATAGGCAAAAACCTCTTAGACATAAACATGAGTGACCTCTTCTTGAACATATCTCCCCGGGCAAGGAAAACAACAGCAAAAATGAGCAAGTGGGACTACATTCAGCTGAAAAGCTTCTGTACAGCAAAAGACACCATCAATAGAACAAAAAGGAACCCTACAGTATGGGAGAATATATTTGAAAATGACACATCCGATAAAGGCTTGACATCCAGAATATATAAAGAGCTCGCATGCCTCAACAAACAAAAAACAAATAACCCAATTAAAAAATGGGCAGAGGAACTGAACAGACAGTTCTCTAAAAAAGAAATACAGATGGCCAACAGACACATGAAAAGATGCTCCACATCGCTAATTATCAGAGAAATGCAAATTAAAACTACAATTAGGTATCACCTCACACCAGTAAGGATAGCTGCCATCCAAAAGACAAACAACAACAAATGTTGCCGAGGCTGTGGAGAAAGGGGAACCCTCCTACACTGCTGGTGGGAATGCAAATTAGTTCAACCATTGTGGAAAGCAGTATGGAGATTCATCAAAATGCTCAAAACAGACCTACCATTTGACCCAGGAATTCCACTCCTAGGAATTTACCCTAAGAACGCAGCAATCAAGTTTGAGAAAGACAGATGCACCCCTATGTTTATCGCAGCACTATTTACAATAGCCAAGAATTGGAAGCAACCTAAATGTCCATCGGTAGATGAATGGATAAAGAAGATGTGGTACATATACACAATGGAATACTACTCAGCCATAAGAAGTGGAAAAATCCAACCATTTGCAGCAACATGGATGGAGCTGGAGAGTATTATGCTCAGTGAAATAAGCCAAGTGGAGAAAGAGAAATACTAAATGATTTCACTCATCTGAGGAGTATAGGAACAAAGGAAAAACTGAAGGAACAAAACAGCAGCGGAATTACAGAACCCAAAAATGGACTAACAGGTACCAAAGGGAAAGAAACTGGGGAGGATGGGTGGGCAGGGAGGGATAAGGGGGGGGGTAAGAAGAAGGGGGTATTAAGATTAGCATGCATGGGGTGAGGGAGAAAGGGGAGTGTGGGCTGCACAACACAGAGAGGACAAGTAGTGACTCTACAACATTTTGCTAAGCTGATGGACAGTAACCGTAATGTGGTTGTTAGGGGGGACCTGATATAGGGGAGAGCATAGTATACATAGTATTCTTCATGTAAGTGTAGATTAAAAATTAAAAAAAAAAAGAAAGAAAGAAAGAAAGAAAGAAAAAGGGAATTACTCCTTGATAGGATAAAACTATTGGTAAATCAAAGATCAACGCATGCTTTAAATATCCTTAATGTTGATCACTTAAAGGGTGTCAGATGATCAGGTATGGAGGTAGTCTTTTCTGATAATATTCCTTTCTCTTAATAAAAAAAAAGAAAAAGCAGTTACTGTGTGCTGACCTCCAATGAGTTCTGCACAGTGATATAGAGGGCATGTCAAAGTGTGGGCAAAGGGTCTGTTTATTTCTATGCAGAAGATCAAGGCCTAGCTTGGATACCCAGATAATGAACTAAGATACGATATGAGGAGGAGCTTCCGGCATCAGCACTCTCTGGAGGACTTGTGCCGGGGGATGATCATCAAAAAGCCTCCACAGGGATCCAGGTGATGCTGCGGTCGTGGCTGCATCCACCCTACCGTCTCCTGGACTTGCCATAGGAATGAGGAGGGAGATGTCTAGGCTGGCATGTGCATACTGTGAGACAGTGAATTTGACCAGATCTGTACTGTTGGAACTCAACCAGGAGTTGGGAGGGGTGCAAGGTGTAGCACTCCAAAATCTTATGACTATAGACTATCTACGGTTAAAAGAACATATGGGATGTGAACAGATCCCAGAAATGGGCTGCTTTAATTTGTCTGATTTCTCTCAGACTGCTCAAGTACAGTTGGACAATATCCATCATATCATAGACAAATTTTCACAAATGCCTAGGGTGCCTAAATGGTTTTCTTGGCTTCACTGGAGATGGATGGTAATTATAGATTTGCTTTGTTTATGTCACTGTATTCCTATTATTTTAATATGTGTGTGCAAATTAGTTAGTAGTTTAAAACCTATACATACTTAAGGTACTCTACAAGAAGATATGTCAAAGAAATAATCAATCCTCCCATGTTTCCTTCCATATACTACATCTGGAGCTTTTCTTCTTTCTTCCTAATTACAACCCTTAAATAGAATTCGTGCCTCATATCGAATTTACCGAGTATCATAATTCCTCCAGGTGGTAAAGATACCTCGAGACAAGTGCTGGACATAGAAGCCACAGGGCATAAATCTGCAAAGAAGTAAAAAGCTAAACATTTCAAACAATATGGCTTCTCTCTCACTTACCAACTTTACATTTCCCTGTATGGCCCCGGAAGATGACTGGTTAGCCAGAGACGGGTAAGATTCCTCAAGGGAGGAACAACCTAAGACAGGCACAGTCGCAGGGGGGCCATCAGGTGAGAATGGGGATCAACAGAGGTGAGGCTCAGAACCTCACCCCCCCCCCTGCTTTGAGAGAAATCTTCTGCATCCATGGATGTCTTGCTGCCCTTGTCTAGCCTGGATTAATACTTAGTCCATAGGCACACACCTGATCATCTGATCATCTACATTTGCCCTCTTACAGCACTAAACTATGTTTTCTACCTTTATCTTGCATCTACCTACCACTTCAGCATTTTATTAAAAATAAAAATAATAATAATAATAAAGGGAGAAATGTGGGATCAACATATAAATCAAGTACAAAAATCAAATATTCATATTTGACCTGATTGTTTATACGTCATAATGCGTCATCAAAACCGAAAGTTTCTGTGATGAATGCCCTTGTACTGTTCACCATGTAAGAATTTATTCACTATGTAAGAATTCGTTCACCATGTAAGAACTTGTTGGTTATGCTTCAGAAGATTGGAGACTGATGAGAATTAGACTTGAGATGGATTAATGATTGTACATTGAGCATTGACCTCCCTATACTGAATGTTATTGTTGTTAACAACCATTTGATCAATAAATATGAGAGATGCCCTCTCAAAAAAAAAAAAATTGTGGAGGGCCTTGTAAGCCACAGTAAGGAGTTGGAACTTTATTTTAAAAACCAATGGGAACCTTTGAAGTGTCTTACACAAGGCGGTGACTAGATCAGATTGGTGTTTAGAGAGATCACTCTGGCAATGGCGTGGAGAAAGGGTGGGGAGAATGGGAACTGGACAACAGAAGTACCAACAGGAATGAGGAGAAACGGACAGATTTGAACCATACTTAAGAAATGAGATCAACAAAATATAGAAGGTGGGGATATTAATTAATATTTAACTGACTAATTTAATATTTTAATAGTGACTGGCTGAAGGTTAAAGAAACATGATATGTGAAAGTATAGACAAAGTAAAAAAAAAATCCCTGGGGCCTTTTAAAGGGATAAGCTCAGTTAGCTGGCAAATTTAGATATGAGCAAAATCAGGTTACCTTTTTCTGACTCCTTGGCTGGGCCTTCAAGGCCTCCTTCCTTCCCCACCCATTCCAGCAGTGCTACTTAATTACTTCCCGACATGACTTTATACTCCTGCCCAAACATGCCTTGTCCAACACTTTATTTCCATTTCTTATGGATACCTCAACAAGGAATGTGCCTTATTTCTGGCAGTCTTTTATTTTCTTCCATGAAGCCATTTCAGGTGAATTCTGGCCTGATTCTCCTTTTCTCTGCCCCCCCCACCCAGACAGTCATGCATATTTCAGGGACTGTTCATACTAAAAGATCTGATGTCTGTAAAGACAGTCCAATACCTGGTCCACAGAAAGTATTTCACAAACTGAGGCTATTAATATTACCCTGATACTATTTTATTTTCTGACTACCTGGAACAGGGCTTCACCCACAGTAGGGAGCACAGTGTAGATAGGTGGCATGCCCATTTTGTGTTGGCCTGATTATAAGTGACAATGTTAATTACATGAAGGAAGAAACAGAACTCTTTAATAGGTCCACTTTTGGCCACCATGTTTTAAGATAGTAGGTAAGACAATGTTGTTTTATTCTTATTTTAACTTCCATAAGTATATCTGTTTCTCATGCCTGGAAACTTTAAAATTATGTAATTGAGATAGTTCTGGAAGTTAAGTAAAATCAGTTTTTACTTTTTAGAAGCTGACAACAGCTAGTCTAAGATGTCCATTAGTGAATTCCTTACCATTTTATTTTTCTGCTTTTTAACAGAAAACTGATTTGGGGGAATCAAGATCCTATATACTCGGTTTCTCAGAGTGCTTTGAAGGCCCAGCTTACTAAAAGACTAGAGAACCTTGCCCAGCCCAGGGAAGTTTCCCACCGATATGTACCTAACAGGTTAGTGTTTGTGTGTTACCAGTTTACTTTATCAGAATTCTCTAGGGAAAATGAAAACAGAACCCAGCCCTTTTATCTAAAAGTCATAAATTGTCCAATATATAATCAAAACTTTTTGAGAATTAGAGATTCTATATCTCTTTCCATTCTGATGCTACAGTAAAGCTTTTCCAGAGCAAGATCTAGTGTTCAGATATTGCAGACTTGTATTATATATAATTATGTTTTGATTTACCAGGATTTTTAAAAATAAGGTAAAGGTATTATGCAAGGTTTTGTACCATATATAACAATGTTGTGGATGAACTTACTTGTGCATGAAACTTTTCATGAATTTTATATACCATCCATAGGCTTGATTACCTTGAGTTAATTACTGCATCTAATGGTAAGAATGTTATTAAGGTTTTTGATGCCCACTGTCAAGTTGCTTTTAGTGCATATTTTTTTAATACTAGGCTTTCTGCTGGTTGGCTTTCTTGAGGAAAATCTCTGGCAGGAGGGGATGGGTGCAAGTAAAAGGTGAATATGCTATTATTTATCTGGTTTGGTTTCCAAGATAATTGAGGTGGCCATTTCTACAACTTTAGCAAAAAGTCAGAAAGCTTTTTCTGAAGGAGTCAAATGGTACAGTTGGCCATGATGTTGCAATTACCGAGCTCTGCTACTGTAGCAGGAAAGCAGCCATAGACATTATGTAAACTGAACATGTCGGAGTTCCAATAAAACTGTAGAATTTTTGCAAAAAAAAAAAAAAATTTCCATGTTTTTAAGAAAAGCATTGTAAAACCTTGGTTGTGTTTAATGCACACAAGAACAGAGTGAACACATTTCTGGAAATAGTAAGGTTGAGAACTTGTCTTCCATTTGGGGAAAAAAAACCCTTTTGCCTTGAATGATCCTGAAGCATCCATTAGAGCTGTATGATACTTGAGCTGCTGAGGAACAAGTCACCACTTGACCTTGAGCAATGGTCATTTAAAAAGCAAGTATTCAAGCATAGAGGAAGCTCTGGTAACTTTTAATTTGAGGATGAAGAAGGAGCTCTTATATTTTTTTCTAGGGGTATAGAACACAAATACACTACAGGTCACATTTTCAATTGTGATTCATATGTGATTTATTTAAGTTGTCTCTAATTTGTTGGACTGTTTTTACTGAACTTTAGCTGTGGAAAACCAACTTGATGTAAAATTAAAGAGGGAATGAATGATTTCATTACCTGTGTTGCACCTTGTACTGCCATCCCATGCTTGAATGCTTTGGGTGTCATAGCAGTGCCACCTCTCTAGGGAAATTCAGGCCAAACTTGAGGTTAGACTTCTCCATAATGAGGAATTACAGAGACCAATAAAAGTCATTCCTCCATTAGAGTAAAATTCTTTGCACTTCTGTTGTAACTACTAGCACTTCTCTCCTCCACCACCTACCTCCTATGAAATACAGGCATCTATTGAGTTCATCACTTCTTCCATTAGCTGAAAAACCAACCATCTTCACTCCCACATACAGTCTAGATCTGACTTGTAACTAATATTCTGGGCAAAATCTGTCCATAAAATATTCAGCTCTTTAACACCTACATTTTTCTTAATTAGTGTCCTTAGCCCAATTTTCCTTTTCTCCATTCCCTAAATTCATTGCATCTTCTGAGATCACACTTTCAATTTCCATTGACATTCTGTACTGTTAGCCAAGTCTTCAGGGAATTTAGATAAGGGAAAAACATCACTTATAAACAAACAGTGTTTTAGGGTCTCTTGTTCTTTATATATCATTGAAAAGTGGGTGATGGATTTGCAATCCCCATGGCCTTTATCTGTCACTTCCTAATAGAGTCACTTCATTGCTTCCATATGTTCGGTTATTACACCTCCTCCTTCTCAATTTTGGCCCTTCTCCATGCACTGCCACTGAGTGGTGACTTTCCAGTGGGTATCGGGTACCTCACTGAAAATTGTCATGCTGTGCATCTAACTTCCTCTTTGTTTGAGATTGTATCATCTCTACTAATAAAAGCCATTTTACTGAATAGAAACATGATATCTCCACTCATTTTTTTATCATCAAGATACTACAATATCTATTTAGTCAATTTGCTCATTTCAACCAAAGGTGATAAGCAGTAGTTTTTAAAATCACTCAGTGCCTGAGGATCATCACAGGCATCAGGTACGCCTCAGACTGTAACCTCATTTGGAAATAAGGTTATTGCAGATGCAATTAGTTAAGACGCAAGATGAGATCCTGCCAGGTTACATGGCCCTTAAACCCAATGAGTGTCCTTATAAAAGACAGAAAAGGACCCAGAAAAACTTAATGTAAAGATAGAGACAGAGACTGGAGAGAGGTGTCTGCAAGCCGAGGGGACTAAGGATTGCCTGTAACTACCAGAAGCTTGGAGAGAGGCAAGGTGCTGTTTCTCCTTCAGAGCCTGTGAAAGAAACCAAACCCTAGAAGAAAAAATACCTTGATTTCAGATTTCTGGTCTCCAGATCCATGAGGGAATAAATTTTTGTTGATGTAAACCATTCAGTCTGTGGTGATTCAGTATGGCAGCCACAGGAAACTAATAGACTCCGCTCCCTCATTTCTTCCCTCCCTGCATCTGAGCAGCCAACATGTCCCTCTGTTAACTTTGTTTCCACTCTTCTCAGGGCACTTCTGGAATATTATCCCTGTACCTGAAACCACATTTTAAAAATGGGCAAGATGGGCAAGATCTAGAGAAAAGTGAAGAGTCTGGATATGTGACAAAGTTAAGGGAGACCTGAGAGATGTACATACATTTTTGAAAAACTTGCTCTCTGAAAGCAAGTATCACAATTTTGCATGGTGTAACTAAGGTAATATGTATTAAAACACTTTGCAAACAGTAAAATGACACATGAGTGTGGGTTATGGATGTTATCGATCCAGAAGGCCACATTAGAAATAGCAAGAGCTAGATATTTTAAAAAATCACAAGAATGTTTTTGTATGGAACTTATTTCCCTGTGAAGGGAGTTTTCCCAGGACAACAGGGCTCTAACTGAAGGCACTTAAATATAGAAAAGATGGCTATTGGCCAGATAATCTATAAATGTCTCCAGCATTAACTAGCTAAGTGATCTTGGGCAGGTGATCTACCCTCTCTGAATTTGTGTTTTAATATGGAAAACAAAATGTAAGTATCAGTCATTTGGGGTGATTACTGTGAGAATATAAAAGCACTTCCTGAGCTAGAAAGTACAATACAAACAAAAGGGACTAAAGTTGCTTTTCACTCTAAATTTCAATGATTCTGCATGACCTCACTTCCCCAAAGTCTCTTAGGATCTAAAATCCCTGCCTGCTGCCTTTCTTGATAAGAACACAGATGAGCTCCTAGCAATCCTTGTCGAGTTACTAATCCTCAGTGATCGGTATCCCGACCAGACCACTTCATTCCATGGATCTTCAGGAGACCACTCTGTATGCCTGATCCTGTAGACACCAAGCTCAGTATTTCTGTCTGTCTCTGGGCTGGGCCATTACAAACAAGCCTTTTACTTTCATTAGTTGACTTTTGCATTTCTTTTTTTCTCACATTTAAAAATGACAAGCTAAGTCAAAATTGTTTTGCTGATCACTTACCATTGTTTAATATGTTGTCTACATTTGTAAAGGCTGCTGGTTTTGGAGTTTTCTATTAAGTATCCTCATTTTTTTAATGTTTTTAGGTATTTTTCATTTGGCTTGGCTTTTAATAAATGGACACTTTAAATTCAGGATGTTCCATGCTTTGTTTCTGGAGTCCTCCAAATTACTGGGGATTTTTTTCTTTTATCTTTTCCAGAATTTGTAACCAATGCTGAAACAAAATCTTCAAAACTAGATGAATATACATTCTTTATAACAATTATAGAAATAGGAGGAAATAAAATAAATCAACTTTACATTTATGTTTACATCTATACATTTTCAAACTACGTAAATGCCAAGACTTCCTTTCATCCTTAACATTTAATTAATGCTACCAATTCAATTTTTTGAATACAGAGTCCTAGTAAGAGACCCTATAACACTTAATAATTAACCTCCAAGGTCCAGTATGCCTACTCTTCAGAAATGGAAACTTTGTAATGCTCTTTTCTATCATTCTCCTACAAAAAAGAGGTCTTTCACATTTCAAATATTGGTTTTGCTGCTTTTACACATGGCAAATTAATTTGGCTTTTATAATGAGGTGGAATGTTTCAAATCTAAATTAACACCTTTGGCTTTACTTTGTGAGAAGACCTACTCATTATTCTCTAGTAACTTAATGGCTGTGCAATTCTATGAACCAAAATAGTTTAATGTAATCTGACATTTATGACTTCCACATAATATCAACTGCTAAAGTTTGAAAAAAGGTTTCTATTCAGAAAAAAACTGAAGCTAATAAGCATGCACCCAATATTAAAATCGGGTCAGAGATCCTTTTCACTTTCATTACATGTAATTTATGCCACTTGAATGTAGTTTAATAAGGTCATAAAAATGCCAGTTGTGGTATCTCATAATACTTTTTATAAACTGGTTTTACAGTCTCTCCTTTGTTCCAAAGTTCAAAGTGACAATTGAAATGCACAGGTTGCTTAGGAGTTCTTGAAGTCCTGGAAAAACTTAATGGTGAAAATATAAATTTTATATGTGTGTATATATATGTATATATATGACACATAGCATTTATGAATACTTATATAGTATATACTTAGAGATAGGTTTAGATATACTATTTACTTAAATACATTTTTAAAATGTAAAACTGTTTTCCAAAATCTTCATTACCAAAACACATTACTTTCTTCCAGGTGCATTTAAGGATACTTTTCAATTAAAAGGGAAAAAAACAGAATTCAAGAAAAGGCTGGTTTTCTATTATTGCTTTGGTCTTAGCCTTTTGTTAAGATAAAATGAAAACTTCACAACACTTACTCTCAACTTGGTCAATGACAAACAGTACTCCAAGGGGCCCGTACAATGGTGGCACTGTCAGCTTCCCATGACTTCACTCACTTGCTGACCATTGCCTTACTTCCTGGTGGAGGTAAATAGGGCTTTGTGGGCACTTCCCTTAAGTCATTTTAGAAGAGATAAATTAAATAGTGATTGCAATGTAATATTGTGATAGTGCTAAAATATTTCCTTCAAGTTTCAACTTTGAGCACAAGTTTCCAATAATATATAATTTTTCATCTGCTAGCTCAAACTTTGGGTTTTATTAAATTCTACAGCTGCCCTCAATATTTATGTATTTGGTGACCGACCTTGATATATTATAATAATATAGAGCTAAGACTTTATATAAGAATACAAAAATGTCTCAAAACTCACATTTGAATCAAACATGGATAATCAACACAATTTGCTTAAACGCCTATTGAACAAAAATTTAAGCAAGCGTTTTAGTTTTGAGCCAACATTGAGATCAGTATTCACACAGGTTGCACCATTTGTCTGAAATCTTTCATAGAATGATTTCTATTACCAGTTACGAGAATTATTCTGGGAGACACTAAAAGGGTTCCTATTCAGTACTCAACCACTCTAGAAGTTTCAGTTAAATTGATACTTGGTGAATATGGAGCTATTTCTTAGAAGTGTTTCTCATAATCTGCTAAAAACAGCAATAACAAAACAGTACAGTATTTATATTGCTTTTGTCAAGAAGGAAAACACAAGGGTCGTAGTCAGGGCTGGGTTCAGTTCAGTAACTGTATTGTTGTGTGACCTCCTACATGCTACTTCAGCTGAGTTTACTAATCTGTGAAACTGAACTAATTACAGCATTCTGTAAGATTAAAATATAAAGTGGATGTATGTTAAATGAAAGCTACAATGTGCATCATAAAAATAATATATTCTCATCATCTTCATCATAATTATTATTAGGGGGAAGTGCACATGACATATTAAACAGTGAATGTGGTTTTCTGCAGGTTTCAATAAAGACCCTGGCTTCTCAAGTCAGACACTCTTGCTTATTAAATATACCACATATTAAAAATACCTGGATGCTTGCGACCAGGAAGGACTCTCTCTGGGGTAACTGGTGCCCAGGAGCAAAGGAGGCTAGAGGGAATCATCAAGAAATTACTAGGATTTAGGGTCAGTAGGGCAGAAGTCTCTGGGAAAAGGGGCAGCAAGCAGGGAGTACTAGTTCCAGGGTGGCCTCAGAGCTGCTGACAGTTCCACGGTGGCCTCAGAGCATCCTGACCTGGAGGATTTAGGGCCAGAACCAGTGTTCCCATTGGTTAACGATGCTGGATAAAGTCTTCTCTTCCATCCTCAGTCATGTGCCCTTGAGTCTGGAATTAAGACGCAATCCTGGTTTCACAGCAGCACAGTCTTGAACTTGAAGGGGTGGGACACATTCTCATCAATTCTATGTCAACTTTTGGTTGGCAACACCTTCTTGGTATATGGTAGTCAGCTCATCTCCTTGTGGGCAATATAGAAATAAATCTAGTAAATTTCCATGGGAAAATAAACTTTGAGTTATTAAATGAAACCAAGACCTAAAGTTATGGGAAATACATGATGTATATTAATACAAACCATTTGTGCTGGCAAATCCTATGATTGAAAAGCAAGTTTCATTTGATCCTTCAAGAAACAATTTTATATCATTTCAGATATGGTTTTCTTCTTTGTTTGTAAAATAATCTCCATACCTGAAGTCATCCTGGTGCTTGGGGTTTTACTTTTCATGCCCATTTTTCTCCCTCTGAGGGACACAGACATCAGAAAGAAGGAAACCTGGACTTCAACCCCAAGCAATGCCACTTTACCTTGAGTCTTCATTATCACAGCGTCAAACTGTGTAATTACCACCAAACTGTGTAATAACCATTACCACCACCATACTGAGCTGCCAGGCAACATCCTCAGGGTGGCATTCAAAAGTTATACTGAGAGGCAGAAGGACCATTGTCAAAACCCAACCTCAGCAATTTTATTAGAGTCCCTCTGCCATTTTATTATGTAACTTCATGAAAAATTGAAGCATACAGTACTTAGAGAGGAATAGTTACTAGGCGTGTATAGTAAGGGCTAAGTGGGAGGAGTCATTGTGAATATTGAATAGGCAGGATTGTAATAAACCTAAATCTGTAGCCCATACAGGGTCCTTAGATGTTTATTTGCATCGCAGGAACTCAACATGAAGGAACAGCCCTGTATGATTTGTGGCTAGTGAAATGACCTTTTGCTGCTTTCAGTTATTCCCTGGTACTCCTTCAAGGGTAGGAGGCTCTGAAGACTTGGTGTTTTTATGTGAAAATTGTGTGAAAATCCTTACCGGTAATTCCCAGCTGCATGTTGAAGAAACCCACCCACTTGGCCTTCAAGGCTCCATGTCGGCTGCCCTTCAGTCATCCAAGGTTCTCGCATGATGTGCTAAGAGCTCCTGAAGTCATGGGCATCCTCAAGCTCCAAATGTGCTAAAGACAAAAATTTTGTGTAAGAATCACCAGATTTATCCCAGGGATCCAGAAGTTTTCAGAATAGCTTCTTTCTTGTGTACCACCCCAATGTTTTCCTACCTGACTCTATTTGAGAGTCTCAGTTGTGTACCTACCTCACAACTGAGAAGTAAGAATAGGAATAAAAATAGAAATAGAGAGTACTCAGGGGAAGCCTTATTACTATGGATTTAATTGACTCACAGTTTAGCGGATAGTATATAATTTAAACAGTTCTGGCTTTAGAATCAGGGCTATGCAGGTTGAATCTGTGCTTTCACTCTTGCTAGGTAGTACTTGAGCATGACAATTAACCTCTCAGAGCCCTAATTTCTTTAACTATAAAAGGTAGGGCTGGCCATTAATTACTATAAGGTGATGTATGTAAGGCATCTGATAGAGCCGCTGGTTCAGAGTAGGTTTTCAACAATTCATAACCACTAACCACTTCTCAGAAGCTGAAACACTACGTCTCTTGCATGAAGCAGGGAAGGGCTGTGCCTCACTGACTGCCCTAGCTCTCTCCCCACACAAGATTTTCTTTTCCAGTCTCCAAATACCTTAAATTGTGAAAGTATTTACTATTTATATCTTTCAAAAAGTTATCCTAAGAATTCTCACATGGATTTGAAATTCCAAGCACTGATAGTTACTCTCACGCCAAACATTCTCTCTCACGCCAAACATTCTCCCTCAGTTACTAGAGATTTGACTAAAAATCTCCCTCAGTTATTAGAGATTTGACTAAGTCTTGCGATATTCTGAGAAAAAAAAGGAAAAAATTGTTAAAACCCAATTTTGGGAAAATGACATAGACAACTAATCTAATCTGTTTTTCTTCCCTACAGGAAATACTGACATAATGTCCATTTTTCCTTATGTAAGATAACTTTCTGTCTTTAAAAGATTTCCAATTGTTTGAAGTCAAACTGAAAGTAGGCAGCAAAAAAGACATTATCTAAAATATCTGAACTTGAATTTGAAAAGTAATCTTGAGTACATGTTTACACATGCTTTAGAATAACAGACTCATAGAATTTTCCCATTGATTGTCTCTTAAAGTTAACAGAACATTTATTTGTGTTTGTTGTTACTATGACTTACTGTGAAAAACATATCCAGTTGATTAAAAATGCTTATAACACACAGTGCTCCACCATAACAGAAGGCAGTTTCATGCCCTTAATAAATGGATGACCACTGAGATAACTGTGGTGACAATCTCTCGATGGCTGAGCATCATGATGAACGATTCATTTTTACATAGAATATGGTCTCATATTCTTTTTTATTCAAGTGCTGAAATATCCTTGTCTAGTGAAAGACTAATTAACTGGGGTTTAATAGCTTAAAGCCTAATAGTGTATATATGGTACATATGTACATACATTTGTATATAAGTAGCTGTGTGGTAGACTACCTGCAGAGATGGTTGCCAGCTTCCTCCTGTCCCTGTGCACGCATGCTGCTCCTCCTGTCTCTCCTCTTGAATCTGGACTGGTCTTACTCAAAAGAACACAGCAAAAGTGGCTCTGTGCTACTCCTGGGCCTGGCTCTTAACAGACCTGGTGGCATCTACTTTTCCTTACTTGGAAATCTACCATCTTCTAAGAAGCTGGGTTTCTTAGTGAGTAGTAAGAAACCATGTGGAGAAAAAGAGAGACCACACAGAGATGAAATGAAGCACCACAGCTGGTAGCCAGCACCAAAGGGCCAGACACATTAGTGAGGCATGTTGCCTGCTCCAGCCCAGATGAGCTCCCACATGCATGTGGCTGCATAAGTGGCCTAGTCAACACCACATGAAGCAGAAAAAACAGCCAGCTCAGCAGAGCAAACTCATGGAAAGGGATATTTTTGGGTTTTTGTTTGTTGTTTTGCCCCACTAAGTTTTGGTGTGATTTGTTATACAGCAAAAGAACAGTGGACATAACTCACTATCAGAATCAGAGAATGGAAGACAGTAATTCTTGAAATTGGGGCTTTGTAAATTGCAGTCTTAAATGTGGTCATCCTAGTGATACCAAGGGTCAGTAATTCTGGCTTATTTTCCACAAGAGTTATTTGATTGAGTTATGTTGGCCTTCTCAGTATGGCTTGCCTGTAAGTCACATGCCCAAGGTTTGCTGCAGCAATTCCTCCTGATGGAGACGGCAGCGGGGCTTCCCCAGCAGCAGGTCTGGTTTCCCTTGTTAAGTTTCAAAAAGCATATAGACAGCAAACAGACACCACTACTGTACATCCCAACACTGGTATGCAAACAGTTAGGCTACAGAGATGACGCCCTTCCACAGATTTGGTGGAAGAGCTCGGCAAAGATTTGAAGCCTCTCAGAAAGGTAGGGTTCTCACAGGAACAATACTACACCGTGTGGCATGTGCACACTGCTCAGAATGTTTTATACACTAGAAAAAGTTTCAGGACATGGTGTCTAGTCAGGTGAGAGCTAGTTGGAATCTGAACTGGGTTCATGATAGTGGGCAGCAATAAGGAAGGGTAATAACACAGGGTTTAATAGCTCTTAACACACGGTAGGTGACAGATTCAAAGAGATGAGCAAGAAGGGATTCTAAGAGCCAAGTACAAAATGAAGGTGGTACAACATGTTGCTTGCTTTTATTTTTTTCAGTTGAAGTACAGTAGACATACATGCTTTTTTCTTTTTTCAAGAGGAGGTGAGCAGACCTTTGGTAAACTATTTTTTTATTGGTATAAACACTCCTTGGAGATACTCTCACCCTAAACTGCTATAAACTAAAAGCACAGATTCTTAGAAGTGATTTCTTAACTGCTTTTATTTGGACTACTGAGCACATATAGCAATCTAGCATAAAGCTATATGAACACATACAGCAATCTAGATGAGAAGAGATATAGATTTAGATCATAGCTTGACCCAATGAAACCAAAACCAAATGAAAATGAAACAAAACAAAAATCCAAGAGGTGGTTAATTGAGACCCACCAGGATTGGGAGCACCGCAAAGTTTATTACTGCCCAGCACTTTACAATTTCCAGCAACAACTTCTCTTGAACAGTTCAGATGGGACTAAAATGTTTCTTTGCAAAGTAGCAGATCCTCTAGCAGTTTTCCAGGGCTTCCAGTCCCTATCAGAACGCTTAAAGAACTTCTTTGTTTTTCCACTCTTGGGCTTTGTCTAGGATTAGACATTCTATTTAGTTCAGCCAGAGAAAACGCTCATATTTATTAGTTTTAGACATATTTCCTGGGTGAGTCCTACATTTTCCATTTCTTCCCCAAGTACTAGAGTATGCAAACATCCTGTATATATCATGTAAAAATCAACCCAAACCAAAAATCCTCCATGGCCTCCAGAACCACTCTAACTACCTCTCTATTTTCTTACTGTCAAACATCTATATCCTTATACCACATTTGTTTCCCAGGTAACTCCAAGTTGATTTCCATTCCTACCCACTTCACTAAAGTTGCTTTGGAGAAGTTTCCTAGTAACCCCTGTGTCGTTAAATCCAACGGACAGTTTCAGTCCTCATCTGTCTTGGCTGCTTCTCAGCTTTCAGAATAGTTGACGTCTTTATTGGAGAACTTCTTTTAATGTGGGTAAATGTTTGTGCCCCCACCAAATTCATATGTGGAGGCCCTAATCTCCAATGTGATAGATTTATTTGGAGTTGGGGCTTTTTGAGAGGTAATTAGGCTTAACCTTATTTGAGGTCATGAGAGTGAGGCATTATGACAGGATTAATGTCCTTTCAGGAAGAGACACCGGAAAGCTATTCCTCTGTCCACGGGTGGGTGCAAAGGAGAGGTCCTGTGAGCACACAGTGAGGGAGCAGCTGCCTGCAAGCCAGGAGAGGAGGCCTCAGATGACACCTACCTTGCCAGAACTTTGATCTTGGACTTGGTCTCCAAAGTGTGAGAAATTATTCTCTGTTGTTTAAGCCCCCTGGTGTATGGCATTTTGCTATGGTGGCCCAAGTTACTAACACGGCTATCCTGACACCACACTTACCCATCTTTCTGGTCCTATGTGCCCAGGCTATTTGGAATATCTCATGCTAAACCCTAATTTTAAGTGTTGGAGAGCTGTAGCTTTCTCTCACTCTATTTTCTCCTTCTAGAAGGTATCTTCCTCTGTCATGGATTTATATACTGTCTGCATAACCTCATGCAAGCTGTGCACACACAATTCCAGGGAGCACCATCTGCTTAGACTACTGAGGTCATACAAAGTATGACCCTGTTCATATGGTGATAACTCTCAAATTTATACAGCCAAACTGTTTTTCTCCTTTGTAATCTGATTTCCATCAGCTGCCTCAATATCTCTGACTTTCGTTTTGCTATAGGCATCTCAAATTAAGTAGATAGGGGATAAACACCATGATCTTCCTTCCTTGACAGTATGCCACCCATCATTAAGTGACTTCTCCATTCACATAACTGTGCATGCTGGAAATCCATGGTATCTTCAACACCCCCCGTCCTACTACTCTCCGTGTCCAATCAGTCCCTCAAGGCCGTACTTCATCCCCATTCAAATCTCTGTGGCTTAACACAATAAAAATTCATGGTTAGGTAGCTGTCCACTATGAATTGGATGGTTCTCAGAACACCGGCTCCAGATCCAAGGCTCCCTGCACAGTGTGGATAGGCTGTGGTCAGCATGTGGCCCAAGGCCACTGTGGAGGGGGCAGGAGAGTGGAGAGTGCCTGTGGGAGGTTTCCATAGGACTGGCCTGGAAACATGCATAACAGTGTATATTCCACTGCCCAGAATTCAGTCATATAGCCTCACCTAACTTCAAAGAAGGCTAAAAAATGAAATCCTGTCATGTGTCTAAAAAGAAAGATGGATATTGGCAGTCATGAGCTTTCTTTTCCATGACAGTTCTTGCCAGTTCCGTCAAAATGGATCTTCCATCCATTTCTCCTTTTTCATTGTCAACAAATGAACGCAAAGCACTATCCTCTCCCACATGAAACACGACAATAGCCTCCTAATGAAGGTCTCTATTTCCATTATTGCTCCCTGAAATCCATTCTTTCCCCAGCAGATCAAGTAATCTTCTTAAACACAAATAAAAACTTGTCAACTGCTGTCTCCATTTAAACCTTTCAATGCATGCCCATACTCTTAGGACAGGTCCAAAGCCTTACGAAGGTCCAGGAGGTCCTGCATGACCTGTCCGTGAGCCACCTCAGCCACTTTGTCACTTGCTCCCTCGCCCACTGCTGTTCAGCCATGTCAAGGCTGCTCTTGGGCAGGGTCATTGGTTAAGCTCTTCCCTTCTCTGGAATGCTTCAGCACATTTTCTTAGTCTCGGCCTTAGACTCTTACTCATCTTTCAAGCCTCAGTTCAAATGTTACTCCCTCAAGATGGTGTTTTCCCTTTCTCACCCTTATCCCTCAATGGGGCTTACTGCTATTTCCCTTTTATAACATCCATTGCTGTTGTAAACTCACCTACCATTCATCTTTAGTCTGTCTGTCTAACTGGACTGTAATCTCACACAAACAGCAGGTAGTTCTCTCTCCAAAATGTCACCAGAATGTAGCACAGCACCTGACACCTAACAGCAGTAGTGTGGTGGAGTGTACTCATACTGGCTGATGTCTCGTCAGCCAGTCATTGTTAAACTCCCAAGAATCTTGCAAATTAATTGTTTAACAGCCATTATTAAAAATTAAGTAAATTATATTTAAAACAAAGGTAACAAATACTGAAAAGTCATCATTTCTTAATTATTTCACTACACTTTATTATCTATGGTCTTGACGTTAGCTATGTTATTGTATCTGTGGGTGGAAATACTATGTAATGGTGTGCTACTCAGTGTCTCATCCCAACTCTGTGTTCAATAATTTTAGGTTGGTAGCTTGAAAAGGACTACTGTAGCAGTGTCTACATCACAGAAATGAGCAAATGCTACAAATCAGGGCTCCCTTCTACCTTCACCCAGCTAGTGTTAAATCTTTACTTGCACACCACCACATAATGAGTACTCTACAACGATTTGTTGAATGAGTAAAAGAAAGTGTAATACCATTGTGCTTCTCTCCATTATTAATGCAGACATGTGGATTACTCCTTGGCTTAACACAACCTTACCAATCACCCAAGTAATTCAAGTCAGGTATCTCTAATGTATTCAGAGACTTTAGACAGAATTGTTATTTTGCCCTGAATCGCATGGGTAATTTCTTTGGTTTTCTGCTTATTGTGTATATATACCAGCCTCTGTTCTAGTATTTAAAAGTCATTATGGCAGCATTTTCCAAGGATCCTGACTTGTAACATCTTCTTCCAGTTGTGTTTGCCAGACTATTAGAGGTCAGTGAAATTGATCAGGAAAATGTACAACCCAATTGTTCAGTGTTACATGGGCTCTATAAGAACTTGTGAGTTAGATAAGCAATTTGGAAATCAATTCACTCTCTGACACCCTCATTCATTCCAAATACTTTCTGACATCTTAGGAGACTCTAGAGGTAGTGGAGCCAGACCTGTCAGCATGGCAGAACCTTTTAGCAACCTGGTCTCCTTTGAATCAAATAACCATTTTGTAGTCACAACAACAAAACGTCTCTGTTGTGGCTTTTGCTGTTATCAGTTTTATATTAGCATTGCTGCATTATTTACCAGTTGTCCTGTTTTCTCCACTAGATAATAGCAACCCCCACAAACCAAGTCTTTTATATCTCTATCCCCCCCAGAAAATCAAGACAGTGCTTTGTGAATAGTAAGTGCCCAAATGATGTTTATTTAAATAGGGGCATCTATCTCCTTTATTCCCCAGCTTCAGAGTACTTTCATTGAATCTAGAAAACCAAAAGTTTGTACTTTTCTTGACTGTTGGATTGATTACTAATAAAGAACGTTTAACAAGTATAAGTGGGAACAAACATCAAGCAAATAAAAATTTTGAATTCTTCTATTAAAATGGCTAAAATATATGAAACTTAAAATATGTTTGGATGAATAGTTTTGTCTCGAAATTAGTTGTGTGATGGGATCTGGTGTTAGCTGCATGGTTATTTTCTCTTTGCAGTGAAGGCAAAATCACGTTCAGTGTTTGCCATTGTTTTTACTGACTGTGCGCGCTGCTTTAGGGCGGTTCTCAGCTGGAATATAAAAAACAAAATGAATCATTAGCAAGGTCAGGTTTCAGAAAACCCGTACCTGCCATTTGTTCCAAACAAACACGCTTCTTTTTCAGGATTCCCTCGTATTTTCAGGATTAAAAATCCTGCAAATTTAGCTGCAACCAAGAACAACTACAGAACCATTAGCAAACTGACGTTTCTACTGTCCAAAGTTTGCAAAGCTTTCAAAAATCAGCGTGCCCCCACGGGAACTCCGCAAGCGCGTGCGCCCCCCGGAACCCGGCGCTCGCGGCTCGGCGCGCATGCGGACCACGCGCGGCGCTCCGCCCCCGGGAAGCCGGTCGCTGGAGAGAGGCGGAGCGCGAGTCCCGCGCAGGCGCGTGCGGGGCGCGCCTGCCCGGGCCCAGCCTGGGCCCGCGGGGCTTGCCCGTCGGCTCTGGCCGCGCGTCCCCCTGTGCGTGGCCTGCCGCCGGCAATTCGCGGGACGCCCTTCCCGGGGGGCGCTGACCGCAGGCGGGGAGGCGCGCGAGGCCGGGCGGGCGCCCCGCCGGCTCCTGCCGCCATCCCCCGTCCTTGCGGAGGGCGCGCGGGCTGCGCTCGGCCCGGGGCTCGGCTGCCGACGAGCTGGGCGGGTTTCGTGCGGTGAAAACGAACCGAGATTCTGACCCGAAAGACCAAAGGGAAAAACAGCGGAGAAGTGCTGAACTGAGGAGTGATCTCGGCGAAGAAATCTCAGGCATTTCTACAGCGTGAAACCAAATTTACAAACGCAAGGGATTTATTTTCTAGTTTGATAATAGCTATGAGCAAATAGCATGGGAATAGCAGGAACGTAGCAAGTCTGGACTTTGAGAAACGGTTGTGTCATGAACTAATTATTTTGATTACCACTTAATTGTTTTTGCTTTTCTCAAATTAAAAATAAGGATAAATAATAAATAAAAAATCTTTAATGTGTAAGTGCTAATAGTTCGAGATTTTACAAGAATAGGAGAAGTGGATTCTCTGTGGGAAAATTTTTGTTCTTCTGTAACATGGAGAAAGGCTGGTAAATAAACACCTATGTCATGGAGCATTCACAAATATGCGAAATGAGTCATTTTTAGTATGCTTACTGAGCAGGGATTTGATTATACCCCGGTGTTCATGTTTGGTAAGATTACTACCACTCCTACTACCGTAGTGTCTGCGTTGTTAATTTCCCAGTTTTCCTTTTTGGTGCGTATCAGGATGTAGGAGCTTTGGTGTTTTCAGCCTATGCTCAGGATGCCAGGGCCAAAGGGAATGACAGTGCCCTTAAATCACAGGAATGAGCTGTTCTTCGTGGGAGTGACCTCTGGCTCTTCCGCACCCCCCTCCTCACTTTCCCCACAGATGGGAAGGGCCTCTGTGTTCTATGTGACCAGTGGGAAGGGAACAGAATATTCATATATAAATGGCCCGTTCTGTACCACTATACTCATATTCACATTCCAGATAACAGTTACTTTAATCTGTAAAGTAATATTCCACAATAGACAGTTATTCTCTTTATATGCAGAGGGAACTGAGGCTCAGAGAGGCTCAATAATTCATGAAGTTCACACAGTTGGATATGAAGAAGTCTGTCTGCAAGATCCATGCTCTTTCTTCTACATACACATCATGCTGCAGGCAAGGAGCTCTTTCCCACTGGAGACCACAAAAAGACACCCATCCACTCCCAGAAGAGTAATTCTGTTGGCCTGCTAAGGGCTACATACAGTAACTATTTTTTATTAAAGAAAACCCATCAGCAGTCTGAGGAAAAACAAGAATTGGTGGAGAGAGATCTCAGTGGCAGTGTCCTCTGTATTCCTATTGGCACAGGCAACAATAATGTGCTATCTCCCCTTCAAGTAGCGACAAATTCCAGTGTGTATAGTAGGGAATTCTGGGGGGGATCCGGGCATTTACTACTGAAGATGACAGCTCTGTAGTGACCTTGCAAGGACGGCGCCATTTCTGACTACAGCCAGAGCATCTTCATTTGTTCATTCTTAGTTTATCGTAAGACCATCAGCAGAGCTGGTGAGCAGCCTTACATTCTACCAACAGACAGACTCCACTCCGACTTCCAGTCATGACAGCTGTGACCGGAGCCAGAGACCAGGAGTGTGTGGTTTGCCTTTTGATCCGTGAAAATGGGAAAAGAAA
Source organism: Manis javanica (assembly GCF_040802235.1). NCBI lineage: Eukaryota > Metazoa > Chordata > Mammalia > Pholidota > Manidae > Manis > Manis javanica. The sequence continues at coordinate 21,337,494 of NC_133168.1, forward strand.
GCTATTAACCACTGATTCCAGAAGTTGCCATCTTTAAGAAAAGGAGACTGAGCTTAGTATTACGTTATGAGATGGTCAGTCAGATGTGGCCACAAGAGGAGACAGAGGAGAGGCTCAGGAAAAACCAAATTTTATTTTACTCACAGGTCTTACAGATAGGAGGCCTGGCATGCCACACAGGGCCACAGAGAGAAGCACCAGGGTGGTCGGAAGTCAGAAGACAAGAGGGTGGGGAAGCTAAGGCCACACAGTTTTTCTTGGAATTTCCGTGGGAAAGGCAAGCAGGGCTGGGCGAACAGATTGGAACTGGCTAGTTTGAGTAATTTTGGTAGGCTTTGGACTATGGGGACGATCCTAGTTGACTGGTACCTGGCTGTGGGATGACTAGAGAAGAGGAATATTGCCTTGAAAGTTCCTAAAGGTGTGCCAGCCAGCTGGGGTCAGGTGTGACTGAATTGGGTAAACTTAAACAAGTTAATCACCCCCCTGAGCCTCAGTTTCCTCATTTGTCAGCAGAGCTTGAGCTAGATAATAAAGTTCTTTTCAGGTATAATGTACTGTAATTCTTACATATAAATAAAGCTTATGTTGGTGAAATTTCTGGGTCTCCTCAAAGGGAGGGGCTCTGAGAATACAAATTTTGACTTAAACTCTAAGTGCAAATATTTTTCCAGGTTTGTCTCTCTACCCAAAAGATCCTTGAGGTTTGTAGTGAGTTAACACCAAGCCAGAGAGGTAAGCTGTAAATTACTTAGTTGGCCAAAATCAACTGTAGGTCAGTTATTTCAAAACTTGCTCAATTTTAGTGTTTGAAAAACATCAACACCTCAAATATGTTGTTATTATTGATGGAAAAAGTACAGTGGACCCTCTTCTAAAGAGAAAATGCTTGGGAGGTAGGAAAACTCAGTGAGCCATCACACAGAGGGGGTTTTAATAAAGAGAGTAGAACAAGGCCTTTGAAAGGGAAGTGTTGATTGCAAAGCATGTATAGAGGAATTTAAAAAATAAAGCAGGCCCTTTGTGGCTAAATGATTAGTGATGTTATTTGAGAACTAGAAACAGAAAGACTGGCATGAAGAACTTTATTCATGTTAATCTATTCATCAGTTAGCTGTATTTAGAAGTCGTCTCAAATACATTTTTGATGGACTGTGAGAAATTTACACAGAAAAAGTGCTACTGTGACTTTGCCAATAAATTGTGTATTTCACCATGTGCTAATGATTTTTTTCCAAAAGAGAATATGTTGTGACCTCAGTAAACTTTTATATGTCAAAATAATGAAACAGAACCTTATTTTCTGGTGCCAACTTTCTATAAAATCACTCTTTAAAAAATATTAATCTCACTGCAGCATGTAGAATTTTACACACAGCTTCAGAATGGGTCTGGCACTACACCTCTTTATAAAGTGAAAAGACTTGGAATAGATTCAAGATTCAAATGCCAAAGTTTGTATCTGTACCTTTGACTTCTTATTGTTTTGTAATAAATGTATATAGCATATGCTTACACTATATCATATAACACAATCATATCTTAGACAACATCAGTGCGGTGATGTTGTGCCTTCATAACATTTTCCACAGTAGACATTTTTATAGGTCTGTGCTGTGGAAGAAGCAAATAAATATATGTTTCCTTTTGTTCAGCTGAGGTTGTCATAGCACTAAAAATAGCAAAAGTTATAAGCATTGTATTAAAAAATCTAAATGTCAACCTTTAGACTGGTTAATTTATCCTCAGTAGAATGTCTTGGTTAAGTGCTAAGAGCTAAGGCTGATTCAGTTCAAGTCCCAGCTCTGCCTATTACCAGCTGTGTGATGCTGAATGCATTATTTAACCTTTCTGAACCTAGGCCTTCTCCACATCTATGACATGGGTAATGATAACACATATATTATAGGCTCTTAGGAGTTAGTATTTAAGTGTTGGTGCTTGCCACAAAGTAAATGTTGTAAGTTCTTGTTATTGTTTTTTATCTTCCTTAGATGCACAGGAAAGGCTGGAGAGAAAAATAAAACCTATGTTTTATATGGGGAAAAAAATAAAAAAACAACTTGGCAGAAAAGTTCCATTGAATTATTATGCAAATCATTTAACTGTTTGCAAGTAATTGAAAAGCTTCATGGTCAGGATTTCAGACTTATAATAATACAAAGAGGGCTTATTTGAAAAAATATATGAATATGGGTAAAAACCAGAGGACCTTGTGTTTGAACTTGCCCTATTCCCAGTCACCCTCTCCTTAGCTCTTTGATAGCCTTCAAGACCAGCTGTCTCATAATGATGGTTGCTGTGAAAAACAGTAGCCTAGCAGCCACTTGAGTGAATAGAACATGTTTTGGGGAGCTCCCCAAACAACAATCTCAGAGAATTGTCAGTATTTGACCTATCTGATAAACCTCATTAAAGGGCCTGCCCTCACTCAGTGTAAACAAACTTTTCCCTGGAAGCATTTGTCCAAAACAATCAACAACAATTGTTTAACATTGTTACTGCCTAAGCAAGTGATAATAATTGGAGCAAACAAGAATCTGACAAAAAGTTATAAGGAAAAGTTGGAGAAGGAGATATCCACAGGGGGCTCTGAACAGGTCTGGCTACTCTTGGAAATCTTGAAGGCCATATGCATGTGTAGGGCTGTATATGTGCTCAGGAAAGATCTGAAAAAATTCTAAACTCTTCTGACTGACTTGAGGTGCCACACAAACAGGAAGTTTTCCAAGGCAGAATTGCAAACTATCTTCTTGAGTGTTGAGTGTGTGCCCCCAAACACACACACAGGGCACCTTGGCAAAGGCTGAAAGACTGATACAAGATATTTAAATTTTTTTCTGTTCAATTATTAGCTGACCATTAATTAATTGAGCAGAGACTTCAGTGGCCACACATGAAAAAGAATATAGATACACTGAATTCAGTAAATTCATTACATAAATGACTAGCAACAGCAAACACAGGAACAAGAAATATTGGGGTGGAGAAGGGGGGTCTGATTTCCAGAGTTGCCACATTGTATTATTTAGAATGTCCAATTTTCAACAACAAATAGATGCAGATGTAAGAAAACAATAAAGAATGGCAAATGATGGAAAAGAAGTAGTTAATAGAAGATGTCTCTGAGGAAGCCCAGACATTGAACTTGACAGACAAATATTTTAAATCAGTTATCTTAAATATGTCGTTCAAAAGCTAAAGGAAATCATGACCAAAGAATAAAAGGGAAGGATGAGAATGATGCCTCACCAAATAGAGAATCTCCATAAACAAAGAAATAACCACAAATCAAATAAAAATCGTGGAGTTTAAAGAAAAATAACTCAAATGAAATTCAACTGAAGGTCTTAAAATCAGATTTGAACTAAAAGAAGAAGCAATCAATTTATTTATAGATAGATAAATTGAGATGATCAAGTCTGAGGAACAAGAAAAGAAAGAAGAAAAACGAACAGAACATATGGTGACCCATAGGACACCATCCTATGAGACACTGAGAAGCATATGAAACATAATCAGGGTTCCATAAGGAAAGGAGAGAAAGGAAAAGAAAGAATATTTGAAGCAATGATGGCCAAAAACATCCCAATTTTGATGACAGCTATTAATTTACATAGTAAGGAAACTTAGCAAATTCCAAGTATGATGAACACAAAGAGATCCACTCCTAGACAATCATAATCAAACTGTCAAAAGACAAAGGCAATAACAGTATAATTTACTTTTCATACCTCACTTTTCTCCTACTTTACTTAAAAGACAACTTCAAAAAACAATCATTATAAATCTATGTTTATGGACATACAATGTATAAATATGTAATTCCTAGAAATATAATAGCACCAGGGAGTGGGAAGGTAATGGAGTTATTTAGAAGTAAAGTTTCTGAAAGTTATTTAAATTAAGTTGTTATTAATTTGAACTATACTGTTATAAGATGTTAAACACTAGGGCAACTACTAAGAAATAACTTTAAAAAGTAACAAAATAATGACAAAGAAATAAAAGTGGCAAGCTAGAAAATAACTACTTAAGGCAAAGGATGCAATAATGGAGAAATAGAAGACAACATTTTTAAAAGACATATGTGGAAAACAAATTGAAAATAGCAGGTATAATTCCTACCTTATCATTAATTAGATTAAATGTAAATTAACAATTCAATCAAAAGGCAGAGATTGGCAAAATAAATAAAAAATATGACCTAAATAAATTCTGTCTACAAGAGATTTGCCTCAGGTTTAAAGACACAAATAGGCTGAAAGTAAAAGGATAAAAGATATGGCATGTAAACAGTAATGAAGTGACAGCTGCAAAATACAAAATAGACTTTAAGGCAAAAATTGTTACTAAAGGGAAGGGCATTTTATAATGATAAAAGGGCCAATCTATCAAGAAGATAAACTAATTATAAACATATATGTACCAAACAACAGAGCTCCAAAATTTACAAACCCAAGCTGAGAGTTTAAGGGAAAAATAGACAATTCAGCAATAGACAATAAAAGTTGGAGACTTCAATACCCCACTCAATAATAGATAAAAGAACTAGATAAAAGATCAATGAGGAAATAACAACCTATAAATAAACTAGACATAATAGGCATATATGAAATATTCTACTCAACAGCAGTAGAATACACATTTTTTCTCAAGAGCATATGGAACATTCTCCAGGAAAGACCATTTGTATGTCATAAAACAAGTCTTAATATACTAGAAAGACTGAAATCACACAAAGTATGTCCTCTGACCACATAGAATGAAATCTGAAATCTATAATAGAAGGAAATGCAGGAATTCATAACTATGTGGAAATATATGTGGAAATTAAACAATGTATGTATGGAAAGCATATATGAAAAAAATATGTGGAAATTAAAATACCCCTAAATCACCAATGAGGCAAAGAGGAAATCACTGAGAATGTAGAAAATACTTTGAGATGAACAAAAATGTAAATACAACATGCAAAAGCTTATAAGATATAGCTAAAATAGTGCTTAGAGGGAAATATATAAATCCCTATATTATAATTTATAACCTAACCTTCTACCATAGGAAATTAGACAAAAAGAGCAAACTACATCCAAACCAAGCAGAAAGAAGCAAATAATAAAGATTAGACAGAAATAAACAAATTAAAATATAGAAAAAAAAATTTATGAAATCAAAAGTTGATTCTTTGAAAATATCAACAAAATTGATTGAGTAAGCTTTAGCTAGACTGACCACGAAAAAGAGAGGGAAGATTCAAATTACTAAAATCAGAAAATAAAAGAGGATATTGATACTAAGCTTACAAAAATAAAAAGATTTATAAGGGAATACTATGAGCACTTATATGCCCACAAATTAGATAATACAGATGAAATGGATAAATTTCTAGTAAAACACACATTGTTAAAACTGATTTAAGAAGAAATAGAATATCTGAAGACATATTACAAGCTAAGTGATTGAAAAAGTAGTCATAAAACTTCCTCAAAAAAGAACAGTTTCAATGATGAATTTACCAAACATTTCAGGAAGAATGAACACCAACCTTTTACAAGCTCCTCCAGAAAACAGATGAGGAGGAGATATTGCTTACACATTGTGAAACCACTATTAATTATATACCATACTCAAAATTAACCTAAAATGGACTATTTAGACCTAAAATAGACCTAATATGTAAGAGGCAAAATTATAAAACTCCTAGAAGAGATTGTAGGAGTCAGATATTTCTGGTATTGTATTAGGCCATAGTTTCTTAGACTAGTTTCTTAGGAAACATAAGCAATAAAAGAAAATGTAGATAAATTATAGTTTATCAAAGTTTAAAAACTTTGTGTTGCTAATGATACCATCAGGACAGGGAAAAGACAATTTATGAAATGATATATACTTGTGAATAGTATATCTGATAAAAAATTTGTAGCCAAAATATATAAAGAACTCTTATGACTCAGCATAAAAAGACAAATTACCCAATTAAAATATAGGGAAAGGATTTGAATAGCCATTTCTCAAAAAATAAAAAACAAATGGCCATTTTATAAACACATAAAAAGATGCTCAACATCATTAGTCAGTAAGGTAATGAAAATCAAAATCACAGTGTGATACCACTTCACACAAATTAGGATGGCTATAATCAAATAGACAATACAAATATTGAAGGGGGTGTGGAGAAATTAGAACCCCTTTATATTTCTGGTGGATTATAATACAGTGCAGCATCTTTGGAAGGAAGATTGGCAGTTTCTCAAAAGTTAGTGTTATATGACTCAACAGTTCCACTCCTATATATATTACTAGGAGAAAAGAAAACATATGTCCACACAAATACTTGTACATGAAAGGTCAGAGCAGCACAACCTCAAATAGCTACAATGTGGAAACAAACCAAATGTCACTCAGTTGACTAATGAGTGTGGTGTATGATACAATAGAATATTATTCAGCCCTAAGAAAGTACAGATAAATGAACTCTAGAAACTATACAAAAATAAATAAGCCAGATACAAAAGGCCACATATTGTATGATTCTAGGTGTGCGATATGTCCAGAATAGCAAATCCACAGAGACACAGGATGATTGGTAGTTCCCTGGGGCTGGAGATGTGGGTGAGAGCATAAAGGACAGCTGCTAATAGGTACAGAGTTTCTTTTAGGGGATGATGAAGATGTTCTAAAATCAGATAGGAGTGCTGGTGGTACAACCCTGCAAATGTGCCAGAAACCACTGAATCACATACTTTAAACAGGTTAAAGGAGACACTTTATAAATAGTAAAATATAAGTGCTTGGCACTGCCTGATAAAAATTAAGCACTCAGCAAATGTTAGTTGTTGCTATCATTAATTAGAATAACTGTATTTCATCATGATAACATTAAGACTAGAAACACAAAGGAGGACATAACTAAATTTTCTATGTAGGAAATAACTAATAGAGTATTTTACTGACAATTCACATGGGTTTCTTGAATTGTAAGCAGTCCCTGTGCCCAGGAGGAAGAGAAGGAAAATATCACGTGCCATATGAGCTATGCTCGTAAAATGCTGGGCCTTCCTGGCATTACTCAGGTGAATAAAAAGCCATTGCTAAACAACTACATTTTTAATAAACAAATAAGTCTCTACAACCCCGGCAAATGCCACATAGAGTTGTACTTATGAAAAGCAGCTTGATTACAAAGTAATGCCTTCTCTTCTGAAAACCTGCCATTGTGACTTTCAGTCAGAGGTTCATGGTGAAGACCTGACCATAATTTATTTCTCTTTCCAGGCATCCATAAGGGCCTGGCCCCTCAATGAACTCTGCTTTCAGCTGTCCTGAAGGGTGATGGCATGCCTCTCTGAGATGCATCCACAGGGCAATTCCTCATAGGGCACGCAGTCTATATTTTAAATCAGAGTAGCTCAAACATATCCTCTAAGTCTGGTGCCGATTTCTCCAACTGTTTTCAGGAGATACAGAAGTTTCATGTAATTTGTTGATATTTTAAAAGGCTTCACTTTGTATTCATTACAATAGACAACAGGGAAACCTCTGTGACAGTGTATTCTGAGTGTGTCTGTGGCACACATGAGTGCACTCAGTGAGCCCTCCCAAATCAGGGCAAAACCCGACCAGCCAGGCTGAGCAGATGGCTCAGAATAACTGTATTCCATCGTGATAACATAAAGAGAGCAAAGGAGAGAGAGGAGGAAATGTTGGCCAAAGAAGAAGAGAGGCAAGGCGAGGCCAGACAGAGTTTCTTGAATGGCCAGGGAAGAAAGAATCTAGATGGGAAAGCAGGAGATGGGAAAGAATCTAGATGGAAAGCAGGCTCCTGGGAGTTATTTGCATAATAAAGACTTCCCTTTTCATCTTCAAGTGATTGTTCTTCATAGGTGGACAAAGTCCCAGACATGAGCAAACCACTTTGTGCACCTATCACAATGCTTTTGAATGCCTGGGGCCAGTGGTGCTAATCCTGGGAAGGTCAAGGGAGTTGTGGGTGAAAGCACTTTCTTCCAGCATCAGCCCCTTCCAAAAGAAAGTGCCAAAGCCATTATCATGGCAGAGAAACTAGTATTTCATAATATAGCCTATTTGTGGGTGTTTCTCTACTACTGTGATTATTAATATGTCTGTTTCCTGTAAGGCTTAAAATTAGAACACCAGGCCCAGGTTTGTTTACAGTTCAGCATGTGCAGAGCCTGAACCCCACAGCACGACCCACAGGGAGAGCGTGCACAGGGCATCGCCGCTTTCCGCACCGAGAGCGTCACCCATGGAGTGTTTAGACAGGAGAGCCCAGAAAAATGAGTGCACCGTAAACGCTGCCAGTAATTCAGAAACTGAGATCTGGAAGCGATAAAAACTATGATTGATAAAAGCTTCCCTTGTTAAATTTAGGCCACACGTACTCTAAATAAAATATACCACTTAGGAAATGATTTGTGTTGATAAAACTTGACGGAGTTGTTTTTCCAAATGTCTTCTCCCTGCTGGGAGTTCCACACTTTGGCAGGCTCTCCCGCGGGCCTCCCCAGTTGCCAGTCTCCTCCCATGGCCTGACCTGTTGTTGTTTATACAGCTATTTACACATTTCTTAACAACCTTTGCAAAGGGCTTTTAATGACTTTCGCTCCTGGCAGTACTTTGCTTGAGGCAGAGCTCCAAAGGCTGCCAGTGTTGTTCTGTTTATTTGTGCAGTGCTCTCCCCAGGCTACCCTGTTTCCCCTCAGAGAAAGGCCTGGAAAGCATGTTTCAGGTTAGATAGCTGTAGATGAGTCTTAAAATGCAGGCTGTAGTTGTTAGGAATGTTGTAGGGTAAGGCCATTTAAATAATAAATTAGGAACCAGCATCATGTTTCAAGGGGGCTCACCTAGAGAATGGAACATTAATGTTTTGAGTCTGCTTGAAGAAGTAACATGACAAAGTCCAACTCCTGTGCCCATCAGCTGTAGTGGGGAGGATGGGTCCATCATCCTTTTGGGCCCTTTGTTCATCCACCTGCTAAATGAAGGCAGTGCTTTAGGTGGCCACCACGGTCCAGCCACCTTGGACAGTCCAAGCTCAACAATGCTTCTGTAACCCTACACAGGTGGCTCATATTTGGCTATAGATTAAGAAAGATGAAAACTTCCCCCTGCACATGTTTTGAGGAATATTACAAGAACAGCATTTTACTTTGATGCTAGAGTAATATTTTGGAGTGTGATCAGATAACTGACAGTCAAATTATGTAATTCAGGCCATGAAAATGTAAGCAAGGTCTAAATTTTCTAGAGTGATTTTTCTAAACTGGGCATTACCAACCTTTCTTTTCAGTTTTGTAGAGACCAGTGTAAAAAGTAGTGGAGAAGCCAGGAATCTACCATGAAAAGAATGGGGCAGAGTCAGGAAAGATAAGGAGTTTCTGAAGGGACAGAGCAAGAATTCTCTAGAAGAAGAGGATCCAAGTGGGTGGTGGCTGGGGTTCCAAATGCATATAACCCAGCGGTGCCCTAACCTCCCCAGTGTTCACACAAGTTGGACAGGGCACTGCTGAAATCAGCAGCTATCACATTAGCGAAGTGCTGGTGCCAAGAATGTGCTCCTCACAGAAACAGCAAACAAAAATACTAAAACTGGGTCCATTTGGCACTAAAGCAGCTTCAAATGCTTCTCATCTTGAAGCAGGAGTACGATGTGTTGGGACCACATGATATTTCAGACATGGTCACTGGGCACTAGACAATGGATTCAGGTATTTGAAAGATTCAGAACTGTTCTAAATACAGAGAAAAAGAAGTAGAGGCAAGCATGAAGGTGCTAATGTCCTCTTTACACAAATAGGATGCCCAGAGAGTCTATGGAGGTCAAAAATAATTTAAAGGATAGAAAGAGAACATGCAAGATCCATTTTGAGCATACAATGAATAGGAATAATAACTAAATAAACAGATGTAAGAGGTGTGAGAGGTGGACTAGAATAGAATGGATCCAAAGATTTTCTCCTGGATGAGGGCACCTTAAGTTTGATTGGCAGGCTTCTTGAGGGCAGGAACCATCTCTTATTAAACTAGTAGACCAAGAAAAGAAGATCATGGCAGATGTGTGTGTATTTGGAGAGAGAGGGAGAGAGAAAATGATTGATTAGCAATGTGTATGGTTAATCCCTTCTTATGAAGGGAATGCATAGGCTCAAGGTCACAGTTAGACCATAACCTTGAAAATAAGGAAAAGCATAGGAATCATGATTTATTGAGAGCACAATAAACTTAGAGGAGATGAAAAATGATCCAATCATATCAATGTTTCTCAACTTTGGCTATATTCAACTCCAGTTAGAATAACCTGGAGAGATTTAAAAATTCCCAGTGGCCCAGGCCACATACCCTATGCCAATAAAATCAATATCTCTAAAAATGCAACAACATGGATGGAGCTAGAGGGTATTATGCTCAGTGAAATAAGCCAAGCAGAGAAAGACAAGTATCAAATGATTTCACTCATCTGTGGAGTATAAGAACAAAGCAAAAACTGAAGGAACAAAACAGTAGCAGACTCACAGAACCCAAGAATGGACTAAAAGTTACCAAAGAGAAAGGGACTGGGGAGGATGGGTGGGGAGGGAGGGATAAGGGGAAAAAGGGGCATTATGATTAGCACATATAATTGGGGAGGGGCATGGGGAGGGCTGTACAACACAGAGAAGACAAGTGATGACTCTATAGCATCTTACTATGCTGATGGACAGTGACTGTAATGGGGTATGTGGGGGGGACTTGATAATGGGGGGAGTCTAGTAACCACAATGTTGCTCATGTAATCACACATTAATGATACTAAAATTAAGAAAAAAAATGAACTCAGATATCAGCATTTTTAAAGCTCCCAAAGTGATCATGGTAACAGCCAGGTTTAGGACTATTAGATTAGGTCCTCTAGCTTATTCTGGTAGGAGGAGGTGAGGCCACCTGCTAAGGGTCAAATGGAAAAGTTTGGAGACTGGAAAAGAGGAAAACATTTATAAACATTTATAGGAAAACAGTTCACCCTGCAATGTCGAAATCCAAATGAAGGCTGTTTGATCTTAGAAGGAACTCAATATTATGCAATGTGTGGGTTTTCTTCCCTACCAGCAAAAGCAGAAGGAACGTTTGTTCTAACCATGCTGGCAAAGAGGATATTATGAATATCAAGGGGATGTGTGGATGTAGGGGCTTGCTAGAGAATTGTAGGAAGATTAACAGTCATGTCTAAAGTGGTAGGCGACACAAAAAAAGTTGGAAGGAGCTTGGGATAAAGGAAATGGAAGTCATGTGACTAGCACAACTGATAAGACCAAAGGAAAGAAATATACAGGAGGACAATCGTTTTCTGTTGCAGAGGTATGATTCAGAGTTTGAGATGTTAACAAGATAGGTCAATTTTCGACCCTAGGCATTGAGCCTGTTGAGTGGCTGAAACAGAGTGAAAATAAAGGCGATTGAAGTCAAGGAAATAAAGCACTTACGAGGATCTTCAACAAGATGTTATAGCCACGAAGAATGATGTAAAGGTACAGAGGGGAGGGAGGTGCTAAACGTGAAGTAGGTGAAGGAGCTTCTGAATACCAGTAGAAGATGCTAATGGGATGGGAAAAGGATGATGTGTTGATGTGTCAGGGACCAGAGCACATGTTTCCTTCAGGATTACAATCTACTGAAAAATTCTCTTACCAATTCAGTGAAGTCAAGTTTATGAATTTTTGGAAAAATGTAATATGCAGAAGCCGTGCAAAAACTTACTATCACACATGAATTACAGGTTTATAATGCAAATGTAAATAAGGAATATGTTCTGCAAATGAAGACATGTAGGACCATGTCTTAGACCCTGGTATTTATATATGATGTTCATTGTTATTTAAAGAAATGAAACAAATGTCAATCAATAGTGGAATGAATACAATCAATCAATATGCATAAAATAAATAGGATGAAATATTACACATACCATATATATAATTTTCTAACTGTGATCGCTCTTACAATAATAATATTTTATGAGGACGGAGAAAAGAAAGAAGAGAAAGAAGACAAGGAGGAGGAGAAGGAGGGAAGATTTAGAATAACACAGAATACGGCACCATTTTTATACATTTTGAGAAACTCGTATGTGGTAATAGTACAAATGGAGAACTGGACAGATATAAATTAATGACACTAGTTACTTCTAGAGAAGTGAGGGGATGATGTCAGAGATAGGCATAAATAGGATTTAAATTATAACTATAATGGAAAATGTAATAAAACAATAACATTTGTTAACACTGGAGGATCAGCAAATGTGTGTTTTAAATATTTTTCTAGTATTTTTTTGACAAATACATAAATACAATTGAAGTATTTGTAGAAACATTTTGATTCAAATAAAATGTCTTGTATAATAACATTTGCATTCATAAATTAACTCTTCAGATACTTCCCAATGTCCTTGAGAAGTACAGGGTTCTACTTATGCCCACTTACAGGTAACAAAACTGAGGCTTCGGAAACAGAGTGCAAAGGGGAGAGAGAGCTCAGCCAGATGCTGGATATTGGACAGCGAGTAAGTCAATACTTACATAGAAAAATGCCCTTTATTTTACACTTTCATAACATACTTTATATGCACAATTCCCATTGAGTCATGCTCTTCTAAGGTTTATGCTTTCTGAGTTTGGTTCAATGAATGACTCAAAATAGTTTTAGGCTGCACTATGGGACAGTATTTTGAGTCTGAGATTTCAAAAGAAACCTGTTTGAGGTCATTTTCTTCATCTCTTTTTCCAGGATCTTTACCTGTTTTAAGAAAAAGCAACTTCTAATTTTGAACTAACAACTATCCCTGAAAGATTCTCTTTCTCCCAGTCCATTCACTGTCACTCAAACATGAGAGATTTTATATTCTTTTTAAATATTTCAACTTCCCTAGAAAACCCTGAGTGCCTTATCAGTCGACACCAAGTCAGGATGGTAAGATTTAGGGCACATCCCCCTGATTTAGGGAGGCCGATTCAGTGAAGCTTTTATCTTTCGGCTGAAGCTACTCCCTCGCCATGACAACTATTTGTGGATCTGTATTTCAAACCCATCATCAGCAAAAGGAGTGAACCTTTAAGTGGCACCAAATTAAAGAATGAATGTTTCAGGGATTACCTTGCCGCACCTAAAGAGCCAGGAGCAATTTGTAAGATCAAAATCACCTCACTGGTCCCCTAATTCCAAGTGTATGAAGTCATATAAAAGCTATTCATGATATGCACTGTGGTCAGAAGAAGAATGAAATTTTAGTGACCTAATAAAAGGTATTTTTTATTTTTTTATAGATTCATTTCTTTGAAAACAGTAACATCTCTGGTGTAATTGCAAGAATTTGGATTAGGGAAATATCTAAACCTGAATTATTCTACCCTTGTCTTCTGGATAGGCTATTGAAAGCCTGTTTTCTTTTCCCCATCTTTAAAATAACAGTAGTGGACTTAAAATGAAATGAGATAGTGAGCATGAAAGTACTTTGAAAAGTAAAAAGCAGTATTTTAACCTTAACCACTTACATTAATGATAATTGTTTTTGAACTAATTTGTATATGTAAGGCTTATCTGTACATGCATTAGCTCATTTAATCCTAGTGGCAGCTCGCAGGCTCTGTGGTTTTGTCCATCTTGCATATGAGGTGACTGAGGGCTGGTGAGTGTAAGGAACTTGCCCAATGTCTACAGGGGTCTAAGTGGGTTAGTGCCACGATGTTAGATTCCAAAGTCCCTGCTCTTACCCATTCATCATCAGCATTTTATAGGAGATTCAAGATTCTTTTATCCTCTTTGTTATTAGCATATTTTTAACAGTTAACAGTACACTAGTGTATTTTTTCAAGTTTATTGTGTATATATGTACAGGGTGTGTGTGTGTGTGTGTGTGTGTGTGTGTGTGTGTGTGTGTGTGTGTGTGAACCAGCAGTGATACCAAGATGATGCTGTCCTTGCACTCAGGTGACTGACAGGTTAGCTGCAGACCGGATCAGGGCTGTGGACAAGTAGAGGATATCGGAGTGAGTGCTTTGACCAGGGTTGGCTTCCTCTGACCTGTGCAGTCATACAGCATTCTGCACTTAGCAGAGCCCCTGTTTGATTAAAGTCTCTGCTGTTGCTGTTTTGAAATTTTTGGTAACTCGCAAGAATTTTTGAACATGGCAACCTTCCTCTTCATCTTTCTGTAGGCCCCACAAACTATGCAACAAGTCCTGGTTTTGACCAAAATGCAAGTGGTAAACTATGGGGGTGGCTCAGGGGAAGAGTTGAAAAGGGATCTGAGTAGAGGTTCTGCTTGAGCTTAATCTTGAAGCATAAGGAGTTAGCTGAGCGGAAAGGTGATTTGGGGCAGGAAGCCCCCACCTCACTGCACACGCAAGACAGAGAGCCCTGATTGTGGACTTTGCTGAGAGGAAAGGCTTTGCTTTATGGGCAGGGGTAGGTATAGGGGGCCAGGCAGGTGTGGGGGCCAGGCGGGTGAGGTGCCTCAGTCCACTAGGTACTGCTGAATGTCAAGGTGGGCCAGCAGGATTGCCCCTGCGGGAGCCACACTGGGTGCTAAGACCGAAGCTGTGAGGGCAGCCCAGGACTGCTGGTCAGACCCTTGGGTGCCAGTGTTAAAAGTCTAGAATGAAGGAAACAAAGGGTCCAGTAGCTGCAGCCCCTGAGCAGACTGCCCTGACAGCTGTGATTCCACTTTGAGAGAAAGAGCTGGGATACTAACTACTTAGCCAGTACTGAGTAATAATATTAGCAAACAATTTTATAGTGTTTACCAAGGGCTAGGTACTGTTCTAAGTACTTACTTGTACCAAATGACTTAATCTTCCTAACTACCCTATGAGATAGTTATTGTAGAAAATAAGTTTCTCTCACTTTAAACACTAGGAAATCAAGGTTCAGAGAGGCCAAATAACTTTCCCAAGATCACAAAGCAAGCAAATGATAGAGTGGGGATTTGAGCCCAAATATTCTTATTTCCAGAGTTTGTGCTCTCAGCCACTCCAGTACATTGAACACTAGCACTATTGTTTCTAAAACCCAATAAGGTCCTATGGCTTATGAGAAAGACAAACATTGTAGAGATGGACTAAAAGTCCTGGCATGAACTCACCACCTTTCAGCCTCATCCTTCCCACTTGCTTTTTCTTTGAGATGCTGAAGCTGCCCACATTTGCTCCTGCTTCTAGCAGGTTGTGTTTTACACAGATGGCAACCACTCTATATTCCAAACCACATACATTTTTAGTATGAGACACTGGAGATTGTCCCATGAGCACATGAGGTCTGTGTCCCCCTCTCTCTTAACTTTGAGTGGGCCTGTGGTTATGGCAGAAGAGATGTTGTATGACATTCAAATGAAGGTCATAAAGAACAACACAGCTTCCAACTGGCTTCCTGGGGATGCTAACATCCCGTCTCTATGTGGTAAGGAAGCACAACTCACACGGAGAGTCTTTGTAGGTAGATGTGTTGGTCTATGGCCAAGCGAAGGAGCCTGCCGACAGCTGATGGCTAGCATCACCCTCCGGACAATGAGTGAAGACGACTTTAAGATGCTCCGCCCCAGCCACTGCCTGACCACCACCACCTGAGAGGCCCTGAGCAGGAATCACCTCACTGAACCCAGTCAGCCTCTGGAACTAGGAAAGGTAACCACAAATGATTGTTGTTTAGAGCCACTAAATGTTGGGGGTGATGATTATGTGGCAGTGGATCTTGGAATGGGGCCTCTGCTCTTGCTGTTTGGTTTTGTTCTTATCTTTCTCTTTTCCTTGGTAACTTTTTCACACAAACTTGGATATCACAGAAGCTTCCCCAGCTGCATCCCCAAGCCCCCTGCAGGATGTCGGGCTGTGTAGCTTTGTTCTAGGCTCTCTGAACTTCATCCCTTCGTTTTAGAGGAGGAACGGCAAACTTTCTCTGTAAGGCATTAGATAGTAAATATTCTCAGCTCTGCAGGCCACGCGGTCTCCTTTCGTAACTCTTCAGCTCTGCTGCTGTAGTGTAACCGGGTGTGACAATACGTAAGTGAGTGGGCACGGCTGCGTCCCAATACAAATTTATTTACAAAAAGCAGGCAATGGGCCTGAGGGCTGTAGTTTGACAATCTCAGCTTTCCAGCAGTAGTTTACAAACTGTTTGCACATTAGAATCACTTGGGGAGCTTCTGAACCTTGCAAAACTCAAGCTGCCCCTTCCCTCCTCCTTCCCCCCCCCCACCCCCCAGCACGTGAGAGGTGACACCGCGGTGCGTGAATCTCACGTGCAAGAAGATCTGGGACGCAGCACTGCTTGGTCTGCAGTGTTAGTCTCCCCAGACCGGAAGCTCAGGAAAGCAGCATGTACTCTGGGGTACATCTCTAGTGCCCAGCCAGTACCTGGCATATGGCTTGCTCCAGATTTGCCTAATAAGCCACTGAATAATAAATATTGGTTGAACGAAGCTGTTGAAACTCCCTTGATCCCCAAATCTTTAAAATATTTCTATTTCTTCCACTATTCTGTTCACGCACTCCTCCCATTTTCCCAGGATCACTTCCACAGGTTCATTTCTTCCTCTTCTTTCTTACTCCCCCACACCCCCCAAATTCAATCAGCTCCTAAATCCGACCAATCTACCTTCCCGTCAGTCACAGCCGCCCTTCCATTCCTGTGTCACCCGAGTTCACCTTAGTCCAAGTCTTCCCCAGCTGTCTCCTGGATTCTTGTAGAAATCTGGCTGCCGTCTCCCTCTCCCCTCTCCCCTCTCCCCTCCCCTCTTCTCTTTTTTCTCTTCAGCATGAGCATCATGACGTGGGCTTTTGCTCCAGACAGGCATGGCTTTGGATTCTGGTCTGCGCTCCAGGACGCTCTTCCGTAAGTTACCAGCCTCCCTGAGCCTGTCTTCTTACTTGAACCCTGTGGTTAAAACATTCCTGCAAGTATTGGCATATGATACAGAAACTGCCCCTGTGCCAGCCACACAGTCCGCAGCGACCCCTGCTGCGGTCTGTGCTCTCCCATCGGCCTCCCTGAGACCCCCACCCACCGCTAGAGTGACCGCTCCCTGAGGGCAGGGAAGGGCACCGGTCTGGCTCCCCCTTGTATCCCCGGTTCTCGCTATTATAACCTCCAAAGCTGAGCATTTTAGGGACTGGTTTATTTGATCCCAGCATGCTTTTCTTGTGTTTTCTCCCTCACCACCTGTTTGTCCCGTATTTTAGTCAAACGGAATGACTTGTTCTTCCCTCACACTCCCTCCGCTTGCCTGCCTTTCAGGGCCTTTCCCGTCCGTCCCGTCAGCCTTCGCTGGACTCTGATTCCTCTCTGCTGAATTGTGCTCACCTTTTCAAGTCCAGCTCACAAGGTACTATGCGCATTAAGACTTTTCCCTCCCCCATACACTCTTCTGATGTCGTTGCTGGCAATCCCTCTTTCATGGCATATATTTTGTGCTAAAGTTATTGGAGTTTTGATTATTGGTATCAGATTATTGGAGTTAGGGGTTTCTAATACATTTTGTGTGTCTTTGGTACATCTTCCTGGACCATACAGTTCATCCAATAAATCTTGGAATACATTTCTAAGTGAATGAATGCCCCCAGTTCCCCCACTCTGGGACAAAGGGATTGACTTAAAAGGAAAAATCCTGGCAAGAAACTACATGATTTGGGGGATCATCTAAAGTTGTAACTAGACCCCTCAAGTGCCAGGGGCAAAGAAAAACTGTGTAGAGAACAAATGCACCTTGTTTGTAAACAGAGTTTGCAAAGATAAACCTGTTCCTCTCCCTTATGAGTTTTCCAGCTGGAGCTCATAAGCAGTTTCCCCAGGGTTCAGCCTTCAGGGCGGGGCATCCCCCCTGCAGATTAAATCTTGTTGTGTTAATGCGTAACACACCTCTAGATTAGGTTACAATGTGGAGGCTCCCCATGCTGCTCGGAGGGGGTTTGCCTGGAAAAGGTGTAACTACAAGGAGCCTTCTATGACCACATTCTATTTCCGGTCTCCTATGAAGGTTTATTCAGACACTTTCGAATATAACTTAGATTTCTTACTGTGTAGATTTCTTACTCTTCCTTAGTCCTGGATAAGTATCATCCTTGCCAAGCACCAAATTATACTTCTTCCTGTATTTTAAGGTTGTAACTCCTAGTTAGAAGCTGAACTAAACAGAGTGGTACAGAGCAATAACAATAGGCCAATAATTAAAGAGTAGCAAAATGTGACCAATACTGAGCTTTAGGAGGTCTTCTGGTTACTCTTTGAGAATTAAGAAATGTCTGGGTGTTCAAAGCTGTTTGGGTAGAAAGGGGATTTCACTATAATTTTCTATGATATATTTGTAAGACTGAGTTACTGGGCAGTACCTAAAGCAAAGGAAATGCCTGCATGGATGCTGGTTCTGAAAATACCATCACCTAAGGTGACCAGCACATTCAGATCTGCCTGGGACTTCCAGACTGTGGGACACTCAGTGCTAGAATTAGGAGAGTCCCAGGGAAACCAGGAAGGGTTGGTCACCCTAATAATAGCTGGTGGCTTCATAAAGTTATAGAAGAGAAACTCTTACACAGGCACCAAAATTGTGCCAGAATATTTGGTTAAACACTATGTGTCAAGTCCAAACAGATTTTTTTAGGCATATTTATATGTCTATGTGTCATCTTCATACATTTTATATCTATATCTACACATTGCTAATAGGTTGAACCATATGAAATTGCCAATATTCCACTCTTTTTGACAAAAAAGCAAAAACACCCAACCAGTCTTTTCATATAATTCAACGTATTTTTTATTTACATCTGTTAGGTTCTATGTTGATTTCTTTACACATATTAATTTATTTAATTATCCTAACAACCTTTGGAAATTAAGTGTAGTATGCCATCTGGTAATAACTGAGGAGCTAAGAGGTTAATGTAGGCATGATGTATTGCAAGTAGAAATAAATTAAATGCCGTATCTTCACTACCTACTGAAGACCAAGTATCTCCATTACTTATCAAACTTGCAGGGTAGAGATTTATTATCCTTATTTTATAGATTAGTACAATGAAGCAAAGAGAAGCTGCGCTGATGACTACACAGCTTGCTTTGAATAGCATTCCCTTATTTCAAGCTTCCCTTCACCAGGTCAGTTTTCTTCCAAGAAGGTTCTAGCTTCAGGAATGACCTTGATCTCCATGCATTTAATCAAATACAGTTGTTTTTCAACATTTTACTAATGAAAAATTGTAAACACATAAAAAATTTGAAAGAATTTTATAATGAACATCTTATTTCCATGGCCTAGATTCTATAACTGTTAGCATTCTACCATATTTGCCTTATTGCATGTCTCTCCGTCTGAACATCTGTCTAACCATCAAACCATTTTACCAACTTGATGTATTTCAAAGTGAGTTGCCCGCATCAGCACCCTTCACTCCTAAACATTTCAGCATGCATATCAATGACACGAGTTTAATTAGTTTACAGGGTGTTTTTAGGTAAAATTTAAAGATTAAATGTACTATTTGATGACTTCTGATAGATGCATAGATCTGTATAATAGCCTAAACTCTTATTAAGATATGGAATATTTCCATCACCCCAGAAGTTTCCATAAACTTCTCTAGTCAGTTCTTGCCTCACCAGCCCCACTGCACTTCCACCTCCAGGGGAAACTGGTATTTTGATTTTGTTCACCATAGATTACTTTTATCTGTTCTAGAACTTCATGTAAATGGAATTATACAGGAAGAACTAGTTTGCATAAGACATAAGACTTTTTTCACCCAGCCTACATTTTTTTGAGATTTATTCATGTTTTTGCATGAATCAGTAGTTACTTTCATTGTTTCATATTTGTATCATCCTATTGAATGACTATGGCACAATTTGTCTGTCCATTTTCCTATTGATGGACAGGGGAATGGGCTGTGGATGGATTGTTTCGTTTTCCCCAATAGAATAAAGCTGCCTTGAACATTCTTTCTATAAGTCTTTGTGTATACATATGTTTTCATTTCTCTTGGGTAAAAACCTAAAATTGGAACTGTTCAGTCACAGGCAGGTATATGTTTTATTTTATAAGAAGAAGGTTGTAAATGCCACCAGTAATGTGTAAGAGTGCTGGTTGCTCTTTGTCTTCAACTTTTGATGTCATCAGTTTTTAGCCATTCTGGTTGCTGTATAGCGGTATTTTACTGTGTTTTTGATTTTCATTTCCCTGATGATTAATGTGATTTGAACATTTTTCCATTATTGATCATGCATATATTTTCCTTGCAAAGTGTTCATTCACATGGTTGCCATTTGAAAATTTTCAGTTGAGTATGACTTCTCAATGGCAATAGTTTCACTCCCAAGTGGGTGAAAATCAGCTCATGGCAGGAGGGCAAAATTTTAAGAATGATAATAGTTTATGATCACATAATGGGCCACAGCACATACCCTGAACTGTACTGACCATCTCGGCTCAGTTTAATACCACCCACATCCTCCCCACTTACTCATTTCTGAGTTCCAGATGCCTTTAGTTACTTTTAATTTACTGGAAGGAGCTGTGAAACTCCCTCAATCATAATTATCAGAAAGGACAATCTGATACTTTCTCAATCACAGGCCTGATTCTGTATGATATTTTCTCATTTCCCTTTCCAAAATGTCTTTTTTCTTTCACAATTGTAAGATAGGAGACAAAATGCTTATGTTTTCCATGTGGGAACTACCACTCACATTGTTGCTGCTGAAAGACCCTTCCAAATTTTTTCTATTTCTTACCACACTGTATGTGTGTAACAACTGTATGCTTTGAATTTGTATATACAAGCTTATATACAACATGAAAACCAGCAGCATGTAGAGTAAAAACCTACTTCAAGAACAGGTTATTTAAAATTGTTAGTAAAAAAATTCAACAAGTAAGACTTTCCCCACACCCTTCTCTGAATTTGAAGATGTGTCATATGACACATATCTGACATAGTGTGGGGGTGGCCTGGGAATGGTAACTGTGTAATCCTAAAACAACAAGACGTCATGTAGCACTCCGGTTTAGGTAAGTGAACATTTGGGCTGAGGACAAGATGTAGGCAGAGGATGCTAGAGCTCCAACTAATTAGGGAGTTATCACTTGGAGAGTTACATAGCTCTGGGTCACTGAAGTAACAGCTATCAGAGGAAACTTCTGGAAGCCATCTTGCTTTCATTTCACAATCTTCTGATGACAGAATAAGCAGTATGGTATGGTAGCACGTTCCTTGAAGTTCACTGCCCTTTCCGTGTCAGTGATAGAACAAAAAAATCATCAAGAAATAGACAAAAACATTCCAATAGTTTGAAGTGCTTATGACTTTTAAATGGATTTTAGAAGGATTCGTTAAACTCAGCTCAAAGAACATAAAATTAAATGTCTTGTAAATTATAAAAGCAAACAGTGTCTATGGCTCATTAAAGCTCCAACATACTCAAAAGACTTTTGACATTGTTTTGTCTTTTTCAGCGCAAAGACCCTCCTTGGTCATAGAAAATCAGAAGTTAAAGCAACAAGGAGCAAGATAAACTTTCCATCTTTTTGGCATCTTTTTATTTCTGAGTATATTATTCAGGAATAAAGGATTTGTCAAATTCTATTGTCTTTTTTTATTCAACATACATTATGGTCATTTCCAAGTTGTCAAGTATTGATGCATATTTTGAGGACACCCCCCCACATTCCTCATGAAGCTCACAATCTAAAATATGGTTTTAAAATATGAAGTTTTGATAACTAAATTTAATATAGATATTAGATATTAAGATAAGGAAGATATTATTTGGGGATTCAGTGGTCAGGAAGATTTCATAATGATGGATGTATTTCTTGAAAGATTTGCCTATTTAGAGGTGAGCAAGTAGTAGAAGCATAAATTAAAACTGGAAGTTGAAACCCCACAATAACTGGGAACTGCATAGAGGCCCAGCCTTGCTGGAGTTAGGGATGCATGTAAGGGAGTGGTTACAGATCAGATGAATTCTCTTTCATTTCAGGAACCATGCACAGGAACAGTGCCATCATTGCAGTGCCCCTGACTGTCTGGCATGCTGCTCCTTCATGGCCGACCTTCTTAACCTCCGCTCTATTTCCCAGCTCCTCCCCTCGTTGCCTCTTCTCGCTGGCCTCGTCCCGCATCCCACTTCACCTTTCACACACAGCCTATTTAATCATTCAAATGGATGTGACTGAATCCTTTTACATTCCTGGAACCTTTTTTTAAGTTTAGCTTTTTCTCATTTGGAAAAAGAAAAATTGTGGCAGCTCCCCAAATCACAAAACATAGCAAGATTTAAGAAGATTAAAGACATCAGGGCAAAAAATGTTTTTTAAAAATATATAGACAAATAAAGGCAAAGGCAAAATAAAGGTATGACTGTAAGTATGAACAATGAGTTGGCTCTGAGCTTTCTAGCAACCAAAGGGGAGGGAGGAGTATTTATAAGGTTCATACATCTAGGATGTTTTCATCTATAGGTGATTATTTTGATGTAGTCAAAAGTCTTCAAGATTGCACATAAAAAGCATACATGCCTGAATTCTAGTCTTAGCTCTGCCAGTAATTGCTTTTGACATTAGTCATGCAAACTCACTAGGTCTTAGTTTCCACATATGTAAAAGAAGGGTTCAACTTCAATAGTCAATAAAGTGTTTCCAAGTTCTAACACTCTACCATCCTGTTACATAACACTTGCCAACAAATGTGTCCCCATGAAAACACTAGTAGGAAGGAATTAGAAGTGCAATAGAAAAACTTCTAAGCATCTGTTTTCCTCAATCCCTAAATTATAAATGTATTAAAATCTAGACAACACATTATTCATCCTTTTCTACACATTTACCCATAGAAAGAACTGTTAGAATGACCCACATGAAACTGATGGTTTTATTGTTCAAATGTAGGGAAATATGGGTAATTTCATATGTTTCAACCTAATAAATGTGTTGAATTGAGATAATCAGGTGTACTGCAGCAGGGTGCTGGCTCTGATGTCCTTGATTCAGGGCAGGCAGGACTAGGGTTGACAGTAAAGTGAGAGAAGACCTGGCCACTTGGGCTTTAGACTCCTAATAGTTGCCGAGCGTGGACCCTCTGAAGCCAAGTGCCTGGGTTCGAGTCCTCGCTCTTGCCCCTCTCTAGCTGCATACATTTGAGCCAGTGATTTAACTTCTCTGGGTCTGTTTCCTCTCCCACACAACTGGAGTAATTATAAAATATATCTGCTTGATAGGGCTGTTTTAAGGATTCAAATATGTATGAAATACTTAGCACACTGTCTGGCAACCAATGTTACTCAGTAAATGTGAGCTGTCAGCAGCATTAACTACTGGGTGGGCAACTGAGTAAAGTGCCCAGGAAAGCTATAGGCAATGACCAGCCTGAAAGACATAGTGGAAACATCTCTCCCCACTACTTGGTGGCCTGTAATAAAAATGAACACAGGAGCACTGCTTCTTAGGCAGTAACTTTCAGAATGTATCAAACTGAGACTCAAAGTTAAAACTACTGAGACTCAAAGTTTACATCTTGACCTGCCATATACTAAAATAAAGCTTCACAGAATAAATCTAACCCTTGCTATGTGTCTTGCACTTTGACCTATCGTATTCTAATCTATCCTATCTTATCCTATTTTTTCAATACTGGTTCTTAACCACCAAATTTATTTTATGACCTAGTAATGGCTCTTAACACAAGAAGTGACATTTAGGAAACTACCAGACCAGGTCATATTTAGCTTTGAGCAAAATATTCTGGTCCAACCGAATGGAGAACAGGCTTAGGCAGCAGTGTCCAGGGAGGGAGGCAATGCCAGTGCCACACTTGCCGCCAGCCCTGATCGGCTTATGTCCCCTCTCCTCTCACATCTCTACTCCTGCCATGCCGGCCACAGGAAAAATACTAACTAGCTATAGCCAACATAACTATGCTTCAGCCAAAATTCTAATGTGGAGATATGAGCAACTCATTTCACTTTTACCCATACTCTAAGATAAAACTTTCCATCATCAGATGTAGGAGTGAAATGATTGCTTACATATTTGTAATTCTCATTGTAACAGATTTTCAGCGTCCCACTTATCATTGGGTTAAAAGTGCAATCAGCGAGCGCAGCTTTTCCCGGCGCGTTGTCTGGCAGCACCTCCACCCCACGCCAGCATGTAGGTGATGGATGTCAGTGCACACCACATTTTTCATGGTAGCAATTTTGCTTTCAGCTGGTGAAGCGTTTCACCGTCTTGCTATTTGGGTAGCACCAAAAAAATACTTTCTTAAAGACCAAGGTGCAGACTACAGAGTGGTAAGTCCACAAATAAATCATTATTATTTGACAGTGCATTTCACCTCTAAGTTTTCTATGAAGATCCTTATCCAAAGGGTCGTTTTGAAAAACATCCTCCAAGGAGCACACAGACAGGGCACGATGCCAAGGGACAGGCACCAGGAGCCCGTCCATGATTCTTGGGTCCAGAAAGGAGAAGCAGGGTTTTGAGGCAAAACCATGTCACATATCTTACTCTTCTCAGAATCCTACCTCACAGTACTCTTAATAAAAAAACAAAACAAAAAAATCCTGAGGTTTTTAAAACAACCTCAATTCAATTCAACATGTTCCTTCTTTCAACTTCCAAAAGTTATTTAATGGCTCTCTTCTACATGTGAAGGCCTTTTCTAGGCTCAGTGAAGGATAAAAAGATGTAAAACATGACCCCTGCCCTGACAGGGACTGGGAAAATGACATGTAGCTCTTCTGAGTACTTAGTATGTGTCAGGCACTGTGCATTTTCTCTTTTGATCCACACAGCCGTCTGAGACGTGGGTAGCGTTATCATCCCATGGCACAGATGAAAGCCCTAGAGCTCAGTGAGTTTAAGAACCTACGGGAATGGGAGAGCTTGGAATAGACCCCAGGAGGCTGACTCCAGAAGCCCACACTCTCTACCACCATGTACAACAGGATGAGAAACTAACTGTAGGATTTCAATTTGAGCAGCCAAAGAGCCGGTTGCAAACACTTCCCAGAACCAGTTGAATAAAGATTTTTTTTTCTCATTTTGGTGCTCGCATATACAATAGTCACATAGCATTTGGAGAAATATATTAGAACAGTCCTGCACAGAAGACTTCTTAGTGCTACAGAGAATGATACATGTGCCCTTTCCTCTTTGCATTCATAATAACATGTACACATCTGCTCTTTAATATGGGCTGCAGGATCGGTAGGTTTTTAGAGAGTGAATAGCCTAAGAGTCACTTTCTAGATTAATTACAAAATGTTCCGTATATAGTCAGTTTATAATGTCATGCAGGCACCCTGGATATTTTTAGACAGTATTGCTTCATTCTATTCAAGGTTCAAGAGAGGTATCCAGTTTTTCTGTCTATTTCTATTTATAATAGTTCTGCTAGCAAAGCGGATGTTACACTTCTCCTTTCCCAGACATACAAATTTGTATTTCCAAAGAACTCATCTAGAGAAATAGTTGTGCTTTTATTCATTGAAGTATACCTTTTTTTTTAGAAAGGCAAAATATCGTATCAGGGGAGTGTTAAGTGCATGATGGACTTGTCCTTACAGCCTGCTGGGTCAGTCAGAAATGAGCCCTGGTGGTACTGAAGGAATTGACCTAACCAGAGATTTTTGAGATTGCTTCTTTAGAGCTCACAAAGCACAGGCCTGTCATAGTTGAGACATATTTCATGCTAATGAGCCATTAAAACCACAAGAGCACCACCGCCCACTCCTGGAGTAGCAGCCTTCTCAGACTGCAGTCTGGGACCACTTGGTTCAGTCACCTAAGGAGCTTGTAAAGCAGATTCCCTCAACTCTGCCTGAAGTCCTAGGTGAGGCTCTGGAATCTGCATTTTAAATGAGCTTTCTAAGTGACCACATATTATGAAATGCTGGTCACAAAAGTAGCACTGTGAGCCTCAAGAGAATTAGAAGCCAGTGTGTTTTCATGGCATATATTTTGAGAAATTACAAAAGGTTTCATTAGAGCTTTTCCAAAGTAACTTCTGTAAAATAACAATCCCAATAGATAATTTATAGTAAACAATTTCCATGGTCAAATAAACTTAGAAAAATTCCTTTTAATATCCCTCCTCTTTGAAGTTCCTAATACACATATTGAAGGTTCTGAGAAGTCCTGCAGGGAAGAAACCTGTTTAACATAAGTGTTTCCCAGATAGGTTTCACCATAGGACTCTTTTTCTGGAATGACACTCGGTAATTTTCCAAGAACTGGGGTATTTTTCAGGCCTACTTTGGGGAAATGGTGGTTGCAGACTAATGGTAGAATTTCTAGAGGAGAGTTTGGAGATTCAGGATCCCTATTTTAATCTTCTATTCTTAGGAATCCTTCTAGAGAGGTGAGAAACCCCATAGCTTATTAATTATGTTTCACATCTGTGTGGTTTTTATAGTTCCATGGGCTCCTTTTCACACCTTTTCTCATTAAAGAAAAATCTTCAGTTGAATCCTGTGAGCCAGGCAGATCAGATATTATTATCCCCATATTACAAGTGAATAAATCAATTTATGGAGGGTGAAGAGTTTGCCTACCTGGGTCATTCATCTCTACATCTTATGCTTTATTCATAACATCCAAGCTGTAGATGACCTGACAGCTAAGGTTCCCAAACCACAGCAACCTATACAATTTTGCTAAATTCACTACTGATGTATTGTCTTTTTGTGGGAATATTGATGCCACTGATTGGCCACTTGTAGAAAGAGGTGTGAAATATTTTTCCTTTAGTGGAGATGAATTGACTTGATCTCAGGCCCTCTTGCTTTTCTCTCACACCCCGTGGAGACCAGTGGCCCACTGTATTACACAGAGCTATGGTCGGGGTGAATCTGTAACTGGAAAGTTATTTTCATGTATGTAACTTTCAAACATGTAATCAAATCGGCCTTTATGAGACATGAATTAAACTGCTTCTGTGCTGTGCCCTAATCGCATGAGTTGACCTATTTCACTAGTATGAGTCTATTTCTTTTAGCAAATAAAACCTAGGGCTTTTAAGGGTTACTATCTTAGTGCCTCTGGTCTTCTGTTTTTATGAGTTGTTTCCTTCCTATACTTTCCACAGCATGACTTCTGCAGTCACGTTTTTAATTCCTTTTAGTCCCAAGACTTATGGGCTTTCATTCAGTCGCATGACTGCCACAGAAATATTTTGACTAATAGTTAAGTACATCTGTAACAAACTGTTCCGAACAGAGAGCATCCATTTGGGTGTACCTGGGAAAATGTTTCTGCCTCTTCAACATCCTTGATAATGTGGCTAAATGCCACAGTCTGAGATTTAATATATCTGCTCCTTCCCTCTTCATCTGCCATCCATCATGTGCCATTCAATCTTGATGTTTGTGACAAATTTGGGATATGACTATAACTACATATAAATTTTCAGGATTTTAAACATTTATAATTAAACAAATGTCTTCTAAGCTTTAGTTTCTATATATTTGTTCGATGGCAAAGGATTTACTATGTTGTACATAGCAACTCTTTTCTTATAGATTTAACTGGGTCTTATTTTTGTTGGCTGAAAGGTATAGACATTTCTAGAAATATTCCATTCTCCACCCCAATCCTGTAATCTGTTATAACTGATCCAGAGAAAATAAAAATGCATCATGTTTGAAGTATACATCATTCAGTGGTAAACTGTGTCTCACTTTGAGTCATATTATATGTTCGTTATATCTAGAAAAACAATTTGGATAATAAAAGTGCCAAATGTTAACTCAAGCTATAAACATCCAATGACATATTTATATCATGCATCATACTTTTCTAGATTTCTTTTCTTAATGCTTCTCATCTTGCACTGAAATTCTTGACCCATTTGTTCCAGGATTTATGGGATAATTAATTATTTTTTGATTAATAAAAATTAGAAATTTTAATTGGACCCTATTTGAGGTTTGGTTGCATTAAATGAATCTACTTGTGATCAAAATGTATTTTTAAAGGGAGTTAGCCTAATATATCAACAAATGAGGAGCTATAAACATGATTAATATACACATTAAACTTCCCTTATCACATTTTGCTGGCAGTTTTTATCTGGTCACAGCTGAAATTCCATTGAGTTCTTTCTCCTTTTGTATAAAATACAGATTATGTGGAGACAGCTGTCTGAGCAACTGGAGTTTCATCTTGTCTGCCCATTAATTATTAATGCTGTTTCAGTACTTCTTATCTATCACTGTTGAGAGATGGAGGGCTGTAGTTTTATAGTCATTTTCCAGTAAGAAAACAGGCTGGATGGTGCCTGTCCACTTGGCAATATTTGAGAAAGCATCAAAAGTACTTTCATTTTTATGAAACCATTCAAAAGGAATGTTCTAACTCACTACTTCTACTGTTACACTGAAGGGTAGTATGATTTTTGAAGAAAAAACAAGGGCTGAGAAAAGCACATGTCTGCTTTGACATCTTTTTCAAAATACCTTGATCTCAAAGGTATTTAATCCAGGCCACACTGAGTATTGGATTATCTGTTGCCCAGATTTCATTGAGCAGTCCACGTGAGTCAAACCTAATTTATACCTCCATTACTTGGATAATGGACTTAGTGCTCCTGCAGAGGCGCAGTGCTGTGTTGTAGGGCCAGGCTGTAATGCGAGGCGCACTAGCCGGGAGACCTCAGGCAAGTCTCTTGATGTGCTAAGGCCGAACTCTCTCACATCTATGAGGATCCCTTTTTCACCGGGTGGTGAAAGGAATTAAATGAAACATAGCATTTAAAGCATGTTCCAATCAAAGGCAGAAAACCCTGAAACATCATTGCTTTTGTCTGTGGCCTTTACTAAAATCAGTGAAATGTACAGCCCTAATTTTCAGCAGGAAATAATGAAGAACAGGAAGACTTCATGCAAAGAATATTTCAACACCTTAAATTTAATGTAAGCTGGAGGATGGGAAGCACTAAAGTGGAAAAGACATAAATAAAATTCTAAGACTAGGATTTCCATCTATTCTGATAAATAATAGGAAAGTAGTATATCTGACATACGAAGCAGACTAGCATTCAAGACATCAAGGCACTTTTCTGTAATTACTTGGTGACCTTAAATAGATCATCTGAAATTCCTTCCCATGTTTGATTTCCCTTTTATTAAATGTACTGAGGAAATACTTTCTCTTAGTGAATGTAAGAAAACCTCATGTGCTCTTAGAAAACCTCAGAGCACATGATAACACACATATATTACACATACCGGTGTTTCTCTGAACATTTGAATATTTGATAATAGCATTCTACCAAGAACAAACATCACAGAATCCACTAGTTCTTTCCCAGGAACCATTATCTTCTCCAACCCTTTACATAAAGAATACCCACTCCCTGTTTCTAGTGGGCTTTTGGCTGTCCAGCCAGAAAACTCCTCTCCAGCTCCTCTGCATAGCCAGGTATGAGCAGGTGACTTAAGCTTTTGCCACTTAAGTGGGAGCACAGGGGTATATGAAACTTCTGGTCATGTCCTTGGAAAAAAAGCTTATTGGCCTCCACATCTCTCCCCCTTCCCACGGGTTGGGTTTAGGGTATTGAGTCTGCTTCAATCATGTGGACAGGGTGAAAATCTAGGAATTTGCCAAGTAACAACAGAAAGGAGATCTCAGTCATCTGATGACCTTGAGGAAAAAAGGCACCCACCTCTGAGCAATGCTCAGAGGGAAAACTATAGAGAAACGCCTATATTAAAAAGAAGGTCTCAAATGAGCAACTTAACCTTCCACCTTATGAAGCCAGAGAGGAAGAACACCCCAAGCAGAAGAAGGAATAAAGTTTACATCAGAAATAAATGAAATACGGAAAAAAAAAAGAGAGAAAATCAAGCAAATCTACTCCATGTACTGCAATGTAGAAAAGGAATGAACTTCTGTAGTATTTGATTGATTCCATTTAGACTTTACATTTTGCAGCAAACTATTTTCACCCTAACAAAACAGTTGGTTGCATCCTTCCTAAGTATTAGGGCTCTTGCTATGGATGGTGCATGGATATTTGTGACTTGAAAGAGCTGATCTACTCAGTGCAAATGATTCCAGTCAGTCATTGCAATTTGCAACAGAATGTAGTTAATAGTTAGAAAAATAAAAGATAAGTTTTGATACACACTGAAAGTTTTGTAGCATTCATTCTTTATCTTTCATTGTTAGGGGGACAAATAGATGACAGAAGAAAAAAATGGGGGACCACACAAATAGAGACTGCTCGTTGATGCTGTCCTGGTTCCGTGACCAGACTGCCTCTGGGAGGCTCTGGGCGGGAGGCGGCACTGTGAGGCCTAGCACGCCTGACAGCCGTGGGACGCCACAACGCACTGAAGGGTGCTCGCACAAATCCCGAACTCCTTTTTCTGCACATATCATTGCTTCCCTTTGACCCTGTAATAATTTTTGTATTACACTGGTATTTTACCAGCCAGTAGAACACAATACTATTAGTCCACATACCAGTATTAACAAAGCTTAAGCTAGAACAAGGACTAAATATCTTTGAGTGGTCTACACTGAACCTAATAGGTGACATGTCATGATAAAAATAATAACGATAAAAAGATTAATGACATCACAGGAATAATAAAGGTATCCTTTCATCTCAAAAGAATGGGTCTGGTTCACTGCCTATGTTAAAGTTTAATGTAATTTTTCTAGTCAGGTAATGGATTGGTTTAGGACCAATGTCACGGTTCATCTTAATTTGCTTTGTCATGTGCAGTTGGAGACCCTTGTAACTCCTTCCAGGCAGGGGAATCATGTGAAAGTAACTCGCTCACACTTGGTTTTAGGAGAAAAAAATAGTCAAAATAACTGAGTCCATCAAACCAGCTAAGTTAAAAGTACGTATGTAGAATCCCCAGTGTTATACTTGATTTCCTGCTGCCATCATTATAAGAAGTTCACAAGAAGTTAAGAAAAAGGATATTGTAAGTGCCTAGACCATTGGGTGGGCATTAGTGGTTAATTGCTAGTTCATCTTTGTGAAAAATATTCCCAAACTGTTATACTCTTCCTAAGGAACACTAATGAGCAAATAATGGCCATGGAAGTGTATCTTTGGCTTAAGAATTACTCAAGGGCAAAATTTATGTCCTATGTTTTAACTAACAAGTGATCTTCCTCCTCTGATTAAGCATACACTTTCAGAAACAACTCACAACTGATGTTTCAAAGTTCAAAGTCCCACACAAGAACCAATTGAACTGTTGCTGAATTCCTGGTTATACGGTTTTTCTTTATAACATCTGAATTAGTTTTACTGGTGAAGCTATGGTCAACCTCTAAAATGTGGCAGTGAGAGATCTGGCTCAGTGACAGAAAACCTCAAATCAGGAAATGAGGGAAAATAACAACCTAGAGAATAATGGCTGAAAGAAGAAAATTAATACTAAATAATGAAGAAGAATGTAAACAGATAAGAGATTCAGAGAGCCCTAGATCTTTAAAAGGCTGAAAGAGGACGGCAAAGATAAAAAATGATAAGACCTGTCAAGAAGAACAAAGTCAATGTGTGTACATTATTCAGTTTAAGGAATTAGATTCACAAGGTCAAGTGTGGGTAACATTAAATATGAATAATAAGGAATAAAATAAGTAAAAAACAAGCTAGTTTCATAAATCAATTCCAGAGCAGCCAGCCCGGGGAAAGGAAAAAGGAGAAGAAGGAATAATCCATTGTGGCCTGTTGAAATGCTAAGATCTATTACCAGTTACTAAATATCAATGTGATTATGCAAAGTCCCAGTGTTTAGAGTCATAAAAACAGTGCCTTCTGTTGGCCAGTGGGAATGAGAGAATTTGTGCTTTGAAGTGTATTTAAACAAAACAAAACAACAGTGGTGTTTGTAGCAGGAGGGAAATGTATGTTAGAGGGCAGGTAGAGAGCAAGACTGTGTGAGCTCTCATATCAGGTATTATTCCAGGATGGTCAGCAAGCCCACCTTGGGGGGGGGGGTTCCACTTCTGCCTCTTTGCTGTATAGACAGTGCTGAGGAAGAAGCTGCTATAAAGGACAAGCCAAAAGGGCACTTCTGGAATGGAAGATTCGGGCGAGAGTCCATATGCCAGAGTTAAGGGCAAGAACTCCTGCTCTTTATGCTCTCCCACTGGGACTGTACACAGGCAGGAGGACCAGGGATGGGCCCCTGGAGTAGGAAGGGGGCCACTGGAGTCAGCCACTAACAACAGATTAAAGCCCAGTGTAAACATTATGCCGGACACATGTGGGCTGCAGAGAGAGTGGTGATGAATAAGCATACATCCAAACAAGGACTTCAAACAGGAGGAAGCTGAGCGATGATGAAAATGATTCAGTGCCTTCAGAAATGACTCAGAAGAGGCACAGAATGTGAAGAAAATAAAGAAGTGTCCACATTTATCAAGGCACTCGACAAAAAGATGGGAGGATGCACAATTAGGGAAAACAAATCACTGGGACAGGGTAGGAGAAGGGAAAGAGGCTGTGGGTGGCATGGAAAGAGCTCCAGCGATGGCAGGGCGGCACTGCAATACACTGGACAAATCCACTCTCTGAATCAGAGCGAGTGCACACGAATCTTCCGGGCCCAGTGTTTATTTGATTGCAAGGCAATGCTGGTACTGTTTGGCCAGCACTGGTCTCCACCTGCTCGGTGGTCACCCCCATTCTCAGGCTCTTTCTCCTTTGAGCGAGGGCTGGTATTGAGCAGGTATGCTCAGGCAGACCCTGACCAGGTGTTCAGAGAGCAAGCACATACCACATGTAACCGGGCAGTGTTTATACAGTATCCATTGCTGCATGTTTTGATTTTCATCCCTACCTTCAATTATTCTTTGATAATATTCTGAACACATTTGAACTAATTTTTTTAAATGACATGCTTGATACCCATGTTTTGAGACTAACTTCTAATTCTGGTATCTTTCCCTTATTTCTGGTCCTGCTCCATGTTTCTAAATCACCCCTTGGGCCCTTGGATCATGTCTTCTGTATCTTTCAGTGACTGGAGAGAGGCTCTCCACCAGCTTATATTGAACATGGAACATGACTGAGGAGAAAACCTCCCAAACAAACCTTTGTTGTGTTAAGTTGCTGAGATTCCAAGGTAGCTTTGTTCCTGGGGCACATAACCTAGCTTATGCTGATTGATAGATCTAAGCTAATTATATAAAATGTTAACTGTAAGTCTGGACCTACAGTCTTCAGAGTTTTATTCACAGAGAAATATCCATAGGATCGGCATCATATGTACTTCTTTTTCTCTATTACAGATATATTCAGAGTCAGATAACCTGGCCTTGAGTAAGATTAGGTCAATTCTTAAAATCTGTATCTTATACAAGAGAAATTCAGATTGTTTACCAGTCTTTCAGCTTTTGAAAAAAATATATATATATGTATTTCAAAAGTGGTTGATTTTATATGTTAAATAAAGCTGTTGGTTTCAATTATATACAGTAATCACACATATGTAAGCATATATAACTTTTACAAAGCTTTCAAAAAATTTTCTATGCAGGAAAAACTGCAGAGTGCAATTTGGTAAATATTAGGCCTAGAGAAACAGACAGAAGGAAAGAGACATCTGGCCAAGGCCAGGGGGACCTGCTGTCTAGGACTGGGCTGCCAGCAGTGGTGCATGGACTGAGGGCTTCCTTCCCCAGAAGGATGGAAGGTTACTCTTGCATTTAACCACAAGTAGTTTCAGGTGTTTATGTTTTTCCCCTATAATCTTCGGACTACTGTTTATTTTGATACAGTGTTTTACAGTTTCTGAAAAAGAGTGTTTAAATCTCTATTTTGCCAATCTACTAGAGCTAGGGAAAATGTCTCAGAATGTGAAACTGTGGTGTGACACCAGGGTACAAAGTGCAGAGAAATTTTAGTGGCACCAATAATTTTATATCCTTAGATTATGATTTTTCCTACAGATTCTAACATCTTGTCCATTTTATCCTGTTACCTGGGCCACTAAAGACTTTGGGGTTATGTACTTATCATCTTTAACAGTGCCTAGCACATGGAATGTATTTAATAATTAAATCAGTGTTTAAAATGACACTAAAATGGGGCCAGAGAATCTCTGAAATCTAGCAAAATTATTCATAGAATCCTTACAGAGTTTTATAACTGAAGCTGACTTTGGAGACCACCCATCTGGCTTCTACAACATCCCTTCCATGGGTTCATCTAATCTTTCTGA
Source organism: Manis javanica (assembly GCF_040802235.1). Classification (NCBI taxonomy): domain Eukaryota; kingdom Metazoa; phylum Chordata; class Mammalia; order Pholidota; family Manidae; genus Manis; species Manis javanica. Next base: position 21,371,730 of record NC_133168.1, read on the forward strand.
ACATCTCCAGTGTCAGGGAGCTCATCACCTTATAGGATGGTCTTCTCTGTTTATGAGGAGCACTGATTCGGGTGCACAGCTGCTTTTTGTAACTTCCACAGTCTTCATCTCCACCAAAATGGAAGTCCCAGGAACAACTAAATAACAATTTTGTGTTGAGTTTTATGATCCTCAATTTGGTCAACAGCTTCCCATCTCTAGGACCCCAGGGTCCCACAGTACGGCATGACTGCGTCAGCAGCTGCAGTTCCCAATTAGAACTTCCCTCTCTCACCATCTCCAACCTCCAATTGAATACACTCTCTGGCATCTTATCTGAAATAACTCTGATGAATAAATCTGTTCACTTTAACATAGACTTCCTAGGAAAGATGTCTTACCCTGTGGAGTTTTAACTGATATGAACCCATATACCTTAACAGATAAGAGTGAAAATGATTTAAAGATGGATGGAACCCTCTTTACTCTTCAAATCTCACTCTGTAGGCAGCTCTGTGTTGTACATTTGTATAAAGTTGGTTCTCTTCATCTTTTGTCCTGACTTCCCACTAGGTGGAAGACTGGAAAATTTGCTCCTTGCCTAGTTCCAAATTCTCAGACACTTATCTTTGAACACATTTAAATATCTGGATAGGTCTTTGTAAATTCTTTCTTCCTATTATATATTAATGTCATAAAAAAAGAAATGAGTTCTCAGTTTTAGAAACGTACATTTGCTACATCTAAAACTATATGTGTGTATGTTTCCTGTAAGCAGCAGGTGTAATGGAGATTAAATGGAAAGAGAAGAGATGGGCTTTGGTCAGGCTGTCCAAGATTTGAACCCCTGCATGTATACCTTCGAGAACGCCACTTCTCTCTGTCTAAGTTTCTTCACCTATGAAGTGGGTATAATGATACTAAACTCCAGGATGGCTTTGGACCTCAAACATTCTTGGAACTCAGAAGGTGCACAGTCAATATTTATTTCCTTTTCCCACCCATGAAGAATTTCTATTGTGAAACTACTCATTAAAAATCACTGATTTCCTTTAAAAAGAAATAGGTCTTCATTGACCAATGTATTTATCTGCAACATGAAGAGTAAGTGTGTATTTTGCCAGACCTTTGCAGATCTGGAAAGGGCTTTCCATCGAACACCATATGAAATTGGTATGGTTAAGCATTTGTGCACTGACAAGTGTGAAGCTGGTCATGCTCCCACAGTGCACTTCACCACACTGTTCTAGCTTGACTCACAAATGTGACTTAATTTTGGGAAATCTGATTGACTTCTAGAAACAAATGAGATTCATTTCAGCTTCACCCCCAAGACACTTTGTAGCCACTGAGTTCATTCCATGGCTAAACCAAGTGACCCTAAAAGCCAGTGAAGTCACTGCAGCAACCCCTGGAATCATTCTTCACCAAGAGATCATATTCCAAAGGGGACTGCAGAATATTGGGCCAGCTCCAGTGCAGACCTAGTCCCTTCATCCCTACCTTTACTTATGCTATTTATTCTACCTCCAAAATAACTCTATATTGACTCAACATCTATAACTTCTCAAAATTTTGCATAAGGTTCACTTACCTCATGAAAAGAAATGAACATCTTTGAAATCACTCTTTCAGTCCACAGTTCTGTCTGTAAGGATTGGGCTGAGTTTGTGAGTTTCTGTTCCACTGTTACTTATTATTTTTACTAGTCTTTCTCCTTTAAACACTGTAGATTGAATATTTCTTGAGATCACAGGTCATTTCTTTTCTGTCTTTGTAATTTTTATGACGTTCAACCCCATATACACTTAGAGTAAATCACCTACTGATCTCCACAGAATTATCTGCTGATTTCTTGCCTCCACTTAAAATATTGTCTTGCCCAAGCTTGCTTTATTTTTTTTATTCATTTTTCCATCCATTTATTAATTCAATAAATAATTATTAAATGCCTGTTAAGCATTGGTATAGGTTCTTGGGAAACACAAGTGAATATTATATATTCTTTCCTCAAGAGTTCCAAGTTTTGCTGGGGGGGTAAATAATTGTGATGTGAAATAAGTAACTAAGGGACCCCTGTGGTATAAAGGGACAGTTATTAACTGAATAAAGGTCATGGAAAGAGGCATAGAAAGGATGGAACTGGAAGAGGGTCACTTATGCATACGAATTCTTCATGTGAACAATATTGAGAGGGTGGTATTCCAGGCAGAGAGAAACTATGCAGCAACACCGTGTGTTCAACCATCTGCCACAGGAGGCAAGCAGGGCACATGAGGTTAGTGGGGCAGGCGGGGGGCAGAATCATGAAGCAGCCTAGCAGCCACGTGGAGAAGTTGGGACTTTTTCCTTTAGATATAGCATGGTTGTCAATGCCTTTTAGTCAGAGAGACAAGACTTGCTCTCCTCTTAGTATACCTTTTGACTGCTAGCATCATCCACTGCATTAGACATATCCTTCTATGCAGTTAGAGACTACGTGTTAGCTGGGCAAACCACATGTTTTCCTTTGCCGGAGGAAAACCATCTAAAAGCTGGCCCTGTGGCACATGCCAGGGAATAGTCAGCATCAGAATCAGAAACTCTTTGTTAACTTCTTCCAGTAGACCCACAAGATGCAAGAGAGTAGAAACCCTATTTATTTTGTTGAACCCTGTATCCCAGAATCTAGGTAAGTGCTGGCTCACAGAAAGCAACCAAGATAAGCCACCTTATCTTGAACAAGTAGCAAATTTGTTTTTGGTCTTTCAACTTCCTATTTGCAAAATATAGGGTACAGAATATTACTGAATAGTTGGTAATTTGTTATCTGTCCTACAAACCCTGGCCATCAAGGATAGAAGAATGAAGTCTCTAAGAAAGTTGGTTTTGGAGTCTACCTGAGTTGTATTTCTTCCTCCCAGATCTCCCCTGATGGCCAGGCTGGTACAATAAAAACATTTAACCTTAAATGGCCTCTTCTGTCTAATTTTCCCTGATCCAAATGTTTGTTCCTTTATTATTTTTCCTTTTGCCCAAATGAATATTCTTGATTCCTTTGGATTCCCTAATTATTTCAGATACAAATGGAGGCTCTCAGGCCAAGACCTTAAACCACAGAAGAGTCTCTCACCATAACTACTTTTCAAAGCAGTTAAGTAGATTTAATAAAGATTGTAAATAACGATTGTAAAAAATATTGAGTCAGATTATAGCCTGAGCCGCTAAACTGCTAAATCAACAGCTTCTTGGGCCGGGGTAGAAATGAAATAAATCCAGCATTGGAAATCTCTGCTGTCAGATGTCCCTTTTGTGACATGGCACAGCTTTGGGTTGAGAGAAAAGAGCTGCTGGAGGCCTGACTGTGTTTGTCCAAAATTTATCTCCATCTTTGCCTCTTCTGTCTCGTTCTCACTGTCACCACACTCCACCCCATCCTCAGCTTCTGGCTTCTCAGCCCTTCTGCTTCCCTTCCCCACCTGTTTTTGATCTATTCTCACTGATCATTGACCTCAAATTCTTCGACCTTGCTCAGGCCAACTTGACCCCCAACTATGGATTTAATCATCCAATAAACATTCAGCAAAACAGACTAGGTGTCCTTTTCATTTGTTACAAATTCTGTTTAATATCTATAGTACAGTGACATTTTATAAACATGAAAACAAACAAGTTAGATACACAGAACTGGGCAAATGCCATGCAAATCAAATTGATGGTATCTGGTGGGCTCATCCTGTGGGGAAGCTAAGAGGATGCTTGTCAGGAACTGTGGAAGCAGGTAGCAATCAAAGTCAGCCACATCTTCTGAGAGTCTTTGATAGAATGCTATTTGTTGATGGCAGTTAATTTAAATTTCCCATTCTACTATTTCTGTGAAATATTTGACTCCCCTTAGTTTATACACATATTTTTCTCCTAAGATTACTCTGCCTAACAATAGATGACATAACTTTCCTATTTGAACACTAATTCCTTCTTAGTCATCAAAGCATTAATGAAGATAGTTTGAAGATCATGGCACACTTTAAGGACTCTTGCTTTAGTATTACATATAAAATTTCTAATGTATACCTTGATTTGTCACTTCAAAAATGGGCATAGGTTTTCTATCACCTGTTGCTGTCATTTGAAGTCAGTTTTTAAGGATGCATGATTGGGGTAAACATGTGGCCAATGATGCAGATTTTATCCTTAGGACAAGCTTATCTAGACCCTCCCAGAGGAAATTACAGCCTTGTGTTCTTTAGGACCTTGATCTAATCAATGGAAATAACCATTTAATAGACTTTTCCTTCCTCAGGCCATTATCCTCACATATTATAGAAAAAAAGGAGTTTATAAAAAAGTAGAAAGAGAAAGAGGAGAAGGAGAAGAATATAGTCTCTTTGGTAATCCTATCACCTGGAGAAACAACTGTTCACTATTAGGTATATAATTTCCTAGTCATTTTTCTAGGCATGGATATATACATTTTCTTTTTTAGGAAATTGGATCATGTTATAAGTAGTGCTTCATACCCTGCTTTTTTCACCTACCAGTACAGCATGTATATATTTCCATGTCATAAAGGGGTTGCATACATTTTTTGTGAAGGACAAGATAGAAAATATTTTAAGCTTTGCAGGCCACATGGTCTGTCACAACTACTCAACTTTTCCTTATAGTGCAAATGTAGCCATGGACAATACATAATGCCATGTGTATGTTTCAATAAAAATTTATTTTAAAAAGCAGGTCATAGATGGGACTTGGCCCACAGGCTGTAGTTTGCCCACCTGTCATATGAGTCTTCAGAAGCATCATTTAAAATGGCTGCCAGTGCTTTTCCTTACCAGCCTCCAAATCCAGACAGAACACGGTAGGCTGCCATTTCAGTGATGATGCCACCTTCATTCTTGATTCCCTGTTACCTCTGCCTCCACTGGGTTAATAGTCTGCTCTTTTGCAAATATCTTCCTTTGCCCTTATCTTTGCTTGCTTTCTTCACTTACCCTGAATATTAAGTATTGCAAAGAAAATTAAAGGAGCAAAGAGCAGGCAAGTATATACTATTTAACCTCAGCTCAGCATTCTCCAGTTCTCTTCATCTGACTCCCTATTACATTTCTTAACTTTTCCTTTACAGATTCTTTTAAGTCCTTACTGCTTCCTTATTAAATTAGATGCTTACTTTCCTGATTCTCTTCACAGATGATTTTATCTCATACTTTCAGGGAGGCCTGAGGTTATGACATGTGGTCCCTCGACTTCTCCACCCAAACAACTATTTATTAATAGAGTATTTTCCTATGCATCAGTCATCTAATCCTCAAAACCCTACAGAAGACTGGCCCTTCCCGCCGGGGTGGGCGTCTGTCCAGTGCTGGCTCATGACCCTTCCCCATGACTGGTTTACCTCTTTCATCCCTCATTATCCTTATTTTCCTCCGTCTAAAAACACAGTCTCAATTTATAAACCGAACAAGCATATAAATAAAACCCATGACAAAATAAGAGAATATATCTCTCAATCCCCATTTCAAGTGACCATTCCTTTGCGTAGCCCCTGCTTCCACGCTACCTACTGACTCCTGTCAATGCAGCTCCCACCATCACCTCTGTGGGAAGTTCTCCTTCAAAAGGCCCCAGTGACCTTTCCCACCATCCCTTTTTCCCAACTTGAGCACCTTCTCTGTCCTTTTTATTCCTTAAGCTTCAATGTGTCTGTGTTCTCTTGACTCTCCAAATTCTCTGACCATGTCTTTTGTTCTTATTTTAGGGTTCCTCTACTTATTCCTGCCCCCTGGTGTGAAGTTGTTTCCAAAAGTTCTGTATCCACTATCTTATCTCTCTGAAAACTTTCATTAATTCAATCCCAACCCTTCTTTTCTCAGGAAACAATCACTTCTTGGGTCTATCTTTCCAGTTATCACCTGTTTAAGTTCTGTAAATCATAGCATATTGAACAATTCTGCAAGTCTACCAACTGACTTATTGTCAGTTGTCTAGATTTATCTTCCTTATGACAAATACTTGTTACCTAATATTCTAATACTTGTTACCTAATGCCACAAACACAGCTATCAGTCACTAAGGAATAACATTGTGCTAGGTGCTGTCCAAGTGCTTTACAAATATTTCCATTATTCCTTACAACCTTCAGCAGTAAGAATTATCTCATTTCATAGACAGGGAAACAAGAGGTTCGATTAGTTCTACAAACGTGTCCAAAATCACTCAGTAAGTAGTGGTAAATCTGTTAGTTCCACTTAGTTCTATCTGGTTTGGGAGTCTGGTTCAGTTATCTATTGTACATAACAACCTACATCAAAATTTAGGGGCTTAAAAAACCATGATTCGGATGAGACTTTTTGAATAAAGGTCTCAGCATTTCCTCTCTCCAGCAAAACATAACTTAGCTGGCAATAATTATTTTTAAAATTCACTTTAAAGTCTCTGAAAATGTAAATGTCTTAAGGGCACACCTCAAGAAAATCTACTACATTTCTCAATAAGAATAGACAGTCTGTGGATTTGAACCTTGATCCATTTTCCTCACCCCTCTTACAGCTCCTTGTTACTAAAGCTCTATCTCAGGCACCCTACTCCAGACAGGTGTTGCTAAAAAATGCCCCCATCTTGGGGTTAGATTTCACCATGTTGCAGAAGCCCTATGCCAGGTAGGTGCAGCCACTGGACGGAGTATCCTCCTGTCACCAGTGTTTACTTGCAGGGGTGAAGCTCTAATTTATGCATGTCAGACAGAGAATACTGGAGCCCAGATTTCCCCAGCTCAGCTTACATGTGGAGGCTCCAGGCCAAAGAGGAACAGGCTGAGAAGACCACGGGATGCCGCCCACCCAGGGCCTACTTGGAGTGGGGATGTCACTTGGAATAGCGAGGAAGGACCAGGGGGAAAAAAAGCCAGGAGGAACCCTCCTGTTTTCACAGTTAATAGAGGACTGGGAAGACCCGTGTGGGCTGGGCTACATCCACACAGGAGCAATTAGAGCAGGATGTGAAGACCATTTGAAAGCATCCCCCAAGCCGCACACAGACACATCTACGCAGGGCAGGAGGCTCCCAGGCTCAAGGAGCTAAAACTCAACTTCTGACCAAAAACAGACTGAACAATAAGCTAATCCCACCCAGGGGCATTTGCTAAGAAACTAGGACTAAAATAAAAATCACAGACATTCCTGGCAATCTGGGGGACTGTGTATATGACAAAGATTACATATCGTCAGAAACGATAAGGATGGGTGAACCTGAGCTACTCATCTCTGGCTGGACAGAGAGCAAAAACGAAAACTCTGAACTGTAATAGAGGCCACCAAGCCACACGCGTATGTAATAAAGGGCAAAAATATAATTGGCTGAGAGGCTTATGCATCTTTGACCAATAAAGGGCTTATTCCAACCCAGGGACAACCTCTGAACAGTCAAGCTAAAAGATTAAAATAAAAGTTAAAAAATTGAGAAGAAATAAGAGACTCTACACTATGGGAGAAATAGATTTCACAGATTAGTTCAGCCATCACTAAACAGCCAAAATGACTTTCTTAGTCTATTCAGGCTGCTATAATAAAAATATCATTGACCAGGTGGCTTATAAACATATGGTTCTGGAGGCTGGAAAGTCCAAGAACAAGGCACTAGCGGATTTGGTATCTGTTGAGAACATACCTCCTGTTTCACAGATGGCCACCTTCTCGCTGTGTCTTCATATGGAGAGGGGGTGAAGGAGTTTTTTGGGGTCTTTTATATAAGGCCACTAATCCTAAGCATAACAACTCCATCCTTATGACCTGATCACCTTTGATAGGTCAATTCCAAATATTATCGCCAATTCCAAATATTATCACATTGCCAATTAGGTTTCAACATATTAATTTTGTGGGGACACAGACATTTAGTCTATAGTGATGACTAAACAAATAACTACTTTGGTGATCGAGGGGGAGAATCAGTGTCCAGACTTGCTGTAATCTAAACTGTCCAGGTTTTAATAAAATTGTGAGGCATGCAAAGAAGCAGGAAAATGTGACAGAGAAAAGCAGCAATAGAAACTACATTTGAAGGGGCCCAGATAATGGACTTATCAGACAAAGACTTCAAAGCAGCTATTATCAATATGTTTACAGAACTAAATGAAACTATGATTCAAGATAAAAGGAAGAGGTGTGATTATAATGTCTCCTAAAATAGAGAACAACAATTTAAAAAACAGAAAAAAATAAAGTGGAAATCTGAGTTGAAAAGTATAATAAACAAAATGAGTAATTTAATGGTGGGGCTCAACAGTATATTTGAGCTGGCAAGAAAAATCAGCAGTCTTGAAGATAAGTCAATAGAGATTATGCAAGTAAAAGGGAAGGAATATTAACAAAATACCCTCAGAAAAATTTGGAAAGGATAAAACACATCAAGATGCCTGTGATAGGAGTACCAGAAAGAGGAAAGAGAGAGGAAAAGTAGAATTATTTTTTTAAATGTGGCTGAAAATTTCCCAAACTTGATGGAAAACATTAATGTACATAGTGACAAAGCTACATGAACTCCAAACACGATAAACACACAGAGCTTCACACCCAAACAAATTATAATTAAAATGTTTAAAGTCAAAGATAAAGGGAACTTTTTGAAAAAGCAAGAGAGAAATGATGCATCACATGTGGGAGACCCCAATAAGAATAACAGCTAATTTGTCAGCAGACTTCCCTGACAAGAAATACTAAAGGAAGTTCTTCAATCTGAAAGCAAGTGACAAGAAACAGTAATTTGAATCCATTAAGAAAAAAAAAGTACCAATAAAAATAATTATATAGATAATTGTGAAAGACAGAATAATTGCATGTTTTCCTTCTTCTCTTAACTGATTTAAAACATAATTTCATAAATCAATACACATATAATTGTATTATTGGTGCTATTATATACAGGCATGTAATATATAATGACAATAACAACACAAAGGAGTGAACAAGTGATGGCTCTAATCCACAGGAAAAATATGAGAACCAGGAAGAGTAAATAAGTTAATATAGCAAACTTTGTGAATATATACTTGTTCTTTTTTTTCTCAGCTTCTTTACAAGACACAAGATTATACAAAAAAAATCTATGTATTTTTGAATGTAGAACATATGCAAACATAACAGGTATAACAATAATAGTTCAAAAAGTGGAGGAGGAAGGGAATGTAGCTATATGGGAGAGATGTTTTTATATTTCACTGGGCCTGAGGCAGTATAAATCTGAAGCACATTCTGATAAGTTCAGTTACATAGTGTAAACCCTAGAGCAAGAATAAAGAAAATAATTCAATAAGTAAAACTGAAAAATCACTAAAGGAAATAAAGTGTTACGCTTGAAAATATCTTCATAAGTGTGGCAGGCAGCCCCTGGCAGATCCGGGTTACCAGCCTACCTGAGTAAAAGAAAAAATTATAAAAGAAAATATCCTCATGATACAGAATAAAAAAATAAAGTAGGAATAGACTGGGTGGTAGGGAAAACTGTGACATAAAAAATCAAAGCCAACATGTAGATGTAAATCCATCCTTTACATATATAAGATTAGGGTTGTGGTTCAAGACAGCAGTGTAGAAGGATCCTGAACTCACGTCCTCTCAGGGACACACTGAATCTATAGCTACATACAGAACGATTTCCTCTGGGGGGAAAAAAAAACCCTAGCTGAGTGAATCCTGCACATGGGGCAGATAAGAAAAGTGAAGTGAATAGGAGAGGCTGAGACACAATCTCACCACAAACCTAATCCTGGTCTGGCAAGCCACAATCAAGAGAAAACTCACAACCTTGAGCTTCTCCTTGAATAGCAAAAGGCTTGAACCCTGCTTTTTGTACCCCAACTTTTAAGACCTGAACCTGAGAGTCTAACCCAAAAACACCTAGCTTTGAAAGCCAGTGGGGCTTTCATCCATGAGACCCATAAGGCTACAGTAAAAGGAGAAACAGTTCTTAAAGGGTTTACTTGCATGGACTTACCCACCCCAGGGCCTAGCACAGAATTGGACAACTGAAATCACCTAGACTTTTGGTAAAAGAGTCTTATTTGCTTACCTTAAAGCTTAAGCCTAAGTGGAAGACATCTAATTTAACACACATCTAAGGCTTACTGAAATACTCCAAAAGACAAAGGCTAGTGGGCACCATCTTGACATTCTTCCTCTCTCTCACACCAGGTCACTGGTATCTCCCATCCAGGAGTTTGTTCATTCATCTGACACATTGACATTTATGGCTGCCACCCAGGAGACACCTCTGGATATCCTGGCTCTGGTGGCCAGTGGGGTTTATAAGTCCCAAGGACTCAAACAGGGAAAGAATTCTTAGTTGTTTCCATCCCCAGGGCACAGCAGAGATATAACAGACTGAGGCACTCAATCTTTCTGTGAAAATTTCCTATTAGCTTATCTTCATAGCTATGGCCTAAGGGGCAGGCTTTTAATTAAACATATATCTATAAGTGGGTTTTTAATTAAACATGTATCTGTATAAGGGATGATGATAATCCTCTCCAGAAACCTTGGAGGGTGGGTACCCAAAGTTAACAGAAGGAAGGAAGCAACAAAGATCAGAGCAGAAGTAAATGAAAAAGACTAAAAAGACAATAGAACAGATAAATGAACTGGAGTATCACACTTCCTGTTTTCAAACTATTATAAAGCTATAATAATCAAAACAGTATAGTATTGTCCTACAACCAAACACACAGAGCAATGAAACAGAATTGAGAGCCCAGAACTGAACCCAGGCATATACAGCAAAGGTGTCAAGAATACAATGAAGACAGGATAGTCTCTTCAATAACGGTATTGAGAAATTTGGATATTCACATGAAAACAATGAAACTGGACCTGTATATTACACCACACACAAAAATCAGCTCAAAATGGTTTGAAGACTTAATGTAAAACCTGTAACTTTTAAAACTCCTAGAAGAAAGCATAGGAACTAAGCTCTTCTTTGACATTGGTCTTTGCAATGATTTTTTTGTATTTGACACTAAAAATACAAGCAACAAAAATAAATTCAACAAGCAGGACTACATCAAACTAAAAAATTTCTGCACAGCAAAGGAAACCAGCAACAAAATGAAAAAGCAACCTATGGAAAACCATACACCTGATAAGGGATTAAGATCCAAAATATACAAGGGGCTCACACAACTCAATAGCAAAAACCAATTAATAAAATTTTTAAATGGGCAAAAGACTGGAGTAGATATTTTTCCACAGTTTACAAAATGCCGACAGGGACATGAATAGGTGCTTAATATCATTAACCATCAAGGTAAATACAAATCAATTTCATGTCACAATTAGGTATCACTTCACAACTCTATCATAAAAAAGACAAGAGATAGCAAGTACTGTCAAGGATGTGGAGAAGTACAGTGTTGGTGGAAATATAAACTGGTATAGTCACTATGGAAAACAGCATACATGTTCCTCAAGAAATTAAATATAGGACCACCATATGATTCACTTCAGGTAGGTATGAAAACAGTATCTCAAAGAGGTATCTGTATTCCCATGTTCATTGCAGCATTATTCACAATAGCCTAGATATGGAAACAAGTTAAGTGCTTCTCAAAAGACAAATGGGTGGAAAATGTGATTGATATATACATATATCACATAACATACACACATACACTGGAATGTTATTCAGGCTTAAAAAAGAAAGAAATCCTGTCAATTGTGACAATGTGCATGAATCTGAATGATATTATGCTAAGGAAAATAAGAAAGAGAAATAAGGGAGATTCAAGATAGTGGCGTGAGAGGTGAGACAGAGAACTCCTCCCAAAACCACATATAATATGAAAATACAGCTAATACAACTAATCCTAAAAGAACAACAAGAAAGAAGACTGTGACAGACCACTTACACCTGGGGAACAGAGCAGACCTCATGGAAATGGGTAAAGTAACAAAGCCATGATCCAGTGAGATCCAAGCCCTTCCCTGACCCCAGCTCACCAGGAGGAGGAAGAGAAATGGAGCAGAAAGGGAGTGGAAGCCTAGAACTGCTGAATACCCAGTCCTGGAGATCTGCTTTGATAGAGCATTAACCTACATTGCATGGTGCTATGGAGATTAGTGGGGTTGGAAAGCTAGGACAAGCAGAATACATGGAGAGACTAAGATTCCAGCCATTTGTGGAGGACAGGGATCCACATTCGGCTGCTCTGGGACAAAGAAAAGGAGGGTGGTCTGAGAGGCTTCATAGCAGCAAGAGGGCTGCTGAAGGGGTGGGGTTTGAATGAAGCTTGCTGCATGGAAGAAGGGATAGGTGGACAAGGTTTTCTGGGCGTGCTCTTCCCAACATGTTGGGAACTTTCAGGAGCCTCAGGTGCTCCATACCCCTGCCTGGGTACTCAGCTCCGAGGCCCCCCACTGTGATACTCAACCTGCTTTGCTTTCCTCCTGGCCTTCTGGCACTGGCTCACAATCCACCAGTTCCTGCCCTGACCCCACACCAGCCAGAGGGAGGCCCCGTCTGTGTCAGCTACAGATGCAAAGCACAGAGGCTTAAACCTGTGTGCTCGGCCCACTGTTTCTGACAGTGGAGACAGGCACTATAAGCGGGAAGCAGAAAAGAGCACTTTCCTCCCCCCAGGCAACAGCACCGCTCCCCTGTGACCCCCAACATCACTCCAGGGGCTGAGCAGTTTCAGAGACTAGAGCTTCTGGGCACTAGAGGGCACCACATAGAAAAATGAAATGTCAAAGGAATGTTTTTCAAACCAAAATCTCACAAACACCAGATAAAGGACCCAGTGAAACTGAACTCACCAATCATCCTGTAACAGAGGTCAAAATAAAAATCAAAATAATGCTCATGGAGGTTACAGAAAAATATTCAAGAACTCAGGGATGAATTTAGGATGGAGATTCAATCATTAAGGAACTCCATACTGAAATGAAACATACAATGGAGGGATTTTCAAAGCAGATTAGATATAGTAGTAGAGATGGTAAATGGAATAGAAATTAGAGAAGAGGAATACAAAGACACTGAAGCACAGATAGGAAAAAGGATCTCTAAGAATGAAAGAATATTGAGATAATTGTGTGACCAATGCAAATGCAACAATTTTCGCATTAGAGGTGTACTAGAAGAACAAGAAAGAGAAAAAGGGCTAGGAAGTGTCTTTGAGGAGGTAATTGCTGAAAACCTCCCCAATCTGGGGAGGAAGATAGTCTCTCAGGCCATGGAGGTGCACAGATCTCCCAACACAAAGGATCTAAGGAAGACAACACCAAGACATATAATAATTAAAATGGCAAAGATCAAGGATAAGGACAGACTATTAAAAACAGATAGAGAAAAAAGATCACATACAAAGGAAAACCCATCAGGCTATCATCAGACTTCTCAACAAAAACCTTAAAGGCCAGAAAGGAGTGGCTTGACTTATTTAATGAAATGAAACAGCAGGGCCTCAAACCAAGAATACTCTACCTGGTAAGATTACCATTTAAATCTGAGGGAGGGATTAAACAATTTTCAGAAAAGCAAAAGCTGATAGAATTGACCTACCACAAACCATCTCTAAAGTGTATTTTGGAGGGACTTCAATAGCTGGAGTTGTTCCTAAGGCTAAATAGCTGTCACCAGGGGAAATAAAACCATAGCAAAGAAAGTAGAACAATTAATTACTAAGCAGATGCAACTACCTCCAAAGTCAATCAAGAGACAGGCAAAGAGTACAGAATATGACACCTAATATATAATGAATGGAGGAGGAAGAAAAAAGGAGGAAAAAAAAGAACTTTAAGTTTTTGTTTGTAATAGCATATGAAAGTGAGTTAAATTAGACTGTTAGATAGTAAGGGAATTACCCTTGAACCTTTGTAACCAAAAATCTAAAGCCTGCAATGGCAATAAGTACACACCTATCGATAATCACCCTAAATGTAAATGGACTGAATGCACCAATCAAAAGACATAGAGTCACTGAATGGATAAAAAAACAAGACCCATCTATATGCTGTCTACAAGAGATTCACTTCAAACCCAAAGACATAAAGAAACTGAAAGTAAAGGGATAGAAAAATATATTTCATGCAACTAATAGGGAAAATAAAGCAGGTGTTGCAGTACTTGTATCAGACAAAATTCAAAACAAAGAAAGTAACAAGAGACAAAGAAGGACATTACATTATGATAAAGGGACCAGTCCAACAAGAGGATATAACCATTATAAATATCTATGCACCCAACACAGGATCACCTACATATGTGAAACAAATATTAAAATATTAACATAATTAAAGGGGGAAATAGAATGCAATGCATTCATTTTAGGAGACTTTAACACACCACTCACTTCAAAGGAGAGATCAACCAGACAGAAAATAAGTAAAGACACAGAGGCACTGAACAACATATTAGAACAGATGGACCTAACAGACATATATAGAACTCTACACCCAAAAGCAACATGATACACATTCTTCTCAAGGGCACATGGAACATTTTTTCAGAATAGACCATACACTAGGCCACAAAAAGAGCCTTAGTAAATTAAGAAAGAGAGAAATTGCACCAACTAGCTTCTCAGACTACAAAGGTATAAAACTAGAAATAAATTACACAAAGAAAATGAAAAAGCCCACAAACAGAGGCTTAATAACATGTTCCTAAATAATCAATGGATCAATGACCAAATAAAAATAGAGATCAAGCAATATATGGAGACAAATGACAACAATAATTCAACACCATAAAATATGTGGGATGCAGCAAAGGCTGTGCTAAAACGGAAATATATTGCAATACAGGCCTACCTCAGGAAAGAAGAACAATACCAAATGAACAGTCTAAACTCACAATTAATGGAACAAGAAGGAGAAGAACAAATGAGGCCCAAAATCAGTAGAATGGGGGACATACTAAAGATTAGAGCAGTAATAAATAAAATCAAGAAGAATAAGACAATAGAAAGAATCAATGAAAGCAGGAGCTGGTTTTTTGAGAAAATAAACAAAATTGATAAACCCCTAACCAGAATTATCAAGAAAAAAAGAGAGTTTACACATATACACAGAGTCAGAAATGAGAAAGGAAAAATCAGTACGGACACCACAGAAATACAAAGAATTATTTGAGAATACTGTGAAAAATTATATGCTAACAAACTGGATAACCTAGAAGAAATGAACAACTTTCTAGAAAAATATAACCTTCCAAGGCTGAGCCAGGAAGAAACAGAAAATCTGAATAGACCAATTACCAGCATGGATATTGAATTGGTAATCAAAAAACTACCTAAGAACAAAACCCCCAGACCAAATGGTTTCACTGCTGAATTTTATCAAACATTTAGACATAATACCCATCCTCAAAGTTTTCCAAAAAGTAGAAGAGGAGGGAATACTCCCAAACTCATTCTACAAGGCCAGCATCACTCTAATACCAAAATCAGGCAAAGACACTACAAAAAAAAGAAAATTACAGACCAATGTCCCTGATGAACATAGATTCAAAAGTACTCAACAAAGTATTAGCAAACCAAATTCAAAAATACATAAAAAATGTCATCCATCATGATCAAGTAATATTTATTCCAAGGATGCGAGGATGGTGCAACATTCAAAAATCCATCATCCACCACGTCAACAAAAAGGAGAAAAACCACATGATCATCTCCATAGATACTGAAAAAGCATTTGATAAAATTCAACATCCATTCATGATAAAAACTCTCAACAAAATGGGTATAGAGGGGTACCTCAACATATCAAAAGCCATATATGACAGACCCACAGTCAACATCATACTTAAGAGTGAGAAGCTGAAAGCTTTTCCTTTAAGATAAGGAACAAGACAAGGATGCCCACTCTCCTCACTTCTATTCAACATAGTACTGGAGGTCCTAGCCATAGCAATCAGACAAAACAAAGAAATACAAGGCATCCAGACTGGTAAGGAAGAAGTTCAACTGTCTCTCTTTGCAGATGACATAATATTGTACATAAAATCCCTAAAGAATCCATGCCCAAACTACTAGATCTAATATCTGAATTCAGCAAAGTTGCAGGATACAAAATTAATACACAGAAATCTGTGGCATTCCTATACACTAATGATGAACTAGCAGAAAGAGAAATCAGGAAAACAATTCCATTCACAATTACATCAAAAAGAATAAAATACCTAGGAATAAGCCTAACCAAGGAAGTGAAAGACCTATACTCTGAAAACTAAAGACACTCTTGAGAGAAATTAAAGAAGATACCAATAAATGGAAACACATCCTGTGCTCATTGATAAGAAGAATTAATATTGTCAAAATGGCCATCTTGCCTAAAGCAATCTACAGATTCAATGCAATTCCTATCAGAATATAAACCGCATTCTTCAATGAACTAGAGCAAATAGTTCTAAAATTTATATGGAATGACAAAAAACTCTGAATAGCTAAAGCAATCCTGAGAAGGAAGAATAAAGCAGGGGGGATTACGCTCCCCGACTTCAAGCTCTACTACAAAGCCACAGTAATCAAAACAATTTGGTACTGGCACAAGAACAGAACAATAGACCAATGGAACAGATTAGAGAGCCCAGATATAAACCCAAGCATATATGGTCAATGAATATACAATAAAGGAGCTGTGGATATACAATAGGTAAATGACAGCCTCTTCAACAGCTGTTGTTGGCAAAACTGGACAGCTACATGCAAGAGAATGAAACTGGATTATAGTCTAACCTGATACACAAAAGTAAACTCAAAATGGATCAAAGACCTGAATGTAAGTCATGAAACCATAAAACTCTTAGAGGAAAACATAGGCAAAACTGTCTTGAACATAAATGTGAACAACTTTTTCTTGAACACATCTCCTTGGGCAATGGAAATAAAATAAAAAGTGAACAAATGGGACTGTATCATGCTTAAAAGCTTCTCTACAGTAGCAAAGGACACCCTCAGCAGAAGAAAAAGGCATCCTGCAGTATGGAAGAATATATTTGAAAATGACATATCTGACAAGGGCTTAATATCCAAAAAATATAAAGAACTCACATGCCTCAACAACCAAAAACCAAATAACCCTATTAAAAAATGGGTGGAGGATATGAACAGACACTTCTCTAAAGAAGAAATTCAGATGGCCAACAGGCACATGAAAAGATGCTCCACATCACTAATTATCAGGGAAATGCAAATTAAAACCACAATGAGATATCACCTCACACCAGTTAGGATGGCCAGCATAGAAAAGGCTAGGAACAACAAATGCTGGCAAGGATGTGGAGAAAGGGTAACCCTTCTGCACTGCTGGTGGGAATGTAAATCAGGTCAACCATTGTGGAAAGCAGTATGGAGGGTCCTCAAAAAACTAAAAATAGATACACCATTTGACCCAAGAATTCTACTCCTAGGAATTTACTCAAAGAAAACAGCTTCTCAGATTCAAAAAGACATATGCACCCTTATGTTTATCACAGCACTATTTACAGTAGTCAAGACATGGAAGCAACTTAAGTGTCCATCAGTGGATGAATGGATAAAGAAGATGTGATACATATACACAATGGAATACTATTCAGCTAAGAAAGAAACAAATCGTACCATTTGCAACAAAATGAATGGAGCTAGAAGGTATTATGCTCACTGAAATAAGCCAGGCAGAGGAAGACAAATACCAAATGATTTCCCTCATTTGTGGAGTATAACAATGAAGCAAAATCGAAGGAACAAAACAACAGCAGGCTCACAGACTCCAAGAAGGAACTAGTGGTTACCAAAGGGGAGGGGGTGGGGAGGGCGGGTGCGGGGGGAGGGAGAAGGGGATTGTGGGGAATCATGATTGGTACACATTGTGTGTGTTGGGTCATGGGGAAGACAGTGTAGCTCAGAGAAGACAAATAGGGACTCCATGACTCCTTACTACACTGATGGAGAATGACTGTAATAATGTATGGGGGCAGACTTGATAATAAGGGTCAATGTAATGTAATAACCACATTTTTCTTATGAAACCTTCATAAGAGTGTATATAAATGATACCTAATAAAAAGAGACATTATAATACTGCATGGTGTCATATTTATGTAGAATCTAAAAAAAAAGACTCAGAGGAACAGTAGAAAAATGGTCTTCAGTGTAGGTGATTTTATGAAATAGGTAGAAGTTGATAACATGGCATAAAGTTCAGTTTTAAGATGAATAAGCCATGAGTATCTAAGAGTAACATAGTGACTATAATTAATAACACTGTATTATATAATTTAAATGTTAAGACAGTTAAACTTTAATGTTTTCACCAAAAAATAAAAAATAAAAGGTATATATGTAAGGTGATAGATGTGTTAATGAACTTAATGGGAGAATCCTTTCACAAAGTGTGTGTGTGTGTGTGTGTGTGTGTGCATGTGTGTGCATGTGTGTGTGAGTGTATAATACCATCACTTTGCACACTTTAAATATCTTCAAATTTTATCTCAGTATATCTGAAAAGAAAAAGATCCAACTATGTTCTATTTAAATTTTAGAATTAAAAGATGTAAGTATTCATGCAAAGTCAAAAATGAAAAAAAGATGTGCAAACAACAATGATAAAAGAGCTGGAGTGACTATACTACTACCTGAAAAGATAGTCTTTAAAACAAACAAAGAAATGGTTACTCGGCATATAGAGTGACATTTCATAATGACAAAAGAGTCAATCTGTTAAGACAAACGAAAAAACCCCAAAATACATGAGGCAAAAACTGATGAGTTTAAGGGAAAAATAGACAATTCTTGAAAGGCAGTTGGAAACTTTAAGGCCCTACTTTCAATAGCGGATAGAACTAGCAGAATATCAACAAACAAATAGAGGGCTTGAACACTATAAACCAATGCAACCAAGAGACATTTATAGAACATTCTATAGCAGAATACATATATTTCTTAAATACATGTGAAACATTCTTCAGGATAGCTCAAATGACAAGCTCTAAAAAAGCTTTAATAAATGTAAGACTATTGATGTTACACAATGTATGTTCTTCAGCTGCAATGAAATGAAATTAGAAATCAATAACAGAAAGAAATATGTAAGTTAAACAACACAGTCCTTAACAACCCATGAATCAAAGAAGAAATCACAGGGGGAATTAGACAATAATTTGAGGTGACTTAAAACAAAGACACAATACACGAAAACTTATGGGATACAGTTAAAGCAATGCTTAGAGGGAAAATTATAGTAAAACGCCTATATTAAAAAGGTCTCAAACTTAACCTGGCACCCTATTAAACCAGAAAAGAGGAAAAACACCCAAAGCAAGCAGAACAAAGGAATAAAATTTACACCAGAAATAAATGAAATACAGAAGAGAACAAAACAGAGAAAATCAAGCAAATCAAAGGCTGGTTCTTTAAAAGATCAACAAAATTGGCATATCTTTAGCTGGACTGACCAAAAGAAACAGATAACTCAAATACTAAAGTCAGGATTAAGAGAAAAAACATCACTACCGACCTTACAGAAATAAAGGGGACCACTATGGGAATACTATGAACAAATGCATGTCAACAAATTAGACAGCCTAGATGAAATTGACAGCTTCTTAGGAAACCAAAAACTGCTAAAAGTGACAAAATGAAATAGAAATCTGAGCAGACCTATAACAAGTGGAGAGAGAGAGTAAGTAATTTAAGCTTCATAACAAAGAAAAGCCCAGGTGCAAATGGCTTCAGTGGTGAATTAAAAAAAGAAATCCAAGGAAGAATTAATATAATCCTTCACCAACTCTTCCAAAAAATAGAGGAGGAAGACACACTTACCCGTACATTATGTGATGCTAGCATTACCCTGATCTCAAAACTAGACAGAGATGTCACAGAAAATAACATAACAGACCAATATTCCTTATGAATATAGATACAAAAATCTTCAACAAAATAGTTAAAAACTCATTCCAACAACATGTCCTAGGAGTGCGAGATTGGTTCATCATGTTAAATCAGTTAATGTAATATACCATAATAATAGAACAAAGGATAAAAACCAGAAATAATAGATACAGAAAAGGAATTGATAGATCTGGCACCCTTTTGTGATAAAAAAAAAAAAAACACTTAACAAACAACACATAGAAAGGAATGTCATCAAACTAATCAAGGGCATCTAAGAAATGACCTCATTTACATCATACTTAATATTGGAAGACTAAATGCTTTCCTATTAGGTAAGAAACAAGACAAGGATGTCTGCTCTTACCACTTCTGTTTAGGTTCTAGCCAGGGAAATTAGACAGGAAAATGAAATAAAAGGGATCTAGACTGGAAAGGAAGATGTAAAACTATTTCCATTCTCAGATGACAGGATGGATGATGGTATGATCTTGTATATAGAAAATCATGGGAAATCTGCTGAAAGAAAGCCCTTAATAAACAAGTTTATCAAGGTTGCGAGATGCAAGATCAATATAAAATAATCAATTGTGCTTCCTATGTTACCAACGAGCATCCTAAAATGAAATAAAGGAAATAATTCCATTTACAATAGCATCAAAAAAAAAATAAAACACCTAAGAATAAACTTAACAAAAAACAAGTATAAGATTTTTTACACTGAAAACTATATAATACTTTGAAAGAAATTAAGGAAGATGTAAATAAATGAAAATACATCCATGTTCATGGATCAGAGACTTAATATTCTTAACATATTAATACTCTACAAATTGATCTACCAATTTATATAATCCCTACCAAAACCTTAGATGGCTTTTTTGAATAAGATGATAATTTGTTTCTAAAATTCATATGGAAATCCAAGGGTCCCAGATTAATAAAAACAATCTTTAAAAAGAAGACCAAGTTGGAGGATTCACTTCCCAGTTTTAACAGCTATAGTAATGAAGACAGGGTGTTGCTGACATAAAAACAGACATAAACATCAATGGAAGAGATTTGAGAATCCAAAACCAACACTTACATTTATCAATTAATTTTCTAACAAGGTCTCAAAACAATTTAGTGGGGAATATTATCCTCAACAATAGTGCTATCCATTGGACATCCACATGCAAAAGAATGAAGTTAGGTTTCTTCCTGTTCTTCAAAGAAGATATACAAATGGATAATAAGCACATGGCTCAACATTACTAGCCATTAAGGAAATGCAATTCAGAACCCAAGGAGGCATCACTATACAACCTACATGGCTGTAATTAAAAGACAAGCAAAAGCAAGTGTTGTCAAGTCTGTGGGAGATTAGAACACTCATATCCTTGACAAAGGGAAAGTGAGTAGTAAAGGTACTTCAGAGAACAGTTTGAGAGTTAGGGTGGATTTTTATTTCATTTAATTAATAAATATTTATTGCATCCCTAACATGTGCCAGTCACTTGCTCTAAGTGTTTGGGATACAAGATAGCTAAACTATCATCTTTATTATTACATGAAGGGACACCCATAAACAAAAGAATGGTGGTGGAATAAAAGAGGGGAATGGCAAAGACTTCAGAATGACTGAAGGGATGTGCTGGGAGCTTGAACCATGAAGAGAAGATGAGGGACTGCTCTAGGACTCTGAGAGCTACTGAATGATTTTAATCAGGGAACTGGCAATAGCACGTTTGCCCGGTGAGTGGACCCTTGTAGCAATAGTGTGGAACATGAACTGGAGGGAAACAAAAGTGGAAGAAGCTAGAGAGACAACGAAGACCTAACTTACACATTCTCTGTAGGGCAGATAGGAATATATATATATATTTTCAAGTGGCATCCCTAAATTAAAATTTAGGGGACTGAATAATCAATTGAATGTGGGGGGTGAGGGAAGTAAAGAAATAGTAGGTGGTTCTTGGGCAGTAGGAGCTGGTAAATTTTTCACTACATCTCTGAAAGAAATGTGCCTGCATATATAAAATACATAAGTTTACTATAAATTTTTACTGTATGTATAGTACATCATTTAAAAGAGAATAAAATATGCAATATTCTTTCCTGTTAATTCCATATGGCCAATTGATTCTCACAGAATGCTTTCATAGTTTTTGCTGAGCTTTTATTTCTGTGGCCAACCTATGGATGTAAACCATGATTTGACAGATGAAGTTGTATCTCAATCTGCTCTTTACCCAATAAAATTATTTTCACTATATCCTACAGGTGGTCTACTGTTAAACTGTTTCTCATACTCATACAAGTAATGTTCATTAAACTGAAACCTCTTGCATTTTCAGCACTAGACTCAACACACTTCTAACTTGGATTATTAGCATTTTCTCCATTGCTTTCTTGAGCCTAGACAACCGACTAAACAAACATCAAGCTGTGATTTGTAGCATTTGCCTATTTCCATGGTGAAAATGTTCCCAGTATGGCTGATGTCAAGCTATCCATATTATGTTGCTAAACAGGGAGTTGGAAAGAAATGCATAGTAACACCTTATTATATAGGATTTCCAACATATAGGTACAATATAAACTCAAGAGCATAGAAGTCCATCAGGAAATGGTGATTTTCAAATATTTATTACCTTTTAGCATGATTTATTAAATAGTAATTTTACATAGTTTAATGGCTGTGTTTGAACTGGCTTGCAAAATTCTGAATATGTGAAAATTAGCTCATATATACTGGTATAAGGTGGGTCCAGCACCCTGCTGGTTCCAGGTATTCTGGCTTGGGTAAGAGCAAAGAACTGAGGGTGAAAGGATGTGCACTTTGGATTAGATTTTAAATATAACATCACAATAACACAAAGTTTTATTATATGTAGCAGTATTAGATTCAGGTCATATATCAATACCACCATCAGTAAAAACTACTGACTTAAACAAGAAGAAAGTTTGTCTCTCTCAAAGGAAAGAAAATCCAGAAAGAGGCTGCACAGGCTGGTATAGTGTCTACATTGACATCACAGCCCAGGTTCCTTCTGTCTTTATGCTTTACCACCTCATGGTGCAATATGGCTGCCTGAGCTCCAGTTATCATATCCACTTTCTAGCAAGCACAAAAGAGGAAAGAAGTGAAGGAAAGACAAGTGCCTCTATTTAAGACACTTCTAGGAGGTAGCAAAAATATCCACTTAAATGTCATTGGCCAAAAAATAGTCACATGGCTTTTAAAGCTTGGGTCTCCTCTGGACTATGAGGAGGAGTAGTCCTTTCACCCATATTCGTGAAAGGGTGTCTTGGGAATATAGTCTTTTAGCTGGACCACAATGCCCAGCTATGTATAAAGGTTCAATTTCTTAGGATATACAAATGACTGAATACATAGGAAGCAGCTAACAGTCATCATCCCAAAATCTTAGGCCCAATTCTCCACTTTTTCCTCATCTTGACTTACCAGTGGCAATGGAAAGAAAACACAATATACCTTTAAATAGCCCAACCCATTCAGAAATCATTTTAGCAACTAAAATGTGCTCTGCTTCAGTCCAACCTGGTCTGCCATCATCTGACCTGGCATGGGCTGTGCCCCAAATAGGCTGGAGACATTTTCTCCTCATTATCACCTTGTTAAGCAACCCCCTGCCTCTGAGGCATGTTCTGGGATATTAACGAGGTGATAATGAGGAGAAAAATGATGTGGCATTCCTTGGTCTGGTCTACTCTTCATAATCCAGAGGAGACCCAAGCTTTAATTAAAAATACTTGCTTTAACATAGAACATTCAGAAGACATATTTTTGATGTGCCCGAATAGAAGGACACAAAGAGAAATGTGTGTTTTTATTAATGTATGTCTAGGAGTTGTCTTTTTTTCCACGACTCCAACAAAGAAAGGTATGTTTCCTGAAAGAAATGAGGAATTATAAGAAAAGGCACAAATTGAGTAGATAAGCTAAGAAAAATAGGGGACAGAAAACAAACAAGAAAAAGTTCAGGTGTTCTATGTCTTATAGATATAGAACATTTAGATTTTTCCTCCATTCTCATCTGACCATTTGGTGCTCTGTGGGCCTATTTTCTGTGGAAAGTGTTTTATTATATTTATAATTTTATTATATTTATATGTTTGGTCCATTAGTGCCACTTCAGTTAATTATACAAACTGAATATTTTATTCAAAATGTTGTGTTTATATAATATCATTTAAGGAGTATCCTTTGCAGTGACTAATTTCTTTAAAGTGTAATTTTGGTCTCTTTGCTACGTGTAAAGGATAGCTTCTGTACGGCCTACAAATGATTTTTAAAACCAACCTATCTCAACAATGTTAAAGATAGTCATTGATCACTTCTGCTTGATGGGAAAATATATCAGTAAATGCCTGCAATTTAAATGGTCTTCTTCTTAAAAGGTGAAAAAAGTTTTAGGTGTTCTCAGACAAGCAAAGAAGCAACCTCATAGCGGTGTGTCACATACGGTAACACGGAGCACTCCACGTGAAGCCAAGGTTGGATCGCAGCCCGGAAGACCATCAGCACTGTTTCCCAGTGCCCGTCTGTCTTGATGACAAATTCTGACCACCCAACAGTCCATTTGGCTGTGGTGCATGCCGGGGGAAGAAGAGAAATGCTCAGAACCCACTATGCTGACACACAATCATGCCACAGTCCATTTGTTCATTTGTGCTTACGTTTGAAGCAAATGGAGTTGAAGGAACTTTCCCAAGGCTGATTCCTCATAAATGATCGATTCACTTCTGTTTGAATGTATCACACAGTTGATTAAACTATTCTGCAGATAACCCCACTTTATTATCACAAAGTCAATATACCTTCACCTCATTTCATTAGCTGGTCAGTCTCTCAGGGGCTCCTCCTCTTCACACTCTCATCAAGGAAAAATGAAAAATCCAGAGCAGTATTTTTCTATCTGAACTAAGCTATTTACCAGTAAGGCACTTTTGAGATTGTTAGTGCAAGGAATGTTTCACTAACATTCAATCTCGATTTTTTTCTACTAACTTCATTTCCAGTTTTCTAAAACTTTCATTAAAACTTTAGAGGAGTTCTTACGGCTTTGTTTCATTGGCACGTGGAAGCTGGAGATCACTTCTGAGTATATTCGACTATAGTTTGTATTTATTCACAGAGAAACAAAGGAGCAAGGATTACGCTAAGCAGCAGATGAGCAAAAATATATTTGTCTTCTTCATCATGATTTTTTAATGGAGATGCTACATTAATCTTATCCCCTGACTTTTCATCAACCATTTGTGAAGAAAGAAGTATAAAACTCACATTCTGGTGGCAAGGGGAAAGCCTTAAACATTCCCCCAATGTAATATATATTGGTAGTGAATGGACCTCAATGGAACACTGATTTTTCTAAATACGTTTTATGCTTTAAAACCAGACTGTTTCCTTTTTCTAAAAATGAGTGTGAAACACAAATGTGACAGACACAAAAGCAATATGAATAGTATTTCTATTTAGCTTGAATCTAGATAAAAAGCCCGTTCTTTCACAAAAACGTACCTGTTAATGAATTTACTATTTCTCATTGTACAGAAAATAACACGATTTAATTACAGCAAATCTTCAGATTTTTACATGACCAGTTAGCCAGAAGCCAGAATCTACTGACAAATTAGAATATTGTATAAGTTTCTCTAGCAAATCTATAACCTAATGGGTTATTTTGTTGTTTAAATGATAGGAATCATTGTTTAAATGATAGGAGGTAATTGTGAAACCCGCACTAACCTTATTCTTTCAACATCAGCTAGTGCGTGGCAGAGGAGAGATGGATGGCACTAGAGGTGCATGTCGGAAGATTTGATTTCTAGTCCTATGTCTGCCACCAAAGAATATTGTGACCCTAGGAAAATTACTCCACCTCTCTGGGACTCAGAATCCTCAACTATAAAATGTAGAAGTTGCAGTAACTGACTTTTAAAGTCATTTCAAGTCCTATGGGTTTTATGCTTAGGAGGAGAAAGTGGGGAAGACAGATTCCCTAAAGCAAAAGCTCAGGCTTTTACAATGTAACCAAGCCTGGAATCATCCCTTCTCTTTTCTCTAATTGCGTCCCTCCTTTCCCACACACTCTCCTGCACACCATTAGGAAATAAAATGTGGAAGAAAGAAAACCTCCTGTTGCATGCAAAAAACAGATCTGCCAGTGGTAAAAGGGCTGCGTTAAATGGAGCCTTTGCTGACGATATCACATTATATTTTAATGAGATGTCAAGTTCTAAGCCCATGAAGCGGAAATGATGAAGAGCAGGCTATTAACCGTCCCAATTATGGAGCCCCAAGTATCTCTTAATTTATGTACTGATAATCTCCTGGTAATTCTCCCGGAGCTGCCACCGCGTAAACATTCCAGTTTCTCTTCTGCTTCGCATGGATCTGTGCTCGGGCCGTCACAGTTTCCCCATTAGGTCCAGCCCAGCTCATTTGGAGCAACCACCTTGCTCGTAGCCAAACCGCCAGCCTCAGCTGGGGCGAGGGGAGGGGGCGGCGGCTCACCGGCCGCGCAGCCTTTGGTGGAAGTGTGGCCAATTAGTCACACGTTTGGTGTTCTAATTAGGCGAGGCTGGAACTTTGGAAAATGTGCTGTAGATTTAGGTACTTCCTCAAACAATGCTAAATTGTGTTATGTGAAATTCAATTAGTCTTTTTCTAAACGTTTCCACATCTGTTCTTCTTTAAGCATAAAGTGATGAGGAGAGAAAGAGAAGTGAAAAGCCAGAGCCTCCACTGGTGAAATATGTTAGGCCTTGGGGACCAGCCCTTTTCCCAGCTTTTGACCCTGAACAGTGATATACAGGAAGGAACAAAGTTGGAGAGCGATCACGGCGAAGCCCTTTTAAATAAATCATTATAGAAGAAATACTACATCTGCACGGGAATGTAATCTCATATAATGGCCATAAACTCGGCTTTGTTTGAAAATGGATGGCATGAGGGAGGAACCACTAAGAGGCAAATGATTATAAATTCTGCCTTAAAGGTAGTATTCGTGGTCATTCTGGTTATATTTTTTTAAAGAGTCTTTTAAAAAAATCCTTTGGTTTAATATTTCATGTCTAGGTCCAGCGTAATGAGTTTTTGTCCCCTCCTATCTATTGAAATTTTCCATATAAAATTGAGAACAGCCTCCATCCCCAAACACCTGTGGAATGAAAGGAAAAGAAGAAGGAGGAGTAGGAGGAGAAGGAAAGATTCCACTTGCTCTGAGATGTTTCATAGTTTCCATTTGAGCCACTACTGTCCGCCACAAGATGGCATGTTGCTTTGATCTTTCAAGTTCTGTGGCAAGCTGCTCCAACCCTGAGCTCCTTCTCCGCTTTGCTCGAGATGCTGTGTTATTGCTTCACAACATCTCAGTTCCAGCACACCCTCCCAGCCGCACATCCCAAACCATGTCCATCTCATGTTTCCATGTTGTGTCACACTTGGCATGTCCACTGACTCTGCCAAGAGGTCAAATGGCAATATCTGTTACCAAAGTGGCATGGATTAAAGCTGCGGGCGTCCAAAGGTGAAGGTGTACATGGTTTGATCCTTCCTTCTGTTACCACCTTTTCAGTGACTATCATTTCAAAACCTTATCTGTGGCTGGCAGGCCATGTTTCAGTTTTGTCAAAGCCCAAATATAGACTGTGTGGTTTTCTGATGATATATCTCCATAAGATTTGTGGAATGCTAACGATGGAGTTGTCAACACTACTTTACGGCACCTTGGTGCATGTCAGAAAATGAAAATACTTTCAAAAGTGATATCATTATGTTGACTGATAACATGCTCTTTTAAGACAGACTTATTTAAATTAAAAAATCTCAAGAACAGAAACTAAAATGAGGCATTACCAGTAAGAAAGGTGATTTATCTGGTGGCTCACTCTCACAAACAAGAGAAAGGAAGATTTAAAAATTAGAATAATAACACTTTTAAAGCTAGTCTGGGTTTGCAGTTTCCAGTAACAAAAATCATCCTGAATTTGATGACTCTATATAAATTTGAATTTCCATTCACTAATAGGAGTATGTTTCTCTAAAAATAAACAACTGATACTTCCAGAATATAATAAACCAAATGAACAAATGAAAGATGTAAATAATTTAATACATATAAATAAAATAAACTGTAACCTGTATGGTTTTCAGAATCAGTTTAAAGTCTATGCAATGGAATTACAGCAGCACATGTAAATAAATTGTTTTTTACTCTAGAAGATAACTATAAGCTTTATGGTTTTGATAATATTTTCTAAAATCTGGTTTTCGGGAGTATTGGTAATTATAACCTATTATATCGCATATGTTTTCCCACATAACATATTATTTACCAAAATTGAAATCTGCACTACCATTGTTGCATAGAAATTTTGCTTTAATTTCTCAGTTTATCTTTACCTGTTTTGTTTGTGACTTATTAAGTTGGATTAGTTATGATGCAACATTAACTCCATAGAGCAATATGATTTGATTTTTAAAAACTCTTTATTAAAATGGAAAAAAATCTAGATAATAAGCTGAACCTTGATAATAGGATAAAAGTGGGGAAGACAGATTGGGTCTGTCACTGGCTCTGACCAACGAGCCCTGTCTTCTGCTCCTTAAAGGCTCAGTCAGATCATCCATCATGGCCGAGCTTATGCTCTTATGGTTTTTAAGCAAGATCACTGTGAACCTGTCCACTCTGGCTAGTCTGAATGAAACTAGCCCAAGTCATCTTGCCTCCTATTGGCCTCTCGCTATATGGCAATGTCAGGGCCACTGGTTAACAAAAAAGACATCTCTCAGCCCCATGTTCTTTGAGCAAATGTGCCATGACTTGCAGTTTTCACCAACACAGAGTCAAAATCATTCTTCCCTCTTGTGCACCGATCTTGCAGGAAAACATCACTAAAACACTGTGTACTAGTTTTTTCTAGGTTATTAGTTCAAGCCAGATTAAACTCCATAACAATGGCACATCTCTGGGGAAAAAAGGGATGCAGATCTGCAGATGTTGTCCCTTCCAGGCAGCCCATGGCCTTCAGGGGGCTGTGCTTGGCCAGCTGACGGGCATCTTCACTCTCCTTATTTTCACAGAGTGGCTTTCAAGTCAGGTCTCAATGCATCCCACATGTGTTTGCCTTTTGCCGTCTTTGAGCTGGCCTTGTGCTAGGTCTGGCTCAGGAGTTCTTTTATTTTGATAGACAAGATGTTATGTTTTGTTCTCCTTGTTACCAGATGCTTTAACGTTGGTATTGTTAATGATACTAATGAATGATGTATGTAGTTTTATGCCATTTATAAATACCTTGAAACTAATTCTAGTCTTAAAATTGAAAGTCTTCTCCATTGCTCTCCTAAACTCTTAATTTTTTTAGTATTTAAATTGTCACTTTTTTCCTGTCTTGCTTGTTTTGGAGAGTGAACTCTTTGATGGCTGGCACCACTTTCCTTGCATTTCTATTTCCTTATACCATAATTCACTTAATGCATATATTCATTGATTTGTTTTGATTGACGGTTCCTAGGTGCTACCAAGTTTGTGCCATAGCATGATGGCTACAAATTCCACATTCCCCAGGTGCTGGGACCATCTCAGAATTGGATCCCAGATCCCAAACACCACTAGTTTCTTTTGT
This sequence comes from Manis javanica, assembly GCF_040802235.1. Classification (NCBI taxonomy): domain Eukaryota; kingdom Metazoa; phylum Chordata; class Mammalia; order Pholidota; family Manidae; genus Manis; species Manis javanica. Next base: position 21,401,194 of record NC_133168.1, read on the forward strand.
CATATGTGATTAGGCTGGTAATATCAATGATTTTCATGGGGCCCGGGGTGGCTGGGAAGTGACAGAAGGACTGACCTACCTAAACACACTTCAAGAGGAGCCACAAACAAAATTAACGCAAAGGACAGCATTGGCGCTGGCGAGGTTCACTGATTGATTAAGAAAAAACAATTCGTCTAGAAAGAGCTAAGACAGAAACAAGAGTTATATTGTCAAATAAAACACAAGACAAGGGAAGCCACACACCATACAGAATTAAGAACCCAACTGGGCTGGATGGGGAGGGTGGGAGTACATGGACGGGACTGAGGACGTCCAGGCATTTCTGGGTGACCTAGACATGAGCAAAGGCAGGAGAAAGCGATTGAGGTGGTTCTCTCACCTGTTTCCTCCTTTTCCATCTTTCTGCTTTCTCTTTCTCTTCTTGACTTTCAAAGGCTTGACCTTCAGACCTCTTCTCTTCTCTATTTTGCACACCTTCACAGTCCAGGCAATGCCATTCAGTTCCAGTAATTTAATGCCATTTATATAGTGATAATTCCTCAATTTTTACCCCTAACCCAGAAAACTGTCCTAGCTTAAATGTTCAGTTGCTTATTCAATATCTTCATTTGTGAGTCAAGTGGCATGTCACAGCTATGCAAAATATGCCCCAACTGAAAAATTTTTTAATTGAAGTACAGTTGATATGCAATATTATATTGGTTTCATGTGTACAACATAGTGATTCAATAGTTATCTACATTACTAAATGCTCACCACAGTAAATGTAGTTACTGATTACAAAGATATTGCAATAATGCTGACTGCATTCTTACGCTACACTTTCATTACCATGACTAATTTATATTATAATTGGAATTACATGCCTCTTTATCCCCTCTACTTGTTTCACCTCTACCCATGGCATCCACCAGTCTTTTCTCTATGTCTATGAGTCTATTTCTGTTTTTGCTTTTTAGATTCCACATATAAGTGAAATCACATATGGTTTTTGTCTTTCTTTACCTAACTAATTTCATTTAGCATAATGCTCTTTAGGTCAATCTATGTTGTTGCAAAAAGCAAGATGTCCTTTTTTATGGCTGAGTAATAGTCCATTATATATACCTACCACTTCTTTTTTATCCATTCATCTACTGATGGACATGTAGGTGGCTTCCATATCTTGGCTATCATAACCAATGCTGCAATGAACATAGGTGTGCATATGCCTTTTTGAATTAGTGATTTTGTTTTCTTCAGGTAGATTCCCAGAGGTGGAATTGTAGGGTCGTATCATATTTCTGTTTTTAGTTTTTTGAGGAACTTCCATGATTTCCATAGTGGTAGCACCAATTTACAGTCCCACCAACAGTGTATAAGCTGTCCCTTTTCTCCACATCCTTATCAATACTTGTTATTTCTTGTCTTTTGGATAGGAGCTTTTGTGTGAAGCATGAGGTAATATCTCATTGTGGTTTTGATTTTCAATCAGTGCAATCCCTATTAAAATACCAATGGCAGTTTTCACTGACCTAGAGCAAATAATCCTAAAGTTTGTATGGAACCACCAAGACACCAAATTGCCGAAACAATCTTGAGAAAGAAGAACATGGGGGTACCATGCTCCCTTGTTTCAAGCTGTACTGTAAAGCCACAGAGATCAACACATTATGGTACTGGCATAATAGTAGAAAGTGATCAGTGGTGCAGAATAGTAAGCCCAGAAATAAACCCATGCTTATACGGTCAGTTAATATATGACAATGGAGGCATGAATATACAATGGGGAAAAGACGGTCTCTTCAATAAGTGCAATAAATGGTGCTGGGAAAACTGGGCAGCTACCACGAAATAATGAAACTGGATGATTGTCTTACACCATTTACAAAAATGGATTGAAGACTAGAAATGGATTAAAGACTTAAATGTAAGACTTGAGACCATTAAACTCTTAGGAGAAAACAAAAGCAGTAAACTCTTGAACATCAATATTAGTAATTTTTTTGTGGAAATGTCCCTCCAGGCAAGGGAAACAAAAGCAAAAATAAACCAGTGGGACTACATCAAACTAAAGAAATTTGCACAATAAAGGGCACCATCAACAAAACATAAAAGGCATCTGTGAGAGAATATATTTGCAAACATATATGAAGGACTAATGAGGGGCTAATATCCAAATATATAAAGAACTCATCCAACTCAACACCAAAAACCAAATAACCCAATTTAAAAAATGCTCAGAGGACCTGAATAGACAGTTTTCCAAAGAAGACACAGATGCCAACAGACATATGAAAAAATGTTCAACATAACTAATTATCAAGTAAATGTAAATCAAAACCCCAATTGAACTTTTCATTTCCCAGTGTTCACCTCTGAAAACTGCTCTGCCAATCATATAATGAAAATTCTGTTCTTTAATTTCCTCATCTCTAAAACCTTAGAGTCATATCTGATATATCTAGAATCTGACCTCTTCTTATTACCCCTCTGGCCACCATCCTGGGCCAGACTGTCATTATCTACCACTGGGATGACTGCAATAACCTCATAATCGGTCTGTCACTTCACGCCTGACCTCCTTACAGGCTACTCTCTCACTGACACACCGTGCTCCTCTTAGAACATCAAGTTGTGCTGCCTTTTGGCTGCGACCTTCTCATGGCTTTCCATCTCTCTCATCAGAAAAATAAAAGTCCTCACCATGGCTCACTCATTCTTACTCGAGCTCACCCTCCCATTATTTTTTCACTCATCTCCTGTCCCCTCCTCCTCCTCGTTCACGCCTCCCCAGCCATCCTTGCCCTCCTCGAGTACTCCCACTGCAAGGCCTTGCCGTGTGTCATTTCCCCTTCACGGCCTAGATTCCCTCTGGCCTCTGCTAAAGTGCTGCCTCATCAGAGATTTCCATGATTCCCCATCCCTGCCCCATGTAAAATACCTAATAGGCTTCTATCTCCCTCAGTGTTTTAGGTACCTTCAGAGCCCTTGTCGCCACCTATAACTCTAAATGTTTATTTGCTTGCTTACTGTCTGTCTTTCCCCCCCCCCAAAAGTATAAACTCCTTAAGATCATGAACTTCATCTATGTTGTTCAGAAATATAATCCTCAGCACTTGACTAATGCCTGGACCATAGCAGGTGCCTAATAAATATCTGTTGAATAAATGAATAATGACAGCAAAAAGACTGAATTTTAGGTAAACAAATAATTTGCATTTGGAAGTGCTAGGTTGTCATGTTGGAAAGTCAGCATGGATTTAGGTAGTGGGAAAACCTGAATATTAAAGGGAAGAATATGGATTTTATTCTACAACCAAAGTATAGTTGTTAAAACTTTTTGGGCAGGGATCTACATAATGAATACAGAATGTAAGGATAAGCAATATGGTGATACCATATAGGGTGGATTTTAAGGATAGTTTCTCAATAATCTAGGTTTTAGCTTCCATGACTGAGGGTATAAATGTGGCTCTTCTATGAAACTATAAGTTGAAATGTACCTATCATTTAAAAGAACTGTATTTCTTAAAATAGGATTAAAATGTCAAAGACATTGAAATCAAGTTAAGGCTCAGACTGTATGTATAGGCAGCCTCCACTTGGCCACAGATACCCAGTGAAATGCAAAAAAACTTCATTTAGCTATCCAGAGAGATTATCTCCCCAGTGTTCAGCACACTTACATTTCTAGACAAGAGTTTATTATCCACTTTCCTTCTGGACAATTGCCTTGGGTTCAGTTGGATGGCATTCCTCACCTGGGCTCAGCTGAACGTCAGAGGTTTCTGGAGCAAAATCTGTGCCTCTTAGGAGAAGTGGAATGGATGAATAGTGGTAAGAACTTGCCTGCAGAAGGTTTTCAGCTCCACTGAAAAGACAGTCAAGAGCACTGTGGTTCATGGTGTCCCACAATCCTTGAACAAAAACATAATGAGGGGGAGTAGACTCTGGGGATTCCCCTGGCCTTCCCTTCAGTGTTTCCATGTTTTACTGAAATGATCAGTATATCCTATAAGGTGCTCACTTAGGCTTTACCTCAAGAACCTGAGGTTTATCTATCTTCATTTCTAGAGATTACACGTCTGCTTCCTTAATTCTGCTTCTTGAAGATTTAGAATTTCTCTTATAGGAGTGACTCTCTTTCCAACACTGGCTTTTCCCTGACCTTCTGGAACAAGGGTGAACCAGTTGGGGAAAGTTCAGTTGCTTTTCTTCCCTCCATCTTAGAAAGAGGTTCTCATTTGAAAGAAATGCATCTTGAATAGGTGTGAATGTAGTGAGGATTTTAATGATCCTATCATTTAAATTTTTACAGAATCAGAAAACCTGATTGCCTCTTTATGTCACTAGTAGGGTAAACTGGAAAGCTTTTACTTTGTCTAATAGCTGAAGGTCCACATTGCTTCTCTGATGTGTGACAGTGAGTGCAGTCTTCTCACTAAGGCTCTTTGTGGTCTGGAAGCCCATCATCAGTGACTCTGAGCTGACTCCCAATAGCAGGTCCCTGCATCAGTGACTGTTTGGAAAATGTCTGGCAAAGTGGCCATCATTAGTTGCCTATAAAATAGCAGTTTTCAATGTGAATACTACAAAATACTATGACAAAAGGGGAAGGACCGTATAAGCTATACAAAACATGTGTGAATTGGTACAGTTATTAACTTGTTTAAGAAATCTTTATCCTTAAGAGTTTGGAATGTGGGAAAATCTAGGGCGATCTAAAAACAGAATGGTTATGTGATATATGAACTACCAACCACAGAAGCCCAGATTTTTAATTCATATGACTGGATTCCAGCCTGTTGCCAGCATCGCTCCACATCCTACTTAGAAAGGAGGACTCAGGAGGGAAGTGTATTTTGTCCTGATCTCATGGGCACTGGTCATGGGGAGAATCCAGGTCCGGCAGCAGAAGGCCTGAGTTACAGCACCTGCTCTGCAGTTGTACGAGTCTCTCAGCTCAGTCAGAACTCAGGAGTCTCAGTTGCCTGTCTGCAAACAGAGGTGATAATAAAGCTTGCTCTACTTAAAGCAAGAGCATTGTGATGATGTCCAAATAAACTAATGTGTGTGAAAGGGCTTTATCAATTATAAAGCACTATGCAAAAATGGCTTTCTGTAGGCAATCATTACATTTAGTTTGAATTAATTTACTATAGCAGGTATAAACCAACCAGGACATGAGAAGCCTCTATGAAAGGATAACAGATGTAGAAAGAAATGAATTCCTTGAATACCCTAACAGCTCCCCTTGGATCATTAGTTCCTTGCTAAGCCCACCCTAGAGTTTAGGGGAGCTAATCTGTAGACTATACTCACTCTGAGTCTGCCTTAGTTAAGTAACTAAGTAAGCAAACATTTAAGTGACTGCTATGTGCTGACACTGAATGGGAGACTAGGAATACAACAATGAACAAAATAGAAATGGTCCCTGACCTTTTGGAACAAGAAAGAGACAATCATCAAATAATCACCCAAAACTGCAACTGTGGTCAGTGCAAAGAGGAGAAGGGCATGGTGTAATATGCACTGAGAGGGAGGTTTGCCCTGGGTAGGTAGGTCTGGAAGGCTTCCCTGCAGAAGGTGCCATTCTGCTGAGAACTTAAGCATGTGTGGGAGATGACTGGTGGAGAGGGAGAACAGAGCATGATTTCTTTTTAAAAAGGCCTTACATAGGAAAGGAGATCATTAAAAAATCATGAGGTTGAACAGCAGCAAATTGTTGATATTTAACTGTTTTTGACAACAGACATGGCATTCATATAGTTAAACTTAATAAAAGTAGGCTAAAGTGGTCAGAGGGCATCTAGCAAGAAAAGGCTTGGTGGTAGGAAGCTGGAGAGGTAGAGAGGGCTGCTGATAGAGGCTTTGTAAGGCTTGTTAATAGCTGTTGGTCTTGGTTCCAAGCCTCTGAAGATCTGCACTTGGTGAGGATGACCCTGCCTGTCCTGTGGTGATGGAACAGCAGGCTGCTGATGAGGATGATACTGCAAACATCCAGGAAAGCACTAGTGGGAGCATAGCACCTCCCGACTCACAAAGCCTGCCTGCAGACCAGCAGCGTGGCCATCACTTAGGAGCCTGCTGTTAGAAATGTACATCTGCTGACTAAGAATTTGCATTTTACCAAGCTCCCCAGGTAGTTCATTCACATGCATAGTAAAGTGCAGGCTTAGACCACACCCGAGGTTGGTAGGTAGAAAGAAGGGAATGGGTTTAACAAATATTTAGAAGGTAAAGGCATGTGTATTGGTGAAAGACCAGATAAGGGGGAAGCAGTTGAGGAGAAGGGCCTGAGATAAGGGCCTAAATTTGACTTGTACAACCAGATGGACAGAAGGACTTTCTCTAAGATCTGTACATTAGATCTGTTAGAGTGCCAGGTTTAAAGGGAAGATCATGAGTTGAGTATTGGGCTTGCTGCCTTTAGAATAACTGTAAAGCATTTGAATGCAGAAGTTCATGCAGCAGTTGTATATATGGGTCATAAGGAGAAATAGAAGCTAGAATTATAAATTTGAGTCTTGCAGAGACATTAAAGTCAGCCATGAAAGAACAGGAGGAGAGTGTTTAAGTCAGAGGCAAAGGTGCCAAGTTCCCTGAGACAAGAGAGGACATTCCTGAATCAAGTTATTGAGAGACCCTCAGGCAGCCTTGGGGTGGAATGCAGGGGTGACACGGTGAGCAAGGAAGCAGGAAGGCAGGCAGGGGCCAGATCATGCCGGGCCCCAGAGGTCTTCTTAAAGATTTGTGAGATTAGCCAGATAGTGATGAGGAAATTTGTATGTGGAGGGAAGAAATGATCAGATTTACTGTCAAAGGATTGTTAAGACTGTCACCTAGAGAGCGGACTAGCAGGGCCCATGCGCTGTGCTCTGGATGAGGGACCGACTCTCTCAGGCACGTGCATGGTGCTCTCAGAGCATCTTCCATTAGCTCCCAGGCCATGACCCACACCATCATCCACACTGAGGAGAAGGAAGCGTGTGCCAATGTTGCCCTCTATTTCTAGATGACAAAACAGCACTACCTCTTCCCTTAGGGTCACACAAAAGTTCCATGAGATGGAAGAAAACTTTAATTTTCCCATGGCAGCACTGACAATATATTTTCTGATTTACCTAGGATACTTGGGATTTACTTTTCAGAGCAAATATTTAAATGTATAATTAAAAAAATAAAATAAAAAACCTATTCAATGAATTTCCTTGAAGTTAATTAAGTAAAAAAAAGAACTGATTTTTTTTGCTATGAAAATCTAATTTTCAACGTTCATTTAAAAAATATATTTCTACTAAACCTAACTATCTAGGGATTCTTGAAATAATGGCAAAAATATCCAGCTTCTATGTATGATACATGTAGTATGCATCACATATGGCATGAAGTTCCTTTATTAATGTTTAACAATCCTACTGTGTCACCATTAACTCAAATGGTACCTTGTTCCAAGCTTAATAAACAGTCTCCTCAGTCAAATGTCAGTCATGTATGATGATCTAGTGTGCACGGACTGAGAACACAGGCCAATTATAACTTGTCTCTAACTTCCATCTCCAATGTATCAGCATCATCTCATTCTTTCCAGCTACCAAAATTGTTTGAAATATACTCTTCCAACTCCTTACTTCTGTCTATGCTTTCCAATTCCATCAAGTCTGCTTTTTTTTAACCTGGAATGAAATCTGGCTGTTTGAATCCAGGGCACAAATCTTTATAGGAACACTGATTGACTTACCCAAACTAGTATTTGATTTTACCTGAAATACAAATGAACATCCCAAGAAAGGGAAAAACATAAAACCTACTGAAATATTTTGCTGAGGACTGGGAGCAATTTCTAATAAGTTACAACTTTTCATCCTCAACAGTTTATTCATTATTCATTTAACTGGAATGTAAGGAAGTACATGCTCTGCTTTGTACACTATAGCTCCAGAGAATCCTAGCCTCCTGATACAGAATTGATGCACAAATGGTAAAACCTTTGTGTATAGAATAATGGCTGAGAGCTTGGACTCTGGAGCCAGAATACCTGGGTTTTAATTCTAAATCCGACAATTATGAATTGTGTAACTCTGGGAAAATACTTATCTTCCCTATGCCTCAGTTTCCTTATATGTAAAATGAGAAAATACAGAGTTGTTATGAGTAGTAAACAACAATACTTATAAAGTGTGCAGAAGAAAGGCACAATGTATGTGCCTATTAAATAAAAAATGTAATTTTTATCATTTCAAATAACCACATATCTTCAAATGGTATCATTAATGGTCCTTGAAATAGAACATCTTTTCCATCACCTGAAGGGCTTACCTATACCCTCACGTAGTTATAGTTGTAAGTTGGAAGATATGGGGAGTTCCTAGAATCTTAACAAGATTAGAAAGCACCATCCGTGGACTTCAATAAATTTGGTCAGAATTTTGTTCCAGAAGAAATTTGGCCAAGTTGTGTTCAGACCGGCACTTAGACCCACTAACTTCAGTGTTTTCTCAAACATGGGATAATGGAAATGTCTGCGTGCTCCCATTTTCTACATGTGCAGCAGTTCACTCTATGGCTTTAGAGTGTTCTTTACAATGGAGGTCAAATCATTCCAATGATAGTATCATACCCATACAACTCTTTTTATTTAGATACCACCATTACATAAATGCACACACAAATTTCCCAGCCAATATTATTTATACAGTGTGAGGAAATTTTGAAAACAGCTCTTCTGCCAGGGTTACCACAATGTTCCATTTATTTTCAAGTCAGGCCTGGGAAAGGAATATGCTAGGAATTTGTGCCAAAAGTAGCTCAGCTTGACATGAGTCAGCCTGCCTTTCCTGATCTTTTTTTTTGAAGTCTAAATGTCAGTGTTTCTACTGAAGCTACTCAGGCAAACCAACTTTTCTTGCAGGACCATGGCCTTCTGGTGGAAATAGTGTATGGTAAATTGTTCATGTTTGAGGCCATTTTTGAGGTAAAATGAAGCCAAAGACTTACATTTACTGCAGAGGAGCTGTGTGATTGTCATAAGAAGATTTCAATATAAGAAACAATAATTTCTTGCTCCACAATGATGAGGTACTCTGCCAAGTTCAAAACTGAATTATCTAGAAAGCATTTGGAAATATTTTCTAACAGTCTATTGTTAAGCACTTCAGCAAAATTCTCAGGAATAACAATTTGTTCTATTCATGGAGGCTCAAGTAATTTTAGGAAACTTTGAGGAACTCTTTCAAACCCTAATTAAAACATTTAAGAAGTAACATGTCAGTTAAACATAATATCAAAAGTATTCCAAACTCCTTCACTGAGCAGTTCAGTCTAGGAGTGTTCACGGTATTCGCTTGCGCTTTTCAGTTTTCACGGTTTGTATCTTATCTCTGTTCTAGTCCCTAACTAACTTTCAAACATTTTTTTCTATGTTTACAAAACTAAGGTCAAGTCTATACTAGCCAATTGAAGTTGAAAAGTAAGACACTTTTGAGGATAACTTCCACGGAAAACTATTTTTCTAGTGACTAGCTTTTTCAAATTATTGACTAGTATTCTCTAAGTTCTCGACTTTTTGTTCATGTTTTGACCCCGACTTCACTAAGTAGACATGTCCTAAATCCTGGGATACTACAATAAACCCCATTCCATTTAAAATTACTTATACTAAATAAAACTTTCTTGTATTTTCAGTATGTATGTATATATATACATACATACTGAAAATACAATATGTATGTATATAGGGATATATATGCATAACATATTTTTTGTTTTATTCTAAATGCAAGACTTACACAAAAATATTTACGTAGAACCTCACCTTTTTCAATAACTTAACTAAAAAACATGCCAACTTACCAATATGTCATCACAAGTTAAAAATGTAATAATAGTATTAAAAACTGACTCTACAGAATATTCCCAGCATGTCCTGAGCAAGTAATGATTACATTTTTTTTAGTCTTTTTTTTTGGTATCATTAACATACAAGTACATGAGCAACATTGTGGTTGCTAGATTCCCCCCATTATCAAGTCCCCACTTTTGTAGTCTTTTTTATTAGATGTATCTCAAAATAACCAGCTTCTTCAGTTTATTCCACATCCATTTAACTTTAAAAACTAGTTTCTCTTTATATACCTTTGAAAAATGGAAATAAATATGCCTCTTTATTTTGACTTCTGAATTATAGACCAAAATTCTATCACTGCCTTTATTTCAGTGAATTCTGGCTTCCATGTGAGGAAAAGAAAAGGACATCCAGGAGTTGGCCTGGCAAATACCAGCCGTGGCTTTCTCCTGTGGACCGTGGGCACTTCCCAAAGGCGCCCACATCGGCCTCGGCACCCTGCGTCCACAGTGGATCAAGACAGAAATAGAGCACTCTTGTCTGAACACAAACAAAAACATGAATGTGTTCCCATATCCGGGCTACACAGTGGATGCTGCTTCTTCACCAGTTACAGCCTTGTCCTCTCCAGCCTCCCTCCTACTAGACAGGACTTACCAATGTATTCAATCCAGTAACAGCCCACTTCCTGATACTACCCAGTCCAGATCAAAGCCCTGCCTCCATGAACTCTTCCCAAAATCACCTAACACAAGCCCAAATCCTCTGATAATTGCTAACACCCTCCTTCAGTGCCCACCGCCTCCACGGTGCACACTCTCCCGCACGGTAACAAGGCAACAAACTTGGCCTACCTGACTCCAGGTGTGTCTCTGGTGGTGCTGGGCTGGAGAGCATTAAGATAAGCAGGACTGGCTCCGTAACATGTTTTAAAAGTTTCACTTTTAGGTAGGAAATAACTTTGAGCAGTGACACTGTGTGGAGTAATTCCAAATCCCGTGTCAGAATCCTAATGAAATTATGGCAGCTTAATGAAAACTTGTGTTTCTTGTAATTCTTTATAAAAAAGGAGGACCAGGTCCTCCTATCAGTCATCCATTTTTCCCTTTGTTGAGATCTCTGTGGGATATAAATGACAGATACGTGGACAAAGATGGTGAGAATGAGCCCACATGGGCTGTGAGAGATCTAGAAGGCTGCCTCCAATGTTGCTCAGGAGACAAAGGATGGGCCTGGCTGTCTGTGGTCCCAGTGCAGAAGAGGATGGTGGGGGATGGGGTAGGTGGATGCCATCTGTCTAACTGATGCGTGATGCATGCACAGTAAAGATTGCCTTCCTGTCTCCCCCCTTCGTTACTGTCTCTCCTTCCTTCCTTCCTTCTTTCCTTTCTTTATTTTTCTCTCCTTGCTTCTCTCCCTCCCTCCCTCCTTCTTTTCCCCACTTTCTTGCCTTTTCCTTTCCTTTATATGCCCGTGCAACACCCAGAATGAATGCTGATGAAACACTCTCAATTTTGTCTTCAGGGAAAAAATATTGCCCATTTCATAAAATGATATACAAAGTAGTTACAAAAGGATTATAATATATAAATGTAGTGACTTGATAACAGAGTAGCTGAATGATCTTTTAAAAGAAAATTTTATATATTGAAATATTTTTAATTAGCTTGATTTTACAACTTCTGACCAAAAAAAATAAAGAAAAAAAGAAAATCAGCTCACTTCAAATAACTTCCATCCATTAGCCCTTCCCTTTCTTCAACAAACACATCACTCTTTCCCTTAGAGCAGTGTAGGTTGTTTTAAAATGCAAAATGAGGTGATAAGATTAAAAGAAAATCAAAGGAAGGTTTTTAAATAATATTTTTTACTTAAGTGTAGTTGACATAATATTATATTGGTTTCAGGTTACAAAATAGTGATTTAACATTTATATATATTATGAAATGCTCACCATAATAAGTGCAGTTACCCTCTGTCACCATGCAAAATTATTACAGTATTATTGACTATATTCCATATGCTGTACTTTCATCCCTGTGACATGTTTCTTTTACAATTGGAATTGGTACCTCTTGATTCCCCTTCCCCTGTTCTGACCCTCTCCCGCTCCCACTGGCAACCACGTTTGTTCCTCATATTTATGAGTCTGTTCCTTGGTTTTTGTTTGTTTGTTCATTAGTTTTATTTTTTAGGTTCCACATCAAAGAAAGTGAAGCTTCTCCTGCTCTGTTTTTCCTTTGCAGCCTAGACTCAGGCTCTTTGAGAAAACCTCTCTGCTACACTTTAGATAAGAGTGTTGAGCCCATAAATTCATTCGCAAGGCACAGAGCAGCTTCCCCCGTCTGTGTCATTTCACAGGGCTCAGGTTTCATCCTGTGCCCAGAGTCATACATCACACTCAGCCGTGTGTCTCCAGAGCCGACTGAGGAAAGTGCAGAAAAACTACTGTTAACAAGGGAGTAATTACATTCAGCCTCGATTAATTATTGGTCACTCAGGACTGGTGAGCAAGGGCCACACAGATGGCCTCTGACTCAGTTCCCACCTTCGAGGAAAGAAATATTCCAGTTTGGTGCACATGACCGCATAAGATAACAAGAGGCAGGTTATTTCTGGTCTGCTGGTCTTGAATTTACCATATTTGCTAATATGACATAGGGCTTATTTGCGTTAACACTGTAGGTACATTGTATTTTGGGGGTAAAACATGAATGATAGTCACTTGGGACGGAGGTCATTTCACGGCAGTCAGCATTAGGACTAGCAAAGTCAATCCAGGGCCCTTTAAAATGTAATTCGGTCAGAAGAACAGGTCACAGATCAGTGAACAGGTGATGGAAGGTGTGGGTGAGGAATTTAGATTAGCACAAAATTCAAACAAACCACAAGAACAGGGGAATGAGAAAGCAGGGCAACCCGAAAACCAGGAAGCCATGGTCTCAGCACGGTGGAGAGGAAGACACTGAATCTCCTGGATTCTATGCTCCATGTGGGCAAGGACTAGGATTTCTCATTTATTCTGTGTCCCCAGAAGCCAGCACAGTTAGCAGATACCATATGACAATGAAGTTTTCTTGAATTAATCAGTCAGTTAAATCTGGTGTTCATTCGTGAAATACCATGCTCTTGCTAGAGACCTCATAGAATGAATTTGATTCAATAAAACTTTTAGAGTATCTAGTATGTGCCAGGCAATATGCTAGATACCAGAAAATATGTAACCCATGCCTCCTGTTTTCAAGGAATTTACAGTGTAGTGTCTAAGGCAGAATGTAAATAAACAACAGCCACTTTGATAGCTATAGAAATAAAAGTATGGAGATGGTAAACAGATAGAACAAAGGAACTACTGATTGGCTCTGTCAGGGAAGGACTTCCTAGAAGCAGTTTAAAAATACAGACAGGAGTCTACCAGATGGATAAATTGGGAAAAGCACCACAGAAGACAAAACAGCAAGTACAGAGGCAGAGAGGAGGAAGCAACATGCCAGGCCCAGTGAGAGGTAGCCCATTACTGGTAGAGAAAGCTGAAGAGACATTCATGGGCCGGATCAGCAAGGGCCGAATGCCAGTGCAAGGGGCTTGGGCATGGGTAGTGGGGACCAAAGCCAAAAGTAGGGAAGTGTCAGATTTGCACTTTAATAAGACAATTCACCTAGTACTTAAAGAAAAGACTGGAGGAAGTTTAGGATATGAATACAAAATCCCATGTAAGAGATGGAAAGCCACAAAACTAAATAGTAATGAAAGTGAACAGGAGAGGCTATACTCGAGGTATCTGAAAGGTGGGTCAGATAAGATGTTTAATTGTATATAATCAAGGATGAAGAAAGAAAAGATTATCTTTGAATTTCAGACATGGGAGATGGTGAATTATCAATGGGGTTAAGTAAAATTGAGTAAATATTTGGAGGTGAGAAATTAGTTGTTTAGGAGAAGTTGAATTTAACTGCTCATGATATTTAGGTAGAAGTTTTCAGTAGGCAATTAGATTTTTAGACAAGATCTATGTTAGAAGCACAATTTGGGGAGATATGATATTGGTAAAATACAGATTGAGAAAAGAAAATATTAGAGATAAACCTTGGTGAATACTTACATTTAAGTGATTAGAAAAGAAAGAGGGATTTGTGAAGACTAAGATGAAACAAAAAGGTGGGAGAAAAGACAGTACGGAGTAACATGATCAGAAAAGAAATAACTTTGATGAGGAAGGATGGAAACATGAGAGTTAGAGAAATCAAAGAACTGAATGTAGTCTATCATATTAAAGAACTAGAAATATATTAGTAAATGGAATGATAGGGTTAGACAAGACATTCCAAAGTTAAGGACCAGTTAGAAAATAAGGATATATTAACTTGTATTGGGCATTATTCTTTGAAGAAGCTTGATTAAAGAGGAAAACAGGGAAATAGGGCTTTAGCAAGAAAAGGTTAAAACTTCACAGATAACGTTTATTTTTGATAGAAGAGAAATGAGACTATTTGTAGAGTGAAAGCAAAGCTATGGAGATGAATACAAGCTACAGAATAATAAAACAATATTCCACAGATGGGGGAGGAGAAGGAGCTCATTGCTTTTTGAATTGCTTTGAAAGGGAAAGGTGAACCTCAGAGTGATGGGAAGAATTCAAATGCATTCCTGTTTGGTGGTATCATAGTTAATACAAATCAAAATAAACTACAGAAAATTATATTAGTGTTTTAATAATTATCATAATTTTCAAAGTGACCCAGAACCACTTTTATCTTCATCAAGGATGTCTTTTTCAAAAAGTCTCCTTGAATAAAATGCAGTGAAAATCCAAAGGTTTTCATCCTCCCTCCCTCTGCTATAAACTCACAATTACTATCTTGTACATTCTAAAAATAATTCACTGGTAATAAAAAAGACAAGCTAGTGGAAGCACCTGTATTTCAGATTTTTTGAAATTAATTAATGCTGGCTATGCTAGAATTTAATTTGCTTAATTTAGTAATTAGCATGGTTTCTTGCACTATGTGTTTACAATTAGTAGCCATTGATCATACATTTTACTAAATCGTTAAGTTAGCTGACCAGTCATCCAGCTGGTGTCATTATATCAACCTAACTCAGAAGCCATGATATCTTGTGCAATAGGAAAGCCCACTTCTTCAATAACCACTCGAATCTGCACAGACCACTGTTTCTAACACCAGTGGATACTGTAATCATATAGCTAACTTTCAAATCAAGAAATGTGATTAACACTTACTACTGAAATTTTGCTTAGGACTGCTTTGACTCTGAAGACCAACTTCAGGAAAATTAAGGAAAATCTTTAGAACACTGAGTATTCTAATCCATAAACATGATGTTGTCGCCGGGCAGCTGCATCTGGTGAGGTTTCTCTCTGTGCGCCAGGTGAAACTTCAACCCGAATGGGGGAGGGTTCATGACTCTGAACAAGAAAGAATTCTTGAGTGGGTCAGACGAGTGTAGGTAAGGAGGGAATTCACCAGAGCGAGAGCAACAGAGAATGGCAGCTGCCTTGCAGGCAGCTGAGAGCAGGAAGCGCGGAGGGAGGAGGGGAGGTTTGCCGAACTCCTCTAGAGCAGATTCTCTCGCCAACTTCTAGAGCCAGGGTCACCTGACATCTCACAGCATGGGGACTAGTCCCTACCAGCTCCGTATTTGGGGGAGCTGTGGAACATGGGATGGGGTGTGATTATGTGCTGAGAACTTCCCAAAGAAAGGAAATTTTCAGGCAGGCTGCTTACTAAAGAGCAGATCACACAACTGACGTTCTGTCCAGGTCAGGGAGGCAGTGGGTACTTGCAGGCCCAAATCAGAGGTCTCAGCATCCCCTCCCTACTTATCAGGAGTAGCAGACAGAGGGAACACTTGGAAATAGAATGAAATAGCAAAGAGAAAACAAAGATGCTCACCACTGGAAGACTGCAGAGACAAGACACAGTAGGTTGAGCAGTGAGAAGGTTTTATGTAAAAGTACACACTTGGGAGTGAGGGCAACCTCAGGGAGGAGGCAGCTGAAAGGCTGGGGATTCTGTATTTTAAGGCTTTCAAGAATGGCCCACAGGCTTGACCTGTGGTCTCATGATGTCTGTCTCCAGTGAGAAATATGTCAGCATCCACACTCAGTCCTCTAGAAAATTCTGAAGATAAACTGAACTGCATTGACCTGGTTCCTCTCTAAGATGGTGGTTTCCCTCAAGCACTGGGAGCCTATCAGTTAAGACTGCTTGCCCTGACTTAATATTGGGGGGGGTTTTGTCTGATTACCAGAGAATATGTTAAGAATCTTGCCTCCTAGCTCCCTGGTTTTTTTTTTTGGCAGTGATTTTTTTATTCTGGACGATCGAAATAAAGGTTATTGTTTTTTTACTGAAGCTTTTCAACATTTCCCCCTTTTCCACAATGAACGTGTACAACTTCATTATAAAAGAAATTCAATAACATTAAACAATTTTGAGAATATAATAAAAAGAAAAAATCACCCATGATCCTAACTTGAGAAAATCACTATTGTTTTGATCCCTTTTCCCAACCAGATGTTTTTGTTTTTTTTTTATTGAAGGGTAGTTGACACATAGTATTACATTAGTTTCAGGTGTACAATACAGTGATTCAACATTTATATACATGATAATTCTAGCTACCAGCTATCACCATACAAAGTTGTTACAATATTTTGACTATATTCCTTATGCTATACATTACATCCTGGTTACTTATTTATTTTACAATTGGAAGTCTGCACTTTTTTTTTTTGAGAGGGTATCTCTCATATTTATTGATCAAATGGTTGTTAACAACAATAAAATTCTGTATAGGGGAGTCAATGCTCAATGCACAATCATTAATCCACCCCAAGCCTAATTTTCGTCAGTCTCCAATCTTCTGAAGCATAATGAACAAGTTCTTACATGGAGAACAAATTCTTACATAGTGAATAAGTTACATGGTGAACAGTACAAGGTCAGTCATCACAGAAACTTTCGGTTTTGATCATGCATTTTGAACTATAAACAATCAGTTCAAATATGAATATTCATTTGATTTTTATACTTGATTTATATGTGGATACCACATTTCCCTCTTTATTATTATAATTTTTAATAAAATGCTGAAGTGGTAGGTAGATGCAAGATAAAGGTAGAAGACATAGTTTAGTGCTGTAAGAGAGCAAATGTAGATGATCAGGTGTGTGCCTGCAGAGCTCCCTGGTTTTTAAAAGGGAATCTTAGCCTTAAGATGGAGTCACTCCTGTTCTTCCTGTTCTTCCTGTTCTTCCTGTACTTCCTGTACTTCTCAGCATTTTTCATCATAGGCAGGAAACTTATTCATGATTTTATTTCATGTCCCTGCCCTATATTAGTGTATTCCTCCACATACCAAGGTAGTTTTCTCAGCAGTGGTCTTACACATATTTTATTAGATTTATAACTATGCATTTCTCTTTTGATACCATTATAAACTATTGTTTTAACATTGTTGCTATACAGTTGTTGCTGATATATGGAAATTTTAAATCCATATATTAATATGCTAATGGATTACCTGACATTATTTTGCATTTTCTGCTTATGCAATCATGCTGCCTGCAAATATTGACAGCTTTAATTCTTCCTTTATAACACTAGTCATTATTATTTATTTCTTTACCTAACTGTGTTGTCTGGGACTTCTAGTACAATGTTGAATAGAAGCAGTGATAATGAGCATCCTTGTTTTAAAAAACCCAATTTCACCTATAAGCATATCTGCCATAGGTTTTTATTACACATTTATTTTTATTTTTTATGAAAGTAGAGTGCACATTGCAAGTCAAAAACTGAAAAATCCATACCCAGCAGCATACTGAGAAACAGAACATTACCAACTCCTCATAAGCCCTTCTTACTCTTTTCCAAGGCTTGAGGGTTCCCACAGCATTATTTTCACAAGTACAGACCACACTCAAAGGGATGGAAATTAGAATACACCTTTGAAAAATGCAGTATCAAAAATTGTGTAGACATATTTTAAAACCACCAAGGTATGTCTCCATTTATTTAGGCTTTTAATTTCTCTCAGTAATATTCTTTAACTTTCAATGCATAAACTTTCACATAGTTTGTTAAATTTATGCCTCAGAATTTCAGGGTTTTTGAGGTTGCTATAAATGCTCCTGGTTTTAACTTTCCCCATTTTCTCATTGCCAGTATATAAAAATAAAATTATCTTTGTATTTTGAGCTGATATTCTATCACCTTGTTAAATTTATGTATTGATTATAGTTTCTTCCCTGCAGATTCTCTAGGTACACAATCATGTTGTCCACAAATAAATAAATGTCCCATATCATTCATAGTAAAGTCAGGAGAGAAACTATACCAACTATTTTAACAGACAGAAAATATATTTACACTACATATTAGAGGTCTAAAAAGGCAAAAAGGAGAACACTAACATATAAAAGAGATACTAACATGAAATAGCTATCACACTCAAGGCTTGGGGGAATGAACAGAATTAGTAAAATGCAAAAATTAGTAAAATGCAAATGCTTAGAGGAGGGGCCCAAGGACATTGAAATCAGACCTCTGAGAAAGGAGTGCTGCTTGGTATTTGGTAATGTGTCTGGGTTCAAAGGAGAGTTTCAACAAGGCTGTAACCTCAGCCTCACAGCAAAGGGTCTCAGCTGGCTGATCCTGGTGCCTCTGAGGGGACACAATTAAGCTAGTTCTTTCAAGTGTTGGAAAAACTACAAACTGAATTTAACTACTGTAACTGGAATGAACTGCCACAGTTGGTGTCAAGAAGTGAGCCTGGGGAGCTATTGATAGGAATGAGAAGCAAGCAGAAAGCTTACATAAAGCAAACATGAATAAACAAATCTCTTCTCTTTCTCTAGTATTATTCTCTAGATTTATATCTCTAGATTCATTCACTGTATTTGCATCCATAGATTCAGAGCACCCTCTATTGGCTCTATCAAAAGCAGTAAACAGATTGCCAGCTGGCAAAAGAAAAACATGGAGAGTCCTAAGAGTTACAAGCAGAATATATAAGAATGGGTTTAAAGCTGAGCAGTACTATCTTAATATATGGCACATGGACAAATAAACCAGAAGAAAGTTGGAGAACCTCTAACACAACAGCAATTGCTCCCCTAAGAATATCTGTCAAAGTGGAATTAATTTCTAAAGCAAAGCAAAGCTTTCAGCAGTCTTATAAGAGAATGATTAGAATTTAAGACCTCAGGTTGTGATTTAATAATTTGGAATGGTCAAGAGCACAACAAATGTAGACTGACAGTTACCATATCTGCAATCAGCCTTGATTTACACAATCCCTAAGTTATAGAGGGGTTTAGCTAGCTACCAGTAGTGGTAGACTATCCACACAAAAGGGTCACTTTATTACCTGAAATATCTATAATTTTGCATACATAATGCAGGCATTCAAAGAAAAGTAAAGGGCTTTTGAAGAATATGAAATGACCTCATAACCAAAAATAAAGAGAAACAAACAATAATAACCAAAGGTGACTCAGATATTGATGTTATCTGAGAAGGACTTCAAAATAACTGCTATTAATATGTTCAAGAAAACATGGGAAAAACAGAAAGATAAAAGTAACCAAGGAATGGAAATATGATATTGAAAAGAATCAAATGGACTTTCGAGAACTGAAAAATATGATGTCTAAGTTAAGAAATCATTAGCAGCAGAAGAAAGGATTAGTGAACTGGAAGAAAGCTTAACGAAGAATATCCAAATTGAAGTACACACACACACACAAACAAATGAAAAACACAGAAAACAATAGTAGAAATGTTGAGATAAAATGAGAAGTTCTAACATATATATAATTGGAGTTCCCAAAAAAGAGGATGGAAAGAACAGAGAAGAAGTAATATTTGAATAGATAAGGGCTGTAATTTTCTAAAACTTAGGTAATATCTCAATCACAGGTTCAAGAAATTCACTGAACTCCAAACAAGATAAATAAAGCTGAATAAGCACAAATAAAATAGCATTACTCATATCATTATAAGACTACTGAAAACCAAAGACAAAGAGAAAATTCTTAAAAGCAACCAGAAGAGAAAATCCATATTACACTTAAAGGAGCAACAATAAAGGAAAAAAGAAAAAGGAGAAGGAAGGCTATGAAGTGACACCCTTAAAATAATGAAAGAAAATAACCTCCAATCTAGAAATCTATAACCAGAACAAATACCCCTTAAGAAAATCAAAGTAAAACAAAAATATTTTCAGACAAACCAAAATAGAATTTGTCATTAGCAAAAAGAAATAAGAAAGAGATTTTTAAATAAGAAAAATTATCTGAGAGAAATCATTCAGAGTATGTCCTCTTACTATAATGGAATCATGTCATACATAAATAAATAATAGATAGATAACTAGGAAATCTTGAATTTAATCCAATATCTTGAATTTAAATATATACCTAAATGACACATAAACCAAGAAGATACCACAATGTAAATTTAAAATAATTTAAATCAAAGGTAATTAATATGCCATAGTAAAATTGGGACATGGTTGTCAAATGAGTTTTTTAAAGAAAACATGTAATCTTCAATGCATATATTAGAAAATTTAAGAGGCTAAAATCAATGATTTATGCTTCATCTCATGAAGTTGGAAAAAGAAAAGAAAAATGAAATATTAAGAGAAGAAAGAAGTAGATGAGGATAGAAATCAATAAAATAGGAAACAAAGTTCAGTAGATGGAATCAGTGAAGACAACTGGTTCATTGAAGAAATTAATAAAATTGATTATCCTCTAGTAAGACTAATTACCAAAAAAGGAGAGGAACCATAAACTACCAATAACAGGAATAAGTAACATCAGTACATACTTTGCAAACATCACAAGATAATAACAAATGCTTTTATAACAATATATTTCAAACTCTTGGAAAAAAACAGGGTTTTCTCTTGAAAAATATAACTTGCTAAAAATGAAGAGCTAAATCTGTAAAATTATAAGAATAAATAGAAAATCTGAACAGCCTATGTAGTGGGTTGAATACTGGTCCTCCCCACCAAAAAATATGTCTGCCAGAAACCTGTGAGTATGACCAAATTTGGGGGAAAAGGGAGGCAGAGTCTGCTTGAAGGATTTAGTTCATTCCATGAGGTGAAATCATGAATCCTCCTCTCCTCTCCCAAGAGAAGCTGTACCCATTTACTAAGGTGTCTGTCCTTGGAATAATGGACACTTTCAGATTTTCAGTGAATACTGGGTACTGATTCAACTGCTGCTAATTCTGAGGGGTCCCAAATCACAGGGTGGTCCAGCAGTCATAGAAATGAAGTAACAAATGGACTTTGAACCTGGGTCTGTCCAAAGGGTTCTGAACCCACCCCAAGTTCTTCAGTGCCTGAATGCATAACTGGAGCAGACTTAACCAGCTACCAGCAGAAAGGTCATATTAGCTCCTAGAACTGAAAAAAAAATCACTGTTGTGGGAGGAAGGGCCAAGTAGAACCCCTAAAACTGCTTCTCTCTATAAAAATAATTAAAAGTAATGAATCACATCAACATCACATTCCTGGAGAAATATGAGAAATCAGTGCATCATCGAAGATTGCCAAGATACAGAGTTCAAAGAGGCAAAGTGGATCTGCTTCTGTGCCCTCTTGGAGCAGTTTTGGTCCCTGCTAGTCAACACTGGTTGAACTCCTGGTTGTTACTTCTTATTTCTGGGCTTGGAACCCGACAGACATACGGCAGACATTATCTGCTCTATACTTGGGTGTTATTCCATTTCTGGTCCACAGTGGTGCTGGTCTTATTTTTCAGCTTACCAATGCATTTAAAATTTTCTTTTTCAAAGTTCATCTACAATTGTTATGTGTTTGGAGCATAAGACATACATCAGCACTTCAATTTACTGTGCTTCCTCAATCTGACATCAACCATTAAGTTTGATGTAAAATCATTAATTGGGCAAAAGTCTACTGATATGCAAATTGTGGTGAATAATGACTAGTGCATAATTTTTATAATAGTTTTTTCAAAGAATGTTGTCATACTATAGTGCTTTTGTGTCTGCTTTTGTGTCTATCAGGATATAGCTAGAAATGCAAAATAACATTCATTTTTAAAATGATATTGAAAGGGATACATTTTGAAGCATAAACCATAAACAGCTCTTACATCAGTGAAAAAACTCAAGTGATTGGATTCTTGAGAGTTGTAGGGGCTTTTTACTGCAAATGCATTACGGCATTGTGGAAATTCTTATGACAAAAGTAGAAACTTTTCTTCCCTGTTGGGAATTTTTAAGTTTTGTTCTGCTGCTTATTTTGAATGTTCCTAGACATAATTGGCAAATTAAAATGTTGCAGACCAAGTTCCTGATGTTAATGCAGCTAAATTATCCCAAATTTGGTTTAAGAATCGATTGTTTTTACTCTATTGTGCCAACCACCATTCTAGAATAACAGGTGACTTGGGACTGCAACTGGGGCTTTGTAGTTCTGAGCACTTAGTTCTGAGGTTTTCCGAAATGAAGCCTCGCAGGAATGGGGAATGCTTTTCTTGTTTTCTCACATTGTCTTTCAGTAGATTTGATACCCAGCCATCATGCAGAAAGTGCTTATTCCATGAGTGAATGAAACAAGATACAACTATATGTAACTTTGGGAGGGGGATGGGAATATGCTCACAGCCCAGGACAAATAACCTTTGAAGCTGAAATCAGTCAAAGGGAGAAATAAAGTGGAAAAAACCCATTTATTGCCTACAAAGTATTGTCTTCTTCTGCTCTTCTGTGTCTCTCATGACCCTGCTGCAAAAGGACCCCACCACACTGCTCTGGTCCCAGTGGATGCTTGCTCCCCATACACCGGTAATCACCTATTGATATGGAGGTGGACTACTTTCCACCCCTTGGAAATACCTATTGATATGGAGATGCATTAAGACTAGGTGAGAGATTCTGGAAATACTGCAATTTTACCCACAACCCACCCTTCTGGAAATCTCGCTTCACAGTCTACTCATTTCCCATCTTCCACAATGGCCCCTGTGTGAGAAAACTGAAGCACTGTAACTGGACTAATAACACAATAACAACAACAATAAAATCATGATAATCCTCAAGCCAGAGGATCCAGCTAGGTTCAAAGCCCTATGCAGATTAAGTCCATAGCTCGCCCATTCCACAGGCTGAATGGGTAGGGAGTCAGTAGCTGAATGGGTAGGGAGTTCAGTGCTCATACCATGTTAGCTGCAGCCAGGGGGCAGGACCAGGCCACAAGGACTGTAGGAGAAAATGATCTTAAGAGTGATATAAGATACATGTTTTAATGACACCGGCACTGACTAATCTTGTCCATCAGGTAGGATTCATGCAAGAGAGTGGTCCTGTGAAAGGACAGTGGCAGGAATGGGATCTCGTCCTGGTCTAGTATACCAGACCTTCACTGCCCTCCCTGTGAGAGTTACAGATGGGTCAGTATATAGGGCTACAGGAGGCACATGCACAGGCCATAAAGATAAAGCAAAATTTCCCATAAGATACCCCTACTTCCCAGCCATTTTGGGTCATCACTACTATGATCTTTGTGGACCATTCTGCTGTTACTCCAGGAACACACAGGAGGCCAGCTTCCAGGCCTTTTCTCAAGGTGCCAGAAGGGCCACCCATCACTGGTCCATGTGCTCAAATGTACAGGGCCACTCCAAAGAGTCTCCAGGGCTTAACAAAGATGGGGTGGTAGCAGGATGTTGCTCTGCTGGCCATATCCTGGCTTCAATAACTCTTCTTCGGGTTGCACATATAGCCATATAGGAGAGGCAGCAATGTGTGTTAGCATATCCACAGGGTTCAAGGCTCCTTTTTATGACTTCTCATTGAAATGCCATAGTGCTGTCCATGAGCAAACTGACCAGCCCCATAGACTATTGTTGTCTGAATTCAGGCCAGATTTCAGCAAACCATTGTACTCTCTATCATGCATGCCCCTGTAGGGTTATATGTTATATGAAACTTTCACTTTATCCCTAATTGTTGTACCCATTCTTGTAATGCATGTTCAGAAAAGTGGGTGCCTTGATCATTCTCTATTACCTACGGCCAGCCATAGGCTGCAAAGAGATGCTCTAGTCCCCTTTTGGTCACTTACTGATCTGCAAAAACATGCAGGAAAAGCAACTAACATTCCAGTAGCTGTGTCCACACAAGTCATGGCATACCAATATGCTTCTGATATGGGCAGAGGTCCAATATAGTCTATCTCCCACCTGACAAGGGGTATTGGCCCCTTTACTATTGTCCCATGTTGCTGCAGGACTCTGTGTAAGTCCCTCTTAGAGCACACAAGGCACTCCTTCCGGACTCTGCTGACTTCTTCAAAGGTCAGTGGCAAGCCCCAATGACAGGCTATAGCCCACATTGTCTTTTTCCCAGAGTGCAACAAATGCTGATGCAACCACTGGGCTACATCAGAGGCAGGCTTTCCTTCTAGCCAACCCACCTGGGCCAATGTGTCTGCTTCATCATTTTATGGGGATGCCAAAGGCAAATGGCCAATCACATGATATATGGTAACTGTCTTAGTCTGACCAGAGGCCTATAGGTCTTGCCACAACTCTTGCCCCCAACGGGGCTGGTGACCAACCATCCAGTTGGCATGGTGCCATGTTGGTAGCCACAGAGTCAAGCCCCAAGAGACAGCCCAGCTGACAGTGCAGACAACTATGGGGGAGGGCTCCTGGGTGATCACAAGCCGCAACACTGCCTGCAACTCTGCCCATTGACTTTTCTTCCCCTCTCCATCCTCCATCCATATTGTCTCAGTCTTAGGATGGAAAGCCACAGCCCTCCACTTTGGGGCTGCCCACGACTGAAGCCATCTGTATTCCAAGCATCTTCAGGTATAGGGGCTTTTCCCTCTTAATAAGGATTCTCGGCTACCAATGGTTCAAAAGCAAGTTCTTCCTTCTTCCCACTGGTATGCGTCACTGGCCCCAGTCAGTGTTGGAGTTCTTCACTTAAGGGACTAGTAGAGAGGGTACTGTGCTGCTGTAAATATGAGCCCCATTTGGCCAGTGGAGGCATCTGTGCTATGCCACTCTGTGAACTTTAGCTCCATTCTCACATCCACCCCATGATGGAATAGGTAGCTATTACCTTGTTCGGAGCTGTTCCAGTGATGGGCTCCGTATCCAGCAAAGCATGGTACACAGCAGTCAGTTGCTTCTCTATCAAGGTATGTTAGGTCTCTGCTCCTTTCCATAGTTGTGACCAGAATCCAATAGTTTGGGTCATCCGTTCTAGCCACTGCCAAAGGCCCCATCTGTAAGCATCCTCCATTATATGAACATCTAGCTCATAGGACCTTGATGAGTCCATTACATTCAAGGCCTATATGGCCTTGACTGCTGGCTTAGCAGCAGTAAAAGCAGCTGCACATGTTTCATCCCAGTCCTACCTGATGCCCTTGTACCAATTGGTATAAGGGCTTCAGAATTTGTGCCAAGTGCAGGATAAATATTCTCCAGTACCCCAAAACACCCAAAAACTCTTGCAATACTGCCACAGTGGTAGGGGTATGGAAATCCTGGACCTTGTGTATGTCTGCTTCTGGGGTAACTTTAATTTTATCAGACCAGATGACCCCCAAGAACTCTTCAAACAAACGAGGTCCTAGAACCTTGGTGCTGTTCACAGCCCATCCTTTCTCCTGTAGATGTTGCAGCAGTCAGACGTGCACATAATATCATCAATGTAGTGATACAACCACACCATTTGTGGTTTCTTCCATGTGGCCCAGTCCTGGGCTACAAGTCCATGACAAATGGTGGGACTGTGGAGGTATCCCTGTGGAAGGACAGTGAGTGTCCACCGCCAGCCTTCCCACATGAAGGCAAACTGTTCCTGACTTTCCTGTGACAGGCTAATAGAGAAGAAAGCATTAGCAAGGTCCACAACATGATACGTTCCTAGCTCATTACTGAGTCTGTCCAGAAGGTGTGCTATAGAGAGGACAGCAACATGCAAAGTGGGAGTGACTTTATTCAATTCCCTGTAATCCACAGTCACATGCCAGAAGCCATCTGGCTTTTTCACTGAATTATAAGGACTATGAGTGGGCTTTATGATACCCACCTTCTCTAACTCCTGTAGAGTTTCTCTAATTTCCCTGGGTCCCCCAGACAATTTATACTGCTTAGTATTTGTCACTCTCTGAGGTACAGGCAGAGCTACAGGCAGTTGCTTAACATGTCCCTTCAGAACTGCCTTTTCCTCACATACCCTCAGTCTGAACTTACCTGCAATGGTCTGTAACCACAGGCCCTGCAGGTTATCCACCCCTAAAATATATCTAAGAATGGGAGAATTGTACACAGTGTAATCCTTTGAGGGGTTAATGCCCTATCCCCAATGGGATTTGGGCTTTCTTCACTCCAATTGCCATACCCCCATAGCCATCTAGCACAGCAGGGGTCCCAGGAAACCACTCAGGGCTGCCGTAAATCAGAGAACACTCAGCTCCTGTGTCCACCAGCACCAGGACACATTGTACATTCACAGGGGACCAATGAATTGCTAATTCTACATGTGGCCTTTGGTCCCCATCATGTCCCCTAAGGTAGGGGACTTGATCCCATCTCAGTCAAACTGTAATGCCCATTCATCCTCCTTTGGAGGTGAGGCCCAGGCAGAGCCTGAATACTGTCTCCCAGGAAGTCTTGCAGGGACACAGGCCAGATATGGGGCTTTGCCTCTGGCTTCCGTGTCCTGGACCTCAGGGCTGGGGCTGTTGCTCTGGCTTTAATTGGTACCACAGTTCTAACAAGATCCTACTAAGCTGCCCATTATGTTTTTCATTCACTACCCCTGCCTTTATCAAGTCAACCCACATCTAGGTCCTCGAGATCTTCATGGGGCCCTTTGTAACTGTCCTTTCAGTCGTAGCCCATACTTCCTTCTGTGCTCTTATTGTTTCAACCTCCCCCAGATCTGCTAAAGTATAAGTAGCCTCACTTATGAGTTGCCCTATGTGGGGACAAGAATAGTCACAAGAGACCCAAAGAGAGATGGGGAAGTTGTATGCAGCACCAGATTTCTCATTCCTATGGTGAACAACTCCTCATTGGGGTCCCATGGGTCCATATTATAAATGATAGTTTTCATGACCAACTCCTGTAACAACTTCTGGAGCTCTGCATACGTTTTCCAGCTAGTGGATAAGTATGGTAAGTTACCCTGATTAGGGCAAACTGCCCAGGTGGCAGCTGTCAGCCAATCCAGACATGTCCAATTCCCTGAGGTGTGGTGGGCACTTTGCAACCACTGCCCAAGGGAAGGTGAGACATCACTCCCCAGAGTTGCAGCCCTGAGGCCTCCCCACCATCCACAGAGGGGGTTCCAGGCATCTCCCCATCATCTCATATATCTAATGATTTCAACTTACACATATGATGAAGTTAATTTTTCTTAAATATTTCACTGTTTATTTGATTCTTAAGTTTAAATAGACTTTCATTCTTTTATTTTTTCATTTTCTTCCTGTCTGTAGAACTGCACAAGTGAGATCCAACCGAGTTGTGGAAATCTCTCCTGGCTGAGATGAGTCACAACTTCCAAGACCTTTCTATGCCAGTATTAAATCACTGTCACCTTATCTGCAAGCACCCTCTAATTGGGGAGGTGAATGTTGATTAGGCCTATTCACAAATCTGAGAACTCTGCCCCACTCAGGTTCATACACTCGGAATCCCATGAAGCACCTCATCTCCAGCAGTATAATGGCCTGTTGAGAGGGCCCACACCCGGGCCCTCCCCACACTGTTTTTTCATCTGAAACCTAAAGATTTGTTCAATGCCATTTTGCAATCATCTAACATAATTCAGTTGTTTTATGGAAGATAAAAATGAAAATAATAGAGGAAAGTGTTCTGTATTCATCACCAGTGAGCAGCAGAGCCAGTACTTTCTCCATAAATTCTTGACTCTGGCCATTGTTCTTTCCCAGAAAAGTTGGAGATAATTAAGATGTACAGAGAGTCAAGAAGCACAAAACAGAGAGAGGCAGGCATAGAATCTCTCTGCCTCAGAAGAAGACACTGCCCCATCACTGCCAAAACTGGCAGCTCCCAAGTTTGGAGGCTAAAGGAGCTCCTCTTCCCATTCCCTTGGCAGCATCCCTGCTAAGCTCTGCTGCTGGGAACTTCATTCTCTGAAAAGAGGCCCTCAGAGCTGTTCAACAATACTAGTCACTTCAGCTACAAAACATTCTGATGTGTAAGTTTATTACTGTTGAATGGATATCATTTCACTGAATGTACAAAGTTCAATTTCAAAGCAGAAATTTCTAGGATATTAGTTAAGGGTTAAAAGAAAGAAAAGAAAAATACCAGAGCTTTTCACTTGCCTCAGATGACTGGCACCATCAGAGATTACTTTAGGAAGAAAATATTCTCGAACTGTAATGACTTCAGTTCCCAAACCCAAAGTTGACAGAGATCTCACAGTTATTAAAGCGAATAAATCAGAAAGGGAGAGAGAGACCCTACATGCAAATCTGGACAGCTTTTGCATTTTTCTGCACACAGAACTGAGTTTCTCTACCCATTCCCTCGCCCTTCTTTTACCTCATGAAACATGGGTATCTTAAAAACAGCAAAGAGACTCATGGGACCCAAAGTTCTATAAGATGTAGTTATGGTACCTTATTTTTACAAGTTTAAAAGTATATCTTTATAGCCTTATGCAGCCACAATAACTTTTATATGTTTGATTGACGTAAAACATGCATTGGCATAAAACATTTCCTCAAACTGTAGAAAAGTGGAGATTTTAGTCATTATTCTCTCCCCTCCTCCAAGTGACGTCCCTTCCATTCTTCCTGTCCCTCCTCATTTGTTCAGTGCTATTTGATCAGCTGTAGGGAGCACAAGGCAGCTGGTGACCCCAGAACAGCTCTTAGGGTTGTTGTAAAAGCTAAAATGAACTGAAATAAAATGCATGTGATTCACAAGCTAAACATACATGTGGAAATCAGAAGACCCAGCATTTACAGATCATTTTAAGGTGAGCTTTCATACATGGAGGTTTACATTGTCCCAGTTTCTCTTTTGTGGGGTATTTTTTTTAAGTGAAAAAGGCTGTCTTTCCCTCTCAGATAGAAGAGGTGTTTTCATATAGCTGATATAAATACTTCTGAAGTTTTATAGACTGACTAATAACCCTGCGGAAATGAACCAGGCTGTCAACTTTCCCGAGATTTTTGGCTAGAAACCCGAATGTTGGCTAAAGGCATCTGAGCAAGATCCTCATCTTAGAAAAAGGCTTTCTATTCAGAGACCATAAATATATGTGTTACAGAGGAACAGTTCACCTATTCCTCCAAAATAGTGGGAAGTCTACACTCTAAGTAAAATTCAAACTAAACTTATAGTTAGCTGTATTTTAACTTGTATTAGAGTATAACTTCACTAATACCACCAAACAAACAAATAAGCATTGACTACCATTCCTTGAATATTGCATCGGATTCCTTAAAACAAGATTGGCTACTTCATGAAGCAGCCTCCCATTTGTGAGAGCAGACGGAGCTCTGAGTTGGAAAAGAGAAAGTTCTCTGACATCATATTTTAAAG
Organism: Manis javanica; assembly: GCF_040802235.1. Lineage (NCBI taxonomy): Eukaryota > Metazoa > Chordata > Mammalia > Pholidota > Manidae > Manis > Manis javanica. The sequence continues at coordinate 21,430,644 of NC_133168.1, forward strand.
TAGTGATTCAAATTTCATGACCTCTCCATTGGTAATGGGGGCTTTTCCTGATGTTTTCCAAAAAATCTTACCTCAGACACTCCCTTCACATATTACTGAAATAGTTCATGTAACTGTTTACTGAAAGTGGCCCAGTAGTCCCTCTTTCTCCAGGTTTTCCTGACCAGATGTCTATTTCAGTTACTGTGTGTAGCCACTAATAACTCTTCCCTCGGGTGATTGAGGATGCATAGTGGCTTGACTAATTTATTTTACCCCCTCACCCACCCAATTTTCCGGCAAGTAGACCAGAAATTGTTGCCAATTAGTCAACAAGCATTTGCTAAGTGCCCACAGAATAAAAGTGGTATCTTGCATTAAAACTTTTGGTCAATTCATCCTGAGAAAACATGTAGAAGTTTAACAGAAAACCCCAGGTTCCCAGTGTCTAGATTCCCAGGACCTTCAGGGTTCTAGAATAATGCCAGGCCCAGAAGGAGCCAGAAAAATGAACAAACACCTCTTGTGAAGCAATCCTGAAGTGTCAGCAAGAAGTGACAGCAGGTGCACTCTGATTGGTCAGTTTATTTCTCATGAGGAAAGTGCATTATATTTGGCTTCTGAAGGTTATAAAAGACCATTTGCACCTCCTTCCACTATCTATCTCTTTACTAGTAACAACCAGCAAACAGAAAAGTAACAAATAGAAAACAGAGAGAAGAAAGGAGATGAGGCAGTATTTCATTAAATCCCTATTGAGCTAGATAGTATTTTTGAGGTTATTAATAATTGGATTTTTTTCTCTTTATGTTTGTCCCTGATTCTTATCACTCATTCTTGGAGTTAGCAAACTGTGTGCCATTTCTTCAGGGAAGAGCAGAGTGCAGGGGTAGCCAGCAAGATTCTAGATTTGTTTCTAGAAAACTAAACCTATTTTCTTAATATTCTTTTAGCTATGGTTTCAAAAAGACTCTGGAGTGAAAATCTTCCCTCAGACAAAACAACAGCTGAACATTACACACATGTACACACCCACACCCACACACAAACACCCTAGATTAGGCAGGAGGAAGAGGCCTGGGGTTCACAGACAAGGGCAATCAACGATACTCCTCCAGGGTTGACCCTCTGGAAGAGGAAGAGCAGCTGTGAGATGAATCCTGGATGACCACAGGAACTGGGCCCGTGAACTCTGTCAAAGGTGACCGCATCCTAAGCTCGCCCAGCGGCGGAGGGCTGGTGTGCTCCAGGTGCCGCCGTTGGCCTAGGCATATGGGATGTCAGTGACACTCACGAGATGCTGCAAACTAGTGCTCTATACTGCCTTCCCCATTTTCCAGGCAACATGCAAGTCTTCCCAGTTTTGATGTGAATGGATTCAATGACAACAGGGTTGAAATTCACCTCAGGCCAGGCAGTGGTACTTGGAGTCAAAAGTCAATGTGCATTACAGTAAATAAAGTTAGATTCCTTGCATATATGAGTTTACAGAATGAGATTCATGCCTTCTTCACTCAGTAACAACTGTATGTAATAATATTGTTTCTGTTTTACAGATAGGGAAGTCTATGTGAGAAGTTACTTAACTTGCATAAATACATGCCATTAGTAAATAATGGAACTGGAATTTGAAGACAGGAGAGAGGATGGCAGAAGCCAGTAGCCTGCTGATTAGCAAAAAATAAGAACAGCCACTAAAGGGCAGAAAGTGGAGATAATGAAACCCAGTGTCGCAAAGGACCAACGAAACTCTCAGGACTAGGAGGAAAACCCCCAATTAGTGATCAGAAGCCCCTGAGGGCACATGTGAGCCATACTGACGAAACCAAGAACCATGTAGTAGTTCTATTATGTCATAATGATAGCATTATACTGAGAAATGCAGTCAAACTCTAGTTCTATCACCAAACCTAGGCCAGTAGATAGAACGCTGGGTCACGCTGTTAGGGAGCTGTCTGCAGCCCCACAGAACTGCTTAGTAAACAGGTTATTGCTAATGGTGGTGGTGCAACCCAGAACACATTGATAACAACAAAGAAGGGAATAGTTTGACTTTCTAGGGGGTGAAAAGTAAAGCCTGAAAGGAATTTGCTTCTGATTTGAAATACTGGTTTTGCAGCAAGACATGTCTTTAATGTATAGAAGGCCATTTATCTGTCAGACTTCACTCAGTAAGAAAAAGGGAAAGGCACCACTGTTCCTCCCCATAAAAAGAAAAGAAAAGCAAAAAAGAAGAAGAAATGAAGAGCAGAAGGAAAAGGAAAGAGAAGAAAAACACTTTTCCATCATCAAGTCCTTTATCAAGTTCCAGAATTTCTTCAGATATTCATGAACTTTGAACTCATGCCCTCTTATCACTGATAATCATAACAGTGATCAGAAAAAGATTAAACTATATTGATCAGTGAATTCTGTTAGGATAATGCAATTCTCATGCATACCTGCACCTGTGTAAATTGGTAAAACTAAACTTCTCTGAAGCAAATTGACAATATGTAACAAGATTTTTTAAAGATGCTCATATTCTCTGATTCAGAATTTTATTTCTTGCAATCTATCTTAGGCATGTAAAAAAAGGCTGCATTCCTAAAGATTAACAGCAACATTTGTAAATCAGAAATTGACATTATGTTTCTTATCAAGTGCATAATGGAGGGTATGGTCTATGGTTCTGTCACATCTTTATTTTTTATTTTTTTAAATTTTATTTTGGTATCATTAATATACAGTTACATGAGCAACATTGTGTTACTAGATTCCCACGATTATCAAGTCCCTACCACATACCCCATTACAGTCACTGTCCTTCAGCATAGAAGATGCTATAGAGTCACTAATCTTCTCTGTGCTACACTGCTTTCCCCGTGGGCTCCCCCCTAAGTTATGTGTGCTAATCATAATACCCCTTTTCCCTTCCTTTCCACCAACCCTCCCCAGTCCCTTTTCCTTTGGTAACTGTTAGTCCATTCATAGGTTCTGTGATTCTGCTACTATTTTGTTCCTTCAGTTTTTGCTTTGTTCTTATACTCCACAGATGAGTGAAATCATTTGGTACTTGTCTTTTTCTGCCTGGCTTATTTCACTGAGCATAATATACCCTCTAGCTCCATCCATGTTGTTGCAAATGGTAGGATTTGTTTTCTTCTTATGGCTGAATAATATTCCACTGTGCATATGTACCACCTCTTCTTTATCCATTCATCTACTGATGGACACTTAGGTGGCTTCCATTTCTTTGCTATTGTTAATAGTGCTGCAGTAAACATAGGGTGCATCTGTCTCTTTGAAACTGGGTTCCTGCGTTCTTAGGGTAAATTCCTAGGAATGGAATTCCTGGGTCAAATGGTATTTCTATTTTTAGTTTTTTGAGGAACCTCCATGCTACTTTCCACAATGGTTGAACTAATTTATATTCCCACCAGCAGTGTAGGAGGGTTCCCCTTTTTCCACATCCTCACCAACATTTGTTGTTGTCTGTCTTCCCGATGGTGGCCATCCTAACTGGTGTGAGATAATATCTCATTGTAGCTTTTTTTTTTGAGAGGGCATCTCTCACATTTATTGATCAAATGGTTGTTAACAACAATAAAATTCTGTATAGCAGGGTCAATGCTCAATGCACAATCATTAATCCATCTCAAGCCTAATTCTCGTCAGTCTCCAATCTTCTGAAGCATAACAAACAAGTTCTTACATGGTGAACGAATTCGTACATAGTGAATAAGTTCTTACATGGTGAACAGTACAAGGGCATTAATCACAGAAACTTTCGGTTTTGATCACGCATTATGAACTATAAACAATCAGGTCAAATATGAATATTCATTTGATTTTTATACTTGATTTATATGTGGATCCCACATTTCTCCCTTTATTATTATTATTATTTTTATTTTTAATAAAATGCTGAAGTGGTAGGTAGATGCAAGATAAAGGTAGAAAACATAGTTTAGTGTTGTAAGAGAGCAATTGTAGATGATCAGGTGTGTGCCTGTAGACTATGTGCTAATCCAAGCTAGACAAGGGCAATACAACATCCACGGATGCAGAAGCTTTCTCTCAAAACAGGGGAGGGGGGGCAGTGAGGTTCTAAGCTTCACCACTGTTGTTCCCCGATTTCTCATCTGATGGCCCCCCTACGACTGTACCTGTCTTAGGTTGTTCCTCCCTTGAGGAATTTTATCCGTCTCTGGCTAACCAGTCATCTTCTGGGGCCATACAGGGAAATGTAAAGTTGGTAAGTGAGAGAGAAGCCATATTGTTTGAAAAGGTTAGCTTTTTACTTCTTTGCAGATTTATGCCCTGTGACTTCTATGCCCAGCACTTGTCTCGAGGTATCTTTACCACCTGGAGGAATTATGATGCTCGGTAAATTCGATATGAGTCACGAATTCTGTTTAAGGGTTGTAATTAGGAAGGAAGAAGAAAATCTATAGAGGTAGCATATGGAAGAAAACATGGGAGGATTGATTATTTCTTTGATATAACTTCTTGTAGAGTACCTTAAGCATGTATAGGTTTTAAACTACTAACTAACTTCCATACACATATTAACATAATAGGAATACGGTGACATAAACTAAGCAAATCTATAATTACCAGCCATCTCCAGTGAAGCCAAGAAAACCAGTTAGGCACCCTAGGCATTTGTGAAAATTTGTCTATGATATGATGGATATTGTCCAACTGTACTTGAACAGTCTAGGAGAAATCAGACAAATTAAAGCAACCCATTTCTGGGATCTGTTCACATCCCATATGTTCTTTTAACCATAGATAGTCTATAGTCGTAAGATTTTGGAGCGCTACAACTTGCACCCCTCCCAACTCCTGGTTGTGTCCCAACAGTACAGATCCACTCAAATTCGTTGTCTCACTGTATGCACATGCCAGCCTAGACATCTCCCTCCTCATTCCAGTGGCAAGTCCAGGAAACAGTGGGGTGGACGCAGCCACAACCACAGCATCGCCCAGATCCCTCCTAAATAACAGTGGGAGGGTGGGCATCCCTGTCTGGTTCCCAATCTCAGAGGAAATGCTTTCAGCTTCTCGCTGTTCAGTATAATGTGGGCTGTGGGTTAATCATATATGGCCTTTATTATGTTGAGGTACTTGCCCTCTATTCCCATTTTGCTGAGAGTTTTTATCATGAATGGATGTTGAATTTTGTCAAATGCTTTTTCAGCATCTATGGAGATGATCATGTGGTTTTTGTCTTTCTTTTTGTTGATGTGGTGGATGATGTTGATGGATTTTCGAATGTTGTACCATCCTTGCATCCCTGGGATGAATCCCACTTGGTCATGGTGTATGATCCTTTTGATACACTGTTGAATTCTGTTTGCTAATATTTTATTGAGTATTTTTGCATCTACATTCATCAGGGATATTGGTCTGTAATTTTCTTTTTTGGTGGGGTCTTTGCCTGGTTTCGGTATTAGGGTGATGTTGGCTTCATAGAATGAGTTTGGGAGTATTCCCTCCTCTTCTATTTTTTGGAAAACTTTAAGGAGAATGGGTATTATGTCTTCTTTGTGTGTCTGATAAAATTCCGAGGTAAATCCGTCCGGCCCCGGGATTTTGTTCTTGGGTAGTTTTTTGATTACTGTTTCAATTTCTTTGCTCGTAATTGGTTTGTTTAACTTTTGTGTTTCTTCCTTGGTCAGTCTTGGGAGGTTGTATTTTTCTAGGAAGTTGTCCATTTCTTCTAGGTTTTCCAGCTTGTTGGCATATAGGTTTTCATAGTAGTCTTTAATAATTCTTTGTATTTCTGTGGAGTCTGTCGTGATTATTCCGTTCTCATTTCTGATGCTATTGATTTGTGTTGATTCTCTTTTTCTCTTAATAAGTTTGGCTAGAGGCTTATCTATTTTATTTTCTCAAAGAACCAGCTCTTGGTTTCATTGATTTTTGCTATTGTTTTATTCTTCTCAATTTTGTTTATTTCTTCTCTGATCTTTATTATGTCCCTCCTTCTGCTGACTTTAGGCCTCATTTGTTCTTTTTCCAGTTTCGATAATTGTGATGTTAGACTATTCATTTGGGATTGTTCTCCCTTCTTCAAGTGTGCCTGGATCACCATATACTTTCCTCTTAAGACTGCTTTTGCTGCGTCCCACAGAAGTTGGGGCTTTGTGTTGTTGTCATTTGTTTCTATATATTCCTTGATCTCTATTTTGATTTGTTAATTGATCCATTGATTATTTAGAAGCATGTTGTTAAGCCTCCATGTGTTTGTGAGCCTTTTTCTTTTCTTTGTAGAATTTATTACTAGTTTTATACCTTTGTGGTCTGAAAAATTGGTTGGTAGAATTCCAATATTTTGGAATTTACTGAGGGTCTTTTTGTGGGCTAGTATGTGGTCTATTTTGAAGAATGTTCCATGTGCACTTGAGAAGAATGTATATCCTGTTGCTTTTGGATGTAGAGTTCTATAGATGTCTATTAGGTCCATCTGTTCTACTGTGTTGTTCAGTGCCTCCATGTCCTTACTCATTTTCTGCCCAGTGGATCTATCCTTTGGGGCGAGTTGTGTGTTGAAGTCTCCTAAAATGAATGCATTGCAGTCTGTTTCCCTCTTTAGTTCTGTTAGTATTTGTTTCACAAATGCTGGTGCTCCTGTGTTGGGTGCATATATATTTAGAATGGTTATATCCTATTGTTGGACTGAGCCCTTTATCATTATGTAGTGTGCTTCTTTATCTCTTGTTACTTTCTTTGTTTTGAAGTCTATTTTGTCTGATATTAGTACTGCAACTCCTGCATTCTTTTCACTGTTGTTTGCCTGAAATATGTTTTTCCATCCCTTGACTTTTAGTCTGTGCCTGTCTTTCGGCTTGAGGTGAGTTTCTTGTAAGCAGCATATAGATGGGTCTTGCTTTTCTATCCATTCTATTACTCTGTGTCTTTTGATTGGTACATTAAGTCCATTTACATTTAGGGTGACTATTGAGAGATATGTACTTATTGCCATTACAGGCTTTAGATTCATGGTTACCAAAGGTTCAAGGTTAGCTTCTTTAGTATCTTACTGCCTAACTTAGCTCGCTTATTGAGCTGTTATATACACTGTCTGGAGATTCTTTTCTTCTCTCCCTTATTATTCCTCCTCCTCCATTCTTCATATGTTGTGTGTTTTGTTCTGTGCTCTTTTTAGGAGTGCTCCCATCTAGAGCAGTCCCTGTAAGATGCCCTGTAGAGGTGGTTTGTGGGAAGCAAATTCCCTCAGCTTTTGCTTGTCTGGGAATTGTTTAATCCTGCCATCATATATAAATGAAAGTTGTGCTGGATACAGTATCCTTGGTTCAAGGCCCTTCTGTTTCATTGCATTAAATGTATCATGCCATTCTCTTCTGGCCTGTGGGGTTTCTGTCGAGAAGTCTGATGTTAGCCTGATGGGTTTTCCTTTATCAGTGACCTTTTTCTCTCTAGCTGCCTTTAAAACTCTTTCCTTGTCCTTGATCCTTGCCATTTTAATTATTACGTGTCTTGGTGTTGCTCTCCTTGTATCCTTTCTGTTGGGGGTTCTGTGTATTTCCGCGGTCTGTTCGATTATTTCCTCCCCCAATTTGGGAAAGTTTTCAGCAATTATTTCGTCAAAGAGACTTTCTATCCCTTTTCCTATTTCTTCTTCTTCTGATACCCCTATAATACAAATATTATTCCTTTTGGATTAGTCACATAGTTCTCTTAGTGTTGTTTCATTCCTGGAGATCCATTTATCTCTCGTTATACGTTCTTCTATATGTTCCTGTTGTCTGGTTTCTATTCCTTCAATGGCCTCTTGCATCTTATCCATTCTACTTATAAATCCTTCCAGGGTTTGTTTCACTTCTGTGATCTCCTTCCTGACATCTGTGATCTCCCTCCAGACTTCATCCCATGGCTCTTGCATTTTTCTCTGCATCTCTGTCAGCATGTTCATGATTTTTATTTTGAATTCTTTTTCAGGAAGACTGGTTAGGTCTGTCTCCTCAGGTGTTGTCTCTCTGATCTTTGTCTGCCTGTAGTTTTGCCTTTTCATGGTGATAGAGATAGTTTGCAGAGCTGGTATGAGTGACAGCTGGGAGAGCTTTCCTTCTTGTTGGTTTGTGGCCTTCCTCTCCCCCTTTGTGAGGTGCTGGGTTCTCGCAGGTGTGGATGTGGTCTGGATGTTGTCCTGTGTCCTCTGATCTCTATTTTAGGAAGAGTTGTCTTTGTTATATTTTTATAGATATATGTGGTTTTGGGAAGAGATTTCCACTGCTCTACTCACGCTGCCATCCTGGCTCCGCCTCCTGTCATTGTGGTTTTAATTTGCAATTCTCTGATGATTAGCAATGTGGAGCATGTTTTCATGTGCCTGTTGTCCATCAGACTTTCTTCTTTGGAGAAGTGTCTGTTCAGATCCTCTGCCAAGTTTTTAATTGGCTTAGCTGCTTTTTGTTTGTGGAGGTGCATGAGCTCTTTGTATATTTTGGATGTCAACCCCTTACCGGATATGTCATTTATGAATATATTCTCCCATACTGTAGGGGGCATTTTTGTTCTACTGATGGTGTAGTTTGCTGTACAGAAGCTTTTTAGTTTGATATAGTCCCACTTGTTCATTTTTGTTTTTGTTTCCATTGCCTGTGGAGACATTTTCATGAAGAAGTTGCTCATGTTTATATTCAAGACAGTTTTGCCTATGTTTTCTTCTAAGAGTTTTACTATTTCATGATTTACATTCAGGTCTGTGATCCATTTTGAGTTTACTTTTGTGTATGGGGTTAGACAATAATTCAGTTTCATTCTCGTACATGTAGCTGTCCAGTTTTGCTAACACCAGCTGTTGAAGAGGCTGTCATTTCCCCATTGTATGTCCATGGCTTCTTTATTGTATATTAATTTACCATATATTCTTGGGTTAACATCTGGACTCTCTATTCTGTTCCACTGGTCTATGGGTCTGTTCTTGTGCCAGTAACAAATTGTCTTGATTACTGTGGCTTTGTAGTAGAGCTTGAAGTTGTGAAGGAAGATCCCCCTTGCTTTATTTTTCCTTCTCAGGATTGCTTTGGCTATTCAAGATCTTTTATGGTTCCATATGAATTTTAGAACTGTTTGTTCCAGTTCATTGAAGAATGCTGTCAGTATTTTGGTAGGGATTGCATTGAATCTGTAGATTGCTTTAGGCAGGATGGCTGTTTTGAAAATATTAATTTTCTTCCTACCCAAGAGCATAGGATGAATTTCCATTTATTAGTGTCCTCTTTAATTTTTTCTTAAGAGTGTCTTGTAGTTTTCAGGGTATAGGTCTTTCACTTCCTTAGTTAGGTTTATTCCTAGGTATTTTATTCTTTTTGATGCAACTGTCAATGGAATTGTTTTCCTGATTTCTCTCTCTGTTTCTTCATCATTATAATATAGGAATGCAAGAGATTTCTGTGTATTAATTTTGTATCATGCAGCTTTGCTGAATTCAGATATTAGTTCTAGTAGTTTTGGGGTGGATTCTTTAGGGTTTTTTACATACAATATGAGGTCATCTGCAAACAGTGACAGTTTGGCTTCTTCCTTACCAATCTGGATGCTTTTTATTTCTTTATTTTGTCTGATTGCCATGGCTAGGACCTCCTGTCATACGTTGCATAAAAGAGGGGAGAGTGGGCATCCTTGTCTTGTTCCTGATCTTAGAGGAAAAGCTGTCAGCTTCTCGTCATTAAGTATGATGCTGGCTGTGGGTTTCTCATATTTTGCCTATATTATGTTGAGGTACTTGCCCTCTATACCCACTTTGTTGAGAATTTTTATCATGAATGGATGTTGAATTTTGTGAAATGCTTTTTCAGCATCTATGGAGATGATCATGTGGTTTTTGTCCTTTTGTTGATGTGGTGGATGATGTTGATGGATTTCGAATGTACCATCCTTGCATCCCTGGGATGAATCCTACTTTTTCATAGCATATGCTCCTCTTAATGTATTTTTGAATTTGTTTTGCTAATATTCTGTGGAGTATTTTTACATCTAAGTTCATCAAGGATATTTGTCTGTAGTTTTCTTTGTTTGTGGTGTCTTTGCCTGGTTTTGGTATTAGAGTGATGCTGGTTTTATAGAATGAGCTTGGAAGTATTTCCTCTTCTTCCATTTTTTGGAAAACTTTAAGGAGTGTGGGTATTATGTTTTCTCTGAATGTGTGATAAAATTCAGCAGTGAATCCATCTGATCCAAAGGTTTTCTTCTTGGGTAGTTTTCTGATTACCAATTCAATTTCATTTCTGGTAATTGGTCTATTCAGGTTTTCTGTTTCTTCCTGGGGCAGTCTTAGAAGGTTGTATTTTTCTAGAAAGTTGTCCATTTCTTCTAGGTTATCCAGTTTGTTAGAATGTAGTTTTTCATAGTATTCTCTAATAATTCTTTTTATTTCTGTGGTGTCCATCATGATTTTTCCTTTCTCATTTCTGATTCTGTTTATGTGTGTAGATTCTCTTTTTTTCGAATTAAGCCTGACAAGGGGTTTATCTATTTTGTTTTCTTTCTCAAAGAACCAGTGCTTGATTTCATTAATTTTTTTATTGTTTTATTCTTCTCAATTTTATTTATTTCTTCTCTGATCTTTATTATATCCCTCCTTCTGCTGACTTTGAGCCTCATTTGTTCTTCTTTTTCTGGTTTCAATAATTGTGAATTTAGACTACTCATTTTGGATTGTTCTTCCTTCATTAAATAGGCCTGGATTGCTATATACTTTCCTACTTTCCTTTTAGAACTTCCTTCCCACAGAAGTTGGGGCATTGTGCTGTTGCTTTCATTTTTCTCCATATATTGCTTGATCTCTGTTTTACTTTGGTCATTAATCCATTGATTATTTAAGACCATGTTGTTAAGCCTCCATGTGTTTGTGAGCCTTTTTGTTTTCTTTGTACAATTCATTTCTAGTTTTGTACTTTTGTGATCTGAGAAGTTAGTTGGTACAATTTCAATCTTTTTCAATTTATTAAGGCTTTTTTGTGTCCTAGTATGTGGTCTATTCTGGAAAATGTTCCATGTGCACTTGAGAAGAATGTGTATCCTGTTGCTTTTGCATGTAGAGTTCTATAGATGTCCATTAGGTCCATCTGTTCTAATGTATTGTTCAGTGCCTCTGTGTCCTTACTTATTTTCTGTCTGGTTGATCTGTCCTTTGGAGTGAGTGGTGTGTCAAAGTCTCCTAAAATGAATGCATTGCATTCTATTTCCTCCTTTAATGCTGTTAGTATTTGTTTCACACATAGATATTTATAATGGTTATATCCTCTTGTTGGATTGATCCCTTTATCATTATGTAATGTCCTTCTTTTTCTCTTGTTACTTTCTTTGTTTCAAAGTCTATTTTGTCTGATACAAGTGCTGCAAGACCTACTTTTTTTCTCCCTGTTGTTTGCATAAATATCTTTTTCCATTCCTTCACTTTTAGTCTGTGCATATCTTTGGGTTTGAAGTGAGTCTCTTGTTGGCAGCATATAAATGGGTCTTGCTTTTTTATCCATTATATTACTCTGTGTCTTTTGACTGGTGCATTCAGTCCATTTACATTTAGGGTGACTATCGATAGATATTCACTTACTGTCATTGCAGGCTTTGGATTTGTGATTATCAAAGGTTCAAGGGCAGCTTCTTTCCTATCTAACCATCTAACTTAACTCATTATGCTATTATAAACACAGTCTGATGATTCTTTATTTCTCTTGCTTCTTTCTTCTTCCTCCACTCTTTATATGTTAGGTGTTTTATTCTGTACTCTCTTGTGTTTCCCTTGACTAATTTTGTGAATAGCTGAGTTTATTTTGGTTTTAGTTAGTATTTAGTTGATCTGCTTCTGTTGCTGTGGTTTTATTTTCTCCTCCATCTGGAGCAGTCCCTTTAAAATACACTGTAGAGATGATTTGTTTGAGGTAAATTCTCTCAACTTTTGCTTATCTGGGAATTGTTTAATCCCTCCTTCAAATTTAATGGTAATCTTGCTGGACAGAGTATTCTTGGTTCAAGGTCCTTCAGTTTAATTGCATTGAATATACCATGCTACTCTCTGCTGGCCTGTAAGGTTTCTTCTGAGAAGTCTGATGATAGCCTTATGGGTTTTCCTTTGTAGGTGATCTTTTCTCTTTCTCTGGCTTCTTTTAATACTCTGTCCTTGTCTTTGATCTTTGCCATTTTAATTATTATATGTCTTGGTGTTGTCCTCGTTGGGTCTCTTGTATTGGGAGATCTGTGTGGACTTCTATGACTTGAGAGACTATTTTCTTCCCCAGATTGGGGAACTTTTCAGCAATTATTTCTTCAAAGACACTTTATATCCCTTTTCTCTCTCTTCTTCTGATACCCCTATAATGAGAATATTGTTCCGTTGGATTGGTTAGACAGTTCTCTCAATATTCTTTCATTCTTAGAGATCCTTTCATCTCTCTCTGCCTCAGCTTCTCTGTGTTCCTGTATTCTGATTTCTATTCCATTAACAGTCCCTTCCACCTCATTTAGTCTGCTCTTAAATCCTTCCATTGTTTGTTTCATTTCTGTTATCTCCCTTCTGAATTCACCCCTTAGCTCTTGAATATTTCTTTATAGCTCCATTAGCGTGCTTATGACTTTTATTTTGAATTCTTTTTCCAGAAGATTGGTGATTTAAATCTCACCAAGCTCTTTCTCTGGTGTTTGAGGAGTTTTGGGTTGAACAAGGTTCTTCTGTCTTTTCATGGTGATGGGAGTGGTCGCCTGTGAGTGGTGTTTGTGTCAGCTGGGAGAACAAAGTTCCTTTCTGCTTGCTGAATGCCTTGCCTGTTTCTGCTGTCTGTGCTGGTCAACCATGCACAGAGAGCAGCTTCTGGGTTAATCCCCTAGGCTGCTGTGGGCTGGGCGGCCCTCAGGATGGCCTAAGGCCTTGGCAGGGTTTGCAGGCCAGTAGCGTGTGTTCTGCTGCAAGAGCAAAGCCCGTTCCTGCCTCTGGTCTCTGCACCTGTCTCCACTGTCTGCCAGTCAACTGGGTGCAGGGAGCAGCCTCTGGGTTAATCCCCTGAGCTTCCATGGGTGATGTGGCCCTTGCTATGGCATACAGCACTGGTGGGGGTTGCAGGTGAGTGGCACATGTTCTGCCATGAGAACAAAGCCCCTTTGTGCTTCCTGGTCTCTACCCCCATGTTCACTGTATTTGCCCATCAACTGCATGCAGAGAGAAGCCTGTGTTAAGCTGTGTGTTTGCTGCAGGCAGGGCTGCTCTCTGGCTGGTCTGCAGCAATGGCAGGGACAGCAGTTTGCTTGCAGGTGCCAGCAGGGAAGAAAGAGTGACAGGCTGCTTGTGTCCGTGAGGGGTCTCAGAGCTGCGTTGCCAACCATGGCATTAGAGTGCTTGAAATTCCTTAAAGTTCCCAGCCTGCTGGGGTGAGCATGCCAGGATAATTTTGACCACCTGTTAAACCATTGTCCCCTTAAGACTGCTTTCTTTTTGTCCCAGGACAGCCAGCTGTAGGAACCTGTTTGCAGTCTTAGTCTCAGATTTTGCATTTCCGCTCCTCTTAATGTCCAGAGCACCAAGCAATTTGTGTCTGTACTCCTGGGGCAGATTACTAGGGCTGGTTATTTAGCAGTCCTGTGCTTCCACTCCCTCCCCACTCTGATTCTTTTCCTCCCCACGGTGAGCTGGGGTGGGGGGAGTGCTCAGGTCCCACCAGGTCCCGGCTTTGTATCTTACCCTTTTCTGTGAGATGCTGGGTTCTTGCAGATGTAGCCTGGCTGGTGTACTGTATCTTCTGGTCCCTCTTTTAGGAATAGCTGTATTTGCTGTATTTTTTCAAAATATATATGGTTTTGGGAGGAGATTTCTGCCACTCAACTCATGCTGCCATCTTTTCCTTTCTCCCTGTCACATCTTCCTATGTTGACAGTAAGTGCACTAGTTAGGGTAAGGATTTAATAAAGTGTGTAACTGTTTAGCCACTGTGTTCTGTACCTGAAACCAATATATCAACTACTCTACAATAAAGAAAAAGGATATAGAAATAAAAAAAGAAAAATAATATAGAATTTTAAAAATTGGCATTTTATATTCATATAGATTTATAAATATATATAAATCAAATAATGTATTTTTAAATAAAAATATATATATTCAGCCATAGGGCGATTAAGCAATTCATTACAATATTTTTGTTTGAATTAAAATTATAGCTACAAAGACCATATAAAACATGAAAATTTGTTTATTTAAAGATCAGTGAAAAGTCAGTATAAAGTTTATATTCACACTACCATTGCTGTGACCAATTTATATTGTGATTGACAATTTTGTACCCTTTTATCCACTCACCCTACCAACCCATTAACTCCAAACCCTCCCTCATGGTAAACACCAGTCACTTCTAGTGTTTATGAGCCTACTACTTTTTTGTTCATTTTGCTTTGATTTGTTTTTTATTTCACAAATAAGTGAAATCATATGGTATTTTTCTTTCTATGCTTGGCTTATTTCACTTAGCATAATACTCTCTAGGTCAGTCCATGTTATTGGAAAAGTCAGGATTTCTTTTCTTTTATGACTGAATAATATTTCATTGTATATATGTACCACCTCCTCTTTATCCATTCATCTATTGTTGCACTTTTGTTGCTCCCATATCTTGGCTATTGTAAATAATGTAGCAGTAAACATAGGGGTGCATATAACTTTTGGAATCGGGGATTTTGTTTTCTTCGGGTAAATTTCTAGAAATAGAATTACTGGGTCTTATGGTGTTTCTACTTCTAGTTTTCTGAGGAATCTCCAAACTGCTTTCCACAGTGGTTGCACTGATTTACATTCCCACCAACCATCTAGGAGTGTTTCCTCTTCTCCACATTCTCACCAACACTTGCTATTTCTTGTCTTTTGGATAGTGCCCATTCTATTGCTGTGAGGTGATATCTCACTGTGGTTTTCATTTGCCTTTCCCTTACAATTAACAATGTGGAGCATCTTTTCATTTGTCTTTTGGCCATCTGTACTTTGTAAAAATGTCTATTCAGGTGCCCTGTCCATTTTTTAATTGGGTTATTTGTTTTTGGGGGTTTGAGTGTTATGAGTTCTTTCTATATTTTGGCTGTTAACTCAAATCATTTACAAATATATTGTCTCATAATGTAGTCTGCCTTTTTATTCTGTAGATGGTGTCCTTTGTTGTACAGAAGCTTTTGGGTTTGGTGTAGTCCTACTCATACATTTTTTATTTTGTTTCCTTTGCCCTGGGAGATGTGTCCAGGAAAAAATTCTCATGCTTATGCTCAAGAGACTTTTGCCTATGTTTTCTTCTAAGCATTTTATGGTTTTATGTCTTACATTTTGTTCTTTAATCTATTTCAAGTTTACTTTTATGTATAGAGTTAGACAGTAATCCAGTTTCATTCCCTTGAATGTAGCTGTCCAGTTTTTGCATCACCAGTTATCAAAGAGACTGTCTTTTTCCCCTTGTATATTCATGGCTCCTTGTTCATATATAAATTGACCATATATATAAGCTTGTGTGTGTGTGTGTGTGTGTGTGTATGTATGTATGTATGTATGTATGTATGTAGGTTTATTTCTTGGCTCTCTATTCTGTTCCATTGGCCGATGGGTCTGTTCTTGTGCCACTGCCATACTGTTTTGATTACTAAAGCTTTGTAGTATAGCTTAAAGACAAGGACCATAATACCCCCAGCTTTGTTCTTCTTTCTCAGGATTGCTTTGGCTATGTGGAGTCTTTTCTCGTTCCTCTAAATTTTAGAACTATTTGCTTTTGTTTTTTAAAAAATATTGTTGATATTTTAAGAGGGACTGCAGTGAATATGTAAATTGCTTTGGGAAGGATAGCCATTTTGGCAATAGTAATTCTTCCTATCCATAAGCATGAGTTAGATTTCCATTTATTTGTGTCTTCCATAATTTCTCTCATAAGTGTCTTATAGTTTTCAGAGTATAGGTCTTTCATGTTCTTAGGTTTATTCCTAGGTGCAATTGTAAATAGAATTGTTTTCCTGATTTCTCCTTCTGCTAGTTTGTTGTTAGTACAAAGGAATGCAACAGGTCTCTGTGTATTAATTTTGTATCCTGAAACTTTGTTAAATCAGTTATTACTTTTAAATATTTTTTCATGGAATATTTAAGGCTTTGTATGTATAATAGCATGTCATCTGCAAACAGTGACATTTTAACTTCGTCCTTATCAATATGGATGCCTTTTATCTCTTTATCTTGTCTGATTGCCATGCTAAGATCTCCAGTACTATGTTGAATAAAAGTGGCAGAATGGACAACCCTGTCTTGTTTCTGATCTTAGAGGGAAAGCTTTCAGCTTTTCTCTGTTAAGTATGATGTTGTCTATGGGTTTGTCATATATGGCTTTATTATGCTGAGGTACTTGCCCTCTATACATACTCATTTTGTTGAGAGTTTTTATCATGAATGGATCCTGAATTTTGTCAAATGCTTTTTCAGCATCTATGGAGATGATCATGGGATTTTTGTCCATTTGGTTAGTGTGGTGTATGATGATGGATTTTTTAATATTGTATCATCCTTGCATCCCTGGAATAAATCCTACTTGATCATGATGGATGATCTTTTTGATGTATTTTTTACTTCAGTTTGATATTTTGTTCAGTATTTTGGAGTCTATGTTCATCAGGGTTATTGGTCTGTAGTTTTTTTGTGTGTGTGGTATCTTTGCCTGGTTTTAGTATTGAGTGATGCTGGCCTCATAGAATGAATTTGGGAGTATTCCATCCTCTTCTATTTTTTTCAAAATTCTAAGGAGGATGAGAATTAGATCTTCTCTAAATGTTTGATAAAATTTAGTTGTAAAGCCATCTGGTCCAGGGATTTTGTTCTTAGGTAGTTTTTGATAACCAATTCAATTTCATTGCTGGTAATTGGTCTGTTGAGATTTTCCTTTTCTTCCTGGGTCAGTCTTGGAAGGTTGTATTTTTCTAGAAAGTTGTCCATTTCTTTCAGGTTGTCATATTTGTTAGCATATAATTTTTCATAGTGTTCTCTAATAATTCTTTGTATTTGCATGGGCCCTGTAGTGATTTTTCCTTTCTCATTTCTGATTCTGTTTATCTTTGTAGACTCTCTTTTTTTCTTGATAACTCTGGCTAGGGGTTTATATATTTTGTTTATTTTCTCGAATAAGCAGCTCCTATTTCATTGATTCTTTCTATTGTTTTATTCTCAATTTTAATTATTTCTTCTCTGATCTTTATTATGTCTCTCCTTTACTGACTTTGGGCCTGATTTGTTCTTATTTTTCTTGTTTCATTAATTGTGATTTTAGACTGTTCATTTGGGATTTTTCTTTCCAGAGGTAGGCCTGTATTGCAATATACTTCCCTCTTAGAATGGCCTTCACTGCATCTCATAGATTTTTGGTGTTGAGTTATTGTTGTCATTTGTCTCCTTATATTGCTTGATCTTTGTATTTGGTCATAGATCCATTGATTATTTAGGAGCATGTTATGAAGCCTCCATGTATTTGTGGGCTTTTTGTTCTCCTTGCATAATTTATTTCTAGCTTCATATTTTTGTGGTGTGAGAAGCTGTTGGTAAATTTCAATCCTTCTGAATTTAATGGTGCTCTTTTATGGCTTAGTATGTGATCTACTGTGGAAATGTTCCATGCACACTTGAGAAGAATGTGTATCCTGCTGCTTTTGGGTGTAGAGTTCTATAGATGTCTGTTAGGGCCATGTGTTCTAATGTGTTTTACAGTGCCTCTGTCTCCTTATTTTCTGTCTGGTTTATCTGTCCTTTGGAGTGAGTGGTGTATTGAAGTCTCTTAAAATGAATGCATTGAATTCTATTTCCTCCTTTAATTCTGTTAGTATTTGTTTCACATATGTAAGTGCTCCTATTTTGGATGCATAGATATTTATAATGGTTATATCCTCTAGTTGGACTGACTCCTTTATCATAATGTAATGTCTTCTGTCTCTGGTCACTTTCTTTGTTTTGAAATCTATTTTGTCTGATAAAAGTACTTCTACTCCTGTTTTTTCTCCCTATTATCTGCATGAAATATCTTTTTCCATCCCTTCGCTTTTAGTCTGTGTATGTCTTTGGGTTTAAAGTAAGTGTCTTTTAGGCAGCACACAGATAGGTCTTGTTTCTTCATCCATTCTGTAACTCTTTGTCTTTTGATTGCTCCATTCAGTTCATTTACATTTAGGGTGATTATTGATAGATGGATACTTATTTTCATTGCATGCAGGCTTTAGTATTGAGTTCACCAAAGGTTCAAGGCCAGTGTCTTTACTATCTAACAGTCTAACTTAACTTGTTTGGTACATTTCAAACACAATTTAAAGGTTATTTTTTTTTCTCCCTTCTCTTCCTCCTCCACTCTTTATATACTAGGTATCATATTTTGTACTCTTTCTGTATCTCTTGATTGCCTCATGGGTAGTTGATTAATTTTGCATTTGCTTAGTAATTAATTGGTCTACTTCCTTTACTGTGGTTCTATTTTCTCTGGTGACAGCTATTTAGCCTTAGGAATACTTCCATGTATAGCACTCCTTCCAAAATACAGTGTAGAGATGGTTTGTGTGAGGTAAATTCCCTCAACTTATGCTTATCTGGTAACTGCTTAATCCTCGCTTCAAATTTAAATGGTATTCTTGTTGGTAGAGTATTCTGGTTCAAGGACCTTTTGTTTTATTGCATTAAATATATCATGCTACTCCCTGCTGGCCTGTAAGATTTCTTCTGAGAAGTCTGATGATAGCCTGATGGGTTTTCCTTTGTAGGTGATCTTTTTTCTCTCTCTGGCGGCTTTTAATACTCCATCCTTGTCCTTGATATTTGCCATTTTAATTATTATATGTCTTTGTGTCTTCCTTGGGTCCCTTGTGTTGGGAGATCTATGTACTTCAGTAGCCTGTAAGACTATTTCCTTCCCCAGTTTGGGGATGTTTTCAGCAATTTTTTCCTCAAAGATACTTTCTATCCCTTTTTCTCTTTCTTCTTCTTTTACCCCTATAACATGAATATTGTTCTGTTTTAATTGGTTGCATAGTTCTCATTATTCTTTCATTCCTAGAGACCCTTTTTGCTCTCTGTGCCTCAGCTTCTTTGTATTCCTGTTCTATAACTTATATTTCATTTACTGTCTCCTTTACTTGATCTAACCTGCCTTTAAATCCCTCCATTGTATGTTTCATTTCAGGTACTGTATATTTCAAAGTCTCTATCTCCTTCTTGAAGTCCTCCCTGAGATCTTGAATAATTTTTTGTAACATCCTGAATATGTTTATAATATTTATTTGGTGATTACGGTCACTTAGTCCTCTTTTTGGTGTTTGAGTGATTTTGGGTTGTACCAGATTTTTTTTGCTGTTTCATATTTCTAGCTATTACTATGGAATAATAACTTTGTGTAGATGGTACCCTTTAGTGCCCAGAAGCTTTACTCTCTGGTGGTGCCCAGCACCTGGAGAGATAGTGAGGGTCACAGGCGAGTGGTGTCTGTGCTTGCCAGGAGATAAAGCTCTTTTCTGCTTCCTGGCTGCAGTGCCTTCTTCCACTACTGGGGCCTGTAGGCCAAGCACACAGGGAGGAGTCTCTGCAATATACCCCTCTAGATGCCATAGGTGGGGCTGCCCTCTGGCTAGCCTAGCACAATGGCAGGGCAGCAGGTTTGCAATCTGGTGCTGGCCAGGAAGAAGAAGTAGGCTGCATAATGCACTGCAAGACCGTAGGACTTCATTGCCAGCTAGTGGGATGGAGCATCTGAAGCTCCTCTAAGTTCCCAACCTGAGTTGGGATGATTTTGTCCCCCTGAGACCAGCAAGCTCTGTGTAATCCTTGCCCCTTTAGCAGCCCTCTCACTATTGGAAAATCTTCCAAAGTATCCACCTTTCTTTCATCCTGGAGCAGCTGGTTTTGGTTTCCTGTTCTCCACAAGCAGCTGGAATCTCAGTCTCTCCAAGTATTCTGCCTGTGTTTGCTTTCCAACTCCACTAATCTCCAGAGTACCATGTAATGTGACTTCCTGCTCCCAGAGGTGATCTCTAGGGGTGGTTGTTCAGCAATCCTGGCCTTCTACTCCCTCCCCACTCTGTTTCTCTTCCTCCTGCCTGTGAGCTAGGGTGGGGGAAGGGTTAGGGTCCTGCCAGATCACATCTTGCTACTATACCCTTTCCATGGGGGTCTTCTCTTTTCCCCAAATGTAGGCCATTTGTTGCAGTCATCTTTGCAATCACTCTTTCAACATTAGTTGTACTTGCTTTATTTTCATGTTATATGTGGTTTTTGGAGGAGGTTTCTGCTTCTCTTCTCACACTGTCATCTTTTCTTCTTGATTTTTTAAAAAATTTTTGTTAAAGTATTATTGATATACACTCTTATGAAGATTTCACATGAAAAAACAATGTGGTTACTACATTTACCCATCTTATCAAGTGCCCACCCATACACCAATGCAGTCACTGTCCATCAGTGTAGTAAGATGCCACAGATTCACTGTTTGCCTAATCTGTGCTACACTGTTTTCCTCGAGACCCCCCACACCATGTGTACTAAACATAATACCCCTCAATCCCTCTCTCCCTCCCTCCCAACCACCCTCCCATACCCCTCCCCTTTGGTAACCAGAAGACACTTCTTGGAGTCTGTGAGTTTGCTGCTATTTCATTCCTTCAGTTTTGCATCGTTGTTACACTCCACAAATGAGGGAAATATTTGGCACTTGTCTTTCTCCACCTGGCTTATTTCACAGAGCATAATATCCTCCAACTCCATCCATATTGTTGCAAATGGTAGGATGTGTTTTTTTCTTATGGTGGAATAGCATTCTATTGTGTATATGTACCACATCTTCTTTATCTGTTCATCTACTGATGGGCACATAGGTTGCTTCCATATCTTGGCTACTATAAAAAGTGCTGCGATAAACATAGGGGTGCATATGTCTTTTTGAGTCTAAGAAGTTGTGTTCTTCAGATAAATTCCAAGGAGTGGGATTCCTGGGTCAAATGGCATTTCTATTTTTAGTTTTTTGAGAAACCTCCATATTGCTTTCCACAATGGTTTAACTAGCTTACATCCTCACCAGCAGTGTAGGAGGGTTCCCCTTTCTCTGCATCCTCGCCAGCATTTGTTGTTCTTAGTCTTTTCAATGTTGGCCATCCTAACTGGCATGAGGTGATATCCCACTGTTGTTTTAATTTGCATTTCCCTGATGATTAGTGATGTGGAGCATCTTTTCATGTGTCTGCTGGCCATCTGAATTTCTGGTTTGAAGAATTGTATCTTTATACCCTCTGCCCATTTTTTAATAGGGTTATTTGTTTTTTTGGTGTTGAGGCATGTGAGTTCTTGATATATTTTAGATGTTAAACCCTTGTTGGATATGTCATTTACAAATATATTCTCCCATACTGCAGGATACCTTTTTCTTCTACTGATGGTGTCCTTTTTCTGGAAAGAAACTTTTTAGCTTGATGCAGTCCCATGTGTTCATATTTGCTTTTGTTTTCCTTGCTTGAGGAAATGCATTATGGAAGCAGTTGCTCATGCTTATATTTAGGAGATTTTTGCCTGTGTTGTCTCCTAAGAGTTTTATGGTTTCATGACTTACATTCAGGTCTTTCATCCATTTTGAGTTTACTTTTGTGTATCGGGTTAGACAACAATCCAGTTTCATTCTCTTACATGTAGCTGTCCAGTTTTACCAACATCACTTGTTGAAAAGGCTGTCATTTTCCCATTGTATATTCATGGCTCCTTTATTGTATATTAATTGACCACATATGCCTAGGTTTATATCTGAGCTCTCTAGTCTATTCCATTGGTCTATGGGTCTGTTCTTATGCCAGTACCAAATTGTCTTGATTACTGTGGCTTTGTAGTAGAGTTTGAAGTCGGGGAGCATTATACCTCTGCTTTGCTTTTCCTTCTCAGGATTCCTTTGGCTATTTGGGGTCTTTTGTGCTTCCATATAAATTTTAGAACTATTTACTTTAGTTCATTGAAGAATGCTCTTGGTATTTGGATAGGAATTGCATTGAAACTGTAGATTGCTTTAGACAGGATGGCTGTTTTGAAAATATTGTTCCTATTGATGAGCAGGGGATGTTTTTCCATTTATTGGTATTTTCTTTAATTTCTCTCATGGGTGTCTTGTAGTTTTCAGAGTATAGGTCTTTCACTTCCTTGGTTAGGTTTATTCCTAGGCATTTTATTCTCTTTTATGCAACTGTGAATGGAATTGTTTTCCTGAATTCTCTCTCTGCTACTTCATCGTTAGTGTACACGAATGCAACAGATTTCTGTGTATTAATTTTGTATCCTGCAACTTTACTTAATTCAGATATTAGATATAGTAGTTTTGGAGTGGATTCTTTAGGGTTTTTTAGGTACAATATTATGTCATCTGAAAACAGGGAGAGTTTAAGTTCTTCCTTGCCAATCTGGATGCCTTTTATTTCTTTGTGTTGTCTGATTGCCGTGGCTAGGACCTCCAGTACTATGTTGAATAGAAGGGGGGAGAGTGGTCATCCTTGTCTTTTTCCCAATCTTAAAGGAAAAGCTTTCAGCTTCTCATTGTTAAGTATGATGTTGGCTGTGGGTTTGTCACATATGGCCTTTATTATGTTGAGGTACTTGCCCTCTATACCCATTTTGTTGAGAGTTTTTATCATGAATGGATGTTGAATTTTGTCAAATGCTTTTTCATCATCTATGGAGATGATCATGTGGTTTTTGTCCTTTTTGTTGATGTTGTGGATGATGTTGATGGATTTTCGAATGTTGTACCATCCTTGCATTTCTGGAATAAATCCTACTTGACCAGATGGATGATCTTTTGGATGTATTTTGTAATTTGGTTTGCTAATATTTTGTTGAGTATTTTTGCATCTATGTTCATCAGAATATTTGTCTGTAGTTTTCTTTTTTTGTGGTGTCTTTGCCTGGTTTTGGTATTAGAGTGATGTCGGCTTCATAGAATGAGTTTGGAAGTATTCCCTCTTCTTCTATACTTTGAAAGACTTTAAGGAGGATGGGTAATAAGTCTTCACTAAATATTTGATGAAATTCAGTGGTCAAGCCATCTGGTCCAGGTGTTTTGTTCTTAGGTAATTTTTTGATAACCAATTAAATTTGCTTTCTGGTAATTGGTCTCTTCAGGTTTTCTGTTTCTTTCTGGGTCAGCCTTGGAAGGTTGTATTTTTCTAGAAAGTTGTCTGTTTCTTCTTGGTTATACAGTTTGTTGGCATATAATTTTTCACAGTATTCTCTAATAATTCTTTGTATTCCTCTGGAGTCCTTAGTGCTTTTTCCTTTCTCATTTCTGATTTATGTGTGTAGACTCTGTATTTTTCTTGATAAGTCTGGCTAGGGGTTTATCTATTTTGTTTATTTTCTTGAAGAACCAGCTTTTGCTTTCATTGATTCTTTCTATTGTTTTATTCTTCTCGATTTTATTTATTTCTGCTCTAATCTCTTTATTATGTCTCTCTTTCTACTGACTTTGGGCCTTATTTGTTTTTCTTTTTCTAGTTTCATTAATTGTGAGTTTAGAGTGTTCATATGGGATTGTTCTTCTTTCCTGAGGTGTGCCTGCATTGCAATATACTTTCCTCTTGTCATGGCCTTTGCTGCATCCCACAGATTTTGTGGTGTTGAATTATTATTGTCATTTGCCTCCATATATTGCTTGATCTCTGTTTTTATTTGGTCATTGATCCATTGGTTATTTAGGAGCATGTTGTGAAGTCTCCATGTGTTTGTGGTATTTTTCATTTTTTTGCATAATTTATCTCTAGTTTCATACCTTTTTGGTCAGAGAACATATTTGGTACAATTTCAATCTTTTTGAATTTACTGAAGCTCTTTTTCTGGCCTAGTATATGATCTATTCTTGAAAATGTTCCATGTGCACTTGAGAAGAATGTGTATTCTGCTGTTTTTGGGTATAGAGGTCGTAGATGTCTGTTAGGTCCATCTATTCTAATGTTTTGTTCAGTGCCTCTGTGTCCTTACTTATTGTCTGTAATGGTTGATCTGCCCTTCAGATTGAGTAGAGTGTTGAAGTCTTCTAGAATGAATGCATTGCATTCTGTTTACCCTTTTAATTCTGTTGGTATTTATTTCACATATGTTGGTGCTCCTGTGTTGGGTTCAGAGATATTTATAATGGTTATATCTTCTTTTTGGATTGACCCCCTTAATCATTATGTAATGTCCTTCTTTATCTCTTGTGACTTTTTTTGTTTTGAAGTCTATTTTGTCTGATACAAGTGGTGCAACTCCAGCTTTTTTGTCCTTATTAGTTGCATGAAATATCTTATCCCATCCCTTCACTTTTTGTCTGTGTATGTACGTCTTTAGGTTTAAAGTGAGTCTCTAGTTGGCAGCATATAGATGGGTCTTGTTTTTTTTATCCATTCAGTGACTCTATGCCCTTTGAATCGTGCATTCAGTTCATTTACATTTAGGGTGATTATTGATTGGTATGTACTTATTGCCATTTCAGGCTTTAGATTCGTGGTTACCAAAGGTTCAAGGTTAACTTCCTTACTATCTAAGAGTCTAACTTAACTCACATAATATGGTATTACAAACACAATCTAAGGGTTAATTTTTTCTCCTTTTTCTTCCTCCTACATTCTTAATATATTAGGTAGCATATTCTGTATTCTATCTCTTGATTGACTTTGGAGATAGTTGATTTAATTTTGCATTTGCTTAGTAATTAACTATTCTACTTTCTTTACTGTGATTTTATTACCTTTGGTGACAGCTATTAAACCTTAGGAACACTTTCATCTGTAGCAGTCCCTCCAAAGTACACTCTGGAGATGGTTTGTGGGAGGTAAATTCTCTCAGTTTTTGCTTATCTGGGAATTGCTTAATCCCTCCTTCAAATTTAAATGGTAATCTTTCTGGACTAAGTATTCTTGATTTGAGGCCCTTCAGCTTCATTGCATTAAATACATCATGCCACTCCCTTCTAGCCTGTAAGGTTTCTGCTGAGAAGTATGATGATAGCCTGATGGGCTTTCCTTTGTATGTGATCTTATTTCTCTCTGTGGCTGCTTTTAATAGTCTGTCCTTATCCTTGATCTTTGCCATTTTAATTATTATATGTCTTGGTGTTGTCTTCCTTGTGTCCCTCGTGTTGGGAGATCTGTGCACCTCCATGGCCTGAGAGACTATCTCCTTCCCCAGATTGGAGAAGTTTTCAGCCATTACCTCCTCAAAGACACTTTGTATCCCTTTTCTCTCTCTTCTTCTACTGGTACACCTATAATGTGAATATTGTTCCATTTGGATTGGTCACACAGTTCTCTCAATATTCTTTCATTCTTAGAGACCCTTTTATTCTCTCTGTGCCTCAGCTTCTTTGTATTCCTCTTCTCTAATTTCTATTTCATTTATAGTCTCCTCTGCCATATCTAATCTGGTTTTAATATTCTGCATTGTGCTCTTCAATGGTTGGGTATCTGACCAGAATTCATTTCTGAGTTCTTGAATATTTTTCTGTGCCTCCATGAGCATGTAAATGATTTTTATTTTGAAATCCCTTTCAGGAAGATTCATGAGGTTGATTTCTTTTGAATCTTTCTCATGTGTGTTATTCATAATTTTTCTTTGAACTAGATTTCTTTGGCATTTCATATTTTTATACGACACTATCTAGTGCCCAGAAGCTCTGCTCTCTGGAACTATTCAGTTCCTGAAGCATGTCAGGGGTCTCAGGGTAGCTTGGTGCCTGGGGGGAGGAAAGAGCTCTTTTCTGCTTCCTGGCTGCTCTTCCTGCCTCTACTGCCAGAACAAGTGGGCCGAACACACAAGTATAAGCCTCTATGCTCTGTGTTTGTAGTTGCTGTAGATGGGGCTTCCTTCTGGCTGGCCTAACAGCAGGGTACGGTTTGTCGGTTTGTGAGTCTGGTGGGGCTTGCTGGGAGAAAGGCGCAGTAGGCTGTGTATCACGGAGGGGGTCCTTCAAGCTGTGTAGCCAACCAGGGAGCTTGAGCACCTGAAGATCGAGAAAGTTAACAGTCTGCTGGGCAGAGTGCACCCAGACAATTTTGTCTACCTCTCCTTTCTCCTGAGCAGTAAACTCTGTGCAATCCTTGCCACTTTAGGAGCTCTTTTGCTGTTTGGAAGTCTCTCAGACTTCTTGCCTTTCTTTTGTCCCAGAGCAGCTGGATAAGGATCCCTGTTTTCCACAAGTGGCTGGAATCTCAGTTTCTCTAGATATTCTGCCTGTCTTAGCTTTCCAACCCCCTAATCATGGGAGTATCATGCAAGCACCATGAAATGTAGGTTTGTGCTCCCAGAGCAGAGCTCCAGAGTCAGGTATTCAGTGGTCCCAGGCCTCCACTCCCTCCCCACTCTGTTTCTCTTCCTCCTGCTGGTGAGCTAGTGTTGGGGAAGGGCTTGGGTCCTGCCAGGCCATGGCTTTGGTATGTTACCCTGTTCCATGAGGTTTGTTCTTTTCTCCAGCTGTATGCAGTTTGGCACAGCCCTCATTCTTGTTGCTCTTTCAGAATTAGTCATATTAATTATATTTTTGTATTATATGAGGTTTTAGGAAGAAGCCTCTGTCTCACCTCTCATGCCGCCATCTTTAATCCTCTGCTTTCCCTTGATTCCTGTAAAAAAATTTTTATTGTATCTATATAGGGTTTAGGTTTCTTGTTTCCATAAGTTTCATAGATAGTTACATAAATACATACTAGTCTATATTTGGTTGCTCTATTTAGAACACATTCTAAGACTACTTCTTTTTTATTTTTTCCTCCTCCACTTTTTATATATTAGATGTAATAATCTGCATTTTTGTATATCCCTTGACTTTTTTGGATACAGTTGATTTTACTACTTTTTTTTAACATGATACTTGCTTGGTGAGTAATTGGTCTACTATCTTTACTGTGGATTTATTTTCACTGATGAAAACTATTTAGGCTGAAAAGCATTTCCATCTACAGAAGTCCCTTTAACATATCCTGCAAGGCCTGTTTGTGGTGGTGAAATCTTTTAACTTTTATTTATCTTGGAAACTTTTAATGTCTCCTTCAATTCTGAATGATAACTTTGTGAGGTAGAGGATTCTTGGTGAAAATGTCCTTCTGTTTCAATATATCAAATATTTTATACCACTTCTTTCTGACCTGTGAAGTTTCTGCTGAGAAGCCTGATAGGGTTTACCTTATAAGTAGTCTTTTCTTCTCTCTCTGGCTACTTTCAAAACTCTCTCCTTATTCTTAGTCTTTGTCATTTTAATTATTATATGTCTTGGTATTGTCTTCCTGGGTTTCCTTTTGTTAGGAGCTGTCTGTGCATCCAGGACTTGGGAGTTCTGTTTCCTTCCCCAGGTTGGAGACGTTTTCATAAATTATTTCTTCAAAGAAATGTTCTGCCCCTTTGTCTCTCACTTCTCCTTCTGGTAACCCTGTTATGCAAATATTGTTTCACTTGGAGTTGTTACAGAGCTCTCTTAGCATTCTTTCTTGTCTAGAGATTCTTTTTTCTCTCTATTCCTCAGCTTTGTTGTTTTCCTCTTTTAGAATTTCCTCTCATTGTCTCCTCTACTTGCATCCACCTATTATTCATTCTCTCCATTTTATATTTCATTCCACTTACTCTGTTCTTGAGCTCTGAGTGGCTCTTTTTCAAGTCTATCTCTTTGTTGAAGTCCTTTCTGAGATCATCAATACTTTTCTGCAGAATAGTGAGCATATTTAAGATTTTTACTTTGAAATATTTATCAAGAGGACTGGTGATCTCTGTTTCAGTTAGCCCTTTTTTCTGGTGTCTTATCCTGTAGTACTATTTGGAACATATTCCTCTGCCTCCTCTGTCAGGGTTTCTACCTTTTTTCCTTTGTAATAGATGTATCTCCACTATGCTTCCTGATCTTGAAAGTAATGGCATTATGAAAAAGGCATCCTATGTTGCCAGAAGCTTGAGTTCCTTTACTCTCCAGCACATGATTCTTCTTTGCACTGGAGCCCCTGTTGCTGTTGGTGGACATGGGTAGGGCTACCTTTCTGTCTGTCTTCCAGCAGTGGTCTAGCTCAGTCCCTTGAAAACAGCAGTTCACTTCAGCTGGACTTTTGTGAGATGAGCAGAGGTGCTTCTGCTGGGATCATTGCAGATGGGGCTGCCCTCTTCCTGCCCTGCAGTGATGGTGGCGTTGCTGGGGCAAGGTGGTGGGTAGGGTGGTTGTGAACCAGGGCATGCAACTATATTGCAGTAGAGTGTGCTGGCATATGGTTGTGCAGTGACACAATGGCATGTGGCATCATGGTGGTCAGGTGAGCTGCACCAAGGCATGCAGACCATCAGGACCTGGCTCATGAGAATGAAGGAGCCCTCGGAGCTGGCACCCACATTTGGGCTGAGAAAATGTCAAAAAAGCTGAGAAATACTCCCTCTGCTTGCTAGGAAGCAATATTTGACTGCTGCTGGGCAAAGCAGGCTAGGGGGCAGGGTGGGCTTTGCAGGGAAGCACCTTTGGGCTGAGGCACCAGCAACAGGAATGTAGTGTTTGGGGCTCCCATGAGGTCCTGGTCTGTGGGGCTGAGGGAAAGTTGGGAAAGTGTTGTCTACTTACCCTTTCTCCTGAAGACAGAACTCCATCCAACCCTAACCCTTCTGGCACTGTTCTTTCTGTGGGAATATTTTTCAAACTGCCACCTCTGTGTTGGTTCTCAGTGAGATTGATGGAGTATGCTTGTCCTCCACAGCAACAGGAGACTCAGCCTTTCAGAATGCTCCAACTCTCCCTGGTGTCCAGCCCCCACTAATCACCAGATCCCAATGTGTGGACTCATGTTCCCAGAGCAGATCTCCAGAGTCAGGTGCAGAGATCTTGAGTGTTCATCCCCTCCTTGCTCTGTTCCTTTCCAACCCACTGGGATGGGGGAAGGGATGGGTCTCACCTGACTGTGGCTCTGCCAGTTTACCCTTCTCTGTGTGGTCTTCTTCACCATGTGTAGGTGGTCTATTTCCAGTCTCCAGGTCATTGTCAGGGTTAGTTATGTTTGCTATAGTTGCCTCGGTGTGTGTGTGTGTGTGTGTGTGTGTGTGTGTGAGCAGGTTTCCACCTTCTCTTCTTACTCTGCCATTGTTTTCCCCCTCCTCATTTAGTTCTTCTTTGTTATATTTATGTTTTCAAAATGTAATGTGTTCTAAGGTATTCCATCTTCTATAATGTATCTCAATTTTGATGGGGAATAAAATTTCAATCAAACATAATTTTATGAAAGCTTAATTTAATGCTAAACTGAAGTCAGAAAAATATTTGTTGTGTTGTACAATGATTTTTATTTTTAAATACATTACATTTTCAGAATTTAAGGGATTATTCTTAAACTACTTGGAAAATAAGGTTATCTAGAATGAGTTACATATTTCATCTAAATTTTCCTAAAAGGCCAAAAAAATCACTACCTATAATTCTTCACTACCTGTAATTGCTGTGAACTTTAATTACTATAAACACATGAACATATGTTGCATGTGTGGGGAAAATCGGTGATTAACCACACTGGTGTTAACTTTTATTCCTTTTTTAATATTTTCAGTATTTGTCTCAGAAATTATCTAAAGGAATATGGAAGCCAGATTCAAACATTTAATAAGTATTACCTGAGATCCAGCTACACAAATAAAAACCTAGCAATTTTTTTCACCCAGATTTTTTTTCAAAGAATTAAATTATTGAATACATATGATACCTGAGTTTTGAAGACCTGAAAATTGAACATTTATAAAAATGGTGGTAGACGTGGTCCTGTGATCTTATTCCTATTAAGATTTAAATGACTGATGATGTTTAATGCATTCATTTCCTGGCGAATTTTACATTTTGGCAGTGAAGGAACTCTTACACCATAGAAATGAATCTTTAATAGTACAATTTCAGAAGCCAGTCTGATGGTGGGAAATCGGGGGCTGAATGGAAGTTCTTTAGAGTTCTGAAATCACGTGCTGAAGATAACCATTGATCTAACCTCTTGCATATTTAGTATAGTGGTGCTAGAGGTTATTTGCATGGACACAGCTATAGTTCAGATTCACTACACTGCAGCACAAACATGTTCAATATTTGACTTTGGAGCTTTTGGGAAACATTTCCAATTCAATGTTACCAAGACTGTAAAACCCTCTGCATAGCTTTCAGAAAGGCCTATTTGTTTTGTAGTTAACAGCTAATATACATGACCCCATAATAAATTGTTTTGTATGTTCACTTTCCTTCCCAATTTGCTAATATTATTAAGGAGCCCAATTCTTCACTTAGAAGGTCTGCAAGGATAGAAACCTGACAGACACACAAAATAAATGAGATAGTTTAAATAGTTACTTTCATTAACAAATTGGGAATTCATTACGTTGTGTGAACAATACCTCCTTCCTTAACTCTATTGTTCTGAATTGGCTAAGTATTTAGGCAGAAAAGAAAATAACAATCTTAAATTCTTCAGCTTTTTGTTGGTTTTATAGTGTTATACCTCCACTGGTCAGAGTTATAACAAAACTGGTACAAGATTGGCAGACATGTTAACTGGCAGGTATAACAAAAAAACTTGCAGGCAAGAAGGTTAAAATTATTGGCTAAAACTGGATTTTATAATAATTGTCCTTTTCAGGATGATACCAAGTCTGTATTCCATTACCATTGATAATTAGGACTTCACTAGATAATAGTTCATGAGTTTGTCAAATGCTTTTAGGTGTGTGTGTGTGTGTGTGTGTGTGTGTGTGTGTGTGTGTGTGTATGTGAGCATGCTCTTGCCAATTTTTATGCCCTCCTAAATTAAGGCCTTGTTTATCTAATTTACTCTATTCAGTGCTATGGAATTTCCACAAATAAAGTATTTATTTAGGATGATGATCATGATAATGAAGATGGTGATCTTCTATATTAATATTCTTTAAGAGTCCATTAAACAGCCATACTAATGTAGACGTACAGTTGAAATGGCTTGAATGTGTCTCCTTAGGCAGGTATACAGGGTATATACCTGGAATAACAATGACTGGGCTATAGAATATCATATTCTTTATTGACATCAACAGATTATTCTCCATAGTTATTGTGCCAATACACACATCACCCAGAGAGTTCCTATTTCTCTAAATCCTCACAATTTGTTCTCAGACTTTTAAT
This sequence comes from Manis javanica, assembly GCF_040802235.1. Taxonomy (NCBI): domain Eukaryota; kingdom Metazoa; phylum Chordata; class Mammalia; order Pholidota; family Manidae; genus Manis; species Manis javanica. Next base: position 21,461,759 of record NC_133168.1, read on the forward strand.
TTTTCCTAATGTATTAAGTAAAAAGTGCTGTCTTCTTTTACTTTGCATTTTCCTGCATTAATTACTACTAAAGTTGACCATCTATTCTTATAATATTGGCCATTTGCATTTCTTCTTTTGTGAATTGTCCTGAAACATATATTTACCCAATTTTCCATCTGTTGATTGCTATTTTTTTAATTGATTTTAGAAAAGATTGTTATATGCTCTTGACACTAATATTTTGCTTTTATATTGTTGCAAATATGTTTTCCCAACCTATTACTTCTCTTTTCATTTATTGTGTGTTCTGTGATACAGAATTTTCGGTTTATACTAGTCATTTAAATCAATCGATTCTTTTCTTGCTGCTTCTTTTTGTCTCAAGTGATTTCTTCCTATCCAATGTCATAAAGATACTCTTATTTTTTCTCTAAAGGTGTTCAGGTTTTACTTTGCCCATTCAGGTCTTTTATCCATTTAAATTATTTTTTCAATATGGTGTGGATTGAAGATCTACTTTCCATTTCCCTATATCAATGGCCAGTTGTTCTAGTAAAATTTATTAAGCAGTCCATCATTTTCTTACTCCTCTGTAATGCCAGATCTGCCACAAAATGAGTTTCCATAAAAGTTCTCTCTGTCCACTGGTCTATTTGTCTTCCTGTGCACCCATACCATACTGTCTCAATTATCTTGTAGTAATTCTTGACTGTCACCCACGCTCAAGTTTTACTGGTTATGTTGTGCCCTTTATTCTTCCACATTAATTTTAAGATAAGCTTTTCAATTTCACAAAAAACACCTTCTGGAATTTTGATAAGAATTACATTAATTTATTGATAAAATGTGGAAAGGTTGATAAAATTGATAAAATTTGTAATACTGATTCATCCTAGTATGCTGCTCTATTTAAGTCTTTAAGCCTTACAATGATTTTATTATTTTCTCAATTAAGGTCTTGCACATCCTTTGTTAGATATGTTATGAGATGCTTTATAGTTCCTGTTGCTTAGATTATCCAGTTACTCGTGTGTCATCAATATTGGTGACCAGTGTGAGGGTCTATGGAACGTCAAGATTATCAAGTTTCCTCCACCGTGATGCTCAGCGGTTAGGAAGGCTCTGGGGCAAGCAGTGAATGTGTGCTCCTCTGCATGCCGTTGCTACAGAGCCTTCTGTCTGAAGGCATTGCTGTTGCCCTTCAGGCCTCACTGTGGTACCATTTACCAAAGCTGCCAGGTCATTTTTAATAGTTTGCTATTTCCTCCTTTGAAGATTTGTTATTTGGTAATCTGTGGCTGAAAATATCAGTACTTAAAGTCTTTGTAGCTGTTTTGATTGTCTACCTTTTCCACCTGTGTGTGCCAATGGTGCTTTATCTGTCTACTTAGTTATTTTTGATCAGCAATTACTATTCTCTTTAGAAAATTATTTGTTGCAATCTTTGATGTTGCAAAGTTCAGTCTTCCAGGCAAGATTCAGTTTTGCTTCAACATGGCTCCAACAGTCACTACTGCGTGGAGGTAAGTGACTGTCTTGCCAATGGGTTTCAGCCTTGGGCAAGTTCACTATGGATTCAATGAGAACTGAAAAAATAGTGGAACATTCTTGGGGTGAAAGGGTTCATACCCAACCTTATTCCCACAGTGGCAGGTTTAATTAGTAGAATCCCATCTACTCAGAGCAAGTCTGCATGCAGCAAGCTGATCTCTGCATCTGGGCATCTGCCCACAGCCATTTCAGCCTCTATCGTCAGCACTGCCAACACTCCAGCCTCTGCTCTCCTGCAGGCATGTGGCTTTGTAGCAGCCCAGAGCACTGGGCAGAGCTCTTTATATAGATTCAATAATAATACATTGCCCACATGTGTGCAGTGAGCAAGCTGGCTGTGGCCAGGTGAGAATCTTGGCCATAAGAACCTTCACTTAGTTCTCTGATGAAAGTATTACCTTACCCTATCCTAATATACCTGGGTAGTGGCCAGATATCCATTTCATTCCTAAGTATGTTGATGTAGCCACAGATATTTTCCTTCCCACAAGTGAGGCTCAGCAATGCCCAGAGGAACAACCTCAGCAGATCTGAAGACTCCTGTACCTAGTAGTACTCAGTCAACTGAACTGTGCATCATTCAGGTCTTTTTTAGAATAAAGACATCATAGGGAAGAGATATAAGTCCTCCTATGTGCTGCCTTGACATCTGGTGCTCCCAGGAGGGCCTCCTCTGACCTAATCCCACATTCTCCTCCGCACTCTCTTCTGTGGATGAGGTCTTCTAGCCAAACAGCCTCCCTGTCAAGGGGACCAAGCACAGTGTCTGCTTATTCCTAAGTCAGGGACTCCAGTGCCTTTCCAGTTTGAGGAATTATTCAAACAAGTTAAACACATCCCCCCGTGTCTGAAAGCGGGGAGCACCTGACCCGTTGGATATTTCTCCAGCCCTCAGTTTATCACTCTGTTTCCAAGTGCAATGCCACGGGGCCCTTCACAGCAGGGGGTGTCCTCCTCTGCATTATGGGTACACATGGCCAATGAACTGTTGTTGATCCTGTCTGTCCGGTGTCTGGAATTGTGTCTTTGTTCGTCTTCATAATCTTAGGACAGGAATACCACCCTTACCAACAGGGTGAAGATAAGGTGATAAAAGCAGAAAGCCAAAGCTAATAGTTCTTCCAAGCTGATGAAAACATTTCTGTGTAGAGATTATATTCTGGATAAAAGACTAAAATTTTTATCTAACCTGATAAGAAACTTGCTTTCATAACTCTTTGAAGTTCTGTCTTTATTATTTATTATGATAATTACTATTATTAATACCATTTATGTATTTATATGTCGGACATATGCATTATTCTATTTAATCCTGTCACCTATTTTACAGCTCAGAAAACTGAGACAGAGAGAGGTTAAAATAATTTGCGCATGATCATAGGTTTAATAAGTGGCAGAGTCAGGAGTAAACCTAACTTGTTTCTGTTTATCTTTTACTTCTAGAGCTTCTGTGCTTAACACAAGATTGTACCACTATCATCATTTGCTATACTCATAATTGTCAATAAAGTTCCTTAGAGACTCCAAATTATGACTAGAACTCAAAAAGGGTTGCCTAAAGCCCACTAGTAAATGGGAAATCACTTAAATTCAATTAAAGTAATGAATACTTATAATATGACAAAATACTAGGCACAATATATGGTTGTAAAATTGTATTATTGATTTCTTATTGAGTACACTTAGGTTTAGAGTTGGAAAGGCATCTTACCATGTCAAACAAAACCCCCAAGCAGAATCAACATATACATGTAGAATAAAAGAGTAAAACTAGTGTTCTTGGTCAATTATGTACAAACTACTATTGAAATGGACAAAAGTCTTATAAAATTTACATTGAAAATAATGACAAATGAGAAGATAAAAATTAAAAAGTTAAAGATAGAAGGAAAACAATTAGACCCTTTCTGGGATAAGAAAAGTAAACTGGAAAAAAACTCAATGTTCTTTTCATCTTCGACATTTGAAAACATTTTCCCTAAAGACTCTTTTGAATTCTCCATCCCGTGCCTTTATTTGTGGAATCTGAACTTTCTAACAAAGAGAACTTTTTTTCATGCAGTCAGCAATTTAGAAAACAAAGTAAATAAGATTGCTTACATAGTCTGGCTTAGTTCACAAGGAACTAGACAAATGAAGAATGAAAAGTTTTAATTCTCACTTTTATAGATGGAAGATGCACCAGAGAAAATTGTGCCAGCTATATTTTCGTCCCACATACTGTGGCTGTCAGTTTTCCAACATTTGGTGAACAGGAACCCACCCACCTCTCCTTGATAGTCCGCAATTCCTTTATCCATTTCTTTAGGAGAACAGCATCCTTGCATTCTGCAGGACATTCGTTAATAATGACAATAACGTGAGTGTGTGTTTGCCCACATGTCGTTGATTGGCTGGTTTCTTAGCCTTCTCGACCATGCGGCTTCCACATCACTGACAGTATGTTGCTGATCAGAATAGAGGGTCTCCTCACTTCATGTGTGAAAAGGTCATGCACATGAGGCAGTACTTGTGTGCAGAAGTAATTTTTCAGATATATAGCAACTTACAACACAGGCACCCACTGAACAGAAAGGACAATGGAGCAGAGCCATTAACTCTCCATTTGCTTCATTATAGGGATTCCAATGGGTCCCAAGGTAAAAGATAGACTTATACATGGGAGGCTTGGTGCAGTGTATATTTTCTATCTGGTTCATAATTATTTCAGTATTTTAACGAGAAACATAACTATACTGTGTATTCTTAGTGCATATCATCTCTCTCTCTCTCTCTCTCTCTCTCTCTCTCTATATATATATATATATATATATATATATATATATATATACACACACACACACACACACATATACACATAACAAATGTATGAATTCACAAGAGTTGAAATAGCTTTTCAAGTATTTGGAATCTTTTTTACATGTATAAAGGGAAAATCCCCTATGACTGTAAGATCTTACCTTAATTGGTTGTATGACAGAACTCTTGCGTGAGCCACACTGACACATGAGTACTGACTGATGAGGAAATTTATCTAAAAGAGTTTTAAACACTGGTAGAAATTTTTTGATGTTTTGATGTGGCTTCCTTGGGGAGAGACCCTTTTTGGGATAAGAAAAGTTAATTGGAAAAAAACTATCAATGTTCTTTTCATCTTCGACATAATTGATTCTACCTGCGCATCATTTTGGGTCCCATTGCCTATGCCTATTTGTAATGTGGGTTTCATTTCCATAAAATGGGAACATAATAAATATAAGGTTTGCTAATGATTGTTTTATGTGACTGCCAATCTGCCAAGTAGCATTCTTAATTATTGCCAGGAAACTAGGCATTTTCCAAACATATGTTTTAGATTTAAGACTAATATGCCATGTCAGCCCTCCCTACTGGACTGATGGAGCCCGGTGGGACTTCAGAGTGTGTGCTTTGGTGGGTGACTTTTTGGGTTTAGATAAAAGCACTAATAGGAGGAGATAGAGCAAAGCATCAAAAGTTTTTTGAAGCAAATCCTACAAAGAAATACATCAAAGGGTTATGTGTTCGTTACAAACTGATATTATTACTAGATGAGGACAGAGATCGATCTTCCTCTAGAAGCAATGGAATAAAGGAAACCAGACACTAACCTACATTAATGAACTTAATTGCAAGGCTCTTGTCTTCTTCGAACAACAGAACCAGGGCTTTTGCCTCAAAATTAAAAATAAAAAGTATATGTGACTTTTTCATTAGCCTGTGAAAACCTGGTATGTTCCATCAAAGAGTTTATTCCATGATTTGGGAAAAAGGAAACTGAAAATCAAAAAGATCTGGTCCAAGTGAGCTGTATTTCTGAATGTTCCCTTAAAAAATGTTTTTTCAAGTCCATGGAAATACCTTTTGGTGGTTTCAGCTTGCTCAACCAACATACTTTGCTTATGACCCACAGTTACCTGATGTTGGTGAAAGAGCTAAGATACCTGTTAAGTGCACATGTAAGAATTAAACAATTTGTTATTGACATGAAGTGTATCTTGTTCTATTTTCCAATTTGCTCTCCACTATAGGCACATATACATACACATACACACACTAAAACTACTCCAACAAAAAAAATCAAAACCCAAAGCCCTTCAAAGTGCATTAATACATCATATTTTGACCAAAAGAATAGGTTTTAGGAGGAAGTGCAAAATGCAAAATCAAATAACTAAAAAATACTGAACAAATAGCATTATTAATATAACCACATAGTTGATTTGTTAAATCTAGTCCATGCCTGCTTCCAAAAACCAGAAAATATTTTAGTTAGCTTCATTCTTTGAGTTCTCATCAAAATTTGCTCTAACATCTGGAACATTATCGTCCTCGGTGTCTTCAGGTTTTGGGGTTTTACTATCCAGCACTTGCAAAGGAAACTATTCAGCTAACTTCCTAAAGCTTGTGAAGTTCTCAGCACCTCACTTCTCTTTGGATGTTCAAGTACTATTTGTACAGGGCTTAGAAGAAGTGGTACTTTTTCTCTAATTCTGTCAGCTAGTTGGGTAATTTCCTATCAGATTAAGCAATGCCTTAGTAGTCTTTACTTTTGGTTGTTTCCTTTTTTTAAACATGAGTATTGTTATGAATTCAGATAACTTAATATTAGGTTATATATTTGAACATTTGGTTAAAGTGGGGAGTATTTGAATGCCGCCTTATGAAAGACAACTCTTCTTGTCTTCATGCAGCAAGGTGAAGTCCATCACGCAAATGCCAAAATGAATGCAGGGTATCTGCTGGTCATGAGTTCCAAATGTTGAATGATGCACGTAATGTTTACTTTCCCCCACCAAATGCATCAAATATATCGGATCTGAAGCCAACATTTTATAAATGATAGTTGCATACATCAATGGCATAAATGTGACTTTAATATTTAAAATGGAAGGAAATATCAACAGCTGTCAATGACTACGCATGTTTTCACGAGAAGAGAAAAACTGTGATTGTAGAAAAGCTCTAAGACTCAAGATCAAGTAAAACTCTTGGAATTCAGCATTGTCTGTATTTGTCTCCTATATATTATTATCAATATATTGAGCTGAAAACCAGGATTCATCAGTTTGAATTACATTTAACGTTTGATGCTTAAGTTTAGTAAACCACCCAAGATCATTTATTAAACAGTAGTGAGATGATGATGATATAAGCAAGATGTGCTTCACACCCCTGCAGACAAAGATTGGGTTGATAAATGTCAGGGGAAAATTAACATTTTATTGCAAATTTCTTTCTTAATAATGAGACATTATAAAAGGAAAAAGAATTGCATGGAAAATATTTATTGACAAAACCAAGGAATTACAAAATTCCTCAGATGACACAAATCAATATGATTGTGTTTTCTTCCCCATCGTCTTCTTCCATCCTCCTTTTTCTCTTTTTCTCCCTCTTTTTCTTCTTTCTCCTTCATTTTAGAATCCTGGGATAATTCATGAAAGGGTTTAGAGAATAAATCTCAAATTAAAATGTTTGCAAATAAAACCTGGCCTATTTTCCAACCTGCCTAGGGAATTTCCAAAGCTCTGGGGGAAGGTGTGGGTCATTTTCTCAGGTATTACTGCAGACACCAGCAAAGAAAGAAAATAAACTCCTCCCTGATGCACTGTTTCAGGCCCTGCCTTATGACAGCATGCACGCAAGTGTGTTTTGGTTAAGAGAGTCAACATCTCTCCATACTTCACTCAGGGAAAGAACTTCCTGATGAAAGAATTTCAGGAAAGATCATATAAAGAAAATGAAATTGTTGTGCTTTTTATGTATTTATTGGTTGATTTACTTGTTTGATTAATAATAAGACCTTTCTTTAGCAAGTGTAAATAACTCAATTAATGAGCTATGTAGAATTATCAAAATGAAAAAGAACATGAGGTTTATGGATTTCAGCCTGAGCTTGAATCTGTTAAGACCCTAGACAGGTTTCCTGTTTTGCCATTGGGTTTCAGCCCTGTGCCGGTTCACTATGGATTCAATGTGACCAAAGAAATGACAGTAGAACATTCTTGGGGTGAAAGGATTATTCCCAACTTTATTTCCACGGTGGCAGGTCAGTCACTAGAAACCCAGACTCAGAGCAAGTCTGCACGCAGGAAGCCGATCTCTACCTCTGGGCCTTTCTACCTACACAGCCATCCCAGCCTCTGTCCTCGGTGCTGCCACCACTCCAGCCTCTGCTCTGCTCTCCTGCAGCCTTGCAGCCCTGCCACCGTGTCACCCAGATCACTGGGCAGAACTCTTTATATAGAGTCAGTAACAACGTATTGCCCACACATGTGTAGTGAGCTAGCCGGCCAGGGCCAGGTGAGAATCCTGGCCACAGGAACCTTGATTTTATCCACACTAGCCTTTCTCATCCACTTGTTAATGTGTAGAATGAGCATGGAAGCAGCTTCCTAGCATCACCATGAGGGGCAAACGTGTGCTAGCACAGTGCCTGGCACCTGGACTGCTTTCAGTGCATGGTGGTGGTGAGTCTGATGGATGTCTCCACCCTTGTGGTGCAGATTCATCCTGATGCCCAGGTGGAAGCACTGCTGATGGGAATGTTGCCTGGAGACTCAGCGGAGGAGTGTTCTCAGTTTCAAAGAAAATTGCCAGGGCTGACACAGATCTTCTCTCACCAGATATATCTCCCTCAGGGTAAATTATCTTGTGATAAAATGTCCAGAATAAAAAACTCCTTCAACCCCAGAACAACCTAGAGATAGCAGGCATTTTAAGGGGAATTTGGCTAAATTTCAGAGTTTTTTGCATTGATTTTTGAGCTCTTCTTGTCCAAAGACCACAGATGGTTGAAGCCCCTGCTGATCATCTGGACCACATTATCTGACATCCGCTTTTTTTGCATTTTGTAGTATGAACTATTTTTATCACGGCTGAGTACAAATTTCATTTAAATTTTAAATTGTAGCAGCAACACTAAATTTCCCCCTTACATCATGTGAAATTTGTTTTCTTAGCTATTTCAAAATTATTCATTTTGTTATTCATTCATTCATTCATTCATTCATTTCTGCTCAGACAATGCTGTTATTTTACCTGGGATATCTGTTTATCTCAGCCCACCAAACTCTTACCCAGCTTCAGCTCTCTTTCCTCCTAGAAGCCTATAATAACCTCTCCAGCCAGGGGCAATATATCGCGCCCGTAGCAACCCTCACAGAATTCAGATAGCATGTGTTACCCACTGCCTTGGGTGGGAGTTTTATGCATTGCATTGCACACCTTCCTGGGAACACCCTAGGTTGCTTTGAGGCAGGATCCCCTATCTTCGTATTCTCCATAGTTCAATGCCTTGTACATAATTGGTTCTCAAGAAATGTTTGTGTACTTCCCTGGTTCCTAAAAGCTTAGATAGCAAAGTGTCTTTTCAAAAACACTGCATTATTTATGCCATGGTCTCAAAGTAAAGATAAGGAAAAAATAGTCTCTAACAAACATAAAATTATAGGTAGTTTCTTCTACAGGGGAGGGAAAGAGGAGAAAACTGTGGCCCAGCTCTTCTTCCTCTTGCTTCATGAATGGTGTTTGGACTTACCTGTGATGTGTCTTTGACATGTCATCATACATCAGAGAATCCCTGGATGGAAATGAACCATGAAATAAAGACAAAAAGGATATTTCTTCTTTACCTTTACATTTGAGAAGCCATCCCTAACTTTTAAAATAGTCACTCTTTTGTATTCATTTTTTAGATCTTCCACAGCCAAAAAGTTACATAGAATTGGAATCCATGTAAATGTCTCCAAGAACTTTCAAAACAACAAAAATAAAAGTAAAAGGTGATGATTAAGAGGGGATTTTGAAGATTAAAAAACAAGCAAACAAACAAAAACCCCTAAAGAACTCTAAAGCTCACTATCATAGCCTTGACCTCTGATTTCTGAATTCAACACCAGCAAAATGACTCCCGAAGAGTGAGGGCAAGAGGAGTGAGGTGTATCTCGTCCTGTCACTGTTTGAGGTGGGGAATAGGGGCACCTTCCTCTCTGTCTCCATTTGGAGATGTGGGAACAAAGAAGAAAATAGGGCCACAAAGGGGTAATTTCCAATCAGAACGAGAGACAAGAGGTAGCAAAAAACAATCAGATGAGACAGAAAATATGAGTAGAAAGGTGAGTCAAGGAATCCTATGTGTCTAAAATTCAACTAAATGTGATCAAAATAATTAACAGGGATTAAATTGAACACTCAACAACTAGGGTAGGTTTAGAACAACCACCTAAGTTACAGAGAAACAATATATGCCTATCAGGAAAATGAAACGTTGGACTACATACACTCTTGAAGAAAAGTGAGCCACCAGCATCCCTGAACATCTTTCAAAGAAAAGAAACCAGCCTCTAGGACGCTGCCTATTCCATGAACAATGGTACAGCTCATTCACAAGAGGTCAGAGGAGAGGGAGACCCTACAGAAGGCTGAACTCCCTGAAAATGACAAAAGGTGTATCATTAAAGAGAATACATCTCCAGGGAATGTAAAAAGTAATATGGTATTTATCTGTAGTTTTAATATTAAAAAAAAAACACTTGGAGCAAATGGAAGGCGGGAGCCTGGTGCATCAAGAAGAAGGGTAACTCTTAAGGAAGCATACTCATGTGCTAAAATAGATTTTAAAAGCAAAGTATAGTAAATAATCATCTTTTTGTGGTAACTTACTCTATTCATTAAGATCAAATGATGCCAACTTACACTGAGAAATATTGTTTGCTTGGCACAATAAGTGAACGAATCAATGAATGTGCATTTATCGAACACTGAGCCTTGTACTAGGTACTTAAACAATTATTACCTCATTTAATTCTGGTGTTATTAATAATAACAATCCTGTCAGTTAGGAATTATTATTCCAACTGGATCCTAATTATATAAGGAAGAAAACAGACTCATAAAGATGGATAAGGAGCCCAAGGACACACAGCTAGCAAGGCGTAGAGGCAGATTTCCAACCCAGATCTTCTGACTCCAAGCTGAGTTTTTTGTTTAAGAGAAAAATCATTGCTTCCCCTTTTAAAAATATATCACTACTGCTGGTAAAATTGTGCTTTGGGTGGACAGATGATTCAAAGACTTGTCCGAAGAAGTTCTGGATTCACCTTGAGCCTTTTAGAATCAATCATTAAAATGGGAACAGTTTAACGATGGTCTGGGCGATCACCCCATCATGCCCAACGAACTGGGGAGGAGCCTTCGGCCTTACTCATGTATTTAACTGTTGTTTTAGGAGAGGCCTTAAAGGAAAGAAGGTTACGTCAATTGTGTTTTAACAGAGTGACTAAGTTGTGAGCATTTCCAAAAAAATATATTTTTCAGACTTCAGTTTTACTAGCCTCGGGGATGATGGCTCCGGCGCCTCTCTGCTGCTCTGCTCTCTGATCCTCACGTCCTCAAGGCATCGCCTTCCCAACGGCAGGAAAACCAGCCTTGATTTTGCTGGAAACCTCACTCCTGTTTCCCCTAAATGAACTTCTAGAAATGCTATCAAGCCACTAAAGCAAGCTGATGAAAGGAGAAAGCACGTGGTCTTACAACAAACTTCCCCAGAAGCAGGAGGCCCACCCTCCGACACTGTATTTCAAAGGCTTCCAATACTTTCAGACACGCATTTAATCAAACACCTACTTACTCCTTGACCCTCTGGAATACCAGTCAAGTGCTGGTAGCCTGTAAAATACAGTTTTATCAAGACTTTCCTAACGTGAAGAGAACCATAGCCAGAATTTGTAGGAGAGAAGGACAGAAGGGGGAAAGGCAAAAGCAATTTTTCCAAATTGGCCTAAGGCAAGAATTGGCCATATGATTAATTTTTTAGTCTGAAAATATTATGAAAAAAAAAGCCACCATTTGTTTTATCGGCTTTCTTAAGAAATGCCTCAACACTCAACGCCCCAGGACTGGGAGACCTTTCCCCGCTCACGGAGCCTCCGGCCCGCAGCCGAGTGCCGCTGAGCCTGAGCAGTCGGGGACTCATTCTGATAGTCTCAAGACAGATGACTTGTTCGGGCACTTAGGTTTCATCATCTCTGAGGCATTTTCAACAGAGGAGAAGTTCTGATTGCAGAGGAATGTGACAAGGGTTGTTTCACACAGTTATCAAAACCTTCGACCATTCTGAGACTGATCGCTGCATGGTGCCCACCAGTGGGTGTAGGGTGATCGTGCCGGTGAGTAACCGACCCCTCGAGAACAGTAAATGAGAAGGTGGGTGGAAATACTAGAGCAGGGAACTGACTGTCCATAAACCAGATCACTCCAGCAGACATGGGTGGTTTTATTTTCTTCTTTTTTGACTGTGATGGTTTAAAAAATATATTTAGTTGTAAAGTAATTTTTAAATCAGGAAAGTTCATAGGAAAATAAGAGATATCTGGCTCTTCTTTTACGATTGAGGGATCTGGCAACAGGGGGGAGGTCCACATTTCAGCATGTCAGCAACTAACGCTGAAAATTCCTCGACCCTTTAGATGGGCATCAAATAGTACTAGCACCACAGTTCCCACGACATGCCTAAGTATGCTTACTTAAACCATTTAGGCACATGCCTGGATCTGCATAGAGTTTGAAACCCCAGGAAATAAATGGAATCCAATAACGTGGCCCTCAAAATCTGGAAGGTGAAACTTCCACATTAAGAACCATCAGGGCAGCAATACAATAGCCATGCATTTCATGGAATAAAATGTTAAAGTAGTTTAGATCATTCTAGACTGCACCTTTAAAGTTTTAGAATTACCCGCAAAATTACCTGGCTGGAATGAAAATGTGTTTTAAAAAGAGATAGATAAGAAATATAAGCATTTGCCCCAGACTTTGAAAATAGGAACTATAGAAAAGAGAATTTAGTTTTCCTCTCTTATTCTTTAAAAATTGCATCTTGTTACACAAATAATAGAGTCATAAATCATTTCAATTATGATACCTAATCCATTTTGTCAAGCCACCATTTCCAGTAAACTTCTCTGGTCAGGTCTGTAAGTACTTTCTAAGTAACGAATTCTAAGTGGACATTTCAGACCTTATCCTACCTGGCCTTTCATTAACCTCTCTGGTTATCTAGACCCATATTCAGCTGCCCACAGTACAGCTCCACTGGGGCATCTTGCCAGCATATGGAATCCCTGATCATCCCTCCAAACCTTCTTCTTGGTGGCACCAACATTCTCCGCCTCAGTCAATGGTAGTGCCACCCCTGAGACTCTCATGAAGAAAGCTAGATGGACCTGATGTTTCCCTTTCTTTTTGTCTCTTTCCATGTTCAGTCAATCCACATCTTGTTTTTGGTCTGTAGAACAGCCTCTTCCCTTCTTTCCCCTATTTCACTTAGCATCATGTCCTCTAATCTTTCTTCAACAGCTAAAGTGACCTGTATTGCCTGATAATGACAGTTCCACTTTGAACTCATCATAGCTTCCATTGCTTCTAGAGCCATTTGGAATTCTAAACACAGTGTCCCACAGTTCACTACATCCTGCCATATAGCTTGTGGGTCCTTCTCACTTCAGCCCCTTCACACATGCTATTCCTGTTCCTGAAATGCTTTTCTCTCCTCCTCTCCCACCCTCTTTGCACCCTTTACTTCAGTAACTCCTCATTCTCTTTCAGGGTTCAAATTAATGTCACTTCTTCAGTGACGCCTTTCCCGTCCTCCATGAATATAAACCTCATAACACCTGGACACCATCACCACACATATCTGTATTATAATTATCTGATTACTTATAAAATTTTGATATGTGTGTCTTCCTGTTTACCTGTAAGACCCACAAGGGCAAAGAATGTCTGTTCTCATCACAAATATATTTTCCATATTCCCATGTTCTTGGCACACAGTGACTGTTCACATTTTGAATGAATGAATGAATGAATATTACCTATCTATCAGATACAAATATTAAATGGAGAGGATCACCATGATTCAAGGGATACTGTTTTTAGAGATGCAAAACAGTAATAGAAACACGCAGGACAAATTGTAATTCTGGGCATTAAGCTACAGTGACCACTAATTCCCTTTGCATGAATAACTAGAAAGATGATTATAAACACATACAATGTCCCTCTAATTAAAACAGGCATGTTCATAGCCTGCAAAAATCATTGTAGGGAAATTAAGTCTGCACATGAAAACACTCATATTTATGAATTTTCTTAGCCTGTTTATTTTTGGCTCAGTAACATCAGGTTTTAGTTTTACTCTGATTATTGGTATTTCATACATGTCTGTCATATGTTGTTATTTTATATGCTACTTATTGTGGGAAAAAGCTAAGTGATTCCAAATTTGATTCAGTATTAAAATCTCTCTCTATAATAAGTCAACCGTGTTGGCTAATCTAAAAAAATATTGGTTGTTCAACATTTTCAAAGAATTTTCTACTATATTTGCCTTAGGGAGGCTGGTGTTGCCCACAGAAACAGGTCATTTTTCTTCAATTATTCCTAAGAACTTTTTATTTCATCAGTGTATCTTCAGTATTTTCTCTGATTGTTCAAAGATGTGCATGGTCTTAGCATAGCTCTGTTTACTGAATTAGTACTCTGTGCCAGGAACTGTTCTAAGCGCTTTATATGCATTGATCATTTCATCTAACAAATCTATGAAATGGGCACTATTGCTAGTAATTTCCCCATTTACCACATGAGGAAACTAAGGTGCAGGATGATAGGCAACTTGCCCAAAGTCATACAAGTAGTAGTTCATGAAGCTGGGCTTTATACCCAGGCATTCTCTTTATAGGGCTTTCCTTACTCTTAACTTCTATGTTAACCAGCAATAGGTATTTAAATGAATAATTACCTTTTTACTCTAAATTTTTGTTTCTATTCACTATAACATTGCCACATACTCCCTTTAATTTTCAGGGATATGCTTGGCAATTATGTCATAAAACATAATTTTCATGTTGACACAATGAATTGCTTTATCATATAATTAACATTTAGAATCTTGGCTTTATGTTGGAAATATATGTTATAAATAGGTCACCAGCTAACTGTTAGCTGATCATTTATCCTAATTTCTTAACAATTAAAAAAACGGGAAACATGACTCTCTTTGCACTGTCTTCTTCTCTGACTACAAGGTGAGAAGATTCTTACAGGCTGTTTTGTAAAACCTACGGTACCTTGTTCTCCAGATGAGTCCCTGGATTTTACCTAACATTTTGAGATTTTCTGAGAAACCACATGGCACTTAATCCCATGGTTGTAACTCACGTCAGACTCTGTGGTTACCTTGTAACTTACCAAAGTCTTGCCACCCCAGGAAACAGAACCTCTGGAGAGAAAACATTCTCCCTGGGTCACTTCCCTGGTAGTCTGAAAACTAAAAAGAAAGAAAAGACAAGGTGAGATTGTGCTTGAAGCAACATTTGCTTCATATTTAACTCCAGAGCATTAAATAAACCCCCAAGGATGCACCAGCCTGTGCAAGATCAAGCCTGCTGGGAAGGGAAAGGATGACAATTCACCCTTTCTCAGAGAAAAACCTCCCACCTTCCATCCTGCCACTCAGCTGCAGAACCCGAATCCTGAGAGACAGCTTCCTCCGCAGACACATTCCAGCCTGCCCCCAGTGAGCCACAGACTCGTGAAGCAAAGGACCAACGGGGACCTCTGGGAACATCTAGTCCATCAATTCCCAAAGGCTCCTTTAATCATTTATCTGCTACCCCTCATCTCAGCTCATGGGTTTGGAAAAAAAATTTTCAACCAAACTAAATATGGTAAATACAATTAACTATATTCACCAATGTTATTCATCAAAGATACATAAAAATATGCATAGTCTGAGATTACAATGCAAGGTTCCCACCTCACAGTGACTTGAAATGATTTCCAAAAGAGCAAGGATGTTTGAGATTATCTATGCAACCTTACAAATAAAATTCAGAATTGCTCTTAGAACCTGACTGTCCTCTTTAAGGATGTTTAAGTCTTGATCTGGAAAATAATGATATATGCAGTCGGACATTTTACTGAAGACCATAGAGACCAGTGACCTGCCCTTTAAAACCAGACTATGGGGTAGACCAGGAGCTATACATCCAATGGGTCCCCCCAGGTCAATAAAGTACAGGTAAAATCTCCAGGGAGAATATTTGCTTAAAGCTGAGGTGAACAACTCAGCCAAAACCTGACACCAGGACTAACTGCATATCAGAATATGAGAAGCAACATCTAAAACAAATTTTCTGGAATTAGGTACATAGAGTATAATATGACACTGTGCCAAGAGAAATGAAAATCCAGGACTGTAAAAAAAAGCCTTCACTTGGCTATGAACTCTCATGAAAAGTGTGTTATTAGATTGAGACTCAGCTGACAAAGATTAATGCAAGAGGTGAGAAATATTCAGTGTGAGTGTTCCGTGTCTTTGCAGGAGAGAAACCCAAGGAAAACAAATTACATCAGTTCAGGCTAACAGGATAAAGATAAGAGAAGCAAAAGAGTCCAGGGAGATAAGGTAAGCCCGTCGGGTTGAAGAGTATTAGGAGGGCAAATCTATCAGGAGGGGAGGCATGATGAGAAGAAATCAGGGCTTCTAACAAATGAGCCAGGGCACGGAACGCATCACAACCCCAAAATTTGTTGAGATGCTGAACTCATTTTTTAAGTCAGCCCTATTGGTGGGGGGTGGAAAAAGACAAGAAACAGAAAGAAATATGATGTATTTGAAAGAAATGAAGGTCTTAGGAAAAATGTCACTGGCAAAGAACAGAAGAGGGTTCCCACGTGTATGAGTGTGTGTGAAGTCAGCCTGTCCTGTCTCCGTAATGGCAGTGATAACTACAAGAACACTAAACCAGTTAAGATACAAGTAGCAGATTTAGTCAAGGGATTCATCATTATTCGCTTCTAAGTCAAACTATTCAATTGAATTAAACTTTGTTTTTTGCATTCGTATTTATTTTAGACCTAGAACAAACATATGAAGATATTTTGGTCTAGTCCTTAAAAGTTTAGACAAATAAATTGTCATTACTATTTTCGAGATGAAATAACAGAGGTCATAGAAATAGTTGGTGTTGGGATTAAGACCCAAATCAAAGAACTCTGTTTTCTCAGACAGTGCTTTCTGGATTTCAAACTGATTGCTTTTAAAAAACATCACTAATCGGGCTCTTATAATGGGTCTTTTCTGCCACATTGTAGTATATCAAGTCCTCTCAACAATCCTGTGACTTATATATCCTATTTCTTTACAGATGAGGAAACCGAGGACTAGGGAGAATGAATAAATGTCCAGCTTCACCAGCTTCACAGTTGGTCTGTGAGTATGTGTTAGTCAATATGTGGTCTAGCAGCTTAAAGCAGATGTGTTCTGTTTTAAGAAATCTTCTAAGTGAAAAATGAGCTTTAAAAAATAATAGAGGTTATTCATCTTACAAAAGGTTTACATAAAAGCAATTACCAGAGTGTGACTTGACTCTATGCCTTAAATTAACTTAAATCTTAATATCTATAAATATTAAGTTCCTCCAATTTTACTACTTACAATACTAAGAAAACAAATGGAAACAGTGCAGCAGCACACTGCATTTTAGATAAAGATCAATAAACTCAAATGTAATTCTACTCAACTTTTTAGAAATATATCTGTTCTAAACAAATAAGGAAGGCCCTTCTCTGTAAACAAGAATCAAAGAGAGCATGGCCCTCTGGTTCTGCATTCTCTCATGGAAGGTGACACCTACACTCCCAGGCAAAGTCAATTTACCTTCTCAGTAAAATTTGCAGAAGGAGATGGAGAATTACCTCCACTGCACCTGGGGCAGGATGTTTACCCTGAGATTCTCTGCCACTATGCAGGGTCACCTGAAGCACAGCAGCCACTGCATCCACTGATTATTCCTCTAGTCACCCAGCTGTCTACCTGCCCCTCTTCAGATCATAGGAACAGGAAATGACACTGCCTGGAACTATAAGGAAGGAATCCAAATGTGGGATGAAAAGAAATGTTTATTTCTTGAACACCTTCCTGGTTGCAAAGGAAAGAAACAAGTTGACAATTTCTTATAAAAAGATACCCTACCTGCTAGTGAGTTTCCAAATTCATTTTGACCAGAAAGCACATATACTCACTTATTCATATATATTGCTTTATATGTTCTTCTAAGTAACTTGCTTCTAAAGCAGCCAAACTAGGGTGCAAGACGGCAGGCTCTGGACTTGCATGGGTGCTGGTTCAAAGGCCAGCTGTGCCACTTACTTGGTCAGATCTTTTCGCAAACTCAAGTGTCCTTATATAGAGAATGAAAATAATATTGCTACCTGTTCATTATCATTGTTAGAATTAAATAGATACTCAATATGTATATATACATATATATGTATATATAAAATATATACAGTCTATAGATGACATGCACACAAAGCCCCTAAGCATGATACTTGGCAGAGGATAGATGCTTAACATACAATAGAAATTATCACTATAATTATTTTACAATTAATTCAGCAATAAAGACATACCAACCCACAATCAATCATTTGTCCTGCTAAGAATATTTTTAATTTTCCTATTTTTTCTTCTCACTTTCTTTAGTAAAGCAGGCAAATGCATATAATACATCTTCCATATTTTTGAGAAGAAAACATTACAAATACACTTGATATAGGGACATCACAAGTACAAACCAAGACATCGCCATAATCCTTCCCTTTATCTGGGCAAGTGACTGAACTAAATCTCTGTCCTCGGTGTTTGCTCCAATACAAGCATTTCTAATCGAATATAGTCCTAGAAAGAGAGTAATTGCCTAAGAAATGTCACTGTTGGTGTGTTATACTGCCATGGGGAGATTGAAAGAACTAACAAGGTGCCAAGCCTGATGAGTGGATAAACCATGTTTGGCCTTGGGTTTGAGCTTCACAGCAAACAAGAGAATGTTTACCAAGCCTCTCTGAGAAATGGGTACAAATTGCAGGAAATTCAGGAAACTGTGGACTTGAATGTTATCAACATGAGAAAATTAATGAGTATAATAAAAATGTAGTTTTTATGCTATAAATAAGGAATTTGACTTCGCCTCTTTGTCTTCATAATTATTTCAGGGAAAGAACACTGTCTCTAAACTTAAGGGCTGGCATTTAAAAATAAGTGCCTCTCTCTCTCTCCGAGGTGTTTTGGAGAAGGAAGCGCCACAGGCCCATCCGGTGCTTATGTAAAGCATGGGTGTTTGACACCTACCAAGCCCTCTGCCAATGAAATTCAGACACTTTCAGCCAAAAAATTAATAGCAAAAGATGGCAGGAAACTCTATAAAGTGATGAGGAAAAATAATAAATACCTACCCAAGTCACTAGAATGTTGCAGGCCTCCTAGGGGGCATTGGAAAGGGCAGTGGTGAGGGACTGTGCAGACTCCGGGGACTCCCTGATCAGCTGGACGTCTTGTCCAAGAGCACTGTGGTGTCATCAGACGACACGTTGTAGTATTACTCAGAAAGATAATAAATGTGCAGCCCTCCAGCATGTAGCATTAATAAAACTGATTTTCCATCATTAAGGCCTTTATGATGACACAAGATTAAAATTTGTTCAGTCTTTGGGCCATTTCTTGAATCCTGAACTGTCGTGGTCCCACCTGGCCAGTTTGAAGCCCTCTGAGCCCTGTGCTCTGTCTTACTCAGCCCCCAGTCTTTGCTTTTCCTTTTTCGGCTGTTTGTATCCACAGTGCTACTGCATCCCTTGTTGCTGGCCTAACAGCTTTGTGTCTCCTTTAAATTCTTATAAAGGCGACAAATGAAGGTAGAATTTAGAAAGACATTCACCAAATATACTTGCTGTGTTTTCATACAACAGTCTGCATAGTCTTCTGTCTTGGTGTTCCTTCCCATGCATATCTGGGTTCAATTTAACCCAAAGATAAAAACATAAGCAGCCTTTTAATTTGATTTTTTTGGTCTAATTAAGGATTAGTCCCTGTGGATTGTTCTATGGTTTTTAGTTAGCGGGGACAGAAGCCACACCTGCAGGCGACACAGCCGCATGGGAGTACACACAGCATTCAACAGTGTCCTGAGAAAGCGTCCTTTCGGCTGTCCTACTGGAATCAATTGAATGTAGACCTGATTTTCAAAAGGTAACTGTTTTCAGACAGAATTTCTGTAGCCTGGACTCCCTGCTCCAGCTGCCCATCAGTGACATGAAAAATTCCTCAGCATAGGTTAGTATGATTCTAGGCCAGAGACCAAACATACTCCCTTCTTCAGTTCACCTCCCATTTAAACATAAGCTTATGAGCGCTTGGTCTTCCTCCAGAGAACGTTCCTACCAACGCCACTTGTGCCTTGCCCTCCTGTCTGCACGATGACAGCTGGAGCAAGGTTCTGCACCTCTGTCCTCATGCAGGCCCGGCTCTTCTCTCACCCACTGGCTCGCCTGGAATGTCCTCCCTGACCCAGCCCCACCACCAAGACTGCTGTTATCAGCGCTCAAATACCAGTCACTCCCCTGTAAAGTAAGAAGAGATACCCCGGCAGCTCCTGCAGGGAAACGCTGGCATCTCATCAGTTTTCGGGGTTAGAATTCACTGTCAAGCTCACACTATCTGCCAGACCCTCCCAGATACACAGTAGATGGGGGTTCGCAGCACATTCCTCTCATGCTACCCTTCAGAAGAGCGTCTGCAGCGCAGCGCCAGCGCTCTCCTCAGGCCCCGCTGGCTCCGGGGAGGCCCCTGGCCTCACGGCAGTGATTAGGACAGGGCTCCCTCTCCCTGCCCTCTCGGCTGGGACCCGGGGGCAGATCTGTAGCCTTGTCAGTTAATATTCGGGGCTGGGCATTTTACCCTTAGGGTAAACCTATGCATAAGGGTAAACCTATGCACAACTCAAGCTATTTAACAAATAGTGTACATGCTGGACATTCACATACATATGATTCCTACTACAAGAATTTCTAGTCTGAAACCAAAAAAAAAAAAATGTATGTATCCTTTTTGGAAATTTAAAATGATGTTTTAAAAGATAAACACAATTAAGGAGCTAAAATCTCCCATTTCATTTAAACTGGTTTTAAGTGACTTGCCATACCATTGTCAGTATTCCGTACGGGCTTCCCCCTCTTGTTAAATTACACTGTACTCAGAATGCTTCCCCAACAGCAACAAAAAATCCTTCTTCAAGTGAGGCTTACATCCCGACTGCTCCTCCCCAAAGGTGCCTGCCGGTGAGGAGCGGCGTTATAAATACAGATGGAATCTCCTCCCCCTCCCGACTTCCTTGGGTCACTGCATGGCACGCCTACACCCGCGGAGCCTCCTGTCCAGGCTCTAAACCCTAACCCTGAGAACTCTCCTGGACTTAGCTTTTCTCTCACTCTGTTTCACCCCTAACAGCTACCACATTCTTTTTTATTCCATGTCCCCCTAGGTCCATCTCACTTTCTCTTTTATTTGAATTTATACCATCTGCCTTCTGCCCTCTGGTTAGGAAGCCATTCATGATCTCTCTCCTACCCCGTTATACATGTTCCCTGGCGGGCCCCCCTCCCAGACCCTTCCTCCTCCCCATTTTACCTTTGCAGACGTAGTTCCCTTCCTGATGCCCAGCACTGACCTTGCCGTTCCTCTGCTCAGGTGCTCTTGGTGTCCTCCACTCTCTGTGGGAAAAAGTCCAAAGTCTTGTTTCTGACAAATGGGCCCTTTGTGGTATATTTTCCAATCTGTGTAACACTTCATTTTTTATTCCTGTAAACCTTTTTATCTACCCTTTTTTTCAATCTGCAGGAATTCCAAGTACTTAAGGATACACAGTAGTTCCCCAGCTCTGAACTTCATTTGGCTCACCTTCCTCCAACAAAAAAGCCTCTTTCCTTCTCTGCCTATTGAAACTCTGCCTGTTCCTCAATGCCCAATTGCCACGAATTAATCCCTGACTTCTTAGATGAGAGATATCAATTCTCCACAGCAGTCTGTAAGTCCATTATGGTAGCACATAGTAAGAAGGACTTCTTTGAACTGCAGTGATTTATTTGCTCAATTAACTGCATACATCTAACACCTTGTCAACTTGAGAATAAGGGCTCTTTGTATATCTCCACACTGGCCAGTAAAAAGCCATGAATTTGGCAGAAAATATCATTTGTGATAAACAAATACATCACCTGGAAATGCAGACCTCCTCACAAGGGCATTCTGCCTGATTCATAGTGTCAATATTTAAATAAGGTGGTATTTCTTACAATATGTGCTTTTGCCATTTTTCTCCCTCAAATGTGATATAGTATATAGAGAAAAGGAGATGAAGTTAAGAAACTTGCCTTCAGCAATCCTGAATGAAAAGAAGTATTTGGGACTCTTAAATTTAACCATTAATGTTGTGCTTCATTTTGCTCTGTTGAAGGCAGAATAATGATTCCCTAATGATACCTCAACCCTAATCTCCAGAAACTGTAAACAGGTGGGAGTCTAAAGGGACTTAGATGTGATTAAGGTCACTAATCAGATGACCATAAAGTAAGATTATTTTGGATTATCTGAGTGGGCCCAGTATAATCACATGAACCCTTAAATTGAGAAGCATTAATCAACCAGAGAGTCAATCAGAGAGATGCATTGGAAGAAGAGGCAGGAGAGAGCGAAAGTGTGAGGTGTCTCAACCCACCATTTTGAAAAAGAAGGAAAAGGGCCCTGAGCCAAGGAAGGCACAGCCTCTAGAAGCTGTTCACAACCCTCAGTGGACAGCCAGATTGTACATCCTCAGTCCTACAGCCACAAGGAATTGAATTCTGCCCCCAACCCGAATGAGCAAAGAAATGGATTCTTCCCTGGAGCCTCCAGAAAGGAACACAGATGAGGTAACACCTGGTTTTCAGCCCCGTGAGAGCCATATCAGACCTCTGCCCTAACAAAACTGTAGGTTGGTACATGTGTGCTGTCTTGAGCCACAAAGTTTGTAGTAATATGTTATAACAGCAATAGAAAAATAATATATTCTCCAAGAAGCTGTTCAGATACACTTGACCTATGGTGGTTTGAACTGGCTAGAACTAAGAACAGAGTGCACATGTTGGATTAGGAGTCTAAAGGTATACTTTATTATTTTTTATATGAAATCACTCTAAAACATTATAAATAAGGTGGTCTATTCATTCATTCTTTTATTCAATCACTCTTTGTACAAGCATTTCCCAAATACTCTAATCATAATTTTTCTTAGAGTTTGTAAATATTCTGGATTCTATTTCATCACTGGCCACAACATACAACCTGGAACATGGCAGGTATTTGGTAAGTATTTAATGAATTAAGTCTGACTTCATCATATAAGCTCTATTAAAAGTTCTTCACTAAGATATGGATGGTAATTTGTCTAACTTACAGTGTAGCCTCAAAGACATAAGCCTAAGCAATTTTTAGAAAATATGTTGCTGTTAATCCCAGAATATCATCTCTAAAATCCAAATCCCTTTGTGCCTTGATTTATGTATCCATCTTTGCAGTTTTCTCTAAGGTCTCTGATTCACACAATAGCTTTCTTAAAAGACTACTATTGTGTGGTCACTTCCTTTCTCAACATTCTCAAAGCTCTCTATGCCATTAGGCTCAAATCCAAATTCCTCAATGTGGCACACAAAGTCTCGCAACATGCCTATCCAAATAATCCAAATAATCTCCTCCTGTTATTTCCCAGCCTGACCCACATTCCCACACCCAGTGCTGTCCCCCACTCAACTAAGGCTTCTCTCCAACCCTAAAAATGCCTCATTCAGCCTTGATAAAAAGTTTTTGATCTCGTGCTGCCAGGTATGCAACCTTCCTGTCCTTGACTCTTCATCCCAGCCTAGCCCTCAGATAGACTTGTCTTTCTTCCAAGGGACCTTCCTTCAAATACACCAACTCAGTGTAATTCCTCTCTCCCAGGAGTTGCCCCTCATCTTATAATAATTGCCTGGTTCCAGGTCTTGATCCTTACTTATTTGACATTTGTTGGTATCCCTCTCTAGCTAGATCACAGAAAAAGTATTCATGATTTATGGTTCTTAATATCTGCATCCAATCCCTACCCCTAGCAATTGTGCTGGTAAAGAATAAATAATAATAATAATAACTACTAACATATATAGTGCTTACTATGTTGTAGACATTTTTCTAAGTGTTGTACAAATTTTAGTCCATTTAAAACTCAAAACTCAGTAAGGTATATATTATTTTTATTTCTATTTACAGATGAGGGAACTGAGGTACACGCAATATTTGTTTGTTGTGGGAATTAAGAAACTATGAAAGAAGCCTATAAAATGTTAAGTGATTGGAATCTACAAAATGGTGATTGGAATATAATAAAGTTTATTTTAAGGGAAAATTCATACTTCAGAGGTTTGAGTTTAGCTTTATTTTTACATAATGGAGATGTATATATGAAAAATAATGCCTTATCAGAAAGACTATGGAACATACATCTTCTGACAATATAGCAAGGCTGAATACATAATCAATGGCACAAATCCCAAATACTTTTGAGTGTTTGAATTTCAGATTATATCCATTACAACAAGCTCCCCCTCTAAGGCTAACAAAGAGACTGGATTTCAGTTACGTTTAGTAGAAATGTAAAGCTGTAATCATTATCTACTTCACTATAATTTTCATCTTACCACAATTTCTGGATCCTTTGCCCTGTGGAGTTACATGGAGGATTTTGTATTTGTTCAGGATGGTGGTGCCTACTTGATTTCAAGAACCGCTACAAAGCTGTAAGGAAAGCCTCAGTGGACACTGACATTCATAAATAAAATTCAGCCCCACTCCAAACCTAAGCCTTTTCATGCAGGGACTCACAAGAGCTTCATGCATGTTGTGTTAATACTTGTGAGTCTTTCAAATGCATGTCTGAAACAACCTTAGCCCACAGCAGTTAAGAAACTAGCACAAAATACATAAAGTCCAACTTCTGGCCTCTTGAACAATGTTTACATTGTTGCCATCAACCAGGTGCTAACTCTCAGCTCAGAACTCTACATCAGTTATCTTGTACTTTTTAATGATTTATACACTGTGATTAATTTGTATGTTTCTTCTAGCTCATCAGGCTGTAACAAAAATAGTCTGTCTGAAACACAGTTTAAGCAAAGGTCAAGGAAATCTTATAAATTTAGCTTTACTGAATCCAAGCAGCTGCACAAGCTTTTCCAATCAAGATGACAAAAGTGTTATCTGCAGGCCTGGGCCCCTCCCAAACTCTTTCTATTCTTATCTCCTGTGCCCTTCACCACTGAGAGCTGCACAGGACCTGGTGCAAATTCTGTGGGGGAACATTGTTTTCAATTAAAGATAAACAAAATCCTATTTCTCACAGCTGCAGACACATGAATCTCCCTATTTTTCCATGTGAGAAAGGAGACAGAAAGATCCTGTAGTTCTTCTGAAATGTTGTGAATGTTTTACAGGGATTGGCAGGTCTCTCTAACACATGGACTGCCAGGGTCAGTAGCAATTTGCTGCCCTCCCTCTTTCCTGGCATCCATCTAAATTACCAGCAGTCACACAAGGACATATTGATCTTTCTACAGCTTGCTGTGCAATGAACTGCAGTGCAAAGATAAAAGGGATTATCAACTTGCCAAAATAGAATCTTCTGCCAACCTTAGAAGAGTCATGAACAGGGAGAAGAAAGAATAACAAATGGTGAACTAACAGGAACCCACTCAATAATATAACAAACATGGTGAACTCTCTTCTTTTGCATAGATAGATGGTTTTTATTTGGGGACAGGCTTAGTATTCTGTGGTCCTTAAAAATTGCACAGTTTAGATATGGTAGCTTCTTGACCTACTGGTTGGAAAGTCCTTGAACTTGACTGTTACAAATTGGCCAGCCTAAATTCATCTTGTATTTGCCTTGCACCAGGTTTTCAGGAATTTTGCTGCTCTAGGTATTTCCTTTGTGATGGAGACCCTGAATGAAAAAAGACAAAATGCACTTTAGATCAAATGCAGCCCAGAGTGTTCATGTTAGTCAGTTAGTGTACTTCAAAAACATATCCCAAAACTTGGAATATTATCAAATTATTTCCTTCAGCTGCATGAAAAGTGTGGTGACGAGAGCACACAATAAAAAAAACTAGCCTAGGTAACAGCATGCAACAAGTGAGAGGATGGAAAAGGCTCGAAGAAGTTTGTGATATAAAAGCCCACACTGTCAGCAGAACATACTGAGACACATTTTCTGCCTGAAACAATAACAATCATAAATGAACTACTGTTAACACAAAAATACCAAATACTGGTAAGGGCTGTCATTTTGGTTTTCTTTAGACATGATAAATTGCACTTGCAAATTAGTGTCTGATCTGAGATGACATGAAACAAATGGTGATATTTACATTCTGCACATTATCCTTGTCAGATTAAGCTGCAGTTGGCCAGTGTGGATATAAAGAGGCCTCGGGAGGCTTGTCTGCTAAACCAGCATGTAAATTGTCTCTAAACCATCCACACGTCTACATTTATTATCTCCTCAAACCAGTAACAGCCATCCCGTTTAATGTCAGTTTTGCCAAGTTAGGGTAATTCAGCCAGGAAGGAACTAGAGAAGTGAGATGCCTCCAAGAAAGGACTCCAACATAGGTTAAAAACTACAAATTTTTTTTTACACATTTTTTAAGCAGTCAAAGGCTTCCTATTTCTTTAGCAATTTAGAGGGAATGGGTGGCAGAGGAAGAAAGTAGCACTTAAGTGTTCATGATGCAGCTTATATAAGGTTTGTTGTATGTTATCCCATTTTATCCTCACAAATTAACCTCTAATATAGGCAGTGTTATAACCACTTTACCGATATGGACATTGACATTCAAAGACATTGAACTGAAGTTCAAAAACACCAACACATTACTGAGGACAGAGGAACTATGTGAATCAGGGATAAATGACTCCAAAATCTTCGCACTGTGTCACCCTGACACTGGCCTTAACTAGCAATGTCTGAATAGGATAGCAAGTCCTGGGGTATTCTGGAGAGTGCAGCCTAACAAAGATAACATCAGGTTCTAATTGTCCCATTAAGATACTTTGCAGAGATGTGATTCAGGGAGGAGTATGGGGAATCACCGCTAGGATCCTTTACAGGATACAAAGCTGACCACAGACTTCCAACCCAGTTTCTTCAATTTTCTTTTCTTTTATTTTTTTAAGATTTAAAAACTATTTTTATTAAGGTATCATTAATATACTCTCTTTTTAAAGTTTCACGTGAAAAAAACAATGTGGTTACCACGTTCACCCACATTATCGCATCTACTCCATACTCCATTGCAGTCACTGTCTATCAGTGTAGTAAGATGCCACACATTCACTATTTGCCTTCTCTGTGCTACACTGTCTTCCCCATGACCCCCATGCCATGTGTGCCAATCATAATACCCCTCAATCCCCTTCTCCCTCCCTCCCAATCCACCTTCTCCCACCCCTCCCCTCTGGTAACCTCTAGTCCCTTCTTGGAGTCTGTGAGTCTGTTGCTGTTTTGTTCCTTCAGTTTTGCTTCATTGTAATACTCCACAAATGAGGGAAATCATTTGATATTTGTCTTTCTCTGCCTGGCTTACTTCACTGAGCATAATACCCTCCAGCTCCATCCATGTTGTTGCAAATAGTAAGATTTGTTTTTTTCATATGGCTGAGTAGTATTCTACTGTGTATATGTACCACATCTTCTTTATCCATTCATGTACTGATGGACATTTAGGTTGCTTCCATTTCTTGGCTATTGTAAATAGTGCTGCAATAAACATAGGAGTCCATATGTCTTTTTGAATCTGAGCAATTATATTCTTTGGATAAATTCCTAGGGGTGGAATTCCTGGGTCAAATGGTATTTCTATTTTTAGTTTTTAAGGAACCTCCATATTACTTTCCACAATGGTTGAACTAGCTTACATTCCCACCAGCAGTGTAGGAGGCTTCCCCTTTCTCTACATCCTCGCCAGCATTTGTTGTTGTTAGTCTTTTTGATAGTGGCCATCCTAACTGGTGTGAGGTGATATCTCATTGTGATTTTTATTTGCATTTCCCTGATAAGTAGTGATATGGAGCATCTTTTTATGTGCCTGTTGGACATCTGAATTTCTTCTTTGGAGAACTGTCCTTCATATCCTCTGCCCATTTGTTAATCAGGTTATTTGCTTTTTGGGTGTTGAGACATGTGAGCTCTTTATATATTTTGGATGTTAACCCTTTGTTGGATATGTCATTTACAAATATATTCTCCCATACTGTAGGATGCCTTTTTGTTCTGTTGATGGTGTCCTTTGCTGTACAGAAACTTTTTAGTTTGATGTAGTCCCCGGTATTCATTTATGCTTTTGTTTCCCTTGCTTGAGGAGACATGTTCAGGAAGCAGTTACTCATGTTTATATTCTGGAGATTTTTGCCTGTGTTGTCTTCTAAGAGTTTTATGGTTTCATGACTTACATTCAGGCCTTTGATCCATTTCGAGTTTACTTTTGTGTATGGGGTTAGACAGTAATCCAGTTTCATTCTCTTGCATGTCAGCTCCTTCCATTTTCAACATAAAACTGCAAGTGAGGTTCAGGGAATCCCTGTGAAGGTAGTTTCATTTGGCTTCATGTTAATCTTGTCTTTAAAATTAAACCTTACAGACATGATATACAAGAAGTTTCCTTTCTTGATCCCAAGGTTTGAGGAGGAGAGAGGAAAGTCAAGGGTGGAAAGAATCAGTGCACTGCTCTGTGCTTGTTCCAGAAAAACATAACCTTATGATTAGATTGGCTACCTTCATAAACCCAACTCTAGAATCATTACTCAAAATGAAGTTCTTAATTAGTGTATCTTATTATGATCCTGATTTAAACTAACCAATTGGAAATGGCATTTTGAGACATTTAAGGAAATGTAACTGTGAACCATGCACTAGATGATACCAATGATTTCTTGTTAAAGATGATACAAATATTATAGTTAGATCACTTTAAAAGATATATGTTTAACATATGTAAGAATAAAATAACATTAGATGTGGGATTTGTTTTCAACTGCTTTAGGAAGAAAATAGAAAAAAAACAAGAAAATGAAAAAATCTTGATAATTCTTGAATTTGGTTAATGGATCTAAGAGGGTTTATTATATAATTCTCATTACATCTATGTGTGTGTTTATAATGGCTTATAATTAAAAAAAATTAAGTCTCTTGCAATGCAAATTTGATTCATTCAAAACACAATTAATAAGCAGCAGCTTTAAAACATGTCTGAGGGGGCCAAGATGGCAGCATGAGTAGAGCAGCAGAAATCTCCTCCCAAAACCACATATATCTATGAAAATATAACAAAGACAACTCTTCCTAGAATAGAGACCAGAGGACACAGGACAACATCCAGACCACATCCACACCTGCAAGAACCCAGTGCCTCATGAAGGGGGTAAGATACAAGCCCCAGCCCCATGGGACCAGAGCGCCCCTCCGCCAGGCTCCCAGCAGGAGGAGAGGAGTCAGAGCCAGGAGGGAGAGGGAGCCCAGGACTGCTGAACACCCAGCCCCAGCCATCCACACCAGAGCGCAGACACAGTGCATGTGTGGGGTCCTGGATACGAGTGAAACAGGCCAGCAAGACTGGTGAGCGGGTACCAGAGGCCAGCACCAGAGAACAAAGAAAAGCGAGTGTTTTTTGTTTTGTTTTTTTAATATTTATTTAATTTTGTTGTTGCTGTTGCTGTTGTTTTCCTTTGGCAAGTGCTTTTTGGAAGTCTTAAAGGGGCAGGGCAGGACACTTACTCCAGAGGTAGGGAATCTGGGGATCTCTGGACACTCTAACCCCCTGGGCAGCAGGGAGCATGGAGGCCCCTTACGGAAGCCACCCCCCATCCAATGCGGCTCCACCATTTTGGAGCAGCAGTCCAAGCCAGGCCCACAGCAACAGCAGAGATAAACTCCATAGCAGCCAGGCAGCAAGCAGAAGCCCTCTCTGCGTGCAGCTTCCCAGCACAATCCACTAGAGGTCGCTGTTCTCCCAGGAGAGGAAGGCTGCAAACCAACAAGAAGGGAAGTTCTTCCAGCCTTCACTCGTTCCAGCTCTGCAAACTATTTCTATCACCATAAAAAGGCAAAATTTCAGGCAAACTAAGATCACAGAGGCAACACCAGAGAAGGAGACAGACCTAACCAGTCTTCCTGAAAAAGAATTCAAAATAAAAATCATAAACATGCTGACGGAGATGCAGAGAAATATGCAAGAGCAATGGGATGAATCCGGAGGGAGATCACAGATGCCAGGAACGATATTACAGAAGTAAAACAAACTCTAGAAGGATTTATAAGCAGAATGGATAAGATGCAAGAGTCCATTGATGGAATAGAAACCAGAGAACAGGAACGCATAGAAGCTGACATAGAGAGAGATAAAAAGATCTCCAGGAATGAAACAATATTAAGAGAACTGTGTGACAAATCCAAAAGGAACAATATCCATATTATAGGGGTACCAGAAGAAGAAGAGAGAGGAAAAGGGATAGAAAGTGTCTTTGAAGAAATAATTGCTGAAAAATTCCCCAAACTGGGGGAGGAAATAATCGAACAGACCACAGAAATACACAGAACCCCCAACAGAAAGGATACAAGGAGGACAACACCAAGACACATAATAATTAAAATGGCAAAGATCAAGGACAAGGAAAGAGTTTTAAAGGCAGCTAGAGAGAAAAAGGTCACCGATAAAGGAAAACCCATCAGGCTATCATCAGACTTCTCAACAGAAACTCTACAGGCCAGAAGAGAATGGCATGATATATTTAATGCAATGAAACAGAAGGGCCTTGAACCAAGGATACAGTATCCGGCACGATTATCATTTAAATATGATGGAGGGATTAAACAATTCCCAGACAAGCAAAAGCTGAGGGAATTTGCTTCCCACAAACCACCTCTACAGGGAATCTTACAGGGACTGCTCTAGTTGGGAGCACTCCTAAAAAGAGCACAGAACAAAACACACAACATATGAAGAATGGAGGAGGAGGAATAATAAGGGAGAGAAGAAAAGAATCTCCAGACAGTGTATATAACAGCTCAATAAGCGAGCTAAGTTAGGCAGTAAGATACTAAAGAGGCTAACCTTGAACCTTTGGTAACCACGAATTTATAGCCTGCAATGGCAATAAGTACATATCTCTCAATAGTCGTACTAAATGTAAATGGACTTAATGCACCAATCAAAAGACACAGAGTAATAGAATAGATAAAAAAGCAAGACCCATCTATATGCTGCTTACAAGAAACTCACCTCAAACCCAAAGACATGCACAGACTAAAAGTCAAGGAATGGAAAAACATATTTCAGGCAAACAACAGCGAGAAGAAAGCAGGAGTTGCAGTACTAATATCAGACAAAATAGACTTCAAAACAAAGAAAGTAACAAGAGATAAAGAAGCACACTACATAATGATAAAGGGCTCAGTCCAACAAGAGGATATAACCATTCTAAATATATATGCACCCAACACAGGAGCACCAGCATTTGTGAAACAAATACTAACAGAACTAAAGAGGGAAACAGACTGCAATGCATTCATTTTAGGAGACTTCAACACACAACTCGCCCCAAAGGATAGATCCACTGGGCAGAAAATGAATAAGGACATGGAGGCACTGAACAACACAGTAGAACAGATGGACCTAATAGACATCTATAGAACTCTACATCCAAAAGCAACAGGATATACATTCTTCTCAAGTGCACATGGAACATTCTCTAGAATAGACCACATACTAGCCCACAAAAAGAGCCTCAGTAAATTCCAAAATATTGAAATTCTACCAACCTATTTTTCAGACCACAAAGGTATGAAACTAGAAATAAATTCTACAAAGAAAACAAAAAGGCTCACAAACACATGGAGGCTTAACAACATGCTCCTAAATAATCAATGGATTAACAAACAAATTAAAATAGAGATCAAGGAATATATAGAAACAAATGACAACAACAACACAAAGCCCCAACTTCTGTGGGACGCAGCAAAAGCAGTCTTAAGAGGAAAGTATATGGTGATCCAGGCACACTTGAAGAAGTAAGAACAATCCCAAATGAATAGTCTAACATCACAATTATCGAAACTGGAAAAAGAAGAACAAATGAGGCCTAAAGTCAGCAGAAGGAAGGACATAATAACGATCAGAGAAGAAATAAACAAAATTGAGAAGAATAAAACAATGGCAAAAATCAATGAAACCAAGAGCTGGTTCTTTGAGAAAATAAACAAAATAGATAAGCCTCTAGCCAAACTTATTAAGAGAAAAAGAAAATCAACACAAATCAACAGAATCAGAAATGAGAATGGAAAAATCGCGAGAGACTCCACAGAAATACAAAGAATTATTAAACACTACTGTGAAAACCTATATGCCAACAAACTGGAAAACCTAGAAGAAATGGACAACTTCCTAGAAAAATACAACCTTCCAAGACTGACCAAGGAAGAAACACAAAAGTTAAACAAACCAATTACGAGCAAAGAAATTGAAATGGTAATCAAAAAACTACCCAAGAACAAAACCCCGGGGCCGGACAGATTCACCTCGGAATTTTATCAGACACACAGAGAAGACATAATACCCATTCTCCTTAAAGTTTTCCAAAAAATAGAAGAGGAGGGAATACTCCCAAACTCATTCTATGAAGCCAACATCACCCTAATACCAAAACCAGGCAAAGACCCCACCAAAAAAGAAAATTACAGACCAATATCCCTGATGAATGTAGATGCAAAAATACTCAATAAAATATTAGCAAACAGAATTCAACAGAATATCAAAAGGATCATACACCATGACCAAGTGGGATTCATCCCAGGGATGCAAGGATGGTACAACATTCGAAAATCCATCAACATCATCCACCACATCAACAAAAAGAAAGACAAAAACCACATGATCATCTCCATAGATGCTGAAAAAGCATTTGACAAAATTCAACATCCATTCATGATAAAAACTCTCAGCAAAATGGGAATAGAGGGCAAGTACCTCAACATAATAAAGGCCATATATGATAAACCCACAGCCCACATTATACTGAACAGTGAGAAGCTGAAAGCTTTTCCTCTGGATAGGGAACTAGAAAGGGATGCCCACTCTCCCCAATGTTATTTAACATATTACTGGAGTTCCTAGCCATGGCAATCAGACAAAACAAAGAAATACAAGGAATCCTGATTGGTAAAGAAGAAGTTAAACTGTCACTATTTGCAGATGACATGATATTGTACATAAAAAACCCTAAAGACTCCACTCCAAAACTACTAGAACTGATATTGGAATACAGCAAAGTTGCAGGATACAAAATTAACACACAGAAATCTGTAGCTTTCCTATACACTAACAATGAACCAATAGAAAGAGAAATCAGGAAAACAATTCCATTCACAATTGCATCAAAAAGAATAAAATACCTAGGAATAAACCTAACCAAAGAAGTGAAAGACCTATACCCAGAAAACTACAAGTCACTCTTAAGAGAAATTAAAAAGGACACTAACAAATGGAAACTCATTCCATGCTCATGGCTAGGAAGAATTAATATCATCAAAATGGCCATCCTGCCCAAAGCAATATACAGATTTGATGCAATCCCTATCAAATTACCAGCAACATTCTTCAACAAACTGGAACAAATAATTCAAAAATTCATATGGAAACACCAAAGACCCCGAATAGCCAAAGCAATCCTGAGAAAGAAGAATAAAGTAGGGGGGATCTTACTCCCCAACTTCAAGCTCTACTACAAAGCCGTAGTAATCAAGACAATTTCGTACTGGCACAAGAACAGAGCCACAGACCAGTGGAACAGATTAGAGACTCCAGACATTAACCCAAACATATATGGTCAATTAATATTTGATAAAGGAGCCATGGACATACAATGGGGAAATGACTCTCTTCAACAGATGGTGCTGGCAAAACTGCACAGCTACATGTAGGAGAATAAACTGGACCATTGTCTAACCCCATACACAAAAGTAAATTCTAAATGGATCAAAGACCTGAATGTAAGTCATGAAACCATTAAACTCTTGGAAAAAAACATAGGCAAAGACCTCTTAGACATAAACATGAGTGACCTCTTCTTGAACATATCTCCCCGGGCAAGGAAAACAACAGCAAAAATGAACAAGTGGGACTATATTAAGCTGAAAAGCTTCTGTACAGCAAAAGACACCATCAATAGAACAAAAAGGAACCCTACAGTATGGGAGAATATATTTTTAAATGACAGATCCAATAAAGGCTTGACGTCCAAAATATATAAAGAGCTCACACGACTCAACAAACAAAAAACAAATAATCCAATTAAAAAATGGGCAGAGGAACTGAACAGATAGTTCTCCAAAAAAGAAATACAGATGGCCAACAGACACATGAAAAGAAGCTCCACATCGCTACTTATCAGAGAAATGCAAATTAAAACTGCAATGAGGTATCACCTCACACCAGTAAGGATGGCTGCCATCCAAAAGACAAACAACAACAAATGTTGGCGAGGCTGTGGAGAAAGGGGGACCCTCTTACACTGCTGGTGGGAATGTAAATTAGTTCAACCATTGTGGAAAGCAGTATGGAGGTTCCTCAAAATGCTCAAAACAGACACCATTTGACCCAGATGCACCCCTATGTTTATCGCAGCACTATTTACAATAGCCAAGAATTGGAAGCAACCTAAGTCTGTCCATCAGTAGATGATTGGATAAAGAAGATGTGGTACATATACACAATGGAATATTGCTCAGCCATAAGAAGAAAACAAATCCTACCATTTGCAACAACATGGATGGAGCTAGAGGGTATTATGCTCAGTGAAATAAGCCCAGCAGAGAAAGAGAAATACCAAATGATTTCACTCATCTGTGGATTATAAGAACAAAGGAAAAACTGAAGAAACAAAACAGCAGCAGAATCACAGAACCCAAGAATGGTACCAAAGGGAAAGGGACTGGGGAGGATGGGTGAGTAGGGAGGGATAAGGCAAGGGAAGAAGAAAGGGGCTATTATGATTAGCATGCATAATGGGTGGGTGGGAGAAAGGGGAGGGCTGTACAACACGGAGAAGACAAGTAGTGATTCTACAGCATTTGCTACACTGATGGACAGTGACTGGAAAGGGGTTTATAGGGGGGACCTGGTATAGGGGAGAGCCTAGTAAACATAATATTCTTCATGTAATTGCAGATTAATGATAACAAAAAAAAAAGAAAGGAAAGGGGGATTACTCCCTGATAGGATAAAACTAACTGTAAATCAACGATTAATGCATGCTTTAAATATCCTTAATTTTGATCATTTAAAGGGTGTCAGATGATCAGCTATGGAAGTATATTTTTCTGATAATATTCCTTTCTCTTAAAAAAAAAAAGCAGTTCCTGTGTGGTGACCTCCAATAAGTTCTTCATAATGGTATAAAGGGCATATCAAAGTGTGGGCAAAGGGTCTGTTTGTGTTTATACAGAGGATCAAAGCCTAATTTGGCTACCCAGAAAATGAACTAAGATACGATATGAAGAACTTCCAACATCAGCACTCTCTGGAAGACTCATACCAGAAGATGATCATCAAAAAACCTCAACAAAGATCCAGGCGATGCTGCATTTGTAGCTGCATTCATCCCACCAGTTCCTGGACTTGCCATGGAATGAAGAAGGAGATATCTAAGCTGGCCTGTGCATACAGTAAAACAACAAATTTGACTGGATCTATACTGTTGTAACTCAACCAAGAATTAGGAGAAGTGCAAGTTGCAGCACTCCAAAATCTTGAGACTACAGACTATCTACTGTTAAAAGAACATATGGGATGTGAACAGTTCCCAGGAATAGGTTGTTTTAATTTGTCTGATTTCTCTCAGACTGTTCAAGTACAGTTGGACAATATCCATCATATCATAGATTAATTTTCACAAATGCCTAGGATGCCTAACCGGTTTTCCTGGTTTCACTGGAGATGGCTGGTAATTATAGATCTGCTTTGGTTATGTAACTGTATTCCTATTATGTTAATGTGTGTGTGCAATTTAATTAGTAGTTTAAAACCTATACATGCTTAAGTTACTCTACAAGAAGATATGTCAAAGAAATAATCAATCCTCCCATGTTTTCTTCCATATGCTACCTCTATAGCTTTTCTTCTTCCTTCCTAATTAAAACCCTTAAATAGAATTTGTGCCTCATATCGAATTCACTGAGTATCATAATTCCTCCAAGTGGTAAAGATACCTCAAGACAAATGCTGGGCATAAAAGCCACAGGGCATAAGTCTGCAAAGAAGTAAAAAGCTGACCTTTTCAAACAATATGGCTTCTCTCTCACTTACCAACTTTACATTTCCCTGTATGGCCCTGGAAGATGACTGGTTAGCCAGAGATGGGTAAGATTCCTCAAGGGAGGAACAACCTAAGGCAGGCACAGTTGCAGGGGACCGTCAGGTGAGAAATTGGGGATCAACAGAGGTGAGGCTTAGAACCTCAACCCCTGTTTTGAGAGAAATCTTCTGCATCCATGGTGTTTTGTTGCCCTTGTCTAGCTTGGATTAATACTTAGTCTACAGGCACACACCCGATCATCTACATTTGCTTTCTTACAGCACTAAACTATTTTTCTACCTTTATCTTGCATCTACCTACCACTTCAGCATTTTATTTAAAATAATAATAATAATAATAATAATAGTAATAATAATAATAATAATGGAGAAATGTGGGATTCACATATAAATCAGGTATAAAAATCAAATGAATATTCATATTTGAGCTGTTTGTTTATAGTTCATAATGCATGATCAAAACTGAAAGTTTCTGTGATGACTGCCCTTGTACTGTTCGCCATGTAAGAACTTATTCACTATGTAAGAATTTGTTCACCATGTAAGAAATTGTTCGTTATGCTTCAGAAGATCGGAGACTGATGAGAATTAGGCTTGGGGTGGATTAATGATTGTGCATTGAGCATTGACCCCCCTATACAGAATTTTATTGTTGTTAACAACTATTTGATCAATGAATGTGAGAGATGCCCTCTCAAAAAAATAAAATAAATAAAAATAAATAAAACATGTCTGAATCTTAGGCTTCACCAGGTTTACTGAAGGAGAGAATTAGTGGGCAGCCCTGGGAAGGCCTGCAGCAAGATTCTGCAGACTGTCAATACCTTCTGCCTGTTCCTTAATATGAAAACTTAAAGAATTTACTATTACGACGTGAGGCGGGAAGTGCTAAAATTGCCAGTGTTAATAAGCCATGTTTAACTCACTGTTCCGGGAAAGAGGTCTGTAAACTGCAGAAGAGAGTGGCGTTGCTATAAATCATACTTTAGGGTCTACCCTTGCTGTGGGGAGCTACTGCTTCATACGATGTTTTCCACTGGTCAAGTTTCAATCAAAGCCGGGACGCTAACCTACTTTGCTTACAGAGAGATTGTCACATGCTCCAGAGGGGTCACAGAAGGTACTTGGGGAAGAGGACATGTGAGCTGAGAAATGGACTCTCTGAGACAAAGGTCACACTTGCTATCCTGCCAGTAACAGCTACATTGCCCCGGGAGTAGCCCGCATCTGGGATCCATGGAGCCTGGTGTCTAGAGCCTGCCCTCCAAGGACAGGGCAAGGTGGCAAAGGCAGACAGGGTTGCTAGGCAGCAGCCACAATCACGAACACATCACGTCTTCAAAGTGTTTGAAGGTTTTTTTTAAATGAAAGCATCTTTTTAGGAGAAATTTATGAAATGCGAGTTCATTTCCATGGCGGGAAAGGTGTGTAAATGTGATCATTGGGAAGATCTGAATGGAGCGGGCAAGCAGAGACCAAACAGAGGGGACAGGGGCTTTCGATGACACAAAGTGTTTTTCAAAGTGAGGTCAGAGACAATACCTAAATAAGAATCACTTAGATGTTTCTTTAGAGTGCAGCTTTTCTGACACTGTCCCAAACCCCCTGCATCAGAATTTTTAGGAGCAGGATCTGGGAAGCTGCATTTTAAATGAGCTCCCAGATTCCCCTGAATAGGAAAGCTTGAGAATCTCTCCTTATCCCCTTTGACCTCACCTGCTTCTTTACCTCCCATGTCCTTCCCACTGTTCCTTCCCTGGAAGTTCCCCCTTGAACTTCATTTCCACAGCTTTTTAATGCAACCTGCTCCCTGCATTTTCCCATAAAGTGGACTCAGAAAGCCCCTACTTGATGGAAGTGCTCATGTCTTAGCTAAAAATACCTGAGTACTGTCCGTTCTTTGAGCTCCCATAGCACTGGTTTTCCCCTAACACAATGATAGTTTTCATTGCCCATTTACTTTTATGTGTTGAATTCCTCTTTGGAGGGACTGCTTGGTACAAGATAGGCATTCAGTAACTGTTGGATGAGGAAATGAGTGATGTTTCTCATTCATAATTCTTCCTACTTAATGTTATTTCTTTTATTCCAAAAATTACACAACACGCTTTTTTTTTTCAAACTTCCTCTTCTTTCTCATTCTCAACAAAGTATCTTGAAACATTCATTACACATTAGGAACAGATCAGAATATGACAGTTTCTATGCTAGAAACATAAGAAACTATGCATCCTAGTCTGGATTTCTCATAAGTTATCCATCTTTTGGTGGGACTGAGAGTCGATTTCTTGATGAGATTCTAGCTATGTCCTCCATATCCTCAGAAAACAACCAACACAGATGCTGTCTTTGAAAAGTAATGAATACACTTGAAAACTGCAAGGTGGAAATGCAAACATAAGAATATTTTAGCTAAATCTAGAAATAGAAAAGCTGAAAAGTAGGGTTTTGAACTAGTTTTTATTATTTTATGTCCCATATGCTTACAAGGAAAAAAATAGTGGTGGCTTTTGATCAAAAAACACATTCATTTGAATCATTCAAGAAACTTAAAAGGTCAAAAGTCTACTTACCCTTCACAAATGATACCAGTTGGAAAAATCAGGTCTGTGGTTTGTTTGTAGGAAACTTGGCATAGAATGTAATGGGTTATCCGGCAAACTTTTGATTCTGTAATTTAGAAAAGACAAAGGGCAACCATTTCTTAATATAAGGTGGACTAACTTTGAGTCTGTCCTGTAGGGGTTATACCTGCCAAGTTAATTATTAAGACTGAATGAATTTGACAGCAATATTTTATAAATATGAGTGTGCCTATATTCTTGTTGAGTTATTTTTCTAATCCCTTTTTGTCTTCCCAAGAGTCTTGCCATCCTGGGGACACATTTCTCATGCATGAGAATCACAGCTCATTTCAGCCTTCTAATGATCCTCTAGTATCTGTCAAACCAGAAAGGTTAATAGAAGGCAACTGAAGACATTGAAGAGGTCTTTTCTATGCTTTCACCATCTTTACTTTATATCTTGCTATTCCAATCTTGTATACCATTAGACTCAAAGCCGTGAGTTTAGTATCCACCTTGAACCCAGATTAGAGAATCCAACTCAAAAGGCATTAATAATTATTTAATTGACCATTGGCTGGTGATACATCAAGAGTCCTTCCTGCACTTGTAGGAAAAAAGTCTTCCCAACCCATTTTTTCCAGAGTTGGAACTTTATCAGAATCATTGCCAAAGCTTGTGTTCAAATCCTAAAATGTTTATATCAGGTAATGATATAAAATAAAATAGAGAAATCTGTTGTTTTGGGACTAGAACATCAAAGACTACATGCACCTTTGCAAGAAGAATATATAAATAGGTACGTACGAGATGTTCTTATCAAAAAGCCAAATTGAGGAAGACTAAGTTCTTGCCAGATGTTCCAACTAACCAGAAATTATTCCTCTGAATGAAAATCGATCATCACAGCCTTGTCCTCCATGAAAGTTGCATTGCTAAGGTACAGAATTCTGAATTGGGCTGGATTCTCCTAGGGTTCTTTAATGGCAAGCAATAATAAATAAATTGGACAAATATAAAAAACAGTTTATTGCAGAGAGAGTGAATAGTGCACAAGGGGGTTTAAAAGGCCAAAGCATAGGCTCAACAATAGGATAGGAACTAGTACAATTACAGGATGGCTCTGGCATTTATTCAAAGGAGCTGCTCAACCATCTCACATGGACAACTTTCCTTTACTAATCATCAGAAATGAATGCTTTTTAGCCATTTAATCTACCATCTTTTTCTCTGTCATTTCTGTAACTTGACTGATGATTGAGCATCCAGGAAGAAAATAACCGACTGCTCTGGCTTGGATCGTGTGAGTCCAGTGTGTTTAGGAGAACAGAGGGTACCTTGCTTTACCTCCGCACCAAGAGAACCCAAAATGGGAGAGACATTATTCTCCAAAATGAAATCAGCATGCTGTTGGAAAGGCAATAATGTTAGATGGCAAAAATACCAACTAATATCATTAAAATGCCTAATAGGTTCTTAACCTGGACTTCATCAAGTAATTTGCAAATTTTTGTAAGTTTTTACATGGATGCAGTTTTCTTCAAACACTAGGAAAGGTCCAAGTCCAAAATGGCTAGAAGTACTGTGAAGTGTTGCATATGAGAACAATTTTCTCCAAAATCCAAGTGTCTTGGAAACAAGCAACCTTAAAGATAAGCCAGAAATCTTCACATTTAGTTTTCCATTCTTTGGTATTTTAGGAAAGGACATTTAAAATTTATCCTGGGGTTAGAGAGAAAAAGATGCTTCATTTTGAAGTTCAATGTTTGTTGAGATGCTGATAGCTGCTCAGAGTTAAGCAGCTAAAGTTAACCAGGGATGTGTAGGAGGACACCCTCTCAACCTTTATCCCTTTGCACCTGCTGGGCTAGCAGAGCCCAACCCTGAGTGAATTCAACTGCCTGCCTTCTCTGGACACCCATACACAGACATCAAGTAGTTCTTAAGGAAGACGGACAACTTCATGACCACCAGCCATCCTCATCCACCCTCCCGTCATTATCCCTGGTCAGCTCGCTCTCCCTTTTCTATAGTCTCATTATAGACTACTTTAAAATTTCTCTGCTCTCTTCAAACTCCCTCCCAGTCATTCAATACAAAGTCCTTCACCTCCAATTTACTGTCATATAACTGAGCGTACAAGCAGGATAGAACCCTGCCACCATCCCTGCACAGAATCAACAGGCCTGCTTATAGTTCTCTTCTGTGATTCCCAGCTGAGGATGGAGGTTGGGAGTGGGAGGAAGGGGGCTCTGCTCCCAAATGGCCCATCAAAAATTTTAGATAAAAACAATTACTTTTACAGTAAAGAAGCATAATTTATCAATCTTGATGCAAATATCTCCAAAGAATATCTAACTCCACTTATTCTCATCTGAAGATCATTAAAAGACCTTTAGATTTTTAACTTAATATTGGGTTTATGAATCAATTTTCTATGTCTT
This sequence comes from Manis javanica, assembly GCF_040802235.1. Lineage (NCBI taxonomy): Eukaryota > Metazoa > Chordata > Mammalia > Pholidota > Manidae > Manis > Manis javanica. The sequence continues at coordinate 21,502,653 of NC_133168.1, forward strand.
TGGGACATAAATCAATTCTTTGAGCCTGATCACTACCACAGAAATAACAAAACATAGGCCTTTGAATTGCCAAGCAGGAGACCAGATTCTAGACCTGAGATGGTCCCCAAATTATGCAACACTTTGTGAGGGTTGGCTTTAAACAGTCAGTTGGTCTAAACCTATTTTTATTACAACCACTAGGTAATTTTTCTCATCATCACTTTAAAAAATGATCTGATTCAGAATATCAACTATGACTTCCTAAAGAGTGATATTTCAAACTCTGTTCTTTTGTACTGATTAGTATCTATAAGGAAATCACAAATGTTCTTTTGTAAATTTTCTTTGCTGTTTCCAGTGGAGGTAATGAATCTCTCCCCTTTTGAAATCAGAGAAAGGAAGTTGAAATTAGTAAGAGTTTCAAGTTCACACACATTGTGGCTTCACTGACGTACCTTTCAGGGTCCTCTCGAAATAAAAATTCCGTTTTGACAAATGCTTGATTTACATTCACATTCGTCTCTCCAGAGCAGCTCTCGCAGACATTGCTACAGCACTTGGTGCTGCACTTGAAGTTGAGCACATCTCAAGCGGGGCTGTAATGACTGGCTGACCTGTCAGGGGAGGATGGGATGGGATTCTGATCACCTTAGAATGTGGACCAATGGTAGATCAGTATGTGTTTCCTGAATAAACGAGTGGAGCATAATCTAGCTCAGTGAAGGTAACAAAGGAGTGGTCAAGATGAATTTTTGAGCTTAGTTTAATAATTTGATTTTAAGATAGAATCATGAATCTAAGGAACATAAGCTCTGGCTCCATTTTGGAGGTGAATAGGATAGTACCTTTTGAAATAAAACTGTATCATTTTCCATATCTATTCAAATCAGTATTCTTTCACTACGACTGACTCATTTAGTGAGAACAGCAAGTTTAGATATTTATATGTGTGTCACATAGCTTTCAGTTCTCTAACAAAAATATAAAGTGAGTCACTGTGTGTCACCAGAATGTCCAAGTCTAGTATGGTTGTTTTGTGTAGGTCAATTTAGCTAAGCTGGAACTACATTTCCCCAAATTCCTCTCCAATATGGCTCTTCGTTAAGGAGGGTCTGCACAGAAATTTGCATGATATTTAGAGCAGTGAAGCAGCTGGTACAGTCTGAAGGATGGCAGAGCGCCAGGGGCTGTGTAGATGCCCCTGTCGTCACTGGTGTGCTGCTCACTTGATCGTCACAGGGCAGCAGCCAGGCCCGCAGCTCCTCCTGCTGGATCCCCTCCTCCAGTTTCTCCAAGACTTGGGCCTGCAGTGTTCGCAGCTCACAGAGAAGACACTGGCTGCTTCTTCAAGTGTCCCGGGCATAGACGCTGGAGGTGGTGAGGGAAAGATGCAGTTTCCAGTTTGCCTGGGGAGGTGCTGGTTTGTCCTTGCTCTCCTCCACTTCACGGCTAGTTTTTCCCCAACGTTTGGCCCTGCTGGTCTGCACTGACCTCAGGCCCATGCAAGATACAGAGGCAACAGTCTTCCATAGAGTTCTTCAGCAGCTCCCATCCTGGTGGGAGATCTAAGCCCTGTAATGAATCCCATGTGCTCTATCACTCAGAGTTGTCCTACTTCTCTGATCAAATCCTATCTGATATACCTGTATAGTACATCACCTTGTCCTTTCCCAGTCACTCTGTATAATACATACAGATTAAAGCAGAGGAGAATCAGGAGATAGAAAGTCTGGGAAGACCACTGTCTGATTTATTATGATGTGTTTGCTCATTAGGAGTCATTACAGCCATTTCAATTTTATGAATGGTTTACAGGGTTGCAATATTGTACACCTCTAGAGATACCTGTAGAATTGTCCCATGTACAGCTGGCTTGGCTCTACATGGTAGCCCTGGCAGAGGGGAATATTATAAAAGGCTCCTCTTTATATAAAAGAGCCATTTTCAATTTGTAACAAATAACTAGTCCATTCATATGGAGCCCTCCTTGACTTGGTCTAGATGGGACTCAGAGTAGCCCAGTGCAGTACAGTATGTCACTGGGAATAAAAACAGCTCAGTGCATCTGAAGAATCATTAAATCATTAAAAACAGAGGAAATGTTTTGCATAAGCCAATACACTTGAATATTCTAACAACAGATTTCCTGAAAATTAAGTCAGGTGATTTGATTTCTATACGGCTCCCTTGTTCAGTTTTCCTGTTCTAGAGCCATTCAAGTCTGAATTGGCAAACACAAAGAACTGCCCAGTAAATAGATCAATAATTACCCTCTCTGCCGTCATAGTCTACAGAAGGGAATTTTTCTTAACATTGAAATCAAGACTAAAACAAAGAACGAAAACCATGACTTATATGGGCACCTCTGAGACTCAAGATCAAAGAACCCTCTCTCTACTGGAGAGAAACGCATCTTCACATACTGAGGCCACTGACTCCCCTGCCTTGTCTCACTCCATCTTCCCTTCAAACTTGCAAATTAGCCGTTATGCCCTGATCTCCTTGAGACCTGGGACTTGTTCTTCTTATTTTCTGTCAGCAAAGTGCCTTCCATATAATAGGCACTTAATAAATAGTTTATGTGATGATGGGGTCTCAATGTCTAACTTGGGCCAAAGGTCTCCTTGCACCCGTGATGCAGGCAGTATGGATAATGGACAAAGAGCACTGGACTTGGAGTTACTTTTAGAACAAGTCCTCCCATCTGCATGAACTTCCACTTCCTCAGAGCCTCTGCTTCTTCCTTCCTCCTGAAATAAGGCCTAGTATTCTTTACAGCTCAAAGAACAGAGTGCTCCTATGAAGCCTGCTACAGTAGGCTTCTCATTAAGCAATTCAAAAGAGCACTGGCACTGGGGGTTGTTTTGCTGGAATGGATTAACACCTGCCAGGACTGATCAGCTAAGACCTTCCGAGAACCACAGCACCCCCATGGAGGCCCTTCCTGAACACCAGGTCTGAGGTCAAGGCGCATCTGCTTTCCGCCGTCTTTCTCAGCCAGTGAGCAGGTCTGAGTCTGCCTTCAGTTAGAGACCCAGAACCACAGCATTTGGCCTCCAAGAAGCAACTGGCTGTTTCTGCAGATACCTGTGAGCACTAATTTACTCACCCCTCTGGTATGTTTGATGAGATTTGTAAAGTTCATCCCAAGACACTTTACTAATGGGCCTAAGTTCTTAGGAAAAGTTGAAATTATTTCAGCAAGAAGCCTTGTTTGTAGGTCAGAACAACCAAGAGAGGGACCCCTGGTGGCCCAAGAGCCCAAAGCTTTCTTAGCCTAAGTGGCTGCCAGAGAGAAATCCTGAGAAAACACTTCCAAAAAGAGGAGGAAAATATCTAGGGTGTTTTTGGAATAGACCCAGGTAACTGCACACTAATATGAAACCTGAAATATTATTGTTAATCAAGCCAAACCCTTCCAGCTCAGAATTATTTTTTTTCATGCACAGTGATAACTCAGGGACTATCGTATCAGTATGAGGTTTTTGTATGTGTGTGACGGCTGTCATCTCAGCTCTGAGGATGTAAGACTATTAGGCCTAATAGACTTGCTCCATCACCTCATCTTGGGTGGTGAAAATCATTGGCAGTTGTGTCCAAAAGAACTTTGAATACCAGACCTTTATGAAAGATATTAGTTCATTTTTCCCCTGATACTCTATTTTCCACACACACAAAATACCTTAGTGCATAAGTTACAAGTACTTCTGGCTGATAAGTGATTTATACTAAAAACACTGAATATGGTCAGGAGAAAGCAATTCCTGCTATTTCCCCTGCTTGAAATTTGGACCCATTCCTGGCATTTCTCTCTGAATCAGGTCCAGGCATCCCCATCTGGGGTACTAGCAAACTGATGAGATCTTCTGCCTCATAAAAATCCTCTAACCTTACCACAGCAGAAGTGCTGGTCTTATCTTAAAAGTCTCTGAACAAATTACTTATATTTTTTTCTACTTTAGTTGAAAATTTAAGGTTTCTTTTTCAATTCCTCACCTTTGGGCAGTGGTGGAGAATATGTTTTCGTGTAACTTCCAGCATTCACATAGCTTCCAACAATGTATAAGCACTGTTGCTCAACCTCATCTGCCCCTCTGCATATACCGCATCTACTGCTGCTTGAACTTACAAGGTCTAGCAGGACTGTGTGAAATAGGCTGGTGTTGTCTGATTAGATTCCTGGCTCATTTGGGCCAAACTGGTTGATGTGTCAATGATCTATGCAGTAACGCTTGCACATAGAAGTGGCCTTGTTAGACCGTGAGGAGGACCCCACTCCAGCCACAGATGCTCACACACTGCCTTGAATAATCAGGAGAACTATATTTAACTTGAAACAAGTGGAGAAAACTTACTTGTGAAAGCTCATTCCTGGTTTATTTCCACGAAATTGCAAAGTCACAAGGTCCAACACGTCATTTCTGTATATCCTGCTGCCTCTGCGAGGCTCTTCATCTGAGTCATACCAGGCAGATGGTGGTCTAATCTAGACTTAAAAGGATACTTAGAAAAGGAAAATATTCACCTCTATCTTGGCAATACTGTCGGACCTGACCTTCCCTCCTGCACCAAATGTATTTTGTTATGACTCTTCTATCTTCATTAAAAGCCATTAAAACTTCTTTTCCATTTTCACAGAAGCTAGAGACTACCGACAACCTGAGAATGTATTTTCTTTCACTTTCTCTGCAGGGTGGGATCTCATTCACTTTCCTGCATAATTGCCAAATCAAAGAGGCAGTGTTTTCTGGTGTCTACTCTGGTGAAATTAACTTGGAATTGTCTATTTTATATCTTAAATTGGTCTCCCCTACCATACACACCCCACATTAAATAAGTAATAAATTAGTAAACATAAAATCTGGAGGCATTAGTCATTTAAAATTGCACAGGCAATATACTATAGCATATGAAACAACTTAATGTAAGTTCAAAAAATAAAACAAGTGAGTAATATCTGTTGTGGAGAGTAGGGAGTACTCCTGATTTTAAAATAACGTGCTTTCATTATTTTTAAAATAGGAGAAGTACAAACATACAAAAATAAAAGCATACATAATCCCACGGCACAGACAAAACCACTAACATCTTATATTTCTTCTCAGATTCTATATTTTTAACAACTTTATTTATTTCTGCAAACCCTGCTGAATAAAAAGCCATTAAATTGCAAAAATATTTCCATTGATTTTAATGGGAAAAATCATATGTGCCATCTCAATGCAAGGTACCAAAGATTTTTGCGGATAGCAAACTATATCAAATTAATGATTAATTAAGTTTCTATAAGTAGCAATCATTTAGAAGGAACTAAATACTATTGGATCATAAAATGTAAAGCAATGTAGGTTTATCATACTCATCAAAATGGAAAGAGAAGACTTGATTGTAGGTGGGAAGGCTGGAGATTAAGTGCAAGGGAGTCATTTTCTGGAAGGTGGTGGGAGTCAGCAATTAACTTTCAGAAAGGCAATGTATTTTGCATTCATTGGTATCTTGCATGTCTTGATGCAAACAAAAACATTCCAAACTTCAATATTAAAAAAAATAAACATATTATCTCTCATGATTCTGTAGACTGTTTTTATGGCCCAGGCCAGCTTGGCTGATCCCTGTTGTTAGCTGGTGACTCAGCAGGAGCTGGTTGTTCTTAGACAGGGGTGGGCAAACTTTTTCTGCAGAGGGCCAAATGTAAATATTTTTAGACTTTGCATGTCATGTTGTCTCTGTTGCAGCTACTCATCTCGGCCATTGCAGTGTGAAAGCCGTCATGCACAACATGTAAACGAATGGGTGTGGCTGTGTTCCTTGCCCGCCCCTTGTCTAGCATGTCCTCACTCATGTATTTGGCAGTTGGCAGGCTTGCTGGTCTAGGGAATGGTTCTCAGACTTGAGCATGTCTTAGGATAACCTAGAGCTCTCATTAAAACAGATTGCTGGGCCTCACTTACTTCCAGAGTTTCCAATCAGTACAACTGGGGTGAGGCTGAAGAATGTGTATTTGTAACTAGTTCACAGGTAATGCCGAGGCTGCTAATCTGGGGACCACATTTTGAGGACCATTGCTCTAGAGTGTCTTAGCGAGGATGGCTCATCTCTGCTTCAGCATCTCTCGTTCTCTAGGAGGCTAGCCTGGGCTTCTTCACATGTTGGTCTTAGACTAAAAAGCAGCAGAAAACAGCAAGCCCCAGTGCACAGGTGCCTCCCAAGCCCCTTGTTACATTACATTTTGCCACTGTCCCATTGGCCAAAACAAACCGCATAGCGAGGCTCTGTCGTGGTGGAAGGAGACGACCTGAAGTACGGGCAAAAGGACGTTTTGAACAAATTGGACACAATTACTGCAACAAACTACCGCACTGCCCTAAAATGTTGTAGAACAGAAATGCATCTTTAGAACAAAATTAATGCTGAGCACAGAGGAATAGCTTTGAAACACATGGAAATAGTTCACATACACAACGAATGGGAGAATCATAGAAGATAGTACCTTTTTGTCGCTCTTATTTGATGTATGTTTGCAAAGTAAAGCATTTTGGGTTTATCCACACGGGGCACACAAATCAAATTTATTCCATATGATATTCTCTGATTAGAAACTACTATTGTCAAGTAAGCTGGTGACTGCGTCTTGGCCTGAAATCACAATGTCAGTATGTGACTTCTAGCATGTTTATTTAGTGGGCTTTGGTGTGAAAGGGTTGTTACACTGAGAAAAAATTTTGGAAGTAGAATATGGTATAAACTTCCAAACGTAATTTTAGTAAAAGGTTAACTAGCAGTTGTTATGTGAAATGAGTCTGGGTATGTTAAATATTTTCATGATTTCTAATAAAGGAAAAATAGAAGAAATAAGTTTTATTTCAGTGAAACTCACAAAAGGTATGTTCTAAAGATGACAAATGAAATTAATGGATTCCACCTAGGCCCTAAAACACTTTTCTGGTGGGTCCCAGGATAGGCACATAGAACAGAACCCTGTGGTCCCCTCATGGTGTTACGAGAGCCAGCATATGGCTCCCCCCTGCCCATGGACCTCTTACTGGCTTTTGCAATTCCATGGTTTTGTGCCATCATGGCTTTGATTTATATAAGGTGCCTTGTCGTGGTTCTATATTTCAGGAATCTGTCTAAATGAAACACTAATGCTGAAATGAATGATGCCAAATCCAATGGCTTACAACATGCCTCGTGTTGATTTTTATGAGACAAGAAGTATTTATATATTTCAGTGTAAGCTGAAGCACATTGAACTTTTTTGTACTTGAGTTTACTTTATTGGGGATTAGAAAAATTGATTTTGTTTACATGAGAGTGTGGTTCCAAAATTGATGACAGACCAAATGATTCTACGGAGAGTATTAGTCCCTCATAAACTAGACATAGAATTAAAACACAAGCTGGAGAATAAAATATGCTACTTATATGGAAATCCCTAAAAAAGCTGCCAGATAAACTGATAGCAAGCCATTGTTTATGGCTCTGAACACTTGGTTAATTCCAGAAATAGAAAAGACATTAATCCTAACCTCAAGGAACTTATTTACATCATAGGTGAGGGTCAGACAGGCAAACATCACATGGGCTAATAAACAAAATATTTATGAGACCAGAAAAGCAGCAGGTTGAAGGCTGTGCTGCAGGTTGGATGAACAAGAAAGCCCCCCAGCTTTCCCCCTGGGGCCAGAAATGGAGATGATCCCATTAAGTTTCTTTGGTTACTGTGGTGGGTCTTGCGAAAGCTGCTGCCTGGAGCTATTGATCAGTATAGTGGAAAAGAAATAAGCAATCTGAACTCATCCCTGGAACTTATGTCCTTTTCCTCCCTAATTCCCACCTTCAGCTTCTCTCACTGGGAGGTATGGCTATTGTATTTTGCCCTTTGTGTCCTAAAAGGAGCATAACCGCTACCCTTTGGAGGATCCCAGAGAGGCTGTTGGGAAGGGTCCCAGCAGAGGTGCTTTGGATTCAGTTTCTGAGTCACAGGCCAGAGAACAGCACCGGTTTATCAGTTCCCTCCCCACAACCCCCACTAACTGGCATAAATGAACTGTTAAAAGGTAAACTGAGGCACGTAAGAACTTTGAAGAGTTTATTTGAGCAAATACTGATCCAAATCAAGCAGCACCAAACCAGAGCGTTAGAAACATGCCTACAGAAGCTTGGGATGAGGTTTTTATAGAGACAATGATGCCAAACAAAGTATGGATATCTGATTGTCTATAGGTTAAGCAGTTGCCTTATTTGAGAAAGGCTCATTGGCTGTTTGAATTGATTGTTTTTAAGTTTCATTTTCTCAGATTCCAGTGCACTGACTCTGGTCTAGGTTTCGGTTTGCTAATATAGATTACCAAGGTATCAGGGCCACCTTACTCGAAGGTCTCCTTGTTTAACTGCTGTTAACAAACCTCATCCTAGCATGACTACTCCACCCTATATCGTCTCTGGCTACTTCTCTTCCGTAACATTTGAGGCCATCATATGGCTTATTGTGGTACAGCTTTTCAACAAGTCCCATTTAAGAACATGAACACTGACTTGCTGACACATTAAAATGCACGCTGGTGAAAGGGGTGTTCCTTGATGAAACTCCCAAATAAGACATGCTCTTTCTTAAAAATAGGTTATGTTGTAAGACTTAAAACAAAATGGTATCCATTGATGGTCACAGATAAAAAGTATCATGTCTCGATGTTTCATTTTAATATTCTGTGACCCATCCATACTTGGCTTCTTTATTATCTCCTTGCAAAATATTTATAAACAGAGGGGGTATTTGACGTAGAAAGATAAATGAGGAGACGGAACCCTACAATGGGAATTTATGGGAGATCGGATCTGACAGCTTGTTTTTTCACTAAGTTCTGGAGACCTGTTAACTGCTTTGGATGTCTCCAGGGTGTCATCAATTAATTGAACTCTGGCCTTTCAAAAGTGGATTGATATGCATGTGATTAAAGCAGTGGCTGTGTCTCCATATTAATTACTCTTCCTGAAAACACTAGCTTTTTCTCAGCTCCACCAGAGAAATGTAGTGGTGAGAGAAATGGAGAGTCTGCTCTTTCATAGATCATGTGTTACCTACTCATCACTTGGGAGGTGGTGACTGTCAAGGACAAAATGGAAAAAGATGTAGGAAGAAAAAAATGTTAGTGCTGCAGCACTGTTAGAAGACTTGTCATTAACCCATTTCCCCTAAGGCATTGCTTTGTTTAGGAAAACAAGCCTATGGGATTTAGCTGGAGACTGCATATGTAGAGGTGCTGAGGTCTAAATGCAGCTGGACCCCTAAGGTCCTTATAATAATGGACCGTCACTCATGAAGTCCCTTCTCTGTGCAGGGCACATACATGTTCAGGCTTCTCTTACATTTTCTTAAATATTCCTCACAACAGCCTCTTTAGCAAGTAAGCAAACTGATGTTCAGAAAATTCCCCATGACCTCAGAGTTGAGGAAGGCAGAGCTAAGATTCCAACTTACGCCTCACTTCAAAGTCAACAATAATTCTTAGGAGTTTAGTTTGTTGTTTCACTTCCTTGTCTTCTTGTCTTTAAAACTGGTGTGGAAATGGAGAGGAAGCAGTAGAAGATGAGAAGAGGCAAAGAGGAAGTAGGGGGTTGGGGCAGGAGGGGGTTAATATGTTAATTTTCTTGACAAGATTGTCCTGAGCAAAAATTTTATGAAATACAGAGATAGATCAAATGCGGGTTTGTGAGTGTGTGGATACGGTTCCCACATTCACAAATTGCAAAAACCCCTCAAGATAAGGGGAAAATGCATCTAGAGGAAATAGTCTTTTACAGTTTTTGATCTAGTCTATGGAAAATGCACAGCTATAGTATTATTCAAATAAGGAGAAGGGAGAGGTGCTGCTAAGAAGGGAGGAGAAGACTGCATTTGATTCTTTATTTACATGAGAAATCTATAATTTCAAGATTAATAAAGCACTATTTTTCATATAGAAGAATTTGTCTTTACCCCATGACAAGTGTCCTCTGCCATTTGGGGGTGACACACATTTGTTTTGAGAGTTCTGGAGATTGCAAACAACAGCCACCATGCCCCCTGGTATCCACTTTCAGGAGCACAGGCTGGCTGCGCATTGTTTGCCCTGACCTGAGACATTAGGCCCAGCCCCAGGAAGGTGGATCCGGGATTTACCCCACGTGTGGCATGAGTGAGCCTGCTTGAGCAACTGAGGAGAGCATTTCTAGTAGAGCAATTCTTTTAAATAAGTTGATCTTCCTCTAAGGAGCATGTACAGGTTGAAATGACTAGAACCACCATCCCTCAGTCATGTTGAGCTCATCTCCATCTGCACACTCCCTAACTGGGGGAGTTGAGAGGAATCATGCAAATTCCCTATGCTTGACTTTTTTTATTTATAAAAGAGAGCCAATCATTAAAGAATTGTTGTGAGGACTAAATAGAATATTGCCTGCAAAGCATTTAAACCAATACATGATCCTCAATATCATTAATATTGATAAAAAAAATTCAAGGCATATCTATTTTTCTTTTTTAATACCCTTTTTCTCTCTAGATTTCTCCAAAGCTTTCCCTAAAGCTGTTTTTCCCTTCCTACTCTTTAATGTTCACCCTCCAGCTCTCCATCACTTTCACAATCTGGATGGATATATTTCAATGTCATGATTTTTCTCTATTAAAAACCAATATTAACCCACACCAAAATGAATCCTGCAGAGTAACAAAATCTTTAAATTTAAGGGCCAGTATTTCTTTTCTTTTTTTTTAAACAGTCACATCACATTCCTCTTCTAAATTTGTACATGTGTAAAGGGCTTGACATATTGAAGTAACAAGATTATTAAGGAGAATTGTCAACTAGTTCCTTATACAAAACCTTAGTTTTCTGTTGTTTTTTTCCACAGGCCTATTCCATATTGCAGTCTGGCAGTACTCCGAAGGAGATGGTACTGTGAAGCACAACTGCTTGCCACAGTGATGGATGGGTAGCTGGTGGGTAACTCACTGCAGTTTACTTTTCCAGGTTTGAAATGTCCAGAGTAGACATGTGTTAAGTCATCCATCAGAAATGTGGAATGCAATGACAGAAATAACCAGATGCTCTGTAACAAGATGCCACAGGGCAAACTTGGGAAAATGAAACAACTACACTTTTCTCTCCTTGTGTAATAAAATACTGCCTGTAACCTGAAGTTCTACTTGCATTTATGTGCAATTAGTACGTTCCACAAGACACTGCAAGAATCCTAGGGAGAAATTCCTTAATGCCCTCTTCACAAAAGACCTTCAAAATTCTAGTTTTTGTTTGTTTGTTTGTCTTTTACCTTTATAAAAGAAAGGAAGAAGGATTGTTTGGTAAGTCCAAAAGGGTATATTTGGAAGAATGGTTCTTAGTGGTCATGGTAACAAGTAATGTTTTCTTGTTTATGGTATTGTCTGTGGATTTGTGGTGCGATTATTTTTTCCACGCTTAACTTTATATTAACACATACTGTAGGGCAATGAGGAGAGTAATCAGAGGAACCCAGTCTGGTGAAATTGTCACACAAAAGGGAGAACAAAAGTGAAACAATAATCAATATGAAAAAAAAAACACAACTTTTCTTTTGAAAATGACAAATTTGCTACAAATAGAATGTACTTTTTGAAACTTAATAGTCATTATCGCTGTCATTAATATTTGTTGAATGAGAGAATACTTGTGAAAGTTCTTCCTAAAAGTGAGGTGCTGATGGTGGTCAGCGAACAGTAGTGGGCGTTGTTACCTGCTGTCCGTACGGCACTCCACCAGGGTCCTTGCAGAATTTATGAGGCCCTGCATTTTGGAATTTAACTGTAATGAAATGAACACCACAAATCTGATTGGAAGACTAAGCCTTGGGGTAACAAGAGTGCTGGAGAGTCCCCAGTGTTTGGGGTTGAGTGAATATCCACATTTTATTTCTTTTTCTGTAGAGAATAAAGCTTCTTTTCCTAAACTTCCCATTTTAAGCCCTTTGCAGCTTGAAAGCCAGTCTTCTCATAGCCTAGTGTTATGGTGCCCTGTAAGGCCCTATCCCAGCTTTACCTTCCCCTTTTGCTATTATTTGATTACTTATTCATTCAGCAAACTGTTCCATCCTCCTATTTATCAGCACTTACTCCTGAAAACAACATGAAACAAGGGTTCAAATTCCATGTCTGCCCCAATCTTGGGATGATAGTTAATGACTCTACAGCTAAAGCTTCTGTTACCTCGACACTTGAAAGAAGATACAAATAGTTGCCATAGAGGAATATTAAAAAACTTATATGAAATCAGGCATTTGAAGGGCTTGATACCCTGCCTGGCACAAAATATACATTCAATAAATGATAGCTTCTACTATTATTACGATGTGCCATGTGCCACCCTGTAAGGCCAAGCTTATGTCCCAAGTCCTCTATGGAGCCTTTCCCGCCACGGCAGCCCGCACAGACCTTCTCCCCAGATCCCAAATGTACCCATTGTTGTCACCCAGTTTTAATCACACATGTACAGAATGATGATGAAACAAGTATTTACCTCTACACTGCCTTCTGTTTTAACATTTTCTCCTCAACTAGAAGATAAGGTCCTTGACATGGAGCACCAACTTGCACTACTTATTCATATTTAATTTTAAAATATCTTCTAAGCACATTAATATATTCCAAGAGGGATGTATTAATTAATTATTACAACACCGATGAAGAGAGTGATATAGGGCCTAAAAAGATGATAGGACCAAGGTACCCACCATACTCAGTCTGTTAAGGATTTAAGACAAATGAAATAATTTATTACCACAGCAAAACTAGTAGTTGACAAAGTTACACTGTACTGTACTTGTCCCATCATATCTATATCTCTCCTCAGCAGCCTTTATCAAGACTTTGTGACACAGCCCCACCTCTTCCCTTTAAAAGCCACTCCCTCAAATCTGCCATTCACATTATAGTATAAATGAACTCCACAAAGTCTCAGATTTTCATGCCACCATGAAGGTATACTTGCCAAGGTGGGAGGATAGAATTTATCATGTATTGGTTTATTAGTTTTATATATTGTAAATATTTAGATATGTGGTATATGGACCTCCATTTGTAATCTTGCTAGGACCTCAGAAATGTTAGGGGCAAGCTTAGTACTGAGGACAGGTTTGAAAGTACTGACCCTGTGATAAAGGCTGCCTGCCGTTTATCTTAGTTTTATATTCCCTACTTGTTTCCCATCAGGCTGGTCACTGTGTTTCAACAGTCAAAGGAGAACATGGCTTCACTGTGGCTGGTCACTTTGGGCTGGACCAAAGTTTGTGTTCATTCTTAGCTCTACCAGAACAATAAACACTGGAATTTAAATAACCCAGAATTGAGTTGTAATTGTCATAGTCAAGGTGTGGTCCCACTGACCAACCCAGCCATGATGATTTTCCAGCAAATTGGCTTTGCTGGTGTCCGTAGCGGGGTGGAAGGAGAAGTTTCAGTGAGCCTTTTATCCACCCATTTGCTGCCCCAGTATGTCTTGCCATACCACATATCTTTATTTTTATAGGAAAAGAATTACATTGGAGCCATGAGTTTTATTGTACCAATAAATGACGTTTCTGGAGTATCTCCTAGGCAGCTACAGAGTGAGGTATAAGAATGCTGGTTCTTGGAAAATACACAAATGAATTCAGCAGCTTACTGTCTGAAAAATGCCCTCAAAGTAAAAGAATCACTGTCTCCCCCTCATCACTACAAGATAGCCAGTTGTATGGGTTAAAAAGCACAGAAAGCAAAAACCAAGACAAATGAAAGGACAATCCCACTACAGGGCAGGAAATGAAGAATAGCTTTATAAGAGAAACGATGTGGGGAATTCTTTATGTTGGCAACAGGCTATTTCCTAAAATAGAAGCTGGCCAGAACCAGTTTAACAATTTGGGAATAAATATTGTGGCATTTTTACTTACACAGAGTGGTCAGTGAAGACTTTTTAGGTCGTTGAAAACAAAAGTCAAAGATTCCTGTCCAGGCTGTGAGTCCATTCTTCATGTTATGCCCCAGAGACAATGGAGTTGACACAGAATTTCCAAAGGCCATTTGAAAAACTACTTTTTCAGATTATTTGAAAAATGAAAAGTATGTCTTCAAAGGTGTTAAGTGTTTTACTCGAATGATTTGATTATCTCAATTATGTTGAGTTCTTTGATTTAACACTCCAGATATCTGTAGGAATTTGATGTATTTCATCTATTCTCTCTCTTTCTTTATAACAATCCTTTCCAGAAAGCTTACTGTATCAACATTAACTCAGATGCTACCTGTGAAACCAAGAAACCATAGCAGTGATCCATCCCTTCTGTTCCATTTTCAATCTTAATGTAAACTAAATTGATTTAAAAATTATGTGCTATCACTTTCTCTCAAAACAAGGTATATATTGTATTCACAAAAAAAATGATAATTTATAAAGTTTTATCCACACCCACACACCTTTCTAGATTCCCTTATGTCTACGAGGGTGCATTTGTGCAATTAGAAGGCCTGTCCCAACAGTTTATGGACCAGCTAGTTGCCTGATGGAGCATCTAATGTGTGGCCTGGCTTCCCAGACACCTTGCTAGAACCTCAGGCTTCATTTGCCATTTACTGGTGAAATCAAGACGTTTATTCGTTCATCACAAAGTGAGAGCTAGGAGCTTTAGATCCAGTGGACATGCTGACTGTAATTATCAAAGCTCTTCTTACCTTAGGAGAAAAATAAGCGCAGTGATTCAAGGGACAATTTAATTCTAAGAATTAAAGATGAGAATATGTGTTGAACATTCAAACTGAAGATGGTTTTTTAATAAGGACCTTAAAGGGCAAAATAATATGTAAAAATATACAAAGCAAAAAAATAGTGTGAATTGCCCACTATTCAGGCCTTTGCCAAAAAAAAGAGTCATTCCTGTTATTTGTAAAAGAGGCATAAATTCAATTATCTTCTCAACTATCTAAATAATATTGCTAGCCAACAAAGGCAATATGAGGCAATATGAGACCTTCATGTGTATCTCTTTAATTTCAAGGAACAGAAAGTAATCACTTTGAGTTTGCACTTTAAAGATAATCCCACTCCTGATACGCCAGCATTTACCAGTTCATTTGGAAGCTTGGGAACAAATCACCCTTTGATTTTTGGTGAAATGGTCACGCCCCTGCCTTTCAACAAAGTCCTCATGAGATAGTGTCCATTTTACTCTCACATCCAGCCCAGCTTTGTCTCAGCATGGAGCATCTTGCACGGCCCAGGGTTTAGCAGGAATGCAGGGAGCCATGAATGTCAGGCATGTTGAAGTATGATCCTGAGCACAGGCGCTTTCATCTTTGTCTTTTGTGCAGAGATAATGGTTTACGTTAGACTGATTATATGCAGACTGAGAAGTGTATCTTGTGCAACAACTCTGAGGCATGCTGAAAGATAAAAATCCCATTTGGTGCATTTTGTATTGGTGGTCTCTGACGTGGGCAACACAGGCCTGCACAGTCCTTGTAAATCAGATATAATGAGGGCCAGATAGCAACTCGCTTAGCTGTTGAATGAAGTGTTTCTTTACTTCAGACTGAAGGATGGCATATTTGCTATCTAAAACCTTATGATATCGGGTTGAAAGAAGTCTTTTACTTATATCTCTGAATGCAGACTATATGGCCGGTTAGTTATGTGAACATTCCTGATGCTGCATAGCAAGGTTTTTAAAGGAAGTTTTATTTATTCACTTTTATGTAATTTTATAATGATCTCCCTGGATGGCCTTTTATATTGAAGATGATCTGCTTTCCAACTTCTTTCTCTTTCCTTTTTGCCACCAGCTTTCTGGGCAAAAAAGAAAGGCAACCCTGTGGCAGCTCATGACCATAATTTTTTAAGTGGAGACTGCGTTCTCAGTTGGAAAAGCAGTGTAATTCCTGAAAGCAAGAACAAATCCAGGCCCACTAATCCTCCCTGAGTGGAACATAAGCCTCATGAGTGAAAACACCTTTGCTTCTAATGTTTCAATAATCCCAGTTTTATAGGCAGCAGTTTATTTGATGTTTAATAGAGCTATTTCCAAGTGTTTTATAATATGATGCATTTTGATATCTACAAGATGAATGGTAATTCCAATTTTATTAGTGGAGAAACAGGAGCATGGAGGGATTATGGAGACCTTGGTGTTAAGGGTCACCAGCAGAGTTGTTTTCTGTCTGCGCTATGAACACACACATGTGTGTACACACACATACACACAACAGTCACACAAGCATATACACACACATTCACACACACATTGCTTACAGACATATACACACAGTCTCACATAGAAACACCCATGCTCGCACACATCTGCACACTCTTGTACACATACACATACTTGCATATATACACAGTCACAAGCATGAAGACATAAAAGGAAAAAACTGTGTATTATACTAGTTCAAAAATTTCTTATTTATGAAAAATTTATTACAATACTATTTAATTCTTTTTCTTCCCAAACACATTTAGTAACTTTAACAGGCCAAAAGGAGTCATTTATTTATTTATTGCTCAGCAGAAATTCTTAGGGAGCTCGAAAACTGGTATTGTAAACACTAAAAATTTAAGGAGCAGCTCCTAACCAAGAGTTTGGCATAGAGTAGGCATCTAATAAATGTCCTGAAATTTTTTTAATGTCCATTGAAAACTATCATGCACTTCAGGTTAAAAATGATAGACCTAATACTTATCTCTATTCCCTTCTAAAATGCCACTGAAATGAGAGTAAAGCAACAAACAAATAAATAAATAAACAAGGTATAACCCACAGGGACAAAAAAATATCAGAGAAAATGAAAGCAAAGACATCAAAATAACTGAAGAAGGAAATTCAAAGGAAGAGTGAAAATTGATTTCACAGAGTGGAGAATTAAGAAACCTATGTGTCTATGGGGATAAAAGAAATTGATACCACTGAATGGAGACAGGCCCAGGGATTGGAGGTTCAAGGTATCTGCGGAAGCCATAGTCAGGGACAGAACTGAAAAACGGGATGATTGACAGAGAGTCCATACTGAGGACATTTCAAGTTCTCTCCTTGATCCAAGAAGGTGGAGAAGCCTCTCATGTGGAAGACAGGAAGACAAACAAAAATAAATAGACTTGGAGGAAACAGAGAATGGACAAACATGGGACCATTCTAAATCCTAATACTGTCAGTGGGATAAAATACTTCAGCTGAGAACCAATAGAAGGTCATTAAAAAATAATAAGAG
Organism: Manis javanica; assembly: GCF_040802235.1. Classification (NCBI taxonomy): domain Eukaryota; kingdom Metazoa; phylum Chordata; class Mammalia; order Pholidota; family Manidae; genus Manis; species Manis javanica. The sequence goes on from NC_133168.1 coordinate 21,519,886, forward strand.
CCATTCCAAGAAGAATAAATTCTTTGAAATTTAAAACATATTAAAATAAAGATTTCAGTAGAAGAGCTGGAAAATGAAGTTGAGGAAATAACTCCAAATTAAAACAAGAAGACAAAGAGATGAGAAACAGGGACCAAATGATATGAAAAGTCAATGTTTCCTTCAGGGGGATCAAAATGTAACTAATAGAACTTCCAGAAAGAGCACACAGAAAAATTAAGGGAAACTAAATAACCAGACAAATAATATGAGAAAACTTTAACAAATGAAAGGATGTGATCTTCACATTTAAAAGGGTCCACCAAGTGTCCCAAACAATAACATATTCAAGCATATCATCATGAAATATTGGATCAACTGGATAGTGTGAGAAGATATTAAAAAACTCCAGAGAAACAAAACAAAGCAAAAAAACAAAGAAAAAGTAAATAAACCCAAAATGAAAATAGTTTATATAACAAAAAAGAAGATGTGGAATATCATCAGACTTCATAAAAGGAAACTACTCCCTGGAAGTCAACAGGGAAATGCTGTAGAGAGGCAGTTCAAGGTGGCAGAGTGGGAAAATCCTGACCTCACTTCTTCCCATAGGCACACTGCATTCTACAGCTGTATATGGAAGAATTCCCTCTGAAAAAGACCTGAAAACTTCTCCTTCATAACAAAGGATAAAAGGGCCACATCAAGACAGGTTGGAGAAGCAGAGATATGTAAGGCCAAGAATCCCTCCCCTGGTGTAGCAACTCACATCTCACCACCTTCTTCCTGAGGAATGGGGGGTTTGTGCCCCACATCGAGCACCCCAAACCTTTGAGCCTGCACCAGAGAATTGAGCCCCTGAAACATCTGGCTTTGAAAACCAGTGGGGTTTATGTCCGGGAGACCCAAAGTATTGTTGGGATCTGAGATTCTGCTCTTAAAGGGCTTGTACACAGACTCACTTACCATTGGACCCAGTGCAAAAGCAGCAGTTTGAAAAGCATGTGGACTGTAAGTGAAGGAAGTTCATTTGCGGTCTTAAAGCATCTACCAGAGGAGCAGGGGCCTGTGCAGACTCTCTCCAGGGACAGAGGCTCTGGCAGGCACTATTTTTGTGCTCTCAGTCGACCTTGTTAAAAAGCCTACAGGCACATGCAGTCCACGGAAGGGACACTCAGGATGGCCTGGCTCTAGTGGCCAAGGAAGGTTGTGTTTATGATCCTAAAGGTCTGAAACAATTGGAAAGACAGTTCTTGGGAGACTACTACCCACTGGGCACTGCACAGACAGCCGACTGAAGGACACCTCCTGGCTTCCTGTATGAAGGCCTGTATCCTTGTCCTGGAGCTTCAGCCTGAGGCGTGGGCTTCAGGTCTGCCACATATCTACAGGCTGCGGTGGTGTCGGCCGACATGGGCCAAGAGACACCATCTTTGTGCTCTCTATCAGCCTAGCTACAGATTGACAGTACCTCCCAGAAAGGAGCTTATACACTCATTTAAGGCCCCAATTTTTGTGACCATCACCCAGGGAACATGTCTACATTTCCTCGTCTGGAGGCCAGAGGATTTTCAATTGTACTCCTGCAAGACTGTGTTTAATTGCATGCTTTAAAAGCTGCTGCCTGAACGGAACAGAACAGAGAGCCAGAAATAAACCCATTCCTATATGGTTAATTCATCTATTTCAAAGGAGGTGAGAATACAAAAATGGGGAAAAGGCAGTCTCATTAATAAATAGTGTTGGGAAAACTGGACATCTACATGCAAAAGAATGAAACTGAATCATTATGTTGCATCATACACAAAAATAAACTCAAGGTGGATTAAAGACATAAAAATAAGACCTAAAACTATAAAACCCCTAGAAGAAAAACATAGTCAGTACACTCTTAAACATCAGCATTAGTAACTTTTTTTCTAGATGTCTCTCCAGGCAAGGGAAACAAAAGCAAAGATAAACAAGTGGGACTACATCAAATTAAAAAGCTTTTGTACAGCAAAGGACACCATCAACAAAATGAAAAGGCAACCTATAGTATGGGCGAATATATTTGCAAATGATACATCTGATAAGGGACTAATATCCAAAAAATACAAAGAATTCATACAACCCAACACCAAAAATCAAATAATATAATCTAAAAATGGGCAGAGGAACTGAACAGACATTTTTCCAAAAAAGATATACAGATAGCCAACAGACACATGAAAAGATGTTCAACACCATTAATCATCAGGGAAATGCAAATTAAAACCACAATGAGATATGACCTCACACCAGTCAGAATGGTTAGTATCAACAAGACAAGAAACAGCAAGTGTCCGTGAGGATGTGGAAAAAAAGGGAATCCTTATGTTCTGCTGGTGGGATTGCAAATTGGTGCAGCCACTATGGAAAGCTGTATGGAGGCTCCCCAGAAAACTAAAATTAGTAATAGCAATATGACCCAATTCCACTTCAGGGAATTCACCTGAAGAAAACAAAATTCCTAATCTGAAAAGATATATACACTTCTATGTTTATCAAAGCATTATTTACTATTTCCAAAAAATGGGAACAACCTAAATGTCCAACAATAGATGAATGGATAAAGATGTGTTACATTTTTACAATGAAATATTATTCAACCATAAGAAGACTGAAATCTTGCAATTTGTGACAGTATGGATGGTCCTAGAGGGTATTATGCTAAGTGAAGTAGGTCAGAGAAAGACAAATACCATATGATTTCACTTATACATGGAATCTAAAAAACAAAATAATGAACAAGCAAGTGGAAAGAGACTCAAACACAGAGAACAGACTGGTGGTTAGTATAAGGGAAGTGGGTGAAAGGGTGGTTGAAGCAGGTGAGGGGAAAAAGTACTGAGAATGTTTGATATCTTGATCAAGCTAATGGTTACATGAATGTACACACATGTGAAAATTCATTGATCTGTACATTAAGATTTGTGCATTATATTGTATGTACCTCAATTAAAAAAATGTAGCCCCCCTGCCCCAACAACAATAAAAAAGCTACTATCTCAGGGTCTGGCTTCCAGTCAGCCAGAAACTAGGTGTTGATTGAGAGTCCTTCGTTTGGACACCAACAGATCTTGGCATACCCTCAACAGCTAGGACCTATCAAGTATTAGTCAGGCTGCTTAGAAAATCACAACGGTTTGTGAGACAACCAAGAGCCAGGGCAAGGTTGAATGACAAATTTCCTCTCCTGCATGAGAAATGCTTTCAAATTCTGAGAGACAGAACATAATTTTCAACCTAGATTCTATATGTAGGGAAATTGTTAATCAAATGAGGATATCGAATAAAGACACAAGGTTAAAAAAATTACTTCCCTTATGTCCTTTCTTGCAAGAATATAATGATGAGAATAACAAATACTTCCATGATGTTCAGTATTTGCCAGGCAATGCTCTAAGCATCTTACATACAGTAAGACACTTCTTACAGAATTCCCGTGATGTAGACATTTTTCCAAAAAAGACATACAGATGGCCAACAGACACATGAGAAGATGTTCAACACCATTAATCATCAGGAAAATGCAAATCTTATGAAGAGACTGAGACACAGAGAGGTTGCAATTCTTGCCCATGGTCACTCCAGTTAGTGACTGGAGGAGATGGGCCATGAATCCAGAAACCTGAGTCCAGAGTGGCTGCCTTGCTGTCCAGCTACACTTCCCCTCAGAAACACTGGGGAAAGAAATAAGAGGCAAGCAGAGTATACCACGGGGCTCAACTATAATAGTGACATGGTCAGAATAATGAAAAATTTTAATTCTGATTAAACCAAAATTATATAACTATTTTCAAGATGTGTGGAGAAGTGTGAATGTGTGTGTGTGTGTGTAATATGTTGAGAGTAACTAGAGAGCCAAATTCTCATCTTTCATCATACAAAGTGAATAGAAAAATTATCAGACTGAGAAATCAAGCTGATTCATCTCTGCCTAACATATAGAAGGGACTCAATAAATGTTTGTGAATGAATGAATGAATATCCAAAGTCTGCATCTCACATTCATTTGCACATTTGCATAGCACTATCCTTGAAAAACTGGACAAACAGCTTTTTATCTTTCTCTGCATGCTGTGTGTGTCATGGAGAAATGCTTATGATAAACATAATAAAAATAGCAAATTTGCATGATATTTCAATTCTATATTTTAAATAATAGAATGTACATATGTGTATGTATATAGTCACAAGCATGATGTTATATAGATAGGATAAAATCTCTGCAAGGATAAACCCTAAAGGTGTCAGTGGAGAATGGGACTGCAAAGAGGGAGATTTCTTACTTGATATACACTGTATTTTCTAAAATTTTGCAATGAGCATTTATTTTTATAATTGAAACTTCAAAATTCAAAATGTACTTAAGTTGTCACAATCATATTTTGATACTTAAAAAATTTAAAGGTCGAAATTCATCTATTTTGTGTTCTTAACACCTTGAGTTTATTTAAACATTGCTTTAGTCAACTATAAATTTAGTCTTGGCTGAGAATAGATGAATAAGGGACAGTTGCCCTCAGGGACACCATGCACTTAGAGACCCTGGAAACAGTGAGTTGTAGCTCAACTACTGGGACTCTGGGCACAAAAACTTGAAAAACTAGGAAACTGCTTTATTGGCAACCACGGACCCAGTAAATACTTGGGATGTCAACATTTCTCTGGCTTCCAAGACAATAGCAGTCAGGTGGGAGTATGCCAAGCAAAAGCACATAAAACCTGAATAAATCTCTCTGCATGTCATTCTCTGCTGCCAGTGTCCGACGTACAGGCACTGAAAGGCAAAAAACATTCCCACCCAGAGCCCTTTGCAAAGATACCTAGACACACAGTCCCATTGTACTGCTCTGAAGTCCTGGGTAGGCTTCTTCACAAGGGAAGCGTTTCACAGGGAAGGGGAAAGGCTTGCCAAAGCGCTCAAACTTTCACTTCCTGTATTTGTTTACTAGTGCATTTATTCCAATTTAAAGGTAAGGTTTCACTCATTCCTTCCCTATCCCCCAAAAATGAATGAAGGAGGAAAGGTAAAGCCAAGGAGACTTGCTCTTCATACAGACCCCACCTGGGGCGGGGGCGGGGAGCTGTTTGGGGGTTTTGCTTAGGCAGTGTCTTGGACGAGGCCTATGGCTGGTTATGTACACATGCAGCAGGGAAGTGAAAGCATCACTAATCTTTTAATGGGAAAAGCTTAAAGTAAACAGAGTTTTTCTTCCTGGTTATGCCAAGAGCTGGAATAATAAATACAGATAAGAGGTAGCCTCATACTTCAAATAATTTGTTGAAACTACATTCACAAACTCAGCCTGATGCTATTTGTGCAGTTGTTAACCATAAGGAGAGCCCTATCCCTTGCTGGGCCTCGGACAAGTGCCTTGCCAGTCACCACTCACATCAGCCCAGCCTGGGAGTCTAAAATTAGTTGACCTGCCCAAATGTCCAAACTATGATCGATCAATTGTCTCTACTTTCAGGGCAGACCCTCGAGTTTGATTGGCAGATGAAAATGCTAACTATCTGGTTGGAGGGGCAAAGGTCATGCTGTGTCTGTACTTTATGATATAAACAATGCTGCCAAAGAACAGAAAAACCAGAATAAAGATTACCTGGAAAAAATACCAGAATGACAAAAAAGGTCATTACTTAAGTACCTAAGATATTTAGTCAAACTGTCTTTCTAAAGTTTATGTACTAATAATTTCTCATGTATTGTTCTAAGCAAAATTATCTAAGAATTTTTCAGAATTACATTTGTGTCTTAAGCTTTGTTGTCAGTTCTTTTGGAAATGACCTAAGACATGTGACTTACAAGGCTACAAACATCCAAGTTTTGTAGGACAAGAAAAATATTGAGTAAATCACATTTGAAATAAATAATGACAAGCTCCTACGTGCAGATTTGTGAATAGCAAGATGTTTTGAGAGTAGATAGGACAGTTTATAAATGTGTTTTATCCTTAAATATTTCTAAAAACATCAATTTCTTTTTCTTTTCTCAGCATAGGCCCACTTCCTCATCTCCTATTCCTTCCTTAATCCATTCCATTTGGGCTTCTATTCCTAATTTTTCACTGCAACTGCATTTATCAAGGTCACAAGTAAACTATATCTTTTCAAAGTTAACATCAGTTTACCTTTCCTTTGCCTCTAAAAAATACTGGACATTGTTTATCACTCCATCCTACTCAAAACATTCTCTGCCATAGCCTCCATAACCCTGCAGCTGTTGGCTTTTCTTATTTCCTCAGTGGTCCTCCTTGTCAGTCTTTTTTGCTGGCTTTTCCTGCTATCTCATAATTCCTAACCTAGGAGTGCCCTGAGATATTTCTTGTATCATCTCCTCTCTGTAATTCTTTCCCTGAGTATTCTCACCAAGTCTGTGCCTTTCAATATTATGTCTAAACTGATGACTCTCAAAATCATATTTTCAGCTTGACCAATATCTTAAGCTCTAGATTCATATATCTAATGCTCGTTGACAACTCTACTTGTCTAATTATCACTGCATCTTTCACATAGACCAAAAAGAACTATCAATTCTTATCCCTCTTCCCTAATTCTCTGTTACCAAGTCTCCTTCATCTTGATAAACGGCACCATAATCCATCTAGCTGCTCAGGCCAAAAGCCCAGGAGTCATCCTTGATTCCCCTTTTCCCCTCAGAACCTCTCCAACCCATCAACCAGTTCTATTAGCTCTACTGCTAACATATAGTGTGATTCTGGGCACTTCTTGGCCTCTTCATTCTACCACTTTTGCCCAAGTCACTCTCATCTCTCACCAGAGCATCCTTGTACCCAGTCTTGCTGCCTCCATCTTTGTTTCTACATTCCATCCTTCACAAGGATGTTGAGTGAACACTTAGAGCATAAACCAGATCATGATACTCCCAGTATCTCTTTGCTGATTATCATATGTAAAGCCTTGTGCTACAGTCTGTAAATAGAGAAAGGTCATGATTCAGTACAGGAAGCAGACATGCATACTGTACTTCTAACCATAATCAGAGAGTGGCAGGTGCTCACCTAACAGTATATAAACAAACATGAAAAAAGAGTAAATTTTACTAGAGTGGTAATGGCTGATATGGAGCCTGATCGGAGAAATTATTCTCTGGTCATTCATTCAATAATCATTTTTTGAGCACACACTATACCCTGAACTGAGCTCCACAGGGAAAATTATACTTGAATCAAGCAGGATAAGCAGGACTTAAGAGAAATACTGTTTGCTAAGGGACAAAATGTGGAATACACAAGAACAACTTACATGTTCTGAGAATCTTGACAAGTTCAAGTGTGCTGAAATTTTATGTTCCAGTGTGCTGGAACCAAGGCTTTGACTGGAGAAACCACAGGGACAGTGTATAGGAAGGTTGGTAAGGCCCACATTACATTGGGCCTGGAAGGCCCAGACAGGCCAGACCGTCTGCAATTAACCTGACAGCAATGGCAATCATCAAGGATGACTTACTTTGCGTTTTTAATAGTTAAGTGATATAAACAAATTTGTGCTTTAAATTTTTTACTCAGGAGCTAGGATGAAAGGTGATTTATGGGAATAAGATAGAAGTCAAGGAGAACATTTACGGAGCTGCTGTAATATTTTAGAAGAAAGATGGTAGATGGTACAGACCTAAATTGGAGCAGGAGCAGTGAGAATGGAAAACATGGATAGTATTAGAAAAAACATCACAAGCTGAGAGCTTGCAAATCCAACCTTGTCACAAATGTTTTGCTTAATAATGCAAACATTTTAAAATCCAGAGACTTTATATAAAATATAAATTTCCAACTCTTCTTCAGAAACCCACAACCCACACTAGGGAGCCACATTCTCTTATCACATCCCTCCCTGACAGTTAAGGAGCACATGCTTTCTTCTTTAGACAGTCATGCTCTTCCCTTCCTGGCCACATCCCTTCCAGCCTGTATTATTTGACCCATCTGGGGTCTATAGGCATTTGAGAGATTCTTTTTTTTTTGAGAGGGCATCTCTCATATTTATTGATCATATGGTTGTTAACAACAATAAAATTCTGTATAGGGGACTCAATGCACAATCATTAATCAACCCCAAGCCTAATTCTCAACAGTCTCCAATCTTCTGAAGCATAATGAACAAGTTCTTACATGGTGAACAAGTTCTTACATAGTGAATAAGTTCTTACATGGTGAACAGTGCAAGGGCAATCATCACAGAAACTTTCGGTTTTGATCACGCATCATGAACTATAAACAGTCAGGTCAAATATAATTATTTGTTGGATTTTTATACTTGATTTATATGTGAATCCCACATTTCTCCCTTATAATTATTATTATTTTTTTAAATAAAATGCTGAAGTAGTAGGTAGATGCAAGATAAAGGTAGAAAACATAGTTTAGTGCTGTAAGAGGGCAAATGTAGATGATCAGGTGTGTGCCTATAGACTAAGTATCAATCCAAGCTAGACAAGGGCAACAAAAATCCATGGATGCAGAAGATTTCTCTCAAAACAGGGGGGGTGAGGTTCTAAGCCTCAGCTCTGTTGATCCCCAATTTCTCACCTGATGGCCCCCCCTGCGACTGTGCCTGTCTTAGGTTGTTCCTCCCTTGAGGAATCTTACCTGTCCATTTGAGAGATATTTGAGATAATCTGAGAAAATCAACCAGCCCCAGTGGTTGATGGGAGTGGAATGAGGAAGGAAGGACAGGTTCACCTTCAGGAAGTGGTGGCTGGATATGCAACTACCTGAGATAGGGTGTGCGGGAGAAGAAACTGGTTTGAGGAATAAGATCATTAGTTCTGGATATGCTGAGTGAATATGTTATTAAATCGATCTGTCTTCCAGTTAAATGTTATTAAAGGAAAAACCATCTTCTATTATATGCTTTTAAAAACAGATGACTGTTTAACCCAACCATTAAACCAACCTGCTAATTCTTTCATTTTGCCAAAAGAAGTCTTTGATCCAAAACATATAAATGTACTGTGTTCATAAAAAGATGTCATTTTAATCAAATTTATATTTGAAGTGTCACAAGGAATTTTTATTCTTCCTGTCATTATTTATGTAAAGGAAAGTATTGTCAAAATTAAAGGCAAAGGAAATTAGCTTTTCTAGTTAATGTCATTGGACATGAAACATTTTTACTCTGATGGAATAAAGAATTGGAAGATTTTTGAAAAACTCTACAGAGTTAATTTAATCTTATGAGAAAGGACTATAGCAAGATATTGAAAGGCTGATTTTTTTCCCTAATGAGGAAAAATATCAAGATAAATGAATTTTAACCCTGAAATTAGAAACAGATTGTATATGGAGAGTTCATAGGTTATTCCACATTCCAGAATGTTCTCTCTCTTCCTTCCTCCTCATCACTCATAGTACTTAAAGGTCCAGCCCCAGCCACTCCTGGTTCATTGACATGTCACAGAACCATCCAATCCATAGCCTCCTCCCCTTCTCTCAACCATTCTTTCTAGTTTCTAACCTAGAGTTCAGCATTCTCCCTTTCCACTAATGGTTTCATTTGTCTTCATTTTACTTCTCTGATAAGTCAGTAAGTTCATAGAATTAAGAAAACAAAACTTTGTTTCTTCACTGTTCCCCAGTCTACAGTGCATGCACTAAGTAGTTGGTAAAACTTTTGTCTGGTTGAGAGAGAAGATTAAGGGGTAGTATATTAAGGAGCACAAGTTCTGGAGCTAGCCTGATCCCCTCTCCTTCACTTAGTGGCTGTGTGATGTGGTCAAGTTATTTAACTGTTCTCTGCTGCAATCTCTTCATTTGTTAAATGATAGTGCCTGTGTCATAGAGCCATTGAGATGATAAAAATAAGGTCACGTATAGAATGCACTTAGTCTCTGGCGTGTAGTAAACTCTCAGTAAATGCCAGTTATTGTTATTCTAAATGTAGGCCCCGATACAAATTTCCTGACATTGAATAAACTGTTGCATCTTCTTATTCCTCAGTTGTTTGTTCTGGAAAATGGAGACACTAGTAGTACCTACTACATAGGGTTTTCCAGTAATTAAATGACATGATGTATGGAAAGTGTCTGGCACATAAGAGGAGCTCAACAAATGTCAGCCATTCTTATTATCACCACAAATATTATATTTATTCCAAAGCAACCAATCAATTGACAGAAGTAGGGGTTTGAGGGAAGGGGAATAAGTATACTGAGCTAGAGTAAAACCAATCAAGATTCAATGATCTCCAACAATGTCCTCATATGTTTTAGTTTTAGTTTTTAATTTTTTTTTTGAGAGGGCATCTCTCATATTTATTCATCATATTGTTGTTAACAACAATAAAATTCTGTACAGGTGACTCAATGCACAATCATTAATCAACCCTAAGCTTAATTCTCAACAGTCTCCAATCTTCTGAAGCATAACGAACAAGTTTTTACATGGTGAACAAGTTCTTACATAGTGAATAAGTTCTTACATGGTGAACAGTGCAAGGGCAGTCATCACAGAAACTTTCGGTTTTGATCACGCATCATGAACTATAAACAATCAGGTCAAATATGAATATTCGTCTGATTTTTATACTTGATTTATATGTGGATCCCACATTTCTCCCTTTATTATTATTACTATTATTATTTTTAATAAAATGCTGAAGTGGTAGGTAGATGCAAGATAAAGGTAGAAAACATAGTTTAGTGCTGTAAGAGGGCAAATGTAGATGATCAGGTGTGTGCCTGTAGACTAAGTATTAATCCAAGCTAGACAAGGGCAACAAAACATCCACGGATGCAGAAGATTTCTCTCAAAACAGTGGGGTTGAGGTTCTAAGCCTCAGCTCTGTTGATCTCCGATTTCTCATCTGATAGCCCCCCTAAGACTATGCCTGTTTTAGGTTGTTTAGTTTTTAATTTTTTATTAAGGTATCATTGATATACACTCTTGTGAAGGTTTCACATGAAAAAACAACGTGGTTACTACATTTACCCATATTATCAAGTCCCCACCCATACCCCATTGCAGTCACTGTCCCTCAGTGTAGTAAGATGCCACAGAATCCCTATTTGCCTTCTCTGTGCTACACTGTTTTCCCCATGACCCCTCACACCATGTGCAATAAACATAGTACCCCTCAATTCCCTTCTCCCTCCCTCCCCACCCGCACTCCCCAACCCCTCCCCTTTGGTAACCGCTAGTCCATTCTTGGAGTCTGTGAGTCTGCTGCTGTTTTATTCCTTCAGTTTTGCTTCATTATAATAATGCACAAATGAGGGAAATCATTTGGCACTTATTTTTCTCCACCTGGCTTATTTCACAGAGCATAATATCCTCCAGCTTCATCCACGTTATTGCAAATGGTATTATTAGTTTCTTTCTTACGGCTGAATAGTATTCCATTGTGTGTATGTACCACATCTTTATTCATACATCTACTGATAGACACTTAGGCTGCTTCCATATCTTGGCTATTATAAATAGTTCTGCAATAAATATAGGGGTGCATATGTCTTTTTGAATCTGAGAACTTATATCCTTTGGGTAAATTCCAAGGAGTAGGATTCCTGGGTCAAATGGTATTTCTATTTTTAGTTTTTTGAGGAATCTCCATATTGCTTTCTACAATGGTTGAACTAGCTTACATTCCCACCAGCAGTGTAGGAGGGTTACCCTTTCTCCACATCCTCACCAGCATTTGTTGTTCTTAGTCTTTTTGAAGCTGGCCATCCTTACTGGTGTGAGGTGATATCTCATTGTGGTTTTAATTTGCATTTCCCTGATAATTAGCAATGAGGAGCATCTTTTCATGTGTCTCTTGGCCATCTGAATTTCTTCTTTGGAGAAGTGTGTCTTCATACCCTCAACCCATTTTTTAATCAGGTTATTTACTTTTTGGATGTTGAAGCATGTGAGTTCTTTATATATTTTGGATGTTAACCCCTTATCAGATATGTCATTTACAAATATACTCTCCCATACTGTAGGATGCCTTTTTGTTCTGTTGATGGTGTCCTTTGCCATACAGAAGCTTTTTAGTTTGATGTAGTCCCATGTGTTCATTTTTGCTTTTGTTTCCCCTTCTAAAGGAGATGCATTCAGGAAGCAGTTGCTCATGTTTATATTCAGGAGATTTTTGCCTATGTTGCCTTCTAAGAGTTTTATGGTTTCATGACTTACATTCAGTCTTTGATCCATTTCAAGTTTACTTTTGTGTATGGGATTAAACAATAATCCATTTTCAATCTCTTCAATGTAGCTGTCCATTTTTGCCAAAACCAGTTGTTGAAGAAACTGACATTACCCCATTGTATGTTCATGGCTCCTTTATCATATATTAATTGACCATGTATTGTTGGGTTTATATCAGAGCTCTCTAGTCTGTTCCATTGGTCTTTTTTTGTGCTAGTACCAAATTCTCTTGATTATTATGGCTTTGTAGTAGAGCTTGAAGTTAGGGAGCATCACCCCCACCCCCAGCGTTATTTTTACTTCTCAGGATTGCTTTGGCTATTCAGGGTCTTATGTGGTTCCATATGAATTTTAGAACAATTTGCTCTAGTTCATTGATGAATGCTTTTGGTATTTTGACAGGAATTGCATTGAATCTGTAGATTGCTTTAGGCAGAATGACCATTCTGAAAATATTAATTCTTCCTATCCATGAGCATGGGATGTGTTTCCATTTATTGGTATCTTCTTTAATTTCTTTCGTGAGTGTATTGTAGTTTTCAGAGTATAGGTCTTTCACTTCCTTGGTTAGGTTTATTCCTAGGTATTTTATTCTTTTTTATGCAACTGTGAATGGAATTGTTTTCCTGATTTATCTTTTTGCTAGTCCACATTAGTGTATAGGAATGCAACAGGTTTCTGTGTATTAATTTTGTATCCCACAACTTTGCTGAATTCAGATATTAGACCTGGTAGTTTTGGAGTGGATTCTTTAGCATTTTTTGTGTACATTATCATGTCATCTGCAAACAGGGACAGTTTAACTTCTTCCTTGCCAATCTGGATGCCTTTTATTTCTTTGTGTTGTCCAATTGCTGTGGCTAGGACCTCCAGGAATATGTTGAATAAAAGTGGGGAGAGTGGGCATCCTTGTCTTTTTCCCAATCTTAAAGGAAAAGCTTTCAGCTTCTTGCTGTTAAATGTGATGTTGGCTGTGGGTGTGTCATATATGGCCTTTATTATGTTGAGGTACTTGCCCTCTATACCCATTTTGTTGAGAGTTTTTATCATTAATGGATGTTAAATTTTTTCGAATGCTTTTGGTGCATCTATGGAGATGATCATGTGGTTTTTGTCCTTCTTTTTGTTGATGTTGTGTATAACGTTAATGGATTTTCAAATAGTGTACCATCTTTGCACCCCTGGAATAAATCCTACTTGATCATGATGGATGATCTTTTTGATGTATTTTTGAATTTGGTTTGCTAATGTTCTGTTGAGTATTTTTGCATCTATGTTCATCAGGGATATTGGTCTGTAATTTTCTTTTTTTGTGGGGTCATTACCTGGTTTCAGTATTAGAGTGATGCTGGCCTCATAGAAAATGAATTTGGAGGCATTCCCTCTTCTTCTACTTTTTTGAAAATTTTAAGGAGGTTGGGTAATAGGTCTTCACTAAATGTTTGATAAAATTCAGCATTGAAGCCATCTGGTCCAGGAGTTTTGTTCTTTGGTAGTATTTTGATTACCAATTCAATTTCATTGCTGGTAATTGGTCTGTTCAGATGTTCTGTTTCTTTCTGGGTCAGCCTTGGAATGTTCTATTTTTCTAGAAAGTTGTCCATTTCTTTTATGTTATCCAGTTTGTTAGCGTATAATTTTTTATAGTATTCTCTAATAATTCTTTGTATTTCTGTGGTGTCTGTTGTGATTTTTCCTTTCTCATTTCTGATTTTGTTTATGTGTGTAGACTCTTTTATTCTTGATAAGTCTTCTAGGGTTTTATCTATTTTGTTTATTTTCTCAAAGAACCAGCTCTTGCTTTCATTGATTTTTTTCTATTATTTTATTCTTCTCGATTTTATTTATTTCTGCTCTAATCTTTATTATGTCCCTCCTTCTACTGACATTGGGCCTCATTTGTTCTTCTTTTTCTAGTTTCATTAATTGTGAATTTAGACTGTTCATATGGGATTGTTCTTCTTTCCTGAGGTAAACCTGTATTGCAATATACTTTCCTCTTTGCACAGCCTTCACTGCTTCCCACAGATTTTGGGGTGTTGAATTATTATTGTCATTTGTGTCCATATATTGCTTGATCTCTGTTTTTATTTGATCATTGATCCATTGGTTATTCAGGAGCATGTTGTGAAGCCTCCATGTGTTTGTGGGATTTTTCATTTTCTTTGCTTACTTTTTTTCTAGTTTCATACCCTTGTGATCTGAGAAGCTGGTTGGCACAATTTAAGTCTTTTTTAATTTACTGAGGCTCTTTTTGTGGCCTAGTTTACGATCTATCCTTGAAAATGTTCCATGTGCACTAAAGAAGAATGTGTATTCTGCTCTTTTGGATGAAGTTTTCTGTAGATGTACATTAGGTCCACCTGTTCTAATGTGTTGTTCAGTGCCTCTGTGTCCTTACTTATTTTCTGTCTGGTTAATCTGTCCTTTGGAGTGAGTGGAGTGTTGAAGTCTCCTAGAATGAATGCATTGCATTCTACCTCCCCTTTTAATTCTGTTGGTATTTGTTTAACATATGTCAGTGCTTCTGTGTTGGGTGCATAAATACTTATAATGGTTATATCTTTTTGTTGGATTGACCCTTTATCATTATGTAATGTCCTTCTTTGTCTTTTGTGACTTTCTTTGTTTTGAAGTCTATTTTGTCTGATACAAGTTCTGCAACTCCTGCTTTTTTCTCCCTTTTAGTTGCACGAAATATATTTTTCTATCCCCTTACTTTCAGTCTGTATATGTCTTTGGGTTTGAAATGAGTCTCCTGTTGGCAGCATATAGATGGGTCTTGTTTTCTTATCCATTCAGTGACTATGTATTTTGATGGGTGCATTCAGACCATTTACATTTTATGGTGATTATCAATAGGTATGTACTTATTGCCATTGCAGGCTTTAGATTCATGGTTACCAAAGGTTCAAGGTTAACTTACTTACTATCTAAGAGCCTAATTTAATTCACTTAGTATGCTATTACAAACACAATCTAAAGGTTCTTTTTTTCTCCTCCTTTTTCTTCCTCCTCCATTCTTTATATTTTAGGTATCATATTCTGTACTCTTTGTCTATCTCTTGATTGACTTTGGGGGTAGCTAATTTAAATTTGCATTTGCTTAGTAAATAACTGTTCTACTTTCTTTACTGTGGTTTTATTACCTCTGGTGACAGCTATTAAATCTTGGGAACACTTCCATCTATAGCAGTCCCTCCGAAATACACTGTAGAGCAATTTGTGCAAGGTAAATTCTCTCAACTTTTGCTTATCTGGAAATTGTTTAATTCCTCCTTCAAATTTAAATGGTAATCTTTCCAGGTAGAGTATTCTTGGTACAAGGTCCTTCTGCTTCATTGCATTAAATATATCATGCCACTCCCTTTTGGCCTGTAAGGTTTCTGCTGAGAAGTCTGATGATAGCCTGATAGGTGTTCCTTTGTATGTGATCTTATTTCTCTCTCTGGATGCTTTTAACACTCTGTCCTTATCCTCGATCTTTGCCATTTTAATTAGTATATGTCTTGTTGTTGTCTTCCTTGGTTCCCTTGTGTTGGGAGATCTGTGCACCTCCATGGCCTGAGAGACTATCTCCTTCCCCAAATTGGGAAAGTTTTCAGCAATTACCTCCTCAAAGACACTTTCTATCCCTTTTTCTCTCTCTTCTTCTTCTGGTACCCCTATAATGCAAATATTGTTCCATTTGGATTGGTCACACAGTTCTCTCAATATTGTTTCATTCTTAGAGGTCCTTTTTCCTCTCTGTGCCTCAGCTTCTTTGTATTCCTGTTCTCTAATTTCTATTTTATTTATCATCTCCTTCATCATATCTAACCTGCTTTAAAAATGTTCTATTGTATGTTTCATTTCTGATACTGTGTCTGTAATGATTGCATCTTTGACCGTAATAATTCAGTTCTGAGTTCTTGAATATTTTTCTGTACCCCCATGAGCATGTTAATAATTTTTATTTTGAAATATATTTCCAGAAGTTTCATGAGGTCAATGGACTCTTTCTCTGGTGTATTCATAACTTTGCTTTCAACCAGACTCCTTTGACGTTTGATATTTGTATGTGGCCCCTCTATTGCCCAGAAGCTCTACTCTCTGGAGCTGCTCAGCCCCAGGAGAGCAGTGTTGGTGCTTGGAGGAAGGAAAGAGCTGTTTCCTGCTTTCCGGCTGCTATGACTGTCTCCAGTGCCATAACCAGTGGGCCGAGCACACAGGTATAAGCCTCTATGCTTGCCTTTATAGCTGCTGTAGGTGGGGCTTCCCTCTGGCTGGCCTAATGCCAAGATAGGTTTGCTGGTTTGTAAGCCAGGTGGGTCTAGCCAGGAGGAAGTCATAGCAGGCTGTGTATCTGGGGGATGGGGGGCTAGGAGCTGCATAGCCAGCCAGGGGGCTGGAGCACCTGAAGATTGTGAATGTTCCCTACCTGCTGGGCAAAGTGCACCTGGACAGTTTTGCCTGCCTGTCCTTTCTCCTGAGCAGTGAGCTCTGTGCAATCCTTGCCCCTTTAGCAGCCCTCTTGCTGTTAGGAAGTCTTTCAGACTGCCTGCATTTCTTTTGTCCCAAAGCAGCTGGATATATGGATCCCTGTTTTCCACAAGCAGCTGGAATCTCTGTCTCTCCAGGTATTCTGCCTGTCTTAGCTTTCCAAATCCCCTAATCATGAGAGCACTATGAAATGTAGGTTTTTGTTCCAAGAGCAGATCTCCAGAGCTAGATGTTCAGCAGTCCCAGGCTTCCACTCCCTCCCTGGTCCATTCCTCTTCCTCCCACCAGTGAGCTGGGGTCAGGGAGGGGCTTGGGTGCTTGGGTCCTGCTGGACCATGGCTTTGTTATGTTACCCTGTTCCGTGAGGTCTGTTTTCTCCACGTGCATGCAGTCTGGCACAGCCATCTTTCCTGTTGCTCTTTCAGAATTAGTTGTATTAATTATATTTTTGTATTATATGCAGTTTTAGGGGGAAGCCCCTGTCTCACCTCTCATGCTCACCATCTTTAATCCTCTCCCCCTCATATGTTTTTTAATTATTCTTTTGCCAAGAACCATTAATTTCTACAATAAATGAAAAACTGGCTCCATGAGGATAGTTCAATTCAGCCAAGTGGAAAAAGCTTGATGATTTACTATGCTGTCATCAGCAATCACTTGGACAAAGACAAGGCTGAGAATTATCATTGCAAATATATGGAGGTTTGCTAAGCATTAATAGCACAGACAGTAGATTTAAGATATCTCATTACTTTTTAGGATAAATTTAGTGTTAGTCTTTTAAATAAACCCATTTATACAAGGGAAATTAATGTGTTAATACAAACTACCAATGTCTCAAGGTCTATTATGTGGAAATATGTTTACAATCTAGTGACATCTTTCATACATCTAAAAAATAATAAAATTTAATTTTAAAAAATTTAACATATAAACATTAGATATAATTTAAAAGTAATTATGTTAATCATATTAATTCAATAAAATACATTTTGAATGCCAACTATGCATCAAGTTGTTTCCAAATATTATTTCACTTTTCCTAACAATATTCTTTCCTGTATTATTATCCCAGAGTTAATAAAGGTTAAATAGCTCTTAACCCATATAATGCAGTTGAACTAGGATCAGAACCCATGTCTGTCAAATCTGAAATCCATATTCTCTTTCTGCATCATGCTCCATTTAGAAAATATGTCATCCAAAATTGTGCTGTCCTCCAAATATGTATTTGAATAGCCTGTCACCAACTTTATTTGGTATATTTAACTCTGATTAAATCTTATTTCAAAAAATCTAAATGTATCCTCATGGGGCAACAATTTCCTCTATAGAATACACTCAAAGAATGGACAATAAATGCCCATATGTTTAATTAGTCTAGGATATTTAATATAGTAAAAAATTTTGGACTCTAGTCAAGGATGTAAAAGAAATTCAGAAGTAAAGATATACCATGTTCATGAATGAACTGATTTAATGATCAGATAATTTAATTCTTCCTGAATTAATTTAAAATTTTGTTGTAGATTCAAAGTCACTCTCATATACTACTGGTGAGAATGTAAAATGATATTACCTGTTATCTATCAGTTTGGCAGTTTCTAAGAAAGTTACATATATGTTTACCATAGGATCCAGTCATTCCATTTCTAGTTATTTACCTAAAAGAAATGGAAGTGTACATCCATACAAAGACTTTATGAAAATACATATGAGTATAGATATATCATACTGTTATTTATGGTAACAAATTATTGGAAGCAGCCTTAGTTTTCATCAGGTGGTGGATTAATAAATGAAACACAATGGACATATACTATGAAATATTATATAGTGGGTAGAAGTGCTGAATTCTATGTATGTACAACAACAAATGTAGATATTAAAAACATAGACTTGTTTACAAAAAGGAGAGAAAAGTATATAGAATGATATCATGAACTAATTAAAAATATATTATCCCAGAAAAGAACATTATATATTCTTCAAATATACCTGTATATCCAAAGACTGATATGCTAAAGCAACTGTCAGTGATGATAAAGTGGAAATCAGTGTGGATCTCATGAATGGTGGAGAGAAATATAATAACATTAAATAAGAAGAAAGCTTCACACAAACTGATGGCATTGGTGTACCATGAACAAAAGAGCTAAGTTTAGTTTAGTTTTCTTTGCATCTGAGCTCCAAATTTAAAAAAATCACTTATATTCTGTATTGGTGGTCATCATATGAATGAATAGAGCAATTAAAAAAAATAGTCCTTGATATCTTTCTTTCAGTTAATATGTTAATTAAGGAAAGCAATATCTAGGAAATAGCCTTCAAAAAAAATATCAGTGATACAGAAAGACATTCTTAATAAGTTCCATGAGGGCAGGAACTGTGACTATTTTCTATACCCTTTTTATCTGCTCCTAGCATAATGACTGACACAAAAGACATGTATAAATATTTGAGAATAAACAGAATGAAAAGAATGCACTTGAAGAGCTTTATGTTAGATGTAGTTATAGACATTGGAAAGAACTCAGTTTATTAAACATTAGAACCTGGGAAATTTGAATCCATTTTCTGTCTCCTGGGATATTTAGGAAATAGTTTGAGTCAAATTCCTCCTGAGCCATCTCCTTACCAGAGAAGATGGGACTAATCATGCACACACACACACACAGACACACACACACCCTATGCCTCACCACCTTATTTTTATTTGTAATTATTGTTGCTTTGACATTCATTTGTTTTCTCTCTAAAAGAGCTTACTATAAATCTTAATGTGAATGGGATCATGCAAGGTCCACTGAGTCTGGTGCCATGATCTACCCAGACCCCAAATGATGGGAGTTGTTCCTTAGGATTTCTGGAGTGTGAAGACACTATGTGGAGCTGAGGGAAGACCCTGCCTCTGTGCTTGAAAGAGAGACCCCACCTTATCATTTCTTTTTTATCCTCTCAAAAACACCTAACCCAGAGTTCTTCACACAGCAGGTGCTCCAAAAATGCTCTTAACATTTGAAATATGAAGAAGAGCAGTTGATTTTTACTACTTGAATCAAATTTGGACTACAAAACTATTGCACCCACTGGACAAACCATAAACTGAAGCCTGCTTCTGGAACATGGGGACTCTGGAAGGACTGCTTTTTTGACACCATTAGTCAATAAAGTATAAGGGCACACAGACATAAATAAAAATGAGATGCACTGCATATTTTAATGAAATGGCAAAAATCAATAGAATGGGCTAGAAAGACCGCAATGTTTAGAGAATGTGAGAAAGCATAAATCTAGGATTTGGAAAAACCAAGCTCAAACCAGATCCGGTAGTGTGACCTGGGGCAGAAAATATCATTTCTCAAAAGTTTAGTTTCATTTTCAAACTAGACATATAATCCACACATTATACTCCTCACACACAGGATTAAAAAAAATCAAACAATTTAGTACAATGCATTATGTTTAATTAAATTAAAGCTTATGATCTGACCTGGGGCAGGTCACATCATCACCTTAAGGCTGTTTCATCTTTAAAACAAGGACACAAATAGATATTCACAGTCCCTTTCAGTGAATTCTTAGAAATATCATGGAACTTAATTATAATTATGTAATAATTACATAAAAACAGAATATCTAATATTTAATGTTACAGAGTTTAAAAGCAATTTCATATAAGCTATGTCATTTTAATCCTGAAAACTTCACTTGAGGTTAATATTATTATTCCCATTTTTCTGTTATGCATTTTCTACTAGTTTGGAAGTTCCATGGGAGCCTAGACTTTCTTTTGGGTATCACTGTGTCCCCAGAATGGAATGCGCTACCTGAACCACTATGGACATGTAGATGAAACAGTATGTTAGAAACTAAGCCTCAGATATATTGTGAATTGCCCAACCTGAGACCCATGGGAAGAACTTTTTAATTTGACATAGTACAGTCAGTACAGAATAATATTTTGATCTAATGCCTGATATAAAGCACTAGAAAGTAAACCATCTCATTCATTCTATCCAGAACTGATTTGGATAATCTACAACCAAACAGCAAGTAGATAATGCTAGCAGATCTACTAATATTCTTTAATGAAATCACTTTGGGAATTATTCATGGGAAAGGATAATGTTTTCTCAGAGTGTTTTTCCCCTTTAAAATATATTTTGAGGACATAGTTTCCAGGCTTAATTAACAAAGGCTATCATTTTTAACAGTGTTTTGAAAGTTTAGAGTATTATTGAAAACAAAAATTCTGGCGTTTCCCTTAGGAGAGAATGAATGGAGAGAGAGCAGTGAAATCTGACAGTAGAGGCTTAGCAACAAATGTTAAAGAAGTGATTGGGAAACAACAGATCTCATGACAAGCAGGGGCATATTGCTGAAGAAGTTTCAATTTTAAAACTAAAAGCAGCTTGTGAACAATCTAAGAGTAACCTGTGTGTAGATAAACGAAAGATAGTACTTGCTTTGTAAAGTATCTTGAGAGAAGGAGGAAATCAGAATAAAGTTAGTAATTATTACACAACTTGAATAAGATTTAACATATTATGCCTAAATATGTCGTTTTATAAATCTTCCTATAGATCTCCTCTATGTTCATTTCATCTCTTAACAACGTGTCTAATTTGTAGGGACACATCAATGAGTAGTCCAATTTTTCCAAAAAATATTAACTGGGCTCATTTATGTTCTTATGCTCTTTCTCTTCTGTTACCTGAAGAGCGAACCAAATTCAGTGGCTACTCTGTCCACCTGGTGGAAATGTCTAAAATTGCAGGAATAGTTTTCAGAGGAGCAAACCTCTCTCATACATAGCTGAAAGAAACCTAGATGTCCATTCCTGTGTTCAACAAACACTTATTGGTACTAAAAACTTGAAATGTTAGAACATAAAGATGAATATCAGTAGCAACAAAGTTTTAAAAGGTTTAAAATCACATTATATACTGGTGTAGCAAAGGGTTTAAATGCATTGGTGAGGTACTTAACGTATAGCACTCAAAGTACTGAATTTGAAGTGCTACAATCCAATTGATGTTTTCTCGATTGCACAGCGATCAGCACTTTAATTAAAACCATATGTCTTACAGCAGGATCCCAGTTCTGTGAGATGAGTTTAGTGCAATACTCATCTCACAAAGATCACTTGTCTAACTTCCGGTTGAGTTGGGCCAGTTTGAGTATCTGTTGCAACTGATAGCTGCAAAAAAAACAAAAAGCAAAAGTAAAAGAAAAAAACCTATGTGTTCTGGTGAGCATTTTAATACAGGATGAGCATTATTCATTTTTCTTGGATGCTGCTCAATTTTACCATTCCTCAGGGGAGGAAAAACCTAAATTTGTTTTATTTTGCAACAACATAATCTAAAACACTCTAACCTGTGAACAGAAATGCTTCTTTAAAGCCTGTTTGAGAACTATGACCTTGCTGACTAGTGCAAAACAGTTGAAAATGCATAGTCTATAATTTAGGGTCTGAGTAAATTAAAACTATTTCCTGGCCTGCCCAAGGCCACAGAAGTTGCTGTAATATACTCTGGAGCCAGTTTGCAAGGAAACTAATGGATGCATGAAAACCTTTTTAAAACACACGTTTTCTTTTGTTTGTTTCTGTATCACTCAGGGATACAGAATGAGCCAAGAGTCCATACACAGAACTTCATCTCTTGATTAAGGTACAACCAATTGATTCAGAGATGTTTTTCTCTCTTTGGACCCAACTCTGGTCTTGAAATAGGAGGAACTGGTGTCCATATAACCTGCCTCCTGAATAAGGTGATGGAATGGCCACACCAGAAATCTGCTTTCCCAGCTGTACAAACTCATCTGTTAAGAACAAAGCTAGAAACATAAATAAGATGTATATCCATATTAACTCACCCAGAAGTTTTTATTTTTCATTCAATCCTTTATTGAGCATAAGCAGGTATCAGACAATCAGTTCTTGGGATATAAAGAAGATGAAATTGTGTTCAAAGAGCTGATTGTCTACCTGCTAGAGGCCTGAATTTTATTCTTGCTAAGCCTGGGAACACTGACCTCAGCTCCCTCCAGAGCTGCCCTCTGAAGCACATTTTCTAAGTAATACTTTGACAGGCTTCCAAAGGGTATATAAAAATTAAGCCCTGCAATCAGTGGGAGAAGCTTGCTCAGAGGAAGGATTTCACTCATTCCATCCTACTCACTGACCACCTTTACAGAACAAGAATAGAGGGAGGTGTTAGAAGGGAAGTGTGTTTACACCAGAATAGGGAACAGCATAGAGAAACCTCCCCTCAACAAGGCACAAAGAGGAAGCCTGTTTGTGCTGAATTGTTCTCTTAGAGCAAAATGATCCCAGTTCAAGAGACAAATCTCTGGGACTCACGTGCTCCAGGTACCTCAGTACCCAGCAAACACTTCACCCCTGCAAACCCCCTCTCTGGAGCTGCGCTAGGTCCCCACATGAAAATGATGGGCCCCAGCCAACAGATGAGAAAGGAGAAGTCAAGAGAAAGGAAGCCAAATGTAATAAAGTTAAAGAGGAATGAGGTGAGAGGAAGGGATAAAGAACAAGGAAAAGAGCTAAAGACAAAAGACAGTTGAAAGAAACACTGGACAAAAGAAAAGAAAGAGCTCATGTCAAAGAATAATGAAGTCCTAACACTGCCTGCCTGCCTGCCTGCACTGCACTACTTGACACCCGCGTGCCGTTCACTGCCCTGTGATCTCTTCTTCTCATAGCATTGGTTTGTTGCTATTAAGATACAGCCTAAACATAAACGAGCCATCCTTGGGCTCTGAAAATTCACCGCATAGTTAGCAACTCCTCTGTGAAGCCTTCCCCAACTTCCAAGCAAGAAGCATGATCCCCCAGCGCGACTATTGCACTACGTTCAGAGCAAGATGGAATTTCTCCTATTGCTCATCGTTCTCACTGTCCCATTTTGTTCTTATTGTAACTAGAGCCCTTTCCTAGGTGGGGAAAGGGTCTAAGTAACAAAGCCCCAGCAGAGGGAATCACTAGGGATTAGAGGCAGACACCATGCCCCTCACGTAATGAGAGACCCCAGAATGGACCAAACGCAGAACTGCCACCAGTACCACCACCTAGTGAAGCTCAGGGGGGACTGGGAGAGGGGGAGGGGCCTGTAAGGAGTGCAAGGGTCATGCAGAGAGAGCATCACCTCTCCCCAAGGACAAGGAGGATGAAGGCCTCAGAGGACCACTCTTAAAGTTTGGTGATACTTATAGGAAAAGCAGACTAGTATTTTGTTTTCTGGTTGAATGCAATACCCTGAACCTGTGCCACGAAAATGGAGGAAGAAAGAGAGAAAAGAAAGATGGCATAATGAAGGACTGCTAGGTGGAGGGGGGCATAAACGGCATTTTCCTGGAAGTCTCAAAGGTTATAGACAATAGGTGCTATGGCCCAGCAGTTGGCATTTACAGGAAATGAGATTTAAAGTAGCCTTTATGGGATAGTCAGAGGGTGAGGACAATGTTTGGGAGCAAATAAGGATATGTAGTAAAGCACTGTAGTGGGGGTTCACCACCTGGGTGCTGGCTAGAAGATGTGGCCTGTTCTCAAAGGCAGCAGCTGACTCATAATAAGGAGTGGCCCCCTTTCCCCCATCAAGCCCAGAGACCATCAACTAGGACAGTAGTTTACCACGAACCAAGGAGAGAACCTCAGCTTTGCCCTGTTGAGTGATGAAAGATTTTCTCTGCTCCCTCTTCTGCAGCCCACGCCAGAGGAGTGAGGGCCTGGGGAGGGAAGGTGCAGGTGTCACAGCCAGAGAGCATTTGCCTCCGCTTTGTGATGCCAGAACCCAAGCTCAGAAAGGGAGAAGAGCTTCAACTCAGGCACGAGATGATCCAAACAAAAAAAGGGCCGAGCGCCTAGCTTCACACAAGACTGTTCTGACGACTTAGAGAGGATGCCAACAGAGAGTCAGGACAACCTGTCTTCCAAGAAGGGGGTACACAGCAGGAAGGGTGGGTTGGGCTGAGTGCAGTTGGGTGGGGCATTATTAAAAGAAATAACTTTAGGTTTTTATCTCCAACCAGTTGAGAGTCCTCAGTCAACTGGTTTCTTATCTCAATGACAGGACCTATCAAATTTGACCTGGATAATATGACTAACTGCCCTACTATAATGTAAATTAAGGGCAAGGACCATTTCTTAGTTATCTTTATGTCCCTACCATCAAGCCCAGTGGCTTGTACTTCATAGGTATTCAATACAAATCAAGTTGAAACTAAAATTTTAAATGCATTTTATGACAAGGTGAGACTAGGTTATCTACACATTTTCTTACATTCTATAATCCAACAATTTCTCCTATTAGTTTCATTTGAGAAAGTTTGTCAAAGC
This sequence comes from Manis javanica, assembly GCF_040802235.1. Taxonomy (NCBI): domain Eukaryota; kingdom Metazoa; phylum Chordata; class Mammalia; order Pholidota; family Manidae; genus Manis; species Manis javanica. The sequence goes on from NC_133168.1 coordinate 21,544,882, forward strand.
AGTTGGGGCTAAAAGAACTTAGTTGGATGATACCACTGTATCTTCTCTCACCAGGTGTGGCCGACTCTCGCCGTGATGGCCACCAATGTGCTTACTCCTCTCTGGGGTCACTCCCCTCCCACACGGAATCTGGGCTTGGCGTGTGACTTGGTTTGACTAGTGGGACAACGGCAAAGGCCACCATGAACCAAGGAGAGAAGCTTAGGACACAGCTTAGGCCTCGGAAAGCGCTTGGGAATCGGGGCTTTGTGCTCTTGGAGCTCCGTAGCCTCCATAAGAAGCAGTCCGAGCTAGTCGGCTGGATGATTAGGAAAACGTGATCCAGTCACCACTGTCCCCTCAGACAGCAAACAGTAGGCTGTCACACATGTGCGTGTGTCCATCCTAGACTGTCTAGTCATCAGTCCACCTGCCCGCTGACTGCAGAAGCAGGAGTACTTCAGCCAAGATCGGGGGTAAACTATCAGACCAGAAAAACTGTCCAGCTGATTCATAAACAATTTTTAAAAATCCTTTTAGAAGCATTGATACATCTTTCCTAAAACATTCATTGCCAAGGCGATGTGAGTCGAGCAGGGCTGCTGGGACACAGAAGGCCGATTATTATTACTCTGTTATATCCCAGAGGAAAACCTCTCTTTCAGGGGAATATGCAAGAACTCGTAACCTTGGATGAATTCAGGATCCACCCTGCCCTATCTTTTGATTCCACTAAATAAATATATATTGGAGGGGTAACAAAGCCTTTAGTAACCGTCTTTACTTGCTTTTTGTACATTTAGCTCTCTCACCTTCCTCTGTAACTGCCTTCTACGTAATGTACTTCCTATTTTTTACTGAAATGTTCTTGTTTCTTGAAACAAAACATAAGAGTAAAGAAGTCTGATCAGCAGGGCAAACTTGCTTTCTACAAAAGAGCCAAACAACACATAATCTGTAAATCAGGAATTCCAAAATCTTTCCCTAAACTGGCTCTGAAGTTAACCATTTTGGGGCCCAACTGCCTGGGAAGTGAATGAGAACTGAAGGAATCAGAGTTGGCAATAAAAATGCCTCTCTCTCTCTGAAGCTTCCCACTGCACATTCAGTAAAGATAGGACAGTTGAAGTAAGAGCATAATCTACCTGTCAGAAACATTTTGATTTCACTTAAATAATAGGCAAACTGACAACCACTTTCCCCACAACTGAGAAGCATCTCCTAACATGAGAGGCACTTGAAGACGTGTTAAAATTTTTGCAGCTATTAACACATTCCTAAGAAAAATACTGCTGGAGACACAAGAAAGCCAAGGAAAACAGTCTCCTCTTTCCAATGAAAATGTTTCATCTATTTGATTAAAGGACAATAAATGAAGGGGCTAGAGCAAATTCACCTCACATTCTGTGCTACAGTTTGGTTTTCCTTGAGACCAAGTTGTCCAGCTCAGGAAAAATGCAGCCTGTTGTCACATCCTGGCATTCCTGGGGCAGGGGCTCTGAAGAGGAACCACTTAGCATTTAGCAGAAGAGCCCAGCTGACGCTGAAGGGCCTCATTCTCTGGCAGCCTTGCCAGGAGTGGGCAGCAGGGGAGGGCAGAGCCTTAAAGGCACATGTCCTTCTTACACTTCTTATACTTATTGGTCTTTCAAGGATTCAGTGACAGATACAAATCATTGTAAGCAAAAAACACAACCCTCTGAGCCAGGAGGCCTGAGCTGTAGCCTCAGGTCTGCTGTAATTGTGACTAACAATAACTGTTAGGTGACTCTGAGCCTCCATTTCCTCTTCTAATAAATAGGGAGGTTGATCTAAAACTGTTTTTCCAACTGTGAATTGTAGCCATTAGTGGGGCATAAAATCAACTTAGTAGGTTGTCACAGGCAATTTTTGGAAAAACAAGATAGGATAAGATAGGGTAGGATAAAAATGACACTATATCACATATTGTCTCATGAAACCTTTGTTTTGGCTATTTGGTTGTGTGTATGTGTTGTTATTGTTGAATATAGTTGTCACTGTATATTGTGTTTGAAAAAGTTTTGATAATACTGGGTTAAATGACCCCTCAGGTTTTCTCAACTCTAGCCTTCTGGAATTCGGTGAAACGTACAGTAAGCACCATCTTGATCAGGTTACATTTGGGGTCAATCCAGACCTCAGTAAATTTCACTACTCAATATAAACTTATTTTTATGTGTGTTGAAGCCACTGAAATGAGTGTGTTTGTGTGTTGATGTGCAAGTACACTTGTGTTTTTATCTTATCTAATACAGGACATATCCACATAGCCAGCACTGACGTACAATGTGACTTGACTATGGTAAAATGAAATGATACAAACCAACATTAGAGGAATCTACCTCCAGAGAAGCATCCTGGATGCCTTAGGGGCAGTGTTTGCCTGATGCACAGAAGGGGCAAGGGGAGGCCATATATAGTTTTCTAGTCTAGTAACCACTGGAAATGCTTCTTGGGAAATGCACCACTGCAGCATGGAAGCCGTTGTTTGTAGAAGCAAGTTACATGGTCTTGTGACTTCAACAAATTTGAAACAAGACTATAAGCTTACAAAAGCATTAAGCATGACAAGTTTACTGTTTCTTTCCTCGTCCCTGTCACTGTACCCAGGACACAGCACACACTCAATAGATATTTGTTGTCATTCTATGTTACTTTGCTGGCCTGGGGGAATCTCCTCTCACAGTAGCTTGGCCCTTTGTCTCTCCTAATGAATGGAAGACAGGAATAACTATTACATCCAATCCATTGGCCAGAATCAAGTCAAATGGTGCCAACTTAACATAGAGGGATTGAAGTAAACATGGATTTAGTGATTGACCTCTGTTAACACAATCACTCTCTCCTTTTTTTTGGAGGCTCATGTCCTTTATTACTAATTTAGGTTTTCTGACACTCTCTCCTTCTTAAAACACTTTATTTACTTGATTTCCAGAATACAACACTCTCTTGGCTTTCCATTACCTGGCTGGCCTGTTCTTCCAGAGCCTTTTGCTCTCTGTATGTCTCCACATATCTTTCACAGATGGCATATCACTCAGTTTATACAGCCCATTTACACTTGCTGTCATTATTGATATATTTGAATGTATTTTTATCATCTTACTTTTTGGCTTCTATTTGTCCCACTTTTTCTGTTTCTTTGCTTCTTCTCTTGACTGTTCTAGCAAGTTTGTTTCCCACATCACACTTTTCTCTCTCTCAGGCTTTGGGATTTATGTCCTCATTCAGTGATGTGCTGGAGTTGGCTTTCATCAGCTTGTGAGTGTCAGTTGTGCACACTTTCCCAGCTTCAAGTTCAGTGAAGTTCATCTTGGTAGCTTGAAATCAGTCTTGCCGGGAGTATTTACATCACAGATACAGGCAAATGACACAGAGCAGGGCTTTGTTTACAGAGAGAAAATTGTCGTACATTTACCAGCTCACCACGGATTCTTTCTTTTAATGTTTATGCTCAAAATATTAATAAAGCTTAATTAATTTAACAAAATCTGAAACTAAATATCTTGAACTCCTTCTGAGCAACAGAAAATGTCAGAATAACTAGTTTTCCCTTACTGAACTAAAAACCTGTTGTCACCCAATATTTCAGTCCTGTCTTTTTTGCAGCACAATCAATTACACAGCTATTTTATTTTATACAATGTTTAGATTTACCTACCTATTTATCATTTTACTTTCCATCACTTTTTCTTGTTTCTCAGTCCATCCTTCTGAGATCATTCTCCTTTTTCTTGAGCTGTTTCCTTCATGAGTTCCTCTAGAACAGGATCCTTGAAAGTAAATTCTTTTGCATTGTTGTTTGCCTGTAAAAGATTTCATTTTGCCCTCATTTTGGAAAGATGGTGTTTTTATGGTGTGGGGGAAGATTTGTAGTTTAATAGTTGTTATATATCAACATTATAAAAACAACATTACACAGTCTGCTGGCTTCCATTGCTGCTGTGGAGAAGACTGATGCCATTCTAATTACTGTTCCTATACAGGTGGTGTTCTGTTCTCTCTGGTTACTTTGTGAATCTTGTCTTGTGTTCTGAGGCTTTACTGTGGTGGTTTTCTTTTTTTTTATGTGGGCTCTGATGTGCTCCTTGGAAATATGTACTCATAACCTTTATAAGTTTTGGAAATTTTACAACTATTGCTTGTAATATATTGCCTCTCCTCCATTCCCTGTACTCTCTTATTTTAAATCCCTGTTGAACACACATAAGGCTTTTTATTTCCATCTTCATCACTTTTCAGTTTTGGTAACACATTTTATATCACTGTATTTCTGCTGCTTTATAGAAAGATTTTTTCACATAATTCCAGTTCACTAATTCTTTCTTCAATGGTGTCTGATCTGTTATTTAACCAACCCATTGGGAAATTTTCAAAATTATGAAATACATATTACTTATAGAAGTAATGTTGTTTTTTAAAATGTGTCCTTACTTTAAAAAGTTTTTGTCGTTATTGTGTGCTTATCTCTGTAATTGCATCCTTCTTTTGTTTAAACGTTTAAAAATTAGCAGTCTGTGGAGATCTAAATTTGTTGTTTGTTGTTTCTACCAACTTTCCTTTGTAGTGGCCTTCCTTCTAGTGTGTTTGGTAATCTTTGATGTCAGTTCATGGCTTGAAGGTATTCTGCAGAGCCCCTGCAGCCCTAGCTTGGGGAAACATTTCTCCAGAGAAAGTTTGGCTCTGCCTAACTGATCAGAAATGGGAACCCTCGACCTGCAACTACAACCTTCAAAAGAGTTTAGCCCAGAGCCAGAGACCCAGATTCAAGTTTTCACAACAGTGTTACTATAGGAACACAGCCTCACCTTCATGTAATATTCATCCCCCCAGACTACCTGCAGGATCTGGTGCACTCCCCACTGCTCTGACACCTGCTGATTGAACTTACCTATTGCTCTGGTTCTATTCCTCACCTCTGTTAACTGGATCTCAGTCACCCATGCTTGGCCCAGGCTTAACATGACTTTTGGCTGCCCTGAGTCAAGATCAGGGCCACTAATGTTTTGGAGAAGGCAAACAGTAGAACACAAGGAAAAATGCATTAAACTGGACAATGAGACACTCCTTCTGCCTCAAATGGTTTCCTACCCCCTGGATTTTATCTACCTGGAGAGCACCCAGCTGTCCTTCAAAACTCAGCTTAAACATCACTTCTAGGAAGGCTTTCAGGACCATATTCTGTTTGTGTCCTATCCCAGTAGGATTTAGGTATGAGTCCCTCCTTGCTCCTAGGTGATTTGCTTTTTTGTTTATTTGTGGTGCTGATGGTTGTGGTGTTTTTATTTTTGATTTGTTTTAAAACAAATGCTCAAAAAATTATGAGCAACCACATCTAAGACTAGTACATTTGAAAAACTCCCATGTGCAAAAAATTACCAACATATGAAAAAGCAGTAATTGGAAATATTAATTTCTGACTGATTATTTTATTAAATATCCACATAATTTATTTTCAACCCAATTGTTTTTTACCAAATTATCACCCACTCCTTTGTGACTCTACAAGATGCCTCATGTATTTTATTTTTTATTTTATTTTTTTTAAATTAAGGGACCACTAATATACAATCTTATGAAGGTTTCACATGAACAACATTGTGGTTTCAACATTCACCCATATTATCAAGTCCCACCCCCCACCCCACTGCAGTCACTCTCCATCAACTTGGTAAGATGCCTTAGAGTCATTACTTGTCTTCTCCATGTGCTACTGACTTCCCCATGAACCACCTATATTGTGATTGCTAATTACGGTGCCCCTTAATCCACTTCTCCCTCCTTCCCTACCCAACCTCCCCAACCCCTTCCCTTTGGTAACTGATAGTCCTTTCTTGGAGTCTGCTGCTGTTTTGTTCCTTCAGTTTTGTTTTGTTGTTATACTCCACAAATGAGTGAAATCATTTACTACTTGTCTTTCTCCACCTGGCTTATTTCACTGAGCATAATACCCTCTAGCTCCACCCATGTTGCTGCAAATGGTAGGATTTGTTTTCTTTTAATGACTGACTAATAGTCCATTGTGTATATGTACCACATCTTCTTTATACATTCATCTACTGATGGACGCTCAGGTTGCTTCCATATCTTAGCTATTGTAAATAGTGCTATAATAAACATAGGGGTGTATATGTCTTTTTGAAACTGGGCTCCTGCATTCTTAGGGTAGATTCCTAAGAGTGGAATTCCTGGGTCAAATGGTATTTCTATTTTCAGTTTTTTGAGGAATCGCCATACTGCTTTCCACAGTGTCTGCACCACTTTATATTCCCACCAGCAGTGTAAGAGAGTTCCTCTTTCTCTACATTCTGGCCAGCATTTGTTGTTTCTTGCCTTTTGGGTGTTGGCCATCCTAAGTGGTGTAAGGTGATACCTCATTGTGATCTTAATTTGCATTTCTCTGATGATTAGTGATGTGGAGCATCTTTTCATGTGACTGTTGGCCATTTGAATTTCTTCTTTGGAGAAGTGTCAGTTCAGATCCCTTGTCCATATTTTAATCGGGTTTTTTGTTTTATGGGTGTTGAGGATCTGAGTTCTTTATATATTTTGGATGTTAACCCCTTATTGGACAAGACATTTCTGAATATATTCTCCCATACTGTAGGATGCCTTTTTCTACTGATGGTGTCTGTTGCTGTACAGAAGCTTTCTAGTTTGATGTAGTGCCATTTGTTCATTTTTGCTTTTGTTTCCCTTGCCTGAGGAAATGTGTACAGGAAAAAGTTGCTCATGTTTATATTTAAGAGAATTTTGCTCATATTTTCTTCAATGTTTTATGATTTCTTAACTTACAGTCAGGTCTTTGATCCATCCAGTTTCATTCTCTTGCATGTAGCTGTCCAGTTCTGCCAACAGCAGTTGTTGAAGAGGCTGTCATTTCCCCATCAATATCCATGGCTCATTTATCACATATTAATTAGCCATATAGGTCCCATGTGTATTTTTATGATAACATCTGCCACCTTTTATTTCTATACTTCTTTCCTAGAAGACTAAATTATAAAATTCTAGGAGGCTGTGACCATTTACCTCTATTTCCATCACATAGTAGAATACCTAGTTTTTACTATTCACTTAATATCATTAAAAGAATGAATAAATAACATCCAGAATGATCCCTTCCTGTCTAAATAAAGCATGCTTACTCTGTCTTTGTAAGCTAATAGTGTATGTTTTGTACACACTGATTATGATTTACAAAGTTGGGTGCATGTGTTAATGTTAGACAACTGCTTGTTTATTAATGTCTTTAGACTGCTGTGAAAATGCTGATTATGAAATTTAAAACCATGATGATCTACATAGTTCATTTTTAACAAAATAGACCACCCAAGGGAGAGAAGGTTGGTTTCCACTTCACCAGACATGCCCTCGCAGGGATCACAGTCCACTTACTTGTTTATTACAAAAATATCTAGACACTGCCAAATATTGGAACTTTGTGAGATGAACCTAAGAGTGACTGGCCAAAATCCAAAAAGGATTCAAATGAATTCTAAGGCTCATAATTTATCATTTCACCTGCTTTGCCAAATCCTCCTAAACTCATTTGTTGTCAGTCAGTTTTCTTAAATGAACACTTCTTTGGGTGGACAGGATGTGGGGGCTCTTATAAGTATAAGTGCCTCAATAAGTGTCTACTGAGCTGAGTATCAATCCTTCATTCATACTGATTTTACTGAATGCAGTTTAATCCATGCATTCTAATAAAGCCACTAAAAGCTGGAAATACTATATAGGATTCTCCAAATATTGTCTATCCCATCCAACAGTGATGGATTTAAATTTCTAATTCTTCAAAGTTTCTATATTTGATGTCAACATCTTGATATGTGTGTCTAATGACCATGTCTCAGTATATTTCTTTAAAAGATGTGTAACAATTTCTACACCAAAATTTCTAACTCATTGAACAGAGGAAATAATAAAAAGAATTTCATTATTATTGATCCCATTTTTAAAAATAAGGTGGTCAGATGAATTTTTTTATTGATGCATAGCTAATATACAATCTTATATTGGTTTCAAGTATACAACACAGTGGTTCAACAGTTATCCATATTATTAAATCTTCACCCCAACTAGTGCAGTTACTATCTGTCAATATAGGAAGATGTTACAGAATCATTGGCTATATTCTCCATGCTGTACTACCATCCCTGTAAATAACTTATGAGAATTTTTATATCCATACCCACTCCAACCCCTCCCCCATGGTAACCACTTGTCACATATCAGTGTGTATGGGTTTACTGCTATTTTGTTCATTTTGTTTTGATTTGTGAAATCATATAGTACTTGCCTTTCTCTGCCTAGCTTATTTCACTTAGCATAATACTCTTTAGGTCCATTCACGTTGTTGCAAATGGCCGGGTTTTTCTTTTTTATGGCTGAATAATATTCCAATATTATATGTGTACATACATATTATATATGCACCACATAGATGTGTATATGTACCACATCTTTTTTATCCATTCACCTATAGAAGGACATTATGAAATAAAAACTGAAGCAATCCTAGGTTGTGTATTAATGTTAACAAAGATGACAGAACATTCAGAAACAAACCTATTTGGGAAGCAGCAGCCAAACATTTTTTTAATTTATCCATTTTCTATTTTGAAAAGTTCCATTATGATATTATATAGTAAGGAACAGAATGATTAGTAAAGTGGTGAGACAGATTTGGTGGGATCTAATAGACATGTCACCTTTCCTGGGGATGCTCATCTGGAGGCAGGGGTGGCGTGCGAGATGGTACGTGGCCTGTCAGTGTGATCTATGGAGGCTTTTTCACAATATCCTTGCTGGACCCCAAGAAAGCATGACCATGGGGCATGTAAAAAGGACGCTTACTTGTGTGTATACCTCTACCTCCCATGTTTAATAACCACCTATGTTCACAATCTAAGCTATCCTAGGTATTATTTAAGTACACTTCATATTTTAAAGGTCCAAATGAAAATTGATAATGCAAATAAGTATCTGGTTATAATGAAAATATAATGGTCTCAGATGTAAGTTTCCTTATTCAGTATCTCATAGTTGGTATAATGGCAGCTTTTCCATCTTACTAACTCTAGCTAGTCAGGAACTTGATGGTCATTTTTCATGTCTACTGGTACCCAAATTTCTTCTTTGTACAAATTCCATTGGTCAATGTATTTTATTAAAGTTAATGATGTTGTGCTTACATAGTGCTAATTATGTACCAGACAATTTTAACAGCTTTACATTTATGAGATGATTTAATTTCACAACATCTCTATGAAAGAGGTACTATTATTATCCATTTTTTACAGATAAAGAAACTAGGACTCAGAGGAGTTGTGGAAACTGTGCAGAGGAGTTTTTTGTAAAGACTTGGATGTGCACTTGCAAATTTAGCACAAAGTTCCCTTCATAAGAATGTGCTAGAGCAACCAAATGATTTTTCTTCTGTACTTATAAAAGCGAAATGTCAGATGAAAATGAGGATGTGATATGAAAACATGATAATTCAGGTCATTTTAAAGACAAGTAAGGAAGTCAAAGCTCAGGAGAATTGAAGTGATGTGGACCATTAACTTTCCTTGATTCCCCCTCTTTTAAAGGGGCTTCTATTCTCTATTTATAAGAAAAGGAAAGTTGGGAGATCTATGAAGTTAAAGGCAAAATACACATCCCTGTTGAAACCTGGGGTAAATGTAAGTATCTTATATCATTGTTATTCTTCCCACAGATCTATTTCAGAATGGGTCCTGAATGATTGCATCATGAATAGCACATAGTTCCTTCCATGGATAATGAGTTTGGGATCCAATCCTCACACCCTCAGTCAAATTACTTTTTCTTCATAAAAGGCCACAAAATGTGGGCCTTTGAGTTGACCCAGAAGCTGCTATATACCAGGCTTGTGATTTTCTTCCTAACCTCTACTGAGCATTTGTATTGCATAAATAATAGTTGTATTGTCCATAGTTGAAGAACCATTAACATAATTGTAGTTTACTTATATTTTAGGATTTTCACAGTCACTCTATCTCCATTCAGTTGGACAACAGTTTCCACATATCAGACAAAGCTCTGTACCACTGTAGTTTTATGTAAGAGGAAAAAGGAAAAAGACAGAGTGGGAATGGTTAGGAACACCTCAAGTGTATTCAAATATCATCAAGATATGGTATATTATATAATATATATGTATATACCATATATACCATATATATATATATATATATATATATATATATATATATATATATACCATATATATATATATATATATATATATATATATATATACATATATTTTAATTAAGTATAATCATTATTATGGCTAATGTATTGTCTTGCCCTCTCCTTTCCCCACTCAGTGTAAACATGAAATGCTTGACGTCCTTCAGGTTGACTGGAAAGGGAGGGCTAGGCTGATGACACAAAGCCATTCATCTTCATAGCTGGGCACCCAGTCTGTTGAAGAATCAATGTTGGAAGACAGTAGTACAAAAATCAACAGATAGGTGACAAGTGTGAAAAATGCTTGGTAAACAGCCTGTAATGCTGAATTTCTGTATCAGTCAAAATTTATACTCAAGATGACAAAGCTATAAAAGAAGAAATGTTTATGGATCTCAGCTGTTGATGGATCATGAGGGAAGGAGAGAGGACAAATATTCCTTAGATAAGATAAAAAGTAATGGAAAGGTATTTCTAGCTCAACAACATTTTGAAGGAGTTGTACTTAGAAAACAGATTCCTGATGGACTAGCATTTGGGTCAGCCAAACAATCAACAAGAGGTAATCAGGGGAGACCATTTCATCCTTCATTTCATTGGAGGCAAAACTGTGTTGATGTATAAATGGCCTCCTGTTTTCCAATCGTTGTTCTCACCCAGCAGTGAGGCATGAAGCTGGGGAAGCCACAGATATCTGGACCTAAGAAGGTATTTTATTTCCCCTCTCCAGGGCTGTAGAGTGGAAAACACACAGGACATTTATCTTAGTCTTGCTGAGTTCTTACAGACTTATAACCCTCTTCCTCTGAGTTTCAAGCTTATTAACTTGATCATAATTAACTTGAACATAATTCTGTTATCCAGATGGACTCCCCAGTATACACATCCCTGGTCAGGAAGAAGGTGGGTGGATTTCTTCTCTCCTCATAGACCGACCACCCACTTTACCCTTCTTGATTTTTCAGTTGCCAGAAATAGACCATCTTAAAGCAAAGCATCAACAATCTCTTTGTCTAGTTATTTAGCCACCATGTGCTTTATTTGAGTAAGTTTCTCACTGAAAAGGAGAAAATGGTCCTCATCCTGCCCTACACATACAAATACATACTTTTTATTTTCCTGAAATGGCCATATCATCTTAATTCCTTAAAGGCTGAGTCAATCTCAATCTCTTCTATCGGCTAGGGGTGGATGGTACAGAGCAATGAATTGAGGGCTTCCCAGCATAGTTTTTACTTTCCTGAGTCCTTAGAGACTTCCACAACTTTTTTCCCAGCTGTACTTGGAAACTGTAACAGATCCAGAGACCATTTTAGAACCTCATTTGTATTTTACTGACACTTAGGAATCCAGTTTCTGTTACAGGGATGTCATCAAAGTTGGTGGGCTCAAAACATGACCTACTTTTTAAAACCCATCTGTTAGGAGCCTATAGATTTTCTCAGTTTGTTTGTTTCTGACTGTCTGCAGAAAGGGCAACAGCAGTGTTCTCACTTTCCAAGCCCATCCCCCAAATAGAAATCTGAATGCTCACTAGGAAAGAGCTGAATGTCTTCCAAATACACAGCAGGCAAAGAAAGAAAAGGAAAAAGAGAAGAAAATAAAAGAAGGAAGGAAAGAAAAAAGAAGGAGAAAAAAAATAAAAGAAAACAGTGATTTTCCTTAATCTGGATGGAGAAGAATGAAGCCAGGAAATAGGAAGTAGAATTCAGTTTAATTTGTGCATATCTAGGCAATTTCCCATTAAAAACTCACTCCAGACCAAGGAACAGCATTAGAAAGCAGAATACAAGATCTACCGGTTAGTTTGCTAAGCCGTAGCCACTGTGGGGTCATAAGGCTATGGTTCCCTCTGACAGTGAGGTCCCTAATGTCATGCAGCCAAAAGAGAATTTGGGGACTGCAAGTTGGAGTTAATGAACTCTGTAACTTAACCCACTATTGCACTTGGGTAGTAGCTCTTCAGTTGCCCATCCCGTTGGTTTTACCCCATCTCAACGGCTAAATGTACATGTACAAACACACACACACAGTCACATGACAGTGATTCTAAGTTCCCCAAAGATAATCATTCCTGGATTGGAAAAAAGCTACAAATAGGAAGGGTGAAAAAGAAGGAAGGAAGGGAGGAGGAAGGAAAGGTGAGTGAGAGAGGAGAAGGGAGGGGAAAACACGAAGGAGAAACGGGACATTGATATATACTGCCTACTCCCCAAAATCCTCACTCTCTACCTAAAAGTCAGATTCCAGATTCTACTAACATTCAATTTCACATCAGGTGGGCCCCAACCCAGTTCAGTTCACTGTAATCAGTAGCTCACTGTAATCTGGTTCAGGATCCTATTTTAGAGTCTTTTGATTAGAACCCAGCCTCCTCACATTCCTGTTTCCAATCTCCAATTCTGTAGAGAATCTTCCTTCCCTACAGCTGACCCCACAGTCATCTTTGCTCTTGCCCCTCTTATGCCTAAAACCTGGCAATAGCTCTGCCTGGCCCACTGGAAAAATGTCAGAGTTCATGGCCTGACATTCAAGGCCCTCTGCCTCTGGCTCAGATCTTCAATTGTGAGCTTACTATGCCTCAATCTCAATATGCTCACAAAATAGTACTTCTACCTCTAGGATTATATTTGTATTTTAAGTAAGAAGAAAAGTGGAAAGCAATAAAGTAAAAAGTTTTTACCTACACCAGGAAAGCAAAAACCTTTCAAGACATCCCTGAAGCACATCAATTCATATCTTCCTGGCCTCAAGTGTTCACATAGTCACCAACAGCTGCAAGGGAGTCTCAGAAAACAAGTAATTTCCCAGAGGAAATTGAGGTTCTGGTAAGGAAGAAAGGAAGCACGGTTATTGAGTAGGCAGCTTGCAGCGTCTCCCAAAGAGCAGAAAGTCAATAACGCAAAGAGATTGCAATGTATTTTGGTAACAGAAATTAAACAAATGCCTCAATGGTTCAGGGCTAAGCTCCGCACAGCAGCCATAAAGTTACATAGAATTTTGTTATGACTAATCAACTTTAGGAAGATGGGATATGAAATATCCCAAATTATTACATTCAGATATACATTTTTTATAATCTTTTTGTTCTCCTTTCTGAGTTCTGAAACCAAATCATGAATTGTTAAGAAACAGGAAGTAATACACCAAATGGGTTAAGTTACCAGAATACTGACTACTCAACTATCTTTCCTAACTACAAGAAACCTAGCTTGGGGATAAAAATGAATATCAAAATTATTCATTTCAGCAAACAGCTTGAACCCAGGCACATTAGGGTGACTGATATTTTCTGTTGAATAAAGCCAAAATAACATAAATATTTACATAGCATCAGAGTGAAGGGGAAGAATCAGGACTAAGATGAAACATTTTCTACATGAGAACTTCCATTAAATTGGAAAATAAATGCAAGTGTGCATTTAATTATCTTCAGTCTTTTTCAGATAGGTCACCTCTAAGAGTGAGGGTGGCCGGGAGCAGGTGTCATTATGAGCCAGCCTGGAAGCTCAAGGGGGTCACATTGCCTGAGAACTCGGCTCCATGATGCTGAGCTGTTGCTGGGAGAAAGAAATGGGGTTTTTCCACAACCTCACTGAACTATGTGGAAGTGCTCCTTAAAGGAACAAAAGGGAAGGTTCTCCTGGGCCTGACCCCACAGAGAACTTTCCTGTCCGTTCACTTTGTCACCAGTGTTTACTTATTTGGGCTGGTCTCACTTTTTGGCACTCTTCATTTTGACTTCTTCTCTTTCAAACAAATGCTCCAGAGATCTGTGCTGTTTGTTTTAATGCTTCCAAGCCAACCCCAAAGATAAGTGTTCCATGCCCAAATCTGAAGAAACCCAGGCACAGTCCAGGCACTCAGCCTTCCAAGTTGCATTTGGCAACTGACTCTCCAATTCATCTTTCTCTTTCCATTCACTCATCTCTGAAGTAGGAATAATAGCAGCCATTTTCACTTACAGGACTGTTTCCTTTGTCATTAAATATTTATTAAGCATCCACATGTATGACACAAAGTCGAGTTGCATAGGCTACACCAGATAGATGCCGTCCTGAGCTTCAGAGAGTTTCTGCAGAGGAAAAGGCAGGTGGCCCTTGGGCACATAGGCACAGGGCAAGAGTGTGCAGATTTGTGTGAGTGCGGGAGTGAGTGAAGAACAGAAGCTGGAACTACATGCCATTTGCTCTCTTTCTAACTACATGTGGTCTGCCTTGACTTTAGGTTATCTTCGGTCATTAATATATGGAAATATATTTGAATTTCAAAGCTGTTGGATTTAGCAATAGCACATAATCAGATTCTGCCTTCTTTTTCTATTTGAACAAAGGGCAAGCACTACCAAGTGCCCAGAAGGGATTCACATAGCAGGTATTCAAGATGACCCCACAAAAAAATAAAGAGCAAAAAATTCCAGCAACAAGCTTTTCATCTGATAGTGTTAGCTAGGTGCATAATACCACTAGGGCTTTTTTCCTTATGGGAAAGGTCAGCATAAGACTGAATTATAATGGTTAGTTCTGCTAAAAAATACTGTCTCTGGGCAGAAGAGAGCATTTAAGAAGTAGTAACCAAGAAGGTACAGAATGGAAGTTACTGTGTTAGTATGTCTCCATCTATGAAGCTCCAGGCCTTCCCATTAACCTTGTGTCAATCTGTACTATTAAGGGACAGTCAATTATGTGAGGAAAATTATAAAAAATCTAAGCAAGCAATAGCTGGAAGTTTTCATCTGGGCCCTAGCTGTGTTTCCCTTGTTTGCTTAATCTAGGCTTTCAGTCTTCCTTAAAAGATGAAAGGCTGCCATTTTAGCCTCAATGCCTCATAATATGTACGTTAAACTCAGCACTGCCTCATTACTTATTAATATCAAGTTATTATACTTCAGTGGACGGTGGGGGCTGGAGCTGCGATGGTGACATATGTTCCAACAGATCAGCTTATATAATGAGAAGTTGGGCCAAATCTGTCGAAAGGAGTGTTTTTTAAAAAAACACACTGACTTCAAAGAAATGAGTTGTGGCATCTGTAATATCCATGGAGCAGTGCCAGTGGAGGCGAGTGGGTCTGCAGCCGGGGGGCACAAGTCATGCGATTATTGGAGCTTGCAGTGCAGTGACTGGAACAACATCTGAGCCACAGCAAGCTGGCCAGGACATTTAAAAAGAGCTCCTGCGGTGCCTCAAACTTTGATTTTACAGAGCTATGGAGAAAGAAACAGGCTGCATTCAAGAGCTCATGTGTTTTGGCTCACACGTTTTGTCCTCGACCACTGGGGAGGGCTCTGCTCAGCTGGGAATCTGAGGGACACTCTTGGACTGTCATTCTCTATCCACTTTGCTAGCTTTGTGGGTTTGTGCTGGGTTCTGAGCAGGTGATCCCTGAAAATGGTACAAAATAAGAAACACTCTCTCTATTCCATGGAAATTACACTTATTCTTTCTCAGCAAGAAACTCTCAAGGGAGGTGCTGTGTAAAAACTTGACACCTATCAGTTGGTTTTGGATAGAATGTCAGTTGGAAACTAAACAGGTTCTTGTCTGCGTGTGTGTGTGCATAGTGAGGGAGTAAGGAGATTGTGTCCTACAGTTGAGAATTAAGAATATCCATTTCCAATTTCACAGCATTTCAGCATCTAGTTCGAGTATCAGAATGTCCTAAACAACTTTTTCCCTGTCTCCATTCTAGAACATTCATTTATGCAAACAACTATTATTGTGAAACTACTGTGTGTAACATACAGTATGCAGAGTCCTGGACAGAGTGAAGACTTGGGACTGAACCACAGCCTTGCAGCCTCCAAATTCTGTGAGCCTCACTTGCTGCTCAGGGGCTTGGAAAGCATTTATGAGGTGTTTTGGAAACCTTGACATTCTCTAATGTAGTGCAGGTGGGAGGACAGCAGAGTGATGAAGAGCCTGGTTTCTGGAGCTGGAACCCTGGGTGCAAATCCTGACTTTTCCACTTACAGGTTATGTGACCTTGGGCACGTTATTTACCCTCTCTCTTATACATAGGTCCACATCTATAAGATGGGGATTATAATAATAATAATAATAATAATAACCTATTACAGGGCTTGTTAAGAACAAACATGTTAATGCATATGATGCATTTAGGATTTTATTTGGCACATAGAAAGCATTGTGTAAGTAAGTGCTCCTTTAAGGCATACATGTGTGCATGCACCCACACACACATAAATGAAAGGTGCTATTTCAGAACTGAACCATCGATGTGAAAAACAAAACTTCCCTCTCTCATTTCTGGACTATTCCCTTTTCAGACCTCACTTAGCCAAACTGTCCTGGACTTCCTGATTCCCTTGTTTGTCCAACTTCGTGTGTGTGTCTTTTAATCAATGTAAGCTTCCTTTGCCAACATTTTAAGTATTATGAAGCCTGGAAGCTTTCCACTCCCACAATGCAAGCAGGAGCAGAACCCAAAGGGCGTGTTGCACATGTAACTTAGAAGAAGAAATGGAAGCCTGGGAGATTGGAGAGAAGTCACCAGGTAGAGAAGGCATTGGTGCTGAAGAACATGAAGTCTAAGGCCCTCACTTAGTAACGCCAGCTAACATTTAAGAACCCTTGACAAAGTGGACTTTGAAGTGAATCAGACCTGGTACGAATCCTGCCTTGAGTATGCACCAGCTTTATAACTTAGGGAAATTATTTAATCTGGCTGAGTCTTAGTTCCCTCATCTGTAAAATGGGGGTAACAATATTACCTCCCTCCTAGCCCAGTTACAGATTATATTATATAATGCTCAATAGAGTACATGAAACATAGTAAATGAACAATAAAGAGCAGTTGTAATTATAACCACTGGCTGCCCACTAGGTCGGGAGGACTGTGGGGAAGGAGCGGATTGCACCAGGAGGAAGGGGGAGAAAGGGAAACCCCTCAGCTTACTGCCTTTCTTCTTTTAAGCCACACACGCTTAACAGTGACTAAAAAAGCCTATTCACCATTGCTTGATAAAAAAAAAAGTGGGCTAAGAAGAAACTCCCGGAAAACAGAGACTTACCTATAATAAAACCAACATGAAGACCAAATTTCAAAGAATTTAAGAAAGAAAATACTGTTTTCTAAAAGGCCAATAACTGCAGTCTTTGTGCCTTAAAAAAAATTTTAAAAAAAGAAGCCAAGTATATGCCAATAGAACAGGAGGAATTAAAGAATAACTTTAACAGTATCATGGTCTTCGTGAGTTATTGTGTTTGTTTCCATCCCTAAAAGTGACACTCATCCTGGTGAAAAAGTCTCACATGCTGTAAGAACTCACAGAATCATCCCAGAGTGGAAGCCCATAAATGAGTCACTTTGGAAACAGCACATTTTTCTCTTCTTATAAATTTATAATAGGAGAAAGCGATCGTAGTTTCTAGATCCTCCTTCTCCAACCCATCCTCACCTCAAGGGGAATGTGGCGTCAGGGCCCACAGATTTTTCTTGAAGTCTATGACGGGTCAGCTGAACAGACGCAGAGCCCAGCTTCCTCTTTGCTAGCCCCACTTCTCCCCTTATCTAATGCCAACTCAACTTTATTTTTTATTGGGTTTCCATTACTTCAATGTTCCCCATGGAGACTCAGTTCCTGTAACTGTTATAGCTGATGGTAGTTTAGTACTTTGAACATCAGTAATTAACTCTCTGCATCACACAGGCCAGGCGCATTTCCATCACAAGCTGCTATCTTGTCCTCCAGCCTAGAAACCTTGGCACAGTGTCCTCTCAGAAAGCCTGGATTGCATCTAAAACCATGTGGCAGAGAGAGAAGCCACAGATGGGCCCCCCTGAGAAGACTCAGGGTGGGAGCAAAACTCTCCTGTCCAAGCACCAGGGTCCAGCCACACTGGGAGCTGCTCCACGAGCCGGCCCACAAGCTTCCACATTTGTCTGAGCAATTTTGCTTGTCTCTATACCACGTGCCCCTATCCTGACTCCTCCCACTTCTATCACAGTGACCAATGAATCCAAAACACAATCTCTTCTTTCCAAAATCCATACAACTCTGACACACCAGATATACCTAATGCTTATCATCAATCATTTTCATGCAGCATGAAAGAAATTCTTTTCTCCAACAGTTGTCCATTAGTTGTCTTTATGAGAATCCATCCTGAGTCACAGCCTTTAGCCACTCATAATGATAAATAGACTTGTTTTTATCATTTTACTAATTAAGTATTATATGGCTACTATGATGGATATGAAGAAAGAAGTAAAGGTTGTTAACACTTATAAAGTACCTATTATGTGTTAGTCCCATTCTGTGACTTCAAGGACCTTACATTCATATTGTTAATATAAGACTAACAAGCTCATAATAATTTAAATGTGGAAACTTTTTAAACACTTACAGTGACCCTGTGTTCTGCCTCTATGTGCTTCTCTTTTTAGTCCTTAGTTTCAAAAGAGAAGAGGTCTTTTTAGCTCCAAATCCTATTCAGGCCCACCTAGCGCTCCCAATGCTCATATTTCTCATTTTTTCCAATAATTCAGGAATAAGACAGCATGTGTGCAAATGTTTAATAGAATAAAATTAAATTCCCAAATCACAGAGCTCCGCCCCTCCTGATGTTTGAGAACTATGCTGGAACTATATGGTAGCCATTAACGGCCACTAACCCTTGAAAGGTGGCTACTGCAACTGCAGAACTACATTTTTAATTTTACACAATCTTAACTAAGTTTAAATTTAAAAACATTTTTCCACTTAATAAAGCGTTATTGTTTTCGAAGGGCTATGCTGAAAATTTAGTATCTAAATTGAGATGTGCTATTGTATAAAATAGACACTGGAGTTCAAAACCTTAGTCCAGAAAAAAGAAGGTAGAATGTTCCATTAATAGTTTTTATATTAGTTAAATGTTTAAATGATGATATTTAGGATATATTGGGTTAAACAGAATATTTTTTAATTAATTTCACCTGTTTCTTTTTCTTAATGTGGCCATTAGAAAATTTAAATTTATGTATGTGGCTTGTTTTACATTTTTATTGGGCGGGCAGTGATGCTCTAGAAAAGAATTAAAGAGAATTCTAGAAAAAATTATAGAAACTAGGAAGAATAATTTCTATTGAAATGCAGGGCGAGAAGGACAGAGGGAAAGATGAGAAACTACTAGTTTAGCCCATCTAACCAAATGAAAGGAAAATTATTCGGTTTGAGACTCAATCACTGACTCATAATTCCCTCTAGGATTAATTTTTCATTCCATGTTCCTACCCAAAGCCCTGCCTGCACTGTCCCCTGGGTGATGAGACTGCTCTGTGAGACCCTGACCACTCAATGCCTGGATATGATACTCCCCTCTACCCACCCTTATGAAAGCACTTAAAATGGTGTAATAAACACACAACGTCCAGCAATGGCATTCTTTGTTCCCCTACATGGTATCTGTGCAGAGCTTAATTCGATGAAAGGATTACAGGAAAAATTTGTGTCATAATGATTCTTTAAAGTGAAATTGTAGATCAAAGTTCACCACTGCCAAATATACAACTCAAGAACAAACTGAAGTGCTGCTATTAATCATGGTTTCTGGGGATTTGATGACACAGATTAAACTGCTGTAGGGAATACTGCTGTGCATCTCGCCCTTGCAACTGTCATCAACACTTCTGCCCAGTATTCACGGAGCAGGAAGGAAAGCTGCTCAGTGTTCACTGTAGGTGCCTCTCTCAATGAGATTAGTCACAAATCTGGGCAACAGGTTTAAGTTCATGATAATACCTCAACGGTATCTGCAAAGCCTCTGACTTCTTAGAAGAGAAAGGTCTTGGTAAGATTGAGAGGCACAGTGGAGGTGAAGCATGGAGGGACAAGTAAATTGAGATCAGATGTCATATTTAATTTCATTTCCACTGAATTTTCAATCAGATATAAGGCTTTCCATAAAGATTCTATAGAACGCTTTAATAATAATATGCCATATTTCAAAGATCTGAGGATATGTATCTTTTCAATTACATTTTTAACATCTTCCACACTGAAATGCTTCTTAGAGCTGATAGCATCTTAGTCACTGTAGTCCAGGCAGCACTTACGATGAAGTTGTTTCTGCCCGCATTCTGGGTGCCCGTTCAATCATGCTGGCCCTTTTTAATCACTTCCTTTGAGTTCTTTGCTTTGTTGGTACAACAAGGGTTGAGTTTAACTACAAAAATGGAAAGTCTTTAAGAAGATTACATAAGGATACAGCATTGAAACAAAGGGTATTGTGCACATAAAAAGACAGGAAAAAGTCGATATAAATTTGATATTCGTGTAGTCATCATTGGAGGAATAATGTCAATTCCACCTTCTTACACAAACAACAACAACGAAGTGCTTTATGGGACCAAACAACTAGAAACCACCTTATAATTGCTGGAGACATGCAAAAGGAGAGTCTCTTGCATGCCAGGCAGTGCAATGGAAGGCAGAAGAAATTGCAAAGCAACCGAAGACTGGTGTGATTGATTCATGTGTTGCACAGGACTATGGATAAGGCCTTGTATCAAATTTAACTAACATGTTTTCTTCCCTAGTGGTTCAAAAATGATAACATATCCTAATTCCAAAAAATTCAATATGTAAGTAAATATAAAAATGGAGGGCATTAGAGAGCTTGTGCCCTCAGTTTATTTTGGGCCCCGGTGATACGCTCCAAATGAACTTCCTTGTCTTTGGTAAGTTGTCCCCTGATCTCCCTTCTAACACAGGTGATGCTTAGATAAAATGTATGTATTTCCTTACTTTTTTAAATGATTGTTTTAAAATACAAATCACCTGGCTTTTCTTTAGTAAAGGAGCAACATTCAATTGCAGAAATGATAAAATATCCCTGTACTCCCTTGCCTGTAAATCAACTTAAATAATGCTTCCTTCTTTCTTACTTAGAGTCTAATAGAGATGACCATAGAGATGTACTAAATACTGTCGATAGGCTGTTTTGATTGCCAGGAGAATCAGATGCTTGCTAGTTAGATGACAAATGAGAATCAAATACACACCAGTTGCATTTGTGTATCAGGCTCATTTGCATATCAGGCTTCTGTTTGTAATGCTTCACTCTGGCAGTTGCACAAAGAATAGTCCCCACCCTTTGTTAGTGAAGCAATGTCACAAACATACTTGCCTTGAAGAAAGGAAGGGCTTGGGAAACCAGTATATCACGTGACAGGCAGCAGTCGAGTGTGTCCAGTAGATAAGTGTACATGTTTAAGTTTTAAACTTAAAACTTGAAAATCAAGACCAAGAGTGTTCCTTGCTTCAGTCGCATTCCTCCTAGTATATGCTGTCCTACACCACTGATGCTTGTTCATAGAGAACACTGGCACTGTGGTGATTTTACACTTATTTGAGTTATTATTTGATCGATGTCTGTTTCCTCTGCTAGATCACTCTGTGTTCTGTGTTTTACTCACCACAGTATTCCCAGTGACGAGAATGATGCTTGATTCATAAATGATGTTCAATAAATACATGTTAAAGATTGAAAGAATGGACAAAAGATTGTGATATTGGTTTTCTGAAAGCTATGAGGATTATTTTTTGTTTTTTCTTGTAAGAATCAGTACAGTTCTTTGTTTTTTTAATTTTTAATTTTGGTAAAATACATACAATAGAAAGTTTACCATTTTAACAGTTTTAAAGAGTATAATTCTATGGAATTAAATATATTCACGTTGTTGTGTAACTACCACGTCTGTCCATCTCCAGAACTATTCATCTTCCCAAACTAAAACTCTATACCCATTAAACACTCCCCGTTCCTCTCCTCCCCAAGCGCTGGCAACCACCATGTACCTTCTTGTTTTTGAATTTGACTACCCTAAGTACCTCGTATAAGTGGAGTCATACAAGATTTGCCCTTTTGTGTCTGACTTATTTCACTTAGCATAATGTTTTCAAGGTTCATCCATGTTGTAGTATGTGCCGGAACTTCATTCCTCTTGTAGTTGAATAATATTTCATTGTATGTTTAGACCACATTTTTTTATCTGCTCATTCATCGATAGACTCTGGACTCACTTTCACTTTTTGGCTGTTGTGAATAATTCTGCTATGAATATGGGTGCACAAATATCTATTCAAGTCTCTGCTTTCAATGAATTTAAATTTATATTCAAAAGTGGAATTGCTGGATCATATGGGCTTCTATTCTTAATTTTTTAAGGAACTGCCATACTTTTTCCCACAGTGGCTACATCATGCATGGGGTTCCAATTTCTCTACATCCTCACCAACACTTACTTTTTTCTGAGTTTTTTTTTAATGATTTCCTGATGGTGTGAGGTGGCATCTCATTGTGATTTTGTTTTGTAGTTCTATATTTATTAGTGATGTTGAGCATCTTTTCATATGATTATTGTCATTTGTATATCTTCTGTGGAGAAATGTCTATTTAAGTCATTTGCCCACTTTTTAATTGGGTTGTTTTGTATTTGTTGTTGTTTTTGAGTTGTAGCTGTTCTTTATATATTTTGGATATTAATCCCTTATTGGATATAGAGTTTGCAGATACTGTCTCCCATCCTTTGGGTTGCCTTTTCACTCTGTTGATAATGTTCTTTGATGCATAGGAGTTTTTAATTTTGATAAAGTCCAATTTACCAATTTTTTTTGTTGCTTAGTATTATGTTTCATAACCCAGAAATTATTTTAAAAACAATTCTGGTATCAGATGGACTTGAGTTCAAATTCTAATTTTTCTCCTTTCCAGCCCAATGGCCAGATAAGTCAGTCCCTTATTTTATTTCAGTTTTCTTATTTACAAAATGGTACTAAAAAATACTTGTTTGTATGTTGGAAATTAAAACATGACATATCTTTGGATCACAATTCATGTTAAAGGAATATTAGGCAATGACATGAACAATCAGATTTAAATTTCAAGCTGGCAGGATTTTCCTTGAGCCGATACAGCTGTCAGATAGTTGAATTTTGGCATGAGGCAAAACTTTTCTTTCAAAAAGAAGTAGTTATCATTCTTCTCCTCTTGATCTTCACAATCTTAACATATTTGCTTCCTTTTCTAAGACGCAAAAAATAATAATTTTCTCAAATGAAGACCTATGAGAAATAATTTCCCATAGCATTTTGAAGTATTGTACACATATTTCCAAGGGGACCATAAGTGAGAAAGCTGACAGTTTTATTCTTCTTTCCAACCCTAACAGGAAAGTTGTTGTTAAATTAATTAAATAAGGAGTCCATTACACTGCGGTGGCTGTAATGCTGTGGCAGCCAATGTAAGCCAACCCAAATATAACTGTATAAACGCTTCAAGGTCATGAAATCAAAATGCTAAGGACAGGCAATCGCACGGCCAAGCAGGCTTCAAGCTACAGTCAACCAGCAATTTCCTTCCTTTGCTTCTGCCTTTTCTCTATGGAAGTCGAATCACAGGCTCCTGGACGGGAGTGCTCCTGATCTGGTGCTGCCCGGTTCGAATCAAGTCTTGCTCAAATAGACTATTAAAGGACTTAATATGCCCCAATTTATCTTTTAACAACTCTTTAACCAAGACTCTGGCTGCACCCCAGCTCCGAATCCCTCAGCTGCGTCCTCACGGTAGGGGGCTGCTCGCGGGACGCGGGGCCGGGAGGAAGGGAGGCGGTGCAGACGGCTGTGCCGTGGGACCGCCCCCGCCGACCCACTGCTTTCCCTGACAGCAGCTTCTAGTCACACGGAATGCGCAAGGAGCGGTTTCTTTCCCTTTTCTTCTCTTCTCTTCTCCCTCCCGCTGCCTTTTGCCACCCAGTCATTAATATGGCCCCAATCTTCTTCCTTCCATCCTGTCAGTCACCAGTTAGCAGACAGGTTGAGGCCTCACTTGTCATTTGATGGCTGGATGATTGTGGGCAAGTCCTTAACTTTTGTGAGTCCAGCTTCCTCACGTACAAACTGGGGACAGAAGTATTTCCCAGGGTTGTTGTAAAGACTGAATAAAATAAGGTATGTGGATGTGCAGTGTATGTAAGGAAATGCTGTGCAAAGTCTAGTTGTTTTTTATGCCTCATATAATGAAAGTTCTGCATTAATTTTCTCCATCTTTCCCTGGGAGGAATTATCTTCATTCATTTAATGGGGGTAAGGCAAGAGAAAGAATCACACTTATCAATAAATGGTTACCTGGCCTTTAAGTGGTTTGACAAGGGAAGAGGATGAGATGTTGCCAGATAACGTTTCATTGTGTCATTCAACTGGATACGCATGAAGAGCTGGAGGACTAGAGCCAGGGCAAGGGGTCAGGGCCCCAGAGCCACCTCAGCTGGGAAGCAGTCACTGATGCTATAAACAGGGCCCCCTGATTCAGAATTACTAACTGCTCTTCCCAAACCCTATCAAAGCAAATTACAATTGTCACCTTCCAAAAAGGACTTTCTTGGTCTCTGCCTGATAAAGGGAAGGGGCCTGGGCCCTCTGGATGATTGTGTGAGAAGCCCACTGTGTGGAGGACAGAACTGTGCAGGTGCCCCCTAAATGCATACACCATGAATGAGCTGCCTGGCAGAGTCACCCATCATTGGTCTGTTTTCAGTGGCCAGAGAGTCACCACCTACTCATAATACCCTACAGAAGCATCATCCATACAGCGGGTGGACTGCGTGTTGCAGAAGCTGTTCTCTCCAATGCCCATCATGCATACTGCTTTTAGGACACACAGTACTTTCTGCTTTGGAGAGTTTTCTAGAGCTTTATTGTCCAGCATGGTAGCCAGTAACTACACATGGCTATTTAAACTTGAAATACTTCATATTAAATAAAATTAAAAATTCAATCCCTCCATCTCACTAGCCTTATTTAAAGGGTTCAATACCTGTATGTGGCTCGTATTAGACAGGGCAGATATAGAATATTTACATTGTTAAAGGAAGTTCTATTGGACTAATGGAGTATACTGTCCTAGAACACTTACCCCTCACTTTACCAGCCCTTCCTGGCCTTTGTCAAATAGTGTCTCATCCTCACAGCTCGATCCCTTCCCTCTCCTCTGCATAACCGTAGTCACATTCTCTGTGCTCCCCTGGTACTACCTCCAGTTTACATAGTATTACCTTTTGGTACTCTTCCTGCTGCCTCGATTTTAACATTTACTACATGGTGTCATGACTATGTGTTTGCACATGTGATTCTCTGATGAGACTGAGTATCCCCAAAAGAACAACTTTTCTCACTCATCACCACATCACCAGCAACAGTATATGGACTGTGGCAGGTGCTCAGCAAATGCTAAAAGCAGGGCTGAAGAAACCAGTGAAAGTCATGTAAATAAGCCGACACATACTAGGAGCTCAAGGTGTCATCAACACCCTTCTCCCAGGGGTTCTGACTGGATGTATCACATGCACAGGAAATAGAAAAAGCATAAACAAAAGCTTTATCAATCCGGGCAGATATGTGATATGTGGCACCCCAAAGCAGAAACATAGTAAAAAGTACCCTAGGAATGCAGTGGGGCCTTCTGTTTTATGTGTCCTTCCCTCCCCCAGTCCATGCCTATTTTTATGCCATCCTCCAACCTTTTGGATGGATCTTACCAATAGAGTCTGAAGAAAATCCAAGCCAAAATACTCTCCTGTATTCCAGAGAAAAGGAACAGAGAGCAAGAAGGAACCTGTGTGCTCCGCTGTGCAGTGACTCACGCACCTAAGCTGCTCACCTGAGATGGCAGCAGCTGTGGGGTCCGCAACCACTGTTATGGTTTTCCTCAGAGCAAAGGTTTTCTGAGGCATCTTAGATCACCACCAAAAGAGAAAACATTTTTTTTCTGACACAACACCCCTAATCCATGGGAATTGGAGAGATCTCTAGGTCCTTTTCTGGGATTTAATTGTTTTATATTATAAAAAGTACTTTTTCAAGATAAAATGACATTTACTGCACTCAGTTGCACACATTTATAACCTAGAAGTAACCACGTTAGTAACCTAATACAGCAATCCTTTTAGAGCCACTGGGCCCATAGCTCTCAGGATGCAATACTCATCTTTCATGCAATCTGGGCTTCTCTAGCACCCTATCTCACTGCAGTCAGTGACACATCTGTGGCTAGCTGGATGTCCGAGGATGTTGAAAGTCTCCCTTTCCTCCCATTATTTCCAGACTAGACTCTGGAGGGTGTCTGCAAAAAACAGTTTCTGAAACTACAGCTTAGCCTGGGGAAGCTCCTTAGACTGAATGATCTCCAAGCTGCATGTAATTCATTCTTCCCTTAGGAATATTTCCCCTTTGAATTCACATAACATTTTAATAACTTTAAAAGATACTCATAAAATACCTATAGTTTTGGAAGGAATATCTTATTTAGCTGTCACTGCAATCCTCCATTCATAAAACTCAGCTCAAACAGAGAAAGAAAAAGGAAGGGAGGGAGGGAGGGAGGGAGGGAAAGTATTCCCTTCCCTGTGTTTTTGTGAGAAACTTAGAGTCTTCTATGTCTCTACTGATAATGGGAAATTGGCAGCTCACCCAGCAAAATCTCCAGACCTAACCAAATTTGAGGTTCCATTCTAAGCCTACAAAATCCACTTATTTTTTATTCATTTATTCATGTATTTATTTAGGTA
Organism: Manis javanica; assembly: GCF_040802235.1. Taxonomy (NCBI): domain Eukaryota; kingdom Metazoa; phylum Chordata; class Mammalia; order Pholidota; family Manidae; genus Manis; species Manis javanica. The sequence goes on from NC_133168.1 coordinate 21,571,675, forward strand.
GCCATTCCTTCATTAATCACTTTTTATCTTTACCATATGCTGTGGCAAAAATAAACAAGATAGAGATAGAGCCCCCCTCCCTATGGACTGCCCATTGTAGTTAAGCTGTTCGACCTACACAAAAAGCATATATTGAGGTATATTATCTTAAGAAAAGTTTGCACATTTTACTACACTGATGGACAGGGACTGCAGTGGGGCATGGGGGGGGACTCAATAATATGCGTGAAAGTAGTAACCACATTGTTTTTCTTGTGAAACCTTCATAGGAATGTATGTCAATGATAACTTAATAAAAAAAAGAGATAGAAGTATGCACAGAATGCTTTGACAACATTTTAGAGAGACCGTTTATTTCTCCCAGGGAAAGGAAGGTAGAACCAATAGAAACTGGGAAAAGCTTCACTGAGGAACGATTTGAGTAAGTTCTTGAAAAGTGAGAATGTAGATTTGAAGGACATGCAGGACTGAGGAGAAAACATGAAACTAAGCTTAAAAATGTTTGATGTCAAACTATCAAAATACATGTTTGATAGTGGAGACCATTGCTGAATTTTCTGAAGCTTGTAGATGGGTCAGAATTCTTAACTTTGAAGGTCGCCTGCTTCTCCACACACACAGCTCTTACTTGATCTCTTAACATCTTTTAGCTCTAATTCTTCATATTCTTTCTGCTTCCCCATCCTCCCAGTGTCCTCAAGTTACAACTGAGTAGACAGCAGACATTTACACTTATACAGCTTCTAATTCCTCTCTTCCCCATATACCAAGTTCATGAAATTCAATAAGCAGAATAAGCAGAAGCTACCAGGCACCCTCCTTGATGTTCATTCATTCTTAGACAATGTTCCCCAAGGCAAAGGACTTCTAGAACTTCGTAACAGTCCTTGATACAAGTGTCTTTAAGATTGTCTTTATTGTTGCTGAGTGAGAGCTTCTATTTTGTTTGAAAAACATATGGTTCAATGAATTTTCCCTTGAAATTCATTTCGGCATATTAAGAAAAAGGAATCTGCAAATCCTTCCAATCCATTTCACCAAATACCTTTAAGAAAAATGTGCAGTTTTCCAGAAGCCTAAACAGGCAAGGTTTTTCCCTTCCTGCTATTAATAGAGAAATATTTTATTACAGTTCTGTAAACAGAGCCAAATTGAAAAAATTGCATTTAAATGATGTTAGGGTTTCCAAAGAAAACCACAAAACAAACTCAGTTAAGGCGATAATGCATCCTTGTTGTACCTTGGCACAGGAGCAGGCATTTTGCAGTGACCATCTGGGATATGTAACATCATAATAGGGGCAAGGGCACCAACTCAGAGAGGCTAAGAAGCAACACTTTTGTGTGTGCCAACTATGATATATTGCAATATGAAAGCTTTTTCCAGGAAACCAACATTTCAACTTTTATAAGGCATTTGAAAACACCAAAAGTTTTTTTAACTGCTATACTTCAGATGTCTAAAATAATGCCTCACAGATAGATGCTCAATAAATATTTTTTGATTGAATAAATATTGAAAGTGCCAAGCTTTTTCTGTAGTAATAAAAATTCCTTGTTGCTTTGGGGTCCTTTTACCCTTCCTTTAAAACACTGAAGGATGTATAATTATTTACCCAAGAACATTTCAAGAGTGTTGGGAGGAGCGGTAATTTATCAAGTACTTTTAAATTTGTAGACCCCAAAACCATTTTAAAATGCACTTCTGTTACTACTATCTCTACTAAGAATGTGAAAAGGCAGATTTTAAAAGTTCATCAAAATGTCTTGGCTCTCTCACCAAAAGCATGAGCAACAACAAAAATATAAGTAGATGAAGTAGATCTCTTTAAAATTAAAAATTTTGTGATGCAAAGAACATCATCAATAAACTTAAAACACAAGTCACCAGATGGGAGAAAATATTTGCAAATCATATCTGCTGGGGCTAGTATCCAGACTATATAAAGATCTCTTAGATCTCAAAAATTAAGACAACCCAATTAAAAAATGGATGAAGGATCTGAATAGGTATTTCTCTAAAGAAGATATACAAATGACAAATAAAGCACAGGAAAAGATGCTCAACATCACTCATAGTCAGGGAAATGCAAACCAAAACCACAGTGAGATACACCTAGGATGGCTATAATCAAAAAGGCTGATAGTAACTGTCAGAAAGGATTTGGAAAGATCCGAACCTCATGCATTGCTGGTAAGGATATAGATTGCTACAACCACCTTGAAAAATAGTCTGGAAGTCCCACAAAACATTACAACATGGCTCAACAATTTCGTTCCTAGTCACATACCCGAAAGAAATGAAAACACATATCCACAGAAAAACTTGTACACCAATGTGTTTAGCAACATTATTCATAACAGCCAAAAGAATGAAACAACTGAAATGTGTCCATCAGCTGATGAATGGATAAATGCAATGTGGTATGTACTTACAATGGGATGCTATTCAGAAATAAAAAGAAATTAAATACTGAGACATGAAAGAACACAAATGAACCTTGAAAACATTATGCTAAGTGAAAGAAGACAGTCACAAAGGCCCATATATCGTGTGATTCCCTTTGCAAGATATAGGTAAATCCAGTCCCAAATGGGCAAATCTATGACAGAAAGTAGATTAGCAATAGCCTAAGACTTTGAAATAAAGAAAGGGCGGGGGAAAAAAGTGAAGGTGCCTGTCAATGGTCATGGAGTTGTGGGCAGGGTGATGAAGATGTTCTGAACTTTATTACGGTGATGGTTGCACAGCTCTGAATATACTAAAAACCACCGTATTATTCACTTTAGGTGAATTGTATGGTTTGTTAATTATATCTTAAAGCTATGATTTAGAAAATGTATTGGCCTTATTATGAATTATTCTAGTGGCTTGTAGTTTAATATAACTTAAACATGGACATAGTGTGTGTAAGCTGACCTAACCCTGTATAAACCCAACGAATTGCAGGTAAATCAACTATTTCATATTATTGGATCTGAGTCAGTGTGAAAAAGACCCTTAAAAAATACAAATTACAAGTGTTTTCTTGATGAGGATTTAAATGTATTTTGAGTGGACTTGGGATGATCTCTAGGTATTCTCATAGATGCCGTATCTATTTCAAAGTGACTTTATGCCATGCAGTTAGAAGTATCATCAAAAAGTAGTTTTATTAACATCTTTTTCTGTTCACTATAGAGTCACAAATACATTAAGTTCAGCTTCCTTCAAATACTAACATACTAAATTATGTCCTACATATTATAACTAAATAACATGATAAGGTATGTCATACTTAATTATAACATGTAAAAGATAAATACTAATTTGATGAATTTAAAATAATACTGATGGTGTTATGTTCTTTGTAAAGATACACACACACACACACACACACACACACACACACACACAGGCAAATATATATATATAAATTTTTTTTCCAAAGGATGTATTTTAACAGAACTATTTCCTACTATTAAGCTGAATATTGTTTATATGTAAGGTCATATGAACTTGAAATTGAAAGGAATAGTAAAGATGCTAATCCTAGTCACCCCTTTTACACACAAATAAACTGAGTCCTGACGGGTTATGTTTTTGTCCAAAATCATGTTTGGGAAACCCTCTGAAACCAAGTTTCTAATTCCCAAGGAAATATGTTCTAACCATACCAAAATTGCAAAGAAAGGAAATTTGTTTTTGACATAGATGGATACTAACTTTTTATTTACTGGATGTGTCTGTACTTAGCTGTTCATTTCCATCACTGATGTTTTTAAGCTTTGAGCTCCTAAAAGGTTGTAGTCATATATGTCTACTTACATGTTCACACATTCAACCTTACCCTCCACTTATCTGTGCACTAGTTTTAAAGAATGGTCATTAATGAGATTAAAACACTATGCAGTAATGATTTAATACCCAATGGAAGGCTTAAGAAAACTTCCATAGAGATGAGTCAATACATTCCCCAGGAGGAAATCCACAATGGTTACACTTTGAAATAAAGGGTTCTTTACAAACCTGTCTAATTAGACAGCATCGGGGTAGCATCTGCCAACTCTACCATGACTCCTAAAAGAAGCTCATGACATGATTATTTTTAATGGCTTTACACCAGGTTTGGTTAGAGCTCCCTCTTCCCAAGGTAAACTTTTCCTCCCTATCCCAATCTTCCCAGAATTGCCTTACTCCAAGAATTACTCTTTTCTTTTAATCAGACCTCCGAATGTTTTGTTTATCTCCAAAGCTTTTGTTAATCTATTTCACTGCTGATAGGTTTAAATCTGGGGAGGGATGCCTTGAGAGGAATTCACAATTTAAAAGTGAGGTTCCTTTTGCTCAAAATGTCATTAATTGATATAAAGAATGAGTGTGATCCTTTGCTATGTCAGTACCACTGTGCCTCAGCCTCTTCTGCGAGCCACCGAAGTCTCCTGACCCCCTACATTCCAGAAATCAGGGGTCAGCAACTGGGTGCCCTGCTTGTGAAAAGCTGTTGACCTCTGGGAGGGAGCTTGTATGGAACCGAGTGTTAATTTTCAAAATGTGGCTGGTTTTGAAACAGCAGCAACCTCATCTCATCACAAGTCCCTGGAATGTTTCCTAGTCAAGGGGTCTAGAAATGATCTGTCATCACTGGTCAGTGGTACAAGCATCTCATTTTTGTATCCTTGCCCTGCTCCCCTGGACCTGAAACAAAACATACCATTCTGCCCTTCTCTTTTCACATTTAAATTTTCATGTGCTCAACATTTGTCAGAGCTTCACCTTCAATGACATGACTAGGGCACCAAGAAATTATGTTTAACACATGAGAAATGAATACCAGGCCCATTTCTCCATGCCTTATAATCAAAAGCTACAAAATCTGTGTTTGGAGTAGATATATGCGTGCTTATTCTTGCAACAACATTTTATAGACACTTGAAATGATTACCCTCCAAAGTCATAACCGGGTTTAGTAAAACACTTTAATATATAATTTCTAAAGCACTTTTTAAATAAAATACAGATATATAATAATAATTATCAATGCATGTATGTCATTTAATATAATGATAAAAAGCTAGTCTTTGAAGTGACATAGTGATTAATATTTACAGTAAAACGTAAAGGACACAGCATCTGTACAATACTGCTAAATCTAAAAAAGGATTAAAAAATTCTACTAGTATTGTGCTGTCATCTCAAATTACCAACAGCAAGAAGGAAAATGCTCTCCTTATTAACAGATATGGGTACAGATCATTTCTTTCCAGGTTTTCTCAAGATGGAAAACCCTCCTATTCTCCTTGAATTATACCAAGGATGAACGAACTCCTAAGGACTTTTCCCAAATTTCTGTCAAGCTATTATTACCATATACAAACATCTTATACAGGTCTACCTATTAGAAATATTTCATGTCCCTTCATGCTAATCTTAAATTTAAAAATTAATACTAATTTGATGAACAGTTACAGAACCCACAAGGAAATTTATCAGTATCTATAAACAGAGACACATCCTGTGCAAATGCTATTCATATAGTAATCTCTCCTAAATACCTAACAGCCACGCTGTTTTAAGCAAATTCTACCCTTTCCCCATCTGAACTAAGGTTGAGTTTAAACAATTCTCTGTGGCACTGCTTTAGCTTGGTAAGTATGTGAAATGTAGTGAGTCATTGGAGACACATTAATTTCTCAGCAGGTACATGGTAACGCTCCTCATCATGCATTCTTAGCCTTTCCTATTCACTCTTAGCGTGCCATCAAAGTTACTTGTTTCGAAATCCTAAACCATGTATACATTGGATGGATTTTTAAAAAATTAATGTTGTTTTCATTTTTCCAGTTTTAAGGTTAAAAATGCTGTTGAGGTTAAAAGTTTTATAGCTCCATTATCATTAGTATCTTCCTCCTTCGTCCTTCAAGAGGGCCTTTATAATAATGGGCTTTGGCCTTTGCACCACAACCCCAAAAGACAGATTGCTGGAGATAACCCCCTGAAATTCCTTACAGCGTTATTAACACCAAGAAGCCCTAGAATCTGTTTCCGGAAATACTCAGAGGGACAAGGTTAAGGAAGGGGGAGGTTTCAATTTGTAGGAGTTACCAGACATAAACAAGCAGCACAAATGCCTTTTTCCTTACGTACAGACCGTGGGTCAGAAAGCAAGATGGAAAAATAGGCTGAATGAAAAAATCTCACTACGAAAAAATAAGGGATAGTAACAACATTATTCCCCTTGATTTAAAGAGACAGCCATTTTTCTCACTGGAATCAAAAAATTTGAGGTGGATTTATTTTCTTTTTACCATTCCATTCATATCATATACTCCCTCCCTAGTGAAAACTGGAATTTAAAAATATTTATAGAACTTTCTTTAACAGTCTACTTGATAAGCTAAATAAAAGGAGCAAAAAAATCCCCAAATACTGAAAATTTATCCTCTGCAGATGAATAAGCACTTCTATATGCCCAATGGAAATGAAATGAAAAAAATGACAAACTTTTCCTCCACCTTAAGAAAATAATTATTATGGGTTATGGATTTTTTACAGAACCGAGGTCATCTAATATCTGTGATAAATAAAAGAAAGGAGGAACACAAAGCTAATCCTTCACTACTATAAAATACCTCAGAAATAATGCTAAGACCTCTCACACTGTGCCCAAGAATAGCAGAAATCACAGGACCCCGTATGCTGGTTACTGCTGGTTATCCAAACTTGAGTATGACACTGTGTAGAGTGTTTTTCTGATGAATTAAGTTATAAATCTTAGTCTAGTCAGTATTATTGCTAAGTTTTAAGTTTGCTGTTTGGTTTTTAAGAGAGTCTGAGAACTTTGATGAAACAAAGATTTACGCCATTACTCTGTGCAACTAGATGAACCTGGGGAGAAAAGAGCAGGATGTGGTTAACTTGACGTGCTGTGTATAGTATACAGATGCACCACAGATAATTCAGCGTGAGAAAGTCAAATAACTCAGCGAGCCTTCATTTTCTATCATGTGTACATTTTACAAGCTACTGATAGTTTCTTTTCATACTGCTTGCAAGAAAAAGCAGCAAGAAAATGCATTAGAACGATTAGAATGTCATTTAACTTAAAGGCTTCTGCAGACCATATGTGCCGACACTTGAGATGATGACAGAGTTAAGCTTCCTAGGGTCCTAGAGTCAAAGAAACTCTGCTGACCCCCGCTGCTAAGCAGGTGCATGCCTTCCACAGAGGGCAACATCTGCCGATCGGTCATGGTCCCACTCGGGGAGGACCCCAAGAAACTTCCTTGAGAAGAAACAATTTTCTCAGGACTGGCAGCCAATTTGGGGGATGTGGAGAAGTTATATCCATACAAGGCACAGGGACTGTGCAACCGGAAGGTGTTATAGGAACCCTGATGGGTCTGGTTAGTAGTGAAGGCGTTGCTGGACGGTGAGGGCATGATGTACTGGAGCTGCGGAGACATCCCCGAAATCTGCATGGACAAGCTGGTCTGAGGGCAGCTGAAGGCATCCCCGTCAGTGCCACCCATGGACATGTTCACGGAAGTGCTGCTGCTCACGCCCACGTGAGAGGGAGTCCTGGGCGGGGCGAAGGTCTCGCCGGTCTGGCTGGTGAGCCTGTTGTAGGTCTCGGCCAAGGAGGTGCCGTATCGGTTGAGGGTGAGGCTGGCGCGGGCACAGGCAGAGTAGTCAGCTGGGGCCAGGCTACACAGCTGGCTGGTGTTGGGCCCCAGATGGAAGGCAGGTGAGGAGCAAGGTGAGTCGGACAAGAGATGAGGGTGGGTGGCAGGCACGCCCCTCCCAGAACCTTGGAGTAAGGGGGAGGAACTTATATTTCCTATAAAAGAAGTTGAAAGGTTAAGAGCAACGTCCACAGCCATCTTTTCCACTCAATTTTGTAAAAATGAGCTAGACACAGCTTGTTACAAGGGCAGTGACAGAGGTGAAAGAAGATGGTCTCGGCTGTCAAGGAATTATAGTTTAATTGAATTCAGACTGGAATATTTTAAACACAGATTCTCTCAATGTATTTTTTTCAAAGCAAATTATCCCCCCAGGGAATAAATTTTTTTTTTTTCCAGGAGATATCAGGATACTACCAGATAGAATTTCATTCACTTCTTCGGTTAGCTTTCTCAAAGTTTTCTCATTTACTATAATAAATATTATAAATACTGACTCTGCAACTTTATAAAATATAAATTTCATCTTACTCTATATTTGTTCCAAAAAGAGTAGCCATCACCTCTCTTGTACCCACATTTTACCCTCTCTTTCAGCAGAGCTTGCTCAGGATCAATATATTTTCTTGCCAAGAAAAAAGAGGGAACTCACAGGAAAGCCAAGCTGGCAAAGGACTCATCCTGCCACAGACATATCTGCAGCTCCCCACAGAAAGAGGTGTGCACCAGTGACTATGCCAAGCCTGGCTCCCACAATAAAGCAATAGTCTAGAACTTCAAAGATCTCTTTTCCAACCAGAAAACAGGTTGCTGAATCACATGCTAACATAAGAGCAGAGGGCCAGCAAATAAATAGTCCTGTGAAATAGAGAGGGAGGTCAACCCTGCCTGCAAATAACAGTGGTAGTGCGGGTGATTCCCCCTCTCTGGATCTGCTGGCAGATTGATGTTTGCAAACTTGACAGAATTTAGGGGGAGAGGAGAATTCCAATGGGCAGGACAGGCTGTAAAACCTTCATTGCTCTAGCGACAGTGTTTTATACAGCTTCTCAAAATAATCTAAAAGCCCAATCCAACCAATGATAATTGTCTAAAACCCAGCAGGCTAAATTCTCACTGGGGTGCTGGGCAGGATCAGGCATAAAAAGGCTGAGTGCGGAAGTGGGCTGGGAGGCCTACCTACCGAGCAGAGAAGGAAGGGTCATCTCTTTCCGGGCAGCTCCCTCTGAGGAAACACCAGTCCTGGGCTTGTGGGAAATACTCAGAGGTGAGCCCAGGGAAGTCTGCTGGAGTGTGCCTGACCTTCCATCATAAATCCAACAGGAGAACCCTGCCTAGAGGCAATTCTGCCAAAGAAAGAAAAAAGAGAAGCTGGCTAGAAAGAGTGCACTGGGACCGGCATCTGCACTTTCTTGTGAGGGGCACCAGGCATCAGGGCCCACTAATCCACCTCTAATTTTTACAAGAGATTTCGGGTGAGGTGAAGGTCATGAAATACATGAACAGCCTAAAATATACAAAATTTAACCAACAACCACACAGCCACTTTTCCTGGACCATATCCACGCCACACAGGAAAGATATGAATCCTGTAATAGGAGGATGCTGATGAAGAGGTTGCCACTACAGATGGAATAATGCCTTGAGCATTTTTTCAGTGCCTGAGCTTCTAGGCGGGAACTGGCTGTAGATAGGGCCCAGGAAACCTTGTGATTTACCTTGCTTGGGAATTCCAGGAATATCTTCAAAAGTGAGAGTCCGTAGTGAAGGTCTCCAGAATGCGTATGACTCCACAAGAGCTTCCAAACCCATTCTGAACGGAGGGGTCAGGATGGGGGGAGACAAAAGAAGCCTAGTTAGGAGCAGCTTGTCAGGAGCGTTCACCAGTAATAAGCAACGCAGAAGACAATGCTGGAGTCGACAGCGGCCCCAACCCAGGCAGGTGAGGAGATTGGCACAGGCAGAAAGAAATGCTTCGGAAATGGGCTACCATTCTTTCACCAGTAGCACAGAGGGATGGGAGCCACCCGAGATGCCCAAGATGTCCTGCAAATGTCCTGAGAAATCTAAACTGATCTCAGAGGATAAAAATCTGTTCCTTTGTGCCGAAGAGCTAAGGTAACAATCGTGCAGCTAAGGTAACAATCGTGCATCCGAGTGGATGTGAGTCCAAGGCTCTGCTGTGATCTGGGACACACCCTTCCTCCCCCTGTTACCTTACTTCTCCCTCTGATGAGGAAAGCTTTGCTAAGAAGTATGGCCTTGTAAAGCCACATCTTTTCTAAGAGGCATTTCTGCCCATCAGTTGTTGCCTCAGCAGCCAGCCTAGAAGAGTGTTCATCCAGAAAACACTGACATCTTTTTCAGGGGCACCATCTCCCTGACACCCAGGGCAGCTAGGATGGCTCTCCTTCCAGCAACAGGGCATTCAGGGTGGGCAGCCCTGGCCTCTCAGCCCAGTGTGTGGGATAATGCAGGAAGGTGATCTCACAGGGTGGTATAATAGGCAGAGCTAGCACTGGCATCAAACATTATTTTAAAGCTCCTATATACACTTAATGAATGGATACTGAAAGAGTCAGGGTAAGTTGGTTATGGACTATTTAAATGATTCAGTCTTCCCCTTCTTATATCAGATAACTAAGTCCTCTAGGTTCTGAAAATGGGGCCCTTCACTCAACCAGCCCATGCTCAACTTTTCCCTCAATTGCCTTAGCCATAAGCAATTTATTAAAGTAGATAACATTATGCTTTTCATGAAACATATAGCTCCACTGTAGGAAATGCTTGTTTTCTGAGTGTCAGACAATACTCAGACATCTCTTGGGATCATTAGATACAGTTTTATTTAATACAGATAATCTGTATTTAATGTGGACGTTAAAGAAAGGGCTTATCTTTAATAGCTTAGACTAAGCTTGCTGCCTCCTCTGGACTCCTTGCAACCCCAAGTGATGACCTGTGAGTTAGGACTAGAGGAGGTTCCCCCCAAGTCATACCACCTACACAGCATGGAGAAAGCTTTCTGAACACCCATGTCAAGTGATGTGTGCAGATAAAACCTTCTCACATCAGCTGCCCTTCTATTCCAAAGCTTCACACTCTGAATGTGCTTCCTTAGAGTGTTCAGAGTACAGACTATTAATTTGTTGATTCTGTCATGACTCCGTGAGGAGCACGGCTACCCCATCTTAGCGACAGAAGGAGACAGCTATCTGTGTATGAGTGGGCGGTGTGTGTGCATTCCCAGGCTTGCATGTATGAACCATTCTCACATGAATCTGGCCTGATTCACCCTGAGTCAAAAGTTCAGCAAGGTGCTATTCTGAGAGCACTTTAAAGAGCTGTCACAAGCCCCACAAGGCTAGTCCCTGGCTGCCAAAGGGAAGAGCAGCTCACAGAGGGGGCCTGCATAGGCCTTTCCTGGGCTGTACTGAGAGTGAAGGGAGGAATCTGGCTTCAGAGTTGAGAGTGTGCCACGAAGAGGACTACTGAGTAGTAAGGATACTGGACTGGGGAGTCAGGAGAACTGGGCTGTGACTGCAACTCATTAAAACTTACTGTGTAATCTTAAGTAAATGTCTTAACCTCCCTGGACTTCAGTTTCTCACAAAGTAGAATAAAAAAGCACTGCATCCTCTCCTAACTCTAAAGTTATTTCCTACTAAGTGATTTTTCCCAAACCAGATATCATAACTGTGGTTGACTACAAGCCAATCCAAGATTACTCTACTCAGTAATATTTTATGTACATTAAAATACTAATTTGGGGCAGTTTGGCAGCCAGGTCAATTCCAAAACCCCACATAGCCTGCAAGTTGCATTTTATGTTTAACTAATGAATGATAGGTGCTCTTTAGCTGATTACTCTACATTTAGCCTGCACTAAGTTTTTACGACTTTGTAGAAACAAGCTGTTTTGAATGCTAGGACACAATTTTTTACAAAAATGCTTTTTCATTACCACATAGATGAGTTTAAGTTATCATAGTTTTAAATATTAAGAATACTAAAGTGGTCATGGAGTGGTCTCAATGGGTGTTTATTAAGAGGTAATTAATGAGCATTCACTAGGCTTAGAAATTTATTAACTGTAGAGATGAACATTATTTGCTAAGGTAGTATAAACTTTATTATGCTTCATATACAAATCCATAGACTAAATTCTTGGAGAGAAGTTATTATCATCACAAACATATAACCCTTAAGCATTAAGGAGATGCTCTGAAGGTGATGTATCTACAAGTGATCTGATTTGGAGCTATTGATATTTTTCCTGAGGCTGTTGTTTCACACTGGAAGTTCCAGAAAGGATTTCAGATATTTTGCAGGAAACAGTTATAAAATATTTATTAGCTGAATCTGGACTTTTTAAAAAAGGCCTTCATTTTCCCCAGTAATGGAGACTTTTCACATCTAGTTAAAGAAAAGATAAAAGGCACCTCCTGCAGGAGTGTAGCCAAGGCGATAATTTATACAAGATGCCTTTGAACAATTTCCACATTTTATCACCACCCTAATTTATGCTATCAAACGGCTAAGTTTATTTAGTAAAATGGTTATGTTTTTCCTGAAGTATTTAAAGAGAAGAAATTTCTGTACCTTCCTGAGTAAAAAATTTTATAGGGTCAAACCTAAAGCCTAACTGAAGAATGAAACTATTCTCAGCACATAAATTCTCTTTCACAAATGTCTTACAGGAGAGCTTTTAAGGTCTGAAGCTACTGATTCCTATAAAATAGGCTGTAGGACCATAAATAGCCAGGAAAGGATAATTTTTAATTAAAGCAAATTGTTTTATAAAGTTTAAAAAAATCACAAGTCTGTTAATTTCTTTTCCTGATTAATTCATTTATTTCACATATGGGGAAAAGTAGAATTTATATTAAAAAGCAATAGCACAACAGAACCAGGGATATTAAAGAAATACATTGAACTTTTTCTCAAGGGCTTTCTTCTTTATCAATATATAAAAAAAAATCACCCCTTCCCCCAAGCCCCTATCACCAGTGAACCCTCTAAGTCTTAAAAAAAAATCACCCCTTCCCCCAAGCCCCTATCACCAGTGAACCCTCTATAACTTAGCCTCTTTTTTTAAGAAAAATGATATATTAAGTTATAAATCTTTAAAGCTGACCAGATTCTTTCTTCCCCATATAAGGGTCTTCTGCATTCATCAATGGATAATATTAAAATCAGATTTTTTTAATGGGAAATGTTGATTTATAGATATTCAACATTCCAAAATGAGCACCGAAAAGCTTATCTACAACAACCAGGAAAAGTAATTAAAATGAGAAAAAAACCCTATTTCTTTCACTAACACGCAAGCTATGTACAGGCTCACTATGTTTTTCTTGTACTAAGATATTGTTCAAATACTTAGAGCAAAGTTTAAATTTTAAATTTTAACAGAATTTAAGAAGTGTTAAAATCCAATTCATTATTTTCTGTATGTCCACTGAAAACTAAATTTTAGAGTCAGGAAAGAAACAGTTGCAAACACTATGGATGCCCTTCCTATATATTCCCGAGACAGCCAAAGGGAAAGAAAAAAATCGTATCAAACCCAACATTTTGACCTCATGATACCAAACAAAAGACTAAATAGTTTATCTTCACAAATGCCACCGATTTTTTTACTGACCAAATTTTAAAAACCAGATGCCTTTTCATTATGCTGATGTTTCTAGAATTCTTCCTGGAAATTTGTCATACACAACTTACCACACGCTTCTACTTGTAAGTTTATTTATTATTATTGTCTGCCCAAAATATACATTTAAAAGTATTTTTAAATTTATTGCTTTGAAAAAGAACCAGCCGAGTAGAAGCAGCACCATCCCCCAGTGTCAAGAGCAGTGAGGTCTTCCCCAGAGCAATCCTGCAGGACAGCCTGGACGTGGTTCCTGCTACTACTCTCCCAGTGTTCCTGCTGCTCTCCTGGTTCCTTATCTACTCTCCAAGCTTCAGGGATGCCCTCCAAGAGTTTCAGTGAGTTTTAATACATGTATTCTATGCTTTAAAAACATAACAAACTGGAAGTAATTAAAGACTTAAGTGGATAAATAATGTTGGGTTATACCCAGAACGACAGGAAGATTCCATCAAAGTATTTGTCAAGGAAAAAAGGAATCATTCCAAAGGCTGCTTTACCTCACAGTGACCATTTCAGTTACCTAATTATTCAATTTTCAGAAACTCCTCTGAAAAGCACATCTAACCAGGAGCTAATGAAACAGAACAAAAGCCAAGCAAGTTTTTCCTCTCCACACTGAAATACACACCTAAAAATAGTAATTTCAATACAGCCAACAACGTGTAGTAGGTATACCTGCAAATCTTTCTACAGGGTGAAGAATTTCAGAGGGAAACCCTGTTATTAATTAGTCTTGTTGACCACCTCGACTAGGTTAAAGGCTACTCTACTTTCAATGCATTTGACTCCTCACATTGCATGGCGTTTAAAAGCCATTGCACATGAAGATGAAATCAAGTCTGCAAACACTTGAGTGTATTCTAAGTAAAGGTCTCTGTTGACACAGACCCTGCCCAACTTAATCAGAGGAAAGAACTAAAAGTCTGGACTATGACCTGATTGTTTTCTCTCTACAATTTTAAATGAAATTATCCCTAAAATAAGTTAATCGGGGATTTTGACTTCATGTAGACACAGCCTATCAATACCAAGTTTTCAAAGAGTATTAGAATAATTTCTGGAGTAAAGTAATAAAAATTTCTCAAATACTTCCCTTTAAAAACAAAATGTTTTAAAAACATTTAAGTCAGAGCCTTACCCTGAAAAGGCATCTGGAGAACATTAGTCTATTATTACTCTCTATTACTAGCAATAGTTATTTTAGAAAATGTTGCACCAAGCTGTATTGGAATAGAATTATATCAATAAACTCAAGAACCTTTGGCACACGGAACTGGGTGATCTGCTTTTTGATAAAAGTAATAGAGTGGAACTCATTCTTGTAGCTCTCTCACTTAGTACAAATACCATAAATCATGACACAGAAAAAATAAACAAGTGTGTGGCTGTCAGCAGAGCCGAGACATATTTGGAAAATCAAGAACAACAGCTCTCTCGGCAATGGGGAGCAGTTTCATAGTCTAGTTGGGGGAACAAGAGACTCCATCATATTCAGAAGACAGAATCAATAGATAGCTATGACATCATAAGCAAATCCTAAACCAAGAACAAATTCAGAGAGGATATTCAGTTGGGATATTGCTGCCCCTAGGCCTGCAGGAAAGACTTCCTCCAGGCCCTGTGAGAGGCAGCGTGCACTACACTCCCTGACAACTGTTTCCACCCAGCGTCACACATCAAACTCACCTTGAGAATGGGCAGGCCACAACACTACTCCCAAAAATAAGTTACATCCATGGCCCAACACTATTAAACAAGTCTAAATCCTCTTCAGAAATTATCTCCAAACCACATCAGCAAATTCAACTGTTTCTTTTGTAATGGAAAATCCACAATACAAAATCAAATATGTTTATCACAGGGTGTTCCTCACTAAGACTTACCTGTTCCTCCCAGAGTCTCGGAAGCCTTTGGCAAATGGATTCCTATCTATCTTCAGACGAGTTATCTGCAGAACAGGAAAAATAAACCATGTCAAATCACATTATAAATGTCAAGTAAGGTCATTACAAAGAAATGATGGAAGAAGTACAAGTTATTCCAAAATTAACTGTCAGCAGATTCTATTGTGCTCCTCCACCCTATTTCCCAGGTATTTTATTATCTTAGCAGCAAAGCTAGAAGAAAATCTCAGAAATCATCCAGACATTCATCTACTTTGAAAAACATTCCCCATCTCTATTCAAGCTCTGTAAATAAAGTTTGTTTTGCTTTTAATAACCCTAGAGATGGATATTCGAATGGTCTACTGAGGAGCTGTCCTTTGTTTGATAATCTCTCTGAACTAAAGTTCTTCCTTTTAACTCTGTGACATGGTTTAATACTGTTTCTCTTGCAATAGTGGTGATGGGAAACAGCTAATATCCAACGTCTGCTTCACAGCCATTTCTAAGCCTCAGTGTTAAGCAACTATGTATTCTTTTCTTCAGAATTACATGATATATAGTCCTTTAAATGTTCTGCCTCTATATTTTGCTTTGTCTCTCCTTGAATCATCTTTATGGCTTTCATCTGAAAGTTTTATGCTTTCCTCTTTTATCTGTGCAGTCCTGATCTGGTCAGAGCACTACAGTGAATGTCTAACCAGAGGTAACCACTACTTGAAGGTTCTAATGGGATTAAATCTCAGGCATGTAGTTGAAGTAAATGATGCGTTAATTTTAACTACAGCTCTAATTTGTTGACTAAGAACCAGCTTTTTGACCACTAGAACCCCAAGTTTTAGGAGGGAAAATTGTGCAAATTATCTAGTCTCCATTATAAACAATTTTTTTGATATACATTTTGAAATTGACACTGATTTAGTTACACGCATCTTAAAATTGACACTAATAAACAACATCCGGTCTATTTCTTAACAGAGCTCTACTTTGCCTAGAGGAACTTACAGCCTATTTCTAAGAAGCACATCATGCTTTGTTTTCTGTGTTTATTGTCTTTGTGGAATCTATAAAGTTAATGAATATACTTCTGACTGTACCATTTTGGCTAAGTACAAATGAACACTGTTGGATAACACTAAGGCAAAGAAAGACATCTTTGAAGTCTTCTCCAGTTTCCTTATATTTCCTGTGTGCACTCTCAGCCATCCTCTAATTAGTAGTACAACACCTAGGATACATATGTTCCATAGGATATTGCTTACTATGTGGATAAAACTACATTATATATAAGGGAAATAATGTAAGGCTTTGCCAATTAATTCACCATATCTGCCACTTTGTCATTGAATGAATTATTTATTTATAACTTACGATAGCTCAATTCTGTGTTCACTTAAATACATTTAAATAGCATTGAATAATTTAAATGTTCATGTAAAATAGTATTTTTAAAAGAGTTCAGACTTACAGAGTGGTGTCTTGTCAAAATAGATATATCATGATTACTATAATTTTACTACTGACATTACATCTATTGAATGCATACCATTCATGTTATACCAAGAGTTTTATGCATATTATTTCACTTAATTCTCATAGCAACTTACAATAGTTACTATCTCAATATTATGTTTTCTTTTAAACTAAGGCTTAAGTTTCCTACAATGATAAGGTTACTTGGTGGTAGAACTGGGCTGGGAGCTCATGCTGTTAACCATTAGGCTAGGCTCCTTCCCAATTTTCCATAAGTTCTTCAAAATAGTAGCTGGGAAGTTAGAAAATAAACATGATTGTTTTTTATCATTATCAACTTCCCTTCTAATTTTTCCACCCTCTAATAATTGATTTGTCAACATTTGCTAATTGGTATTAGTTACCAACCAACATATACCGAAAGCCCACTAAATCTTATTTATTGTATCACAGAGGCTGGGAGAAAATACACGTTTAAAACAGTTAATTTGTGTGTGTTAGAGAGACAGAGAAACAAGATGGACTGGGTTGTTCCAAAGATAGTAAATACCTCTTTTCTCCTTATGCATTATATTTTTCCTAAAAATAAAAAATCATCATCTGTACTCAACATACTTTAAGAATTATTATTTAATTATCGCCAGCCTTCCTAAAAGTTAATTTCATCTTCCTTCCTAAAAGCCTAAATAAAAGCATGGCAATATGCATGTGAAAGGACAGGACAGCTTTGGCTGTGGGACTGGCTTCTTCTCCACACAGAGGAGAGCAGGTGAATCTCTCAACCTTAAAGGAGGACACCTGGGACAGGATCTGAATCTCCTAAGAAGCCTTAAAAAAACAGAAACCACAACAGAGAGATTAAAAGCCTTAAAATTTTAACTGAGATGTATACAAATCTACAGAGAAGTGGAGACCTTAAGTAATTCTGCTGACCATTGGAATTTATTTTTAAATCTACCCACAAACCACATCAGCCTCCACTACATTGCTATTTCTTATGAAAACCATACAGATTGTGTGGATTGAATAATTGCCTGTATTCAATTCTCTACCTACTTGACACAACTTCTATAATAAAGATATATATATATATATATATATATATATATATATATATATATATGCTTGCCATACAGAGAGAAATATTTCACCTTTCAAATTATTTCTTATTTTATGAAAGGGTCACAACCACAATTGCTAATCTTTCAGACTATAAGCATATCCATCACCCTCTATCACAAAAATAGCATATCTTGAAAGAAATAGCTCTTTTAGTATATACACCAAAATGACTACATAGGATGAATGCTTCTGAAATACTGTGTATAATACATGCACTATAGTTTCAAAATGAGCAAACAAATCCCATGTTCTATGATACAATTCACTTTTCATATTCTACATGTCTACAAGGCAATTTGCATGGTTTCTAATTTTAATTATGACATCATGATTCACCATCTCAAAATGGAGAGTAAACATACACTGTGGTATGAGACACATTCTTGCTTAACAAAATCCTCACTAGAGTGGCCTTACTTGGGAAATCATGGATAAAGTATTGTTATTACAATATATGTGCTCTGAACATCACATATTGCAAATGCCTTATGACAATTCATAACATTTAGATACAGTGAAAAGGAGAGCTAGCTTTCTATATACACCAGAAATGAAAAGTCCAGGAAGATGCCAATTCTGAGAACAATACCTGCTGATTCTGATAGGCAGCAACAGTTGTGAAGACAGTTTCCGGAAAGGAGAATGCTTTCACTCCTTCCCCAGATGGAACAGGCTTGACGGGAGAGAGATCATCTCCACAATCTTTACGGACGACATGGACCCGCAGTTGATATTTGTGAATAGAATGAAGAATAATCTATGGCAAGGAAAGAAAAGCCAAATTTATCAAGAACTTCTGCCCAATATCAGCAGCATGACTAAGCGTTTAATGTGTAAAATCCCAGTTGGAAGTGAAGATTTTCAAGAATGCAGAAGCACTAATTAAATAAAAATATAATCAAAATTAGAGAGAGAAAGTTAGGAAGTTATTCATAAAATATGCATCAAAACACACACCAAAAAGGAAAAAGAAAACCTGAAATTTTAAGTATAACCAGGTTCTGCCTTAAAGTGGCTCACAGAGTCTCTGGTCTGCCAGGATAGCCTAGGGTCTGTGGCCACATCACAATAAGGTTTCTCAAACCCAGATGCCTGGGGATAGAAAACTTGGAGCCCTCAGATACTACTAGAACTGGAAAATATGGTTCAACTCACTTCTACCCAATGATCCTACTTCTGAGAATTTATCTGAAGGAAATAATCCAAATACAGAAAAGCATTTTGTGTACAAAGATATACAGTATACTATTTATGACAATGGAAAAACTCTAAACTACTTACATGAGTAGTTGGTTGGGTGAGTGAAAATCCACACAATGGATACATGTTATTAAGCCATTATTAATGCTATTTGAACACAATGAAATGCTTCTTTTCAAATCTTAAATGACAAAAAAGGATTCAAGTTGTTAATAAGCTTAGCACAACTACATAAAAATAGACATTAAAAGGGACCCATACAATTATATGAACAGTGATCATCTTGGATAGGATTGCTGGTGACTATTTTCTTCTTTATATGTTTTATACTTTCAAGGTTGAGAAGGTGGGGTAAAGAAATAGCCTCATTTAACAGGATTTTCTATTTGCTGCAGAGAGTCCATATTTAGGTATTCATTAATGAATTTAGTTAACAAACCTGTATGTTTCCTGAGCTACATGATTTGAATCCAGGTTCTCGGGTGTTAGGAATTTGAAGGGGAGCTGCTTCCACAAAAGTGTTGGAAACACACAGTGGTTGACCTGCCTCATGTCTTAGGATGCAGGCAGTTTAGTAAGCCAAACTCAGAATCTGTGAGCAGCCCAGAAAACAAAGAGCCTATATCTGAACAATGGGTTTGCTGCCACAAGGAGAAGTCTTTACCCTCTGGCAGTAACCGGTGCTATAGTCAGTTTTGTTTTGTAAACCCTAAAGTTTCCTTTTTATCAATGGAAGAAATGCCTGGATAGCAGATCTAATAACAGTGCTTGATGGGAAGGCAGCATAAGTATGAGAAAAGGATAAGAGGGGACAACAGTTCTCATCTTCACCTGCAGACACATGCACAAATCTTCAATCCTTGTAAGTTTCTTTCCAAGTCTAAGAAAGGACAGAATTTCAGTAACCTAATAGTGACTCACAAAATCCACTTGAAGGGTTACAATCAGAGGTTTTTCAAATCAATACAATTATAAAAGAAAGTAGAAAAAAAAAGAGTGTGCTCCTCAGAGTAAGGAAAGATACCATTTTACAAAACACTGTTTTCTCTGTTAGTGTGTGCATGCGTAACTAGGTCATAACATAGGATGTATGTCTGATTATAAGTCAGGTAAAAAGTCTGAAAAACACACAAACTTTAATTTTAATGATTCCAATGATCAGCAAATTCCAGGACAAAAGAAAAATTAGAAAAAGCTCCATTATACTAAAGGAATTTCAGAGGACTAGAGCAAACTGACTTGGAATAAAGGAAACAAATTGATTTGGGTTTCTGTTTATTAGTCAATGAAAAGTAGGTTCTAGTTTTATGAAGTCTTTGTTCTCTCAAGCAGACTTCTACATACAGCTTTGTACATTTAATTTTATCTGTTTATATACTTACCTAATTTCCAAAATGAATTAAGATGGGGTATATTGGAGTGGGATAAATAAATGACTGATCCCTGCTTATGTTTGCCCATTAAGAAACAACTGCCAATAGTAATCTAGAGTATTCAAGCAAAATAATGTATTTTCAAGATTATCTATAGGAACTTAATATATGCCTAGAAATTTTTAAAGAATGCTAAACAAGCCTCAGTTCTTCCTTATAAAATAACACTATTTGAATTTTAATAAACTATCAAAATTACAATGATGAGTGGTCAATAGTATTTCGCTTATTTAACAGAACAAGTAAAACCAGAAGAAACACTGGCATTGGAAACAAGGAAACCACAACGAAAATGCCCATTACACACACACACACACACACACACACACACATGGCAAGGTCCCAAGTAAAGGAGCTTCTATCCTCCCGGGAATTGGGGCCTGCCATGGTGGCATTTCCGGCGACCTGGTTCACAAAGCATGGAAGCACTGACAGAGAAGCAGGAGATGAGAGAGAGAGATGTGCTCTTCTCACAGGGTTTTGAGAGTGCTTCACTGCAGAGTCATGACTGACTCAGTCGCTGGCCATTGCTGATTCAACCTCCAGCCCTCATCACTTTCTTCTTCCTTCCCTGGGGGCTTGGGGCTGGAAGATCCCACCCTCGAACCACAAGCCTGGTGCCCCGGCAACCAACCTCTACCCTGGGCTAGGGCCCCAAAGCCTCTGCACTAACCTAACAAGATACCCATTGGACCGTTATAGCTAAGAAGAATTCTCAGGAACTGCGGAAGAATAGCAAAAATAACTAGGAAATAAACAAAATATTAGCAAACCAAATTCAAAAATACATTAAGAGGATCAAACACCATGATCAAGTGGGATTCATCCCAGTGATGCAAGGATGGTAAAAACATTTGAAAATCTATACACACCATCCACCACATAAACAGAAAGAAAGAACAAAACCACAAACTCCAGAGATGCTGAAAAAGCATTTGACAAACTTCACCATATTCATTCACGATAAAAACCCTCAACAAAATGGGTATACAGGGCAAGTACCTCAACATAACAAAGGCCACATATGATAAACCCACAGCCAACATCATACTGAACAGCGAGAGGCTGGAAGCTGTTCCTCTGAGATGGGGAACAAGACAGGGATGCCCACTCTCCCCACTGTTATTCAACATAGTACTGGAGGTCCTAGCCATGGCAGTTAGACAAAACAAAGAAATACAAGGAATCCAAATTAGTAAAGAAGAAGCTAAGCAGTCACTATTTGCAGATGACATGATACTGTACATAAAAAAACCCTAAAGACTCCACTCCAAAACTACTAGAACTGATATCGGAATACAGCAGAGCTGCAGGATACAAAATCAACACACAGAAATCTGTGGATTTCCTATACACTAACAATGAACCAATAGAAAGGGAAATGAGGAAAACAATTCCATTCACAATTGCATCAAAAAGAATAAAATACCTAGGAATAAACCTAACCAAGGAAGCGAAAGACCTATACCCTGAAAACTGTAAGACACTCTTTGAGAGAAATTAAAGAGGACACTAACGAATGGAAAATCATCCCACGCTCTTGGCTAGGAAGAATTAATATCGTCAAAATGGCCATCCTGCCCAAAGCAATCTACACATTGGGTGCAGTCCCTACCAAATTACCAACAGCATTCTTCCATGAACTGGAACAAACAGTTCAAATATTCATATGGAAACACCAAGAATTCCGAATAGCGAAAGAAATCCTGAGAAGGAAGAACAAAGTGTGTCTGTGTGTGTGTCGGGTGGGTGCGGTATCTCGCTCACCAACATGAAGCTCTACTACAAAGCCACAATCATCAAGACAGTTTGCTACTGGCACTAGAACAGAGCCACAGACCGGCAGAACAGAACAGAGACTCCAGACATTAACCCAAACATATGTGGTCAATTGCTATATGATAAGGCAGCCAGGGACATACAATGGGGAAATGACACTCTCTTCAACAGATGGTGCTGGCAAAACTGGACAGCTACACAAAAGAGAATGAAACTGGAACACTGTCTAAACCCATACAGAAAAGTAAATTCAAAATGGATCCAAGACATGAATGCGAGTCATGAAACCATAAAACTCTCAGAGAAAAACATAGGAACAAATCTCCTAGACATAAGCATGAGCGACCTCTTCAAGAACATACCTCCCAGGGAAAGGAAAACAAAAGCAAATAAGAACTGGTGGGAATACATCAAGTCAAAAAGCTTCTGTACAGCAAAGGACACCATCAATAGAACAAAAAGGTACCCTACAGTATATGAGAGAATACATTCACGAATGCCCGATTAAAAAATGGGCAGAGGACCTGAACAGACACTTCTCCAAAGAAGAAATTCAGGTGGCCAACAGGCACATGAAAAGATGCTCCACATCGCTAATCATCAGAGACATGCAAATTAAAACCACCATCAGATATCACCTCACACCAGTCAGAACGGCCACCTTTGGGAAGACACACAACAACAGACGTTGGCGAGGATGCGGAGAAAGGGGAACCCTCCCACACTGCTGGTGGGAATGTAAATCTCAGTTCAACCACTGTGGAGAGCAGTATGGAGGTTCCTCAAAAAGCTCAAAATAGAAATACCACTTGACCTGGGAATTCCAATTCCAGGAATTCACCCTAAGAATGCAGCAACCTGTTTGAAAAAGACAGATGCACCCCTATATTTATCGCAGCACTATTTACAAGAGCCAAGAAATGGAAGCAACCTAAGTGTCCATGAGCAGATGAATGGATAAAGAAGATGTGGTACATATTATATACAGTGGAATATTATTCAGCCATAAGAAGAAAACAAATCCTACCATTTGCAACAACATGGACGGAGCTAGATGGTATTATGCTCAGTGAAATAACCCAAGCGGAGAAAGACAAGTCCCAAGTGATTTCACTCATATGTGGAGTGTAAGAACAAAGAAAAAGCTGAAGGAGCGCAACAGCAGCAGACTCACAGAACCCAAGAATGGACTAACAGTTACCAAAGGGAAAGGGACAAGGGAGGATGGGTGGGAAAGAAGGGATAAGGTCCGGGGAAGAAAGGGGGCATTATGTTTAGCATGTATGATGCGTGGCATGGCGGGGCATGGGGAGTGCTGTGCAACACAGAGAAGACAAGTAGTCATTCTACAACATCTTACTACGCCTGTAATGCGGTATGTGGGGGGAACCTGGTGATAGGGAGTGTCTAATAAACATAATGTTCCTCATGTAATTGTAGATTAATGATATCAAAATAAAAAAATTAAAAAAAAAAGATATTGGCTTTGAAAAGGTTTAAAGATGGCAGTGAGAAAAATGAGGCAGTAACCTACTCTGAAAATGCAATTTAAGACGAAAATACAGCAAAAACAACTAATCCTGACAGAGTGACACAAAGATGGCAGAACAGACTGCTTACATCTGGGGAAAAGAGAAAATCTCACAGAAAAGGGTAAAGTACCAAAGCCATGATCCAGAGGGACCCAAGCCCTTTCCCCATCCCAGCTCACAGGCAGGAGGAAGAAAACGGAGCAGGGAGGGAGTAGAAGCCCATGACTGCTAAACACCCAGCCCTGGAGACCTGCTCTGGGAGCATGAACCCGCTACATGGTGCTCTGGAGATTAGGGTGGTTGGAAAGCAAATACAGGCAGAGTTCTCAGAGAGACTGAGATTCCGGCCACTTGTGAAGAATAGGTGTGCACAAACGGCAGCTCCAGGACAAAAGAAGAGCGGGAATTTTGAATGACTTCCCAACAGTGAGAGGGGCGCTAAAGGGGCAAAGGATACACAGAACTTGCTGAAAAGGACAGGTGGACAAAATCATCCCGGCACACTCCGCCCAGTATGTTGGAAACTTTCAGGAGCTTCAGATGCTCCAACCCCCTGGCTGGCAATGCAGTCCCAAGGCCCCCGAACTGCGGTATGCAGCCAGCCGCTCCTTCCTCCAGGCAGACACCGATTCGCACAGCTGCTACCCCATCTAACACGCCAGGCCGCCCAGAGGGTGGCCCCACCTATAGCAGATACAGGTGCGTAACACAGAAGCTCCTACCAGCACGCTTGGCCCAGTGGCCCTGGTAGTGGAGGCAGGCACAGCAGCCAGGAAGCAGGAAAGAGCTCTTTCCTCCCGGCAGGCACCGGTACCACTTGCCTGCGACCCCCACCCTCACTGTAGGTGCAGGGCAGCTCCAGAGAGTAGAGCTTCTGGGCACTAGAAAAATGAAATGGCAAAATAATTTTGTACAAAGAAAGAATCAGAAGAAGCCAGAAAGAGGGCTAAATGAAACTGAAATCTCCAATCTTTTGATAAAGATTTCAAAATAAAAATCAAAAACATGCTCATGGAGATACAAAAAATATATTCACGATCTCACGGAGGACATCAGGAAAGAGACAGAAACTTTGAAATATACAGTACATGAAATGAAACATACAATGGAGGGATTTCAAAGTAGATTAGGCAAGGTAGAGGAGATGGTAAATGAAATAGAAATTAGAGAAAAGGAACACAAAGAAGCTGAGGCACAGAGAGGAAAGGATTCCTAGGAATCAAAGAATACTGAGAGAACTGTATGGCCAACCCAAGCAGAAAAATATTCGCAGTATAGGGTTACCAGTAGAAGAAGAGAGAGAATAAGGGATAGAAAGTCTCTTTGAGGAAATAATTGCTGAAAAATCCCCCAGTCTGGGAAAGAAAATAGTGTCTCATGTCATGAAAGTGCACAAATCTCCCAACACAAGGAACCCTAGGAAGACAACACCAAGACATATAATAATTAAAATGCAAGATCATCATTGAATTTGAAGCGGGGATTAAACAATTTCCAAATAAGCAAAAGTTGAGAGAACTTACCCCTTAGAAACCAACTCTACAAAGTATTTTAAAGAGACTGCTGCAGATGGAAGTGCTCCTAAGGCAAAGTAGCTGTCACGAGGGAAACTGAAACCACAGTAAAAGAGGTAGACCAATTAATTACTAAGCAAATACAAAATTAAATCAGCTACCGAAAAACTCACTCAATGGATACACAAAGAGTATAGAATGATATCTAACATATAAAGAGTGGGAGAGGAAGAAAAAGAAGGGACCAAAAAAAAATGACCTTTAGATTCTGTTTGTAATAGCATAATAAACGAGTTAAGTCAGACTGTTAGACAGTAAAGAAGCCGACCTTGAACCTTTGGTAACCACGAATCTAAAGCCTGCTATGGCACTAAGTACATACCTATCAATAATCACCCTAGATGTAAATGGACCGAATGCACCAACCAAAAGACATACAGAATGGATAAAAAAAACAAGACCCTTCTATATGCTGCCTACAAAAGACTCACTTCAACCCCAAAGATAGACACAAACTAAAAGTGAAGGGATGGAACACGTATTTCATGCAAATAACGGAGGGAAAAAACAGGAGTTGCAGTACTTGTATCTGACAAAATTGATTTCAAAACAAAGAAAGCTGCAAGAGACAAAGAACGACAACACATAATGATAAAGGGGTCAGTCCAACAAGAGGATACAACCATTATAAGTATCTATTCACCCAATATAGGTGCACCCAAATACGTACAACACATACTAACAGAATTCAAGGGGGAAACAGAACGCAACACATTCATTCTAGGAGAGTTCAACACACCACTCACGCCAAAAGACAGATCAACTGGACAGAAAATAAGTAAGGAGACAGATCCATCGGTTCTACTGTGTTGTTCATTGCTGTTAACAGACAGCTACGGAACACTCCACCGAAAAGCTGCGGAACACAAATTATTCTCAAGTGTACATTAAATGTTCTCCAGAATACATCAGATACTAGTCCACAAAATGAGTCTCAGTAAATTCAGAAACACTGAAATTGTGCCAACCAGCTTCTTAGACCACAAAGGTATCAAACTAAAAATGAATTCTACAAAGAAAAGAAAAAACAGCACAAACACAGGGAGCCTTAACAACATGCTCCTAAACAATCAGTGGATCAGAGACCAAATTAAAACAAGGTCAAGCAATATATGGGGACAAATAAAAACAACTCCACAGCCCCAAACCTGTGGGATGCAGTGAAAGCACTTCAAAAAGGAAAGTATATTGCAAATACAGGCTTACCTCAAGAAAGAAAAAAAAAATCCCAAAAGAACAGTCTAAACTCACAGTTAATGAAACTAGGAAAAGAACGAATGAGGCCCAAAGTAGATGAAGGGACATAATAAACATCAGAGCAGAAATAAATAAAATTGAGAAGAATAAAACAATAGAAAAAAAAATCAATGAAACCAAGAGCTAGTTCTTCAAGAAAATAAACAAAATAGATAAAACCCTAGGTAGACTTATCAAGAAAAAAAGAGTCTACACACATAAACAGAATCAGAAATGAGAAAGGAAAAATCACTGTGGACACCACAGAAACACAAAGAATTATTAGACAATACTATGAAAAATTATATGCTAACAAGCTGGATAACCTACAAGAAATGGACAACTTTCTAGAAAAATACAACCTTCTAAGGCTGACCCAGGAAGAAACAGGAGAATCTCAACAGATAAATTACCAGCAATGAAATTGAAATGGTAATCAAAAAACTACCTAAGAACAAAACTCATGGACCAGATGGCTTTACTGCTGTATTTTATCAAACATTCAGAGAAGACCTAAGACTCCTTAAAGTTTTCCAAAAAGTAGAAGAGGAGGGAATAATTCCAAACTTCACTCTAATACCCAAACCAGGCAAAGACACCAGAAAAAAAAAAAGAAAATTACAGACCAATATCCCTGATGAACAGAGATGAAAAAATACTCAACGAAATATTAGCAAACTGAACTAAAAAATACATTAAAAAGATCATTCATCCTGACCAAGTGGGATTTACTCCTGGGAGGCAACGATGGTAAAAATTCGAATATCCATCAACATCATACATCGCATCAAATTAAAGGAGGACGAAAATCACATGATGATCTCTATAGATGCTGGAAAAGCATTTGACAATATTTAACATTCATTCATGATAAAAACTCTCAACAAAATGGGTATACAGGGCAAGTACCTCAACACAATAGAGGCCATTTACAACAAACCCACGGCCAACATCATACTTAACAGTGAAAAGTTGAAAGCTTTTCCTTCAGGATCAGGAACGAGACAAGGATGCCCACTCTCCCAACTTTTATTCAACATAGTACTGGAGGTCCTAGCCATGGCAATCAGACGACACAAAGAAATAAAAGGCATCTAAATTGGTAAGGAAGAAGTTAAACTGTCACTGTTTGCAGATGACATGATATTATACATAAAAAACCCTAAACTAAAGAATCTACCCCAAAACTACTAAAACTAATAAGTAAGCAAAGTTGTACGATACAAAATTAATACACAGAAATCTGTTGCATTCCTATATACTATTAATGAATTAGCAAAAAGAGAAATCAGGAAAACAATTCCATTTACAATTGCAACCAAAAGAATAAAATACCCAGGAATAAACCTAATCAAGGAGAAAGACCTATACCCTGAAGATTATAAGAAACTCATGACAGAAATTCAACACACCATTAATAAATAGAAATACATCCCATGCTCATGAATAGGAGGAATTAGTGTTGTCAAAATGGCCATACTGCCTAAAGCCGTCTATAGATTCAATGCAAGCACTATCAAAATACAAACAGCATTCTGCAACAAACTAGAACAAATAGTTCTAAAATTCATATGGAAAGACAAAAGAGCAATCCTCAGAGGGAAGAACAAAGCTGGGGAGATGATGCTCCCTAACTTTAAGCTCTACTACAAAGCCACAGAATTCAAAACAATTGGTACGGGCACAAGAAAAGACACATAGATCAATGGAAGAGAACAGATACCCAAGATACAAACTCACACATACATAGCCAACTAATATACAATAAAGGAGCCATGGATATGCAGTGGGGAAATGACAGCCTGTTCAACAGCTGGTGTTGGCAAAACTGGACAGATACATGAAAGAGAATGAAACTGATTTATTGGCTAACTCCACACACAAAAGTAAACTTGAAATGTATCAAAGACCTGAAGAAAAGTCTTGAAACCATAAACCTCATAGATGAAAACACAGGCAAAAATCTCTTCGACATAAACATGAGCAACCTTTTCCTGAACACATCTCCTCAGGCAAGGGAAACAAAAGAAAAAATGAACTGGTGGGACTACATCAAGTCAAAAAGCTTCTGTACAGCAAAGCACACCATCAATAGAACAAAAAGGTACCCTACACTATAAGTGAGAATATATTCATAAATGACAGATCCGATAAAGGGTCGACATCCAAAATATATAAGGAGCTCACGCGCCGCCACACACGAGAAAAGCAAATAATCCGATCAAAAAATGGGCAGAGGATATGAACAGACACCTCTCCAAAGAAGAAATTCAGGTGGCCAACAGGCACATGAAGAGATGCTCCACATCGCTAATCATCAGAGACATGCAAATTAAAACCACCATGAGATATCACCTCACACCAGTCAGGACGGCCACCATCGGGAAGACACACAACAACAGACGTTGGCGAGGATGTGGAGAAAGGGGAACCCTCCGACACTGCTGGTGGGAATGTACATCTCAGTTCAACCATTGTGGAAGGCAGTATGGAGGTTCCCCAAAAAACAAAAAAGTACAAGTACCATTGGACCCAGGAATTCCACTCCCAGCAATTTACCCTAAGAATGCAGGAGCCTAGGTTGAAAAAGACATATGCACCCCTATGTCTATCGCAGCGCTATGTAGAATAGCCAAGGAATGGAAGCAACCTGAGTGTCTGTCAGTAGATGAATGGATAAAGAAGAGGTGGTCCATATGCACAACTGAATATTATTCAGCCGTAAGAAGAAAACAAATCCTACCGCGTGCAACAACACGGATGGGGCTAGAGGGGATTATGCTCAGTGAAATGAGCAGGATGGAGAAAGACAAGCATCAGATGGTTTCACTCATCTGTGGAGTAAAAGAACAAAGCAGAAACTGAAGGAACAAAACAGCAGCAGACTCACAGAACCCAAGAGTGGACTAACAGTTACCAAAGGGAAAGGGACTGGGGAGGATGGGTGGGGAGGGAGGGATAAGTGGGAAAAAGGGGCATTACGGCTCGCACACATAATGTAGGGGGTGGGGCGGTGGGGGTGCCGGGGCCCGGGGAAGGCAGTGTAACACAGGGAAGACAAGCAGGGATTCTACAGCGTCTTACGACGCCGACGGACAGTGACTGTCATGGGGTATGGGGTGGGGGGGGGGGGAAGTTGATAAGATAATGGGAGGGGGAGGCTAGTAACCATGCTGCTCATGTAATTGTACATCCACGGTCACAGACACACAAAAATCACAACGAGCTATCACCTCACACCAGTCAGAATGGCTAGTACCAAATAAGAAAAGAAAGAAAAAAAAAAACAAGAAATAACAAGCGTTGATGAGGAAGTGGACAAAGGGAACCTCGTGCACTGTTGGTGACCATGTAAATTGGTGCAGCTACTATGGGAAACAGTGTGGAGGTTCCTAAAAACATCCATAGCGGTATCATGTGACCCAGCGTTCTTTTTCATACACAGCACTGGAAGTCCCTTCAGGATACCGGACCTGTTTCCAATGCATACAACACCAAGCAATTCTCCAACAGCAGCAGGGTTTCTGAGAACTCAACTCTGAGGATATCTGCCTGGACGCAGCACCAGATTCCCCAGGGTAAGGTTTCTATCCTCAAGACTGCCCTCCACCCCAACTCCAGAGCCCGGTTGCCAGGCCCATGCAATTAGCTCGTGCTTGCCACCTACATACAGGCTAGGATTGGAAGTTCCAACGACCTCCCCCTTAGGTCTGCCCAAGTTGCTAGGGTGCCTCAGCAGCTCAGGAAAACACGTTTACCAGTTTAACAAAGAGTATCATAAAGGACAGAACAGCGCACGCGCGCACGCGCACACACACACACACACACACGGCAAGGTCCCAAGTAAAGGAGCTTCTATCCTCCCGGGACTTGGGGCCTGGCATGGTGGCATGTGCAGGCGACCTGGTTCCCCAAGCATGGAAGCTCTGACACAGAAGCAGGAGATGAGAGAGAGAGATGTGCTCTTCTCATAGGGTTTTGTGAGGGCTTCACTGCAGAGCCATGACTGACTAAATCACTGGCCATTGCTGATTCAACCTCCAGCCCTCATCCCTTTCCTCTTCCTTCCCTGGGGGCTGAAAGTTCCCACCCGCTAACCACAAGCCTGGTGCCCCCGGCAACCAGCCTCTACCCTGGGCTAGGGCCCCAAAGCCTCTGCAGTAACCTAACAAGGCACCCATTGGACAGTTATGGCTCAGAAGGATTCTCAGGAACTGCGGATGAGGAGCAAAAATACCTAGGAAATGAACAAAATATTAGCAAAACAAATTCAAAAATACATGAAGAGGATCAACCACCATGATCAAGTGGGATTCATCCCAGGGATGCAAGGATGGTAACAACATTCGAAAATCCATCCACACCATCCACCGCATAAACAGAAAGACCAAAAGCACATGATCATCTCCACAGATGCTGAAAAAGCATTTGACAAAATTCAACATCCATTCACGATAAAAACCCTCAACAAAATGGGTATACAGGGCAAGTACCTCAACATAACAAAGGCCACATATGATAAACCCACAGCCAACATCATACTGAACAGCGAGAGGCTGGAAGCTGTTCCTCTGAGATGGGGAACAAGACAGGGATGCCCACTCTCCCCACTGTTATTCGACATAGTACTGGAGGTCCTAGCCACGGCAGTTAGACAAAACAAAGAAATACAAGGAATCCAAACAGGGAAAGAAGAAGCTAAGTGGTCACTATCTGCAGATGACATGATACTGCACATAAAAAAAGCCCTAAAGACTCCACTCCAAAACTGCTAGAACTGATATCGGAATACAGCAGAGTTGCAGGATACAAAATCAACACGCAGAAATCTGTGGCTTTCCTATACACTAACAATGAACCAATAGAAAGGGAAATGAGGAAAACAATTCCATTCACAATTGCATCAAAAAGAATAAAATGCCTAGGAATAAACCTAACCAAGGAAGCGAAAGACCTATACCCTGAAAACAGTAAGACACTCTTTTGAGAGAAATTAAAGAGGACACTAACGAATGGAAACTCATCCCACGCTCTTGGCTAGGAAGAATTAATATCGACAAAATGGCCATCCTGCCCAAAGCAATCTACAGATTGGGAGCAGTCCCTATCAAATTACCAACAGCATTCTTCCACGAACTGGAACAAACAGTTCAAAAATTCATATGGAAACACCAAAGATCCCGAATAGCCAAAGCAATCCTGAGAAGGAAGAAGAAAGTGCGTCTGTGTGTGTGCTGGGTGGGTGCGGGATCTCGCTCCCCAACATCAAGCTCTACTACAAAGCCACCGTCATCAAGACAGTTTGCTACTGGCACTAGAACAGAGCCACAGACCGGCGGAACAGAACAGAGACTCCAGACATTAACCCAAACATATGTGGTCAATTGCTATATGATAAGGCAGCCAGGGACATACAATGGGGAAATGACACTCTCTTCAACAGATGGTGCTGGCAAAACTGGACAGCTACACATAAGAGAATGAAACTGGATCACTGTCTAACCCCACACAGAAAAGTAAATTCAAAATGGATCCAAGACCTGAATGTGAGTCA
Organism: Manis javanica; assembly: GCF_040802235.1. NCBI lineage: Eukaryota > Metazoa > Chordata > Mammalia > Pholidota > Manidae > Manis > Manis javanica. The sequence goes on from NC_133168.1 coordinate 21,603,784, forward strand.
TGAAACCATAAAACTCTCAGAGAAAAACATAGGCACAAATCTCCTGGACATAAGCATGAGCGACCTCTTCAAGAACATACCTCCCCGGGCAAGGAAAACAAAAGCAAAAAAGAACTGGTGGGACTACATCAAGTCAAAAAGCTTCCGTACAGCAAAGGACACCATCAATAGAACAAAAAGGTACCCTACAGTATATGCGAGAATATATTCATAAATGACAGATCCGATAAAGGGTCGACATCCAAAATATATAAGGAGCTCACGCACCTCCACACACGAGAAAAGCAAATAATCCGATCAAAAAATGGGCAGAGGATATGAACAGACACTTCCCCAAAGAAGAAATTCAGGTGGCCAACAGGCACATGAAAAGATGCTCCACATCGCTAATCATCAGAGACATGCAAATTAAAACCACCATGAGATATCACCTCACACCAGTCAGGACGGCCACCATCGGGAAGACACACAACAACAGACGGCGAGGATGTGGAGAAAGGGGAACCCTCCGACACTGCTGGTGGGAATGTAAATCTCAGTTCAACCATTGTGGAATGCAGTATGGAGGTTCCCCAAAAAGCTCAAAAGAGAAATGCCATTTGACCCAGGAATTCCACTCCCAGCAATTTACCCTAAGAATGCAGGAGCCCAGTTTGAAAAAGACAGATGCACCCCTGTGTTTGTCGCAGCGCTATTTACAATAGCCAAGAAATGGAAGCAACCTAAGTGTGCATCAGCAGATGAATGGATAAAGAAGACATGGTACATTTATAAACAATGGAATATCATTCAGCCTTAGGAAGAAAACAAATCCTACCGTTGGCAACAACACGGATGGAGCTAGACGGTATTATTACTATGCTCAGTGAAATAAGCCAGGCGGAGAAAGACAAGTGCCAAGTGACTTCACTCATATGTGGAGTATAAGAACAAAGAGAAACTGAAGGAAGAAAACAGCAGCAGAATCACAGAACCCAAGAATGGACTAACAGTTACCAAAGGGAAAGGGACTGGGGAGGATGGGTGGGAAGGGAGGGATAAGGGTGGGGAAAAAGAAACGGGGCCTTACGATTATTAGCATGTATAATGTGGGGCGGGGGGGGATGCGCATAGGGAGGACTGTGCAACACAGAGAAGACAAGTAGTGATTCTACAACATCTTACTACACCGATGGACAGTGACTGTCACGGGGTTTGTGGGGGGGACGTGGTGAAGGGGGGAGTCTAGAAAACAATGTTCTTCATATAACTGTAGATTAATGGTAACAAAATGAATAAACATAAAAAAATAAAAGTAAGAAAATAAAAAGTGTTTCCCAGTTTACTGTGTTGTGTGACTCGTATACCAGACACAGGCCCCAACATGAGACCAAAGAGAAAATCTGGGCTGCCAGGCTCAGTCAGAACGTGGCATGTAGCTATGCTGAAACCTCGTGGTCCCTGACCTACGCTTCCTGGGAAGCGAAGAAAGAACCTGCCTACTAGCTAGAAAGGGAAGTCACGCAGACGGTCCCCTCCTCGGAATCTGTCACCCGCCTGGCTGGCCATGGCGGAGAAAGCATGTCTGGCTCCAGGCCTCCCAGAGAAGATGGGAAGGCCCGGGGCGAAGGCGGGCGGCGCCCCGGCCTCAGGGACCGCGGGGGCGCAGCATTGGCCGCCGCACCCCGGGTGCTGAGCGCGTGCAGAGCTGACACCCGGGCGGGCCTAGCTCTGACAGACGAGGGCACTGCGGCCCTGAACAGTCTGCATGGAGGTCTCGCTGGCCCAAACACCTGCACGGCCCTCGGCGGGCAGTCCCGGGGGCTAGGGACTCTACTGGGGTTGGCGTTGAGGCCACGCCCTGTGACACTAGGCCACGGTCTCCTCTGGGTGGTGCTGGTGTGCTCACGGCAGTGGGGGCTCCGTGACGCATCCCCCCCCTGGATGACATCACGGTTGCCCGGGCGGCTGCTCTGTGATGCGTCCCCTGGCTGACCTATCAGAGGCTGCACTAGCTGGGCAGCTCAGGGTGCGCCCGGCCTGAGAAGGAGTTGGAAGCTCTCCCTAGCTTCGTACCCTATTCTCATGCCTGCCGCAAACGAAGGACGTATGGACAAGATGCCGCTGGGGCGGGACTCTGACGTGGGGGGCGAGCCTATGAACACCACGCCGCCCCCGGGGGCAGCGGTTCCACTGCCGGACTCTGATACGGAGGGCGAGCCTAAGGACACCACGCCGCCCCCGTGGGCAGTTGACCTGGGGCGGGACTCTGACACAGAGGGCGAGCCTACGGACACCACGCCGCCCCCGTGGGCCGCTGTCCCAGAGAAGGACTCTGACACGGAGGGCGAGCCTACGGACACCACGCCGCCCCCGTGGGCCGCGGTTCCGCTGCCGGACTCTGACACGGAGGGCGAGCCTACGGACACCACGCCGCCCCCGTGGGCCGCGGTTCCGCTGCCGGACTCTGACACGGAGGGCGAGCCTACGGACACCACGCCGCCCCCGTGGGCCGCGGTTCCGCTGCCGGACTCTGACACGGAGGGCGAGCCTACGGACACCACGCCGCCCCCGTGGGCCGCGGTTCCGCTGCCGGACTCTGACACGGAGGGCGAGCCTACGGACACCACGCCGCCCCCGTGGGCCGCGGTTCCGCTGCCGGACTCTGACACGGAGGGCGAGCCTACGGACACCACGCCGCCCCCGTGGGCCGCGGTTCCGCTGCCGGACTCTGACACGGAGGGACTCTGACACGGAGACTCTGACACGGAGGGCGAGCCTACGGACACCACGCCGCCCCCGTGGGCCGCGGTTCCGCTGCCGGACTCTGACACGGAGGGCGAGCTCTGACACGGAGGGGGAGCCTACGGACACCACGCCGCACGCGTGGGCCGCGGTTCCGCTGCCGGCCTCTGACACGGAGGGCGAGCCCACGGCCACCACGCCGCCCCCGTGGGCCGCGGTCCAGCTGCCGGACTCTGACACGGAGGGCGAGCCTACGGAGACTCTGACACGGACGGAGGGCGAGCCACCACGCCGCCCCCGTGGGCCGCGGTTCCGCTGCCGGACTCTGACACGGAGGGCGAGCCTACGGACACCACGCCGCCCCCGTGGGCCGCGGTTCCGCTGCCGGACTCTGACACGGAGGGCGAGCCTACGGACACCACGCCGCCCCCGTGGGCCGCGGTTCCGCTGCCGGACTCTGACACGGAGGGCGAGCCTACGGACACCACGCCGCCCCCGTGGGCCGCGGTTCCGCTGCCGGACTCTGACACGGAGGGCGAGCCTACGGACACCACGCCGCCCCCGTGGGCCGCGGTTCCGCTGCCGGACTCTGACACGGAGGGCGAGCCTACGGACACCACGCCGCCCCCGTGGGCCGCGGTTCCGCTGCCGGACTCTGACACGGAGGGCGAGCCTACGGACACCACGCCGCCCCCGTGGGCCCCCGTGGGCTGCGGTTCCGCTGCCGGACTCTGACACGGAGGGCGAGCCTACGGACACCACGCCGCCCCCGTGGGCTGCCATCCCGCGGCTAGACTCTGACACGGAGGGCGAGCCTATGGACACCACGCCGCCCCCGTGGGCCGCTGCCCTGGGCTCAGACCCGGATCCGGAGGGCGAGCCTATGGATACAACGCCGCCCCCGTGGGCCGCCGGCCTGGGACCAGACTCTGACCTGGACGGTGAGCCTATGGACACCACGGCGCCCTTGCGGGACGTCTTCCCGTCCCCACGGGCTCGATGCCACACGTGGCACAACCGCCGGACTCAGCCCTACCCCCGACGACGGTGACGCGCTGCACATGCCGCCACCCTTGCGGCCGTCTACCGGTCTCCCCCAGCCCCGTACAAGGCCTATGTCCTTTTGTCAGGGCTTCCTATCCTCCCTGTTATCCATTAAAGAAAGTCTTTCCCTGTTCTTGCTAATATGCCTCTGGCTGTCTTTACTCTTTCACTCTGCTAGAGGAAGAACTCACATACACGAGTGATAATGTTTTGAGCCACACCTAACAATGTAACATGCCCCATGCCCCAGTGACTGGGATGTGGAAGTAGCCGCGTTTTATAACTGTGCGTGCTCAACGCGAGGTCTGCGTGCTGCGCGTTTAAGGGAAAACAGCCCAGGGGGAGGCAAGTCCAGAGGAGGGAGACCGGGTTGGCTAACGAGGTCCCTTCCCTCTTCTCTGACACTGCTCTGAGCTCGCCGCAGGCTAGGGAATCCCTGCTGTGACACAGAAAACCACTCTTTTCATTTTGGTTTTTAAACATGTTTAATTCTATGTGTGTGTGTGTGTGTGTGTGTGTGTGTGTGTGTGTGTGTGTACCGCTGCCCCTGTCGGTCTAAAAGTAACAAAGAAATGCACGATAGAGCGAAAAACTTGCAGTGACCAGAAGGAGTAAGCTTTTCCACTAGCCTCTGGGGATATAGATATCCCAAGGGTTTCTATGCAATTGTAGAAAGATTTTGCTGGAAATGTCGCTGGGACCACTCTGAACCATCACGTTAGTTAAGGCAATAAGCCAGGACAGGCGAGCAGCAAAGAGCACCCACGGTGCGTCTCCTACGTATAAGGCCAAGGGGTACAGGCTTTAATTCTACTACCTCACTTCATCTCACCATGACTGACGTGGGGTGACCTTACGCACCACCTTCGTACAGGAGCAAAAAGTTACTTCAGAATCACTTCCCTTAACGGAAAACAAATAAATGCAAGGACATAAACATTCCTACAATTCCTGCCACCGCCACCCAACTCCTTATGCTCAGCACCCTTCCCATACGAACAGAAAACATAGCTCTAAATGCTACTATTCCATTTCAGATAGACCTCACTCACATCTAAATGCCTAAATGCACTGAAATTCCACCTCCACCTTGACAACAGAGGGGAGCAGTTTCCCCACGAGCTAGCTGGCCTGCCACCTCAGCAAGCCCACGGGCCACTAGCCCACACCAGCCCCGCGTGTCCCCAAAAAGGCGGCTCACTGAACCTGTGACTACACATGCTCTCTGGAGATGGGCAGGCAGCCAAGCAGGGCCACCAAGGTGACATCGGCGCGCAGGCACAAAGACCTACTACTGGGCGTGCACCTGCCTCGGCCCCAGCAGGCCAGCCGGGGTGCTCCCTGTGTGGGGCCTCAGATCTGCCCCGCAGCTCATGCAGCCGCCCCCGGCAGGGCCAGCCCCAGGGCAGAGCACCCGGAGGGCCCCAGCCCGCACTGGTCAGAGTCCAGCCGGCCATCTACACCCAGAGGACTCGGGCCACCTACCCAGGTGTTCCAACCCACGGCCACTCCTCTCAAGACCCAAAGACACAGCTAACTCACAGAAACAAACACAAGGAATCAAGAATGAGAAGGAGACAGAGGAATGACTGTGCGCCTAGTGACGGTACGTTCACAAAAATGGACAAAATAGATAGACAGATAGATAGATAGATAGATAGGTAGATAGATACATAGGCAGATACATTAGATAGATGGATAGATTAGATTAGATTGATAGACTGATAGATAAGATAGATTACATAGATCATATAGATTCATATAGAGAGATTAGATAGAATAGGCAGACAGACAGATTAGATAGATGATACATGATAGATCAGGTGGACAGATTAGACAGACACCTATAGATACACATAGATAGATGACAGGTAGATTGATAAGATGATAGACTAGATAGACGATATAGATACATATAGATTAGATAGACACATTGATATAGATACATATAGATGACAGATAACAGATAGGTGATAGATTAGTTTGGATAGATAGACACATAGATGACAGTAGATAGATGAGAGTGGAGAGATCAGACAGATAAGTTAGATAGATAGATAGATAGACAGACAGACAGACAGACAGACAGACAGACAGACAGACAGACAGGAAAGCATTATACTAAACAATGCTATCGCTCATAACCAGGAGAGCAAGGATGAAAAAGCACAGAGAAGAACTATGAGCAAAAAGAAGAGAGAGATCAAGTTGAAGAAGTGCAATAAGGACACCGCTATCAATTATCACAGTAAAGGGAAAGACTTTAAATGCTCCAAACAAAAGACACAGGGTTGACTGAATGGATGAAAACTCACGACCGCCTACGTGCTCCCTTACAGGAGGCTCACTGAAGATCCAGATCCAAGCACACAGACAAACTACAAGTTGAAGGGGTGGGAAAAGATAGCCTACACAAGTGAAACTGAAAAAGAAAAAAAAAATTAAAGATGGTTTGGTGGGATTAAAGACGGCAGTGTGAGAGGGGAGGCAGAAACCTCCTCCGAAGACCACATACATACATACAATGTGGAAATATTAACAACTACACCAGATCCTGGAAGAGAAGCAGGAGAGAAGGCTGCCGCGGCAAGCTGTCACCTCAAGGTGAAGGGTGACGTACCAAAGCCGTGATCCAGAGGGACCCGGCAGGCCCTTCCCGCACCCGAGCTCACCGGAGGGAGGAAGAGAAATGGAAACAGGGAGGCGGGTGGAGGCCTAGGACTGCTGAACACCCAGCCCTGGAGATCTGCTTTGGGAGCACGAACCTACCTTACATGATGCTCTGGAGGATCGGTGTGGTTGGAAAGCAAAGAAAGGCGGAGTACGTGGAGAGACTTGAGATTCCTGCCACTTGCGGAACACAGGGATCCACATCCGGCTGCTGTGGGATGAAAGAGAGGCGGGCAGTCTGAGAGACCTCCTAATGGCGGGAGAGCTGCTAAAGGGGCAAGGATTGCGCAGAGAGCTTGCCGCTCAGGAGAAAGCACAGGTGCGCAAAACTGTCCGGGTGTAGTCTGCCCAGCAGGTGGGGGAACTTTTAGGAGCTCTGGGCGCTCCACCCCCCTGGCTGCCTACGCAGCTCCAAGGCCCACCACCGTGATGTGACTGATACACAACACGGCCTGCTGCACCTTCCCCCACCGCCAGCACCAGCTCGCAAACCGGCTGCCCCACCATCGCGTCAGGCCAGCGACAGGACGGCCCCACCTACGGCAGCTATGGGTGCAAAGCACAGAGGCTTCTCCCTGCGTGCCCCACAAACTGTCCCTGGCAGTAGAGACGGGCACTGCGGCCGGGAAGCAGGAAAGACCTCTTTCCTCCCGCGGGCACCATCGCCGCTCCCGTGACCCCTGCCTGCCATCACCCCAAGGGCTGAGCAGCTCCAGAGAGGAAAGCTTCTGGGTGCTACAGGGTGCCACCTACAAATACGAAACGTCAAAGTCAAAGGAACCTGGTTAACTGGACTCAATCAATCTTTGTGAAAGGGATCTCAACATAAAAATCAGAAACATGCTCACGGAGCTCCAGCAAAAAGTTGCCCCTGCCTCTTGGGCATGATTCTCTCTCTCTGTCTGTCTCTGTCCCTCTCTCTCTCTCTCTCTCTCTCTCTCTCTCTGTCTCTCTACCAGGAGCATTTTGGAGGCCTTGATCTGAGAGGGACGCTGGGACAGCCCAGCAGGAACGGGCAGAGCTCTCAGATCCAACCCAGCCAGTGCCAGGGCAGCCCCACACGGGGTCTGACCGAACTGCAATGGGGGGACGCCACACGTGTAACTCCGCAGGAAATAACAGTGAGGCATGCCAGCCTGCCCATTAATGGCTAGTGGCTAGGTGGCTCCACCGATAACCAGGTGATGTCCACATCCCAGGCCTTAACTCCGTGGCAACCTTTTTTCCCTGTGAACCTTGAAAGCAGCACATGGAAAGATACTACCAGTCTCCACCATCTCACCTCTCAGTTTAGGCTCGATGTTCCTGTATCACATCTTCTCCTCTTCGTTTCAGTTTTCTTGGTGGGTTGGGTATTCTGAGGAAAAAAAAAAAAAAAATTGACTCAGAATTGGAATGAAATGTCAGGGGGTATAACATTCTGTTTAACCACCATCAGTAGAACAAAGACATCCGACAGTATGGGAGGACAGATTCATAGATGGCATATCCGATAAGGGGTTGACATCTAAAATACGTATTAAGTGCCCACGCATCTCCACACACAAAAAGCAAATAATCCAATTAAAAAATGGGCAGAGGATCTGAACAGACACTTCTCCAAAGAAGAAATTCAGGTGGCCAACAGGCACATGAAAAGATGCTCCACATCGCTAATCATCAGAGACATGCAAATTAAAACCACCATGAGATATCACCTCACACCAGTCAGGACGGCCACCATCGGGAAGAGACACAACAGACGTTGGTGAGGATGCGGAGAAAGGGGAACCCTCCGACACTGCTGGTGGGAATGTAAATCTCAGTTCAACCACTGTGGAGAGCAGTATGGAGGTTCCTCAAAAAGCTTAAAATAGAAATACCACTTGACCCGGGAATTCCACTTCCAGGAATTCACCCTAAGAATGCAGCAGCCCCGTTGGTACATATTATATACAGTGGAATATTATTCAGCCATAAGAAGAAAACAAATCCTGCCATTTGCAACAACATGGACGGACCTAGATGGTATTATGCTCAGTGAAATACCCTAAGCGGAGAAAGACAAGTCCCAAGTGATTTCACTCATATGTGGAGTATAAGAACAAAGAAAAAGCTGAAGGAGCGCAACAGCAGCAGACTCACAGAACCCAAGAATGGACTAACAGTTACCAAAGGGAAAGGGACAGGGGAGGATGGGTGGAAAAGAAGGGATAAGGGCGGGGGAAGAAAGGGGGCATTATGTTTAGCATGTATGATGCGTGGGGTGGCGGGGCATGGGGAGTGCTGTGCAACACAGAGAAGACAAGTAGTCATTCTACAACATCTTACTACACCTGTAATGGGGTATGTGGGGGGAACTTGGTGATAGGGAGTGTCTAGTAAACATAATGTTCCTCATGTAATTGTAGATTAATGATATCAAAATAAAAAAATTAAAAAAAAAAGATATTGGCTTTGAAAAGGTTTAAAGATGGCAGTGAGAAAAATGAGGCAGTAACCTACTCTGAAAATGCAATTTAAGACGAAAATACAGCAAAAACAACTAATCCTGACAGAGTGACACAAAGATGGCAGAACAGACTGCTTACATCTGGGGAAAAGAGAAAATCTCACAGAAAAGGGTAAAGTACCAAAGCCATGATCCAGAGGGACCCAAGCCCTTTCCCCATCCCAGCTCACAGGCAGGAGGAAGAAAACGGAGCAGGGAGGGAGTAGAAGCCCATGACTGCTAAACACCCAGCCCTGGAGACCTGCTCTGGGAGCATGAACCCGCTACATGGTGCTCTGGAGATTAGGGTGGTTGGAAAGCAAATACAGGCAGAGTTCTCAGAGAGACTGAGATTCCGGCCACTTGTGAAGAATAGGTGTGCACAAACGGCAGCTCCAGGACAAAAGAAGAGCGGGAATTTTGAATGACTTCCCAACAGTGAGAGGGGCGCTAAAGGGGCAAAGGATACACAGAACTTGCTGAAAAGGACAGGTGGACAAAATCATCCCGGCACACTCCACCCAGTATGTTGGAAACTTTCAGGAGCTTCAGATGCTCCAACCCCCTGGCTGGCAATGCAGTCCCAAGGCCCCCGAACTGCGGTATGCAGCCAGCCGCTCCTTCCTCCAGGCAGACACCGATTCGCACAGCTGCTACCCCATCTAACACGCCAGGCCGCCCAGAGGGTGGCCCCACCTATAGCAGATACAGGTGCGTAACACAGAAGCTCCTACCAGCACGCTTGGCCCAGTGGCCCTGGTAGTGGAGGCAGGCACAGCAGCCAGGAAGCAGGAAAGAGCTCTTTCCTCCCGGCAGGCACCGGTACCACTTGCCTGCGACCCCCACCCTCACTGTAGGTGCAGGGCAGCTCCAGAGAGTAGAGCTTCTGGGCACTAGAAAAATGAAATGGCAAAATAATTTTGTACAAAGAAAGAATCAGAAGAAGCCAGAAAGAGGGCTAAATGAAACTGAAATCTCCAATCTTTTGATAAAGATTTCAAAATAAAAATCAAAAACATGCTCATGGAGATACAAAAAATATATTCACGATCTCACGGAGGACATCAGGAAAGAGACAGAAACTTTGAAATATACAGTACATGAAATGAAACATACAATGGAGGGATTTCAAAGTAGATTAGGTAAGGTAGAGGAGATGGTAAATGAAATAGAAATTAGAGAAAAGGAACACAAAGAAGCTGAGGCACAGAGAGGAAAGGATTCCTAGGAATCAAAGAATACTGAGAGAACTGTATGGCCAACCCAAGCAGAAAAATATTCGCAGTATAGGGTTACCAGTAGAAGAAGAGAGAGAATAAGGGATAGAAAGTCTCTTTGAGGAAATAATTGCTGAAAAATCCCCCAGTCTGGGAAAGAAAATAGTGTCTCATGTCATGAAAGTGCACAAATCTCCCAACACAAGGAACCCTAGGAAGACAACACCAAGACATATAATAATTAAAATGCAAGATCATCATTGAATTTGAAGCAGGGATTAAACAATTTCCAAATAAGCAAAAGTTGAGAGAACTTACCCCTTAGAAACCAACTCTACAAAGTATTTTAAAGAGACTGCTGCAGATGGAAGTGCTCCTAAGGCAAAGTAGCTGTCACGAGGGAAACTGAAACCACAGTAAAAGAGGTAGACCAATTAATTACTAAGCAAATACAAAATTAAATCAGCTACCGAAAAACTCACTCAATGGATACACAAAGAGTATAGAATGATATCTAACATATAAAGAGTGGGAGAGGAAGAAAAAGAAGGGACCAAAAAAAAAATGACCTTTAGATTCTGTTTGTAATAGCATAATAAACGAGTTAAGTCAGACTGTTAGACAGTAAAGAAGCCGACCTTGAACCTTTGGTAACCACGAATCTAAAGCCTGCTATGGCACTAAGTACATACCTATCAATAATCACCCTAGATGTAAATGGACCGAATGCACCAACCAAAAGACATACAGAATGGATAAAAAAAACAAGACCCTTCTATATGCTGCCTACAAGAGACTCACTTCAACCCCAAAGATAGACACAAACTAAAAGTGAAGGGATGGAACACGTATTTCATGCAAATAACGGAGGGAAAAAACAGGAGTTGCAGTACTTGTATCTGACAAAATTGATTTCAAAACAAAGAAAGCTGCAAGAGACAAAGAACGACAACACATAATGATAAAGGGGTCAGTCCAACAAGAGGATACAACCATTATAAGTATCTATTCACCCAATATAGGTGCACCCAAATACGTACAACACATACTAACAGAATTCAAGGGGGAAATAGAACGCAACACATTCATTCTAGGAGAGTTCAACACACCACTCACGCCAAAAGACAGATCAACTGGACAGAAAATAAGTAAGGAGACAGATCCATCGGTTCTACTGTGTTGTTCATTGCTGTTAACAGACAGCTACGGAACACTCCACCGAAAAGCTGCGGAACACAAATTATTCTCAAGTGTACATTAAATGTTCTCCAGAATACATCAGATACTAGTCCACAAAATGAGTCTCAGTAAATTCAGAAACACTGAAATTGTGCCAACCAGCTTCTTAGACCACAAAGGTATCAAACTAAAAATGAATTCTACAAAGGAAAGAAAAAACAGCACAAACACAGGGAGGCTTAACAACATGCTCCTAAACAATCAGTGGATCAGAGACCAAATTAAAACAAGATCAAGCAATATATGGGGACAAATAAAAACAACTCCACAGCCCCAAACCTGTGGGATGCAGTGAAGGCACTTCAAAAAGGAAAGTATATTGCAAATACAGGCTTCCCTCAAGAAAGAAAAAAAATCCCAAAAGAACAGTCTAAACTCACAGTTAATGAAACTAGAAAAAGAACAAATGAGGCCCAAAGTAGATGAGGGGACATAATAAACATCAGAACAGAAATAAATAAAATTGAGAAGAATAAAACAAGAGAAGAAAAATCAATGAAACCAAGAGCTAGTTCTTTGAGAAAATAAACAAAATAGATAAAACCCTAGGTAGACTTATCAAGAAAAAAAGAGTCTACACACATAAACAGAATCAGAAATGAGAAAGGAAAAATCACTATGGACACCACAGAAACACCAAGAATTATTAGACAATACTATGAAAAATTATATGCTAACAAACTGGATAACCTAGAAGAAAAGGACAACTTTCTAGAAATATACAACCTTCCAAGGCTGACCCAGGAAGAAACAGGAGAATCTCAACAGATAAATTACCAGCAATGAAATTGAAATGGTAATCAAAAAACTACCTAAGAACAAAACTCATGGACCAGATGGCTTTACTGCTGTATTTTATCAAACATTCGGAGAAGACCTAATGCTCCTTAAAGTTTTCCAAAAAGTAGAAGAGGAGGGAATAATTCCAAACTTCACTCTAATACCCAAACCAGGCAAAGACACCAGAAAAAAAAAAGAAAATTACAGACCAATATCCCTGATGAACAGAGATGAAAAAATACTCAACGAAATATTAGCAAACTGAACTAAAAAATACATAAAAAAGATCATTCATCCTGACCAAGTGGGATTTACTCCTGGGAGGCAAGGATGGTAAAAATTCCAATATCCATCAACATCATACATCGCATCAAATTAAAGGAGGAAGAAAATCACATGATGATCTCTATAGATGCTGGAAAAGCATTTGACAATATTTAACATTCATTCATTCATGATAAAAACTCTCAACAAAATGGGTATACAGGGCAAGTACCTCAACACAATAGAGGCCATTTACAACAAACCCACGGCCAACGTCATACTTAACAGTGAAAAGTTGAAAGCTTTTCCTTCAGTATCAGGAACAAGACAAGGATGTCCACTCTCCCAACTTTTATTCAACATAGTACTGGAGGTCCTAGCCATGGCAATCAGACGACACAAAGAAATAAAAGGCATCTAAATTGGTAAGGAAGAAGTTAAACTGTCACTGCTTGCAGGTGACATGATATTATACATAAAAAACCCTAAATTAAAGAATCTACCCCAAAACTACTAAAACTAATAACGAAGCAAAGTTGTATGATACAAAATTAATACACAGAAATCTGTTGCATTCCTATATACTATTAATGAATTAGCAAAAAGAGAAATCAGGAAAACAATTCCATTTACAATTGCAACCAAAAGAATAAAATACCTAGGAATAAACCTAATCAAGGAGAAAGACCTATACCCTGAAAATTATAAGAAACTCATGACAAAAATTCAACACACCATTAATAAATAGAAATACATCCCATGCTCATGAATAGGAGGAATTAATGTTGTCAAAATGGCCATACTGCCTAAAGCAGTCTATAGATTCAATGCAAGCCCTATCAAAATACAAACAGCATTCTGCAACAAACTAGAACAAATAGTTCTAAAATTCATATGGAAAGACAAAAGAGCAATCCTCAGAAGGAAGAACAAAGCTGGGGAGATTATGCTCCCTAACTTTAAGCTCTACTACCAAGCCACAGAATTCAAAACAATTGGTACGGGCACAAGAAAAGACACATAGATCAGTGGAAGAGAACAGATAGCCAAGATACAAACTCACACATACATAGCCAATTAATATACAATAAAGGAGCCATGGATATGCAATGGGGAAATGACAGCCTCTTCAACAGCTGGTGTTGGCAAAACTGGACAGATACATGAAAGAGAATGAAACTGATTTATTGGCTAACTCCACACACAAAAGTAAACTTGAAATGTATCAAAGACCTGAAGAAAAGTCTTGAAACCATAAACCTCATAGATGAAAACATAGGCAAAAATCTCTTAGACATAAACACGAGCAACCTTTTCCTGAACACATCTCCTCAGGCAAGGGAAACAAAAGGAAAAATGAACAAATGGAACTACATTAAACTAAAAAGCTTCTGTACAGCAAAGGACACCATCATTAAAACAAAAAGACCTCCTACAGTATGGGAGAATATATTTGTAAACAGCTTATCCAATACAGGTTTAACATCCAAAGTATATAAAGAGCTCACAATCCTCAACACCCAAAAACCAAATAACCCGATTAAAAAAATGAGCAGAGAATCTTAACAGGCACTTCTCCGAGGAAGAAGTTCAAATGGCCAAAAGGCACATGAAAAGATGCTTCAAATCGCTAATTATCAGTGAAATGTAAATTAAAACCACAATGGGATATCACCTCACACCAGTTAGGATAGCCAACATCCAGAAGACTAGAACAACACATGCTGGCAAAGATGTGGAAAAAGGGGAACCCTCCTACACTGCTGGTGGGAATGTAAATTAGTTCAACCATTGTGGAAAGCAATATGGAGGTTCCTCAAAAAACTCAAAATAGAAATACCATTTGACCTGGGAATTCCACTCCTAGGAATTTACCCAAGAAGACAACGTCTCAGATTCAAAAAGACATATGCACCCCTATGGTTATCACAGCACTATTTACAATAGCCAAGAAATGGAAGCAACCTAAGTGTTCATCAATAGATAAATGGATAAAAATGTGATACATACATACAATGGAATATTATTCAGCCATAAGAAGAAAAATCCTACCATATGTAAGAACATGGACGGAGCTTTGGGGTATTATGCTCAATGAAATAAGCCAGGAGGAAAAAAAAAGTACCAAATGGTTTCATTCATTTGTGGAATATAACAACAAAGCAAAACTGAAGGAACAAAACAGCAGCAGACTCACAGACTCCAAGAAGGGACTAGCAGTTAACAAAGGGAAGGGGGTTGAAAGGGTAGGTGGGGAGGGAAGGAGAAGGGGATTAAAGGGCATTATCATCAGCACACACAATATACCTAGGTCATAGGGAAGGCAATATAGCATGGCAAAGACAAATAATGACTCTATAGCATCTTACTATGTTGATGGACAGTGAATGCAATGGGATCTGCGGGGGAGTTGACAATATGGATGAATACTGAAATCACAATATTGCTCATGTGAAACCTTCATTAAGATTGCAGTATCAATGATACCTTAATTAAAAAAAAAGATGTTGGTTTCGTACTCAAATACCAGTAACATAGTGTACATCTTCATGCTTTAAATTAAAATATTTAAGATGCAAATATATCACTTGTTAATGATTCCCCCCATGATATCCTGTTTTCTTTGATTCCCTAACTCAACTGTGAGTTTCATAAAAGGGCAAATACAATATGGAAGAGAGTAGTTTATAACTCCAGGGGTTAAAGCTAGGAGCAAGAACAACTTTATTTAATACAAGATAGGACTTTCCCTTTCTAATAAAGAAATGCTGTATGATTAGCATCATTTGAGGTGCTGAGCCTGTTAAGGATATTAAGAACTGATTCTTTCAACATACATTTTCTAAAAGTCTGCTATGAATCAGGCATTGCACTGGCACAAAATATTAATATAGTTCCTTCTCTCAAATACTCACATTCCAGTAGGAGACACAGACCTACAAACAAATAAAAAGAACCGTATTACAAATGCTCATGACAGAGTAGTGGTTATAAATTCTCAGGGAGCAGGGTGGGCAGCTCAGACCCCTTTGAAAATTTGATGAAAGCTTTAACCCTTTTCTTCAAACATGCATTCCCACATAAACTCTGCATAGTACTTAAAGGAATTCATGGATCAGCAATACCAATCCATGAATTCGAAGCAATATAAACATTGCTGGGGGGTAAAGTGTTCACGGACTTCAGAGAGGCAGTAACATCTCAGCTGACCTCTGGAGGAGCTCTCTAGGCAATGAAACGAACTAAAGGGCTCCTGGGTGGAGGAAACCATATGAAGTGGGCACCATATCTGTCTAAGCTGCCACTGTACTCCTTGTGTCTGGCACAGAGCTGGACTCATAATGTAAGCTCTTAAATATTTGTTAAAGGACTGAACAAGCATGTTCTGACAACTGTAACACACAAGGCCCCTAGTCGGGTCTGTTGCATACTGACATGAAAGAGTTAGCAAGCCTTTTCCACCGCTGCTTTAGAATGTGACCTCTGGTTTAACCACCTAGCTCTGTTACCCTGGAAACCAGGTAGATGGCAGGTGTCAATTATATTGCTAGGCAACATTGCTTATGGTAAAAATGATCCTGACAGGTAAATTGCATCTGGACCGGGAGGAAGTATGAATAAGCTGTAAATACCTGATAAGGATCCATGTTTGGGACTTCCCTGCATGCAGGCCTATGTGAAGAACCCTAGGAACTATGCCAAAGAATCACCACAAGGATACTGGCTGGTCAGGGCACGGGACTGCTTCTCAGCATAGCTCTTGCACCAGCTTGATGCGGATCTGGAGCCGTGTACCTGGAACCGTGTACACAGGGAGACAAGAGTCTGCAGACGAACATGTGAGCTCTCATGGCTGGAAGTGAGACAGGACTCCTACCAAGAGGAATTCCCGATGCTGTCCGACCGGCAAGCTGGCGAGACATGCGACCTGTGCTTGTGTCACACACCCGTACCTTTGGTTGCTCAAGCAGACCTCTGGTGGGCACCACACACACCCAATTCCATGTATGCTCCCTACAGCTGTGTGAGGTAAGAGTTTCCATTCCCCTGTTACAGAGGAAGAAAGGTAGGCTCAGAAATGTGAAATGATCTACACAAGTTCACAGAGCCAGAGGGGATGAGTGAAGGCAGGATCTTAACCCAGGTGTTTCTGGCTCCAAAACTATAAACTCTCATTTGGAACATATTCCCTCCCCTGGCAACGCAGAATGCCAGTAAAGAAGCCTGGGTGCTGGCAAACAGTGTGGGGTACTACATGTGCCAACCTAAGGGGCAGGCATGTGGTTCTACAGGTGGGTGGGATGTGTTACAGAATTTTAAGCAGGAAGTTATAGGTCACATTTGAATTTTTACAAAGAAGAGGAAGAAGGAAAAGAAAAGTGCCTGTTTAGAGTGGGAGGTAGGCCTAAAAAGGATCCTAGATCTTCTCCATTACTAAGATTATGTCTTGTGACATTTTGCATGTAGTGCCAACAGATTCTCAATACAGTGCAAAAGACAGTAATGACAAAATCTCATACATGATCAGAGATATGAAAGTGCATCAAAATTTACAGAGATCTGGGAGACTTGACGCACGTTCGCACAAAATGCGTTATTTCAAACTTAACTTGAGCCTGTATCACAGTGTATAAAAGTTTTAACATATCCCATAACTATCGACATAAGACATCAGGAGCAAGAAAGTGCCTAATTCACAAACCACTGCAAAGATCAAAGTGTCTTTATAGCAGAAAGAATTGTTTCTGATGATTTGAAAAAACATAAAATCTTTAAGAACAGAAGATTATTTTAATCACAGGTCTACTGAAAGTAAGTACTGAAAACGCTAAAACTTTGATATAATCTACTTCCCAAGAGAACTTTCAAAACAGAAAACATTTTTTTCAAGGTAGTGTTTAGGTAAAAAGCTCATAAAAAAGAGTCAAATGATTTCTTGAATTTTCTTTCAGCTTAGGATTCTATGACAAACAGCAATATATGTTTATAATAAATTGAAATTTGCTAGTTATTTTTAATGCATGAAGTATAAGCTTTTGAGAAAAATAATGTAAAATGTACTTCTAATCAATGCTATTAATTATGCTTATTTAAAACTTAAAGGTAGAGACAAGAAAATGAAATGCCCCTTAACTTTAAAATCAATTATTGAAAACAGTGGTAATAACATGAAGTTCTTATAGATTGGATAACAACCTTCCGGACATTAAGAATTTTAAGGATATCAAATATCTAAAGCTCAAAATATGGCTGCTGGAATTCAGATAAATTGAGCTGATATTATCCAATTGGTGAGCTACAAATCCTATGAACTTGGCTTTGCATTTTATTAACATTGTGTACATAGTATCGTTAGACCCATAAAGTATAGTGATTTTATTCCAAAAGTCTGTACAGTGTTGCCAACAATCCTTATTCTTTTTCACTTCTTTGTTCTCTTTCACAAAGAAGATTATATTCAGGGGAATAGTTACTTCCAGAGACTACAGCTGGTCTGTCAAGTGGATATATTCTGACATGTCCTATGTTTCCAGAAAGTCTATTCTGCTCATTTCCTTCTAGAGTTTCAATGCCCTCACGAGCTTCTGGGCTGATTCCTAGCTCAGCTGGTGTACGCAGAATGGGGAGGCCTGTCCAGAGACCTCAGGAAACTTCTCCGATGGAGTGAAAATCGAAAGCCTTGCTTCAAAGTCTGGCAACTGATGTAATTCAGATCTGACATGAATTTATTCCTAGGAGACATAACAAATTCCAACATAATGACTATTTAAATGTTTCTGAGACTATTCACAAAGAAGTAGATTTTGTTATTATTGTTGCTTAATATTAGAGCCTGTTAGTCTCAATAACAGCATAATCACAAACTATATATATATGTTCAGATAATTTTTGTAGAAAAACTCTGCTAAATTGGTGAAAATGTAAACTGGAGAGTTTTGTATTAAAGAAGCATTATTTACTTTCAAATAACCAAAACAAATAGGTAAGAGCATGTGGTTCTAAATTAGCAAAAAAAAGACTGTTGTAATTAGCAGATTTCTTACACCCTGGTACTAATAAGTATTAAAAGCCACTAATGAGTCTTAATAAACAGTCCCCCACACCTTATTTCTACAATTTGCCTGACACATTTTATTTTGTTAAAAAAAGAGGAACAAGCATTCGTCTTGCATTACCCAAACAATCATGAATCATAGAACCTAAGGTACAACTTCATGAGATTCACCAGTCACAGAATTTTCATGCCAGCAGGGCTCACAGGCTTACCTAATCTATCCTCCTCACTTTACAGATGAAAAAAACTGAAGCCTAAGGAATTAAAGTGACTTGTTCCCACATAACAAGGCTAGTCAGCAAGTAGATTCTAACTCTGCACCATGGCTGCTATTTGAGGAGCTCCCAGTACAGATAAATCAACATATTCCTAGGTACCCTCCTGGGAAAATGGCTTACAATTAATTAGTTGATTTTTGATTATAGCACCTACAAGCCTCTTCTGAAATAGCTTTGTTTCATTTTCTATTCAGTAAGCACAGAGGTCCTTACCACCCGCATAAAACAGATAACTGAGGGAGGAGTGAGAAGACCACCAGGCTAATGAAAACAGTCAAGATAAAATCCTTGTGCAGATACTGCAGGATGCTTTTTTTCCCATAAAATAGTCAGGGGGTATGCTGCCTAAGAGGGAAACGTAAGCAAAGCCTCGGATCACTTACTAAGGGGTTTTCTGCATTGTTCAAGAGGCAGTCACATGCCAGACACACAGGTGTGACAGGAAAAGGCGTGCGGGTAAGTAGGCCTTGCCTAATTGAGGCAAGGGCTAAGTCAACTCCACAATTTGTCTTCTCACTAAGAAAAAGGGGGAAAGGTAGGTGATTTCCCTGACACACTTGAAAAATAAGAGTTCTGAATCATAAGATCTGAAATACTAACAAACAAGATAATTTGTTAGTCTGCTAATAAAACCGATTTGGAAAACGGATTGGAAGGCGTCTCTAAAACCAATTAAGAGACTGTTAAGCATTTACTATTATACATGTTACAGACTTAAACTTTTCTGGCAAGTTTGGGAAACAGGCCTGCCTTACTGTGCTTACTTAAGAGGCTGGGCAGCATATGGACGAGGCTCCCCAGCTACTACGTGTAAAGCTGCAGGTCACTCCCCATTCCTGCCTCTACACCACATGGCCTCCTGATGGCCTGGGTCAGGGAGAGGGAAACTGTCCTTGGTGTTGGCCTCTAAGAGCCCTACTAGTTATCAAATCCATAATCATAAGAAGGATTTTTGTGTCAACAAAACAGAAGATACAGTTCCTGAATAGGAAAAATGGGGGCTACACATAATGACTTCACATCACTCTTTTCCACAGAGACACAAATTTCATGAATGAGCCTATCATTTACTGTAAGAAGCACCAGGAAATACTGTTATGCTGAACGTAACTTGTTCCTACTGTATCTCTTAGGTCACCTTATTTGTAGTATAGACGTGCATGTTTCAGCAACTTTATATGAGAGTTAAACCAAAGCCTGAAGTGGACTGGGAAAAGGAAAAATCTGTACATTGGGATCCCTTGGACATTTCAGGCTATGGTGGGCCTTCCACAGAGAACATACTCTACTGCAACTTCCGCCCTCAGGTAATCTGAGCAAGGATGTTCTCCTCTCCTTTACAGCTGCTGTTACCTCATTTCTTATCCAAGATAATCATTCAGAGGATATGCTGTTCACAACGCCCCACCCAGGTAACTTTCCGTGATCTCACCTACCTGGGACATTGCCAGGAATTACAAAGCAAGCATAAGAGGTTGGTGGAGGGCCAAAATAAGCACCCTCACATTTACTCAATTCAATCCAGCAGTAACTCACTGTGAGTGCGCTGTTCACAATCTGCCCAACGCTGGAGATGATGAAGATGGTGATAGTGATGATGATAAGAATAATAATCGTAGCAGTGGCTATCACATCGCTCACCATGTGCCAGGCACTGTTACAAACACTTAAAAACTCATTGGATTCTCCTAGCAAGCCTATAAGGTACCTCCTATTGTTACCTATATTTTTATAGCCGTCAGCAAAAATCCTCTCAGTCAGAAGCTTACCCCACCTGCCTTAACACTGATGTTTCCTCTTAGTAATTTCCAACTACTAATCTCCTTAAATATAAATTCCTACTTTTCCTTGTATTCAGTGCCAAGCCCAATCTCTCTCCCCTGCAAAGCCCCATTGCAGTGGTTCCTAAATCTATCCCAGCAGTCCCCCTGAATAAATTACCTTACTGTCTTTAACAAGTGTCGTGAATAACTTTAACAGAATTACATTATTTTTCTTTAAAACAATCAATAAACATGGAGAAAAAGTATAACATCTTGAGTCTCAAACCTCAGTATCCTCAAATTCCCTTTCTAAAGCTTCTTCAATATGCATATCGACTCTACAAATATACAAAATATCTGGTATGTATATGTATATACCAGATATACATTTAGCATGTTATGTGTACCGGAAGATTAAGTGGAATTTACTTACTCCTTCATTCTTCATCTCTGGCTCCTTCCCATTTGACTGATGTTCTGGTTATCCTTCCCTTGCCCCCACCTCTCCTCACTGGCAGGGTATTGTGGGGATGTAAGAACCTCAGCCCCTCCTCTCTGCCAAGCCCGTGTTTCTGACCCTGTCCCATCACTTGGATCTTCTGCCGAGGACTTCTCTCATGGCTCCAGATTCTCTGGTTTGGGATGGTATCATCTTCAGCCTGCCATTCAGACAAAAAAATGGTATGGGATTCATGCTGGTAGACTTCCTATGGCCTCATCATCACCCTGTTGTTGAAAAAGATACCTATATTTATTTGAGTGCGGTGGTTTTACTTATCAAATATTTGCTTATCAATACAGGCATCATTACTTAAAATGGCCAAGGGCAAGCCTAGGCGAGCCTTATGAAGGATCTGACACGGGAGGCCCCTCTGGCTTCCAGATCCCTCGGCCTTTCTAGATCCTTGTAAAGGGCAGGATGCAATTCCCTTGCAGCTCAAGCTTAACTCAGATTGATCTCTGATTGTGAATTTAGCTAGAATGTTTCCTTCCTTTCCTTTTTTTATTCTTTTCCCTGGTCATTAGTTTAGTGTGTCTGTTAGATACTCTCAGTGATATCACTGTGTTTTTAATTTCCAATTGTAATGTAATTCAACCTGCTTAATACAAATAGATTTATATTTATTTCCTATCTCTACCCTCAGTTTTTTATTTATTTTGAGTACAATGAGAATGAAATCACACTTCAGAAATTTCCTTTATCTTGTTTATCTTACAGTGACAAGAAGAATCTGTTTTTGCCTGGACTACTCATTTTGATGAAATTTCTAAATGTATTAGATTTCTGAATAGATATTTCCATTCACTATAAATTCCTAGTAGGAAAAGTATTTGGGAATATCAGCAAGTTGCAAATGATTATATAATAATACGTTGCTCATTAGCAGAGCCAAACTCATAGTCTTTATCTTGTGTTTCATTTTCTCTTCAGTTTCTAAAACTTGCCATTTTAAGTAATGATGTCTATATTTACAAATGTCTGGGTCAGAAAAACTACCACAGAATTTTGGAGGGGAAAAAGGTGAAGGAGCAATTTATGTGGGGTGGGAGGGGGTTCCATGTTTTTCTCTCATTTTCTTGCAACATTCCCCTCATGGGTGGGCCTAATCTTGGAGTTAAGTAGCAGTGGTGGTACCAGAGAATAAAAACCCACAGAAACTTTCTCTTTCTATCCAAAGAATAGGCAGCAGGGCCTCTTTTTGTGCAAAAAACTCTTTTTATGTTGAGGGCAGAATCCTGTTGTTTTTCCACCTTTCCTTCTGCACCTTTACTGAGCCACCAGTAACAGAGGTCCTCATGGCAATGGTATGCCCATCTAAACTCTAAAAGAAACTACAACTGTCAGGCCAGAGTACCTAGCAAAAAATTACCATCACGGGCTTGAGAATGATAGTAAAATTCCAGAGAGGAAAAAGCTCTAAAGAGTGCCAGTAATCTTTTATGTGGTCCTTCACAAGTCTGGGGTTCAGCCCTGAGCTGAGCATGTGGGAGAGACCCAAAGTATCACAACAAAGGCACTGGGAGATTTCAGCCTCTCTGTGAATGTCATGTGTGCGTGACAGACCGAAGCAGCAGAGCCGCTGCCAGCACTTGATAAAGGTTAAAACCACCAGTCTGAAAAGGGAGTGAGAGAACTCATGGTCTTCAAAGCTAGTGTTTTGATTGCCTGAAAACAAAACAAAATCAAATCAGGAAATGAGCAATTATAACACCATAAGTGGACCAACTATGCTCCATGAGTTTAAAATTTTAAAAATTAGTAATAAATTGAGGAAACTTCTCAGCAGCCAAATAAAAACCATAGCAAATAATCAGATGGGAATTTTAGAACTGAAAAATATAATATCTGAATTAAAAAACTTATTGGCTAGGCTCATTATCAGAATGGAGATGACAGAGGAGACAGTGAACTTGAACAAATAACCAGTTGAAAGGATTCATTCTGAAGATCAGAGAGAAACGGGAAAGTAACAAAAGGTCTAACACCTGTGTCATTTTGAGTCCCAAAAGAAGAGTAGAAAGAGATTGCTGCAGAATAAATATTAGGGAAAGTGGCTGCAAACTTCCCAAATTTGGTGGAAGATCCACTTATAAAACCGAGAAAGCCAGCAAATGTCAAACAAAATAAACTCAAAATCATGTTTAGATACAGCATAATCAAACACCTGAGAGCTAAAGGTAAAATATATAGACAGACATACAGATCTAGATTAGATAAAAAATATTTATATGTAATATGTATTTCTTTATATCATTCTAAATGTACATCTGTGTACATGAATGTATCTTGAGAGCTCCTAGAGGAAAATGTCACTTTATATAAAGGAATACAGTGATTTGAATGACTGAACACTTTTTAAAAATCCAATATGGCACCTGAAGACTGTAAAACAACAGTTTTGATGTTCTGGAATAAAATACATGCAACAATCAAAAAAAATATCTACCCATAATTTTATGTCTAATGAAAATACATTCAAGAATTAAGGCTACAAAATACATTTGCAGAGGATGGAAAACTAATGAAATTACTCACCAGCACGCTTGCTGTTAAAGAAATGCTAAGGCAATAACTGGAGAATGAAAAGAAATTATAACAAAGGGAAACTTGGAACTCCAGGAATGCATAAAGATCAGTAGAAAGTATACAAATCTGAGTGTGTATAAAAAAATTAATTCTTCTTTCTTCAGTTTTAAAAAATAAGTCTGAAAACTGTATCAATTCAACATATTAATTATACATTTAATGTAAACTACACATTTTCTGTTAGCAGTAGTATAATATATATGTTTAGCTTTGTGGGTCATGTGGCCTCTGTTGCAACTGATCAACTTTGCCACTAAAGTTCACAGCAGTCATAAACAATATGAAGTGCATGGATGTGATCAGGTTGGTCTGCAGTAAGCTGGATTTGACCCACAGGCTGTAGTTACTATCCTAGGTCTAAGCATAACAAAGAAAACACAGTGTTGACACATTACATAAAAAACACAATGCTCAGTTATGCTCTCTACAAGAAACTTGTCACAAATATAAATAAATAGACTAAATGATGATCAGTTGCAAACAAAATCAGAAGAAAGCTGGAGTGGCTATACTGATAACAGACAATATACACTGCAGAACAAGGAATATTTCTAGAGGCAAATCATCATGATAACAAAAGATTCAATTTACCAAATACTCGTAACACACTAAATGTGTATACAACTAAGAGCAGATCTTCAAACCAAAAGCTAATAGAACTGAAAGGGGAAAACAGATACGATTGCAATCATAATTGGGAACTTTTGTCTTCTTCTCTCAGCAATAAATAGAACAAGTAGAAAGAAAATCAGCAATACAAGAGAAAAACCAAACAAACCTTAATAAGCTTGACGTAATTGACATTTATAGAACATTCTATCCAACTACAGTAGAATGCACATGTATATAAATCATCTCGATGTTCAGCCTAACAAGTTGTAAAAAGAAAAGCAAATCAAAAGAAGCAGAGGAAAGATAAAAAGTGATAAGGTACCAATAAAGTTGAAATGGAAAAACAATAGAGAAAAACAACTAAACCCTTTGAAAAAGATCAATAACATCGATAAAACTTTAGTCAGACTGATCAATTAAAAAAAGGAAAGACCATAAATACAAATACAGGAATGAGAGAGGATATAACTACAGACTCTAAAGCCACAAGAAGGAAAATAAGGGATATGACAAACAACTTTTTGCCTTTAAACTTGACAACTTAGAAGAGCTAGACTAATACCTTGAATGACACAAACTCTCAAAGCTCGCTATTTAAAGAAAACCTCATTATTTCTAACTCAATTTAAAAAATTGAATTTAGAGTTAAAACCCTTGCAACAGTAACAACAAAGAAAACAAATCTTAGCCTCAGCTATGTTACTGGCATACACTGCCAAACACTTCAGGGGGAAATAACAATTCTATATAAATTCTTCCAGAAAAGGGAAGAATCAGAAACACATTCCAACTCATTTTATGAGGCTCTGTTCTTGTGGTTCCAAAACTTGACAAAAATATTACAAAAACTGAAAACCAAAAACCAATTGCCATCATGAAGAGATGCAGAATGCCTTAAAGTATTAGCAAATCTAATCAGTAATATACAAAAAAGGATAAAAATATGGTGGCAAAATGCTGCTTATCCTTAAGAAGCTAGGCCGGTTTGATTCAACATTACAAAATTAACCCGATGTAATTTATTACATCGAAAGACTAAGAAGAAAAAGCATATGATCATGTTAGTTGATGCAGAAAAAGCATGTCACATAATTTAATACCCACTTATGAGAAAACTGACTAGAAAGGAATTATTAAACATGACACTGAACATCTACAAAAAAACCTACACCTACTGTAGTATTTAAAACCAGTGTCGTCCTTAATAGTGCTTTCCTCTAAGACTGGAAACGAGGCAAGGATGTTTATTCAGCCTTATACCGGGGATCCCAGCCAATGCAATAAGGTGATAAAAAGGAATTAAAAAATAAAGATAGGAAAATAATGGATACAAATGCCTCTATTTTTATTTATTATTGCAGACCACATGATTCCCTAAGTAGAATAACCCAAAAAAATTTACAATAGAAAAGAACAAAACAAAGTGACTAGAACAAGTAAGTGAGTATAGCAAGGTTTCAGGATACAAGGAATAAAAATAAATTCTATTTTTAAACACTAATAATAATCAAAAATTTAAAAACAAGTGTCATTTTTAATAGCTAAAAAAAAGAAAATAATAAACATGTTGTACTTTGTTATACACCTAACAAGTGTGAAGGATCTGGATGCTGAAAATTACTCCAGCAGGCAGTCAATTAGCTTGGCTTCACTATGCACAGATTTCAAGTATCATGACTTGGTTTAATAATGCCAGTACCCCCAAACACTGTCAGATTCATTTGCCACAGTATATCAACAGTGACTAATTGCATAAAGTATAAACTTCACTGCTACTTCTTTAGTTCACAAATTACTGTGTAAATACAGATCTGCAGCATGATCAGCGACCAATGATGTCATCTTTCGAACTCTGTTCATGATTGGTCCCTGTGCATCTGTTATTTAGTTCACACTCACCAAAATGTATAGTTGTTTTATCTCGTCTCCCCGTGACAAATCCACATGACATTTTACAAAAATAAATAATCAAAAGACGGAGTGCCCAAAAGAGGGAAAGTGCAGCAAAGGATCAAAAAGTGATCATGCTGGAGGTGAAGTTATACTCAAGCATGAATGGAGTTACAGGAGTAGCCAAGGAGAATGCTGACAGTACCGTTTGAGAGCCTCTACCTAAGCAGCTGGGGGAACTCAAAACAAAACTTACCAAAAGAAAGAAGAACATAGTGAAAAAGATGAAGACATCCCAGAGGAAGTAATATTGGCAAGAAACTTCCTATCAAGTGAACTCTTGAGAGAGATTTTATACACCATAAGTACCAAATACAAGGATGGAAGCCAATCCAAGCTTACAAAGAAACGCGACAACTCACGAAAGCACAGAAAAATGCTTGCTCCGTATCGTTACTGATATGACAAGAAGTAGGCATGGATGTTCAAACATCTCCAAAATTGTGGCAAGAACATAAATCTGTAAAAGTAAACATGAAAAGTAACGCAGCTTGCTAAATAAAATAAGATTGCTACTTACCTTTGCCATAGCATGTTCACTGACTTTTCTATGATATTCCTCACATTTTTACACTTATTTTATGTGATTATCAATTAAAGTGATATAATTATTTCTTGTTCGTTTACTGAGCAAAGCACCATGGTCAGTGAAATGTGTTTAATTTATTGTAATCAACTTCAGCAGAATATGAGTTCAGAATAATTTTATCAAATCTGCTAATGAAATTCTTTTTTATAAATTGCTTTCTTTTCCTTCATGGTTTAAACCATCAGTACCACTACAAATCTACAAACTGTAACAAAAGTTAGAAGAATGTTAGAAAAGATGTTATTTTAAATATCAATAGACTACACTTTATTTTTGCTCTCCATTATTATAATTCCACAATATTTTATATTCTTTTAACTAAAATCAAACTCTAAAGAAAAAATCAGGAACAGTTCTTTATAAATACTCATTTCTCTGATAATATTCTCCCCTGCTATCTGTGGAAAGGTCCTTTAATGGTTTCCACAAACCTCAAGGACTGGTTTTAGTTCAAATAATTCATCTGATAGATGAATCTAATGGTAGATACCATTAGAAATATTCTTTCAATGGTTTTGAAATTCATTTACAAAAAGGACAGTATTTTTAACTCATTTATTGACTTTGGCATTCATCATAGTTCAGAACCATTTTCGGTTCCTATTGATTTGTTTATTTTGAGGCAACCAACTACCGTGTGTGTGAGAATATTTGGCATATTCAGACACCCTGGAAGGGAATACCTCATTGTTTCAAAGCCATCAACAGAAGGTATCACCACCACCATTACCAAAAAAATGTGCTTGTTTCCTATTATTATTTTCTTATAGGCCTTGGCCTAAGCACTTCAGAAATTTTAACTCCCTGAATCCATACAAAAGGAACTGTTATTATTTCCCCTAGTCTACAGATGATAAGACAGAGGCACAGAGAATCTAATTGCTCACTGTAGCACAGGCAGTGGGGAAGCCAAGAGTCAGACCTAAGCATTTGGAATCAGAATTCATGATCCTATCCACCAAACTGACTTAGGACAAGTCTTGGGAGGAAGTCCAGTGCAGGTAAAATGCATTTTCTCTGCCACTGACATCAGTGTGATCTCAGACCAAAGTGCTTGCTCTCAGTCGAGTTCATTTCCTATAAAGTGTGATGTTGGACTGAAGCACTATTGATGACTTGAACAGCTATTCTTTTACTTGTAGATGATTCTGTTTATTGTGGCTGGTTTGAAGTTTCTTTTGAGCAGGTCATGCTATACAGACCTTGCAGACTATCTTGCAAGCAAACGGTTAAGCACTTCATGTTTATTTTCTTGAAACCAGAAGGATGAGTAGATAGGAGTGCACAAGAATCTGGATGATCTTCACTTATTCAATGATGAAATCATGTGGTTGAACTGATGAAATATGAATATTTCTCTCAGCACTATGCTCTCACCCATCCTGTCAACTAGCATTGGAGAAACCCTTACTATACTTTGAAATGCATACGTATATACACATACTGAAAACCCACATGAAATCAAGCATAAACACAGAAAATTATATAAGAGCCATACAAAATTTTATCTGTTTATGGAAGACATCTGTAGTTAAGGGAACAATGTCAAAGAAACATTTATTTTTCTGATGGTGTCTCCTTAAGACTTCTCTTAGGGACAGATCAACTACCAGATGAGGGTGTCCTTAATAGAGGTGCAGTTGGAGCATATGACCCCAAAATTCTACCTAATGTAGAAAATATAGTTTATTGGTCAAGCCATGTCAGTTGTGTAAGTATGAGTAAGTCAAATCAATGTCACCTTCACAAATTAGTCAAACAAGGTGGCTGGCATTCTGTTCCCTTATTTTCCCTAGGCCAAGCACTTCTGTGTAGGGCAAATACTGTGCAAACACATTTGACAGCCCTAATCAAGATTAAAGGGCAGGCTGTTACACTGTCCCCAATATCAAGAGTTCTTTTTAATTTTTTTTTTAACAATTTCAAGTGAACGGAGTAGCAGCAAGCAGATATCCATCTGTGACTTCAATCAATAGAGACCAATTCCTGTAACACACAGGTGACATGGCAAAGGTCAGTGAGGTCTTATCGATCAATTTGCTAAAAGAAGCTGTAGTCAAGCAGAGCCAGGACCTAAACTATTTGCTAACATTTGAGAAGAATTATAGAATGTTAGAGCAGGAAGAGTCTTATATATGATCATATGTAGCCCTTTATTAAAAAGATGAAGGAAATTGAACTTAAATACATTTGGAAACTTTCCCTAAGATCAACTGTACCACAAAGGCCTTGCAAATGACTGACCCAAGTATACTGTAGAGAATGCATGTATAGAAACATGAGTAAATTTAGTATCTTAAATCTTTCCCCTTTTGTGGCAACAGTAGTCAGTTTTTTCTGCAAATAAGAAATGCAACAAATGTGAGTAGTGGTTTCACTTACTGATAGATATTTAGTAAGTGCTTACCAGCCCATTCACCTTGCTTTTTATACTGTAGATACCACTTTAAGAAAAAGGAATCACCAGTTAAAGATTGGCCATGTTGATTATACAATATAAGCCTTCTGCCAATACAATAGAGCTTATCTGCGCAATATAGTGCAGTTGGTTAACATATGGCCTTATTCATCTGTTCCCACCCTTATTTCTCTTTCTTCACAATACAGCATAGCAATCTAGAACATTGTATCTCTCATCATTTTCTGGTCTTCCTTCAGAGTCAAAATTGACCAAGATTCAGCTATTTCTAGACTCAGGGAGCTCTGTCAGTGCTCTTTCTAGACCACATCCTAAGTCAGATCAGTGTTATTACAACCACTACACTTTTCTAGTAACTATGCTAACCTACAGCATACTTGAAGAGAGACTGTAAGTATTCCCCTTCATTTAAGTTTGATCATGAGGTTTCCTTATCTCAGAATATTTTTCATTTCCTTTTCTACTTTTCAATTCCTAAAAATAAAATTATTTTTGAGCTGTGGGCGAAAGAACTAATCTTTAGCATATAGTCTCCTCACAGACTGTGACAGTGTTATTTCTCTGCATCAACCAAGACTCAGTAATTACTCCTTCCATGAGTTTGATTCTCTGTAGGGAACTAGAATGAAGGAAAATTTGAGGTGCGTATTGGCAGTAAGCAAAGATGCCAGAGTGATCAGAATCTTTAGTTTTCCCAAACTTCAATCTTTAGTCCAATATTAATCTCTGACTGAGCCATCCTTTGTCCTGTTCTTTTTCAGAGTTCGGAAGCTTTGCTGACTAGGTGCTAGACTGACACTTTTGCAGAGAAAGAGGCATCGTTTCCTCTTGCCTCTGGCATCTTCAAATGTCTATCTGTACTATGTGAGGATATGCAGTAACTGACCACCAAGGAACTACTTAAAAGTGCACAGCATGCCACTTTTGGAGGATCTGCCTCGTGGTTCCCACAGGGCTTCGGCTTTGGAGTCTCTGCCCTGGGAGCCCCCGCGCCTTGTCTCTCCAGTCTTTGGGCCAGTGGTTTGACTGGTGTCCTCCTCTTTTATGTACCAAGTAGAGTTTTTATTTTTCAATCTGTTCAGCTTTCTACTTGCTGTTAGGACATAGTGGCAACTTTCATGCTCCTTATATATAGAATCAGAAACCAGAAGTCATTATAAGCATTTTTAATTCATTTTAGAGTGAATTAAAAAAATAATACTTCTTTCAAACTATTTCTATTGCAGTTTATGTCATTTTATGTTCATATATATTATAAACAATACAATGTATTCAAATTTATAACACTTTTTAATAGATTAAAACAACTTCCAATTTATCACTGCCTCTTTTGTTCTTAGTGGTAAAGATCCCTTTATCTGGCTATTGATCGAATTAATATATATCACAGCTTACTCTCTTTTTCAGTGAAGAGTTGGCATTTTGACAGAATTCTACTTAAAACTATTGCATTTAGCTTTTCAAAACTTGTAATTGCTAAGGTAATAGTGGATTAGCAAATACTAGACGATTAAGACAATGCCACTGTCAGATGTTATGGGGACAACACATAAGCAAAGGCAAGCATTAGCATTTGGTGTCTCTCCCATTGATTGTCTCCATAGTTTCCGCGTGATTTTGCTTTTTTTTTTCTGCAGTAGATGCTGCTTCCCTCTCTGGTTGTTCCATTCTTACCTCATTCTGTAGTTTTCTTTCAGTGAGACTGACTGAGAACATCACAACTGTATGCATCTGAAGTCAGCAGACCGAAGGCCAGGGCACAAGTATGACCGTCCGTGTCAAGCTGTCCTCTCTGCGATATGACACATTGGCTGAAAGGTCCATAGTCTTCAACACAGACTTTAAAGAATGAGGAGAAAAGAAGACCACAATAATACAAACCAATTCTATTATTCACAGAATACTGCACACATATAAATAATAATTAAGTTCATAATCATGATGAGAAGAAGAAAGAGTGGGAAGCTTGGCTCCTCAATGAACTGGCTACAAAATGATAAAAAGGAGGAAAATCAATCCAATGATAATTAAATTATAAGGGAATTGGTCAAGAGGTAAAATAAGCATTCAAAAAAGTATGTGAGATACACCCTAGCTTCAAGCATCCCTAAGCTTCCCTGCAGGAGCTCATCCCCTAGGCTCCCCAACCAGCCTCCCCCTAAGAAAAAAAAAAAAAAAATTACGTGAGAGCCTGGACAGCAGAGACAGAGCAGGATGTTGAACCAGACAGTGATACTGGCTTTGGATTCTCGCTCCGTTCAGTTACTGCCCAGGGTAAGGAGGTTTGTTAAGTATTTATTATGCCTTGCATTTATATAGTACCTTATAATTTACAAAGCATTTTCATTTTTTTGGCACATTATATTCTCATTTTGCATATTAAAGCATATTAAAAAGAGAGAGATATAGGTTACATTTTGGTCTAAAATTCATTGCTAGTGACAGAGGTGGGCCAAGACCTCAGGATATTTGACTGTGCCCAACATCTGTTACAGTACACATCATAATTTTATGCCTAATTCTTCCTATTTATCCCCACCCATCGCAGTCCTTCAGTAAATTCACCTCCTATTAAGGGCAGCTGTTTAGAAAGGATCTGGGCACTTGTAAAGCAATCTGGATCCACTGCCTCTTTCTCACCCTCCTTGTCATCTGTGAAAGAATTCTGATACCATGCAATCAGTGCTTGCTGCTGATAGTTTTGACATTACTTCTGAACAGGAAAATTTGTGTGCTATTGAGTATCTTGAATAATTTTTTATACTAGTAAATTCTTGATATCTAGTAGCTAAAATGCAGAATAATTATTTTTACTATCTTTAACAGATTGTTGGTAGATAGAAATTTAAATTGGGGTTTCAGAGACTAAGATATATTTATAGATTCAGAATTGCTAATCTAGCATAAAGTGTGCATATAAATTCAGCTAAAAATTAAGGTAAGTATTAAATCATTAGACTCAAACAGCTTCTTCACTATTCCTCACACATCTTTAAAAGAGTTAATAAAATAGTGTCATCATGGCAATTTTTTATTCAAGGACAGAAATGACTAGAACAATTTGTATTCCCCTGTCGCTAATTTTCGAACTAAGACCAAAAATCTTTTTTAAATTCATAAAACTCTTCCATTAATTATTTTTAATAAATACTTACTTTTGGAATTTTAAAAATCATTTAAAAAATCATTTTAACTCACTACAGTTTTAAACAAACCATAATTCTATTTGTAATTACTACTCTTGTGAGTCAACCAGGGCCACCAAACTATAATTTACTGACAGATTGTTTTCTAAAGACACAGAAGAGTTTCAGATTAAGCAGAGTAATGAGAAGACTCTAAAGTAAAGTAGGCATAAGACACTGGCTGCAGACACAAACACTTTTCCATATATACTATCATAACACTCAGATAACACAGGGGAAAAAAATCTTATAGGGGTAGGACTATAGTCACATTTTGAGTTTTAATAGACGGGGCATAACTTATAAACAGCAATTACTTTTGAAAAGAAAAGTAACAGCCAAAGTTAATTTTGGCATTACTATGGACTTTTTCAACTATTCAAAGTACACTGCATTACAGAAATCAGGAAACAGACATATGTAATTCATCAGTATATTAAAGAGAAATCAAAATGGTTTTATGTGATAGCTTTAGCACCTTTACAATCTCATATAAAATGTTTACCAATGTCACAAGATTGGAATCTGCTGAAAAAGAAAATAAAATATCATTATATTATACTTTAGAAGGAGTACCTCAATAGCATATTTAAAATGCTAGTTTCTCTGGGTCTTAAAAAAGATTTCCAAACTTCCCAAAGACTGTTTCTGGAAATCACACTGTAACATATTTGTATTTAAAGGACTAATTTCAAATAATATGTTATGATAGCAGCTCTGAAATCTAGGAACATAATAAGAAGTCAAAACTCATCTCATCATGACATATTAAGATCTAATCCTAATATATACCTGGGAATATCGTCTTAACATCCTTGTCAGCTGTCCAAGGAGTCTTCCAACTTTGAAAGACCCACGTAGGAAAATGCATCTCTGGTTATTAATTTATGGTTACATAAAAGCTTTTGCCTAAAAATGGCTTTGTGGGCAGTAAATGAGTATCTCGAAATTTATGAGTATGATTATATAATGGTGTACCCTGAATGTCCAAGTGAAGTAACCGAAATTAGAAAAAAAAAAATTCAGTAGACTTGAAATATGCAAACTCTTTATAACAAAAAATTTTATGACATAGTAAATATATAATATAATGGAAATAATACAAATGATAAACTACATAGAAATACATTTTTAAAAGTAGTAAGAAGTTTTTCCATTGTAAATATTACAAAATTGACTAGAAACGTAAGAGAAATCTAGATGAATTATAATTATGTAGCAGTGTATTCATGGATAGGCAAGCCTCACTACTGTTAAGACGTTTATTCACAAAATAATAAAGAATATTTTGAGGGCAATAGGATTTGTATCCCACTAAGACTAGTGTGTCTATGTTATACTATTTATTTATTTATTTACCTGCTGAATTGCATTGTAGATGTAGAATGTCTCAGCTGTACTTTCAGAAAAGGGTCTTCCCCACTGGAGATTAAAGCCTTAGAAGCTCATTTAAGGGTAAAAAGAACAAACTCCTAGGCCAAAACAAGACTCACTGCTACAAGATAGTGCAGCTACTCGCGAAATTATACCCACTTAAAATTTCTTTATGAGGATAGGGGTGGAGCCAAGATGACAGCAAGAGTAGAGCAGCAGAAATCTCCTCCCAAAAACATATATATATTTGAAGATACAACAAATACAACTAAATTCCAAAAAGACAGACCAGAAGATACAGGACAAGAGCCAGACTACATCTACACCTGCGAGAACCCAGCACCTCGCAAAGGGGGTAAGATACAAGCTGCAGCCTGGCGGGACCTGAGCGCCCCTTACCCCAGCTCCTGGCCGGAGGAGAGGAGTCGGAGCGGGGAGGGAAAGGGAGCCCAGGCCTATTAAACACCCAGCCCTAGCCATCTGCACCAGAGCGCAGACACACAGTGCGTGGGGTGCTGGATATTATGGGAAGGGGGCAGCAAAATCTGCAAGCGGGTCCCCGCAGCTAGTGCCCCTGGGACAAAGAAGAAAGAGTGCCCTTTGAAAGTCTTACAGGACGGAGGACGGAGGCATCCTGGCACAATCAGCTCAGCAGCTGGGAACCCAAGGAACTCCAGGTACCCTAAACCCCTGGGTGGCAGCACAGCTCCGAGGCCCCTCACGGTGATAAACAGCCTCCCACCTGTTCCCGCTCCGGCACGACCTCGCCATAGCAGAGACCACAGCAAGAACAAGCAGAGCTTCCTGCACAGCGGCCGGGCAGGAATCAGAGACCCCATTTGCGCACAGCTGCCCAGGACAAGCCGCTAGAGGTGGCTGTTCTCCCAGAAGAGGAAGGCCACAAACTAGCAAGAAGGGACATTCACCCCACTGACACGTGCCAACAAACCATGACTATCTCTATCGCCATGAAAAGGCAGAAGAATTTGATACAGACCAGATTAACCCCGACAGTCTCCCTTGAAAAGGTATCTGGGGAGATAGACCTAACCAATCTTCCTGAAAAAGAATTTAAAAGTAAGGTCATAACCATGCTGATAGACTTGCAGAGAAATACGCAAGAGCTAAGGAGGGAGAATACAGAAATAAAACAATCTTTGGATGGATTTAAAAGCAGAATGGATGAGATGCAAGAGGCCATTGATGGATTAGAAACCAGAGAACAGGAATGCATAGAAGTTGACGAAGACAGAGATAAAAGGATCTTCAGAATTGGAACAACATTAAGAGAACTGTGTGACCAAATCAAAAGGAGCAATATCTGCTTTATAGGGGTGCCAGAAGAAGAGACAGAAAAAGGGATACAAAGTGTATTTGAAGAAATAATTGCTGAAAACTTCCTGAAACTGGGGGAGGAAATAGTCGCTCAGACCACAGAAATACACAGAACCCCCAACAGAAGGGACACAAAGAGGACAACACCAAGACACATAATAATTAAAATGGCAAAGATCAAGGACAAAGACAGAATTTTAAAGGCAGCTAGAGAGAGGAAAAAGGTCACCTACAAAGAAAACCCATCAGGCTATCATCAGACTTCCCAACAGAAACCTTATGGGCCAGAAGAGAATGGCATGATATATTTAATGCAATGATACAGAAGGGCCTTAAACCAAGAACTCTGTATTCAGCACAATTATCATTTAAATACGAAGGAGGGATTAAACAATTCCCAGACAAGCAAAAGTTGAGGGAATTTGCCTCCCACAAACCACCTCTACAGGGTATGTTAGAGGGACTGCTCCAGATGGAAGCACTCCTAAGGCGAAATAGATGTCACCAGAGAAAATAAAAACACAGCAGAGAAAGCAGACCAACCAACTACAAACTAAAGGCAAAAAATAAAATCAACTACCCACAAAGGCAGTCAAAAGAAAACACAAAACAGCACAGAATAAAACACCCAACATATAAAGAATGGAGGAGGAGGAATAAGAAGGGAAACAAATAAAGAATAATCAGACAGTGTTTATAATAGGTCAATAAGCAAGTTAAGTTAGACAGGAAGATATTAAAGAAGCTAACCTTGAACCTTTGGTAACCACGAATCTAAAGCCAGCAATGGCAAAAAGTACATACCTTTCAATAATCACCCTAAATGTAAATGGACTGAATGCACCAATCAAAAGACACAGAGTAATAGAATGAATAAAAAAGCAAGACCCATCCATATGCTGCTTACAAGAGACTCACCTCAAATCCAAAGACATGCACAGACTAAAAGTCAAGGGATGGAAAAAGATATTTCAGGCAAACAATGAGGAAAAAGAAGGTGTTGCAGCACTCGTATCAGACAAAGAAAAGTATCAAAACAAAGAAGTATCAAAACTCGTATCAAAACAAAGAAAAGTAACAAGAGACAAAGGACATTACATAACGACAAAGGGCTCAGTCCAACAAGAGGATATAACCATTATAAATGCACCTAACACAGGAGCACCAGCATATGTGAAACAAATACTAACAAAACTAAAGTAGGAAATAGAATGCAATGCCCTCATTTTAGGAGACTTCAACACACCCCTCATGCCAAAGCATAGATCCACCAGACAGAAAGTAAGGACACAGAGGCACTGAACAACAAACACACTAGAACAAATGGACCTAATAGACATCTATAGAACTCTACATACAAAAGCAACAGGATATACACCCTCAAGTGCACATGGAACATTCTCCAGAATAGATCACATACTGGGCCACAAAAAGAGCCTTAGTAAATTTAAAAAGACTGAAATTCTACCAACCAACTTCTTGGACCACAAAGGTATAAAACTAGAAATAAACTGTACAACGAAAGCAAAAAGGCTCACAACCACATGAAGGCTTAACAACATGCTCCTAAATAATCAACGGTCAATGACCAAATTAAAATAGAGATCAAGCAATATATGGAAACAAATGACAACAACAACACAAAGCCGCAACTTCATGGGATGGAACGAAAGCAGTCTTAAGAGGAAAATATACAGCAATCCAAGCCTATTTAAAGAAGGAAGAACAATCACAAATGCATAGTATAACGTCACAAGTATCAAAATTGGAAAAAGAAGGATAAATGAGGCCTAAACTCAGCAGAAGGAGGGACATAATAAAGATCAGAGAAGAAATAAAATTGAGAAAAATAAAACAATAGAAAAAAATTAATGAAGCCAAGAGCTGGTTCTTTGGGAAAATAAACAGAATAGATAGGATTCTAGCCACTTATTAAAAGAAAAAGAGAATCAACACATCAACAGAATCAGAACAAGAAAGGAAAAATCACAACAGACCCCACAGAAATACAAAGATGAGAGAATACCATGAATACCAATACAGTAACAAGCTGGAAAACCTAGAAGAAATGGACAACTTCCTAGAAAAATAAAACCTTCCAAGACTGACCAAGTAAGAAACAGAAAATCTAAACAAATCAATTACCAGCAAAGAAATTGAATCAGTAATCCAAAAACTACCCAAGAACAAAACCGCTGGACCACATGGATTTACCTCGGAATTTTATCAGACATACAGAGAAGATATAATACCCATTCTTAAAGTTTACCAAAAAACAGAAGAGGAGGGAATACTCCCAAACTCATTCTATGAAGCCAGCATCACCCTAATACCAAAACCAGGTTAAGACACCAACAAAAAAGGAAATTATACACGACTATCCCTGATGAATGTTAATGCCAGAATACTCAACAAAATATTAGCAAACCAAATTCAAAAATACATCAAGAGGAGGATGGCCGCGTGAGTAGAGCAGTGGAAATCTCCTCCCAAAAACACATAGAGCTATGAAAATATAACAAAGAAAAGTCTTCCTAAAATAGAGACCAGAGGACACAGGACAACATCCAGACCACATCCACACCTTCAAGAACCCAGCACCTTGCCAAGGGGGTAAAATATAAGCCCCGGCCCGGCAGGACCCGAGCGCCCCTCCCCCCGGCTCCCGGCGGGTGGAAAGAAACCGGAGCGGTTTTTTTTTTTTTTTGGTGAGTGCTTTTTGGAAGACTTAAAGGGACAGGGACCCCGTTGCTAGGGAGGCAGGGCGGCGGGACGGGTGAGCGGGTGCCTGGGACCGGTGCCTGGGGAGAAAGATTATCGCGCGTTTTTCCCTATGGGACCCGGTGGGCGGGTGCCTGAGACCAGCACCTGAGGACGGAGGAAATCGCGCATTTTCCCCTTTTTTTTCCTCTTTTTGGCGAGTGCTTTTTGGAAGCCTTAAAGGGACAGGGACCCCGTTGCTAGGGAGGCAGGGCTGCAGGACCAGTGAGGAGGTGCCTGGAACTGGTGCCTGAGGACAAAGATTATCGCACATTTTTCCCTACGGGACCGGTGGGCGGGTGCCTGAGACCGGTGCCTGAGGACGGAGGAAATTGCGCGTTTTTCCCCTTTTTTTTTTCTCTTTTTGGCGAGTGCTTTTTGGAAGCCTTAAAGGGACAGGGACTCCGGTGCTAGGGAGGCAGAGCAGCAGGACCGGTGAGCGGGTGCCTGGGACCAGCGCCTGTGGACAAAGAATATCACACGTTTTTCCCTGAGGGACCGGTGGGCGGGTGATTTTTGGAAGCCTTGAAGGGACAGGGACTCCGGTGCTAGGGAGGCAGGGCAGCAAGACCAGTGAGCAGGTGCCTAGGACCGGCGCCTGAGGGAAAAAAAAAAAAAAATCGCGTGTTTTTTCCTTTTTTTTTTTTTTTTCTGTTCCCTCTCTCATTGTTGCTGTTCTTCTTTTCGTTTGGAGAGTGCTTTTTGGAAGTCTTAAAGGGGCAGGACAGGATACTTAGACAAGAGGCAGGGAATCTGGGGATCTCTGGGCACTCTAAACCCCTGGCCAACAGGGAGCACAGACGCCCCTTACGGAGATAAATAGCCTCCCAGCCGCTCCCCCTCCAACGGGGCTCCACCACTTTGGAGGAGCAGCCCCAGCCAGGCCAAGCCCACAGCAACAGCGGAGATAAACTCCATAGCAAATGGGCAGGTAGCAGAAGCCCTCTCTGTGCACAGCTGACAAGCATAAGCCACTAGAGGTCGCTATTCTCCCAGGAGAGGAAGGCCACAAACCAACAAGAAGGGAAGCTCTTCCAGAGGTCACTCGTACCAGGTCTGCAAACTATCTGTCACCATAAAAAGGCAAAACTACAGGCAGACAAAGATCACAGAGACAACACCTGAGAAGGAGACAGACCTAACCAGTCTTCCTGAAAAAGAATTCAAAATAAAAATCATAAACATGCTGACAGAGATGCAGAGAAAAATGCAAGAGCAATGGGATGAGATGCAGA
Source organism: Manis javanica (assembly GCF_040802235.1). NCBI lineage: Eukaryota > Metazoa > Chordata > Mammalia > Pholidota > Manidae > Manis > Manis javanica. The sequence continues at coordinate 21,642,835 of NC_133168.1, forward strand.
GAAAAATGCAAGAGCAGTGGGATGAAGTCCGGAGGGAGATCACAGATGTCAGGAAGGAGATCACAGAAGTGAAACAATCCCTGGAAGGATTTATAAGCAGAATGGATAAGATGCAAGAGGCCATTGAAGGAATAGAAGCCAGAGAACAGGAACGTATAGAAGCTGACATAGAGAGAGATAAAAGGATCTCCAGGAATGAAACAACACTAAGAGAACTATGTGACCAAGCCAAAAGGAATAATATTCGTATTAGAGGGGTACCAGAAGAAGAAGAAAGAGGAAAAGGGATAGAAAGTCTCTTTGAAGAAATAATTGCTGAAAACTTCCCCAAACTGGGGGAGAAAATAATCGAACAGACCATGGAATTACACAGAACCCCCAACAGAAAGGATCCAAGGAGGACAACACCAAGACACATAGTAATTAAAATGGCAAGGATCAAGGACAAGGAAAGAGTTTTAAAGGCAGCTAGAGAGAAAAAGGTCACCTATAAAGGAAAACCCATCAGGCTAACATCAGACTTCTCGACAGAAACCCTACAGGCCAGAATGGCATGATATACTTAATGCAACGAAACAGAAGGGCCTTGAACCAAGGATACTGTATCCAGCATGACTATCATTTAAATATGATGGCGGGATAAAACAATTCCCAGACAAGCAAAAGCTGAGGGATTTTGCTTCCCACAAACCACCTCTACAGGGCATCCTACAGGGACTGCTCTAGATGGGAGCACTCCTAAAAAGAGCACAGAAAAAAACACACAACATATGAAGAACGGAGGAGGAGGAATAAGGGAGAGTAGAAAAGAATCTCCAAACAGTGTATATAACAGTTCAATAAGCGAGCTAAGTTAGGCATTAAGATACTAAAGAAGCTAACATTGAACCTTTGGTAACCACGAATCTAAAGCCTGCAATGGCAATAAGTACATATCTCTCAATAGTCACCCTAAATGTAAATGGACTTAATGCACCAATCAAAACACACAGAGTAATACAATGGATAAAAAAGCAAGACCCATCTATATGCTGCTTACAAGAAACTCACCTTAAACCCAAAGACAAGCATAGACTAAAAGTCAAGGGATGGAAAAACATATTTCAGGCAAACAACAGTGAGAAGAAAGCAGGGGTTGCAGTACTAATATCAGACAAAATAGACTTCAAAACAAAGAAAGTAACAAGAGATAAAGAAGGATACTACATAATCATAAAGGGCTCAGTCCAACAAGAGGACATAATCATTCTAAATATATATGCACCCAATACAGGAGCACCAGCATATGTGAAGCAAATACTAACAGAACTAAAGAGGGAAATAGACTGCAATGCATTCATTGTAGGAGACTTCAACACCACTCACACCGAAGGATAGATCCACCGGGCAGAAAATAAGTAAGGACACACAGGCACTGAACAACACCCTAGAACAGATGGACCTAATAGACATCTATAGAACTCTACATCCAAAAGCAACAGGATATACATTCTTCTCAATTGCACATGGAACATTCTCCAGAATAGACCACGTACTAGCTCACAAAAAGAGCCTCAGTAAACTCCAAAATATTGAAATTCTACCAACCAATTTTTCAGACCACAAAGGTATAAAAGTAGAAATAAATTCCACAAAGAAAACAAAAAGGCTCACAAACACATGTAGGCTTAACAACATGCTACTAAATAATTAATGGATCAATGAACAAATCAAAATAGAGATCAAGGAATATATAGAAACAAATGACAACAACAACACTAAGCCCCAACTTCTGTGGGACGCAGCAAAAGCAGTCTTAAGAGGAAAGTATATAGCAATCCAGCAACACTTGAAGAAGGAAGAACAATCCCAAATGAATAGTCTAACATCACAATTATCGAAACTGGAAAAAGAAGAACAAATGAGGCCTAAAGTCAGCAGAAAGAGGGACATAATAAAGATCAGAGAAGAAATAAACAAAATTGAGAAGAATAAAACAATAGCAAAAATCAATAAAACCAAGAGCTGGTTTTTTGAGAAAATAACATAGATAAGCCTCTAGCCAAATTTATTGAGAGAAAAAGAGAATCAACACAAATCAACAGAATCAGAAATGAGAATGGAAAAATCACGACAGACTCCACAGAAATACAAAGAATTATTAAAGACTACTATGAAAACCTATATGCCAACAAGCTGGAAAACCCAGAAGAAATGGACAACTTCCTAGAAAAATACAACATCCCAAGACTGACCAAGGAAGAAACACAAAAGTTAAACAAACCAATTACGAGCAAAGAAATTGAAACGGTAATCAAAAAACTACCCAAGAACAAAACCCCAGGGCCGGACGGATTTACCTCGGAATTTTATCAGACACACAGAGAAGACATAATACCCATTCTCCTTAAAGTGTTCCAAAAAATAGAAGAAGAGGGAATACTCCCAAACTCATTCTATGAAGCCAACATCATCCTAATACCAAAACCAGGCAAAGACCCCACCAAAAAAGAAAATTACAGACCAATATCCCTGATGAATGTAGATGCAAAAATACTCAATAAAATATTAGCAAACAGAATTCAACAGTATATCAAAAGGATCATACACCATGACCAAGTGGGATTCATCCCAGGGATGCAAGGATGGTACAACATTCGAAAATCCATCAACATCATCCACCACATCAACAAAAAGAAAGACAAAAACCACATGATCATCTCCATAGATGCTGAAAAAGCATTTGACAAAATTCAACATCCATTCATGATAAAAACTCTCAGCAAAATGGGAATAGAGGGCAAGTACCTCAACATAATAAAGGCCATATATGATAAACCCACAGCCAGCATTATACTGAACAGCGAGAAGCTGAAAGCATTTCCTCTGAGATCGGGAACCAGACAGGGATGCCCACTCTCCCCACTGTTATTTAACATAGTACTGGAGGTCCTAGCCACGGCAATCAGACAAAACAAAGAAATACAAGGAATCCAGATTGGTAAAGAAGAAGTTAAACTGTCACTATTTGCAGATGATATGATACTGTACATAAAAAACCCTAAAGACTCCACTCCAAAACTACTAGAACTGATATCGGAATACAGCAAAGTTGCAGGATACAAAATTAACACACAGAAATCTGTAGCTTTCCTATACACTAACAATGAATCAATAGAAAGAGAAATCAGGAAAACAATTCCATTCACCATTGCATCAAATAGAATAAAATACCTAGGAATAAACCTAACCAAAGAAGTGAAAGACTTATACTCTGAAAACTACAAGTCACTCTAAAGAGAAATTAAAAGGGACACTAATAAATGGAATCTCATCCCATGCTCATGGCTAGGAAGAATTAGTATCGTCAAAATGGCCATCCTGCCCAAAGCAATATACAGATTTGATGCAATCCCTGTCAAATTACTAGCAACATTCTTCAATGAATTGGAACAAATAATTCAAAAATTCATATGGAAACACAAAAGACCCCGAATAGCCAAAGCAATCCTGAAAAAGAAGAATAAAGTAGGGGGGATCTCACTCCCCAACTTCAAGCTCTACTACAAAGCCATAGTAATCAAGACAATTTGGTACTGGCACAAGAACAGAGCCACAGACCAGTGGAACAGATTAGAGACTCCAGACATTAACCCAAAAAAATATGGTCAATTAATATTTGATAAAGGAGCCATGGACATACAATGGCAAAATGACAGTCTCTTCAACAGATGGTGTTGGCAAAACTGGACAGCTACATGTAGGAGAATGAAACTGGACCATTGTCTAACCCCATATACAAAGGTAAACTCAAAATGGATCAAAGACCTGAATGTAAGTCATGAAACTGTTAAACTCTTGGAAAAAAACATAGGCAAAAACCTCTTAGACATAAACATGAGCGACTCTTCTTGAACATATCTCCCGGGGCAAGGAAAACTACAGCAAAAATGAGCAAGTGGGACTACATTAAGCTGAAAAGCTTCTGTACAGCGAAAGACACCATCAATAGAACAAAAAGGAACCCTACAGTATGGGAGAATATATTTGAAAATGACAGATCCGATAAAGGCTTGACATCCAGAATATATAAAGAGCTCACACACCTCAACAAACAAAAAACAAATAACCCAATTAAAAAATGGGCAGAGGAACTGAACAGACAGTTCTCCAAAAAAGAAATACAGATGGCCAAGAGACACATGAAAAGATGCTCCACATCGCTAATTACCAGAGAAATGCAAATTAAAACTACAATGAGGTATCACCTCACACCAGTAAGGATAGCTACCATCCAAAAGACAAACAACAAATGTTGGCGAGGCTGTGGAGAAAGGGGAACCCTCCTACACTGCTGGTGGGAATGTAAATTAGTTCAGCCATTGTGGAAAGCAGTTTGGAGGTTCATCAAAATGCTCAAAACAGACCTACCATTCGACCCAGGAATTCCACTCCTAGGAATTTACCCTAAGAACGCAGCAATCAAATTTGAGAAAGACAGATGCACCCCTATGTTTATTGCAGCACTATTTACAATAGCCAAGAATTGGAAGCAACCTAAATGTCCATCAGTAGATGAATGGATAAAGAAGATGTGGTACATATACACAATGGAATACTACTCAGCCATAAGAAGTAAAAAAATCCAACCATTTGCAGCAACATGGATGGAGCTGGAGAATATTATGCTCAGTGAAATAAGCCAAGCAGAGAAAAAGAAATACCAAATGATTTCACTCATCTGGGGAGTATAACAACAAAGGAGAAACTGAAGGAATAAAACAGCAGTGGAATTACAGAACCCAAAAATGGACTAACAGGTACCAAAGGGAAAGGAACTGGGCAGGATGGGTGGGCAGGGGGGGATAACAGGGAGGAAGAAGAAGGGGGGTATTAAGACTAGCATGCATGGGGGGGAGGGAGAAAGGGGAGGGTGGGCTGCACAACACAGAGAGGACAAGTAGGGATTCTACAACATTTTGCTAAGTTGATGGACAGTAACCATAATGTGGTTGTTAGGGGGGACCTGATATAGGGAGAGCACAGTAAACATAGTACTCCTCATGTAAGTGTAGATTAAAGATTTAAAAAAAAAGAAAGAAAGAAAAGGGGGATTACTCCTTGATAGGATAAAACTATTGGTAAATCAAACATCAACGCATGCTTTAAATATCCTTAATGTTGATCACTTAAAGGGTGTCAGATGATCAGCTATGGAGGTACTCTTTTCTGATAATATTCCTTTCTCTAAATAAAAAAAAAAAAAAAGAAGCAGTCCCTGTGTGCTGACCTCCAATGAGTTCTGCACAGTGGTATACAGGGCATGTCAAAGTGTGGGCAAAGGGTCTGTTTGTTTCTATGCAGAAGATCAAGGCCTAGCTTGGATACCCAGAAAATGAAGTAAGATACAATATGAGGAGGAGCTTCCGGCATCAGCACTCTCTGGACGACTCGTGCCGGGGGATGGTCATCAAAAAGCCTCCACAGGGATCCGGGCGATGCTGCGGTTGTGGCTGTGTCCACCCCACCGTTTCCTGGACTTGCCACTGGAATGAGGAGGGAGATGTCTAGGCTGGCATGTGCATACAGTGAGACAACGAATTTGACCGGATCTGTACTGTTTGAACTCAACCAGGAGTTGGGAGGGGTGCAAGTTGTAGCACTCCAAAATCTTATGACTATAGACTATCTACGGTTAAAAGAACATATGGGAGGTGAACAGATCCCAGAAATGGGCTGCTTTAATTTGTCTGATTTTTCTCAGACTGTTCAAGTACAGTTGGACAATATCCATCATATCATAGACAAATTTTCACAAATGCCTAGGGTGCCTAAATGGTTTTCCTGGCTTCACTGGAGATGGATGGTAATTATAGATTTGCTTTGTTTATGTCACTGTATTCCTATTATGTTAATATGTGTGTGCAAATTAGTTAGTAGTTTAAAACCTATACATACTTAAGGTACTCTACAAGAAGATATGTCAAAGAAATAATCAATCCTCCCATGTTTTCTTCCATATGCTACCTCTATAGCTTTTCTTCTTCCTTCCTAATTACAACCCTTAAATAGAATTCGTGCCTCATATCGAAGTTACCGAGCATCATAATTCCTCCAGGTGGTAAAGATACCTCGAGACAAGTGCTGGGCATAGAAGCCACAGGGCAAAAATATGCAAAGAAGTAAAAAGCTAACCTTTTCAAACAATATGGCTTCTCTTTCACTTACCAACTTTACATTTCCCTGTATGGCCCCGGAAGATGACTGGTTAGCCAGAGACGGGTAAGATTCCTCAAGGGAGGAACAACCTAAGACAGGCACAGTCGCAGGGGGGCCATCAGGTGAGAAATTGGGGATCAACAGAGGTGAGGCTCAGAACCTCATCCCCCCAGCTTTGAGAGAAATCTTTTGCATCCGTGGATGGTTTATTGCCCTTGTCTAGCTTGGATTAACACATAGTCTACAGGCACACACCTGATCATCTACAATTGCTCTCTTACAACACTAAACTATGTTTTCTACCTTTATCTTGCATCTACCTACCACTTCAGCATTTTATTAAAAACAAAAATAATAATAATAATAAAGGGAGAAATGTGGTATCCACATATAAATCAAGTATAAAAATCAAACGAATATTCATATTTGACCTGATTGTTTATAGTTCATAATGCGTGATCAAAACCGAAAGTTTCTGTGATGAATGCCCTTGTACTGTTCACCATGTAAGAATTTATTCACTATGTAAGAATTTGTTCACGATGTAAGAACTTGTTCGTTATGCTTCAGAAGATTGGAGACTGAACGCAGTTAGGCTTGAGATGGATTCATGATTGTACATTGAGCATTGACCCCCCTATACTGAATTTTATTGTTGTTAACAACCATTTGATCAATAAATATGAGAGATGCCCTCTCAAAAAAACAAAAAAAAAATACATCAAGAGGATCAAACACCATGATCAACTGGGAATCATCTCAGGGATGCAAGGATGGTAAAACGTTCAAAAATCCATCATCATCATCCACCACATCAACAAACAGAAGGACAAAAACCACACATTCATCTCCACAGATGCTAGAAAAAGCATTCAACAAAATTCAACATCCATTCATGATAAAAACTCTCTCAACAAAATGGGAACAGAGGGCAAGTAACTCAACATAATAAAGGCTGTATATGACAAACCTACAGCCAGCATCATACTGAACAGTGAGAAGCTAAAAGCTTTTCCTCTGAGATCGGGAACAAGACAGGGATGCTCACTCTCCCCACTGTTATTCAACATAGTACTGGAGGTCCTAGCCACGGCAACTAGACAAAACTAAGAAATACAAGGAATCCAAACTGGTAAAGAAGAAGTTAAACGGTCACTATTTGCAGATTACATGATATTGTACATAAAAAAACTCTAAAGACTCCACTCTAAAACTACTAGAACTCATATTGGAATACAGCAAAGTGGCAGGAAACAAAATCAACACAGAAATCTGCGGCTTTCCTATACACTAACAATGAACTAATAGAAAGGGAAATCAGGAAAACAATTCCATTCACAATTGCATAAAAAGAATAAAATACCTAGGAATAAACCTAACCAAGGAAGTGAAAGACCTGTACCCTGAAAACTGTAAGACACTCTTAAGATGAAATTAAAGAGGACATTAACAAATGGAAACTCATCCCACGCTCTTGGCTAGGAAGAATTAATATCCTCAAAATGGCCATCCTGTCCAAAGCAATCTACAGATTGGATGCAATCCCTATCAAATTACCAACAGCATTCTCCCACGAACTGGAGCAAATAGTTCAAAAATTCATAATGGAAACACCAAAGATCCCGAATAGCCAAAGCAATCCTGAGAAGGAAGAAAAAAGTGTGTCTGTGTGTGTGTGGGTGGGTGCGGTATCTCGCTCCCCAACATCAAGCTCTACTACAAAGCCACACTCATCAAGACAGTTTGCTACTGGCACAGACCAGTGGAACAGAATAGAGACTCCAGACATTAACCCAAACATATATGCTCAATTAATTTATGATAAGGGAGTCATGGACATACAATGGGGAAAAGACAGCCTCTTCAACAGACTGGTGCTGGCAAAACTGGACAGCTACACATAAAAGAATGAAACTGGATCACTGTCCAACACCATACTCAAAAGTAAATTCAAAATGGATCCAAGACCTGAATGTAAGTCATGAAACCATAAAACTCTTAGAGGAAAACATAGGCACAAATCTCTTGAACATAAGCATGGGCGATTTTTTCCTGGACATACCTCCCTCAGCCAAGGGAAACAAAATAAAAAATGAGCAAGTTGGACTGCATCAAATTAAAAAAGCTCTGTACAGCAAAGAAGATTATCTGCAGAAAAAAAAGGCAACCTACATATAGGAAAATATATTTCTAAATGATTTATCCAATAAGGGGTTAACATAAAGAATATAGAAAGAACTCATATGCCTCAAGTACCAAGAAAAGCAAATAACCTGATTAAAAAGTGGGCAGAGGAGCTGAACAGACAGTTCTCCAAAGAAGAAATACAGATGGCCAAGAGGCGCATGAAAAGATGCTCCATTATCACTACATACCAGGGAAATGCAAATTAAAATCACAATGAGGTATCACCTCACACCAGTTAGAATGGCCACTATTCAAAAGACAAACAACAACAAATGTTGGTGGGGTTGAGGAGAAAAGGAAACCCTCCTACACTATTGGTGGGAATGTAAATAGGTGCAGCCACTAGGGAAAGCAGTATGGAGGTTCCTCAAAAAACTAAAAATAGAAACAGCATATGACCCATTAATTTCACTTCTAGGAATTTGCCCAAATAAAACAAAATCCCTGATTCAAAAGATATATGCACCCATACGCTTTTTGCCACATTATTTACAACAGCCAAGATATAGAAGCAACCAAAGTGTCCATCAGTAGATGAATGGCTAAAGAAGATGTGGTACATATACTCAATGGAATACTATTCAGCCATAGTAAAGAAAGAAATCCTGCTATTTGCAACAACCTGGATGGACCTGCAGGGTATTATGCTCAGTGAAATAAGCCAGGTGGAGAAAGGCAAATACCACATGATTTCACTTATTTGTGGAATACAAAAACAAAATGAAATAAAATGAACAGCATAGCAGTAGACACATAGAACCCAAGAGTGGACTGACAGTTACCAACTGGGAAAAGCACTGGGGAGGATAGGTGGGAAGGGAGGGATAAGGGGGGAAAAGGGGGCATTCCAATTACCACACATAATGTTGGGGGGGCGGGGGAGTGTTGGCACACAGGGAAGGCATTACAACACAGAGAAGACAAGTTGTGATTCTATAGCATCTGAGTACGCTGATGGACAGTGACTGTAATGGGGTATGCGGTGGCGACTTGAAATGGGGGGGAGTCTAGTCACCATAATGTTGCTCATGTAATTGTACATTAATGATAACAAAAAAAAAAATTCACAACAAACTATCACCTCACACCAGTCGGAATGGCTTGTACCAACAAACAAGAAATAACAAACGTTGATGAGGATGTGGAGAAAAGGGAACCCTCGTGCTTTGTTGGTGACCATGTAAATTGGTGCAGCTACTGTGTAATACAGTGTGGAGGTGCCTAAAAATATTCATAACAGTATCATATGACCCAGCGTTCTTTTTCATACACAGCACTGGAACTCCTTTCAGGATACTGGACCTGTTTCGAATGCATATAACACCAAGCAATTCTCGAACACCAGCAGGGTGTCTGAGAACTCAACTCTGAGGAAATCTGCCTGGACGCAGCACCAGATTCCCCAGGGTAAGGTTTCTATCCTCAAGATTGCCCTCCACCCCAACTCCAGAGCCCAGTTGCCTGGCCCATGCAATTAGCCTGTGCTTCCCACCTACACACTATGACTGGAGGTTCCAACGACCTCCCCCTTAGGTCTGCCCAAGTTGCTCAGGGTGCCTCAGAAGCTCAGGGAACACGTTTACCAGTTCAACAAAGAGTACATACCATAGGCACACAACAGCCAGATGAACACACACATAGGGCAAGGTCCCCAAATAAAGCAGCTTCTATCCTCCAGGTGCTTGGGGCCTGTGCAGCGTGGTGGCCTGTGCAGGCGACCTGGTTTCCCAAGCATGGCAGCTCTGATAGAGAAGCAAAAGTTGAGAGAGAGATGTGCTTTTCTCATGGGTTTTTCTGAGGGCTTCACTGCACAGTCATGACTGACTAAATCGCTGGCCATTGCTGATTCAGCCTCCAGCCCTCATCCCTTTCCTATTCTTCCCTGGGGGCTGGAGGCTGAAAGTTCCCACCCTCTAACCACAAGCCTGGTGCCCCTGGCAACCAGCCTCTACCCTGGGCTAGGGCCCCAAAGCCTCTGCATTAACCTAACAAGACACCCATTGGACAGTTATGGCTCAGCAGGATTTTCACGAACTGTGGATGAGGAGCAAAAATACCTAGGAAATGTATTTTGGTCATCTGAATTACCAAATATTTACTTCTTATCAATCATTACATCACAGCCGGAGTCTCCACGTACCGGTAATGCTGCAGGAACCTCCCTCTCCCCGAGAGGAGGCACAGAGCTCCCCACTTCCACTATTATTTCCTTCCTTCTTATGTCACTGATCTGCACCAAAGACGATCCCTTTCAGGAAAATAAAGTCAAGGCTTCCGGCATATGCCAAGGCCAAGGCCCTTCTCCCCAGGGACATGAGCAGAGAGATGGGAGAAATGGCTTCAGGAGTCTGTTTTCCTGTCAGCTGCTCTCCCCTCCCCCAGCCTCACCTGTCACCTCACCGTGACCCAGCCTTACACACAGGACCCTATGAAGAACAAAATCTTGGAGTCAGAGCAGCTGAACAGCTGCCGTGTGTGCTCAGCTTTGCAGTGCAAGGGGCTCCGCTCCTCTCAGGGTTCAGATTGGAAAAACCCGACAGGGAAGAGGAGGTGGCCCAGCGACTCCCCGTCGCCATGTCGAATGGGGCAGCGCAAGCTCCACTTCCGCTGGAGATGCTTCCTGGCTGTCTGAGCACTTGCAAGGCAGCACGATAGGGTGTAGTTAGGGGGGGAATTTCCCAAACCTAGAATTTTAATTTCCTGACTATGAGCAGACTTTATGCTGCTCTGACTACAATGGAGCACAAAGAATATCTAAGCAGCAAGTCCCACTTCTGAGTGACAGCACCCACGTCACCCGTTCGCAGCTGCCTCGGGTGACCAAGATGAGAACTAACTGGATGTTACTGGGAAGTTTTGACTGTCAAAGAAAGTGCAGAAGTTTTTGAGACACCTTCTCAATCCACTCCCTGCATTCGCAGTGACACAGAGCAGGGAAATGGGATGAGGGTCGTGCCACTGTAAAATACACTCAGCCTAAAAAAAGCCCACTTTATACTTTAACTTCATCTACATGCTGTTCTGCTCTTCCAGCCCCTCTATCAATTAAGGAACATTGTAACCACGATGGGAGAGACCTGAGAAGGGCTAATGAACCTAGGCGGATAAAAAATGCTGAGAAATGGATCAACACAGTCCCCTGAATAACTCTACTCTTAAGACAAAACTTCAAAGGAATTAGGAATCAGCTGTATGCAGCATGCCTTACGCCCAGAGCTACCCAAAAGGCCCTTAACTGCGCCTCCTCTCTCAGGTCACCTCCATTCCCATCTGGGTGTGTACATTGTCTGACAGAAATGAACCTTCTTGTTGCACAAGCCAACTGGACTTGTCTCTGAACTATTTACCCTAAGACAAAAACCCTCTGACCTCCACGTCCAGAGGTAAATGTCTCTGTCACTTTGCTACTTTATCCAGCTTTCTAGTTTTATAATCCTTTTCTCTCTCCCTGTTTTATTTAAGGCCAATGGGGAAGCAGTAGTTCTTAGGACATAATCTCACTCCATCCAGTGCTCCATGGCTCCCCAAATTCTGGGACTGTAGGGATATAATTCTCACGCCATGCAGATCAAGTGGACACCGGATGCCAGGAGTTGCCAAGGAATATGCCCTGTGCCAAGCAGCAATTCAGTGAACTTTTTTTTCTCCCTCTGCTCTGCCTTGCTCTCTACAGCCTGCACAGCTGCTGACATTCGCTTTCTACTCTTGCTTTAATGAATTCCTTTCTTCCCGGCGCACATTTGACCTGGTCTAGAATTCTTTCCCTATCAGAGTCAAGAAGTGTCCCTGATTCGGGGTGAGGTTTCACCTAGTACCCAGGGAGAGACCTGCCCAGCAACACCAGCATTCAGCTGCTGCTGTATAAGAGAGGGACCCACATGGGCTGAGTCTACACCCACAGCCACATTCCTGGAAAAGCAGGTGAGGCCACGCTTCCACTCCTAACCCAGGGCCTTGGGCTCCTGAATTCTCTCCAATTCCCCTTTCCCGTCCGTCCCTGGACAGTGTCTGCCACTGCCGCACCTTCTATAGCACTGCAGTCCATCTGGCTCTCTCCAGGTCTCCCTCAAGAACTCCAAATAAAAATACTTGCTATAATTCCTATTTTAATGAAAAAATTCAATCCACGATCTATAGAGGCAACAACAAAATATTTCCTAGTACGAGCTACCGCCCGCATCTATATCACTAATGCTAGCCATCACTACCAATCTCATATTCTATGGACAATGAGCTATTACAAAAATGTATGATACCATGGTATCTATCATCATTACCACAGCCATAGCCATAAAACTGGGAATAGCCCCATTCCACTTCTGAGTTCCAGAAGTAGCACAAGGAACCCTGCTGTCATAGGGCATACTACTATTAACCCGACAAAAAATCACACCCATCTCAGTTCTGTGTCAAATTTCACCCACAGTTAACATAAACTTAACACTCTCAATTTTAATTGGAGGCTGAGTGGGTCTAAACCAAACACAATTACAAAAAATTACAGCTTACTCCTCAATTGCCCACACAGGTTGAATAATAATAATAACAACATATAACCCAACTATTACTATTCTAAATCTCCTAATGTATATTATAATGACCCTATCAATATTTGTAATGCTAGTACACAACTCATCGACAACAACCTTATCTTTGTCTCACTTATCAAGTAAGACACTGCTAACTACAACGATTATGCTCACAATCCTAACTATCACTTGGATGCCCTCCACCATTATCCAGATTTTTACCAAAGTGCATGATCATTCAAGAGCTTAGCAGAAACAACAACATAATATTGCCACTAATAGCAGCAATAGCTCTACTAAACTTATATTTTTATATGCACTGACTTACTCCACAACACTAACAATATTCCCAATAACCAACAGCATAAAAGTGACAATTTGAAACTATGAAACACATAAAATTAGCCCCACCCCTAATTATTCTATCCACAATAAATACTTCCACCAATTCCGACCATATCAATTCTAAACTAGAAATTTAGATTACACAGACCAAGACCGTTCAAAGCTCTAAGCAAGCATAAAGCACTTAATTTCTGATCCTAAGGACTGTAAGACTCTATCCTACATCACTTGAATGCAAAGCAAACACTTTGATTAAGCTAAATCCTAAATCCTCACTAGAGTGATGGGATACAAACCAATGGAACTTTAGTTAACAGCTAAAAACCCTAATCAGCTGGCTTCAATCTACTTCTCCCGCCATAAAAAAAAAAAAGGGTGGCAAGAGAAGTCCCGGCAGAATTGAAGCTGCTTCTCTCAATTTTCAATTCAGTATGTAAAACACCTCAGGACTTGGCAAGAAGAGGACTTTACCTCTATCTTTAGATTTACAGTCTAATACTTATTCAGCCACCTTACCCATGTTCATCAATCGTTGATTATTTTCAACTAATCACAAATACGTCGGCACATTATACCTTCTTTTTGGCACTTGACCTGGAATAGTGGGACCTGCTCTAAGCCTCCTTACGGTGCTGAACTAGGCCAGCCTGGGACCCTCTTAGGTAGTGACCACATCTGTAACGTAAGCATAACCGTGCACACCTTTTTAATAATTTTCTTTATGGTGATACCTATTATAATAGGGGGCTTTGGAAACTGACTAGTGCCTTGAATAATTAGTGTCCCAGACATAGCATTTCCCCATATAAATAATAACATAAGCTTTTGACTCCTCCCTCCCTCCTTTCTTCTTCTCCTAGCATCCTCTACAGTCGAAACAGGAGCTGGAACCCGGTGAACCGCATATGCCCCCCTTCGCAGGTAATTTAGCACATCCAAGGGCCTCAGTGGATTTAACCTTCTTTTCTCTTCACTTACCAGGTGTCAATTCTAGGGGCTTTAGTAACTGCATCACAACTATTATTAACACAAAACCTCCCACTATAAGCCAATATCAAACTCAACTACTTGTGTGATCAGTTCTAGTTACAGCCGTACTCCTACTACTGTCTCTACCATGTTCTAGCTACCAGCATTACTATGCTTTAACAGATCTCAACCTAAACACATTTTTGATCCTGCTGGGGGAGGGGATCCAATTTTATATCAACACTTATTCTGATTTTTGGTCACCCCAAAGTATATATTTTAATCCTTCCTGGCTTTGGAATCATCTCTCATATTGTAACCTACTATTCTGGGAAAAAATAACCTTTTGCGTATATGGGCATAGTCTGGGCAATATGTCCATTGGTTTTCTAGGCTTCATTATATGAGCATACACATTTACAGTAGGCATAGATGTTGATACACAAGCCTGTTTTACATCCGCCACTATAATTATTGCAATTCTAACAGGTGTGAAAGTATTGAGTTGATTAGCAACTCTGCATGGTGGAAATGTAAAATGATCCCCGGCCATATTATGGGCCCTGAGCTTTATTTTCTTGCTTACAGTAGGGGGCTTAACTGGTATTGTACTACTTAATTCACCATTAGATATTATTCTTTATGATACTTACTATGTACTACATTTTATTTATGTGCTCTCCATAGGTGCGGTTTTTGCTATTATGAGGGGATTTGTACATTGATTTCCTCTGTTTTCAGGATATACCTTCAACCCTACATGAGCAAAGATTCACTTTGCAATTATATTTGTAGGTGTTAATATAATTTTTCCCCCCTCAACATTTTCTCAGACTTTCAGGAATACCACATTATTCTGATTACCCAGATGCTTACACAACATGAAATACTGTGTCGCCCAGAGGATCCTTTATTTCACTAACTGCCGTTAAAGTTTTTATAATCTGAGAAGCTTTAGCTTCTAAATTGAGAAGTGCACATAGTAGAACTAACTAATACCAATCTTGAATGATTACACAGCTGCTCCCCACCTTACCATACATTTGAGGAGCCTGCCTTTGTCAACTTAAGCAAACAAGGAATCAAACCACCAAAAAATGCTTTCAAGCCAATATCATAACCTCTTTCTCAACTACTGAAGTATTAGTAAAATTTACATAACTTTTTCAATGTTAAATTATAGGTCTAAGTCCTTCATACTTCCATAGCATGCCCCTTTCAACTCAGGCTAAGGCCTTGGGAGCCACAAGCCTAGAGGGAGAACGAACTCGATGCTACCTGACATTTACCCCAGGAAACTGACCCTCTGGCTGGGCTTCCCGGTGCTCATCAGGGTCTGTAAGTAACGCCAAGGAGAGGGGGACCAGGAGTTTATGTGTGCTTCAGGCCTCCTCACCTCCTCTGTCCAAAAGCTACCCTCTCTTTTGATAGCACCATGGGACAAAATTTTAACTCCTATACTGTACTTCATTATTTATTAATTTTCTAATAGCATGCACCAGATTGGGTTGCATCAGCAAGCAGGAATGACCACTTCAGTAAGTAGCCTGCCTAGACAGCTGCACGACAGAAACTACCCACTCCTACACCCACGGATGCATGTATATTAGAGCAGCCCAAGTTCACCTCCACAGAGTGCCACAATACACGGTGTGTCTCTCCAACACTGACCCTTGTCAAAGGACCATAATTTTTGTTCTTAAAAAAACTTTACACCGAAATACATACAATAAAATGCACAAATCACAAAGCTCGATGAAGTCTGATGTATGTACACACATCACCATCGCCTAGATCAAGTTATCAAATGTTCTCATTTTCTCACCCCTCACCTACTTCAAAGACATTTTTGCCATGGAGGCATACAGATGGCCAACAGACATAAAAAGATGCTCAATATCACTCATCATCAGGGAAATGCAAGATTAAATCCTATGAGATGCCACGTCGCATTAGTCAGACCATCCAAAATCCAAGAGACAAAAAATTACAGGTGTTGGCAAGGATGTGGAGACAACGGAATGCTGGTGGGACAACGGCTGCAAGTTGATGCAGCCACCACAGAAAGCAGGAGGGAAGTTTCTCAGAGAACAGCTGTGCTCTCTGTAATGCTATGGGATGAGGAAGGACACTGAATGGTGGCTTGCTAAGGATGCTAAAAGGACTTACCTACCTGCCTCGTGTAACCCTGAAGGTAGGGAACAGCAGATGTTTGCAGAAATGGATCAAGTAGAACTTTCATGAGTTGACCTCAGACAGACGAAGTTGTTCCCTGTGGAGACCTTATAGGGAAAACAAAAATGTCACTAAGAGGGTGAACCTCACCCACTGGGCTTCCCCACTAAAAAGGGACAGTCCACTACCAGATGGCTTTTTCGGAGGCAGGGGCAGTGGGTCACAGGGGAAGCCCTGATTTGCAGGCAACCTGCCAGGTGGAAGGGGGTGGGGAAGGATGCTCTCGCCTATGACTATGCATGCTCCAGGGGCCTCCCTGCTGAGGCCAATCTCCCCAGCAGCCCGCCCCCGTCTCCCCACCTGACTTCTCTGCTAGGCAGTTATGGAAAACCAGCTGCCTTCCTCAAGCTCTCCTAGTGCACAGGCACCCAGAGACACAAACACTGTCCCAGGCCGCACAGTGCTCTCACACAACACCACACGTGCAAGAGCTACCGCGCGCGCACACACACACACACATGCGTGCGCGCGCACAGACACCAGAGCGACACACTCACCAGTGGGCCAAGCTGCCACCACGCAGCCGCAGGTACCTTGACACACTCCCTGGACTACTGGCCTACTCCCGCGCTGACCCGTTTGGGAGCACAGGAGACCCCCCCGAACCCCGCGGATGCACCCTCGCAGCAGCCATGCCCGCGTATCCACGGACCAGACATCCGAACCATTACCCGAAGTCAGAGAAGCTGGCGGGCCTGGGGAGCTCCTGGCTGAGACCCAGTCACCTTCCTGGCTGGGTAGGTGCATGCGCTGCCCATTGCTTTCCAATGCCCACCCACAGCTTTCCACTTTCCTCCCAAGGACCATGCAACATCCCCAAACTCCCTGATAGAAAAGCCAACATGGGGGTGGCTACTTACTATGAACTGAGGTTGCTGCAAGGCGGTGAGGCCTGCATGGGAACCAGGGAGCCGGGTCCCTGGCAGGGGGGCCCCTGCTGGCGGTGGTACGAGTCTGAGGGATCTCGCAGTGGAGGGCCATGAGCGCTGGCGAAGGCAGCAACGTCGGCATCAGCGGAAGAAGGTATTGGAGGGCGGTGGTAGCGGCAGGCATCTAGGGCGGGTGTCAGCGGGAGGCGCCGGCAGGCAGGGCAGGAGAGAGGCGGGCTCCAGGACGGGTAGCTGCGCTTTGGTGGAGAGAAGCGGCGATGGAGGCCAGTGGCTTTGCCTGGCGCGGTGGGGGGCGGGGGGGGGGGGCATGCTGGGCGTTGGCTGCGGCCGACTCCGCCCCCAGAACCGACACCATCGCCAGCCATGGACGCTGCCCTCCCACTGCCAACGCCCCCGTCGCCTTGCTCTCGTCTCTGGCTGCGCACCTGCCGACGGCAGTCTCGGAAGTCCGCCTCGGGCACAGACACCCGCGCAGCGGACGCCACGGCCCACCATGGAGCGCAGCCTGTCCACGCTGCCGCCCACTGGAGACCCTGCTCCCCGCCACCGCCTCTGCCACCTCTCATGGCGCACCTGCAGACGGTGGGCTGGACTCCGCCCCCGGCCGCAGACCCCGCCACCGAGAAGCAACAGCCTGCAGCTAGCCGCAGCGGACTCCTTCCCCGCCCCATCCTTCCCCAACCCGAAGCCGCCTGACCCTGGGGATGGCTGCTTACGGTGAGCTGCCGCTGCGAGGCCAGGCCTGCGTAAGAAGGGCGCAGGGACCCTGGCAAGGTGGGGCCCTGGAGCCGGCGGTAGGCAGCCGCTGTTGGAGGGCTCCGGCCGGCGGTGCAGGGCTTTGGCGAGCGACGGTGACATCAGCGGGAGGAGGCCTTGGCCGGCAGGGACGGTATGAGCGGGGAGCACTGGCGAGCGGCAGGCGCGATCAGGCAGGAAGCTTCCTTCTCTGCAGCAGGTGATGGCGCAGCTGGAAGGACACGTGCCGGGCACCGGAAGTAGGTGGCGCTGGCCGGCGGGAGAGGCGTGAGCAGCAGGCACTGGGAGTGGGCGGTGCTAGTCGGTGGGACTTGTGTGCGTAGCCTTGGTTGCGGGCAGACCCCGCCCCGCTCAGGCGCTGCCCCCAAACCCCAACGACAGAGCACGCACATCAATCCCACACTCCCCTTTCTGTGCAGCATCCATGTAAAATAAAAGATGGTACTCACAGAACCCAAGAATGGACTACAGTTGCCAAAGGGAAAGGGACTGGGGAGGATGGGTGGGAAGGGAGGGATAAGGGGGAAAAGGAGGCATTACTATTAGCAGACATAATGTAGAAAGGGGCACGGGGAGGGTTGTACAACACAGAGAAGACAAGGAGTGATTCTATAGCATCTTACTACGCTGATGGACAGTGACTGTAATGGAGTATGCGGGGGGTCTTGGTGATAGGGGGAGTCTAGTAAGCAATGTTCCTCATGTACATTGTAGATTAATGACACCGAAATTAAAAAAACAAAGATGGCATACAACAAAAATTCAGGAGCTCAAAATAAGTTAGCAGAAACAATATTCTGGGAAAATCTTGGTAGCCGGAGTCCAAGCTTCATGCCAAAGCCTCCTCACCATGTCTATATATATGGAGAAGCTGGAAGGACAGGGTGGGAGGGTAAAATATGGGAACCGGAGACAGTACTTGCACTGAGCTGACGGAATAGACAAGTATACTGGGGACGGACGGACGGATGGACACACACACACAGACACACACACACACAAGTATACTGGGGACGGACGGACACACACACACACACACACACACACACACACACACTTCCCCTAGAGAAACCTAGTCAACAAAAAGGAAAGGTAACTTAAAGGCCATTAGCTTGGGGTTGGTTTGGCCCGTCCCCACAGCTCAGCAAGGCAGGACGTGGCTCTAATAGGGCAGGGGGATGTTATCAGGCCAGCCCAGAAGGCTTGGGAATGGCTCTCTCAGGAAGCCAGCTCCACTCAGACAAGGCACACGGACGCCCACACATGTCAACAAGCATCCCTCGGAGACTTCAAGCCCCAGTTCAGTCCCTGCCCTCGGAAAGTATGATCTACAGGGAGAAGTCTCAACAAGTCCTGACCTGGGGTGTGGACAGGCCACCAGGAAACTCAGAAGGGTGTCAGAAGGAAGTGAGGTCTGAGCCGGGCTTGAGGAATTTCTCCAAGTGAGACTCCAGGCAGAAGGGAGCCTGGACACAAGTGGTGTGTGTGTGGTAGGGCAGGGGCAGAGGCTACCACAGGACGTGGGCAGCTGTGAAGGGACTGAGGGACCCACTTTCAGAGGCCTCCAAGCCCAAGAGCGGACTCCCTTGGCCCAGTGGACAACAGGAAGGGAGTGGTATTTACTGCACACCCCTGGCTTGGCACCACCAGCAGTCACCTCACTGAGTTGGACGCTCCCCCCTACACCCAGCTGCCTTGATAGAAAACACTGCTTCCTTGTTAGGCTGGATCCGACAAGGGTCAGAGAGGGCAGGTCTCAGGGAGAAGGCCTCACAGCAAAGCGGCTGAGCCACCCATATGTGAGGAGAGCAGGGCAGGAATGGTCAGCAGAACATAGGAGGCCCAGAACACCCCTGAGAAAGGCTGCTCAGCAAGGGTGCACCCCACAGTGCACAAAAGACATGGGGAGAGAAGGTCACAGGCATTCAGTCAGCCCAAATAGCAATCCATCAGCCACTCAACCCCAGGAGGGCAGGGCCCCACACAGTCCCCCTAGGGATGACACCAAGAGTCCTAGCATCTCGGGTGACCCCACAGCCCTTGTCCTCTACCACTGCAAGCCCTGACCACATACATGTATGCCCAGCCTCGGTGTCCTAGACTTGAGCATAAGGATGGTCTTCGTGATCACTGCATTCCAGGTCCTCAGGACAGGGGCTGACACACAGTGGGGGCTCAGCAGGTATCTGATGAGTAAATGAACCCAAGTTAACTCCTTAAAGGCTGAGGCTGAGTTGTTCCTTTAACAATTAATTGAGAACCCACTGTGTGCCGGACATGTTATTGGTGCTTGCTACATAACCATGAGCAAAAGAGCACAAGAGCCCTGCCCTCCTGGGGCTGACAGCCCAGTGGCCACATTCACCTTTGTGTCCACATCACATCACATGTCAGAGCATCCCCACCCTCTATGCCAGGCTCACTGAAGCAGAATGAATGGACTGTGGGAGGTGGGGTGTCTCAGAACTGGGTTGAAGCCCTGGCTCTGCACTGACTAGTTCTGAGCCCAGCTAACACCAACTGTCATCAGACACAGGCGGTAAGCAGCATGCAGTGCACCAGAAGCCCCATCCGCATCCACACTCCCCACCCCCACCCCCCCTGCGGCCACTGCTGCCCTGCCGGCTTCCTCCCCCTGTACAGGACTGAGTATCTGGACCTTTCCATCAGTCAGGCTGCTTCAGACAACACTGATGCCCAAAACATGGCTCTCTCAGGAAGCCAGCTCCACTCAGACAAGGCACACAGACACCCACACATATCAACAAGCATCTCTTGGAGACCTCAAGCCCCAGTTCAGTCCCTGCCCTCGGAAAGTATGATCTACAGGGAGAGAAGTCTCAACAAGAGAACCTTAGGCCCCCCAGGAACCCAGCTGCACCCTGCAGTCCTGGAAACGATGCTGTCATTGCTCTCCTCAAGGAGACATTCTGTCCGACCACTTGGACAGTCATGTTCACAGTCTAGTCCTGGAACTCCCGGAGCCACAACCACCTGGAAGCTAGTTAACAATCCTGCTTCCTGAACTCCAGCCGCACAAAGACCTCCCAAAGCAGAAGACCACCCTCCACTGGCCAGCATCACTCCTAGGCCAGGTGCCCTCATGGCCACAAGATGGCTGCAGCTCCAGGCCTCAAAAGTGAACAACATTCTCAGAGGAAAAAGACCATCCTTCTTCCCTCTTAGGCATGTACGGTGCCCACTTCTACCACCAATGCCTCTAATGTCTCACTGGCAGGAACTAAGTCACTCAACATGCTCATACCTCAGCCAATCCCAGGCAAGGGAGCGGACCCACGAAGCCAGAGCCCAGGGCCACTGTCTCGACAATAGGTTTCAACCCCGGGCAAGTTCGCTATGGATTCAGCGTGACCAAAGAAAATGACAGCAAAACGTTCTTGGGGTGAAAAGGTTATACCCAACTTTATTTCCAGGTGGCAAGTCAGTCACTAAAATCCTGTTCACTCAGAGCGAGTCTGCATGCAGCAAGCTGGTCTCTGCCTCTGGGCCCCTCTGTCCACACAGCTGTCCACTGGGCCCCTCTGTCCTCACAGCCATCCTCAGGGCCCCTCTGTCCGCACAGCCATCCTGCACAGCCGTCCTCAGGGCCCCTCTGTCCACACAGCCATCCCGCACAGCCATCCTCCGGGCCTCTCTGCACAGTCGTCCCCCAAGCCTCTCTGCACAGTCGTCCCACACAGCTGTTCTCTGGGCCTCTGTCCTCGGCACTGCCACCACTCCAGCCTCTGCTCTGCTCTCCTGCAGCCCTGCAGCCCTGCCACCGTGTCGCACGCAGAGCACTAGGCGGAGCTCTTTATATAGAGTCAACAGCCATGTATTGCCCACAGGTGTGCAGTGAGCTTAGTCAACAAGGGCCAGGTGAGAATCCTGGCCACAGGAACTCTCATTTTATCCACAGCCACCAACAGTGAAGCAGAAGGCAGGCAACTGGAGAGGCTGAGAACTGAGCAAACCTGGGCTCAGTCTGGAAAACAGTGAGTGCAGTGGAAAATGTTGGACTGACAACCAGGGGGCCTCTGGATGTCCCCAGGCCACCTGACAACAGCAGCCCCGGAAGTAAATACCAGTCCTCGCAGGACACCACTTCTCAGGGACAGCCACTACCTGTACTTTGGCCCTCACTTCCATTCCAGAAGGCCCTTGGCCTCACTTCTCTAAGCCTGTTCCGACTGCTGAGGCCTCTAGAGAAAGTCCTGTGGGCCAGTTCAGCATGGCACACCAAGTGTGAGCCTGACAGCTCATGACCACACGAACAGCCCTCTGTCCTCTCGACACCGACCACCTGCGTGAGGAGACAAGGCGCGCACTGAGATAGCCAGTGTCGGGGAGAAACAGCCCTGAACTGGGAGACAGGAGAGGGGACGACAACATCCACCAGAGACAGTGGCTGAAGGCTCACCCCGCACAGGCATCTGACTGGCACTTACAGGCAGGGGTGCTGGTTGGGGTTTTTCCTTCCCACTCATCTGGCCTTTACAATCACCCTAGAAGTTTGGCACTATTATTACAGGTTCATGATCCCTTATCCATAATTTTTTAAATCCAGAACTCTCTAAAAACCAAAAGCTGATTTTGTTGTTAATTGATTGGGCAGCAGAGCTTCAACTGAACCAACACAAGACTATGACCTATCTACCCCTTCTGCAATGACTGCTCATACGTTTTGAATCAGAAATAGTGACATGTTTTACGCAGTGTTGCCCCTAAACCCCACCAGCAGCGCCATATAATCCAGTATATGTTCCACATTCTGAAAAGTTCTGCATTCAGAAACACATCTGGCCCCAAGGGTTTCAGAACAGGGACTGGGGGTGTGTATTACTACTCTACACAAGATAAAGTAACTCTCTTAGGAAAAAGCAGAACCGCACTTGGAACTAAGCAACTGAACTCACAGGCCAGAGCTATGACCCACTGTGCTTCCATCACCCACCCACTGGTGATTTTAAGGAAGACACCCCCCCCACCCCACCCCACCCCGTAGACCTCATCTGTCTTCTCATCCATAAAATGGGGAGCTTGGACTAGATCAGCGGGTTTCAAATGTGGTTTAAAGCCGATTGGCCCTTCCTTCCACCTTAAGGAAAAGTGTCACTGCTCCAGTGAGCATGTTCGCAGCAGGGTTCCTCAATAGCACAGTTTGAAAACTGCTATGCAGTGATCTTCTTCTAGGGCCATCTGGTTTCTAACATTATATGGTTGTCTTCTCAAGGCAAACAGCCTTTCCCATGAAAGAAGGATACCTGGAAAGAACTTGAACCAGACCCTGACGGACAGATAGGCTTCTGACCTGCAGAGAGGACTCCAGAGCCAAGCAGTATGCATGCAGGTCGGAAGACCGTAAGTAAGGTATGTGAGAGGTTCCGGGAGGCCAGGACAGCCAAGGGGGTTCCTGGGCCAAGGTGACAGGAGGACGTACATGCTGGAAAGGTTGCTGATCAGCCAGATGAGTGTCAGGAAGCCTCCTCCCTACCCCTATGGAGCCTGAAATTCTTCCTAACAGGAGGCCAGGGGACAAGTTGGGCAGTCCCGGCCCCACTGTGTGCAACCACAAATTCACAGTCCTGTCCTCACTATAGCAACCAAGAGCCTCAAAGCTTAGTTCACAGTCATCAATATGTTATTGTCAAATAAGTGACTCTTGTGATTCCAAAAATCAAAGCATATGATCTGCCACAAAGACACATCCTTCAGAGGACAACAGGACAGAGTAAGAGCAGGACGGCGGCCCTGGGCAGGCCAGAATGGAGGGTCACCAAGGTCCCACTGGTGTCCTTCCCACTGTCTAGGGGCAGTATGACTCCCAGGAGTCTGTAGCAGCCCAGGAATGTCCACAAGCCATTCTCAACAACAGTGCCGCCTTCTCGCCTCAGCCCTGCAGACTCTCAGGCTGTTTCCAAAGAGGCCCTTCAGGCCAGTGGGCAGCCCCCCAGTCCACCATTAACTCTTCCCTCTCTGGGAAGGCTCCAGAGGCCTTACTGAGACCACTACCACATTCCTGTCTCCCATTTCTGGGTGCCATTCTTCCTGCTTTACAGACAGAGGGAACAAGACTCGGCTTCCTAGGTCGCTTGGTAACTTGTCTTAGGGCAAGAGAAGCCCAGAGGCTATGAGTATCTGTAACAGTGGGGCTGTGGGGCCCAAGGAGAGGCAGAAAGGCTTCCTGGAGGGATGGAGGAGAGGTTATCTACCCTAGACTTACCTGATTCCCAAATCCATGCTTTCTCTAGCCCCGCAAATTAGAATACATCTAGAAAGGAGTAAGAGGTCAGCAGAACTGCAGACCTACAAGAAGTCCAAGAGATGGGGCCTGGAAGAGGCAAAAAGTCAGACAGAATGGAGCCACTGTGACCCTCAAGGTGGGCTCTCTGCAGACCATGTGAATGGGAATGAGACCGGGTGGGGGATATGTGGGAAGGAACAAGAGGCTGTAAGCACCGATCATGTGTTTGAGAAGAGTGGCCAGGAAAGGAAGGAGGAAAATGCTTAGGGGTAGTGGGTTTGTGTGGGGGCTTTACTTTTTTGTTCAGTTATAAGTTTTTTTGGAAGAGTAAGAAGGGTATGAGAAATTGATAGTATCCAAAAACAGGACTGTTTTCCTGACCAAAGATCAGAATGGAATAATCACAGGCTCCTGGCAGAGGGTGAGGAGGGAGGAACTTACTTGGCAGGGTGCTCACCCAAGTGAGAAAGGTGGGTTTGAAACCGGTATTTGAGGAAGAGGCAGGAAAAACCTTGACTGAAAAAGAGGAGCCAAATGCTGTGGAGACTGAGTAGATAAGGAAATGGAAGCACCGCCAGGGTAGCAGCCTGGAAGCCTGTACAGGAAAGAATAGGATTAAATCTCATGGCTCCGTATTACTCTGTAATGTGGCTATCACAGAGAATAGCCAAAATTCAAATAATTGTATTTGATAAATACAACATCTATTACTATTGAGTGTTTCCTAAGTGCAAGCTTACATGTATTACCTTTCTGCATGGCATTCAAATGAAATGAAACTGAAGTTTCAGGGAAATTAAGTTAATTTACTCAATTCATACAAGTTTGCATAACGAGAAAGTTGCAGTCGAAACTCAAACCCAAGTTTGTCCATTTCCTAAACCATCAGCCCTACTGAGTCTTCAGGCTGGCAGAGATGACCTGAGGGAACATATCTGGATGGAAAAGATGAATATCAATAAGAATTCCTTTCTGAAAGGCAGTAACCAACAGAGGCAGTAAAGAATGAACTTGGGACGTCTGGGAAGAGGTATATCTGAGTGGGGATTCATACCCTTGGGGACAGAGGTTGGGTGGTGAGTCACTGGACAGGAACTCATCATAGGAGAAGCTACAGGTTACAGGTTCTTGGCCCTTGAACACTGTGGATAGGGAAGATGTGGCTTTCCTAACATGGATCTCAAAGCTGGTCTAATAGAGGCAAGACAGAATAGCTTCTTCTACCATCTTCTGAGCAGTAAAAACCTCATGTACTATACTATAAAGCAGAGCTTCAGATTATTTCTTGAGTTTCTCAGTAGACAATTCGATCTCCCGAAGAATACAGACGGCAGCAAAAGAAAATCCCATCTTGTGCTGAATTCAGCTACTTCAAAAAGAACTAGTTGTGAAGTGGAAGGAAAGGCACTTTGGGGAAATGAGTTACTTCATATGAGCCAGGCAGATCATACATAAACCTGGACGTTAAGAAGGCATATTAAAAAGCAGAGAAGATTTAGGCCAGAGACTGTAAAGAGAGGATAGCTTGAGACCAAAAAGTTCACAAAAGCAAAGTTGTGAAGACACAACCACAATCAATAGGCAGAAATAAGTAGAATAAGGAGAAAATGGACATGCTGGCATATGTATTAGTAGTTTTTCAGTCACTCGGAAATGGCAGTTGTATAGTGGTCAAGTTATTGAAGATCAGAGATGGATTTCCAAGGGACAGGCACCATGAGGGAGCTCTGGAACACAGGCAAGATTATGACATGATTCCTAGCTCTGAGTTGTATACAAAAGTGTCTCTCTCAGTACTTAAAACAGAGTAAGGACACAAAAAGTGTTCAGATCAGCTTGGGGAAGAACCAAGTGAAATTCTATAAATCGATTTTATTGTGCTGAATCTGATAAAAAGATATTGTCAGTATTACAACAGCCATCATTTATTAAGTGGATCCCACATGCTAGGCATTGTTTGAACTATTTTCCATGCATTTAATATTTACAATAACCCCAAGAACTAGGTGTTATTAATATCCATATTTTATCCTCATATGACGATAAAGAGTTGATTAACTTGTCCTGTAGAAGGTGGATTACAGTCATTACTGTAAGTGAAAGTGTTACCTTCACCAAAGGCTGATTCTCTTTGAATGATATTCAGGAATCCTACTGGAAGGGATTTCATTATGGTGGTTTCTGTGTCTGTTACTGCATCATATGGATCCTGCTTTACTCATGGTGAGACACATATCCTGTTAGAAGAGAAATTCTGCTTTCCAGATTTGTTCTCATTGTTGAGTCAGTTGACTTTGATGCTCAGCTTCTATGCTGTAATTGTTCCTGGGGATCTGAACAGTGCAGCTGAGGCACAGTGGTCCTGGAGGAGGAAGACTTGGCATACAGGGCCTGCCCTAGAACTTGGACAGGTCACCTGACACCATGGAGACAATCAGCAGCAAGCTTAGGTCAGGACTTTGGTTCATGGTCAGTTCTGTCTCACAGATGGTGAATGACTGTGCAAGTTAATGTCAGCAACACAACCCCACTGCTATGGGCTGGAGTGTATCCCCCAATTCATATGTTGAAGCCTTAACCCCCAGTGTGACTATAATTGGAGTTTGGGCCTACAGGGAGGTCCTTAAGGTTAAATGAGGTCATAAGCGTGGAGCCTCATCCAATATAACTGATGTCTTTCTAAGAGGAAGACAAATTAGAGATCTCTCTCCATACATGCACAGAGAAGAGGCCATGTGAAGACACAGCGAGAAGGCAGCCACCTACAAGCCCAGAAGAGAGGCAGGCCTCACTGATAATCAACTTGAATGGCACCTTGATCTTGGCCTTCCAGCCTCCTGAACAGTGAGAAGATAAATCTGTTGTTTGAACTGTCCAGTCTCTGGTATTTTGTTATGGCAGCTCTAGATGATTAACACACCTGCCAAGCCTGCTTTCCTACGAGGTGGGGATTAATGATAATACATACTCATAGCCCCTGTCTGCACCTGTGGTCTAAGAAAGGCCATGTAAAAAGCTGAAGGTAGTGCCTTGTACACAGTAAGAGCTTGATGATTTTCAGTTATGTTATTAATACTGAAATACAGTTCCTTCTCCAGTATCCTGGACATGACAGTCCTACTTCCCGCACAGTAGTTATGGGGATGCAATGAGATGTGTTTCTTAAGTCTTCCTTCCCTGACAACAGTCCAACAGGAGACAGTGCACACACCCACCTGGGGACAGGGGCGTGACAAGAAAGGTCTACTGGAATGATTTTTGGTCTCATGTTTTATCTTAAAAACACATATGCATCTTGCACTCTAATTCATATATAGTCATGTTTGCTTTAATTCGTAAGATGTTTGCCGTTATTTATCAGGTAGACAACTTATGATCTAGATAGATAACTTTGGTCTTGTACACCCTCACCCACATGACCACTTCATTCAAAATTTAAGAAGGCCTTTGCAAGTCACAAAGAACTGTCCTGATGTGAGGGATTTAGTTATCATTTTTGAAAAATCAACATTGCAATTAATTAATTTGGGGGGACCCATAAGGTGTGTTTCATATTACTAATTAACTAACTGAACCAACCACTGTTAGTGAGCTTCTACTATGTGCCAGCAGAGCAACCACACAGATCCATTCCCAGCCTTCCATTAGCTTACAGTCAGGCAGGCAGGTGGACACCAAACACACAGTCCAATAACTAACTGTTAAGAGTTATGGCACATCATGACAAAAGCTGTGAAGGAAGAATGCTAGGAAAGCCTGCAGCAGCAAGGGAGATGGTAAGAGCCCTATAACATTCTGAGTATGAACAGATTCCTGGGAAGTCCAGATTCCTAAGGAGAATGCTCTGGAGGCAGCCTCCTGAAGTGAGGTGTCAATTATTACACTTTCAAAGCTCAGTTATTGTCACCCTTGATTTGTCTAAGGAGGATATTGTTTCCACAAGTCTGGGAAGGCTAGGTATGAATTTTTATACTGGGGACCAGACAGCGTGATATTTGACAACTTTCAGGGAGGTGATGGACTTGGGGACAGTGCTCTTTGCCTTAGATGTATGGTATGATGTTGGAGGTGGGAAAGTAGGTTTGAGGGACATTAGAGGTGCCTCCTTTCTCTTCCTGTTTTTCTTCCCTAGTGAGCGTGTATGCACTTTGCAGACTTGTCCAGGAGTCACTTAACACATGAGAACTGCTTGACAGATCACAGTCTTAGTACCCGAACAGCCAAACAGAAGAAGCCCCATCCATTTCCTGCCTGCCCTTTCAGGCCCTGAAAGAAGGAGGTGTTTGCAGTATTTTGTTGGGATTGGGGAGGGGGGGACGTTGTCGCCAACATATTGGACTGGAAGCCAGGGGTTCCCTACAGAACTCCTGCCGCCTGGCTTTGCCTGTACTAGGAGTGCAGGGAAGCTTATGCCAAATCCTGCTCATGTGCTCATCCCTGTCACCAGCCCTCCTGTAGCTTCCACATCCCCGGTCAGTGCGTGTTTCCTTCCTGGGGGCCTCAGCACAGCAGAGAGGCAGATGGAAGAAAGGTGTAAAATTAATGTAGGGAGGGGGAGGGACTTTCACAACATTTGGCAACAATGCTTCAGTATGTTGGCACAGCACTCTACAACTTACAAGTACATTCACACCTGCTTTCTGTCTGGCTCTCAGAGGTGGGCACTGATCCCCAGCCTTAGATTCTGCCTCCCATTTCTTTACAGACACATGCCCTTTGAGATGTCTAGGTCTTTTCTAGACCACAGTCCCAGAGGAAGAATGAATTCTTTCCTCATGTCAATTCCAATTTCTGCAAGCCCTCACCACTTCTGTGAAACTTCTATCAAACACATTTCTGAAAGAGTAGGGGCAGGAAGGGACTGCAGAGACTATCTAATCAAACTTACTCACTAGCACAAAGAAGAAAAGTGACTGAGCTAAGGCCCCACAGCCAGTCAGGAACCCAGCAGGGCTCAGACACCAGAAGGTAGACACGCACACGTACACTGCCCCCATTCTCCCAATGCCTTACATAAGCTGCAAACTTCGCCCTCCTGGGGCTTCTCACGGGCGCACAGTGGGTGCTTCCTAAGTCGGGGTGTTTGGGAGTGTAACCTGTCAACCTTATTTTACCCTTCCTGAGGGGAATGGGGTGGGAGGAGCTCGCCATTCTCAGGGATCCTGTAGGGAATTCTTTTACAAAATGAAGACTCTAGTATGAAAACTGGTTTTGCACACAGGAGGCGACTCAGTCCCGGGACTGAGGGACTGACACACACGCGGGCTGCCCTAGCAGGAGGCACCTGTAAACACAGCATCCGGCCTTCCAAACCCTGATCACGCGACCCCTCTGAACGCTGCTCAGCCCCACCCCACTGCCACCTCTCCCTTCCACCTCCACCTCTCCAGACAGTTCTCCCAAGGTGGGTTGAGGTCTTAAACGTCTGTTTGCTGAACAGTAAGTTAAGAATCTGACTTCTTAACTTCCTGGGTGTTAAAATGCAATCTTATCTTTAAGATGGGATCCATTCTGCCTTTTACTATATATTGTTTGTGGCTGGGCTTACTTGCTATATTAATTGCCCAGGTTATACATTACTTGATTAGGGGCTGGAGGAGGAAAAGCAGCATCTAGGCAAAGTTAAAGATAAACTGGGACTTTTAGCAAGCTAAAGTAAATTTTACAATAAGCTCATTTAATTGACACAATGCAGACATGGGCTAGGCAGAGGTATTTTCTTATCTGGGGGATGTTCAAACATTCCAGGCCAGGTTACTCCTGGCATTTTAGTTTTAACTCATCTTCACGGAAGAATGCTTATACGACCAGTTTGATATTTTACTTTAGAGAATTAATGTGACTCTGACTCTGCTGAATTGTTTAATACGGAGTTTTGGTAAGGGTCTTTTTCCAGAGGCCCCCACCCTACTCTGACTACACCCATGGTCCCTGTCTCAGAATCCCTGTGGCTAGTTATAAGTTAGTTACTCAGCTGCAGATTTCAAACCGAAATGACAGAAAGATACTAATTTCTAAATACAAGAAAATGAACTGTCAGTTCCCAGATCAAAGTAAAGAAACTTCATTACCAAATAAAAATTACGAGAGATACCTAATGAAAAAGATTTTAATTTTAAGGGCGCTGCTTCCAGGCGGCCTCTCCCCCGCCGCGGGTCACACTTGAACTTCAGTCGGCCCGGCCCTCGCCGAAAAAACCCACACACGGCAAAACGCCCGCCGGCCTCCCCGTCTGCGCGGCCCCGGCCCGGGCGGCGGGAGCAGGTCGGCGGCGCGACCCCGGGCCGAGCGGACGCGCGCCGCGGGGCGGAGCAGCCACCCTCACAACCCGGGCCGGGACGGAGGAGCGGTGGCTCCGGCGGGCCCCTCCCCCCTGCCACGGCGAACTTCGGACGCACGCCCTGGGCGCACCTGCTCCGCACCCTCCCTCCACGGGCGGCCCCTCCGGCGGAGCGCATCAACTCCCGGCCCCGGCCGGGCCCCAAGAACCCACCACCCACGTCGGCCCCTTCCCGGCCCCGCGGGCCACACGCTGCCCGCCGAGCCACCTGCACGGCCGCCCCCTCGTCCGGCTCCACCACGCCCTCAGGTGGAGGCAGGGGTCCCCGGGCCCCATCCGGGTTCCGCCGCGCCCCGCGGCCACGTACCTTCCACCCCGCAGGGCTGTCGCCGTCGCCTTCACCCCTGAAGTAGGGCCCTCTCTGGACCCTCCACTGCAGATCTGCGACAGAGGGAGCCGCTTCTCGGCCGAGCTCTCTTAAGTCCGTCCGGAGCAGCGGCTCCAAGTCCGGGTCGATCGCAGCCCTCCGCCCGCCGCGGGAGACCCGAGAAAGGCGAGTGCGGCACCGGGAGCCCAGCGGGCGCGAGGCGGCGATCCGAGGCCGGGGCACGAGGTCAGTGCCGCCCCCGCATGCGCGCCGGGAGGATGGCGCAGCCGAACACGGCGCGGGTCCATCAATATCTGGTCTTCGCAGGGCCCGTTGCGCGGACAGGACGGCACGGGCCGCACCTGCCCGGGCCAGCGGACCGAAGCACGGAGAGAGCAGCCGAAGATGCCTCGCCCGCTGCGCTCCAGACGCTACTGACTTAAATATAGCGGTAGCGGAGCCTACAGCTACTACGCAGCCGCAGGACTTACGCGCCTGCGCCCAATGACTGCCCGCCCCCGACTGACGGCCCTTGCTACCAATGAGAGCAGGGCGGCGCGGCGCAGGCCCGCCTCCGACTGACGGCCCTTACAGCCAATGAGCGCGCGGCGCCGCGGCGCTGGAAGACGGGTGTGTCTATTCCCTACCTTCCAGGACCCACCGAGACCTGGGGAGCCCTGTGAATCAGGCACTCAGGGG
Source organism: Manis javanica (assembly GCF_040802235.1). NCBI lineage: Eukaryota > Metazoa > Chordata > Mammalia > Pholidota > Manidae > Manis > Manis javanica. Next base: position 21,674,534 of record NC_133168.1, read on the forward strand.
CTGCGATTTCCTTGTGCGGTTCCAGCCTTGCTCTAAATAACACCACACATTACCAGGCAGGAAGACAGGCCCTTCTACCTACAATGTGGTATGAACCCCATTAACATCTGCTCTGACCTGCGCTGATTCCATCGTTAGCCGTACATACATCTCAAAATCTCCCTAATGACAAAAAGTAGTAATGAGCGTCTGCCATGCTTGTTTAGTGAGTCGTAAAATGAGCCAGTGGGACCATGTGTTTCTTCCCATCCAGCCCCCAGCGAAGTAATAGCCAGGAACTGGAAGAAGGGCAAGATGCACCAGACAGTAGCTCAAAGCGTTGGCTCTTCTAATCACAACTGATTAAAAGGCAAAAATATTTACATGCACATACTGTTTTCCATTACCTTAAAAAAATCTCAGTAATTACTTCTCCATCATCATTTTGGGAGAATGTTAACAACATTGATCTTTGATCCTTTAATTATGGTAAGCCCTGATACGAGAATCCTAGGGGCTGGCTCCTCCCCACCCCCGCTCCTCTACTCAGACCGCTCCTGCCTGCCTCACCTGTGTCCGGCTTCCCTCTGCGGTCCCCAGTCCCCAAGGCCGTTCCAGCTCAGCAGGGATCCCCTGACCTGAACTCCCTTCATGTCTTATACTTTAGCAAATGCTGACTTTTTGTGAAAGAGAAATTTGAGATGAAAACACACCCATAATTCTTTTACTGTACAAATTCGTGCTCCCATTTGCTCACATCCACTACCATTTTCATTACTAATGTGGACGTTTTACGTGGTCTCTCCCTAGTGCACATATCAAATTGTTTTTACATCTACTCGGCACTATTTTCTCAAGATCTAGGTCTCTGAAAACGACCACTGTATGAACTGCATCATATCCCAGCACCCTTGGAGCCATCATTCATCTTCCATCCCGCAGGTGCAGACATCGTTCTTCTCCCCCCATGTGAGCACTCACAGGTAAAGCCACCAGGGTCTCCAGGAACGCGAGCCTACCTCTTGTTGTTGTTACTAAGCTTTCCTTTGTTTCTACAGTTGATTTCCTCGTGGGGTCCATGGGGATGAATAGCTTTGTGGGTCTTGATTCCCAAGGAGGCCATGCAGATCTGCCGTGACACCTGTGGCACCTGGGTGGGTTTCCCAAGGACAGAGCTGGACAGAGCCAGGTGACAGGCTCACAACAGGTGACTCGCAGGGCTCTGTGTCGGATAGGGTCCCCTCCCTTGTGCGTGGCCAGCCCCTAGGGACTGAGTTCTAATAGGCGGGTGACAGGACAACGGCTCTTCCTGGGGCATTCCATGTCTCTCTCCTACCCTCTGCTGCTCCAGGGGCACTGCAGCTCCTTTGTCAGGCTGTGTGACAGACAGCGAGTCTCAGAGTGCTGGCACCGGCCACTAGCCTCCCTGCCTCAGGCCTCTGACCATGCAGCCCACTGAGAATCTACCATCTGGGGCCCGATGCACATCCCTGTTCCTCATGGCCCATGACTTCCTAGTTCTCTGTGTCCCAGACTCAGGGCAGGCCAGGCTCCTCAAAGGCCTTCCAGGATGGCTGCTTAGTGAGCTCAGGGTCAGGGAACCAGATGCAAGGCCACCGTGAGCCCCAGAGGATTACTCCCAGCGGCCCACAGTGCTGCCATGGGCCACCAGGAGCTGGTGGGTCTGGGATCTGCAGGCAGGCTTGCCCCCAGTGGGTCACTGGACATCCTGTTGCGGTGCCCCTCCCATCTGCTTTCCAAGGGTCCAGAAACTTGGCTCTGCCTGAAGCCAAACGATAGCTTTGAGACCTAGTAGGGGGAAGAGAAGAAGTGCTTGGTGGAGACAGCCCTTTCCTGAGCCGTACTCCAGTGACCTGGGACCCGCCCAGGTGGTTCTGAGCCAGGCAGGAAGAGCCCTGCAGTTCTGTCCTCTCCGTTATTCATCTCCGTGCAGCGGCTCCAGGTGGGGGCTGACGCCCAGCCTCATGCGGTGGGAGGAGCCGGGGTCTGGCTGGGGCCTCCAGACCCATCCAGAGAAGTCCTGTTTCTCCGGGCCTGGGGACATGGCATGTACATACATATATGAGTTCACATGTACATACACACATATGCACAGAAGAGACTCCCAGGTGTGTCCCTCATCTCTCAGCTCTTCCCCCACAGGGCTCATCCTAGCTTCTTTGTGCAGGGGTCATGTCTAAGTTCTGAGCTCTCGGAATATGCTCCAGAAGGCACCTTAAGGAGCTGGGGCACCCGTCGGGGCAGTCCTGTTCCTTCCCCCTGCCATCAGACTCTCTGCAGCCAGGTCTCCCTTCTGGGCCTGCATTTCAGAAGGACCAGTGCGCACTGTTCTGAGGCCTCTCTCCATGTGTGACCTTGGTATGTGCCTGCCCTGGCTTGCCTTAGTTTACCCACTGGTGCAGTGAGCAGGTGAATCAGAGCATCGCCAGGGGCTACTGTAGCCTTGCTGGTGGAGGACTTAATGCCGCATTGCCCCAGTCCTGGCCAATTCTCCCTGCATCCTGCAGTTTTCTGACAGTGGGGGGCATGTAGCACTTGAAGTGTTCTCACATCCTGCTATTTTTGCAAGAGGCCTGAACACAGTTGTTAAAAATAGAAATAATGAGGGAAAACAGCCACTTCTGACCTTGAGTCATGAGGCAAGGACAGGATCCCAGTATCCTCTCTGGCTCCTGATGATAAATGATCATCGCACTGTGTCTGCCCTTAGCTAATTTATCCTTGGCCCAGAGAGAAGTTTCTGCATTTTTTTTTTTTTTTAGAAATCTGGGAGTTTCTCAAAGCCTAACAGCTTCACCTGCTCTATTCTGTGTGTTCTTTGCTGGAATGCCATGAGGAGCCTGTTCCCTCTGCTCTGGGGCATTGCCAGAAGCCAGCATGGTCTGGCAGACCTGGATGTGCTGGGGTGATGCCCCTGCTCCTTCAGTTGTGTCTGGCACCCTGCAAAGGGGCCCAGGAGGCAGGGCTTTCAGCACCCTCGGGGAGACTGTGTCAGAGGAGCTGCCAGGGCAGGGTACATGGTGTTCCAGGCCCCCATCCTCTGGCTACTGTGTGTACAGTGTCTCTTGAAGATGCAGAATTCCGCACCTAAAAAACCCTTACCATCTGCCCCAGGTGGCTCCTCCTGAATCCAGGAGGATTCAGGTGTTGGTGTCTCTTTTAACTCCCCACACACACACTGCCACTCCCTGCGCTGTGCTGTCGCTCTTCTGATCAAGAGGAACCCCAAGCGCCCAGGACCCTCAGAGTGTGGAGGAGGTCATCAGAGAGGCTGGCACCCACCTCCAAGGCACCCAGAAGTGAGGGCAACACTGCCTCCCCTGGCCTTGGGCTCATGGTCTGCACTGATATCAGCTTCAATTTTTAAATTCCAGGTAGCACTAACAATGGTGCCTTCTGTCTTCAGAGTGCTAACCCAGGAGAGACTCAGGAGGAGACAGACTAAGACTCTCCTGGAAGTTACAGGGAATGCATGCACAGCTGGGCAGCAAGAGGTATGTCCCTGGTCCACAGGGGTGCCTGGCCCTTGTTAGCACCCCAGTGTGTTTGGAGAGGGGGCAGGTTAGCCTTTTGTCCTTTATAGTTTACTTCCAAGGGAGGTTTGGGGTCCATGACAGGAGCTACCTAAACAGTTGCTTCTGCCCATCTGCTGTGTCTGCTGGGACATGGACATGGATGTCAGCCTGCTGTCATACCTGCCTTGCATTTGTGTCCATTCACAGTTCTCAGTGTAGTTCCTGCTGGTGCAAAGAGTGGGTGTGGAGCTGTACATATATGTGAGTACACAAACAAGTGCATGCACATATATGTGAACATACACGCACACGTGTGTGACATACATGCGTGTGTGCACCTACCTATCTCCTGTGTGTGCACATAGGCACATGCTAGATGTGGAAAGGCATGTGCAGGTGTGTGTGTATATCTGCCCAGCCACTCAGTAACACTCTGCCCTAATTCCCTGGGGCCTTGCAGTTGACAGCTGGCTGGTAAGTCCTGGTGAGCCCGTCCTTGGCTGGCTCGTCCTGCTGCTATGACAGAGTAGCTCTTATACTAGATGAGTAGGAGCTGAACTGCCTACTGGGGATTCCCAGGGTTTCTTCTGGTCCACCAGGAAGATGACAGCATCGAGACAACCTCATACAACAGTGATGCCTAACGTTTGCATAATCTTTCATGTCATTCAAAATAATGTAAAAATAGTAGCGCAGAAGATTAAAGGGCTAGCCCAAAGTCACACAGCAACTCAGCAATACAGCTGCTCCCAGGAAGCCTGCCCTCACAGCACAATTTAACTGGCCAGCTTTCAGAGAACTTGTGACTCCGATAGAGGCCCAGGGAAACACACCCTGTGCCAGTGAATTCCTCCATGTTCCAGGAAATGATGCACAGCCATAGGCTCAGCGGCTTCCCAGGTAGGGTATGGCATGCACCCCCAGAGCCCGAGGGTGGGTGACCTGGCTGCCAGTGGGCTCGAGGGATAAGGGGAGGTTAGAGGGCCCAGGGGTCTTGCTTTGAAACCAGCATCAGCCGCTCAAGATGGACAGGAAGGTGGTGCCAGGTGGGTTCAGAGGAAGACAAAAGCCTGCAGTCCTTGTGGGGCTGAGAGTCTGTGACGTGACCCCAGTGAAAACTGCTCTGTGCTTTGTGCCCGGCCAACCCTCCTGTCTGACTCCACAACCACCACGCCAGAACAGCACATCGAGAGCACACACGACCACACACGCCTGGGCCCAGCCAGCCTCATGGGCAGTGCCCAGTGCTCTGTCTCCACTGGGCTCTCTGGGAGGGCCGCTCCCTGAGGGCTCACAGGCAGACGTGGTCCAGGGGAGGGTGGACCTGAGTGGACTCCAGCAGCATGGGCTGGGTACTCCCGGGAGTGTCCAGGGCCTGACACTGTCACCACGTTAGCTCCTGCCTTTCCTCCTCAGGACAGGGAGGCCCCACCTGAGGCCCTACGGCTACTAGACACCCCTGCTATGCTGCCTTCACTGGTTTCCTCACTTTCAAAACCTCTCCACTTCCAGAGCACAGCCCAGCCACCCTTCACGGGCTCCTCTAACGTGGCCATGCCTCCCATGGGCAGGAACCCTGTTCTGAGCACTTTTGGGCATGCCACACTTCACACACCCGCTCTCCAGGCCTGCTTAGCTTGTCATTTCCTCCTGTGCCCTAAAGAGGAAACTGAAGCTTTGTGCCACAGAGCTGGGCTGTAGGGTCTGGGGTCACCTTACTGCCCAGGACGCCAGGTAGCCTCAGAGAAACGCCAAGATTGGCTGTCCCACAGGCCACGCACCTGTTCCCTCCATCCATCCATGGCGGAACCTGCAGCACCAGGCCAGTACAGGGTGGCACAGAGGTGGCAGCAGAGGGATGTGAGGAGAGTCCTGGAAGAGGGGCAGTGGGCACATGGGCACACGCCTGGGTGTGAATCCCAGCAGCAGCATCATGCCCAGATTTTAGAAACGGGCAGATTTGTTGGGATGAAACCCCCACATTGCTCCTCACTGTAACTGTGAAGATTCTGAGGATGGGGGGCCAATGCTCTTCCCCTCCGCAAAGGTCAGCCAATGAAGAAGGGTCTGCCACTCACCCTCCTCATCGCCTGGACCCACCTTGTGGTGTCTCTGCTTCCACACCTCCTGCTGGGGATGGGGCCCACCTGTGGGTGTCGTGGTGATGAACTGGCACCAACACTCAGCATGTGCTCGGTGGCACTAACTCCTGGGTCCCCAAGTCCCCGGCCTCCATGACCCTGGCCCCCACAGTCCCTCTGCCAGCACCTTTCCCAGGCTTGAGCCCTCCTCCAGCACTGCTGGTCTCAGCTCCCTTGTGAAGAGGCCAGGCCAAACCACGCCCAAGTGAAGATGGTGGGCCACCCGAACAGTCAGAGAAAGTGGGGAGGCAGGAGCTGGAGGAGCAGGGAGAATCAGGCCCTGCAGGGAGGGGTCCCAGGAGCAGGGACACTAGAGAGGTCTTGAGGCACGTGTAGGAGTTCACAGGAAGAGGGCCAGTGTGTCCCCAAGAGGACTGGGTCTGCTTTGGCATCCTACCAGGATGCTTTCCCGAAGCTCTTGCACCAGTAGTTCAGCAAATTCACCCTTTATGATTTTTCTACTTCTAGTGGCCAGAGCTACAGGGTTGTTAGGCTTTCAGAAATATGGTGCTTTAAAGCCCATGTCCCAGATCAGTGTCCTCCAAAGAGCAGGCCTGTCTGTGTGGACAGGGAGATTCTGGCTGTGGTGCTGAGAGGGCCCAGCCACATGGGAAATGCCACCCCCAGCCCACCCCAGGGAGGGAAGGGTCAGGGAGAGAAGTAGGACAGACCCCCAGGTCAGGGACAAACCCAAATGGCCCAAAGAGCTCCCCTGAGCACACTGTCCCTCTTTACTCTGCCAAGACCCCGCAGAGCCCTGAGTCAGCAGCACTGGGAAGGCCCCAGCTCCAATGCCTGCATGTGGGCGCCCTTGAGCAGCCGAGGCCCTAGGTTTCTGAGGAGCTGGCACAGCTCTTGATACGAGACCCAGAGTGAGCAGGGTTTGACCTGGAAAACCACTGCTGCTGACACATGCAGCACCCTGGGCCCAAGGGGCCTCATGCTTCACTGGTGGCCCCCTCCTTGGCCTTGGTGGTCTCTGGGGGTTCCAGGGTGGTCTCCTCACCACAGCAAGAGTGGCCAGAGGCTTGCAGATGGTGCAGGGTGGGCGACTGTCCCTTTCCTGGGTGGGGCATCGGCAGAGGTATGGGGCGGCAGGGTGGGGGTGTGGCCCGCAGTGCTCTCATCCTGCAGGAGACTCCTCTGGGGTGCCCTCTGGGTTCTCCCCCTGACTTGCAGCCTCCCTGTTACCCTGTCCTGCTGTCCTAGGTCTGGGTGCTTCCGTCCCTTACCCTGTTTACATAGTGGGTGATCAGGATGCGGCCAGTCAGGCAGGGCCAGTCCCCTTCTAATTTATGGTGGATTTGGGCCCTGGGATGAGATTTGACCCCAGAACATTTCCTGCACCACTTCTACAACAGACTGAGGACTCGTGTCCCCCAAAGCAGATCCTAAAGCCTGACGGGGGGGCCATTGATAAGTGCCTGAGTCAGGAGGGTGGAGCCTCTGTGAGTGGAATCGGTGCCCTTGCATGAGAGCCCAGAGAGCTCTTTTGTCCCTTGGGCCATATGAGGACACGGTGAGCAGACAGCCCTCTAGTGACCAGGCCCCAGGCCCCAACCAGACACCAGATCTGCCATATATCAGATGCCCAGCCTCCCAACTGAGAAGTGAACACTGGCTATTCAGACCGCCCTGCCTCTGGTGTTTGAAATCAGCCATGACCCCACACTCCCTTTGTTCTCTGTCCAGCAACACCAGAACGCCCGTGCACTGGGCTCGCCAGTGGGCTGTTCCCTGGGCCCTGGTCTGCTGTCCTGCCTGGCCCCCTCTGGGGCCTCCATGGTCAGGGGCAACATTAGAGTCCAAACGCCCCTTGGGTACCTGGGTTTGAAAGCTCCAGGACCCAGAGGACCTGCCCGGGAGTTTGGGAATCTGCGCACCCCAGAACAGCCCTGGCCTCTGTGCCCTGTCGTGTTGGCCCTGTGTGGGCCCTGAGCCCACAGCAAGGACAACTCTGGAGCCCAGGGGCAGCTGTCTGGGCAGGCCATGCCCACCACGGGCGACATGGGCCATCCTGGAACACAGAGGAACATGGGCAGGGCCGGGAATGCAGCCCTGGAGGAGGAGGGCCTAGAAGCCAAAGTGGAATGTTCTAGAAAGTTACCCTTGCTTTGGCATCACTGTGGGCACCCAGTGTATTTCCATCCTTTGACTCCTGCTTCTCCACTTCTCATTATGACATATTTATAGTCCAAATTGCTGAAACCTCTGAAAATATCCAAATCTTCACACCCGTGTTCTCACCTGAGGGGCCAAGCTAAGAAGAGAGAAGTGAGGGCAGGGACTCAGGAACAGACCACAGAAGGAGGGGCATGTTCCAGGGGAAGTCAAAGGCAGCCTGGGGCCATCTCCATGGGGCCCCCTGAGGTCTGGGGCTAGCAAGGACTCAGTGTCCCTGCAGCCTGTGTATGTGCTTGGGGTAGTCCTCCCTGGCTCTGCTGAGGCAGTGAAGACACGGCAACAGTGGGGAGCAGGGACCCCAGCGACCTGGAGCACACTCTGCTCAGAGTGAGAGACACCACCTGGCCATGGGGTGGGGAGGCTGGCTTGGGAGGCTCTGGGCTGGGGCGTCAGTGTGACGTGGGACCCGTGGGGCCCTGGAGAAATCCAAGGTGGCCCCAGTGCTGACGGGCTCTTCCTGGCCCAGATAGACTGCTGCTCCCCCCGGACAGCCTCCTTTCACCGCAGCACTGGTAGTGGCTCTCCTGAGGGAAGAAGCCAGTCCTTAGAGTGCCCTGGGCACCAAGACCCCCACCCCCAGCCTGTGCCCCCCTCAGGCTAGGACCCAGCATCACCACAGCAGGTGAGGGCAGACTGGAGCTTCTGGGCTGGGCCTTGACTCATCCCATCCCTGCTCCTCACCTCATGCAGCGAGACCTGCTCAGAAGGCACTGGATCGGCTCTGTCCCTGGGCTTCTTCCTGGACTTCTGGTGTCACCAAAGCAGCCCAGATCCTCTGTGGCCACCATATGGGGAGCCCCACTCAAGACCAGATGTACAGGCTCTGACTGCATGCACCACTCAGGTGCTCACGTCTACAGGAGACTGCCAGTCCCGTTCCCACAAATGAAAATGCGAAGATGTGATAAAAGCCACCTGTCAATCATAGAATTAAACATCGCCTTTCTGTAAAGCCATAAGCCATCTGGGCCTCAGCCTAGAAATGGCCTATAAAATCCTGAGTAATGACCTTTCCAATATAAAGAATATTATAGGCAGCTGTTTCCAGGATTTATCTGTGTGAGTAATTTTATGCCCCAACCTATTATGTGCTCAGTGTCTGATGCCCTGTTCAGCGGCTCCTACACATTTTATTAATTCACATCTTCATTTGGGCATTATAAATATAAATACAGGTAGAATAGAACATAGTGCAGGGAAGACTCAATGTGGGATTCATTTTGTGTCATCTTATGGATTCCTTGCATTGCTTGTACTGAATGTGATTAAGGCACAAAGTAAGCTAGGCCACTTGTAATAAAACCTAGATTAAGCATGGAAATGGGTTGGTTCCAACTTGGGGGTGATAGAAGGACTCCCTCACCATTGCCCGTTCTGTTCGGAACAGTAGGTGACGAGTGACAGGTTTTGCCTAGGTTCTCTGTCCCTATCCAGTGTATCCGTAGTTCCAGGTTATCACATCCTCTTTACCTTACCTTTATAATTTTCAGATTGCAGGGTACAAATGAGGAGTTGAAATGAAGCAAAATGCAGTGGTATTTTTTTCCCTCTGATTTTTCAACAAACCTAAGTAGATAAAAGATTTCATTAAACTTGTTTTTCTTCTATATATGATACTTCATGCTGAGAAAAACAAATGAACTTGATAAAGGCTTTCCAAGAAGCCTATCTTACATGCAGAGAGAATGATGGTAAACTGTCCTTAAATTGTGTTATTAATCTGTATATGTCTCTCTGCTTACTACACGTCTACATACATCCTGGGTAACTATGCCTATTTAGCCTGAACTATCTCTTCAAACATTAATTTATAAACTTCCATCAGTAGGGAATGCCCCTCTGTTCTGTTTTGTTTTTTTTCTGGCTTATCAATATTTTATTTCATGGTTCATACTTTTTTGTCTTATCTGAAAAATCATTTTTTTAATTTTGGTATCATTAATCTACAATTACATGAGCAACATTATGGTTACTAGACTCCCCCTCCCATAATCGAGTACCCACCCCATACCCCATTACAGCCACTATCCATCAGCATAGTAAGATGCTACAGAATCCCTACTTGTCTTCTCTGTGTTATACTGCTTTCCCAGTGCACTGCCACCCCTGCTGCCACACCCCCTACAATTTGTGTGTGAATCGTAATGCCCCTTTTTCCCACGTATCCTTCCCTTTCCTCCCATCCTCCCCATTCCCTTTCCCTTTGGTAACTGTGAACCCACTCTTGGGTTCTGTGAGTCTGCTGCTGTTTTGTTCCTTCAGTTTTTGCTTTGTTCCTACACTCCACAGATGAGTGAAATTATTTGATGCTTGTCTTTCTCCATCCTGCTTATTTCACTGAGCATAATACACTCTAGCTCCATCCATATTGTTGCAAATGGTAGGATTTGTTTTCTTTTTTTCTTGTTGTTTGTTTTTTTATTTTATTTTGGTGTTATTAATCTACAATTACATGAGGAACATTATGTTTACTCGATACCCCCCATCACCAAATCCCCCCACAAACCCCATTAGGGTCACTGTCCATCAGCATAGTAAGATGATGTAGAACCACTACTTGTCTTCTTGGTGTTGCACAGCCCTCCCAGTGCCCCCACCACCACATTATACATGATAATCATAATGCCCCATTTCTTCCCCTCCCTTATCCCTCCCTTTCCACCCATCCTCCACAGTCCCTTTCCCTTTGGTAACTGTTAGTCCATTCTTGGGTTCTGTGATTCTGCTCCTGTTTTGTTCCTTCAGTTTTTGCTTTGTTCTTATACTCCACATATGAGTGAAATCATTTGGTACTTGTCTATCTCCACCTGGCTAATTTCACTGAGCATAATACCCTCTAGCTCCTTCCATGCTGTTGCAAGTGGTAGGATTTGTTTTCTTCTTATGGCTGAATAATATTCCATTGTGTGCATGTACCACATCTTCTTTATCCATTCATCTACTGATGGACACTTAGGTTGCCTCCATTTCTTGGCTATTGTAAATAGTGCTGCTATAAACAAAGGGTGCATATGTCTTTTTCAAACTGGTCTAGTGCATTCTTAGGGTGAGTTCCAAGGAGTGGAATTCCTGGGTCAAATGGTATTTCTATTTTGAGTTTTTTGAGGAACCTCCATAATGCTTTCCACAATGGTTGAACTATTTCACATTCCCACCAGCAGTGTCAGAGGGTTCCCCTTTCTCCACATCCTCACCAACATTTGTTCTTGTTTGTCTTCTGGATGGTGGCCGTCCTGACTGGTGTGAGGTGATATCTCAGGGTGGTTTTAATTTGCATTCTCTGATGATTAGCAATGTGGAGCATCTTTTCATGTGCCTGTTGGCCATCTGAATTTCTTCTTTGGAGAAGTGTCTGTTCAGCTCCTCTGCCCGTTTTTTAACAGGATTATTTGCTTTTTGTTTGTTGAGGTGTGTGAGTTATTTATATATTTTGGATGTCCACCCTTTATCCGATATGCCATTTATGAATATATTCTCCCATACTGTAGGATGTCTTTCTGTTCTACTGATGGTGTCCTTTGCTGTACAGATGCTTTTCAGCTTGATATAGTCCCACTTGTTCATTTTTGCTTTTGTTTCCCTTGCCTGGGGAGATATGTTCATGAAGAAGTTGCTCATGTTTATGTCCAACAGATTTTTGCCTATGTTTTTTTCCAAGAGTTTTATGGTTTCATGACTTACATGTAGGTCTTTGATCCATTTTTAATTTACTTTTGTTTATGGGGTTTGACAATAATCCGGTTTCATTCTCTTACATGTAGCAGTCTGGTTTTGCTAACACCAACTGTTGAAGAGGCTGTCATTTCCACATTGTATATCCATAACTCCTGTATCATATATTAATTGACCATATATGTTTGGGGTAATATCTGGACTCTCTATTCTGTTCCACTGGTTAGTGGGTCTGTTCTTGTGCCAGTACCAAATTGTCTTGATTACTGTGGCTTTGTAGTAGAGCTTGACATTGGGAAGCCAGATACCCTCTGCTTAACTCTTCCTTCTCAGGATTGCTTTGGCTATTTGGAGTTTTTTGTGGTTCCATATGAATTTTAGAACTATTTGTTCCAGTTCGCTGAAGAATGCTGTTGGTATTTTGATAGGGATTGCATTGTATCTGTAGATTGCGCTAGGTAGGATGGCCATTTTGACAATATTAATTCTTTCTATCCAAGAGCATGGGATTAGTTTCCATTTCTTAGTGTCCTCTTTAATTTCTCTTAAGAATGTCTTGTAGTTTTCAGAGTATAAGTCTTTCACTTTCTTGGTTAGGTTTATTCTTAGGCACTTTATTCTTTCTGATGCAATTGTGAATGGAATTGTTTTCCTGATTTCTCTTTCTGCTAGTTCATTGTTAGTGTAGAGAAAAGCAACAGATTTCTCTGTATTAATTTTGTATCCTTCAACTTTGCTGAATTCAGATATTAGTTCTAGTAGTTTTGGAGTGGATTCTTTAGCACTTTTTATGTACAATATCATGATATCTGCATATAGTGACAGTTTGACTTCTTCTTTACCAATCTTGGTTTCTTGTATTTCTTTGTTTTGTCTTATTGCTACGACTAGGACCTCCAGTACTATATTGAATAACAGTGGGGAGAGTGGGCATCCCTATCTTGTTCCCAATCTTAGGTGAAAAGCTTTCAGCTTCTCTCTGTTAAGTATGATGTTGGCTGTGGGTTTGTCATATATGGCATTTATGATGTTGAGGTACTTGCCCTCTTTACCCGTTTGTTGAGAGTTTTTATCATGAATGGATGTTGAGTTTTGTCTAATGCTTTTTCAGTGTTTATGGAGATGAACATGTTTTTTTTTGTCCTTCTTTTTGTTTATGTGGTGGATGATGTTGATGGATTTTCAAATGTTGTACCATCCTTGCATCCCTGGGATGAATCCCACTTGATCATTGTGTATGATCCTCTTGATATATTTTTGAATTCGGTTTGCTACTATTTTGTTGAGTATTTTTGCATCTATGTTCATCAGGGATATTGGTCTGTAATTTTCTTTTTTTGTGGTGTTTCTGCCTGGTTTCAGTATTAGAGTTATGCTGGCTTCATAGAATGAGTTTGAAAGTATTCCCACCTCTTCTATTTTTTGGAAAACTTTAAGGAGAATGGGTATTATGTCTTCTCTATGTGTCTGATAAAATTCAGAGTTGAATCCCTCTGGCCTGGGAGTTTTGTTCTTGGGTAGTTTTTTGATTACCAATTCAATTTTGTTGCTGGTAATTGGTCTTTTTAGATTTTCTGTTTCTTCCTTGTTCAGTCTTGGAAGGTTGTATTTTTCTAGGAAGTTGTCCATTTCTTCTAGTTTATCCAGGCTGTTAGCATATATGTTTTCATAGTATTCTCTAATAATTCTTTGTATTTCTGTGGGTTCCATTGTGATTTTTCCTTTCTCATTTCTGATTCTGTTTATGTGTGTAGATTCTCTTTTTCTCTTAATAAGTCTGGCTAGGGGTTAATCTATTTTGTTTGTTTTCTCAAAGATCCAGCTCTTGATTTCATTGATTTTTTTCCTATTGTTTTATTCTTCTCAATTTTATTTATGTCTTCTCTGATCTTTATTATGTCCTCCTTCTGCTGACTTTAGGTCTCATTTGTTCTTCTTTTTCCAGTTTCAATAATTTTGACTTTATTCATTTGGGATTGTTCTTCTTTCTTTAAATATGCCTGGATTGCTGATTACTTTCCTCTTAGAATTGCCTTCGCTGCATCCCACAGAAGTTGCAGCATTGTGCTGTTGTTGTCATTTGTCCCCTATATTGCTTGATCTCTGTTTTTATTTGGTTGTTGATCCATTGATTATTTAGGAGCATGTTGTTAAGCCTCTGTTTGTAAGACTTTTTGTTTTCTTTGTAAAATTTATTTCTAGTTTTATACCTTTGTCATCTAAGAAGTTGGTTGGTAGAATTTCAATCTTTCTGAATTTACTGAGCCTCTTTTTGTGGCCTAGTATGTGGTCTATTCTGGAGAATGTTCCATGTGCTCTTGAGAATGATGTGTAACCTGCTGCTTTTGGGTGTAGAGTTCTTTAGATGTCTGTTGGTTCATCTGTTCTAGTGTGTTGTTCAGTGCCTCTCTGTCCTTATTTTCTGTCTGGTTGATATGTCCTTTGGAGAGAGTGGTGTGTTGAAGTCTCCTAAAATGAATGCCTTGCATTCTCTTTCCTCCTTTAATTCTGTTAGTATTTGTTTCACATATGTCGTTGCTCCTGTGTTGGGTGCATAGATATTTATAATGGTTATATCCTCTTGTTGGACTGCCCACATTATCATTATGTAATGTCCTTCTTTGAGACCTGTTACTTCTTTGTTTTGAAGTCTATTTTGTCTGATACAAGTACTGCAAACCTGCTTTTTTCTCCCTATTGTTTGCATGAAATATCTTTTTCCATCCCTTCACTTTTAGTCTGTGTATGTCTTTGGGTTTGAGGTGAGTCTCTTGTAAGCAGCATACAGATGGGTCCTGCATTTTTATCCATTCTATTACTCTGTGTCTTTTGATTGGTGCATTTAGTTCATTTACATTTAGGATGATTATTGATAGATAATTATTACCATTGCAGGCTTTGGATTCGTGGTTACCAAAAGTTCAAGGGTAGCTTCTTTACTATCTAATCGTCTAACTTAACTCTCCTAGTACACTATTATAAACACAGTCTGAATTATTCTTTATTTCTCTCCCTTCTTATTCTTCCTGCTCCATTCTTTATATGTTAGGTATTTTAATATGTACTCATTTGTGTTTCTTTTGTCTGTGTTTGTGGATAGTTGATTTTATTTTTTGCCTTTAGTTAGTATTTGGTTGGTGTGCTTTTTTTTTACTGTGATTTTATTTTCTCTGGTGACATCTATTAAGCCTTAGGAGTGCTTCCTTCTAGAGCAGTCCCTTTAAAATATCCAATCAAAAGATATAGAGTCACTGAAAGGATAGAAAAACAAGACCCATCTATAGGCTGCCTACAAGAGACTCACTTCATACCCAAATACTTACACAGACTGAAAGTAAAGGGATGGAAAAAGATATTTAATGCAACTAATGGGGAGAAAAAGGCAGGAGTTGCAGTACCTTTATCAGACAAAATAGACTTCAAAACAAAGAAACTAACAGGACACAAAGGACATTACATAATGATAATGGGGGCAGTCCAACAAGAGGATATAACCATTATAAATATCTATGCACCCAACACGGAGCACCGACATATGTGAAACAAATACTAACAGAATTAAAGGAGGAAAGAGAATGCAATGCATTCATTTTAGGAGATGTTAACACATCACTCACTCCAAAGGACAGATCAACCAGACAGAAAATAAGTAGAGACAGAAGTGCTGAACAACATATTAGAACAGACAGACTTAATGGACATCTACAGAACACTCTGTCCAAAAGCAGCAGGATACACATTCTTCTCAAGTGCACATGGAACATTTTCAAGAATAGATCATATACTAGGCCACAAAAAGTACCTCAGTAAATTCAGAAAGACTGAAATTGTACCAACCAGCTTCTCAGATCACAAAGGTGTGAAACTAGAAATAAATTACACAAAGAAAACAAAAAAGCCCACAAACACATGGAGGCTTAATAACATGCTACTAAATAATCAATGGATCAATGACCAAATAAAAACAGAGATCCAAAAAAAAACATATGGAGCAATATATGGAGACAAATGACAACCAGAATTCAATACCACAAAATCTGTGGGATGCAGTGAAGGCCGTGCTAAGAGGGAAATATATTATAATATAGGCCTACCTCAGGAAAGAAGAACAATCCCAAATGACAGTCTTAACTCACAATTAATGAAACTAGAAAAGGAGAAACAAATGAGGCCCAATGTCAGTAGAAGGAGGGACATAATAAAGATTACAGGATAAATAAATAAAATTGAGAAGAATAAAACAACAGAAAGAATCAATGAAAGCAGGAGCTAGTTCTTCGAGAAAATAAACAAAATAGATAAACCCCTAGGCAGACGTAACAAGGAAAAAAGAGAGTGCACACACATAAACAGAATCAGAAATGAGAAAGGAAAAATCACTATGGACACCACAGAAATACAAAGAATTATGAGAGAATACTATGAAAAATTATGTGCTAACAGCCTGCATAACCTACAAGAAACAGACAACTTTCTAGAAAAATACAACCTTCCAATGCGGACTGTGGAAGAAACAGAAAATCTGAATAGACCTATTACCAGCAAAGAAGTTGAATTGTATGATATTGGAAAATATTCAGCATATATTTGCAATCAAATGCATGTCACAAAGAGTTTCTATAATTTGATTTTAGTTCTTCAAAAAGTGTTTATAAAACACACAAGTAATGTATCTTGCAATCTATCTTCTAACTAGGTGTATTTTTCTTTCTTTCATCATCTCTATCATCTGCCTATTTGTACCTATAAAGAAAACATAGTGGAGAAACATAAAAAATTTAAGAGTATTTCTCCCTGAATTAAGGAGTTATGAGCTATTTTTCTTTCTTATCTACATGTTTCTGCATTTTCTAAATCATCTACAATTCATGTCTTTGCTTTGCATTTTTTTGCATGTATCTATTGACAAAAAAAGAAATATGCATTAAAAAGGATAAATCATGTATGATTTCTCCTTTTAATCTCTTAGTTGATAAAATGAATTACCCGGGTTTTCTTCAAAAACAATGAAAAAATTGAAGAAATATATGCCAATATTAGATCCTATGAGATTCTGTTTGACTTAATCCCTGCTCCTTTGCAAGAAGTAAATGTCAGCTAACTCCAAAACGTTGCCAGATGTTAGGTGTTTATGCGTGCATATTTGCTCATTTGACAATATTAGCTCTGGCTTAAGTCAAATGCTATTTATAGGGGAAGGAAAAACCATTGATATTTAAAGCATCCTCACCTATATATACCAAACACACACACACACATTTTCTCTATTTCTGTTTAGATCATATTCAGTTCCTTCTTCCCTGCCTCCTCTTCAAATAATATTTTGAGGGTATTCCTTGCAAGTTATTCTATATAGATCCTACCATCTAGGTAGTGGTGAAGTGCCACAGTTTTGGTCGTGTGACCAAACTATGGATTTCTAGAATTGAGTTTAATGATTGCTACTGAGATTAGACAGTAGACTTGATTGTTTTAATTCTCACAAGTCTGTACCACTCCTCTGCCCCAGCCAGTAAACTTTAAAAAGGTCCCACGGACAAATGGAGCTTCCACAATTCTTTTAATCGGTATACTTAATAAATGTTGTTCCGCTGCTCTCACGTGCTTCAGCCACAACCATGCTGAGCCCCTTCTTTCAGCACAGGTGAGTCCGAGGGCATGCCTACGCCGGGTGCTATTACTGGCCCTGGAAACACGCGCAACAGGAGGGGACCCGAGACATCATGAAACTCTCATTCAGCTTTCCCTAAAATAATGCCACTGGGATATCTAGAACAACAGCTTTGTATTCATGCCTGTATATTCATTGTTTAATTAAGCCTTGCGTTGCATTTGGCTCATGAAGAAAATTTCTCTCTTCTTCCTTGAAGAGTTTTAAAGAAAATTTAAGGTGGTCTTTTCATTCATGAAAAGAAAGAAAATCTATGTTTACATTGTCTACTCTTTTCCAAGGGTTAATACAAATTTCCAAAATAATACTTGAAGACACAGTATAAATCACATTTTCATTTAGAAAGATGTGTGCCCATATAACCCAAAGATTTCCTATCACTATAAGGAAAATTTGGGTATCATCATTTCAACTTAAGCTCCTTCATAAAGCTTAAAGGTACTATAGATGACTACAGATGAAATGTAAACTTGGACAGAGGCTTTGGACTGACGATCTGTATTCGCTCTCACTGGCTGAAAAGGCAATCAGATATGCGCTCTGATGTGAGGACAGATATAAGTTTGAATATATCCTGTCAATGACTAGTACTATAACTTCTGACAAATTACTTTGTTTTAAGTAATCTGGGGCAGTAATAATCACCTTACAGAATGTGGGGAGGTATTTAACTGAGAGAGCATATATACGAGTTACTACAACATCAAAATGAAAGAGCTCAATAAATGGTAGTTTCTCTCTCTCCTTCTATAAACAGTGCAAGCAGTTTAGAGGAACTTATTCTAGTGTGTAGGGGGATGGAAACAGAGCCCCTTTCAGGGCTCGAATCATATCCTCACCACTATGATACTTTGGTGTCCTAATTTTACACATCACTTTACTCTTAGAGATGGTGAAAGGATTGAATGAGTTATGCTATATAAAGAACACTGGCTGAAGTATAGTTAGTAGCTTTTCTTACTACTGTATTATTATTACAATTATATTTAAGGAATAGAAGGAACCCATCTCACGCTCAGGGCTAACCCATGTGTAGCTACTCTGTCTGCAAATTTGGTGAGATACATGTAAGGAAAGAGTATTTCTTCAATCCCTGAGCTAAAGAAGTTTAAGAAATCAATCAACATTTGAACATGATCAATTCCCCTTTATTCAATTCTTGGTACTTATAACTTGGGAAGCTCATGAAAGTACCAAACCATCTTGTAATTATGCATGGGGAATAATTTTCCTGGTAGAAAAATGACTTCATAACCAAACCAGAAAAAACAGTCATCACTTCTTGGAGTCTTCAGCACCCTCTGGAATTCCCATATGTGTGCCCAGGACATTCCAACTTACTCTGCTTCAGTGTATAATTAGCTCAGTTTCTCTCTTGCCCTTCTTTCTCTCTCCTCTCTCCTAAGGAGCCAATTTCTCAAGATTTTTTGAGCATTCTTTCTTCCCTAAGAGTTATATTTCAGTCTGCCCATCTCTAACTAGTTATTTTATAGCCTCTGAAGATAGTTACAGCTTTTGATAGTCTTCTTTAATTAAGACTTAAGCTATGAGTAATGTTTGCCAGGTATCTTTTATTTACTTGACAAATTCTTAAGAAAAATACTCTTGAGTGTTCTATTATTTTAGATAGACAATAAGAAGAATATATCTGTAAAATTATTTCTTTTCCCCGCTTTATTTTGAAAAATAAGAATTGTAAAAGCACGGAAATTGTAATATGTGTGTGTATTATGCATGTATATATATTATATGCAGTATAATAAAAATATATATAATATTGAACCAATAACCCTTAAAAATATTTTTCTCTTTTTTTCTACCCTACAAACACAGCTTTACCTGCTAAGCATATTTTCTAAATAACAACACACATTTTTAGGAATGAATATGGAAGATAGAAGTTGCAATGTCTTAAACATGGAGTTAGTTGTGAACACTCATATGTATGCATGTGTGTACACCTACGTCCTATTTTTATTGTGCATTCCTTACTTCAGCCTAATATCCATCCATGTCAAACCCTTGGTTGTGTAAAATGAGGGGAATGAGATTACTGACTGACGCCTTGGCAATAAAAGCACAGCACTCTGAGGACTTCAGGAAAGCTTTTTACTCAATGCTTCTCCCTCAGGAGTTTACATTTTCTGTTTTATCTCTGAGATTGAGTTTAGTGACAAGTACACATTGAAAGTCTGTGAGAAATGCCATGGGAACTGCTTAACAGCACTCAGATGAGGAGATGGCATTTGAGTCCCCAGCATCTGGCCTGCCTCTTTTGCATTAGAAATCTTAATCAGGTGAACTCATAGGGTAGTCAGAAAAGAGACCGTCTACATACCTGTTTTCACCAGTAAAAAGATGCATCCTTAGTTTTGAATCATATCTAAACGTTAGACACTGGAATAATTTTCATTTTGATTGGCATGCCTAACGGTAATAAAGTGGCTGGTTCTTTGAAACAACATGTAGAACTTACATTTTACTACAATCGTTCTACGATGTAGAACAGTTTACAAATTGACCCATTTTATAAATCATGTATTTTGCTACAGTCCTCTGCTCTGGGATTCTGCTCAATTTAGTCTACAATTAAGTGGCCAACATGTTTCAAATTATACTATTGTAGTATTTGTGTGGCATTTTAGAGACAAAAATTAAGCTGTTGACTGGTAATCAATAGCAAGCTTTATATTTAATTATATTTAATACTCAGAGCTTGAAATGGGTACACATTTTATTTCAAATTGTAATTTAATTGAGTTGTTGCAGTAATCCTTCCTCCATTAAATATTTCTAGAATTCCAAGTCTGAGCTGTACAGTGTAATGAGCAATGAAGATATTTTTCTCCTTCATTCAGTGACTAAGTAAAATGTAATTCATTCAATAGTGTGAAATTTAAAAAGGGACAAGAAATGAATATAAAAGCAAATGACTGAATTGGAAAAGTAATAAAAATCTAATTACTGAAGCTGTTGAGGTAAGGTACTTAACAATGTTAGTACTCTGAACTGTTACTAAAATATAAAATAATTTCCATTTTGCATGATATTGAAAATTCAGGGAAACCAATTGACTTAAATTTGAAATCTTTGAAGTACAAAGAATTAACCTCACCTTCCAGACAATATACTTGAGGTTAAGTAGAATAGAAACATAAATATGTAAGTCTTATTAAAGGAGAAATATCTGCAGTTTCTGAGTTAGATTTCTTTCAATCAAAAACTCCCATTCTGAAATGCTAGCATTCTGACATGGTGACAAATTGCTGGAACAAATACTAACTAGTTAAATGGACAGGTGATGGATGGCCTCATAAGCCTTGCAGGGCAGCCTGTGTAAGATACTAATTGGTTCTGTGGAACTGGTTTTAGTCAATAAATACACTTGAGAGATTTTTTTTGTGTTAGACATCTTTAAAGAAGGCAGTGCTGTAGGTGACAAAACCTGTAAAATTATTTCTTTATTACACCCAGCTGTGCATGGCATTTCTCTTCTTTGTAGATCCAGCCTACACTCAAACACTAACATTCAATATTAGTGCCCAGGGGAGGTTCTGTATGGGTTCTCAGTTTTACCATCTGACCTTTTGAGACTACTTACTTTTGTCACTCCCAAAGATTTCTTAATTTTTTCTTCTTCCAGCAAGCACCTCAGGCTTTCTCAACTAAAATTTAAGTGATAAAGTTTTAAAATTTTCCTATAGAATCAGAATGCAAAGAATAATATTTTTCTTCCAATGTATGTGAAATCTTAGTAGATCTAATATTTTTAGAACAATTTGAATCTCTTCTTTTTAAAAATAATAAAATCATGTACTATGTATTAAAATTCATTTTCAAATTTCCAGAATCTTATTTAATGGAAGGAAGGTAGAAAGGGAGGGAGAGAGAAAGGGAAGGAAGGGAGAAAAGGATTAATTTCCAAAGGAATACTGTGGCTTTAGGAAGTCACTGAGAAACTAAACTAAACTTTCTTACATTAGGAGAAATAAATACTAACAAACCAATTTGTTCATTTTTTGCAACTGCTTCAAGTCTTTTCGTACAGTAACAGAGAAGGTCAGTTACCAATTCCAGTGGTCCAGCATAGAAGAAAGTTCTTGTGAATCCCAAACTGTGATTCCATTTTCAAAATATTCCAGACAATCCTTCCTTCAAGACTGAGCCAGGACTATGAATTAGAATACTTGTTCTGCCCACAAATATCCCACCTTTGCCAAAACAGAAATGAGACACTTTGTATATGACATGCAAATAAGCTCTGCTGAGCTGAAGAACTGCATCCATTTAAACTTACTCTAGGATTTACTACTGTGTGACCTTGAGCAAGTTACTTTATCACTTTGTACCTTAGTTTCCTCATACATAAAACTGGCAATAGTACCAGATTCATAAGTCTGTAATTGATGTGTGTATAAATTACTAATACCAGCATCCAGAACATAATAAGTACTCAATAAATTTCAGCTATCATTATTATAATTATGATTATTATTCTGTGTATTTGTTTTCATCTCTTTAACAAACCTAGTTTTATAAAAATTCTGTGAAATGGAGTGTTTAATGTAGAGATTTAGGCTTAATATTATTACAGTCATTATAATGTGAATAGGAAACAGGATATATATTAACCTACAAAATATTAACCGTAAACCAATGAAATACTTGTCTTTCTGTTTTAACGATACATTTTGCAGCATGCCCAAGTATTCTCTCTGTATGTATGAGACACAGCCAAAACTGTGCTAGCAAAGTAAAATGGAAGTTTATCAATTAGCTCAGAAATTTCTGACAGAATGTTGAATTGTCTTGGTAACCCTTATTCTACTGACCTGTATTAACTGATTGCTGTTTTGATGTTATGAATTTTCCCAGCAAATCACCACTTTTCCTGCTTTCATGAACAGTGTAAATCTAACCATAACCATTATACAAAATAAAATTTGCTCATTGAAATAGCCAACCTGAAACAAAATAAAGAAAAAGTATTGTAGAGGTTAAAAGTACATTTAGCTGTCTAGAACAACATAATATCAATAAGAATCAACTTGACCTACAGTGTCCTAAACAAATAGGAGTCAATATTTCTCACAGATGAAGAAATAAGGAAATAGGTAGCTTGTGACATTAGTTTGAGCACAAATGTATATCTATGGGTGGTAATGGATGTTACCTAGGCTTATTGCAGCGATCATTTCACAATATCTCAAGACTCAATATCACAGTATCTGAGTCATTATGTTGTACACCTGAAACTAATATAATGTTATATATCAACTATATCTGAAGAAAAAAGGAACTCAATGATATTGGTCTTGGAATCTTGGAGTTTCTCTACCTTTTTGTCATGGTGGCATGAACTATGCAGCAGCTCTAAGCCTCATGTATGAGTTTAAGAGAACAGACATGAATGGCACCGCTGCATCTGTTCCTATTTTAGGAAATGCAAAACCCTTCTTCAAAGTTTTCAGTACCTTCTACTTGCAGTTCATAAATCAGATCTGTGCCCGTGGCCATACCTCACTGCAACAGAGGTGCAAAAAATGACTAGGTAACCTTTCCAGTCCAGAGAGTAGAGGTGGCAGAAAAGAAACGTGGATCTGTGTCTGGTTAGCCAATAAATAGTATCAGC
This sequence comes from Manis javanica, assembly GCF_040802235.1. NCBI lineage: Eukaryota > Metazoa > Chordata > Mammalia > Pholidota > Manidae > Manis > Manis javanica. The sequence continues at coordinate 21,697,349 of NC_133168.1, forward strand.
ACAATAGTATTATTTGTATTTATAGAAATAAAAATAATATTGATAATACTTTTTCACCTTTTGATAAACTGAGCTTTTTGAAAAATGGTTGTCATCCTTGATGTTTACTATATCAAAATTATATTGTACTTTGGTACATTAAAAACATTTTTTAAAAATTAGATGAAAATGAAAGTAGTTTATTAAGCTAAGAATTAAATGGACCAATAGAGATCAGAAAAATCATTACTGTTGTAACAAAGTTAATCAATCTGTTCACTAATTTATATGTAATAGATTAAGTCAAGAAGTTTTATATATGACTTTGCTAGAATGAATATATTGACAAATTGATCATATTTTGATATATAAAATTGTGAATTTATCTCCCCGTTATTCACACATTTCTCAGAAATAACATATTTCTGTTACTCTTAGAAAAATTTCACAACTTTTTCCACCAGACTATATACAACTATATAAAATTATAGAACTGTATTTTGGGAAGCAAAAGTTAAAAAAAGTAGAATATCAGAAAAAAGGTTAAGCATTCAAATTAGAAACATTTCTTCAGTAACTGAAATTAAAATGGTGATGCATATAAAAGCCAAATCTGAATCATCAGTTTCTGACACATTCAATAATAAAATAGTTTTAATTTAATCTTTAATAGTATCAATCATATTGATGTTAATGGCAATTTGATCTGTTCTTCCAGAAACCAGCATTGCATATTTTGAGCACTCATTTCATTTTTCTCATTTATTTATTCAACAAGAAAAAAAAGTTGTATTTATGACAATGTAAAAGTCATGTTGGCGGTAATTGTAGTTTATTTAGTATCTAGAAAAGGAGAAGTTATCATCTGATATTTGTAAACTGAATATATTTTAATCCTCTTTTCTCACTTGGTTTTTCCCCTCCATATAAAAAATATAGTTAAATAAACATAAGCCACATAATAATAAAAATAAAGCTATAATAGTAACAACAATAGACATGTTAATCTCTAAATCTATTTTTATTACAAGATTATTGTGGAAAATGGTTTATGTAAACTGGCAAATTATCTAATAATTTTTTTGTTCACTTGGAAACATCATGTGATATTTAGCTATCAAGTGAATGAAATTTAAGGGAGGGAAACATACATTGAAGTAAAATATAATCTTTGTGCTGTTTTTAAGAAAATCAAAGTCATTATGTCTATATACTATAATCAGAAATATACAGGAAAGAAGCCTATATCATGTAAATATTTGACTAAAATTGGAATTTTACCTCTATATGTAATTAACAGACAGTAACTTACATTACAGTGGTTTTCATGAAAATTAACAAATTAGCCTGAATATCATGATGACTAATTATTACAAAGAAGATTATTTTAAGCTTAATAATTTGCTATCCTTCACTGGGGACATCTAAGAAACAAAGAAGCATAGATAATATTACCCGATACAATACAGGAGTGCAACAAAATTTTAAAACTGGTAAAATTTAAGCAATAAGTAACATTCCAGCAGGAGCTGGAGGAATATTCTTAATATATTAAATTCAAATTTTATACAAATATCTCCAACTTTGTATCTTAGAGGCTTTACATAATTCAGATTCTTCTTTATGCATTAGACCACTGTCAAAAAAATTACACCAATTATTTTTAAACAGACTGAAACGTAATTGACATACACAAAATTTGACATATTTTAAGTGCATGTTTTGATGTTGTATGTGTTTATACATCCATGAAATGACCACCAAAAGCAAGAGAGTAGCATGTTCAACACCTTCCTTGCAGTTCTCTCCTGCCCGACCCTCACCTCCTTCCCCAGTAGCCCTCTTACTTTCCTTCTTTGTCACTGTAGGTTAGTTTGCATTTTCTAGAGTTTTATATGAATAGAATCATAAAATATGTGCTTATTTTTTCCTGACTTTCTTCACTCAATATAATCACTATGAGATTTATCTTGTTTTGTGTACCAATAGATCAGTCTGGTTTATTGCTAGTACTATCCCATTGTATGGATATACACTGAATTCTTAGTATTTGAGGTCGTTATGCTCTATAAATCCGAGCAAAGACTAAATTAGCAGATACCGAGTCATTGCCCCTAAGAAAGTACAGGATTAGGCTCCTGCCAGTCTCCGGTTACATTTTCATCAATCAATCCATTCATAACCCTGTTTTTTGTGTGTTTCTGCTTAAAGGCACTTTAATATACATTTTAATTCATTAACATTGAATTTACAGTCAATAGCACTATAACTTATGTCCCAAAGCAGCTTATCTGGCACATATTTTCTCTATAAGGCAAGCACCAGAAAATGCTTCAGCAGTATGTTTGGGGTCATTTTAAACAAAAGTCACCAACAAAAATCACAAAAATGCAAAAACATGACATTTAATGTACAGTAAAAAAAAAGGAGACTTCTTTACTAGTTTGAGAGCTGAAACAAGACCTCAGAATATCACCTTGTTCTTTCTCAGCCTGGAAAATATGTGTGTTGAGTGATTCAAAATTTACACTGTTCTGTGCTCTCTCATGCCCTCCCAGGGCCCATGAAAGTGCTGCACGTTTTGATTTGGGGGTTACAAACAAATCTCAGCTGGTAGCAGAATTCATAAATGAAGAAATCTTTAGTACAGAATTAGTCAATAATGAGGACTGAACTATTTGTTTATCCATTTGTGCATTGATGGGTATTTGTGTTGTTTTACAGATTAGCTATCATTATCACAAAAAATGCTATGATGAAAATTAATGTATAGTAAAATTGTTGATATGGACATATGCTTTCTTTCATCATAGGTCAATGCCCAAGAATGGAATGGCCAAATCATATGGCTTGTGTAGGTCTAACTTTCAAAGAGTTTCTAACTTTCAAACTGTTTTCCAAAGTGGTTGTAGTATTTTACATTCTCACCAGAAGGATATGAGACTTTCAGTTGCTCCAAATCACTGCCAATACAATCAGTGTTTTAAATTTTACCCATCCTTGTAGTTGTGAAGTATCTCATTGAAGTTTTAATTTGCATTTTTCTAATGACTAACGGTGCTGGGCATTTTTCATGTGCTTTTTGCTATCCTTAATCTTCACTGTTGACTATCTTTCAAAATTCTCTGCCCATTAAAAAAATTCAACTGTCTTCTTACTGTATTTTGAGATTTTGCATACATTCTGGACACAAGAAATATGCTTATTATTTTCCCTCAACCTTTGGCTTATTTTTTTATTTCCCTTTTAAAAGCATAAAATTGTATTTTTAGAAAGTCAATTTCACCAAAGATTTTCTATAATGAATTAATCTTTTGATGCTGTTTTTTTAAGGAACTTGAGCATAAACCAAGGTAAAAAATTCTCCTGTTTTATTTTAAAATTGTTATTGTTTTAGACTTGACATTTACATAAATGATACATTTAGAGTTAACTTTTGCATATAGGGCAAAGCACAAATTGTTCTTTTATGCATACAGATTTTCAATTGTTCCAGTACCATTTGTTGAGAACAGTTACCTTTTTCCTCCTCAATTCCCTTTACAACATTTTCAAAAATTAGTTGTTCATATATCTGTGCATCGATTGTAGATACTCTATTCTGTTCTTTAATCTATTTGACTATATGCCACAAACCATACCTTTTCTATTTTTTATTCTAGCCTTGATTTTTTCCCAAAGTTATTTTAGCTATTCAAGATTCTTAGCATTTAAACAAAAGCATTTAAAACAAAAGTGTAAATTCTACAAACAAATCCTCCTAGGATTTTTATTAAGGTTGTGTTGAATCTATAGACAGGAAAATTTTATACCATAAGGAATGAGTGCTCTGAATCAGCAACACAGTAAAATCTCAGTGTTTACTTGGGTCTTCTTTACATTATGTCAGCAATATTTTATGGTTTTAAATGTGTAAGTCCTAACACGTATTTTGTTAGATTTATCCCACAGTAATCATATTTTTATTCTATTGTGAATAAAATGAATCTGTTCATTGCTACAACAAATATGTAACAGAACTTCTTTTTATATATTTGATGTCCTATCCCGAAACTTCTAAACTCACTTATTCTAGAAGCTTTTCTTGATATAGATAATAATGACTAATACAAATAAAATTTTATTATTCTTAAAAAATTTACCCTGATTGTTTGTGTTTTTCTTGTCATACTTTATATGGTTTGATGTCAGAGTGATGATGTGATGACGATCTCCTAAGGTGAGCTGGGAGGTACTTTGACTCTTGAATTTTCTGGAAGGGTTTGTGAAGAATTGGTATTATTTCCTTTTGTTTAGTAGAATTAATCGTTGAATCATGTGGGCCTTGAATTTTCCTTACGGGAAGATTTTCCACTCAGTTATTTAATGGATATTGGCCTATTCAGTTTACCTATTTGTTTCTGAGTGAGTTTTGGCATTTAGTATCTTTTAAGCAATTTGTCTACTTTGAGTTAATAAACATATTATTATAAAATTGTTCATAATATTATTCCCTTATCAACCTTTTATGTTGATAATTTTTGTCTTTTTTTTTCCTGAACAGTCTGGCTAAGTTTTTATCAATTTTATTAATTTCAGAGAAACAGCTTCTAGTTTTATTCATTTTCATTATTGCTTTTCTGTTTTCTGTTCATTTGATTTTTCTGTCTGACCTTTATAATTTTCTTTATATTGTTTACTTTGGGATGAATCTGCTTTTATTTTTCTGTTATTAGAGTGGAAGCTGAAGTCATTAATTTGTGACCTTGCTCCCTTTCTAGGACTAGGCACTTAGTGCTCTAAATTTCCCTCTGAGAGCTAGGTTATATTTTCATTGTCATTCAGTACAAAATACTTCCCAATTTCCTGTTGACTTCTTCTTTGACCTATAGGTTAGTTAGAATTGTGTTTTTGGTTCCTAAAATGTTTGGAGAAATCTTTAGAGATCTTTTTGCTATTTATTCCTAATTCAGAGAACACACTGTGTATGGGTTGAATCTTTTTAAATGTACTGACACTCAATTTATGGCCCAAATTTTGGGCTACCTTATCCTATGGCTTTTAGGTTGAATGTGTATTCTCCTGTTGTTGGGTGGAATATTCTGTGAATGTCAAATAGGTCAAACTGGCTGATAATGTTGTTTAGATATTCTGTATCATCAATGATCACTGCATTATATGCCTAGCTGCACAGAGTAAGCAGTAAACTACAGTGACAAGAATAGAAGTCTCATCTTTGTAACTCGTTTGCTTAGTACAAGACCTGGCACATAGTTGGCATTGTTAAGTACTCATTAAATGAATGAATTAAAATAATTTTAGCATTCAGTATTGGTGAGATTATGAAAGAACTGATATTTCTACATTGCTGCTGACATAAACTAGAAGAAGAGCAATCATGGAACAAGCAGTATTGCCCAGTAAATACACAACGGTAAAGGTGTTCATACTCTTTCACCTTTTCATTGCCGTTTGAGGATTTCCGCATAAACAAACTTTTTAGCATTTATTGAGTAAGAGATTTTACCTACATTGTTGCTGATCTTTGCACTGGCCCTGTAAGGTAGGTTTTATTTATATCCTAGTCTTGAGGAAAATGAATCTTAGAGAGGTAGAATGATTTGACCAATTATGGGTATTTTGAGTATGTCCTCTTTCCAGTTATTTTGTATTTAAATTAAAATATGAAATGTTAAAGCTAATACATACATTTACTGAGTGACTAGATAATTTGGAGTCTGATTTTTTTCAGCGCCACATCCTTTGGACAAATTTTTTAAAATATAATTCTATCGTATTTGCAGCCCAACATTTATGAGAGCAACATATTGCCCTCTCTGAAATTTCCTCCCTTTGCTGGTCCACTCTTTCATATCATGTATTTGTTCCCAATTTTCAGAGCTTAGATTCTGTACCTCAAAGGGAGCTACTGTAGATATCATCTCAGGCACCCTGGGAAACATCCTTGTGCAAGTACAATATTCCCAACTATTGTAAAGTGGTTTGAGGAAGCATTGCTAACTCACTGACTGATGCATTTTGTCAAAAATCTATTCATCCTGACTGCTTTACCTCTACCTCTTGCAGTTCCTGAAATTTGAAAATTGCAGCCTCTCATCCAGAGCATTTTCCTGGGCTTTAACTGCTATGATAATATGTTTGAATATTAAAGAACCGACTAATCTTAAATGAACATTATATTCTTCTAAAGTAACCATGCTAGACTCAAAGGTAAGAACATTGTCTCTTTAAAAATATGCATAGAATATATATTTTTTTAAAAATACATTTTTGAACCAGTGTTATGCCAATTAAAGATGTATAGGAATGAAATTTCTCATGGTGGATGATATTAACATGACTCAGAATTGCAAATAATAAATGTCAATAAGAGCAATCTATTTTCATCAAAAGTATCTTGAATTTAAAACTTACTAAAATGGAATTATTATTCAGTTAAACACCCATATAATTTGATTTGAAGTCAAAGTAAAAGCACACTGCTGATTCATGTGTATGTGTTTTATATAAATGGGAGGTTTATCCTGCAGTTTAGTAATTAAAGACATACGCTAAATTGAATCGATTTGTAGTTGAGTTTTCAGGTACACTTCTCTTGTTTCAGTGCTGTGTTCAAATAGGGGACATATTACAGGAGTTAAGAGCTAAGCTGTAAAGAAAATGAGCTGAATTTGTAGCCACCTGAGAGCCTTTGGTCATGCTATCTATTTCCTTGCATTTTATCAGACTGTGTGGCTCCTCAATATAGGCCATGGGTCTCTTAGGAACTGATCTATAATAAATATTTAATTTTATTAATACTAAGAACTGTAGCCATACACCAAACTGGACAAACAACTGTTATGTGATTTCCAATAAAATGCTTTACATGTATATGTCATAAAAGCCAAGGGTAGACTTACCTAGAATATTGAACTATCAGCTTAACTACTGAATCAAATATAGCTGTGAGATAGAAATTGTCTAAATAAGTAAAATAATTTTATAGAAACACTTGCCTTAGATTTTGTTATTTTTATAAACTCTTGCCCAGGATTTGAACTATTTTAAAATTCATAGATTCTAATATTTCCACAATCTATTCAAACTCAAGCTTGGCAACTAATAAATGTTTCTTTATAGTGAGATATAATGTGCCATTTCCAATTAGCTTTTATAAAATTGGGGAATACCAAGTTCCAATAATGCTATTGTTTTTTAAGAATAATATCATAAGGCTTTTTTTCTTTAGAAATTCATAATAATTTGTCTTTACTATTATTCCCATAGTTAATAATTGATGTCAGCTAGTACAAAACTAAACCCAAGTAAAGGCTCCTGAAAAATTAGGATTTTAATATAAAAATGTAGCAGATAACGTTAGGCAGCATTTAATGGTTAGCGTTTATCCATAAGAAACAAGGTTTGTGGGTTCTTCTGGAAGATAAGCTTACAATAAACATTAACCAAAGTCTCCAAGTCATGTTAGATTTTTGGAAGATATAAAAATGAAAATTACCTAGAATTTACCATTCTTTTTCCTCCCCACAAATTTCCGTGGCTTTTCAGCTATAATCGTTGTTAGTTAATAATAATCATGGGAGACTTACTTTCATGTCAGTGACTTTTAAGGAAAATTTAAGTTAACAAAAATGAATGCAAGTAGCTAAAAGATGATGGGTTTGAAACTGGAGAAAATAAGCTAATACTGCTACTACATCATAGTAATGTGTTTGTTCTTTCTGCCTTTCTGGTCATTATAAATGAAGAAAAGGTATACTTTCATGTACTTGATTTTGCTTTGCTTATTATTAGCATTTTGCTTTTTACTAAAAATCATATCCAAAATTACAGTGCATATACAAAAGTATTCTCTAAAAGGAAACAATGATCAGTTTGATATTTTTAAAGAATATAAAAATATTTGTGAATTGCTTTTCAGCTGTAGTGGAGAAAGTCGTGCCAAAATCCAGTAAGTTTTTCATCTTTGTTTTCCAGCTAACATGTTTAGGGTGTTATCAAAGGAATTACAGGAAGTGGAGGAAGCAATAAGGGAATAAATGGTGATGATATGCTTTGGAAGAAAAAGGTGATCTAAACATCATTTCTTTGTGCTTGTCGTATCTAAGGCCCATCCATAAGCCCCCATCAAATTTACCAATTGCTGCCTTAATTATGCTATTCAGAAATCCAAGACAAATAAAAGCAGTGGTGTCACAGTCATTTTTCTTCAACATTTAACTCTTCATAACTGGAATGTCTCCTGAGAATGCCAAGCTGAGTTTACTGGGGAATATTTCTTGAGAGATACTACTGAGGTCAATACAGAGATTGCAAACACTGTACTGCTGGGCTAAATATATCAAAGCCATGCTGAGGAGATAAAGTGTATTTCTTCTCTAAACTATGAGATCAACTGTATCTCAATCCCCTTGAGCCTTCTAGCTTCTATCATAGTACCCACAATGCACCAGGGGCCATTTGATACACTGACTTCAAACTGTTACTTGGGAGGTTAAGTAGTAGAGCAAACCTTGAACATGCAAGCAGACCACACTGTAAAAGTTCGAAGTGGGGCTAATAAAACTAAGAAGCTGGAATGGTATGAAGGAACTGGCACTGGGGCAAAATATGAATGAAGAGAATTCTTATCTTGAAATTCAAACAGCAGCATTGCTGTGACTAAGCAATCATGGGATGTTTCAGTGAAGAGCTTCTGATTCTACCTCTGTCTGTGCTGTATATAATTAATAATGAGGTTATGGTTTCTTTACATTTTCCTCACCATACAGCCCCAGTGAAATGTCCTAGTCAAGTTAGGCTTTATAGTTGGTCCCATAACCCAGAATAGTATCCTCTCCCTTCCCATTGCATCTGTCTCTCTTAAAGAAGGTACCAGCTGGTTCCTCCTCTCCCCACAGTTTCCAGGTTGTGGTCTGGTAGAGTGTGTGTGTGAGCATTGGGAAGACAAGGGGGGAAGGGTCTAGGAAATGATTTGAGGTTTTCTGTGGCTGTGCTTAAGCAGAGCCTCCTTTCATCAGAGAAGGAAGTGTGATCTGGCAGTAGAGACAGTGGAAGACAGACAGATAGAAAACAGGACAGGCAGGTACTGTGAGAAATCAGCAAAAACAGAAAAAGACAAAGGGGTGTAAGCACAGACAAAGAACAGTGAAGAGAAAGAAAATCTGGGAGAGAAACTGAGTAAGAGAGGCAGAGAGGGACACCTTTGGGGATACTTAAAGTAATGAGTGTCTACCTGCCATTATTTTAAGATTGGAAGGCCTGAGAAGATTTTGATTTTGATTTACTTTGTAGAGATATAATTTACATATACTAAAAGCCAGCAGTTTATGTGTATAATTCTACGATGGCTGACAATATACTGAATCATGTGACCACCACCACTCTCAAGATGTAGAACACTTCCACCAAAGCAGCACGTTCCCTCAGACCCCCTTGCGGTCAGTCTTCTCCCCCACACGCAGCCTAGACCTGGCTCCTATCTTTTGCTATTAGTAGTCCTTTATTATAAAATAATTTTCAGCATGAAAAAATATATAAGGAATAATGTAAAACTCTGCCTACACAGTTACTGCCTGGCTTCCTCAGTCTTAGCTTTCTTTTTAAAATCAAATAAAGATAAATTCCATGCTTACCCCTTGCAAATTTCTTTCTCCTGTCTTAATTTGGCATATATCTTCCCTCTGCATATTTTTATTAATTTACTATGCACCCCAATGGGCATAAATTATATATGATTATTTTCTGTTTTTAAAGGCCAGTATAGGTAGCACACTACTGAACATATTATGCTGTTGTTTTTGCTCAACATTTGTTTCGACATGTATTAATTATACCTGTTACTATAGGTCATTCACTTTATCCCCTTTAGATTATTCTACTCTACTCTCATTTTTTATATTAATAATAATTCAGGTTATTTCCAATATTTTATTATTCTAATCTATGAAATAAACATTCTTGCACATATATTCTTGTACAAAATGTAAGAGTTCCTCTAAGATGTGTATGTGGTAGTAAGTAGCTGATCCACAGAATATATTCCTCCTAAATTCTCTCATATTTTGATAAATAACTCATAAAAATTATTGAATATACTTACACAAACTCAAAAGTATATACGTGTACATGTTATTCCATTATTTACTAATGTTGATATTAAATTTTTCTTAGTGTTCTGACATTCTAATGGGTATGAAAAAGTATTCACTATACTGTATGTAAGCCATTATATGTTTTCTCCTCTTTGAAAGGCCTTCACATTTTGCCATTGGATGTATCATCTTGTTCTTATTGTCTTGCAGCATTAAAAAAATGTATTGTAGACATTAACTGCAAGCTATTCATGTGAGTCGCATCTATTTTCTCTGAGTCTTTGGCACATTTTGATTTTTTCCCCCCATGGAATTGAGGGAACACAGATGATTGTCCCCAGAGGTGGTGGCACCAAGTGTTAAATAACATGAAAATGTCAAGGAAAAATGCCTCAACCACTGTTGGCATTATTACAGTCCTGTTGGAAGACACTGTATCAGGCCACAATATTCCTTTTCTTTTTTTTGGTAGGTGTATACACAGAACAGAGTTCATCTAATGGTGAAAAATGAGATTTCCTAGGCTCTGCTATTAGAAACTATGCTACAATGAATAACTGTGTGCATATATCATTTCATGTGTGCAAGTACATGAATACACCATTTTTAAATTTTTTTTACCTTTTCACCCTTTCACTTGATTTTTTAAGTATAAAAATATTTAATTTTAATGCATTCTTAATGCACATATATATCATCCTTTTCCTTTAAGTAATATGTCCTTTTAGTATATAGTTTTAAAATCCTGTATTCATGAGTAGTTATAAATAGATTCTTCTAGGTTTTCCTTTAGGATTTTCATTTTAGTTCACATTTTTCAGTCTTTAATTCAACTGTAGTGCAACTAAGTGTAAAAGAAAACATGAGAAGTCTTTTTTCCCATGCAGATAAAAACTTTCCAAGCCCCACTGACTGAATATTTAAAGTACAGTCTTTTCTCAATGAATTGCAGTCCTGCCTCTGTCTTGTACTTGGATTCTCTATGTTCATAGGCCTGACTTTTGGCTATTGTTCCTCTTCCACTGGCCTATTTCTCAAGACCACACTGTCCTAATTATCAAAGCAATTAGGACAATTTCTGATATTTCATAGAGTAAATCTGCATCTCATTCTTCAGAATTCTTTAAGATATTCTTGATTTTTTGCTCACAAACACACACATTAGATTTTTATTAAGAATTTAAAACATTTTGTTGCTATTGTATATGATATCTATTAAAATTTTTTTTACTAAGGTATTATTGATATACACTTATGAAGATTTTACATGATAAAACAATGTGGTTATTACATTTACTCATATTATCAAGTCCCCACCCTTACCCCAATGCAGTCACTGTCCATCAGTGTAGTAAGATGCCACAGATTCACTATTTCCCTTCTCTGTGCTACAATGTTTTCCCCGTGACCCCCCACACCATGTGTACTAAACATAATACCCCTCAATTCCTTTCTCCCTCTCCCCTCACCCACCCTCCCACACCCCTCCCCTTTGGTAACCACTAGTTCCTTCTTGGAGTCTCTGAGTCTGCTGCTGTTTTGTTCCTTCAGTTGTGCTTCATTGTTAAACTCCACAAATGACGGAAATCATTTGGCACTTGTCTTTCTCTGCCTGGCTTATTTCACTGAGCATCATGTCCTCCAGCTCCATCCATGTTGTTGCAAATGGTAGGATTTGTTTCTTTCCTTTGGCTGAATAGTATTCCATTGTGTATATGTACCACCTCTTCTTTATCCATTCATCTACTGACGGACACTTAGGTTGCTTCCATATCTTGGCTATTGTAAAAAGTGCTGTGATAAACATAGGGGTGCATATGTCTTTTTGAATATGAGAAGTTGTATTCTTTGGCTAAATTCCAAGGAGTGGGAATCCCGGGTCCTATGGTATTTCTATTTGAAGTTTTTTAAGGAACCTCCATATTGCTTTCCACAATGGTTGAACTAGCTTACATTCCCACCAGCAGTGTAGGAGGGTACCTCTTTCTCCACATCCTTGCCAGCATTTGTTGTTCTTAGTCTTTTTGATGCTGGCCATCTTTACTGGCATGATGTGATACCTCATTGTGGTCTTAATTTGCATTTCCCCGATGATTAGTGATGTGAAGCATCTTTTCATGTATCTGTTGGCCAGTATATGATACCTATTTATAGTTAAAATTTCTAATGCTTACATGCTGATTTGTAGATAAAACTTTATAACTGATTATTAGTTTTGTATCATGAAACCTTATTAATCTCTTCTATTGGTTCTAGTACTTTGTGGTTCTGTGGGACTACATGGGCTATCATTTTATATGCAATAATGGCAATTTCTTTTCTCCCTTTCCAAATGTTGCATACCTTTTTTTTCTCAGTGTGTCATTAGAATTGCTAACAGTATTAAAGAGAAATGGTACTGCTAGCCATCCTGCCTCATTCTTGATTTTTAAAGGAACTGTTTTTCATCCTTCTTTGAAAATGAATTTGCTGAGATACAGTAGATCAATTTTATCCAGTGAAAGTAATCCCATCTATTACTAGATGGTAGGAGGATTTTTAAAAATTCAAAGTTATTGTTGTATATGTTGATATCTCTTCCACTTATCGGGATGATCATATATTTTCTCTTTTTTAAATTGCTGTATGTGTGATTTAGCTTGATTATAACTTTAAACAAACATATGTATAAGTCTCCATTTATATGTACTTACATGCACATAAATGTGTACAGACACATTTCTGCATTTAGTTTTTTTAATATTTTGTTTATAATTTTTGCATCCATATTTACATGTGATATTGGCCTGCTGTTTTCCATTCTTCTTGTATTTATGCATAGTTTTGGTACCCAGCTTTTACTATTCACATAAAAGTGATTAGGAGACTTTTATTCTCTGAATTAGTTTGTATAAGACTGAGTTTATATGTTTAGTTAACATTGGTGGTATTTTGCCTGTAATATAGATAAGGGATGAAATATATGTATGAATCCTATAGCCTAAAACTCATCAGCACTCACCTTCTAACCTGCTCTTAATGTTACCAGCAAACCAGAGGGGTTATTCTGTTGGTTTCCCAGTGAAACTCCCTTTGCCATTTTTAAGGTGAGATTTTATACATTTCTGGTTTCTCCTGACTGATTTGGAGCTAATCTCTGATACCAGTTTCAAGTCACTAGTAACAACCTAAACCATTTCTGAATGTTTACTCAAACAATACATAATAAATCCATTTTAATGTGTTCACTTATTTGATGTACCAGGCATATGTTAAATACTTGATAAATATTATTTCATTTAAATATGAAGAAAATTTGTGAAGCTAGATAAAGAAACTGAGACACAGATAGGTGAAGTAATTTCCTGTAACTCCACAGGGAGGTGGGGGGGATGGCAGGAATATGTTACCTGCCTGGTGCAAATTACCTTTGAAGCTGAAATCATTCAAAGAGAGAAATGAAGAGGGAGAAACCCATTTGTGACTTACAAGCAGTTGTCTACTTCTGCTCGCCCACCCATGTCTCTCACAACCCGACTGCAAAAAGGGACCCCACTCAACTTCTCTGGTCCAGGTATGCCCTGCTCTGCCTTAGAATCACCTATTGATATGGAGGTGCACTAAGGCCAGGCCAGAGATTCTGGAAATATTGCAATTTTAACCACACTTCCAAAGGTCATACGGCTAGTGACAGAGACAGGATTCAAACTCAGGCATTATGTATCCTTAACCGCTGTTTATCTCCACAGGTGATGTGCCTCCCCTCTATTTTCCAGGTACAGTATTCCCCTAACAGACCCTGACTTTAGTACTTCCTAAAGGCTAACTTTTGATACTTAATAAATGTAAGATGAGGTACCATTATGTTTTCCAAATATTAACAATTACTAACAGAAAATTAATAGTAAATATATATATGAAAAGCAAGATACTATATGTTTATATGTGTGTAGATTATAAACTATAGAAATGAAAACTTTGCTTTATGCAAAACTAGTGCACTTAGGTGAATCCAGAAAGCTAATTGTATTTAGAACATTCTGAGCTGAGAGACTGCTGTTCACAGAGAAGCATATTGAGGAAATTAAGAAATCAGGTACTTTACATAGAACACATTGCACATATTTGTGCTTCTGTGAATTCTTATGACTTTAAATGGCAAGTACAGTTCTGAGGCCTCTGGAGTTGGCTATTATTTGTCGCGTGCCCTGTCCTCGCCGGCAAGAACAGCATGCAACAACAGCAGGATTCTTCTGCAGAAAGCTTTATTCTTCAGCTCTTTGTGAAACAAATGAGTTGGGCAGGACCCAGAGGGGAAGGAGAGGCTTGCTTATATAGTTCTCATGCTCTGACCTGGTTGGTGCGGCTCCATATGCCTTATTAGCATAACCATTTGGTGGGTCTCATTGGTCCTTATGCCAAGGCGCAATTAGCATGTAGTTTAGTGGTGTGGGATGATTTGTCATTAGGAAGTTCGGGGCCTTCCGGCTGCCCTGCATTGGGCGCTATTTTCTGAGCGCGGCTGCCAACATCTCCCCCTTTTTTGTCTAACAGAAGCTCAAGGCGGAACTTGCCAGCAGAGGCGGAGACAGAGGCCTGACCTCCATCATACTTCCTGATGCCCCCTTTTTGGAGAGGGGTTCTGGGCATCTACCCCTATGCAGTCAGGCATGCCTCTCAGAGGGGTCCAAGACCTCTTGCAGTGCTTTGCCTCGCATCCTCTGGCTGGCGTTGGGACTGCTTGGTACAAAGGGTTTGGACCTTTTTTCTCAACCCTCTTGCACCATGAGCTTCTTAAAGAAAGCTGTGATTAAGCATTGAGGTATTCGGGCCTGGTGCAGTGCCACATGGGCTCAGGGTGCAAGAGCTACCTCAAGCTAAAGCCGAGCTTCCTTCTTAAGCATGTTGAGCCACACTTGGGGAGAGGCACCAACGTCTATCGCCATTAGGGCTTGAGCAAGGATCACCTTGTCCTGCTTATGTTGGTTGCGGAGTCTGCATAACAACCAGAGTAAGAGCATGAGACCTCCAAGCAGGAACACGCCCATCCCAGCCATGCCCGCCCACTCCTTGACATGGGAGAGAGCTCTGAGGAACCAGGAAGAGAGTCCTTCCGCTACGGAGATATCTAGACGGGTGGAGTTGATGTGGATAATTTCTCGCCGCAGCTCTTCTAGTGTCCCATCGAAGTCTTGGGACCAGTTTCCTGAAAGAAACTGGGACAGGTCTCGTGACAGATTAGCTGCCCGTGTAAAATTTTTATATTGAATGCTAGTGATGCAGAGGGCATGATATTTCCGCTCACATCCCAATTGGGCCATTTGCCAGAGCACCTCTATTTGTTCCTCCACGAGATCTATGCGTTGATTGAGGATCATTATTCCTCCTTTCAGTTTGCCATCAAGTGTGGACTGTTGGTCCAGGGCAGAAGCTACTGAGGCTGCAAGGTTATTGAGCTCTGTAGCCGATTTGATGGAGGTGTCTAAAGCTATACCAGCGGCGGTGGCTGCGACCGCGGTCGCGGAGATCAGGAGCACTATGGCGGCTGTAACGCCGAAATCGCGCCTTTCTCGAAACAGAGTCATGGTGTTAGGGGCGTCTACGGGAACAGGGACCCAACGGGGGATGCGGACTACCAAAGCATTGGTAAAGTTACGCGCATCCCAACACTGAGACAGAAAGCAGGTTTCATTGGAGCAGGAGTCAAAGCTACTATTGGATAAGATAAACAGAAATGGGGGGTATACGCATACTGGAGAAGGTGGAAAAAGGGAATTAGGTGACTCTGGACCTGATTTTGCTGAACACGTGTAGTTCTCGTTGTTATGGGTCATGATCATGCTCCAGTGTGCGCTCATGTGGTTATTCTCGCACCAAAAGGTGATATTTTTTACACCGATTCCCCCACCCTGGAGGGCGGAAAAGGGGGAGAGGTCAGTACACGAGCCATTGACTCCACACAGCATCCATTTATGGAAGGGGTTCATGCTCAGCTGCTGACGAAACTCGCCTTCGAGCACCTTTACTGGCCACCAAGCCTCATTGGCTGGCCGTCACTCCATATCTGGGGAGATGGTAAACTCCTGCCTCTCAGTTGCCCACGTTACTACAGTTGACTGACAGTCAGTCCAGGGCCACAGCTCTCCCTCATAGTCGCCCACACAATGGGAGGCATATTTGGGTTGACGAGGCCTGTCGGTGGAATTGTTCCTGGAAGAGTGTACAAATGTGCCATTGATCCAGAGAACCATCTGGTGGATAGTCATGTTCTTATAGGGCGGGCTCCCTTCCTTATTAGGCCCTTCAAATTTAGCTGACATAATGGGGAGGCCACTGGCCTCTAGAATTATGTCACTGAACCATCCGTATTTCCTCCGTTTCAGGGAGATACAGCCAGCTAGATTCTGAGTGGTGAAGCATAATGACCCATTAGTTATGAAGGATCGGTTTTCCCCCAACGGGGCTGTTAGGGTGTCCTTTTCTAGGTAGGGCAAGTTCATACTAGAGTTGGTGGTGAAAAAGCGGGGAAAAACGGCTGCATTGAAATGGACAGGCATAGGCTTAGGAAAGGCAGACAGGATTCCCCATCTCAATACTCCCTGAGTCGGGGTCTCCAGTGTCAGGAGCAGGGTCAGGAGGTACAGCGAAGTCATCTCCTTTGTTTAGGACTTTCCTCGTTAGGCGCTCCGGGATACAGAAGGGATTTTCTTCACCCTGGGGGAAAACACACACAGCTCCCCTGGATCTGATTATGATTGGATCCGGGCCCTTCCATTGGTTAGATAACACGTCCTTCCATTTTACTAGTTCTTGTGGGTCTTTTGGCCACTGATTATGGCGATCCGCTGCTGTATGGCCTTGAGCATCCAGATTCAAAAAATTTATAGTGAAAAGTGCTAGGGCTATGGCAGTTTTTGGTGTGGGGGGTATATCTTCAATTCCCCCTTTTTGTTTAAGTAAATAGGATTTGAGCGTGCGATTCGCGCGTTCCACAATCCCTTGACCCTGTGGGTTGTAGGGAAGGCCAGTGATATGTTTTATCCCCATGTGATGACAAAATTGAGCAAATTTTGTAGAGGTATAGGCTGGGCCATTGTCTGTTTTCAGAATCTGTGGTAACCCCCATGCGCTCCAAGCTTCAAGGCAGTGCTGGATGACATGGGAAGCTTTCTCTCCTGACAATGGGGAGGCAAAGATGACTCCTGAACAAGTATCCACGGATACATGTACATATTTCAGTTTCCCAAAAGACGAAATATGCGTCACATCCATTTGCCAAACTTGTAAAGGCCTAATACCTCTGGGGTTGATCCCAACATGAGGTGTGGGAAGGAAGCTGCAGCAATGTTGGCAGCTAAGGACAATGTTCCTAGCTTCGGCCCTGGTTATGCTAAACCGCTTGCGCAGTGTTTCGGCAGTGACATGAAATTGTGTATGGAATTTTGAAGCTGTGGTGATAGGGTCTAGCAGGGGAAAAGCTATATTTCTGGTTGCGAGGTCTGCCAGGTGGTTGCCTTGAGTCATAGGCCCGGGAAGGCCTGAATGTGCTCTGATATGAGTTATATACAAAGGAGATTGTCTATGAAGTAGTGCTGATTGTATCTGTTTGAACAAAGTGGCTACTGGGCTGGACGCTTTGATTAGCCCGGCCACTTCTAGAGATTTGACTGCATTAACTACATAACAGGAGTCAGACACAATATTTAAAGGTTCAGGAAAGATTTGTAGGACCTCTAAGACTATGCGACATTCCACTATTTGTGGAGTGTCAGGCGTGTAGCCTTTTGTCACAACTTTGCTATCATGGACATAGGCACCTGTGCCTGTCTTAGACCTGTCCGTGTAAACTGTTTTTCCATGAGGCAGCGGGGTTAGGCTAGTGACCCGAGGGAATACTAGGAGATGATTTTTGGCGAAGTTGATGAGGGGATGTTTAGGGAAATGATTATCAAAGGTTCCTGAGAAACTGTAAGCAAGTATGGCCCAATCATCGTTCATAGCACATAATACTTGTATCTGTTCTACGCTGTAAGGGGTTATAATTTTAGCTGGAGCCTCTCCGAAATGTGTCATGGAGGTTTTTACTCCTCTCAAAGCAACTTTGGCCACGGCTGCCGGATAGTACTCTATTGTCCTAGCCTGAGAGGCTTGGGGATGAATCCAGATCAGTGGGCCGTACTGCCATAAGACTGCTGTTGGCAGCTCTGGGGTGGGAAGGACACACAACTCAAAGGGTTCATTCAATTGAACCGTATTTAGCTGTGCTGTCATCAAAGCCTGTTCTACTTTGCGAATGGCTTGTAATGCCTCAGGTGTGAGGGAGCGCGGTGACGTTAGTTGTGGGTCTCCTTCTAGGGTTTTAAATAGTGGAGTCAATTCAGTGGTGGGTATCTTTAAGTATGGGCACAACCAATTAATATCCCCTAGGAGTTTTTGGAAGTCATTCAAATTTCGCAATTGATTATGTCTTATCTCAAGCTTTTGGGGGCAAATTACATCTGTGTAAATGGTTGCTCCTAGGAATTTGCTAACACTAGATTTTTGGACCTTCTCGCTTGCTATATTCAGTCTCCAATTTTCTAGGGATCTAGTGAGATCTATATATGCTTCTTCTATTTCCGCTGGTTGTGGGGAGCAAAGAAGGATGTCATCCATGTAATGGATGATCTTTAGCGTGGGATAGGTCTTACGAATTGGGTCTAGCGCTCGCTGAACGTACAGTTGACATATGGTGGGGCTATTTGCCATTCCTTGAGGGAGGACCTTCCAGTGAAATCTGGCATCGGGTTGTTCATGGTTAATAGCTGGTAAAGTAAAAGCAAATCTTTCCCTGTCCTTGGAGCTTAGAGGTATAGAAAAGAAACAATCTTTAATATCTATTATGAGCACTTTCCATTCTTTGGGTAAGGCAGAGAGGAGTGGCAGTCCCCGTTGTACGGGTCCAAGCATTCTCATTTGAGCATTTACTGCTCTCAGATCATGAAGCAACCTCCATGATCCTGACTTTTTCCTGATTACAAATATGGGTGTGTTCCATGGGGACACAGAGGGTTCTAGGTGTCCCACTTGGAGCTGCTCTTGCACTACGCAATGAGCTGCTTCTAATTTTTCAGAGGATAGGGGCCACTGAGGAACCCATACGGCCTCCTCTGTGAGCCAAGGTATGGGTATGGCATCTTCAATGGCCCCTATGAAAAACCCAGGCCGTGACGGTCATTATTTACTTTGGGCAGGATGGGCTCTATGCGTCCCTGTTGGTGTTTCCCCAGCCCCTTGCCAGGGATGTATCCCATGTCCATCATCATGCCTTGGGCGGGGGTGGAGTATTCATTAATGAGTTTGAGGCCTAAGTCTCTCATGACATCCCTCCCCCATAAATTGACCGGTAGAGGGAGTACATAAGGGGTGACTGTACCCTCTTGTCCTTCAGGGGCTCGCCATTTCAATGGTTTGGCACTAATTAAAGGGCTTGACTCATATCCTAAACCTTGTAATGAATGTGAGGATTGGGTCACAGGCCACTTGGAGGGCCACCAGGTTGCAGAGATAATACTTTTATCTGCTCCAGTGTCTAGGATTCCCTCAAAGCTCTTTCCCTCTATTTGAAGAGTTAATTTTGGTCTGTCTGCTAAATCTAATACTATGAAGGCTGAATCCCAGTCAGAGGAGCCGAAGCCCCTTTCTCCCCTCTCCGTGTTGGTAGCAGGATAATTGGCATGGAGACTAGGTAAAACTAAGAGCTGGGCTATGCGGTCTCCCGGAGATATAGGGTAGATTCCTCTAGGGGCCGAACACATGATTTTTACCTGTCCTTCATAATCTTGATCTATGACTCCGGGATGAACTACCAGGCCTTTCAATGCAGCAGAAGAGCGCCCTAGGAGTAACCCAATGGTATTTGGTGGTAGGGGGCCTTTAAAGTCTGAAGGGATAGGCTGAACTCCCATCTGTGGAGTCAACACTATTCTGGTGGTGGCACGGATGTCCAATCCCGCGGAACCTGAAGTGGCTCTCCTTGGGGGGCCTGGTTGTTCCCGAATGACACTTGTGTGCTGGTTACCCCATATATTTGCGGGCCCTGGTGACAAGGGCCCCTCTGGGCGTTTTTTGGCAACTCTAAGGGCTTCCCCTCTAAGTTTTTAGTAGATCGGCACTCATTGGCCCAATGCCTACCTTTCTTACACTTAGGGCATAACCCAGGGGTCTTTTGGGTTGTTTGTTCTGAAGCTGGGCTCCTACACTCTCTCTTTATATGTCCTAATTTCCCGCATTGAAAGCATTTGATACTTCTGTTAGTGATCCTGGCTTGTTTGTGGCTCTGTAATATGGCCGCAGCTAGGCCCGCATTGGTGAGTGGCCCTCCTATTTCTCTACAGGCTTTCAACCAGGCATGTATCCCTTTTTGTTTCCAGGGTGTTATCGCCTGTCTGCAGTCCTTGGTACATTGTTCAAATACTAATTGCTCTACTAGGGGCATTGCTTGTTCCTGATCTCCAAATATTCTGCCTGCGGCCTCCATCATACGAGCGACAAAGTCAGAAAATGGCTCGCTCAGCCCCTGAATAATTTTTGTCAAATTGCCTGATACTTCTCCTTTGTTGGTGAGGGCTTTCCATGCCTTGGCGGCGCACGTGTTTATTTGTGCGTATACCTGTAAGGGGAAGGCGGTCTGGTTGGCTACCCACTGTCCTTGGCCCGTCAGCATATCATATGACCACACAGGCTGTCCTTCGGCCGCGTTTGCGCGTGCCTGGGTCATGCTGATATCATGCCACAATGCCTTCCATTCTATGTATTGCCCCATACTAGAAAGGCATGCCTTAGTTACATATTGCCAGTCTGCGGGTGTCATGGCTGTCTCTGTTAATCTCTCAACTTGTGCTATGGTATAGTTGGCACTGACCCCATATGCTCGGACGGATTCTGCTAAGTCTTTAACTTGTTTATGACTCAGGGGTTGGTGAGAGCGTACACCGTTATCCTCAAATACAGGAAACATTTGTCTAATTGCCTGAAGAGTATCTGGGTGGCAAAAGGAGAGTGCGCCACTCACGTAATGTGGCGGGGCAACGGGCGTCGGGGGACACCCTGCTTCCATTTTTTCCTTGGTCCGCTTTTCAACTTTGCTGGTTCCCTTACTTCTACACTCTGCGGTTTTATTTTCTTCCCCTTCCTCTGCGGACGTTAATTCCTCCTCAGATTCCCTATTGGAGAGTTGGAGGTCCCTCAACTCTTTCCAGGGCTATTTACTATTTTCTCCGAGGCGATTGTCACTCGCTTCTCGGGGCTCTTTCACTTTTTCCCTAGGCGGGCTTTCTCCCTCACTCTGGGGTTTCTTTACCTTCGTTTTTGTGGCCTTTTTCAGCCGCGCGCACTCTCTGTTTCCCGTTCCGTTTCTGACATGCTCTCTTGGATATCTGTCAATGCTCTCTGACCTTCTTTTATTACCTTTTCACATCTCTCATCTTGCAGACAAGCTCTAATCAGTTTCCAGAGGGGCCTGGTGCCTCCCCTCAGGCTACCCTCCTCCTCCTCTCTATCAAGATCTTTCCCCAGTTTGTCCCAGCTCGGGATTGAGAGGGACCCTGAACAAATGAACCAGGGGGCCACACGGTCTATCTCCTTCACAAAAGATCCTAAGACTTTGCTGGAGACCTTCAAGTTTCGCTCTTTGAGAGCTGTCTGCAGCGCCGTGACTAATGACAGTGCATTCCCCATGGTGCCTCCTTATTTACAGAGAACCATCAACCATCATCCTAAAAAGCAGGGGCCTCTCGGAACTTACCCCTCCGGGCTTTCTTCTGACCTGCAGTTCTGAATCCTCTCCAGATGTCTGAAGGGTCCTCCCTGTGCCGGTGATGTTCTGGTTCCCGGGTTTCGGCACCACTTGTCGCGTGCCCTGTCCTCGCCAGCAAGAACAGCATGCAACAACAGCAGGATTCTTCTGCAGAAAGCTTTATTCTTCAGCTCTTTGTGAAACAAATGAGTTGGGCAGGACCCAGAGGGGAAGGAGAGGCTTACTTATATAGTTCTCATGCTCTGACCTGGTTGGTGCGGCTCCATATGCCTTATTAGCATAACCATTTGGTGGGTCTCATTGGTCCTTATGCCAAGGCGCAATTAGCATGTAGTTTAGTGGTGTGGGATGATTTGTCATTAGGAAGTTCGGGGCCTTCCGGCTACCCTGCATTGGGCACTATTTTCTGAGCGAGGCTGCCAACAATTATTAGTTTCTCATCCAAATAAACATTGGGAAGTAGCACCCATGTAGTGTGCTCCTAGTTCACGGTGGCCTAGCTTGGTAGCATCGCCCTTACAGTCAACTCACTGGAAATCCAATGGTTTAAAGAAGCATCACAGATCCGTTTGGTGCCCCAGCCTGATCCTCGCAGCATTCCTACCCCGAATAGCCCCCTAGTGTCTCCTGTCAGCCCCTGGAACTCTAGGACTGAAGACTGATTCTCAGCTTACACATAGGCTCGCCCAGAAATGCTGAGGGGTCAATGCCCCCATAAGCAGTCCAGTGATGAATGGAAGTTGAACTCAAGTTCCCTCAGCTTCCTCACCTCTTTCACAGGGGTTGGGACAACTCTGAGGCACCGTGTACTCTGCAAAGTTCCATAAGAAGTCTAACCACAGTTTCCCACAGTGCTTTCCTATTCAATAATCACACCTTTTTTTTGGTGGACAGGGAAGCAGTTATAACTTCTTTGTTTCTCTTTCCAACTCTCTGTTTTATGTTTCTTGGAATCACATCGCAAATAAACTATGTCCTCTCATTACCAGTATATACTCCTATAATTATGACTCTGTAGTTTCTTTTATTTCTAATATTCACATTATCACCCTGAGCAACAGGATTGACTACATAATTTTTGGGCCCCAGTGCAAAATGCAAACACAGAGAAAAAGTGTCCTTAAAGGTACTAAAATATAAAACATTTTTATTTCTTCCACCATCTCTCTCAACATGTCAGGGTGTTTTTTATTTGCAATTGAATATTGTAGAATACAGACACTCACTGGTGCTAGACAGCCTCACCCTGCCACTCTATAGGTTAGCTCAGAGCCCACAGGCTGCTGGATGCCCCTTCACACCAGCCACTGATATGCTGATACATGGCTCACTCCAGCCAAGGGCCAAGAAGTCAGGCTCCATTTCCCATGGGCTGGCTGCTCCAACCAATAGTGGACAGGCAAGTCCCAAGGAATTACAGCCTCTGTACAGGACACACTGAGCACCTGCATCAGCAGTAGCTAAGGCTTACTCCTACCAAGTTACCCACCAGACTTGCTGTGGTGCTGCAAGCCCTGGGCAGGGATGGGCACAGCCATGCCCCACTGTAAGGTACGTTGAGACATGCACATCCAACTGTGGCTCTCTTCAAATGTATGTCCAGCCCCCTACCACGGATGAGAGTTAGCAACTATGGCTGGATGGGTACAGATTGAGGGAGGCACGCAGGTCCCTGGTCACCAGGGGCAGGAGGTGGTAGCTGTCACTGCGGGACCAGTGGGGAGAAAGAGGCCAGGAAGGGCCCAGCTGCTTGCCATTTCTGGGGCAGGCACAGGCAGCACTGAATCTTTCCTGGAAAGGTGGGAGGTGGAGAAAGGGGGTAAATTGGAGGTAGGAATGCATGTGAGTTGAGACTCCAAGCTTTGACACATGTTCTATTGTCCCATAGACTTCACTGATGAGACACAGGTTCGAAAATCAAATTATTAAGAACTTCAAGATGTTAACCAAAGAGCATTATGTGACAAGTGCAGGACCCTTTAGACCAGGAGGCCCTGTAATGACTGTACTGGTCCTTATATCCGTAGGGCCAGCCCTGCTGTACACTAGGCCTTGACCTCCGTTTCCCCTAAAATTACATTCCTATCTTTCTCAATCCTATTCTACTGATCACATCCATCATCTTACAAATCCCTTATGTTGAAGCTTTTGCATTGCCCAGTTTGCAAAGGCTTTCAAAGAAACCACAGACATACTGCACAGTTTACATTATGTACTTACAGGTCACTGTTTATCACCTTTCCTTTTTCAAGTACAAAGACCTATGACACTGAATCCCCATTCTACCTCCAATTAACTTAAAAAGGATATTCTCCCACTGCCTTAATGGCGGCCAATTTATGATTTCTTTCTCCATATATATCCTGACATTACCTTCAGCATTTTTAGAATGCCCGATGACATACTTATAAGGCTAAAGTTCTCTGTCAGCTGCATTTCTGATGAATACCCTCCTCGGCCCCCAGCTAGGCCCCTGAAGCCCACCTCCAGAACAATCTCTCACAATCATTCCCATTCTGTCTTAGATTCTGAGCTGGTCTCTGTCATATGGGGCACTTCACAAATGGTTTTGGCTCCCTGGGTGCCCACCGTCCAGAGGACTCCGTGTAAACCACCGCTGATCGCACACACAGGCGCAGAGAAGCAGGGTTACTCTGAGAGACTGCAGTCAGTGGGGCTGGAAACACAGGGAGAATTTAGAAGCTACAGTTTCCTCTGGGTCTCTAACCCAATTATTCCTCTACTAACAAGATCAAATTCGAAGGGACTTCATAATTCACAAATTTTTAACTCCCATTTTCACCACTAAACATGGTTGGAGACGAACAGGAAACTGTGCTGAGTACAAAGTAATGCCATCTAACCTTGTCTCAACCAACACTTGGCAATGCTTCTCATCCATAAGAGACTCCTGTGGCGTTCCCAGGTTTTCCAACTTTCCCCGCTCTCATTTCTAACCCCTCGTATCTCACCTGGCCCAGATACCTGCCTGTCATTCTCTCACAATCACCTCATCCATCAGCCCCACAGAGACCTCCCGAACCTCCAGGGGCAGGTCATGGCAGCCACCAGTCTGACGTGACGTCCAGTCAGGTACAGTGTGTGCCTTTACTCCAAGGGCCAAAAGTGTTCAATGTGCAAGCATCCTTAATCCAAGCATGTCCATCCTTATTCAATAAATTGTCTTGTTTCCAACTTTACCAAGAAAAAGACCAGAGAAATGCAGGTGCACTGGCTTTGTCCTATGAGTCCACGTCTTTCAGTGCCTTTCCTGCCCACCCTTTCTCTGTAACGTTGACCGGCCTATAGGCTCTATCGCTTGCGGTACACATGGGACCTCTTGCCTAACTATACAGGAAAGATCAAGTTAAAATTGGCTACCATAGATAATAAAAGAAGCTGTAATCTATTAGGCAGAGAACTGAAGTTCATTCTGTCTATTGGAAGAAAATTGAATATAAAATTATTTTATATTATTTTAAAAATATTGACTAACATACTTTAAATGTATAGATTTTTAGCACATTTTTGTTGATATCTTTTGTGGCATAGCACCTAGATCTTATAGGTTGATTTTTTATTCCATTTTTCTTACCAGAAATTCTTAAGAATTGAGTAAGTGAATAAGTATATATATGACTATAATTACTGAAATAGTATCATAAATAGGATGCTTTTTGTAGGGTTTCTTTATACTTCAAATGGAATATCATCTAAAATTCTTTTCCTACTTACTTTTATTCATATTTTCTACTGTTGGGCAACATAGGGTGTATGGAACTATTTTGATTATCAAAAGTATAGTGTCAGTGTATGTTCAAACTTTCTCTTTTATTTTTCTACAGTCCTCAAAGTGAAACCCTAAAGGTGATAAAGTGAGAGAGAAAGAAACTTGGTAATAGGAACTCAGGAGACAGCAAAGTTCACACTTTCCACCTTCATGTTCTCGCAGTTTTAGCCTGAACTGTTTATTGTTCTTACACTTAACTCCTTAGTGCCAGCAAAAAAAAGGAATACACTCCCATGAAAAAGTATTACCATTCTATTATAGAGCAAGCAGAATTTTCATTTAAAGAAAGTTTGTGTCAGTTTTTATTAATGAAAATAAATGTAAATATTCACAAACTCCCTTTTGCCAATCTAATAGTCTGAGAGATGTTTGGAAGTCATTTAAATATTTTTCACTAAGTGGTACTAAGAAAAGATGAGTAATGTACATGTCTCTCTCCTGAAATTAATTTCATACAAACTAGAAATAATTTTTTTCCAGTATAACCAACTTTTTCAGTGTTAGAAATGAAGTTCACAGAGCTTAAATTTTTCTTTGAGGAGGAAACAAAATTCCTCAAAAAACAGCTTTGACTGTATCAATTACTACTTAACCATTCATTCTCATAAAAAAACAACAACCATTTTCTGGTTCCTCCCTGCTTCCCATTTGACTCCCCTCCCTCTGTCGGAGATGCAGGAAGAACCATCGGAGCCCTGCTCTCCTCCCTCCATTGTGACGCAGAAACAGTTCGGAGTCTTCATAACTACAGCTCCGCACACGCCAGAGTCAGAGCCCTGGCAGCGGCCAACTGAGCAGCTTTAGGAGAGGCTGGGAAGACAAATCAAGGGCAGTGCTTCAGATTGTATAATAGAAGCCTAGAATTTAAGCACACACATTTTCATATTTAGCACCTCTTGAAAGGAAAATTTTATAATAGAACTGCTTTATATTTAGATCGGTACCGTCTCTTGTTGCCTTGTCTTGTTACAATCCTCTGAGGACACTCTAGAAATAATAGTGACACAAAAGCCTCAGCATCTTTGGCAGAGGGAAATGTTCTTTGTACACAAAGATGTTGCAGCTGGCTCATCCTTACTTGAACCTTTACTCTGCCTGTTTTTAATATGTCCTTGCCTTGTGACTTTGTAATAAAAAGCAGATGAAAACAGGGATAAACATGATTTCTGTCAATGTGAAGTCCATGATGCTTGCTCATTCACTTTTGAACATGCAGCACTAGTATGTGCTCAATAATTATTTGTTGAATGAACAGGGCCATTGTGCTGTGACCAAGTTAAGATGTGGTCTTCCTACCACAGCATTTTTGGTAATTAATCTTAAAAACAAACATCCCACATAACCTATTGAGACAGGGACCATGGATGTAGTCAGAGTGAGGGCGTCCGGAAAAAGAAAGGCAGGATAATTACAGTCAGAGCAGTGTAACTACGTGCAAGGAAACCCCCACCAAAACTCCGTGTTAAACATTAAGCTCTAGAGTCTTTCTTCAGTGAGATCAGTTGATATTTCCCAGATAAAGGAAAGTAGCCCATGTTTTTATTATACTAATCATTTGTAATCATGTGTAAGATTCACTTTAGCATGCTAAATGGACTTGATGTCTCATTGAGGACAAAAATCCTAAGACCGCTTTTAACAAGTCCACTTCCCTAAGCCCTTTATCAGTTCCCCCAAATCCTCAACTGCCTATAAATCCCCTGGACAACACCACCCTGGGCTCTCTTGTCCCCTCCTGGCGCGAGCCAGGAGCTCTGTCATCTCACTGCATCTCTCAATAAAAGCCTCTCCCTGGCTCTCCTACCTTGTATGTTTGCTAAGTTCATTCTTTGACTCCACAAACAAGAACCCCAGCATCACTATTTTGTTCTTTTTGATACTGTTTCTTATTTTAATTATTATTCTTATCTATCCTATAAATACAATAGACTTCTGATTTTTATTGCTATATATGCTCCCAGAGCCATTCATTTACTTGTCTTGCAAATACTTATTAACAATCTACTAAATAAAATGCATGGAGAACATAGTTCAGCCTCAAAGACCTTATAGTTTGGAGAAGGTGTGAATGAAACCATCACATAATGTATTTTAGTCGTAATAAATCTTATGAAGGAAAAGTTCAGGTACTATGATGGCATTAAATGGGAGAAAAGTGCTTTGACATTATCTTATCGTGCTCTATTGGATAGATGTCACTTTAGTGGGCAACTTTTACCATGAGTTTCATCTCTTATATTTTTGGATCTAAACTTTGAGATAACTTATTAAATTTAGAAATCTCTTTCACCATGAAACCAATACATAGCTAATAGCTGTATCTAAATTATAAAAATATATAAATTATAAACACTGATAAAATATATTTCTGATAATTTTATAGCTCATTCCAGTTGAGATGCTATTAGGCAATGCCTGGTAATCAAATTATTAAATAACCAAGTTGTAGAAAAAGTGAAGGTTCCTATGGCCAGGATTCTCACCTGGCCCCAGTCGGCTTGCTCACTACACGTGTGTGGACAATTCATTTGTTACTGACTGTATCAAAGAGCCCTGCCCAGTGCTCTGGGCTGCTGCACAGCTGCAGGGCTGCAGGGCTGCAGGAGAGCAGAGGCTGGAGGGGCAGCAGCGCCAAGGACAGAGGCTGAGACGGCTGCAGGGCAGAGAGGCCCAGAGGCAGAGACCAGCTTGCTGCGTGCAGACTCACTCGGAGTGGATGGGATTCTAGTGATTGACCCGCCACTGTGAGAATGAAGTTGAGTATAAGCCCTTTCACCCCAAGAAGTTCCCACTGTCATTTTTTTCTATTTAACTCTTATGTGGCTGTGATTGAGGCTTTCAGCAAACCTGGAGAGAAACATGGACCTACTATGGTTTAGATTAGAGGGGAGGAAATAGGGTAATTAGGATTGAACAGGTGCTGAGAAAGAATATGTGTGTTTTCCATTAAAGATTCTTCTATAGAGAAACTGACAGAGAAGGCTAGAATTAGAAGGGTTCCTGTACTACTATCAATAACTTGGAGGGAATCAAACACTTTCAAACTTCACTCTTCCCATCATTCATGCTAAGCCTCTCAAAACAGAATGGCTGCTGAATAGCTATGTAGCTACAATGTCTACCTTATTCTGAGTAAGATTACCTCTGTGGTACAACGTGCCTGCAGATCTTGAATTAGAGCCCTTAGTAGGTGTAGGTGGGAAAGGGGAATATGTTTTCACCTTCCTGGCATTTAGTCACAGATTCAGGATTTTTGCAACACAGAATGGGACTTAATAGTAGAGATCAGATTTCTTAGGGTTGTTTTGGTAGACACTATAGAATGCTACAGGCTCACAAGTAATAGATGTGATCTGGTGTCTCTGCACACAAGCAGTGGTGTCACCAGCAAGCCATGTCTCCTGATAAAGTTTCTGAAGGGAAGTCCTATGGATGCATATGCCTTATAACACTGTGAGGTGGATGCAGGTGGTAAGAGAGGACTGGTAATTTCTGGAGCTTAAATCTTCATACAAGCTTTCCTATTCAAGATAGCCTAACGTGCCTATCTTTTGTTCTCATCCTAGATGCTTTGTGCAATGGCTAAGGACTGGGATATGGTTGCTGAGGTTTTTAGTTGTAACTAATGATTTTGACAGTGCTTATGGATCATTAATCTGAATAGAACTGAACATTTGCCATGAACACAGCTCCACAACAGAATACAGAATTCTCATCAAAGTAGGATGCATGTCCCTGGAGTGATCATCCAGCTGATGTTCGCACCTCCTTGGGCTTCAGTCGTGTTTGTGCTCGGGATGGACGGCCCGCGGCTCTCCCGTCAGAAAGACAAAGGGAGGGATGGTTGCGGCTACGAACTAATAGCCTTGCAGATAAAAAATACACAAAAGCCCACTCAAATCATGACCAAAATAGTTTATATTATAACTTAAAATAAAAAATTGTCACATAAGAAATAGCACACTGTAACTAATGCTTTTTCTATCCTCTTAAGAAAAGGACATTAAAAAATGCTGGACAAAAAGACATTAATTGCATTCCTTATATTTAATTTCCACATTTCACTTGCTACCCATAATTTCACCAAAATCGATTTCACCTGTCCTTTACAAAGTATTTCAGTTATTATTCTAGAATTGCATTTATTGGCATGTGGCTATTGAGCAATTGGAATGTGGCTAGTCCAAACTGAGATATGCTGTAAATGTTAAATACACCAGATATGAGAGACTTGGAATGAAAAAAAGAATGTAAAAATTCCATTTTTATATTGATATTTTAAAAAGATTGCATAAATTACCAAAATTAACTTCATCTGTTTCTTTTTACTTTAAAAAGATGAATGTGGCTACCAGAAAAATTAAAAATTACATGTGGTTCCGTTATACTTTTATTGGATAGCAACTGGGCCAGAACACTTGAAAACAAAGTGGCCATATCTTTAACTTACTAGTATCTTTTATACTTACTCATCATCAGCTTTTGGGATGGGATTGTAAAATAAAACAACAATCACACGAGTATGCATGCTTTTTTCTAATGAACATATATTAGTTTTTAAGTAGAGAAAGTAAAAATGTTATGTTCTGTTTATAATCTTAGAGTTACAGACAAGGACTTGCATTTAAGACACAGAGCAATTAAAACAACGAATAAACCAAATCCTCTTAGCACTCGTAAAATATATTTTCACCTGATGGCGCGTACAGACGGGAGGCAAATAGAGGCAGGAGCGGAGCTCCGAGGGAAAACGCGAGAGCTCACCTGCTTCCCGTGCGGACGTCACAGGTCTTGTTAAGTTGTCATGGAAGCTCTGCTACTCAGGGGACCGTTCATGTGACTGTGCACACCACGTGCTCACATTCCTCCCCGTTTCCAAGAGAAAGAGGAGCTGCTTTTCTGTCACCGAGAATTAGGAATAACAGTTAGTCAATGATGGCTGCATATCTGCGCTTTCCTTTCCTTAGCATGTGTCAATAAACTTCACTGGTTCTAATCATGGACATAAAGGGCCCTGTCCATAAATGATTTAAAATGTGACTGGTTAATAATTTTCAGTAAGATACCATAGTGCTATTTTTTTCTTATTGGTTAAGGGCAATTTGTCTTGAAATGTTCCTTTTGTGTTGGTTGCTTGTTGTGTTCAAAACTTCCTTCGAAACTGGCACAATCCCGTCCACCATCCATCCCCAAGTCTTCCTGTGAGGCCCTGCGAGTCTCCAGGGACACTCTGGTGCCCTCGGGGCGGCTGCCGGAGCAGCGGGGGCCCCCGCCCCCTGCTGGTGCAGCTCTCGGAGGATGTCTAATACGGAGTCCAGCTCTGTGCGGAACTTGTCCAGCTCACGATTCTTCAACTGGGCAAGTCTTTTCCATTTCTCGATTTCTTTGCTTTGTTCGGTTTCTACTACTTGCTGGGTTTGCTGTATGCTCTGTGAATAGAAAGTCCCTTATTACCATTAGAGTTCACAGTGGGGGTTGTTACAGAAGATCCTCTGAAACTTGACTAAAGTAAAGGCAATTTGACTACCACAGCCATTTTAAATGACAAACTGCTGGGCTACATTCCAAAGGAAGGGGACCGGGACACTCCCCTGCCCCAGCCTGCAGGCTGGAGACACAAGGACTGCAAGGATGTTCACTGAGTCCCTTGAAACAAGATAAGCACCAGCCTGTGCTTACATGCCCCCTGCATGTAGCCCTTTCCCCATCCCGCTAAGAGCCAGCCTAACAGGTCCGCAGTGGCCACTTCTGTGCAGCAACCACGCGAATGCCATCCACTGTTCCGTAAGTAACCCCTTAATAAAACTCATTTACTCACCAAGCTGGGCTAGTCTGGGTCACTTTTTGACCTGTCAGTTCCCTCACAACTAAGGGGAAGGGGCTTCTTTTACATCTCCCCAGGAATTTCACAAAGTGGGCGAAGTACATTTAAGAGATTACAAAGAGCTACAGTGGGACAACGCCGACTATGGTAAACCAGTGACTGGTGTATCAGAGGAGGGGAGGGAGGAGAGGACGCCTTATTAACAGGCTCCCCTGTGTCTGAAAAGGTTTTCAGGTGAAGAGGGTAGGAATTGGGAAATCTAGTATCCAATTCTGATAGAGTTTTACAGTCTTTTTGAAAAAAGCATTTAAAGCATCATAAAATTTTAATACCTTGGTATGAATCCAAACATCCCTAAAATGCTGTTCCTCCTAAAAATGGCACTTGAGATGCTGTCAAGACAGTTTTAACATACAACATATGTCATTAATGAACCACACATTATGGCACCAGAAATAATGATAAAACCACACATGTAGCATCAACATGTGCCAGACTTAGTTTTAAGCATTTTACATATATCTAGTCATTTACTTTTGACATACTAGGAATAGATTCTATGTACTTATTACCATTTTACAGGTAGGGAAATGGAGACACAGGTAAGTTTAAAGAAAATTTTTTTTGCCCAATGTTCACATACAACCCACAGGAAGCAGATTCAGGATTCACACCCAGGCAACCTGGAGAGTCCTTTGTCTTGACTACCACACTAGACCGCCTTGCTTATGTGGATCTGCTTTCTTCAACTGTAAAATGAGCATCCCCTCATTAAAATGATGTTTAGTTTTTTCAGGAACCTCCACACTGCTTTCAATAGTGGCTATATAAATTTACCACCAACAGTGCACAAGCGTTCCTTTTCCTATACACTTTTGCTGATACTTGCTATTTTTGTCTTTTTGATGATAGCTCTGCTAACAAGTGTGAGGTGATGTCCCATTGTGGGTTTAATTTGCACTTTCCTAATGATTAGTGATGTTGAACTCCTCTTCATGTATCTGTTGGACATTTAAATATCTTCTTTGGAAAAATATCTATTCAGGTCCTTTGCCCATTTAAAAATGATATGTGTATATATATATATATATATATATATATATTTGCAGTTGAATTATGAGTTCCTTGTATATTTTGTATATTAACCCTTATGTCATGTGTGACTTTTAAATATTTTCTCAGTTCATAGGTTGCATTTTCATATATTGATTTTCTGGTCATGCAAATACTTATTAGTTTGATGTATTTCCAGTTGTTTATTTTTGTTTTGTTGCTTTTAGGTGTCATACCAAAAAAATCATTGCTAAAACCCAGGTCAAGGAGCTTTTTTTCTGTGTTTTTTTCCTAGGGGTTATATGATTTCAGGTCTTACATTTAAGTCTGTAATCCATTTTGAATTAAATTTTGTGAGTTGTGTAAGATAGGGGTCTACTTTCTTTTGCATGTGAATATCCAATTTTATCAGAACCTTTTATTGAAGAGACTGTCTTTTCTTCATTGGGTATTTTTGGCTTCCTTGTCAAATATTAGTTGACTGTATATGCATGGTTTTTCTCCTGGGCTCTTGATTCTGTTACATTGGTCTATGTGTCTGCTTCTAACACCAGTACCACACTGTTTTGATCACTATAGCTTTGATTATATTTTAAAATTAGGAAGTGTGAGGCTTCCAGCTTTGTTCTTTCTCAGGATTGTTCTGGCTATTCAGGGTCTTTTGTGGTTACAAATTTTAGAATCGTTTCTTCTATTATTGTACAAAACAACACTGGAATCTTGATAGGGAATGCACTGAATTTATAGCTGGAGTTGGACATTTAACAATATTGATTCTTCCAATCCATGAATATGGGACACCTAATCCATTAATTTTTATCTACTTTAATTTTTTGCATAATGTCTCACACAGATCTTTTACCTCTTTGGATATACATTTATTCCCAAGTAGTTCATTGTTTATGATGCTTCTATAAATGGTATTTTTTTTCAGATAATTTGTTACTATATAGAAACAGTATGAATTTTGTATATTGATTTGTATACCCTGCAATTTCACTGAATTTGTTGAGTAACCAAGTTTTTGGTGGAGTCTTTATGACTTCCAATTTACAAAATCATGTCATCTGCAAATGGAGACAATTTTACCTTTTCCTTTTCAATTTTGGTGCCTTTCATTTCTTTTTCTTGCCTGATTGCTCTGGCTAGGACGTCAAGTACTATGTTGAACAGGAGTGATTAGAGTGAGCACCATTGTCATATTTCTGATCTTTGAGTAAGAGCTTTCAAATTTTTACCACTGAGTATGACGTTAGTTTTGTCTTACTATATATGGCCTTTATTATGTCTAGGTACATTCTTTATATACCTAATCTGTTGAAAGTTTTATCATGAATGAATATTAAATTTTCTAACATGCTCTTTCTTCATTTATTGAGTAGACAAGACTTTTATCTGTCATTCTAGTAATTTGATGTTATCACATTTACTTATTGGCATATGTTAAATCATTGTTACATCTCAGGAATGAATCACACTTGATCATGGTGTACAATCCTTTTAACATGCTGTTGAATTTTATTTGCTCATTTTTTTGAGAATTTTTACATCTATATTCATAAGGGATACTGGCCTCTGGTTTTCTTTTTTGGTAGTGTCCTTATCTGGCTTTATTATGGGGCAATGCTGACCTTGTAAAATGTGTTTGGTAATGTTCACTCCTCTTCTATTTTGGAAGAGTTTGGGAAGGGCTGATACTAATTATTCTTTAAAAGTTTGTTAGAATTTACCAGTGAAGCCATTTGGTCTTAGATTTTTCTTTGTTGGGAATTTTCAATTACTGATTCAATCTCCTTACTAGTCTATTCAGATTTTCTATTTCTTCCTTATTCATTATTGGAGAGTTTTATGTTTCTAGAACTTACCTCTGTCTTTTAGGCTGCCCAGCTTGTTGACATATAGTTTTCATAGTAGTCTCCTATGACCCTTTGTATTTCTGTAATATCAATTGTAATGTCTCCTTTTTCACTTGCATTTTGAGAGTTCCCCCTTTTCTCTTGGTTAGTCTAGCTAATGGCTTGTCAATTTTATTCAACTTTTCAAAGAACCAACTTAGTTTTGTTAATCTTTTCTATTGTTTTCCTGTCCTGTATTTAATCTTGGTTTCCTTCTTTTTGCTTTGTTAGTTTATAAGGTGTTAAGTTAGGTTGTTTGAAATCTTTCTTGTTTTTTGATGTGTGCATTTATCACTGTAACCTTCCCTCTCAGAACTGCTTTTGTTGTGTTCTGTAAGTCTTGGTGTGTTGGTGTTTCCAATTTCTTTTGCCTCAAAATACTCTTTAATTTCATTTTTAATTTCTTCTTTGATCCACTGGTTGTTCAGGAGAGTGTTGCTTAATTTCCATGTATTTCTGAGTTTTCCTCATTATTGATTCGTTTCATACCACTATGGTCAAAGAAGGTACTTGGTATGATTTTCATTTTCCCAAATTTGATCAGATTTGTTTTGTGGCCTAACATACTATCTATCCTAGAAAATGTTCCATATGTGCTAGAGAATATGTATTCTGTTATTGGTGGAAATGTACTGTATATGTCTGTTAGGCCCATTTTTTCTAGGCTGTTCAAATCCCACCATTTCTTTATTGGTGCTCTGTCTAGATGATCTATTCATTGCTCAGAGTGGGGAAGTACCCTACCATTATTGTATTGCTGTTCATTTCTCCTTTTAGTTCAATTAGTGTTTGTTTTATATATTTAGGTACTCTGATCTGGGTGCATATTTACAATTATCTTATTGATGTATTGACCACTTTATCATTACATAGTTACCTTTTCTCTTCTTTTAGTTTAAAATTTTAATATACCTGATAGAACTATAGCTACTATTGCCTTTTTTTGATTGCCATTTGCTTGAAATATCTCTTTCAATTTTTTCACTCTCTCTGTATGTCTTTAAAGCTATAATGAGTCTTTCAGGTTTTCACCATTATGATGTTAGCTTTGGGGTTTGTTGTATGTGGCCTTTACTGTACTGAGATATATTCCCTCTGTACCCACTTTGTTGAGTTTTTATTATAAGTGGATGTTAATTTTGTCAAATGCTTTTCTGCATCTATTGAAATGATACAGTTTTTATCTTTCCTTTTGTTAATGTGGTGTATCACATTGATTTACAGATGTTGAACCGTCCATGCATATCTGGAATAAGTTCCACATGATTATGGTATGTGATCCTTTCAATGTATTGTTGAATTCAGTTGGCTAAATTAAGGATTTTTGCATCTATGTTCATCAGGAATGTTGGCCTATAGTTTTCTTTTCTTATAGCGTGCTTGCCTGGTTATGGTACCAGGGTAATGCTGACCTCATAGAATGAGTTTGGAATTTTTCCTTCCTCTTCAATTTTTCTGGAATAGCTTGAGAAGGATGTGTATTGACTCTCCTTTAAATGTTTGGTAGAATTCTGTGAAGCACTGTGTGGTCCTATTTTTTTTTTTTAATTTAAAAAATACTGCTGCAATTTCATTACTAGTAATCTGTCTGTTCAAATTTTCTATTTATTCCTGGTTCAGTCTTGGGAGATTGCATATTTGTAGGAATTTAGCCATTTATTCTAGATTGTCCAATTTGTTGGAATATTATTTTTCATAGCAATCTCTTATAAATGTTTTCATTTCTATAGGGTCAGTCTTTTTTCATTTTATTTATTAGTGTCTCCTTTTTTTCTTGATGAGTCTAGTGAAAGGTTTTTCTACTTTATCTTTTCAAAGAAGCTCTTAGTTTCATTAATCCTTTCTATTTTTTTTAGTCTATTTCATTTATTTCTGTTTCAATCTTTATTATTTCCTTCCTTCTGCTAACTGGCCTTGTTTGTTCTTTTTCTAGTTCCTTTTGGTGTAGGGTTAGATTGAGATTTTTCTTGTTTCTTGAAGTAGGTCTGTATTACTATAAACTTTCCTTGTAGAACTGCTTTTGCTGCATCCCATTTACAAGTTACCTATTTTTAATATTGTGTACCCATAACAAATTGATGTACTTAAGGCTATTTTAATACGCCTATTTTTAAACTTTTAACCTAGAGTACTAAGTGAATTATGCATTACCACTATAAGAGTAGAGAATCTGACTTTGACAATGTTTACTATTACTATTCATTTTTACACCCACATTTATGATTTTACTGTTAAATAGCATCTTTTCATTTTCACTTGTTGACAATTATAATGTTTCGTGGTCCAGCACTTTTTAAGTTCAATCCTTTTGTGCTCCTCTGGGCCTCATGAATCTGGATATCCATGTTTTTCCCATTTTGGAAGTTTCATTATTACCTTAAATACACTTTCTGCTCTTGTCCTTTTCCCTGTCTGGGATTTCTGTAATGGGGATAGTTTGTTCTGATGGTGCCCCCATAAGTTCTGTAAGCTGTCCTCACTTTTTCACTCTTTGCCCTTTTTGTTCCTCTCACTGGTAATTTCAAATAACCTTTCTTTTGTTAGGTCAAATCTTCTATTGAAGGTGTCCTTTGAATTCCTGTTTTGTCATTGTATTCTTCAGCTCTAGGATTTTTTTTTTTTTTTTTTGGTTTGCAGTTTTTTGTTGCACTTGTTTTTGCTCATGTGTTATTTTTCTAATTTTGTTTAGGAAGTTGTCTTTCTGAGTGTTCTTATAGTGCACTAAACTTCACTAAAAGGATTATTCTGAATTGTCAGAACAGTCCACAGATCTCCATTTTGTTATGAATAGTTATAAGATCTTTATTAACTTCCCTTGATGGTGTCATGTTTACCAGATTTTTCATGACCCTTGAGTTGATATCTGTGCATTTAACTGGTCTCCTCTTCTGGACGTTACAAGTTTGCGTCCACAGGCAGTCCTTTGCCAGTCAGCTCAGCTCAGGGTTTTGGACAGGGCACAGCTGGTGGCATTCCTGGGCAGGTGGGGCTGTCTACTGGGGTCTCTTTTTTGGATGAGGCCGCTGCCTGAGCACCGAGGGGAGGGGGATGCTGGCAGCTGGGAACAGCTGGGTAGGACTGGTAGCTTGGTTTGCTGACCAAGCACTGCTATAGGATGTGCTCTACAGGTATCTGGATTCTCATCAGGCTTTCTAGTTGGGTACCGCTGGGCACTATACTCAACAGTACATGGGGCTAGGAATTAGCTTCCTTTCCCAAGGTGGGCACTGATCTTTGTTTGGGGACCCAAATCAGGTAGAACTGTGGACAAAGAACCCTGGACAGATGGTGTTACTAAGTAAATTGGCTTAACTCTTCAGACAGGCAGACCTGCTGGCTGGGCTTTCTGCACAAATGCCATTGTAAACAGAGCTGTAGGATGGGCTATAGACTTCTTGGTTGAATGGGGCAGGAGGCTGTATTCAGCAATAGATGGGATGATTAATTAGCTTCCCCATCCAAGCACAGTGGCTGAACTGGCTCCAAGGCTGGCGGGTGCTGTTGTTTGGGTCCTGAATGAGGCAAACTGCTCACCGACTCCCAGTAGTCTTGGTTCTGGCCACCGTCTTGGTTCTGCAGTGGATGCAGCACTGGTTCTCTCTCTACTTTGATACAGCTTTGAGGAGGGCCTCAGTCTACCAAGACCTGAGTGGTGCTTGCTGTAACCCCTGTGCCCCTTTTTGATCACAATTTGATGTCCTATGGTCAAGCTTCACAGATTCTTCCTGAAATCCCTATAATTTGAGAAATGAGTGGGCCTCCTGGGAAGCAACCCATAATGGTGGGTGAGCTCAGTGTTAACCCTGGGCTCTCTTTTTTCCCACTGGAGAAACCGTAGGTTCCTGGGAGCCCCCTGTTGCAGTGCTGTGCTAGCCGGGTGAGGAGGATGCCTTCAGCATGTGGACACTCTTCTTACCCTTCTAATGCCGTCCTTCTTGGTCTCTGTGCTCCAAGTGGGTGCTGCAGTCGCACCTCTGTGTCCGGGATTTTCACAGGTGTGTCTTCTCCATGCTAGTTGGTCTTCTTGTGAGGGAGACTGAAGTCAGGAATGATCTATGGGGACATCTTGATGACATCCTAATTTAGCATTTTACCATGTTGTATATGAAACACATCTATCACCTTGTTGAGAAATGTCCTACAAGGATGTCCTACAAGTCCTACTACATTTTTGCTTAAGCAAATAAAAGCCAATTTTGTAGACCATATTGAAATTATATATTTAAGATAAACATTTATTTGTTGAAAAATCCTGTATATATTTTAGAATTGTACTGTATATAACTTATTTGTGTACATATTAGTTGTATTTATAACAAGACTATCAAACAATTATTGGTGATAAAGCTATAATAAAGTATGTGCTTATAACAAGTAACAAAGATAATGTTAAACAAATTTATCAACTTATAACCATTTTCTAGAACAGGAATTACAAAGTTCTATACACATATAGGTGTGTCTGTTGAAATGGTGATGCACTATGATGCCTCAGTTCTGCTAAGGCTGATGTTTTCTTGGTATTCCATGTTTTTAAGAGAAGTCCACAAATAAAAGTTTAACAGTAAGAATGAGAAATCAGTTACATTAACTTCTTTGTTCTCCATTTTATATTTCAAAGTTCCTATAATGATGAAAAGCTACAATCTTGATATGATTTAATAGAACTAGGGTTTCTCTGTGGACGTCAGGTCTACCATAAAGCTTTGCATGTATATGATATTTTTTATTTTCAAAGATTATATAAATTTGTATTGTTATAGATGGAACATTTTTGTGTGCCCCCACTCCCATTCATCTATTGAAGCTGCAACCCACAGTGTGGCCACATTTAGGGTAAGGAACTAATTAAAGTTAACTGAAGCAATAAGGGTGGGGCCCTGATCAGAGTGCAGTAGTGTCCTTGTAAGCAAATGCATCAGAGAACTCTTTCTTTATTCCCCTCCCCCAGCCTGCAGTCCACACACATAGGCAGGGCCACCTGCAAATCAAAGAGGAGAGTTCTCACTGGAAACTGAGTCAGCTGTAACCTTGACCTAGGACTTACAGCCTCAGAACTGTGAGAAATGTTATTTCTATTGTTTAAGCCACCCAGTTTATGATACTTTGTTGTGACAGCCCAAGGAGATTAATACACTGTTTATGTGAAGCTAATAACAGCACCAAGGCTGGCACCTAAAAATAAATCATGCCCTTAGTTCTGCTATTTTTAATTTCTATTAATTAAATTGTTTGTAATTAAGTGCAGTAATCATACTAGTAGTGGTAGGCACATATTATTTTAAATGATCACATTTTAATATAAATCTATTTCTTACAAATATTTATTGAAATCACTTGAATATGGAACATGTTTTCCAAACAAAGCCCTGTTCCCAGGGTTTAAATGCCAAACTTTTTAAGTACCAATCAATAATTAAGAAAGAACATGATACAAGTTGCTTCTCTATTTTCCCAGATAAAAGGCATACCAATATTTAGGTATTTGACATTTGAAGTCTTATTTTGTCTCAAAAGTTATACATTAATTTTTTTTATAAACTCAGCACCCAATGAAAACAATAAGAATACAATGAAAACAATGACAATACTATAGCAAGCTAGAGATACTTAAAAGTGGCGAATTTTATAATATGTAAATGTGATTTACTACTTTACCTGTTGAAGTTCCTGCTCTCTTTGTTCATGTCTGGTGTATGGTTTTCTTTGGCTTCTTTCAATTCCTCTAAGAGTTCTGCTATCTAAAATTGAGGTAAGAAGTAAATGAAAAACTATGATAAGGAAGTAATTTTTTAACAGGTAGTCTTTAGGGGTAAAAATGTTCATCACCTCTTCTCTGTATAAACTTCTCTAGATAAGAGATTTATTGTTACAAAGGTATCTTGAGTAGTTAGAATAATTAATAGCTTTCATTACATACATCAAGGAAGTAAAGGTTCATCTTAGCCCTGAAATGACCTCATATTCCAAGTTTCCAGATGACTGGACTGCCTTCTCCCTCCCACATATACCAGGCTGGTTATGGCACTCAAAATGAAGTTGGGCGTTTTCTTTGGTGTATTCAGCTTTGCCATAAAGTGTTTAATAGGCGATTACTTTTGGGATTAAATAACGCATTGAAACCACCCAACACACAGAAAGAATTTAAAAATTATGGATCCTTTAGTCCACTCCCTATAATTCTATTTGCAATTCTCTTCTAGATCTTATTGCTATAATTTATAATAATTCACTCCACAAATAAATGTATGTGTATAAAGTAGAGATAATGAAGTAGTGAACTCTTTCTGTGCTGGCTGCTGTTTAGGTCGTGAGGATGCAGAGACTAAAGACATAGTCCCTGTCTTCATGGAGGGCTGGTCTAGTGCAGTACCTCCTTTTTCATACCATGGCTCACAGAGAAAATGGTAATATTTTGGGGGCACCAGGAGTAAAATGGAGAAGATGTGAGGAATCTCTAAATTGGGTTTAGTGAAACAATTAATTGCATTTTCTTTATGCTATATAATTATGATAATTTGGTAATTGTTAACATCAAAAGGCAAAGTAAAAAACAAGCAAATGAAAATGGTTAAAATGAACAAATTCAATGTTTTACCTAATAGCAATAATAGTAAAACACAAAACAAAAAAAACCCCCACATACTTCTCCTAAGTAAGTTAAAAAAATGTGAAAATACAAGCAAATTAAATCAGAGTCAAGTCTAAATACTTTAAATGCGGAACATCCCCTGATGTCATCATCAGTGAAAAAAGAAACATGCAGATATGAATTGGGATGGTTTGCAGAAGGGCCAGGGAGAGGCCTTACAGAACATGCTGTGGTGATGGGTGCCGGGTGTAAAAATCTTATATGCTAAAACAATGATTATTAAAAATTGTAACAAAACAAAACAAAACAAAACAAAAGGATTATTGAACTAAAGAAGTTGTCAGAAGCATTGTCATACACATACTGGTCAAATATCAACTTTTCTGTCAACTTTACAAAGATTAAACAATGATTCTGAGTTTGTCATAAGAACACTTCCAGCTATTACTATCTCGTGATCCATAGGTAACCCACTCCTGGGACACCAGACGGGAAGTTCTAGCCCAGTGAGAGCAGTCGAATGGATACGAATTCTCATCAGGTGCACTACAGTAGAGAGATGGGGATGCAGGAGGGACACAGAACTTAAGAGTGGAGGCCTGTTCACTGGACACAGCTATGTTTAAACTGATTCTTAAATGACAAGTAGTGCTAAGTCATGACATTATCATGTGCTTGGCACTATGCTAAGTACTTTATACATGTTGTCTCAGTTACTTTTATTTATCAAGCCTTACATTTATTGTCTGATTCCCCAAGTAAAGCATAAGCTCCATGAGAGCAGGAATTTGTCTACTTTGTTCTCAGTATTCCCACCACCTGTAGCTATGCATGACAGAGAGTGTTTAACAATTATTCATGAATTAATTAATGAATTCACCTTTCACTGATTATTCATTTGTAAATTACATAAATTTAGAAACTTGGTTCTAGACAAAGAGAAAATGTCTCTTCATTTGTACTCATTTAAAAATAACTCTTAAGA
Source organism: Manis javanica (assembly GCF_040802235.1). Lineage (NCBI taxonomy): Eukaryota > Metazoa > Chordata > Mammalia > Pholidota > Manidae > Manis > Manis javanica. The sequence goes on from NC_133168.1 coordinate 21,739,337, forward strand.
GTATAAAGTTGAATATTTTTAAGAAAATCCTTGTAGTTCAGTGAATTTATTAGTTTCTGGAGGTAAATGGGCACAGAGACAAAAAAATGCATGATCAAGAATGCTTCCTGCTACTTGATACTACAGAAAACCTATGTGGTACCAAATGGCAACAGCCTGAATGTCCAAAGGGAAGGCACTGGTGAACTGTAATTGGGAGCCTGGGAGCTAGTATCAGAGGCCCTAGATTCTAATGCTGGCACTTCTACGTATTGATTGGTAAACCTCAGACAAGTTATGTCATTTTTTGTAGTATCAATGTCTTCATCTATAAAAGGAGAATAACAACAATACTTTGTGCTGAGAAACACAGAGCACTTTACACAGTGCCTAGTACATACTGAACAAATGTTTATTATTACTATTTGACTATTATACAAATGTATAGCAAAAGTGGTAATAAAGATATATTAGATATGAAGATGGGATGGGTGATGTCACAATGGTGACATAGGTTATTCCTGCTCCCCTTCACAGGAACAGCTAACAGCTATTCATGGACAAGGCACCACTACCAAGAGAATCCTTGGTACACGAGGCTGGGGCTGAAGCACTCTTGCACCAGCCCGACCAAGACAGGCCATATTAGAAAAGTAGGAGCAGCAGCTGCATGCTGCCCACACCGCCCCTCTGCCAGGCTGGTGACACCTCACCGACAGAGATCTCCCGAGCCTGTGGCTCCTCCAGGTGGACAGGAGAGCCCAGGATGGAGATCCAGCTCCGCAGCATGTGTGTTACTTCCTGGAAGCCCCAACTCTGGTCTTGCCCCATGGAGATTATGGGGGACTCCGTGAGGACTGACTACTGGGAGTCTGACTGTGATGGAGAAGTAGGGAGGGGCTGGTGAGAACCCTGGCACTGGGGTCATGGCAGACTGAGTTCTATGGCAGACCTGCAGCACCCGGACAGCGATCCCAACTGGCAGTTTTGCTCATGTGTAGAACCAAGTCAGTGGTGCCGTCTGACAAGGTAGTGGGGTGAGGGTGTAGGTCTCCTGATCTGGGTCCTTGAATGAAGAGATTTGCCAGCCCTGGCGCCTGGTCTGTACCCTCCCAGGCATGTGAGCTAAGTCATGGTCTGGACCACTTCTAAGTGACGGTCGCAGCCCTACCCGACCACGAAGTTGATGGAACATCTGGAAAGCTGAGTAGCCCAGCCACACTAGAGCAGAGTATGGAAGTCAGAGCTGACAGTCTGCAGAGCAAAGCCAGTGACCTGTCTGGCCAGGGTACGTAGGCTGCTTGGCTGGGTCAGGACCACAGACAAAGAACATCACTGGTATTGGAGCTGGGTCTCCCACGGCCTGAACCGGGAAGGAGACTGACTGAAGGCCCCCAACCACTGCTGCCTACAGCTCTCAGCCTGCCTGACCACGGGTCCAACCGCAATACACGGGAAGCTGTGCAAACCTGCAACAGCCCTGCTTACAAAGGCACCTGAAGAGAGCACAGACTCTCACTCACTCTGTCTGGCCAGAGAATGCACGGCACAGGTCTTGCCTGGTTTGGGTCTCCAAACACCGAGCTGAGCAGGCCTTGATGGGGCCCATAGCCCCACCTACTGCTGAATATAACCCTCAGTCATGAGAGGCTAGTGAGCCTGACCGGAGAACTCAGGCAACCAGCGTTTTCCACCAGTGGACAAAATCCAACCAAGAATTTCACACTAGGCCATCCTCCTCCTGCCTCACTTTGGCAGGGAACTGAGGCAGAAATCTCACCCAGCTGTGCTCAGCCGGCACCCCACTCACCCAGCCTGAGAGCCGGGGCAGTGGCCTCACCCAAAAACAGGCCCCCAGGGCACACTCCTCCTGCCCAGGAATGTTACCAGCAGACACACCCAGAAGCCCAAACTGAGCCGACTGGGAAGAACTGTCTCTGCCAAGTCAGACCTGTAACATATTAAAGAGAAGACTGGTTTCTCAAATATGCAGATAACGAAAAAGGAATCAAGGACCATGAAAATCTGGAAACTGCCATCAAGGTAAGTAATAAAGCTCCAGGAATTAACCGTAAAGAAATGGACATCTATGAACTATCAAGGAACTCTTAAATTTAGAGAACAAGAACATAGAGACAACTAAACAAAATTAGGAAAACAATACGTGAACAAAATGAGAGGTTTTACAAAGAAATCAAAACCATCAAAAACTCCAAAACAAGTTGAAATCCTCGAGCTGAAAATACAATGACTGGCCTAAAGAATCCAAGAGCGCCTGGACAGCAGACTCAACCATGTAGAAGACAGGAGCCCACAATCCAGAATACAGGCAATTTAAAATTGTCAGAGGAGCAAAAAGGAAAATAAAAATGAATGAGGAAAGCCTATGGGGCTGAATGGACACAATTAAAAGAAACGATATCCACATTATGGTAATTCCAGAGGAAGAGAAAGAGTCAGAAAGTATACCTAAAGCAATAATGGCTGAAATGTCCCAAATCTGGGGAGAGAAGTGGATATCCAGATCTGTGAAGCCAACTGACCCCAAGGAGGTTGAACCTGAACAGGGCTACACGGAGACACACCATCATTGTCAGAAGTCAAAGACAAAGAATTTTGAAAGCAGCATGAGAAGAGGAAAAAGTTACATACAAGGGAACTATCATAAGACTATCTGTGGATTTCTTAAGTGAAGTGTTTCAGGGCAGAGAACGAGGTGACAGATACAAAACATTGAAAGAAACTGTGAACCAAGAATTCTACACATAGGAAAGTTGTTCCTCGGAACTATAGGTTTTGAACAGACAAAAGCTGCAAGAGCTCATCACCACTACACCTGCCTTACAAAGAGGGGATTCTTTGAGGGGAAATAAAAGAATGGTAACTAATGCTGCAAAAACTTAAGAAGGTAGCGTGAAACTCATTGGTAATGGTATATATAGAGTAAGTTAGATTTTGTAATATGGTGATGGTGGGGCATAATTCATGTATAACTCTAAGAGTTAAACAACTGTGGTAATAATAACCATAGTTATAACAATCTGCTATTAAATGGTATAAAAGATAAAAACTGTAACATCAATGACCTAAACTGGGAGAGGGAGAAGTACAAATGTAAAGTTTAGGAATTCTATTGAAGTTAAGTTGTTACCAGCTTAAAAGAGGGTGTTATAATTTAAGATTACGTTACATATATTTTATGTAAGCTTCATGGTAACCACATGGGAAAAACCTTAGTATTTACACAGATGACGATAAAGAAGTAAAAGCATACTGATACCAAAATCAAAACACACCAAAAAATGGAAGGATATGAAACAAGAAATAATGGATTTATAAAACAGTTAGAAAATAATGAACAAAATAGCAATGGCAAATTGTTACCTATCAGTAATTACTTTAAATATAAAAGGATTAAGTTCTCCAGTCAAAAAAGCCTCCCCAAATGGCAGGATAGATTAAAAAAAAAACAAAGAAAAAACACGATCCAATGATAGACTGAGAGTGAAGGGATGGAAAAAGATATTTGAACAAATGGTATACAAAACAAAGCAGGTGTAGCCATACTTACATAAAACAGACTTTAAACTAAAAATGGTAAAAAGAGACAAAGGAGGTCATTATATAATGGTAAAGGGGTAAATCTTTCAAGAAGATACATCAATCATAACCATTATTTATGCATCCAACTTTGGAGCACCCACATATATAAAGCAAAAACTATCAATGCTAGAAGGAAAAATAAACAGCAGTACAATAATAGTTATGAACTTTAATACCTCACTCTTAACACTGGATAATCCACCCAGAAACAGAATAAGGAAACAGGAGACTTAAACATCATCATAAGACAAATGAACATAACAGACATAGACAGAATATTCAATTCAGCAACAGTAGAAGACACATTCTTCTCAATCACACATAACATTTTTGAGAACAGAAAATATGTTAGGCCACAAAACAAGTTTTAGCAAATTCAAGAAGATTGAAATCATATCAAGTATCTTCTCTGACCATAATGGTATGAAACAAGAAATCAATGAGGAGAAACTCACAAACATATTAACATTTCATAATACAATTAGTTGGTTTGCTTGTGCTAATTTAATAAATCCCTTAGTAATAAAAAATGGTCTATATGCTTCAAAGAATAGAAAGCACAGCTTATCTGGTTTTTTGGACTTTCTAGAAACAAAAAGATCTTAGAGTCATAAAAGTGGTGTATTTGCAGGGAGATCTATTTCCTGTGGTGATACTGTCCTTGGTAATCCAGCATCACTGCCATGATTGCTTTACCTATTTCTTTACCAAATTAAATAGTGTAGTACTTAATATAGAAATGGCCTTAACCATTCAATTCCCCACTGCCCAGAAAATCTCAAAAAACCCACAAATATATTAGTTAATCAGTTAAATATTTGAGCTTCATGTGGAGAAAGCACTATTTCCATAAAGAAGTTACAAATACGTTGACAAGTGACAGGTATTTTCAGGTTATATCTATTTCTACATTTAAGTTAAACATTTATACAGAAAGATGAATATGATTGAAACAGTTAAGAAATGTTATGTTGGCTCAATGTTTTGTTTATTTCTTACCTCTTTCTGTAGAATTTCTTCTCAAACTTGAGAAACTACAAGAGACTCCTGTTTACTCTGCAGCTCATTAACCTGATTTTGGAAATGCTTGATAAGTACCTAGGAAATTATGTTAGAAGTACAATGTAAATAAGTTTTTCCTTGAACATTATCTGAGAAACAAAGAAAGCCAACTTTTTTTGTACTAAAATATTAAAAAGATCTTAATATTTTAAAATGACCAAATTCGATATCAGAAATAAACTGCCACAGGTATAAAGTTTGTTGAATTAATTAAACTCACAGAATAAATTTATTTTGTTCTTTCAACATTTAATATAAAGCATCATATGTATCACAAATTAATGAATATGAATCTATTTGGTTTCTTTAGTATTCTTCTTCTGAAGTTCCAAAAAAAATACCGTTTAAAATAAACCTCCATGGCCTTCGCATACAGTAAAACAACAAATTTGACTGGATCTATACTGTTGGAACTCAACCAAGAATTAGGGGAAGTGCAAATTGTAGCGCTCCAAAATCTTACAACTACAGACTATCTACTGTTAAAAGAACATATGGGATGTGAACAGTCCCCAGGAATGGGTTGTTTTAATTTGTCTGATTTCTCTCAGACTGTTCAAGTTCAGTTGGACAATATCCACCATATCATAGAAAAGTTTTCACAAATGCCTAGGGTGCCTAACTGGTTTTCTTGGTTTCACTGGAGATGGCTGGTAATTATAGATCTGCTTTGGTTATGTAACTGTATTCCTATTATGTTAATGTGTGTGCGCAATTTAATTAGTAGTTTAAAACCTATACATGCTGAAGTTACTCTACAAGAAGATATGTCAAAGAAATATTCAATCTTCCCATGTTTTCTTCCGCCTGCTACTTCTATAGCTTTTCTTCTTCCTTCCTCATTACAACCCTTAAATAGAATTCGTGTCTCATATCGAATTTACCGAGCATCATAATTCTTCCAAGTGGTAAAGATACCTCAAGACAAATGCTGGGCATAGAAGCCACAGGGCATAAATCCGCAAAGAAGTAGAAAGCTAACTTTTTCAAACAATAAGGCTTCTCTCTCACTTACCAACTTTACATTTCCCTGTATGGCCCCGGAAGATGACTGGTTAGCCAGAGACGGGTAAGATTCCTCAAGGGAGGAACAACCTAAGACAGGCACAGTCGCAGGGGGGCCATCAGGTGAGAAATTGGGGATCAACAGAGGTGAGGCTTAGAACCTCACCCCCCCTGTTTTGAGAGAAATCTTCTGCATCCGCGGATGTTTTATTGCCCTTGTCAAGCTTGGATTAACATTTAGTCTACAGGCACACACCTGATCATCTACATTTGCTCTCTTACAACACTAAACTATGTTTCCTACCTTCATCTTGCATCTACCTACCACTTCAGCATTTTATTAAAAATAATAATAATAAAGAGAGAAATGTGGTATCCACATATAAATCAAGTATAAAAATCAAACGAATATTCATATTTGAACTGATTGTTTATAGGTCATAATGCATGATCAAAACCAAAAGTTTCTGTGATGACTGCCCTTGTACTGTTCACCATGTAACTTATTCACTATGTAAGAATTTGTTCTCCATGTAAGACCTTGTTCGTTATGCTTCAGAAGATTGGAGACTGACGAAAATCAGGCTTGGGGTGGATTAATGATTGTGCATTGAACATTGACTCCCCTATACAGAATTTTATTGTTTTTAACAACCATTTGATCAATAAATATGAGAGATGCCCTCTCAAAAACAAAAAAAACAAACAAAAAAAAAGAAAAAGTACAGACTTCCAATTGTAAAATAAATAAGTAACCAGGATGTAATGTATAGCATAAGGAATATAGTCAAAATATTGTGACAACTTTGTATGGTGATAGCTTGTAGCTAGAATTATCATGTATATAAATGTTGAATCGAATCACTGTGTTATACACCTGAAACTAATGCAATACTGTGTGTCAACTACCCTTCAATAAAAAAATTTTTTTAAAAAAAGCAAAAAGGCAAAAAAAAATTTAAAAAAAAATAAACCTCCATAAAGTCCAAACATTTTGAAAAGTGACCAATTATCTTTGTAACACTGGGAATAAGTAGGACAATGTTTCTATTAAAGGGCAATTGACTGAATAAAGACAACATGAGCCTAATAATATCTGTCTTTTTTTAGAAATAACTGTCACTTGTATTTTTAGACAAAGAAACCAAAATTTATAAATACTTCCATCAAGAAACTGAAAAAACGTAGGGAACATTTTTATCTCTTATCTCTAATGCTTTTTTAAAAAATTACTATTTTTATGATCAGACTGTGCTGACTTTCATTTAACACACAATTTACCATGTTACACTTAAAACTCTGGGAAAGTAATCCTCAGGGCCCTCCAGCACAATGCCACCACTCCTCCTGCCTCTCCCGGACTGCTCCTCAGTCTGTAGTCGTTTGGTACAATGTTTACGCTGCCCACTACCATCCCACTCCTACGTGGGAAGAAGCTAGACAAGTTATTTGCAAAGCTGTATAATGGTTACTTTTGTAAAGCACTTTACATCTTTTTCATTGAAATACTCATTTTTCCGAACTACTTGAAATTCAATTACAAACCTCATTACATTTCACCCTAAATACTCCAAATATTTCAACATGCATCCTTATAAGGGCATTTTCTCATAAAACCACAATAACATTTTTATACCTAAGAAAATTTATAATATTTTCAAAATATCTAATATCCAGTCCATATTTAAACTTCCCCAATTAAGGGATTTGTTTTTAATCAAGACTATTAAATAATTATTGATGAGAGAGGTGGTGGTGAGATAATTATTCTTAAAGTTTTTCCCCCTCAGCTTGTGTTTTACAATTAAAACCTACAGAAAATAAGAAAAGTACAATGAATATTCATATATTCTTCAACTGATTTACAAACTGCTAACTTTTTGCCCTATGTGCTTTTTCCTTTTCTTTTCTGGGGACATGATTTGAAAATAAGTTGGGGATATAAATTCTACTTTAATGCTGTGTTTTCACCTTGCTAACAAGCACAGAAGATGGGCCAAACAATAGATATTCATAGATATTCCAAGTAGATACATACACTAACCAAGAAGGAAAATACATTTATTCAAGGAAATGTGGATGAGCTGTCAGCTACCTTGTGGTAATTCTTAGAGACTATGCTTCGTAATACTAGAACTGTGGCTACAACTGTGTCTATCCCTCTGTTCATTATTTTGTCCCCAGTGCCTGACTGTAGGCGCCGAATCATTATTTGTTTAATGAATGAAAAGTAATGGGGCAGGAAGAACAACTAGGATAATTACTTGTCAGCTGGGGCTTGGGAAGGAGGGAGATGGTTCAACATTCAAGTTCAAGTACCAAGGTCTTGACCATCCATTACAACTAACTTAGGAGAAGACCTGTTTGAGAAATGTTGGGACAAAATTGTAAAATCAGATATTTAAAGGGTATGATTTTAAAGTACAATAGTTAAGCGTATGGTAATGGCATCTTGTCCTATTAACAAAAAGCCAATCATTTCACATTTCTATTACCAACCTCAAAAAAGTAAAGTAAAAAATATTTCCCAATTAAATAATGTTCAGTTAACAGTCCTGAAAACAATCATGTTAAAGCCAAAGAAAGTTTGTTTAAGTCATTACCTCTTGAGTTGCTAGTTTGCGATTTAATTCAGCTACTTTGGAAGAAGAATTTTCTAATGCATTTTGGCAAAGGAGTTTCTCTATTTCCCTCTGATGAGAGGCTTTGAGAGACGTGATGTGTGCTGCAGCATCTTCCTTGATCCTTTAGAGCAAATTAAAGAAAACCACACATAAAAGCAGCTCTTCAATTCAGTCAGCACAAAAATAGCATAAGAAGCCTGAAACTTAGAGAAGCAAAGGGAGAGCGTGCCCCAGTATTGTCCTGTGTGAGGAGCTTTATACATTATTGCCTCTGAGTTCTTAGAACCATTCCACGGGCTTGCTATTACTTGCTGAATTTTATAAGGACAAACTTGAGTTTACGAATGCGTGATGTACCTGGGGTCTAGATCACTAACCTGCAGAGTCAGGGTTCAAACCCAGCAGAGTTGGACCTCAGAATTTGGGCCTTCCATTTGACTCGTCTGGGGCTGAACTTTTGGAAGGAATTAACGGTTCTAAATGTCTGCGTGGATTTAAAGCAAAGGGCTTGACATTTTAACTTTTAAGATAAACTCAGATTTTTTGTGCAGATTTTTATTTGGGTAACCTGAGTTCCCTACAGAATCTCCAATGCTTTGTCTATAGGCAACATGCCTCAGTTCCTGGTCTATGCATACGACTCCAGGCTAGCTCCTGCGTCACAACAATACAGTGATTTTTATGGCGATTATCAGGCCCAGGGTAATGTGCACCTAATTCATTCAGACCATTAAGTGTAAGAAACCATTGGTTTTTCTCTGTGACAAAATCTATGCACTCAGAGGCAGTTAGTAAATGGTAAAGTTCTGACTAAAGACTTGATACATTTGTTACAGAAAAACATTTTCTCTCTTATTGGGAAAATTATTTAAAAATGACAGGGTTTGAGACTCAAAGCAGGTACTTAGTAAGTCATTGTTGATATATAGTAACATGGAAATTCCCAAACTATAAACAAATTTATCAATTGCTTACTTGACTATATGAATTATTTCTTCATGGAAATGTGAGATTAGGGTCCTAGGAAAAGCATAAATAGCTAAAGCACCCATGATGTAACTGATCTAAAGTGAAAAAAAAAGCCTAAAATCTGGGACTAGGAAGGATTACTCCTCACTTCTCAGGCCGAGTTATCTGAGAAACAGACTTGGACAGGGCCGCCTTTCTGTCTGGCGTCTGTAGTGATCTGCGTCTGAGTGGGAAGTTTGCTTGAGCTGCTGCCTTTGTGATCAGCTCAGGAATCTCTGAGAGCTCACTGTGGGCCGGGCCACCCTCTGTGTGGCCTGCAGCAGTGGTGGGGCTGCTGGGTTAGTGAAGTGGGCAAACCAACCAATGTGTGGCTCTGCCTCAGCTGGACCCCCAGCTCCAGGTTTGTACACCCTCAGGGAGGAAAGAGCTCTTGAGGCCGGCACCTGCAGGCACTGACCTGGTTGGGCTGAAACCAATCTGAGGAAGCTGTGAAAGTCTCCCTCTACCTGCCACACAGCAAACTATGCTGCTGCTGCTGGGCCTAGTGGGTTGGCTCCTGGCAGCATGTGCAGGGAGGAGCCTTGGGGCTGCATTGTCACCAAGGGGGATGGAACATCAGGGGTCCTGAGAGTTCCTGATATTTTGGGCCAAGGAAAGACTGGGAAGGTATCCTCCACCTGCATTTTCTCCTGAGGAGAGAGTTCTACCCAATATTCACCCATTTGGTACCCTCCCACTGCTGGCAAGTCTTTCAAACTGCCACCTCTGCTTTGAGTCTCAAGACTGGTGGATCATGTCTGCCCTTCACACTGACTGGAGTCTCAGCCTCCCAGAGTGTTTTATTTGTCCCTGGTGTCCATCCCTGCTAATCACCAGAACCCAGTGAAATGCAGGCCTCCAACCCCAGGGCAGATCTTCAGGGCCAGGTTTGCAGAGTTCCTGGGCTTCTACTCCCTCCCCATTCTTTTCCTCTTTCTCCTGCCTGTAGGCTGGGGTAGGCAGAGAGCCTTGGTCTCACTCTCAATCTCAGCTCTCTGCCACTTTACCCTTTTCTGTGTATTCTTTCTCCTCAGGTACAGGTAGTCTGTTCTGCAGTCTTCAAGTCATTTTCAGGTTTAGTTGTATTTGCTGTGTTTTCTTCTTTTATGTGTTTTTGGGAGGAAGTTTGTGCCTTGCCTTCTTACTCCACCATCTTTAATCCAGCACTTCCCACCTCTCTTCTAATATATTTTTTTCAGAGTCCTGGTCATTCACTCTACAATCTAAGGTTTCCACTGTAGTCCTTGATCTCTGTTTGCCCAAAGATATGTCAGAACCCTCACTGAACAGTGGTGTTCTCACCTTTTCCCCAGAAGGAACTCAGTTTATTTAAATAGTTTAGTAGTTAGAAGTGTGCCCCCTTATTTCAACCACCAGAGTCTATTTGAATCCCAGATAACACAATTTATTGCACTAATTTTTATTTCTCACCCTCATCTTCAACTAGGGTCAAAAACAGAGATGTATAAATTGAGCTAGATTGAATTATTTAACAGTAGATACGAAAATGGAATCTCTTGACAAGGCACATTTCCTGCCTTTTATTTCCATGCTAATAAACGTCCACTCCCTCTTCATCTGTGAAAAGAGGGTAGTAGTAATAATAATACCTATCTCACAGATTTGTTATAAGGATTAAATAAGTTGATGTGTATAGGTTAATCAGAGAAATGTCTGGTTGGGAAAAGTGATCAATAAATGTTTCCTATGATTATTATTTTCAAAATAATCTGCACTTTCTCACTTTCTCTATTATTATTTTCAAAATAATAATAGAAGGAAGGCTGAGAAAGTGCAGATTCTGTCGGGCATCTGGGCACAGGATTCTTTTGTCCCTAAGTCCATTGCATTATTTCTTGGGCTCATATCATTTACACTTTGTACAATACCAAACATTACTTAGCTGAGAACACTACAGGGTCTGGATACTTTAGTAAGTCTTTTGCTGAGAATAAGTAAAATAAGGCTTAATATTTCAGAACATTAACAAGTAGAAATTTCAAATAGTCAAAATTTTCTCCCCCTATGTATTTTATACTCTATTGTTTTGCAGGAAAGCATGTAAGATTTATGTAAACAAGTTGATATGTACAGATTTTTATGTGGATTAAAAAAAAGGCAAATGTTGCAAAGTACTAACAAATCTTGTGTCTAGGTGATAGGTGAAAGGAAAGGAGCGACACACAACAGCAATTCACCAGAGAGTTCCGCTTTATTAGGGAAAGGTGCTGGGTTATATAGGAGGGGGCATGAATTGATTGAGGTGTCACTTCTACGGGGCTGGTGGCTGTTGGCTAGGTGCTGGGATTGGGAGGGGGGCGTGAGGTGATTGGGCTTCAGGTGGCGCCGGCGGGAACTGAGGACCCCGAAGAGAAGCCGGAAGTTTGCCATCTTACTGGTGGGGACCCTTCATTCCCCCCTTTCTCCTCTATGGGTTTGTGGACGTTGCTTTCTCTCTGGCTGCTTCCTGCTGAACAGGGGCAGAGAAGGGAGTGAGGGCTTGAGGATTGGGAGGAAAGGGTTGATAGGACTCCCCGCAGTAAGGACGAGTAGATGTGGACTTCTTCAGGTTTGGAAATCAATGAAGGTTCCCTGTAACCATAGGTTGGCCAAGAGGATATGGGTGTCAGGAGCCAGGCGTCTGTGGCTATTGTTTCCAGGAACAGTTTCCAGTGGAGAGAGGGGTCCATCTCAGCGTGTGGTGAGGAGGTCACGTGAGGGTGAGGGATCTTCTGTGGCCAGAAGCTGGTAGTTCTTGAATAAAAGCTGGTTGAAAGCTTGATTAGAGATTTTTCCGACTTGGGATTTGATGAACTTTATTATACAGGGTAAGAAGAGACAGGCGAGAAGAATGATTATTATGGGGCCTGCAATGGGCCAGAGCCAGGTGAGGAGGAGGTTTGTTAGTATTGACGAGAATGGGTTGGAATTGGAAGCAGAGTGGAGACTGGAGGCAAGGTCGGTGAGTTTGGTAATGTCAGTTTCTACAATGCCAGATTCATTGATGTAATAGCAGCACTCTTCCCAGAGGAAGACGCAGGTGCCGCCCTTCTCGGCTGTAAGCAGATCTAGGGCCCGCCGGTTTTGAAGGGTGACTTTAGCTAGCGAAGTGACCTGTCTTTGGAGAGAGGCTAGAGAATCAGCAGTGGATGTTAGGGCTCCCTCAAGTTTGGCGTTGAGATCTCTAACTGCCTATAGAGAGTGACCCAAGGCTTCTCCCGAAAACCCTGCCCCAATGGCTGAGGTGATCAAAGAGCTACTGACCATGATGGGAAGGAAAGAAGCTCTTTTTGTGCGCGAGGGCAAGGGAGGTTGGAGCTCAAGGAATTCTGCCATGCTGTAAAGTGTTAACTGTGGGATTAGGGTGATGAGAATGCAGGGTGTATCGGAGTTGAGAGGCAGTGAGTTGAAAAGACTGCCATTACACTAAAAGAAGTGTCCCGGTTGCGTAAAAGTCTTAGAGCCGGAGGTAGGGGTGTAGATAGAGAGGCAGTGAAGTGCGCTGGAAGGGGGTGGAGTTGGGCTTACACAGTGGTGGATGGTGAGATTATCTGCGTATTCTGGTTCCCATAGGGTTATGTCTGCCAGGGGGCAGAGGGGTTCTCTTTCTGCATGGAAGGAGTAGTTGGAAATATTAAGGGGCACGGCGGCCAGCAGTGGGCGCTGTAGTGATGCGCACAAGAAACAATTGGCAGTGTTGAGGGTGTGGTTGAGAAAGATGGTGGTGTCCTGAATGAGCTGTAATGAAGAGTAGGAGAAATGGGAAGAGGGGTGGGGATAAGAAGATGAAGAGGCACTATCAGGAGTTTGGATAATGACTTTTTCAGAATGTCTGCTATCTGATGCAACTTGAGAGATCTGGGAATGAGAGGGAACATACTTTTGAGAGATATGAAGGGTACTGTGGAGGGTCGAGGACCCCTTGTAGTAAACTGAGGCTGTTACTCCAGCAGCCCATCGAGAGTCCCAGGGATCTGGGATTGATAAGGAGAATGAGCCGTTGGGATATTTCATGAAATGGTTGGAGGAGTAATACTGTGGGTACTGGAAGTCACCCATGTAGTGAATGGTGCAAGACCAGTAGGGGCATCCCCCGTAGGTGTCTTGCCATCGCCTGCAATAGGCTTGTCTTTGGTCATAGAGGAAGCAGAGGTAGGGAGAATAAAGGTAGCTGTAAATGAATACTTCAGTGGAGGGAGGAAAGTGGAGGTACAAAGGCTCAGAGCAGCCTTTCAGAGGGCAGTCTGATGTGGCAATGAGGGCAGTAACTTTTGTTTGATGCTGTGTGTAAGTCTGCTTGACTTTGAATCGCCATACAAAGGAGGGTGGGGCGGCAGGGAAGACAATAGGAATGAGGGAAAAAAGCGAGAGAGCAGTAAAGGAGGAAAAAGTCATGATTCAGGTATGGATGGCAAAGAGGGTGCACGGGAGATGCGGAGCTTCAAGGGATCAGAGGGATGAGGCGTGGTAGAGTAGACAGCGTCTTGGGCTGTATCCGAAGGACTCTGGATTGTGACTGATGGGTCTTGGGTGTCCAGAGAAGGTGAGTCTTGGGTATTTGGTTTCAACCTGGAGATATGAATCTAAGGGGTGACAGAGTTATCAGGCAGTGAGAGCTTGGTGGCCGAGGGGGTGCAGAGAATAACTGGGTGTGGACCTTCCCATTTCGGGGTGAGAGAGGGCTGATCCTCTGGTGGCTTATAAAACACTAGTTGGCCGGGCTGTAAGACAGGAGGATTTTGGGAGGCGGATGGATCAGGAAGGAGCCAATCCTGATTATTTCCACAATTCAGTGTGGAGGAGAGAGAGTAGTGGAAGGGCTATATTGGGAGGAATTGGTCCTTTGTGGGAAGGGAGCCCCGGGGGTAGAATCGGGCGGCTGTACATGATCTCAAAGGGTGACAAGAAGGAAGGTTTCTTTGGGAGGGCTCGAATGCAGAGTAGAGCTAAGGGAAGTAAGCGAACCCAGTCAAGGTGTAGTTCTAGAGATAGTTTGGTCAGGATGTCTTTTAGAGTCCTATTGGCTCTTTCTACTTTTCCTGAAGCTTGTGGTCGATAAGGACAATGTAAATGCCAGGGGAGCGAGAGCGACTTGGGGAGGTTCTGGATAATTTGGGCAGTAAACTCAGGGCCGTTATCTGATTGGAGGGAAGTGGGCATCCCAAACCTAGGAAAGATCTGGGTGAGGAGGATAGAGGCAACTACGGATGCTCGTTTGTTAGTGGTGGGGAAAGCTTCAACCCATCCTGAAAATGTATCTACTAGCACGAGTAGGTATCTGGTACGTTGGACAGGGGGCATGTTAGTGAAGTCTATTTGCCAATCTGCAGCGGGGACATTACCCCTTGCTTGATGAGCCGGGAAGGGTCGGGCTTTGAGGGGGGTATTAGGATTAGTGCGTTGGCAGATGGTGCACTTGCAGGTGATTTGGTTAAGTAGGGTTTTGTCTTCAGGAGAGAGAGGAAAAAAAGATTGTAAAAAATGGATTAAGGATTGGGGGCTGGGATGGAACAGGTCATGTAAGAGGTGGAAGAGAGACTCTTTGTCCTGAGAGCAGAAGGCGTCTTGTGATAAGGCTAAAACTGCAAGGGCAGACAGATTGTTGTCTGGTGCGTTTTCTGATAGGGCAACTGACCGGGCTACTCTGTCGGCCTTGTTGTTACCTCTTGCAATGGGGGAGTCATCTTTTTGATGTGATTTGCAGTGGACTATGCCTAGTCAGTGTGGGAGTTGTGAAGCCTCTAAAAGTTTAGTAATTAAGGCTGAATTAGTTATGGAATTCCCTTTTGTGGTGAGGAGGCCTCGTTCTTTCCATACTGCTGCGTGGGACAAGAGAATGTGGAATACGTACTTGGAGTCAGTGTACAATGTGAGAGACGTGTCCCGGGCCAGAGTGCAAGCTCTGGTGGCTGCAATGAGTTCAGCCTGCTGATTGGTTGTACCAGGGGGTAGGGCTCGTGCTTCAATGACATCTTCGAGGGAGACTACTGCATATCCTGAGTAGTGAATGCCCTCATGTTTAAAGGAGGACCCATCAGTAAACCAGATGAGGTCGGAGTGTGAGAGGGCTCCTTCGGAGATCGTGGAGTGGCATGGAAGGAAGTTGTGAAGGGCTTCCAGGCAATCATGCGAGGGAGTATGAGGAGAGTAGGGCAGAGGAAGAAGAGTGGCCAGATTTAGGGGCGGGCAGGGGAGGAAAGAAATGTTTGGATTTTGGAGGAAAGAGGACAGTAAGGTCAGGAGTCTGGAGGGGGGGAGAGTCTGTAAACTTTTGTAGGTTAAGAGATCTTTTAGGTGATGTGGGGACAGAATGGTAAGGGGCGCTCCGAATGTTAGTTTATGAGCTTCTTTCTGCAAGAGCTGTCCAGCGGCTAATGCCCGTAGGCAGGGGGCCCATCCCCGAACTGTGGGGTCTAATTGCTTGGAGAGATAAGCTACTGGGGCAAAGGATGGGCCATAATATTGGCCTAGGACTCCTAGAGCTTGACTGGACCTCTCATGAATGTATAATGAGAAGGGTTTTGACAAATCAGGGAGATGGAGAGCTGGAGCTTCTACAAGGGCTTGACGGAGCTTAATGAAGGAGTGTCGGGGTGAGGATGATAATGGTTCTTCAGGGGGGCCCTTGCTGAGGTCGTATAGGGGTCTTGCCAACAGGGAGAAGTTAGGGATCCACGCTCTAAAATACCCAGCTAAGCCTAGAAAGGAAAGGATTTCTGTCTTGGTTTTGGGAACGGGCAGGTCAGAGAGGAGTCGTTTTCTGTCTAAGGTAATGGACTTTCTTTGCTGAGACAGAAGGAATCCAAGGTAAGTGACAGAAGGGGAAGAGATTTGAGCTTTGACAGGGGATACTCGGAACCTCTGGAAGCTAGAAGGTTAAGTAGAGACGCAGTGTCAAGTTGAGACTGTTCCCACGAGGGACTGCAGAGCAGAAGATCATCTACATATTGTAATAAAGTGGACTCGGGGTGATCATGGTGAAACTGTTTGAGGTCTTGAGCTAGGACTTGTCCAAAAATATGGGGACTATCTCGGAAGCCTTGTGGTAAAACTGTCCAAGTAAGCTGTACAGAATGTCTGGTGTATGGGTCTGTCCAGGTGAAGGCAAAAAAATCTTGGGAGGAGGGGTCTAGAGGAATAGAAAAAAATGCGTCCTTGAGATCTAGGACTGAGAAGTGGGATGCAGAAGCAGGGATCTGCGATAAAAGGGTGTATGGATTTGGAACTAAGGGATGGATAGGGACAACGGCTATGTTGATGAGGCGAAGGTCTTGGACAAGGCGGAAAGATCCGTTGTTTTTTTTAACAGCTAATATGGGGGTATTAAATGGGGAGTGAGTGGGTCTGAGGTAGTTTTTGTTTAAGAGATCTTGAATGATGGGTTGGAGGCCTATGAGGGCTGAAGTGGTTAGGGGGTATTGGGCCTGACAGATATACTGAGAGAGGTCACGTAATTTGATAGAGGCAGGGGGACATAGGGCCATGGAGGGGCTTGTAATGTCCCAAACTTTGGGATTTACAGGATGTATAAGGGCAGAACTGGAGCTTTCATTGGGTAGAGGGGGGTTGTCGGCTATGAGGGCCATCAGAAAGGGAGTACTGGGGGCTGTGGGATTGGATATAGTTATGGGAACGTGGAGGAGGGAAAGGATGTCCCGTCCTAGTAAAGGGATGGGACACTGGGGCATAACTAGGAAGGAGTGGGAGAAAGGTATGGGACTGTCTAGGATTGTGCATAAAAGGGGGGGGGGGTTTTAATGGGAAAATCTGTTTACCTCCTACCCCGACTATAGGAGTAATGGCTGGCATGGTAGGGCCCCGGTATTCTCGCAAGACTGAGAAGGTGGCTCCTGTATCTAGGAGGAAGGAGATGGGGCGACCGTCTACTGTTAAAGTAACCCTGGGCTCCTGTTTGGTGATGGAAATGGTCGGGCGAGAAGCCCCCGGGCCCCGTCAATCTTCTTCTGCCAGCCCCACTATGGTGGGCTTAGGATGGGGGTTGTTCGTCCAGCCTCCCCTTCGGGTGGTTGGGCAATCAGACCCCCAGTGGCCCTTTTTGTGGCACCTGGGGCATGGGGTGGTAGGAGATCTGGGGGAGGGGCACGCCCTTGACTAATGTCTCTCTTTTCCGCACTTGAAACAAGCTCCTGGGGGGGGCTTGTCTGTAGAGGGGCGCCCAGGTTGTGGTTTTATCAGCTGGGCCAACATCTGGAAATTGGCCTGATCAGCTTTTTGTTTACGGCGTTCTTTCTCCTCTTCCCGGTTATGGAAAACTTTAAAGGCCACTGTTAGGATCTCAGTCTGTAGGGTAGCGGGGCCCTGTTCTAACTTTTTGAGTTTAGCTTTAATGTCAGGGTAGCTTTGAGCTAGGAAGTATGTCATAAGGACCTGTCTTCCTTCAGGTGTTTCTGGGTCCAGGCTGGTATACTGTAATAGGGCTTGAGTGAGTCTATCTAAGAACTCGGAGGGGGTTTTGTCTCTCTTTTGAATTATGTCTTGGAGCTTTTGAAAATTGACTACTTTACGAGCTGCCTTTTTTAGACCTGCTATTAAGCAGGAGGCAAAAATATCTCGAGAGTGGAGACCCACAGCGGTGTTATAATCCCAGTGTGGGTCTTGTTCGGGGACAGCAGTGGGACCAGGGGGACAGGTGGGGTCAGTCCTGTGGGTTTCAGTAGCATGCATTTGGGCGAAGTCCCAAGCTCGTCTACACTCCTCAGGGAGGAGAGTATTGGCCAGGAGCATGAAAATGTCATGATGCGTGAGGCTGTAAGACTGGAGGGTCCATTGAAACTCCCTGATGTAGGTCGTGGGATCAGTGGAAAAGGAACCTAGGCGTTTCTCTAGTTGGGCTAAATCTCCTAAGGAGAAAGGGACGTGAACGCGCAAGATGCCTTCGGATCCTGCTACTTCCCGGAGCGGGGCGATAATTTTGGGAGGCCCTCGGGACCAAGTCTGAGGGGGACTGAAGGGTTCTGGCTCAGTCTGTGCAGGGGAAACAGGTAATGGGGGCAAAGCCGCGATAATTTTGGGAGGCTCTCAGGACCAAATCTGAGGGAGCAAAGAAGGACGAGGCTCTTGGAACTTAGTTAGAGGGGGGCTGAAAGGCTCAGGCTCGATTTGCGGGAGGGGGGAAGGTGAGGGGGACGGAGGAGGAGGTGGTGAGGTGCAGGAGGAGATGGTGGAGGAGGGGGAAGGGAGAGGATGGGAGGCTTCTGCGGGGGTGGAGGCGGCGGCGATAGAGGAAGGGGGAGGGGCTGTTGTAGGAGAAGAAGGGGAAGGGAGAGGATGGGAAGCTTCTGCCGAGGGGAAAGAGGCAGCGGTGGCGGCGGTAGAGGAAGGGGGAGGGGCTGTTGTAGGAGGAGAAGGGGAAGGGAGAGGATGGGAAGCTTCTGCCGCGGGGAAAGCGGCAGCGGTGGCAGCGGTAGAGGAAGGGGTAGGGGCTGTTGTAGGAGAAGAAGGGGAAGGGAGAGGACGGTAGGCTTCTGCCATGGGGAAAGAGGCGACAGCGGCGGCAGAGGGTGGAGGGGTTGTAGGAGGGGGAGGGGCTGAAGGGGGAAGTCTGTATGGCGGAGGCTCGTAGGCTGGGTCAAAGGTAATTGAAGAGGGACTGGGAGTGTGTGGAGGGGAGGGAGACGGCTTGCAGGCTAGGAGAACTTGGGGCGGGGAGCAGGTGGTGCAGAGGCTGGGATTTTGAGCTAGGAGGCGAAAAGCTTCGATATAGGGAATCTCCTTCCATTTTTTCAGGCGCTGGCAGTAGTTAAAGAGATTGCGAGTGATGTTAGGATCAAGAGTTCCCCCTGCGGGCCATTGGTTGTTATTGTCTAGGGGGTATGTCGGCCAATTTTGGGAGCAATATTTACGGAGAAGTTTTGGTTTTATATCAGGCGTCAGGGAGAGGGTAGCTAGATGCTTAAGCAGGCATTCAAGAGGTGAACTTTCAGGGAGGGATGAGGAGGCTCCCATGGCTAAAGGACAGAGAAGGAGACAAACAGGGGAAGACAAACGGAGATCCTCGGACTGGAGGCAGAACACAAGGAGACAAAATGGCTAAAGGACAGAGAAGGAGACAAACAGGGGAAGACGAACGGGGATCCTCGGACTGGAGGCAGACCACAAGGAGACAAAGGGAGTCCCCGATGATCCTTGGTGGTCTGCGGAAACTCGTATACGAGTCAGAATTTCTTGGGAAGTGTGGGTCGTCACCCAGACTTCCCTAAGAAGGCAGAGTGCCGGAGTCACGAGGTACCTAGCGCTAGGCGTTTTCGGCAGACCGAACAGGTTTCGGCGGACGGAACAGAAGGAGGAGGGGGTGGGAAAGGGAGCATTCTCATCCGCAAAGGAGTCACCTCATTTATGGCTGTTGGGGGCGGTGGGGGGGCTGAGAGTCTGCTGCAGCTGTGAAGGCCTGAGGTGGGGGTTTATGGCTTTTGGAGGAGGGGCCTGAGGGTCCGCCGCAGCTGTGAAGGCCTGAGGCAGGGATTTATGGCTGTCGGGGGAGGGGCCTGAGGGTCCGCCGCAGCCGTGAAGGCCTGAGGCGGGGAACGTTCCCTCCTCGTCCCCGAGCGTCAGGGCCTTGCCGGACGATCACGGTCAATGGCACTGCGATAGCTCAGGGAAGAGTGGCCCACCCTGGGGAAATTTTGCTTAAAAAGTTTCAGCTGAGGCGGGGGTTTATGGCTTTTGGAGGAGGGACCTGAGGGTCCGCCGCAGCCGTGAAGGCCTGAGGCGGGGAGCGTTCCCTCCTCGTCCCCGAGCGTCAGGGCCTTGCCAGACGATCATGGTCAATGGCACTGCGATAGCTCAGGGAAGAGTGGCCCACCCTGGGGAGGAGGGGGGTGGAACTTACCTAAAGGCCAGAGAAGAGTGGTGAGTGTGATGAGCTAGCGCCGGAAAAAGAGGACGAGGGCAAGCTGCTGCTGGTGTTGGGGGAAGACGGGGCCCAGTTGGGGTGTCCCGTCTCCCGGGTTTCGGCACCAATGAAAGGAAAGGAGCGACACACAACAGCAATTCACCGGAGAGTTCCGCTTTATTAGGGAAAGGTGCTGGGTTATATAGGAGGGGGCATGAATTGATTGAGGTGTCACTTCTATGGGGCTGGTGGCTGTTGGCTAGGTGCTGGGATTGGGAGGGGGGCGAGAGGTGATTGGGCTTCAGGTGGCGCCGGCGGGAACTGAGGACCCCGAAGAGAAGCCGGAAGTTTGCCATCTTACTGGTGGGGACCCTTCAATAGGTATAATGGTATTCATTATACTATTATTTCAACTTCTCTGTATGATTAAAATTTTTCATAATAAACAGTGGGGGAAATGAAATTTAAGCTTTATCTTATAGTTACTAAAAATTTAGGCTAATATTTATGGCTTTTATATCTATAATGTTGTACACTGTTAATTGATATCATAAGAATAATCCTTAGGTACTGTAAAGTCTTTTAACCTGCTTCCTGAATCCTCAATGATTAATGAAACTTACATTTTTTTAGATCCTCCACATCGCTAATCACCAGGCAAGTGCAAATTAAAACCACAATGAGATACCACCTCATACCAGTTAGATGGCCAACATCCAAAAGACAAACAACAATGAATGCTGGTGAGGATGTGGAGAAAGGGGAACCCTCTTAGGCTGCTGGTGGGAATGTACACTAGTTCACCATTGTGGAAAGCAGTATGGAGGTTCCTCAAAAAACTCAAAATAGAAATACCACTTGACCCAGGAATTCCACTCTTAGGAATTTACCCTAAGGATACTTAAATTTTTTTAATGAAAATAAAATTGATAACAAGTTTGCTCATTATAACATTGTTTAAATGGCAAAGAATTGGAAACCTCATGTTAATCAACAGAGAATAGGATAAATTATGGTACATACCTACAATGGAATATTGCACATTAATTAAATAAGAATGAAAAAGCACTTATGTGCTGATGTAGCAAGAATGCCAAGATATATGGTTCAATGAAAAAAGGAATGAACACTGTGTATTGTTTCCCTAGGAAAAGGAAAATCCTTTTACATATATAATTCTTATTTGTATATTTAATAGTTTATATAGACTATCCTAAACATAGGTAAATTGGAAGGGAACTGATGGGCTGAGAAATAAGAGTAAGGGGAAACCTTTTACACTACACTCTCTTTAAAGCTTTTGAATTTTATGCTGTCACTGTATCACCTGTTTTTAAAATAAAATGAACATTTAAAAATAAAAATTTTAAATAATAAACAGTAAAAAAGGATAGCTGAGTAACATATTTCAATCTATACTTGGGAAAGTCACAAAGTTAACATGAAACTATGCCTAAATGATCAAGTATCAGGATACCACAAAACTAGCAAAGCCCATCCATGCTTTTTGCAGTAAAAGTGAACACGTGACAATTAAATCACTGTAAGGAAAGCCTGGGATTAATACTAAAGGTCCCAGTGAGGTAATAATAACACCAAGATCTTTGCCTATTTGAGACCCCAGGAGGTTCTTGATACATGAGTTTCCTTCAGGAGCACAGGAAACTCCTCAGACTGGTCATCTGACCTTCCCACATTCTATATTACTGTCATGTTGTGACTGTCATGTTGTGAGCCTGCTCTATGGAGATGCCCATGTGAGCGAGCTTGGAAGCAAATTCTTCCAAGTTGAGCCTTGAGATGACTGCAATCTTAGCCAATAGTTTGACTGCCATCTTGTGGTGAGGCCTTGAGTAAGAGGTACCCTGTTAAGTTGCTCCAAGATTCCTGACCCTCAGAAATGATAAGATAATAAATTGTTATTTTAAGCCACTAAGTTTTGAGGCAATTTCTTAGGCAGCAATAAATAACTAATACAAGCAAGAATTATTAAAGCCACAATTGAAATAAACTGATACAATACATAACACATTCTTTAAAATGAAATAAATCTGTTATCCAAAGAACAGAAACAACAAAGAGTAAATGTTTAATAATGTTGATTGATTGTGTGATAGATGATTGGAAACATCATTTCAATAATTCAGTAATCAATAAGATAATTATTACATTGTAAAATAATGTATATCTTGGAATGACTCATCAAAAAATGAAATATTGTTTAGCATATCAAGTTGCATATATTTTTTATTCTGTGGTTGAAAATCCTTTTAGGACAATAATGTATTAAGAATCTCTGTATTTGCATAAGCAGAATCACCAATCCACAGTTTTGCCATACAATAGTTTACTGAACTTGAAATTCAATTTGTTTGGTTTTTTCCTCTATTCCCTTTAATTTATTTACTTGAATCAATGCCTGAAACAGCACTCACTTTAAAGAGTGGGGCATGAGTGCCCTCTTGTGATAGAGTAGACATTTAAATGCATTTGTAAATATTTTTCAGTTGCATATGAAAGAATTTGAACCAAATCATTTTACAAACACAGAATATCCTGTATTGCTAGGCCAATTTGTATCAGTACTTTTAAGCGTGGGAAGGACAAGTACCTGAAGAAATTGGTTAATGCTAATAAAGATAATGAGTAAGTCATACTAAAATGCTATTCCTTTGCTTGTTCTCACTGCTCCAATAAAAGCTGAGTATGATAGAGGCTCTTTCAACTGATTCTCACTTAACTGATGCTCTCAATTCCTACTTGGTAACTAAACAGGCTCCCAGAACAAGAGGAAGCCTCAGGACAAAGCAGGTAGGTTCCTGTAAGCCTCTACTCTCTACGTTCCACTGGGTAAGGTGTCTCCTTTCTGGGTGATGGTCAATGTTCAATCCTAAATCTACTTATGTTAATTGTACTTGTATTTGAATTATGTAATTAAACTAAATAATATGCAAAATAATACTTTACTAAAAGAAAAAGGAACTGTTATTATATAAAAGAAAACTAAGTTGGATACTTTGGAATGACTTCAGAAAAGGTAATAAGGAAAGAAATTTTTGAAATTGTACATGGGCAAGAAAACCATAAAAAAATGAGAAGTCATAACAATCTAGAAGAATTCTAATCTCAATAGCATCAAAATATCAGCAAACTACTTAAAAATAATTGTTAATAAAAGCGTTGGCCTAAAATAAAGACTGGTAAAATATTTTTTGTTTTATACTAAAATAGAATATTATGTGTACTTATTATATTATTGAATGATTTTCGGCTTCAACTGACTTTTTTGATTCACTGACACTGAAAGGTGATTTTTACTGACTGCTTATATTTTATATATATATTTAGATAAAAACATGTATGGAGCATGGACATGGCCAGATTCTAAAATGAATTTAGGTCTATTTGACCTGAAATATAGGGAATTGTCTCTGGTTAAAAATCACAAACTAAATTCAGCAACACTTTAAGGGGATTACTCACCACAATCAAGTGGGATATATCCCTGGGATGCAAGGATCGTTCAACACACATAAATCAATCAATGTGATACATGACATCGATAACATGAAAGATAATAACTATATTATCATCTCAATATATGCAGAAAAGCATTTCACAAAATTAAAAATCAATTCATGATTAAAGAAAAACTTAACAAATTAGGCATAGAAGGAACATATCTCAACATAATAAAAGGCCGTGTATGACAAACCCACAGCTAACATCATACTCAGTGGTAAAAGGACAACTTTTCCTCTAAGACGAGGAACAGACAAGGGTGCCCATTCTCACTACCATTATTCAACATACTACTGAAAGTCCTACCTAGAGCAATCAGGTGAGAAAAAGAGATAAAAGGTTTCAGAATGGGAAAGGAATAAGTAAAATTGTTTCATTTTCAGACATGATTTTATATACATAAAGTCCTAAAGACTCAAGCAAAAAACATCTAATCAATGAATAATTCAATAAAGTTGCCGGATACAAAATTAACATAAAAAAATCAGTAGCATTTCTTTAAAATAAGAATGAAACTTTGAAAAAAGAAAGAAATCTAACCTATTTACAATAGTACCAAAAACAACAAAATACTTAGGAATAAATTTGACTAGGAAGTGAAAGATCTCTATGCTGAAAACCATAAGAAATCAATGAAAGAAATTGAAGAAGGTACAAATAAATGGAAAGGTATCCTGTGTTCATGGATTAGAAGAATTAATATTCCTAAAATATCAATACTACAATCTCTATCAAGATTCCAATGGCATTTTTAACAGAAGTAGAAAAGAACACTCTTAAAATACATATGGTACCACAAACAATCCTGAAAAGTCAAAGAAATCCTGAGAAAGAAGAACATAATAGGAGGTATAACGCTTTCTGATTTCAAGCTATACTATAAAGCTATAGTCATCAAAACATTATGTTACTGGCATAAAACCAAATAGACCAATGGAACAGAATTAAAGGCGCCAAAATAAACCCAAGCATATATGGTCAACTAATATTTGACAAGATTGCCAATACTCAATACAGACATCTCTTCAATAAATGGTGCTAGGATAATTGTATATTCATGTGTAAAAGAATGAAATTGTACCTATATCTTATACCACTCACAGAAATAAACTTGAAATGAATTAAAGATTTAGCCGTAAGACCTGAAACCATGAAACATTTGGAAGAAAACATAAGAACAAAGCTCTTCAATCTGGGTCTTCATAATAATTTTTTGGATATGATACCCAAAGCACAAGCAACAAAATAAAAAATAAACAAGTGGGAGTACATCAAATTAAAAAGCTGCACAGCAAAAGAAACCTCTGACAAAATAAAAAGACAGCCTAAGAGATGGGAAAAAATATTTGCAAGCTATATATCTGATATGTGGTTAATATTCAAAACTATATAAAGAAATCATACAACTCGATAGCATAAAAAATAAATAACCCAATTTAAAACTGACCTAAATAGACATTTCTGAAAAGAAGATATGTAAAAGGCCAATAGGTACATGAAAATATGTCCAACATCACTAGACATTAGGGAAATGCAAATTAAAACCACAGTGAGATTTCAATTCACACCTGTTAGAATGGCTATCATCAAAAAGATAAGAGACAGCAAACAGTGTTGCGGATAAGGAGAAAAAGGAAAACTCGTTCACTCGGGGGGATTTTTAATTGGTGCAGTCTCTATGGAAAACAGTAGGAGGATCCTCAAAAAATTGAAAACTGAACTACCATAGGGTCCAGCAATTCCACTTCAAAGAATATAGCCAAAGGTAACAAAAACACTAACTCAAAAAGGTATCTGCACCTACATGTTCATTGCAGCATTATTTACAACAGTGAAGACATGGAAACAGTCTAAATGTCCACTAACAGATGAATGGATAAAGTTGTGGCATGTATATATAATGGTGCAGCTCCAGCGGGAAGGGTATTGCCAGCCTGAGGCAAGTCCCCTATAAATTTGATGAAACCAAAATAAGTCAAGAGAAAAAGGCAGGTTGGGAGAAAGTCTTTTATTTCATACAGATGCTCGAGTTTGCTAGCCAGGCCCAACTCTGCCCATCTCCTCCAGTCACCACTCATGCTCTCCTTCCCTCGCCCACCCCTTTTGTCAGGAACTCCATGGACAGGTCCTTGGTGACTGGCAGATGTCAGACCAATTACATACCAGGAATGTAGGGGAGGAGAGAATGACCATTTTCTCCAGCCATTGCCCCAGAGGCTGCAGGAAGCTGCAGTGGTAAAGACCTATTGATATGAAAATGGACTAAGGCCAGGCAGGAGATTCTGGAAATTCTGTCATTCACCCTACAAATGGTGCATTATTGTTTTTTTATTGTATCTATATGAGAAGATGAATGTTGACTGAACCTATTTTGGTAATATTTTCACAATAGGTGTAAATAAAGGTGTTGTATGCCTTAAACTTACACAATGATGTATGTAAATTATTTCTCAATCAAACTGGAAAAAAATCAAACAATAACATTCGGCATGGACATCTAGGAATATCTTTCTGTACTTCTGATCCCTAAA
Source organism: Manis javanica (assembly GCF_040802235.1). Classification (NCBI taxonomy): domain Eukaryota; kingdom Metazoa; phylum Chordata; class Mammalia; order Pholidota; family Manidae; genus Manis; species Manis javanica. The sequence continues at coordinate 21,765,523 of NC_133168.1, forward strand.
ATGATACTGCTTTTACATTACTGATATCAATATTTGGTGTAAAAGTTTATGCAGATAACAATTGTTGGGAATCCTCACCAAAGTAGGGCATTCCATACTCATTTTAATATAAATGACTTATTATCTACAACTCTGAGCAGAGTTTTTCATGGTAACATAACCAAATATAGCATCAGATAAGAGGGTTTCCACCTCATTTTTTAAATTATTTTTTCATTATCCTGAAGATTGTGAATGTAACTAGCCCAAAGTAATGTAAATGGCCAATGTTTCTCTGAATTACATTCATATGAAAAATTTTAAGCAACTACTATCTGTTCTTTCTCTTCTTTCCTTGAACTTATACAGGAATCTCCTTAACTGCCACATTGATTAGCACATTTTTATATATAATTGCCTTACTTCAGATCCATGAGGGAAAATAATAGCTGAAGTACCAGAATACATGTATTCACACATTATTTAATCAATAATTATTTAGCATTTCCTATCTGCCAGGTTCTGTTCTTAGCCAAACCAAGAACAAAAAAGATAATAATTCCCAACTTTTTACAGCTTACATTTTGTTAGGGAAAATTTAAAAAACAAACTTAAAATTTACTGTGTTAGGTGATATGTGTTACAGAAAGAAACAGAGGAGAGAAGTAGATGGAGAGTGTTGGGAAGGTTGCAGTTTTAAATAGGCTGGCAAGGGAAAAACCATACTGAGAAGGGGACATTTAGGTCGGGACCTAGGCAGGAGATGAGGGAATGAACCCGGAAGAAATGTAGGGGAAGAGCAGTCCATGCCAGGAGCAGCACAGCCTTGACAATGCCTAGTCATAAAGCATACAAGTCATAAATTGACCTTGTCATTTATGACAAGAGCAACAGCATAATTTATGTCCAAAATAGGACATGCGTATTAGGCAGCCTGTGGATGAGCTCCAACATCAATAAAATGACAGGTACTTGAAATGTAACAATACTGTCTCCTGCAATCTTTTTTACATTAAAAAAAACCTACCTAGAACCCTAAAGTCATGAAAACAATTTTTCTTCATAGATTATAACCGTATGATGTAACAAAAAGGGCTCTGGACTCCATACATGAAACTCCAGCTGCGACATCTCCTCAGCCCATGTTAGCAACATGCTTAAGCAATTTTTAGATAAAACTTAATAAGATTTGTTCTAGGAAAGTCAGATGAGGTAAGAGTTTATATGAATCCAACCAAGAAGTTGCTGATGAGCACAGTTTCTAAACAGACATTAAGCAGAAATCAAACTATAGTGGGCTGAGGAATAAGGGTGAAGTAAAGAATTATAGACCATGAATGCAGGTGACTGTTTCAAGAAGCTTGACTGGGAAAGGCAAGAGAAAGATGAGGTGGCAGCTTGTTATCAAGGATGACAGACACTTGATCATGTATATATGTTGAATGAAAGAATGGTTATAACTCAGTATGACTTTTGTTTCTGAATAAAAACTTTTGCCTTTCATTACAAAGATAATGTGCTCTGTGTTGGTTTCATTTCTTCAGAATACATAAGCACTAGAAATTTAGGGATGGAAAAAATCTTATTTTTATTACCAAGCATTAGAGAATCAGTGAAGTATAGAGCAGGGTCTCCTAAAATTGTCTTCCCACTACACTCATCTAAGGATCTTAATAAAAATAAATACTGTAGGGTTTTGTGCCAGATCCACTGAATCAGAATGTCTAGGAAGCCTAGAAAATTGCAGGTTTAACAAATATCTCATTAGCAAGAAGGCTTAGTATAATGGCAGAAAGCTCTGGCTCTGAAATCTCAAATACCTGGGTTCAAACCCTTCTTCATCACTATATGGCTTTGTATGAATTATTCTACCTTCTTCAGTGGTTGTGTTGGGGTGTCACTCAGTTCAGAGTCACTGGGAAGTCAGATTCAGATAGAGTGAAATGTGAAAACAAAGTTAAGAAAGCAAAGCAAGTTTTATTACACTTTGAAACAGAGTGGGCTCCCAACATAGTGTCAGAAGGCCCTGCCTGCCTATTGTGGGGCTTCTCTTATGGAGTTTTTGGCAGGGCAAAGGAGTCCTTGATTGGCATTCTTTGGCCTTGGGGTATTCATCTGATTGGAGGATTGAAGACCTGGACTGCCCTGTGACATTTTTCACCTGGGGAATTTTTGTCGTCTAAGGAGGGCTTGTGCTCTGAGGTTTCTTATCTGAGGAGTGTCTGTGCCCTTCAAGTCTCTGTGGCTTCATTTAATAACTGAGTTATCTCTGGATCTCTCACTTTGTCTGATTAACTCCCTGAGTTCTTGGTGGGCCTCACCCTCTTTCCATCCTGCTCACATCTGTCTGTCTTCTTAACAGTTGTGTGTGCAAAATGAGATAATATATGTAAAATGCCTGGTACACATAGATGTTCAATGTATAGTTAGTATCTTTATTTTTTAAAGTAAGACTTGTTCTACTCCCCAAACCCAGTTAACTGCCAGTGAAAAGTTTGGGGACCTCCACAAAACTTAATTATTTTTAATATACATAACCTAAGAATTACATAATCATTCTTTTTCTTTTTTTATCACCTGTTCCTGATGGGAGTGAATCTTTGAATTGGCCCTCAAGGGACCTTTTGCTCTCGCAGCGAGATTATAATAAGACTTTAACATTACTCCTAATTAAATTTTTAATAATATTTCTTTATCACAACTCTGAATCTGTTGGATTTTCCAACCCCTAGACCATGTTTATTTCATAGCACTAATGTTTAACTTTAGCACCATTCCACATACTCTGACACTGCCATAAAATGACCTCCCAACAGATAACCCAGCTAGAAGGACAGAACTTCACAGGCTTTTATTAGAGGGTAGCAGTGAATTTGAGGATTGCTACATTGTCCTTTCAGGGATAGGATTTCAAGACTAGAGTCTTTGACGTACAGAGGTGTTGTAACAAAGCAATAAACAAAAAGAAATCCAGTAATCCAGATGCTGGAAACTACTGTAAACCAGAGACAGAGGAGAAATGTAGGTAGGATATTCCTAAAAAGCTAGAATATCATAGAAAACAGACATCAGGGATTGAGTAAATCCCTAAACAGAGAACAAAATGTAGTACATAAAAATTGAAATAAAAGATCAAAGCTAAGAAAGTTTTAATTGATTCAATGGGATACATTTGGCCTGAGGCCACCTTGCTGAATTTAATGTGGACTTATTCTAGGGAGTAATTCTGGGCCTGACATAGAAGCTTAAAGCTTGAGGTGTTTTTTAATATCAGTAATTGACCTGGATTTTGGCTTTGATTTTTCTGCTCCTCTTTTTGTTTATTTATGTAGTTGAAATGTCTGCATTCTTTTATTTTCACTTAATAAAGAGGGGTTAATTTGTTTACTTTACCACACTCAGCTTCATTTTGAATAGGCTTTGATCGAATGCTCTATCTTGGATTAAAGTTGTTCCGGAGATGGATAAGGCATCTTGCAGCAGCCGTCAAGGACCAAGATGGCAGCATGGCAGAGGAGCAGAACCATCTGAGCACAAGGAAAGTAGGTGTGAGGCAGCCTGAGAAAGGAGGTGAACAAAGGCTGAAAAGAGTAGGTTACCCCAGTACAGCCATCCTAGAATCCAGAAAAGGAAGCTAGATGAGGGAGATGGAGGGTCAGTGAGATGTGTTAGAAGACAATCCAAACACATAGGTACCCAGAGAGGTTTCCTAAACCCAAACACTAGAATCACTGAAAAATACTTTGGACGGTGATAACTTCCCTCTGCCCAGAATGCTCTTCCCTGAGATATCCACAGGACTTTATCTTTCTTCAGACTTTGGTCAAATGTGCCCTTCATAACAAAGCCTTCTCTGGCCATTCTATCCAAAATGCCAGCACCTTCACACACACATTTGCAAGCCATTTGCAACCAAGGAAGAGAGCCTTCACCAAGACAAGGAATCTGCTGGCACCTTGATCTTGGCTTTCCAAGCCTCCAGAACTGTGAGAAATAAATGTCTGTTGTTCAGACCACCCAAATGTTATGGTATTTTATTATAGCAGCCCAAGCTAACTAAGATAATGCTAATGTCCTTTAATAGAAGATTGATTATATACATTATGGTAGAGCCATATGTTTGAATACTATGCAACTGTTAAAGAATGAGCAAGTTACATGACGTTGTAGAACAATCTCAAGATATGCTTTAAGAGAAGAAAAAGCAAAGTGAAGAACAATGTATTTGAGTACTGCTTTTTATATACAATGGGAGCAATACCAAGAGTGTGTATTTGTATATGCTTATATAAATATGAAGAAATCTTTGAGATATATAAGAAACTAGAAGGGAAAAAGTAAGTTAGGAACTAGATAGAAAAGGAATAGGCATGGAAGAAAGACTATAATCTATAACATTTTACATGTTGATTTTTGAACTATGCAAACTGCCTTCTCAAAAAAGTGTAAATCACTAGCCTCTCTGGAATTCAAAACTGTCTGCCCATCTCCCCTGAAATGTCAGATAGGTTTTTCAAATATGCCATGTCCAAAACAGAACATTTGATTTTTTCCCCCTCAGACCTGTTTCTCTCCCACTCTTCTCTAACGTAGTAAACACAACTCACCCATCCACTCAAGTTCCAAATCTGAGAGCTATTCTTAATTCTTCCTTCTCCTACCCCAGTGAATTTGTGAACAATTTCCATCATTCCTGCCATAACGATAGAGCCCTACTTTGCCCACTTCTTACTATCTCTACCATTATTGTCCTAGTCCCGACCACTGTCATGTCTAATTACTGCAATAGCCTCAGAGGTATTATTGAATGTGAAAGCCATGCACAACAAGTATTTCTAGTCCTTGACAACATAAGAACCTTGCACCAAAATGAAAATCAACTACTTCAGTATGCATAATATTTATTTCTGCTAACAATTCTTTTCCATAGCAAAATATTCTTGATGAAGAAAGGGATGCTTCTTCCACTCTTATCCATTTACAAATATACCTGTTCTTTTTAAATTAGCCAAAGATTATTTTAAAACATGAATCACATCATGTTGTCCCAACTTAAAATCCTTCAAAGCCTTCCCATACCAAATAGAATAAAGTCTAAGTCCTTTACCAAATTCTAAATGGACCTACCTGGAATATTGAAACCACAGTGTTGTTTATACGAAATCATCATAAGATTGTATATCAACAATACTTTAATAAGAAAAAAATGACATAAATAAACAAATAAATGCACCTACCTGACCCAGCCCATCTCTCCTTCATTATACTCCAGCCATGTTCTTTCTTATCTTTGGACCTTTGGACCCTAGCCTGGAATTCTCAAGCCCTTTATCTTCTTGTGGTTTATAAGGTGTTATCATTTAGGTCTTAGATCAAATGAATGGTAATATGGCAAATGTTGTAAGTGATCTTATCCCTCTAGCCTTTACTTCTTTTTGCTTTTAGGAAATACAAAACCAAATGTATGGCTGTCTTCTTGCAATTGCACAGTATCTAGTGCTGTAGAGTACGGTGCTTTGGGGGCTAAATTGTCTCCTAAATATTCATATACTGAAGTCCTGATCCCCAATGCCTCAGAATGATAAAGTATTTGAGACAGGACATTTGAAGAGATAATTAAGGTAAAATGAGGTTATCAGGGTGGGCCCTAATCCAATATGACTGGTGTCTTATTAAGAAAAGATTAAGACAAAACACAGAGGGAACATGTGAAGACACAAGGAAATGACCATCTACAAGCCAAGGAGAAAGACTTCAGAAGAAACCAACCCTGCCAACACCCTGATCTCAGATTTCTAGCTCGAAAACTAAGAAAAATAATTTCTGTATGTAAGCCACCCAGTCTGTGATACTTTGTTATGGCAGTCCTAGCAACTAATATATCATGTATTGACTAAAATCACACCTGTCTTGCTTGGAATATTCCATCCTAATTTTTCATTCCCTCTAATATTTTATTTATTTTATTATTATTTTCTCTGTGTGTTTATGTAGCTACCTCCAGTTCTTTTTGGAATCTATCATTTCCCTGAGATATGAGCCTGATAATCCTGTCTTAAAAAGTAGGATTAAGATTAATTTGCCACCACTATTTCTTAATGAACCCTCCTGGATTCTGATCAGCATTGCTTCTTTTTCTTAGAAGTTGCATGCCAAATGACTCATGATACATTCAAATATGATGCCAGGATCAACATCAGGTTATAGGGGGCAGGGTGGAAGCATCTAAAGTGTCTGAAACAAGGGATCTGGAGCTGGCATTTATACTAAAGAGTTGAGGAATGACTGGAATTTGGGGACTGCTTCTAACAAAAACAATCAAAGAAATTGATACCACCAGCTATGTGCTTAAATGAGAATATACTGTATGCTAAACACATTGCTAAACACGTATGGCTATTTCATTTAGTTCTCACCACAATCCCACAAGGTATACACCAATACCTCTATTTTATAAATGAAGAAATTGAGGCACTGAAGAGGTTCAGTAGCTTTTCAAAGGTCACACAGCTATTAAGTGATAGAGTTACTTTCATAACTAGCAATCGGGCTCCAGAGCCCAAGTACCTAGCTGATAGATTATAATACAGATGACAGACTCAGTGTACAATCAATTCACCTGAGCAAACATTTATCAAACAACTCCTATGTTTGAAACACTGCCCTGGAAATACAAGGATGAATAGGACATAATTCTGCCCTCAGATAACTCTTGGTCTTGCTAGGGAAGACCAATAGCCAAATAAATAAATTACAGTACTATGTGATCAAACAGTGAAAAAAAGAAATTTGAGTTTCAGAAGTATTGAAGTTGAGGAAATGATTCCTCAATTCTAGGGACAGTTTTCCAGGGAAGTTAACCTCTGATCTGGATTTTGAGAGAAGAGTTGGCATTCACCATGCAGTGGAAACAGAGAGGGGGTTCCAAGCAGAGAGCACAACATGTACAGTCAGTATGGTCGGCCTGGGAAGGAAGTATATACTATAGTGTGATATTGCTGGAAATAGAGAAGTAGGAGATGAGAAAGGAGGCTGGACACATTGGAATTATGTTTCCCTGGGAGTCTTTCACACTTCACATTTATTTAATTTTCATCAAATCTCTCCTGATTTTTTTATCATCTTGTTTGGACAGATTGTATGTTTTACCTCACCTGGTGCCACAGCTAATTTCTTCCATTGGTTGATTGGATCCAAAAACCCTCTTATTGCCTGAATGGATCCTACATGCCTTTTATATTTTCTCTGTATGCCATCAATTTTATATCTATTTAAATGACAGGCTAGGAGATACAGATATGAATAGGTAATTACTACTCAGTGACATAGGGCAATCTTAGAGATATGTAACTGGCTTGGTGATAGCAGGAACCAAGGTGTGTTCTCCTCCATTTGAATAGGAGGCAACAAAACTGAGTCTTAAAGGATGAACAGGTATTCCACCCCGAGGAAAGAGCATGTACTGAACAGAGACATGAAGCACCACTTGTATGAGATACACAAACTAGTGTATCCAGAGTGTAAAATTTACCTAAGGAAATAGTGGGAAGTGAGCTTGGCCAGATAAGAAAAATATGAAAAAGGTGGGTTATGTATTCTCATAGCAAGGAGTTTGGACTTTTCTGGTAAATAATTGGAAGTCACTGATGAGCTTTAAGAAGCAGAGTAACATATTTATAATTTATTGTAGAAATTGTCCCTGGCAGTATCACAAAGGTTGAATTCAAAGCAGAGAGATCCATCAAAGTACTACTGCAAAAGACAAATTGAAAAGCAATTTTGCAACATCTGTCACCATTAAAAATCTACATACCTTTTGACTCAGCAATTCCATGTGGATGAATTCATCCTATGGTTACACTTACAGAGAAGGTTATATACAAGGTTATTCCTAGAACCAAAATTTTCAATAGTCATCCACAAAATAAAATACTTTAATGCTACAAAATAAAATTTTATGCATTGATATAAAATTCAATAAAATAACTTCAGAAGTTATTAAATTAAAAAAACACAAATTGCAGAACAATATGTAGTATGTACCATATTTAAGTAAAAAGGACAAAAGCTTTTTATGCTTTTAATATGCATGTAGTACATGAAAGAACAACATATGCATAAAATATCTCTGGAAGGAAACACTAGAAACTGGTAACCTTAATTGCATCCAAAGAGATGAACTGGTTGGATGAGAGAGAGAGTGAGAACAGACATTTCACTACATCTTTGGAATCTGGAACCATGGGAATGTATTTCCAATTCCTAAATAAAGAAATTCAGTGTTATTTTAAGGTGGAGGGATACTAGGAAGAGATAAAGAGAATCTCTGAATCAAGACAGTAGCAGTCATAGGTAGAGAAAAGGGTAAATAAAGTAAGTGATAAAGAAATAGAAACAAAGAATTTCATGACTCTTAAGAGGTACATGTAAGAGAGAAGAGTAGTAAACCCAGATTTCGGATTTGAGAAACTGAGTTACTATAATGGTGCCACTTACCAAGATAATGAGTGAAGAGAGTAACATTTAAAAGGAAAAGATAAATTGGTACAAATGTAAATATGTTATATTTGAAGTATTATGGGACCACATATCCAACTGCCTACTAAGTAACTTATTCCTCCAGTCAACTGTGCTAACCACTGACAGCATATACATGAGAGAAAGTACCTGTCAAAGAGGTATTGGGTTTTATAGTATGAAGCTCAAAGAAAAGAATTTAGGCAAGAGATAGGAATAGAAATCTTGGAATTAGGATGTATGTGGTTGATATGGACTGAATTGTATTCCCCCCAAATTCATATATTGAAATCATAACCCCCAAAACCTCAGGATGTGAATGTATTTGGAAAAATGTCTTCAAAGAGGTAATTAAGTTAAAATGAGGTCAATAGAGTGGACCATAATCCAGTGTCCTTTTAAGAAGAGGAAATGTGAATACAGAGAGAATATGATGTGAAGTCACAAGGAGAAGACAGATATCTGCAAGCCAAGAAGAGAGACACAGAACAGATCTTCCCTCCATAGACATCAGAAGAAGCCAACAATCAACACCTTGAACTAAGAGTTCTGTTAGAAAATAATTTCTGTGTATAAGCCATCCAATCTGTGGTACTTTGTTATGGCAGACCTTAAAAATGAATAACAGGATTGTAGACAGCAGAAGCCATAAGCATGGCTTTTAATTTTTTTAAGAAAAATCAAAGAGGATACTGGGAAGATGGCAGCAGAAGCAATATAGTTTTTGGAACTCTCCAAGTCTTACCATAAAACCAGATAAAATAATTAGTGTAGCAATGTAAAAAGCCCATGGACAACATCTACAACAAAAATAGGTTAAAGAAAGACAGCAGCAGACTCACAGACTCCAAGAAAGGGCTAGCAGTTACCTAAGGAGAGGAGTGAGGAAGGTGGGTGGGGAGGGAGGGAGAAGGGGATTGAGGGGTATTATGATTGGTACACATGGTATGTGGGAGGTCACAGGGAAGACAGGGTAGCACAGAGTAGACAGGTAGTGACTTTGTGGCATCTTACTACACTGATAGAGAGTGACTTCAATGGGGTATGGGGGGGACTTGATAATGTGGGTGAATGTAGTAACTACAAGGTTTTCCTTGTGAAACCTTCATAAGAGTGTATATTGGAAAGATGGCAATGTGAGAGGTGAGACAGAAACCCCCTTCCAAAACCAGATATAATATGAAAATATAGTTAATACAACTAAACCTGAAAGAGCAACAGGAAAGAAAGCTGTGACAGACTGCATACACCTAGAGGAAAGCACAGACCTCATGGAACAGGGTAACATAACCAAGCCTTGATCTGGGGGCACCCAAGCCCTTTCTCCACCCCAGCTCACTGGCAGAAGGAGAGAAACAGAGTGGAGTCGGGGCTGGAGGCTTAGGTGTTGAACACTCAGCCCTGGAGATCTGCTCTGGAAGCATGAGCTACATTACATGGTGCTCTGGAGATTAGTGTGGTTGGACAGCTAAGACAGGCAGAATACTTGGATAGACTGAGATTCCAGCCACTTCTGGAGAACTGGTACCCACATCCAGTGGCTCTGGGACAAAAGAAAGGTGGGGAGTCTGAGACACTTCCTAACAGTGAGAGGGCAGCTAAAGGAACAAGGACTTCACAGAGCTTGCTGCTCAGGAGAAAGGACAGGTGGACAAAATTCTCTGGGTGCACTCTACCCAGCAGGTTCCAAACTTCCAGGAGCTTCAAGCATTCCATCCCCCTGGCTGGCTACACAGCTCTGAGGCCCCCACCATGATGTGCAGCCTGGTGCACCTTTCTCCCAGCCGGCACCAGCTCACAAAACAGTGGCCCCTGCCCTTGTGCCAGGCCAGCCAGAGGGAGGCCCCACCTATGGCAGTTAGAAGCACAAAGCATAGAGGCTTCCCCCTGCACTCTCAGCCCACTGGCCCTGGCAGTGGAGACAGGGACTGCAGCCAGGAAGGAACAGCTCTCTCTTCCCAGTAGGCACCAGCAACACTCTCATGCAACCCCACCATTGATCCAGGGACTGAGCACCTCCAGAGAGTAGAGATTCTGGAAACTAGAGGGCCACATACAAATATGAAACATGAAAGGAACCTGGTTCAAATCAAAATCCCACAAGCACCAGAAAGAGGGCCTAGTGAAACTGAACTCATCAATCTTCCTGAAGGAGATTTCAAAATAAAAATCATAAACATGCTTACAGAGGTACAGAAAAATATTCAAGAACTCAGGAAAGAATTCAGGAAAGAGATTCAATCATTAAAGAATATAATATCTGAAAAAAACATACAATGGAGGGGTTTAAAAGCAGATTAGATGAATTAGAGGAGATGGTAAATGAAATAGAAATTAGAGAAGAGAAATACAAAGAAGCTGAGGCACAGAGAGGACAAGGAATCTCTAGGAATGAAAGAATATTGAGGGGAACTGTGTGACCAATCCAAACTAAACAATGTTCACATTACAGAGATATCAGAGGCAGAAGAGAGAAAAAGGGATAGAAAGTATCTTTGAGGAGGTAATTGCTGAAAATTTCCCCAATATGGGGAAGGAGATAGTCTCTCAGGCCATGGAAGTGCACAGATCTCCCAACACAAGGAACCCAAGGAAGATAACACCAAAAAATATAATAATTAAAGGGACAAAGATCAAGCATAAAGACAAAGTATTAAAAGCAGCCAGAGAGAGAAAAAGAAACACATACAAAGGAAAACCCAATAGGGTATCATCAGACTTCTCAAGAGAAACCTTACAGGCCAGAAGGGAGTGGCATGATATATTTAATGCAATGAAGCAGAAGGACCTCAAACCAAGAATATCCTACCTGGCAAGATTATCATTTAAATTGAAGGGGGATTAAACAATTTCCAGATAAGCAAAGAAGAGATAATTTACCTCCAACAAACTGTCTCTACAGTGTATTTTGGAGGGACTGCTATAGATGGAAGTGTTCCTAAGGCTAAATAGCTGTCACCAGAGGAAATAAAACCACAGTAAAGGAAGTAGACCAATTGATTACAACCAAATGCAAAATTAAATCAACTACAGCCAGTCAGTCAAGGCATAGACAAATAGTACAGAATATTATACCTAATATACAAAGAATGGAGGAGGAAGAAAAAGGAGGAAAAAGAAAAAGAGCCTTTAGATTGTGCTTATAATAGCACACTAAGTGAGTTGAATTAGACAGTTAGATATTAAAGAAGCTACCCTTGAACCTTTTGTAACCACGAATCTGAAGCCTGCAATGGCAGTAAGTATATATCTATTGATAATCACCCTAAATGTAAATGGTCTTAATGTACCAATCAAAAGACACAGAGTCACTGAATGGATAAAAAATCAAGAACCATCTATATGCTTCCTACAAGAGACTCACTTCAAACCCAAAGACATACACAGACTAAAAGTGAAGGGATGGAAAAAGATATTTCATGTAACTAGTAGGGAGAAAAAAGTAGAAGTTGCAGTACTTGTATCCTACAAAATAGAGTGCAAAACAAAGAAAGCAACAAGAGACAAGAAGGACATTACATGATAATAAAGTTGTCAGTCCAAAAAGAGGATATAAACATCATAAATATCTATACACCCAACGTAGGAGCACCTAAATATGTGAAACAAATACTAACAGAATTAAATAGAGAAATACAATGAAATGCATTCATTTTAGGAGACTTCAACACACCACTCCCTCCTGAAGACAGATCAACCAGACCGAAAATAAGTAAGGACACAGAGGTACTGAACAACACATTAGAACAGGTGGGCCTAATGTATATCTAAAGAACACTCCATGCAAAAGCAGCAGGATACACATTGTTCTTAAGGGCACATGGAACATTCTCAAAAAAGGATCACATACTAGGGCACAAAAAGATCCTCAATAAATTCAGAAGGATTGAAATTGTACCAACTACCTTCTTAGACCACAAAGGTATGAAATTAAAAAATAAATTCTGCAAAGAAAATGAAAAAGCCAACAAACACTTGGAGGCTTAACAACATGGAACATTCTCAAAAAAGGATCACATACTAGGGCACAAAAAGATCCTCAATAAATTCAGAAGGATTGAAATTGTACCAACTACCTTCTTAGACCACAAAGGTATGAAATTAAAAAATAAATTCTGCAAAGAAAATGAAAAAGCCAACAAACACTTGGAGGCTTAACAACATGGAACATTCTCAAAAAAGGATCACATACTAGGGCACAAAAAGATCCTCAATAAATTCAGAAGGATTGAAATTGTACCAACTACCTTCTTAGACCACAAAGGTATGAAATTAGAAATAAATTCTGCAAAGAAAATGAAAAAGCCAACAAACACTTGGAGGCTTAACAACATGCTCCTTAATAACCAATGGATCAATGATGAAACAAAAACAGAGGTCAAGCAATATATGGAGATAAATGAAAACAATAACTCAACATGTAAAACCAGTGGGATGCTGTGAAGGCTATGCTAAGAGGGAAGTATACTGCAATATAGGCCTACTACAGGAAAAGAGAACAACCCCTATGAACAGTCTAAACTCACAATTAATGAAACTAGGAGAAGAAGAACAAATGATGCCCAAAGTCAGTAGAAGGGACATAATAAAGATCAAAGCAGAAATAAATAAAATTAAGAAGAATAAAACAATAGAAAGAACTAATTAAAGCAGTGAAAGCAGGAGCTGGTTCTCTGAGAAAATTAACAAAATAGATAAAACCCCTAGCCAGACTTATTGAGAATAAAAGAATGTACACACACAAAAAGAATCAGAAATGAGAAAGGAAAAATCACTATGGACACCACAGAAATACAAAGAATTATTAGAGAACAAAATGAAAACTTTTATGCTAACAAATTGGATAACCTAGAAGAAATGGACAACTTTCCAGAAAAATACAACCTTCCAAGACTGACCAAGGAAGAAACAGAAAATGTGAACAGACCAATTACCAGCAGTTAAATTGAATCAGTAATCAAAAACTACCCAAGAACAAAACCCCCAGACCGAATCGCTTCACCACTGAATTTTATCAGAACTTTAGAGAAGACCTAATACCCATCCTCCTTAAAGTTTTCCAAATAGTAGAAGAGGAGGGAATACTTCCGACCTCATTCTATGAAGCCAACATACTCTAATATCAAAACCAGGCAAAGATACCACAAAAAAAAAGGAAATTACAAACCAATATCCCTGATGAAAATAAATGCAGAAATACTCAACAAAATGTTAGCAAACTGAATTTAAAAATACATCAAAAATATCACCAGTCATGATCAAGTGGCATTTATTCTGTGGATGCAAGGATTGTACAATATTAAAAAATCCATCAACATCATCCACCACATAAACAAAAAGAAGAGCAAAAATTACAATAATCATCTCCATAGATCCTGAAAAAGCACTTGACAAAATTCAACATCTGTTCATGTTAAAAACTCTCAACAAAATTGGTATATAGGGCAAGAACCTCAATATAATAAAGGCCATATATGACAAATTCACAGCCAACATCACACTTAACAGTGAAAAGTTGAAAGCTTTTCCTCTAAGGTCATGAATGACACAAGAATTTCCACTCTCACTACTTTTATTCAACATAGTACTGGAGGTTCTATTCATGGCAATCAGACAACACAAATAGATTAAAGGCATCCAAATTGGTAAGGAGGAAGTTAAACTGTCACTATTTTCAGATGACATAATATTATACATAGAAAACTCCAAAGAATCCACCAAAAAACTACTAGAACTAATAACTGGATTCAGCAAAGTTGCAGGATACAAAATTAATGCACATAGATCTGTTGCATTCCTATATACTAATGATGAACAAGCAGAAGGAGATATCAGGAAAAAATTCCATTCACAATTGAATCAAAAAGAATAAAATCCTAGGAATAAACCTAACAAAGGAAGTGAAAGACCTATATCCTGAAAACTACAAGACACCCTTTAGAGAAATCAAAGAAGCCACCAATAAATGGAAATTCATCCTCTGCCCATGGATAGGAAGAATTAATATTGTCAAAAGGCCATTCTGCCTAAAGCAATCTACAGATTCAAAGCAATCCCTATGAAAATACCAATGACATTCTTCAATGAACTAGAACAAATAGTTCTAAAACTCAGCTTGAACCACAAAAGACCCTGAATAGCCAAAGCAATCCTGAGAAGGAAGAATAAAGCTGTGAGGATTATGCTCCCCAATGTCAAGCTCTACTACAAAGTCACAGTAACCATGACAATTTGGTAGTGTCAAAAGAACAGACACATAGATCAATTGAACAGAATAGAGAGTCCACATATAAACCCAAGCATATATGATCAATTAATATATGATAAAGGAGCCATGGATATACCATGGGAAAATGACAACCGCCTCAACAACTGGTATTGGCAAACTGGACAGCTACATGTAAGAGAATGAAACTGGATTATTGACTAACTCCATATACAAAAGCAAACTCGAAATGGATCAAAGACCTGAATGTAAGTCATAAAACCATAAAACTCATAGAAGAAAACATAGGCAAAAATCTCTTGACTATAAACATAAGTAACTTTTTACTGAATACATCTCCTCAGGCAAGGGAATCAAAAACAAAAATGAACACATAGGGCCACATCAAACTAAAAACTTCTGTACAGAAAAGGACACCATCAGCAGAACAGAAAGGCATCCCACAATATGGGAGAAAATATTTGTAAATGATGTATCCGGCAAGTGGTTAACATCTAAAATATTTAAAGAACTCACATGCCACAACACCCAAAAGGCAAATAACCCAATTAAAAAATGGGCAGAGGATATGAACAGACAATTCTCCAAAGAAGAAATTCAGATGGCCAACAGGCACATGAAAAGATGCTCCACATCACTAATAATCAGGGAAATGCAAATTAAAACCACAATGAGATATCACCACACACCAGTTAGGATGACCAATATTGAAAAGACTAGGAACAATAAATGCTGGTGAGGATGTGGAGAAAGGGGAACCCTCCTACACTTCTGGTGGGAATGTAAATTAGTTCAACCATTGTGGAAAGCAATATGGAGGTTCCTCAAAAAACTAAAAATAGAAATACCACTTGACCCAGGAATTCCACTTCTAGGAATTTACCCAAAGAAAACAAGATCCTGATTCAAAAAGACATATGCACCCCTATGTTTATTGCAGCACTATTTACAATAGCCAATATATGGATGCAACCTAAGTGTCCATCAGTATATGAATGGATAAAGAAGAAATGGTACATATACACAATGGAATACTATTTAGCCATAAGAAAGAAACAAATCCTTCCATTTGCAACAACGTGGATGGAGCTAGAGGATATTATGCTCAGTGAAATAAGTCAGGCAGAGAAAGACAAATACCAAATGATTTCCCTCATTTGTGGAGTATAACAACAAAGCAAAACTGAAGAAACAAAACAGCAGCAGACTCACAGACTCCAAGAAGTCACTAGCAGTTACCAAAGGGTAGGGGTGGAGTAGGGTGGTTGGGGAAGGAGGGAGAAGGTGATTGAATGTCATCTATGATTGGTGCACATGGTGTGTGGGGGGCTCACAGGGAAGGCAGTATAGCCCAGAGAAGACAAGTAGTGACTCTGGCATTTAATATGCTGATGGACAGTGACTGCAATGGGGTGTGAGGGGACTTGATAATAGGGGTGAATGTAGTAACCACAATGTTTTTCATGTGAAACCTTTATAAGAGTGTATATCGATGAAACCTTAATAAAAAATACGTGAAATATGTACCTATGGAACGGAGTATGGGATGAAGAAGTGTGGGATGAAAAGAGGGTGGGGCTAACCAAGAACTCAGGAAGTTCATCAGATATAGCCAGAAAACCAAAGGAATTTTACTCAGCCATAAAAAAAAAAAACTTGCCATTAGTGACATAGATAAACCTTGAGGGTATTATGCTAAGTGAATAATTATGTGAAGTGAAATATTCTGCTAAATCAGGGAAAGAAAAATATTGTGATTTCACTTTAGTGAAATCTAAAAAACAGAACAAGCAAACAACAACAACAACAAAAACAGAAACAGACTCATAAATACAGAGAACAAACTGGTGGTTGCCAGAGGGGAGGAGTATGGGAAGCTGGGTAAAATAGGTGAAGAGGGTTAAGAAGTATGAACTTGCAGTTCTAAAATAAGTAAGTTACAGGGATAAAAAGTACAGCATAGAAAACATAGTCAATAATATTGTAATAAATTTGTATGGTGACAGCTGACAATTACACTTACTGTGGTGAGCATTTAATACAATATATATTAATAGAATCACTATGTTGTACATCTGTGTTGTAATGAATATAATATTGTATGTCAACTATACTTCAATAGGAAATAAAAAGTAAACAGAAAAATAAAAATAAGGGGATAAACAGGTATAAACTTCAAGTTATAAAATAATTTAGTCAGGAGTCTGACCAGAATGCAGGAGCCAAGATGGCGGCGTGAGTAGAGCAGTGGAAATCTCCTCCCAAAAACACATAGAGCTATGAAAATATAACAAAGAAAAATCTTCCTAAAATAGAGACCACAGGACACAGGACAACATCCAGACCACATCCACACCTGCAAGAACCCAGCGCCTTGTGAAGGGGGTAAGATACAAGCCACAGCCCGGCGGGACCCGAGCGCCCCTCCCCCAGGCTCCCGGCGGGTGGAGAGAAACCGGAGCGGTTTTTTTTTTTTTTTTTTTTTTTTGGCGAGGGCTTTTTGGAAGCCTTAGAGGGACGGGCCCCCGTTGCTGGGGAGGCAGGGTGGCGGGACCGGTGAGGAGGTGCCTGGGAACGGCGCCGGAGGACAAAGAATATCCCGCGTTTCTCCCTGCGAGACCTGGGGGCGGGTGCCTGAGACCGGTGCCTGAGGACAGAGGAGGTCGCGCGTTTTTCCCCTTTTTTTTTTTTTTCTCTTTTTGGCGAGCGCTTTTTGGAAGCCTTGAAGGGACGGGGACCCCAGTGCTAGGGAGGCACGGTGGCGGGACTGGTGAGCGGGTGGCTGGGACCGGCGCCTGAGGACAAAGAATATCCCCTGTTTTTCCCTGCGGGACCGGTGGGCGGCTGCCTGAGACCAGCACCTGAGGACGGAAGAAATCGCGCGTTTTTCCCCTTTTTTTTCTCTCTTTTTGCCGAGTGCGTTTTGGAAGCCTTGAAGGGACAGGGACCCCGGTGCTAGGGAGGCAGGGCGGCGGGACTGGTGAGCGGGTGCGTGGGACCAGTGCCTGAGGACAAAGAATATTGAGCATTCCTTCCCTGCGGGACCGGTGGGTGGGTGCTTTTTGGAAGCCTTGAAAGGACAGGGACCCTGGTGCTAGGGAGACAGGGCAGCAGGACCACTGAGCGGGTGCCTGGGACCGGCACCTGAGGACAAAAAAAAAAAAAAAAAAAAAATCGCTTGTTTTTTCCTTTTTTTTCCTTTTTTTTTTCTCTTTGTTTCTGTTCCCTCTCTCATTGTTGCTGCTGTTGTTTTGGTTTGGAGAGTGCTTTTTGGAAGTCTTAAAGGGGCAGGACAGGTCACTTAGACCAGAAGCAGGGAATCTGGGGATCTCTGGGCACTCTAACCCCCTGGGCAGCAGGGAGCACAGAGGCCCCTTACGGAGATAAATAGTCTCCTGGCTGCTCCCCCTCCAACGGGGCTCCACCATTTTGGAGGAACAGCCCCAGCCAGGCCAAGCCCACAGCAACAGCGGAGATAAACCCCAAAGCAACTGGGCAGGAAGCAGAAGCCCTGTCTGCGCACAGCTGCCCAGCACAAGCCACTAGAGGTCGCTATTCTCCCAGGAAAAGGCTACAAACCAACAAGAAGGGAAGCTCTTCCAGCGGTCACTTGTACCAGCTCTGCAAACTATCTCTATCACCATGAAAAGGCAAAACTACAGGCAGACAAAGATCACAGAGACAACACCTGAGAAGGAGACAGACCTAACTAGTCCTCCTGAAAAAGAATTCAAAATAAAAATCATGAACATGCTGACAGAGATGCAGAAAAAAATGCAAGAGCAATGGGATGAGATGCAGAGAAAAATGCAAGAGCAGTGGGATGAAGTCCGGAAGGAGATCACAGATGTCAGGAAAGAGATCACTGAAGTGAAACAATCCCTGGAAGGATTTATAAGCAGAATGGATAAGATGCAAGAGACCATTGAAGGAATAGAAGCCAGAGAACAGGAACGTATAGAAGCTGACATAGAGAGAGATAAAAGGATCTCCAGGAATGAAACAACACTAAGAGAAATATGTGACCAATACAAAAGGAAAAACATTCGTATTATAGGGATACCAGAAGAGGAAGAAAGAGGAAAAGGGATAGAAAGTGTCTTTGAAGAAATAATTGCTGAAAACTTCCCCAAACTGGGGGAGGAAATAATCGAACAGACCATGGAATTATACAGAACCCCCAACAGAAAGGATCCAAGGAGGACAACACCAAGACACATAATAATTAAAATGGCAAGGATCAAGGACAAGGAAAGAGTTTTAAAGGCAGCTAGAGAGAAAAAGGTCACCTATAAAGGAAAACCAATCAGGCTAACATCAGACTTCTCAACAGAAACCCTACAGGCCAGAAGAGAATGGCATGATATACTTAATGCAATGAAACAGAAGGGCCTTGAACCAAGGATACTGTATCCAGCACGACTATCATTTAAATATGATGGTGGGATCAAACAATTCCCAGACAAGCAAAAGCTGAGGGAATTTGCTTCCCACAAACCACCTCTACAGGGCATCCTACAGGGACTGCTCTAGATGGGAGCACCCCTAAAAAGAGCACAGAACAAAACACACAACATATGAAGAATGCAGGAGGAGGAATAAGAAGGGAGAGAAGAAAAGAATCTCCAGACAGTGAATATAACAGCTCAATAAGCGAGCTAAGTTAGGCAGTAAGATACTAAAGAAGCTATCCTTGAACCTTTGGTAACCACGAATCTAAAGCCTGCAATGGCAATAAGTACATATCTTTCAATAGTCACCCTAAATGTAAATGGACTTAATGCACCAATCAAAAGACATAGAGTAATAGAATGGATAAAAAAGCAAGACCCATCTATATGCTGCTTACAAGAAACTCACCTTAAACCCAAAGATAAGCATAGACTAAAAGTCAAGGGATGGAAAAACATATTTCAGGCAAACAACAGTGAGAAGAAAGCAGGGGTTGCAGTACTAATATCAGACAAAATAGACTTCAAAACAAAGAAAGTAACAAGAGATAAAGAAGGCCACTACATAATGATAAAGGGCTTAGTCCAACAAGAGGATATAACCATTCTAAATATATATGCACCCAATACAGGAGCACCAGCATATGTGAAGCAAATACTAACAGAACTAAAGAGGGAAATAGACTGCAATGCATTCATTGTAGGAGACTTCAACACACCACTCACCCCAAAGGATAGATCCACCGGGCAGAAAATAAGTAAAGACACACAGGCACTGAACAACACACTAGAACAGATGGACCTAATAGACATCTATAGAACTTTACATCCAAAAGCAACAGGATATACATTCTTCTCAAGTGCACATGGAACATTCTCCAGAATAGACCACATACTAGCTCACAAAAAGAGCCTCAGTAAATTCCACAATATTGAAATTCTACCAACCAATTTTTCAGACCACAAAGGTATGAAAGTAGAAATAAATTCTACAAAGAAAACAAAAAGGCTCACAAACACATGGAGGCTTAACAACATGCTACTAAATAATCAATGGATCAATGAACAAATCAAAATAGAGATCAAGGAATATATAGAAACAAATGACAACAACAACACTAAGCCCCAACTTCTGTGGGATGCAGCGAAAGCAGTCTTAAGAGGAAAGTATATAGCAATCCAGGCACACTTGAAGAAGGAAGAACAATCCCAAATGAATAGTCTAACATCACAACTATTAAAACTGGAAAAAGAAGAACAAATGAGGCCTAAAGTCAGCAGAAGGAGGGACATAATAAAGATCAGAGAAGAAATAAACAAAATTGAGAAGAATAAAACAATAGCAAAAATCAACGAAACCAAGAGCTGGTTCTTTGAGAAAATAAACAAAATAGATAAGCCTCTAGCCCAACTTATTAAGAGAAAAAGAGAGTCAACACAAATCAACATAATCAGAAATGAGAATGGAAAAATCACGACAGACTCCACAGAAATACAAAGAATTATTAAAGACTACTATGAAAACCTATATGCCAACAAGCTGGAAAACCTAGAAGAAATGGACAACTTCCTAGAAAAATACAACCTCCCAAGACTGACCAAGGAAGAAACACAAAAGTTAAACAAACCAATTACAAGCAAAGAAATTGAAACAGTAATCAAAAAACTACCCAAGAACAAAACCCCGGGGCCGGACGGATTTACCTCGGAATTTTATCAGACACACAGAGAAGACATAATACCCATTCTCCTTAAAGTGTTCCACAAAATAGAAGAAGAGGGAATACTCCCAAACTCATTCTATGAAGCCAACATCACCCTAATACCAAAACCAGGAAAAGACCCCACCAAAAAAGAAAATTACAGACCAATATCCCTGATGAATGTAGATGCAAAAATACTCAATAAAATATTAGCAAACAGAATTCAACAGTATATCAAAAGGATCATACACCATGACCAAGTGGGGTTCATCCCAGGGATGCAAGGATGGTACAACATTCGAAAATCCATCAACATCATCCACCACATCAACAAAAAGAAAGACAAAAACCACATGATCATCTCCATAGATGCTGAAAAAGCATTTGACAAAATTCAACATCCATTCATGATAAAAACTCTCAGCAAAATGGGAATAGAGGGCAAGTACCTCAACATAATAAAGGCCATATATGATAAACCCACAGCCAGCATTATACTGAACAGCGAGAAGCTGAAAGCATTTCCACTGAGATCGGGAACCAGACAGGGATGCCCACTCTCCCCACTGTTATTTAACATAGTACTGGAGGTCCTAGCCACGGCAATCAGACAAAACAAAGAAATACAAGGAATCCAGATTGGTAAAGAAGAAGTTAAACTGTCACTATTTGCAGATGATATGATACTGTACATAAAAAACCCTAAAGACTCCACTCCAAAACTACTAGAACTGATATCGGAATACAGCAAAGTTGCAGGATACAAAATCAACACACAGAAATCTGTAGCTTTCCTATACACTAACAACGAATCAATAGAAAGAGAAATCAGGAAAACAATTCCATTCACCATTGCATCAAAAAGAATAAAATACCTAGGAATAAACCTAACCAAGGAAGTGAAAGACTTATACTCTGAAAACTACAAGTCACTCTTAAGAGAAATTAAAGGGGACACTAATAAATGGAAACTCATCCCATGCTCATGGCTAGGAAGAATTAATATCGTCAAAATGGCCATCCTGCCGAAAACAATATACAAATTTGATGCAATCCCTCTCAAATTACCAGCAACATTCTTCAATGAATTGGAACAAATAATTCAAAAATTCATATGGAAACACCAAAGACCCCGAATAGCCAAAGCAATCCTGAAAAAGAAGAATAAAGTAGGGGGGATCTCACTCCCCAACTTCAAGCTCTACTACAAAGCCATAGTAATCAAGACAATTTGGTACTGGCACAAGAACAGAGCCACAGACCAGTGGAACAGATTAGAGACCCCAGAAATTAACCCAAACATATATGGTCAATTAATATTTGATAAAGGAGCCATGGACATACAATGGCAAAATGACAGTCTCTTCAACAGATGGTGCTGGCAAAACTGGACAGCTACATGTAGAAGAATGAAACTGGACCATTGTCTAACCCCATATACAAAGGTAAACTCAAAATGGATCAAAGACCTGAATGTAAGTCACGAAACCATTAAACTCTTGGAAAAAAACATAGGCAAAAACCTCTTAGATGTAAACATGAGTGATCTCTTCTTGAACATATCTCCCCGGGCAAGGAAAACAACAGCAAAAATGAGCAAGTGGGACTAAATTAAGCTGAAAAGCTTCTGTACAGCGAAAGACACCATCAATAGAACAAAAAGGAACCCTACAGTATGGGAGAATATATTTGAAAATGACAGATCTGATAAAGGCTTGACGTCCAGAATATATAAAGAGCTCACACGCCTCAACAAACAAAAAACAAATAACCCAATTAAAAAATGGGCAGAGGAACTGAACAGACAGTTCTCCAAAAAAGAAATACAGATGGCCAAGAGACACATGAAAAGATGCTCCACATCGCTAATTATCAGAGAAATGCAAATTAAAACTACAATGAGGTATCACCTCACACCAGTAAGGATAGCTGCCATCCAAAAGACAAACAACAACAAATGTTGGCGAGGCTGTGGAGAAAGGGGAACCCTCCTACACTGCTGGTGGGAATGTAAATTAGTTCAACCATTGTGGAAAGCAGTATGGAGGTGCATCAAAATGCTCAAAACAGACCTACCATTTGACCCAGGAATTCCACTCCTAGGAATTTACCCTAAGAACGCAGCAATCAAGTTTGAGAAAGACAGATGCACTCCTATGTTTATCGCAGCACTATTTACAATAGCCAAGAATTGGAAGCAACCTAAATGCCCATCTGTAGATGGATGGATAAAGAAGATGTGGTACATATACACAATGGAATACTACTCAGCCATAAGAAGTGGAAAAATCCAACCATTTGCAGCAACATGGATGGAGCTGGAGAGTATTATGCTCAGTGAAATAAGCCAAGCGGAGAAAGAGAAATACCAAATGATGTCACTCATCTGAGGAGTATAGGAACAAAGGAAAAACTGAAGGAACAAAACAGCAGCAGAATTACAGAACCCAAAAATGGACTAACAGGTACCAAAGGGAAAGGAACTGGGGAGGATGGGTGGGCAGGGAGGGATAAGGGGGGGGAAGA
Source organism: Manis javanica (assembly GCF_040802235.1). NCBI lineage: Eukaryota > Metazoa > Chordata > Mammalia > Pholidota > Manidae > Manis > Manis javanica. The sequence goes on from NC_133168.1 coordinate 21,788,925, forward strand.
AGAAGGGGGGTATTAAGATTAGCATGCATGGGGGGGAGGGAGAAAGGGGAGGGTGGGCTGCACAACACAGAGAGGACAAGTAGTGACTCTACCACATTTTGCTAAGCTGATGGACAGTAACCGTAATGTGGTTGTTAGGGGGGACCTGATATAGGGGAGAGCATAGTAAACATAGTATTCTTCAGGTAAGTGTAGATTAAAAATTTAAAAAAAAAAAGAAAGAAAGAAAGAAAAGGGGGATTACTCCTTAACAGGATAAAACTATTGGTAAATCAAAGATCAACGCATGCTTTAAATATCCTTAATGTTGATCACTTAAAGGGTGTCAGATGATCAGCTATGGAGGTACTCTTTTCTGATAATATTCCTTTCTCTTAATTAAAAAAAAAAAAAAAAAAAGCAGTTACTGTGTGCTGACCTCCAATGAGTTCTGCACAGTGGTATAGAGGGCATGTCAAAGTGTGGGCAAAGGGTCTGTTTGTTTCTACGCAGAAGATCAAGGCCTAGCTTGGATACCCAGAAAATGAACTAAGATACGATATGAGGAGGAGCTTCCGGCATCAGCACTCTCTGGAGGACTCGTGCCGGGGGATGATCATCAAAAAGCCTCCACAGGGATCCGGACGATGCTGCGGTTGTGGCTGCATCCAGCCCACCGTCTCCTGGACTTGCCATAAGAAGGAGGAGGGAGATGTCTAGGCTGGCATGTGCATACAGTGAGACAACGAATTTGACTGGATCTGTACTGTTGGAACTCAACCAAGAGTTGGGAGGGGTGCAAGTTGTAGCACCCCAAAATCTCATGACTATAGACTATCTATGGTTAAAAGAACATATGGGATGTGAACAGATCCCAGAAATGGGCTGCTTTAATTTGTCTGATGGTTCAAGTACAGTTGGACAATATCCATCATATCATAGATAAATTTTCACAAATGCCTAGGGTGCCTAAATGGTTTTCTTGGCTTCACTGGAGATGGCTGGTAATTATAGATTTGCTTTGTTTATGTCACCATATTCCTATTATGTTAATATGTGTGCAAATTAGTTAGTAGTTTAAAACCTATACATACTTAAGGTACTATACAAGAAGATATGTCAAAGAAATAATCAATCCTCCCAAGTTTCCTTCATATGCTACATCTATAGCTTTTCTTCTTCCTTCCTAATTACAAACCTTAAATAGAATTCGTGCCTCATATCGAATTTACCGAGTATCATAATTCCTCCAGGTGGTAAAGGTACCTCGAGACAAGTGCTGGGCATAGAAGCCACAGGGCATAAATCTGCAAAGAAGTAAAAAGCTAACCTTTGCAAACAATATGGCTTCTCTCTCACTTACCAACTTTACATTTCCCTCTATGGCCCCGGAAGATGACTGGTTAGCCAGAGATGGGTAAGATTCCTCAAGGGAGGAACAACCTAAGACAGGCACAGTCGCAGGGGGGCCATCAGGTGAGAATTTGGGGATCAACAGAGGTGAGGCTCAGAACCTCACCCCCCCTGCTTTGAGAGAAATCTTCTGCATCCGTGGATGTCTTGCTGCCCTTGTCTAGCCTGGATTAATACTTAGTCCATAGGCACACACCTGATCATCTGATCATCTATATTTGCCTTCTTACAGCACTAAACTATGTTTTCTACCTTTATCTTGCATCTACCTACCACTTCAGCATTTTATTAAAAATAAAAATAATAATAATAATAGGAGAAATGTGGGATCAACATATAAATCAAGTACAAAAATCAAATGAATATTCATATTTGACCTGATGGTTTATAGGTCATATTGCATGATCAAAACCGAAAGTTTCTGTGATGAATGCCCTTGTACTGTTCACCATGTAAGAATTTATTCACTCTGTAAGAATTCGTTCACCATGTAAGAACTTGTTCGTTATGCTTCAGAAGATTGGAGACTGACGAGAATTAGGCTTGAGATGGATTAATGATTGTACATTGAGCATTGACCCCCCTATACTGAATTTTATTGTTGTTAACAACCATTTGATCAATAAATATGAGAGATGCCCTCTCAAAAAAAAAAAAAAAAAAGGTGTCAGATGATCGGCTATGGAGGTACACTTTTCTGATAATATTCTTTTCTCTTAAAAAAAAAAAGCAGTTCCTGTGTGGTGACCTCCAATGAGTTCTACACAATGGTATAAAGGGCATATCAAAGTGTGGGCAAAGTGTCTGTTTGTGTTTATACAGGAGATCAAAGCCTAATTTGGCTATCCAGAAAATGAATTAAGATATGATATGAAGAACTTCCAACATCAGCACTCTCTGGAAGACTCATACCAGAAGATGATCATCAGAAAACCTTCACAAAGATCCAGGCGATGCTGCAGTTGTAGCTGCATCCATCTCACCATTTCCTGAAATTGCCATTGGATTGAAGAAGGAGATATCTAAGCTTGCCTGTGCATACAGTAAAAGAACAAATTTGACTGGATCTATACTGTTGGAACTCAACCAAGAATTAGGAGAAGTGCAAGTTGTAGCACTCCAAAATCTTACAACCACAGACTATCTACGGTTAAAAGAACATATGGGATGTGAACAGTTCCCAGGAATGGGTTATTTTAATTTGTCTGATTTCTCCCAGACTGTTCAAGTACAGTTGGACAATATCCATCATATCACAGATAAATTTTCACAAATGCCTAGGATGCCTAACTGGTTTTGTTGGCTCTACTGGAGATGGCTGGTAATTATAGATCTGCTTTGGTTATGTAACTGTATTCCTATTATGTTAATGTGTGTGCACAATTTAGTTAGTAGTTTAAAACCTATACATGCTTAAGTTTCTCTACAAGAAGATATGTCAAAGAAATAATCAATCTTCCCATGTTTTCTTCCATCTGCTAACTCTATAGCTTTTCTTCTTCCTTCCTAATTACAACCCTTAAATAGAATTCATGCCTCATATCGAATTTATTGAGTATCATAATTCTTCCAAGTGGTAGAGATACCTCAAGACAAATTCTGGGCATAGAAGCCACAGGGCATAAATCTGCAAAGAAGAAAAAGCTAACCTTTTCAAACAATATGGCTTCTCTCTCACTTACCAACTTTACATCTCCCTGTATGGCCCCAGAAGATGACTGGTTAGCCAGAGACAGGTAAGATTCCTCAAGGGAGGAACAACCTAAGACAGGCACAGTCGCAGGGGGGCCATCAGGTGAGAAATTGGGGATCAACAGTGGTGAGGCTTAGAACCTAACCTCCCCTGTTTTGCAAGAAATCTTCTGCATCCGTGGATGTTTTAATGCCCTTGTCTAGCTTGGATTAACACATAGTCTACAGGCACACACCTGATCATCAACAATTGCTTTCTTACAACACTAAACTATGTTTTCTACCTTTATCTTGCATCTACCTACCACTTCAGCATTTTATTAAAAATAAAAATAATAATAATAATAAAGTGAGAAATGTGGGATCCTCATATAAATCAAGTATAAAAATCAAACGAATATTCATATTTGACCTGATTGTTTATAGTTCATAATGCGTGATCAAAACTGAAAGTTTCTGTGATTACTGCCCTTGTACTGTTCACCATGTAAGAACTTATTCACTATGTAAGAATTTGTTCACCATGTAAGAACTTGTTCGTTATGCTTCAGAAGATTGGAGACTGATGAGAATTAGGCTTGGGGTGGATTAATGATTGTGCATTGAGCATTGACTCCCCTATACAGAATTTTTTGTTGTTAACAACCATTTGATCAATAAATATGAGAGATGCCCTCTCAAAAAAAAAAAATAATTTAGTCAGGGATGGAAATGTAGCATAGGAAATATAGCTCATAATATTGTAATATCTTTGTATGCTGAAAATAACTACATTTATGGCAGCATTTAATAATGCATGTAATTGATGAATTACCAAGTTGTTCATGTGAAACCAGTATAGTATTATATATAAACTATATTTCAATTTAATTGTAGAACTAAGATTAGATAAGGATTATAAGAGAATATAGTATGCAATGGTTACATGCATTTATAATGTTGATACACTGTACTATACTACACATTTTTTTTAAGGTGGAGAAACAGAAGCATACACAAAAATAATCTGATTGCTTTCAGTAGTCATATCGGTATTGGTAGCATTGGTATCATATTTCTAAGAATATTGTATATATAATATGGAATAAAACAAACAAGTAATTATGTGCTATTATAATTATGTCATTCCCAATATTCTTGAGAACTAGTATTATTCTTGTTGTAGAAAGACTAAGAAATCACAATTTTATAATTCCTGAAGAATAAATGGATTTAGAGATTTTCAATGTCAGCTAGCACCATGAAAGAGAGGTAACAGACAGTATGTATCTACTGAATTTGAAAAAGATTCTATAGGCAATCTACTAAAAATATATATCCTGAGGAACATGATAAAATATACTATGAAGATACAATCTGTAAAATCAAGACTGTGAGAAACCATATAGGTAAAATGACTCAATTTCCTCAGCAAATAAAATATGAATGGAAGAGAAAAAGAGAAGAGGAATCTGAATTAAAGGAGACTTAAAAGAATGAAGTAAACAATGTCTAGGGATGCATACATGGTATTAAAATTCTAGTGAAAGCAAGGAAGTAACTACCACAAAATTCTGTATTTTTAGTGTAGTTAGAAATGGGTTTGTGATTAAGATGGAGTACATATAGGGCATGTGGGGTGGCTGGCCAAATTCTATGCCTTGACCTACATAAGAGTTACAAGAATTTTCAAATTTAATAATCCATTAATGTATACATTGGTGTTAGTTTTCTACCTGTGATATGTTGACACAAAAAAAGACTTAAAATAAACAAAAAATACATTAGTAAGTGTAAATTATATTATGTTGCTGAAACCTTCCAATGGCTTTCCATAACTCTCAACAGAATCAAAATCCTTCCCTACAAATCTCATCTCTGTCCATTATCTGCCTTTTTAAAGCACTCCAGCCACATTGCCCTTCTTTCTGTTCCTGATTATGTCAACTTTATTTTACACTAGCTCTCCTCTCTGTCTGGGGACTTCACACCAACTGTCCTTTGTTTGGAGCAATCTCACCCCACATTTTGCATGGAGGGTCCCTCTGCTCCATAGAATCCATTCTCTATTAATTATTCATCCTGTTTTATATTCTTCCTAGTACTTATCATTATCTGAAATTACCTTGCTTAATTACTTACTTTTTCTGTCTTACACTGAAACAAAATTTCTATGTGAGCAAAGACTTGTCTCACCTATTTACTATGTAACTCCTGCTCCTTGATCAGTGTCTGGCACACAGCAGATACTCAATGAATCAAACCACTTGGAGGGAGTGAATAGTATGAGATGAGATGAGAGGAGAACCAGGGGCAGAACCATGAGGAATACCTATACTTAAGACACAGGTAAAGGAAGAAAAGGCAGCAATAAATCATCTGAACCAGGGAAAAGAGGTGTCGCAGGAGCCAGAGAGTAAGGTATTCTGGTCAGTTTGATTTCTTAAATCCTTACATTGCTTACTGCTTATAGTTTAGAACTTCCTCCTTAAATCCTATGCTTGATATTCTTCTGCTGGTACTGACTTCTGGACTTTCCCTGCTCCATCTACAAATTTCAACTAAGTTTCCAAGTGCTCCAGGAAAATCTGATACAGACCATCCTGAAGCCCTACCATTAGGACAGCCCTTTGTGGCTGAAATTCTTGCCAGATTCACCCCAGGAATAAGCCCTAGATAAAACCAGATTGATTGTATGGTAAATGACACAAAAATAATTTCTCAAACATCTACATAAACATTATCACTGAAACAAGCCACCAAGGGTAAATATCAAAGATAAGAGTTGGAAATAGAACTGTACACACAGAAAGAAGAACTCAAGAAATCAGAAGTGACAATTTCACAAAGAGATATTTGCTGAAGAACACTCACAGACTCCAAGAAGGGACTAGCAGTTACCCTTCTAGAAGGGGTGGGGAAGGGTGGGAGAGGAGGGAGGGAGAAGGGGATTGAGGGGTATTATGATTGGCACACATGGTGTGGGGGGTATCATGGGGAAGACAATGTAGCACAGAGAAGGTAAATAGTGAATCTGTGGCATCTCACTACACTGATGGACAGTGACTGCAATGGGGCATGGGGGGTGACTTTATAATATGGGTGAATGTAGTAACCACATTGTTTTTCATGGGAAACCTTCATAAGAGTGTATATGAATAATACCTTAATAAAAAAAGCAAAGAAATATTTGCTGAAGAATTAGAAATGTTAAGTATCAAACAAACTGAAATGGGAATAGACAAGATCTGAAGCATCATGTACTCAAACTCTAATAGTTGCCAAATTCCATACTTAAGAAAAGTATGTATTTCATCAGAGAAGAATTAGGATTCTAAGGAAGAGATCATGAAAAATGACAGAAAAGAGGTACACAAAAGCAAAGAAAGAAATGATGAAGAAACATAATTTTGTGCAAAGACACATGAGAGGAAAAGCCATTGATATATTAATTTGCTCTCTCAGCTAAAAGTATTTTTCCCTCCTCTATTTTAGGCAGGTAGCCAATACTTTGGTTTCATGTGCCAAAAGAGTTTTGAATTTGCTTCTAGGAAATAATCTCATCTCAGACTTTTTAAAAAAGCTAAGCCTTATCTGAGAGGGAGACATGAACACTAATGCTTTCAATGAATGAGGAAGTATTAGGCAAACCAGAGGACTGGAAAAAATTTTCCAAGATGAAGGGAAAGGTCAAGGTTCAGTGGAATTAAACATGAAGAAAGCCAGCCCCAAATGGATGAATGACTGCATGTTAAATAATTCCAATGGGATGCCAACACAATTAAATAGAACCAAGCACTGCAAAGTTAAGAGTAACGGTATAGTTCTTTTCAAGAAATTTATGGTCACTGTGAAAGGCCCCTGAATCATCTCAAAGAATACCCAACTTAAACTAGAGGGCCACCTTCAGAAAAGCTGCAAGTGATAGAGGAAATCCTAGTGATGCTGGCAACCACCATGGATTCACAAACTAGTCCCCCCAACCAAGTGTTCTGAGAAGTTGACATTTTTGTACAAACTAAAGAATGGGGAAGAAGATCCCAGAGGTGAGAGCCATGTTACAGGTGGAGGCCTAAAGCAGATTTGATTCTTACAGAAATGAAAGAATGTGACACACTTTTCATGCAAATATTTTAGAATAAAATTCATAACCATTACAGACATTTAGATAAAATAAGTTAAAAGAGTCCCATATGGATACAGCACAGGAGATGACAGAGTTTTGAAAGAATCAACAATAAAAGGCAAAAGTTAATGTCCCAGCAGCAATGAAGAGTTGAAGAAAGAATAGCAAACGGAAAGAAAATAAATATCTATTAGGCTTCCCCAGAGGAACAGAACCAATAGGATATCTATCTATCTATCTATCTATCTATCTATCTATCTATCTATCTATCTATCTATCTATCTATCTATAAATCCATATATGTCTAGATCTAGATCTAGATCTAGATGTATCTAGTTATAGTTAGATATCTACATAAATTGATATCTATACTGAGAGAGAGAAGGAGATTTATTTTAAGGAATTGGAAGGAATTATGGAGGCTTGGAAAATCCAAAGTCTGCAGGGTAGCCCAGCAGACTGGAGACCCAGAGGAGTTGCAGTTCTATCCCAAAGTCAGTCTGCGGAAGAACTAATTCTTGCTGAAGAGAGGTCAATCTTTGTTCTATTAAGACATTCAGCTGATTGGATGAGACCTATCCACATCATGGAGTGTAATCTACATTACTCAAAATTCACCAATTTAAATACTAATCTCATCCAAAAAACACTTTCACAGAAACATCCAGAAAAATATTTGGCCAAATGGTCTGGACGCTGTGGCCCAGCTAAGTTGACACATAAAATAAACCATCACATCAAAAAGCACTGACTGCCAGGGCAACCTCCATTTTTCTGTGTAAGAGACCTTCAGCTGTAAATACTGATGCATCCATTTTAGAGATCAGTTAAAGAGATATAAATCAGAAAAAAAAAGATGGTATTAAAAATACTTCAAAGCAAGAGATACATCTATATGTAAGGGTCTAGTGCAAAAAATTTTAAGTCTGAAAAATGAAAAACTCTTTCAAATAGTGGAAACACTTGAAGGCTGATTTTAAAAGACTGTATCTTATAAGCAGTTTGTGTGAAGCCGTTCTGGTAGGAAGAAAGACAGACATGAGCAGGATGAAAAGAGGGTGGGGCCAACGAAGAACTCAGGGAGTTAATCAGATAAAGCCGGAGAGCCAGAGATAACTCCAGAGAGTTAATTAAATAAAGTCACAGGGACCCTGAGTGACTTGAAGGGCATATACACTCCCTGGATAGAAAACCTGAGAGTACAGTCACTCCGCAGATGACAAAAACTCCCCAGATAAACAATGTTAGAGCACAGCCCAAGTCTTCAGTCCTTCAATCAGATCAAGCCCCAAAGGCAAAGAATGTCAATCAAGGACTACTTCGCCCTACCAAAAACCCCATAAAAGAAGCCTCACAGTAAGCAGCCTGCCTTTGTCTACCTTGACTCTGGCCTGCTCCTCCCTTGCAGTGTATTCAAATAAGACTTTCATTCTGCTTCACTGCTGTGTCTCTGCCTTTCAATTCTTTGTTGCAACAGGGACAAGAACCGAGGAGAATGAACTCAACCCATAAAAATTCTATTTTTTCCTAGAACTGAGGACAGTGAGTGCGTGATAAATAGAATTTCCAGAATCTCCAGCCTGGCCTTAGCCATTTACATATCAATAAGTGTTTACTACTGCAGCCTCCCGCAGCCTAGGGGCAAGGGGTGGAGAGAAAACAGCCATTCTCTCCTCCCCTACATTCCTGGTGCCTAATTGGTCTGGTGTTTGCCAGTCACCAAGGCCCTGCCCATGGAGTTCCTCTCAGAAGTAGAGAGTGCGCCATGGCCGTAGAGGGTGATCTGTGGCAGGAGATGTGGTAGGAGATGGACAGAACCAGGCCTGCCTAGCGAATTTGAGCAAGCTGAGAGCAATTAAAATGTTTTTTTTCCTTGACTTACTTCAGTTTCACCAGATTGATAGGGGAATTTATTACCGGGAGGAAAACCCCATTCCCTCCAGAGCTACACTTAGTGTAGACTCTGTAGAGATCTGGTAAACCTGGTATCTGTCCTTATGGGTGCAATGTTTCAGTGGGATGCCACTGTAGATAGTAGGGATTCACCCAGAGATTCCCCAGTAGGAATCTGGTCTGGAGTACGGTGCCTCCTAGAGGAGTGGGGCCCTCCCCAGAATCCGGGAGGAGTGGGAGCACCAGAGGCAGTGGAGTTGGCCCTCCACAAAATACGGCACTCCTTGGGGGAACCGAGTGCCACACTGCGGCAGGATATGTGGGCGGGCTGTTTCTCACAGCCTCGGAAAGGGTTACCACGGAGAGAAAGGCACTTCAGTATCGACTGGAAGAACAGGGAGATGAGTTGTGAGATGCTGTGAAAAAGGAACGAAAGCTATTGAAATTGAGATCGTGCTGCTGAGAGACCTACAAGCAGTGAGGGAGGGGACAGCAGAAAAATGCACGCTGTGAGAGGCTGTGGGGGAGGTGAAGGAAGGGATGGTGCCTTCAGACCTGGAGATGGTGGAGGAGACCTCAGGGAAGGAGGGGCCGGGGGGTGAGGAGGGACTGGGGCCGAAGAGGGAGCTGTTACCAAGGCTGCTTCCTGAGGCACCAGTTCGCCCCTTAGTGAAATCCCACCCAGTCGTAGTTAAGAAAATATGGGCACAAGCACCACCGGCTCCTCAGGGACAGGAGCAACCCCTTCCCCAATTGTGGGGCACTCCGGGCTCCACCCCTATACCCAGACCAAGCTAGTGGGTTTGAGCACCCAGTTTCCGCAGAAGTCCTCGGAGCCTCTGCCTACATGGCTTTTGGGTCTTTGGGATTTAGGAGTAGAGGGCATTGTTTTCTCTGGATCAGAATGGGTGAATTGGCTTCCCTGATGACTCACCTCTCTCTCCATTTGGGTTATAAAATGCCCGTCAGTCTCCAGGGAATCATTCATTTCTGGATTGGCTCACTACAGCCTTTAGGGAAGTTTGGCCTAATCAGGGAGATTTACCATATTGTCCCAATTAGCTGCCAAACATACACAGAGATCCAGAAGATCTTACAGGAGTTGGGAATGAAAAGTATTATCTACAATGTGGACTCTCAGGGCCCCAGTGATGAGTTATTCACCATGGGGATGAGAAACCTGGTGCTTCATACTGTTCCCCCAGCCCTCTTTAGGTCCCGAGTGACTATTCTTGCCCCTGATATAAGGCAACTCATTAAGTGAGGTTACTTGTACTATAGCAGACCTGGGGTAGATTGAAATAATAAAAACACAGAAGGAAATATGGTGTGCAACTGAAAGAAGTTCAAAGGGCCCCATGAAGGTCTTGAGGATCCAGATGTGGGTTGATCTGATAAAGGTGGGGGCATTAAAGGAAAACTTGATGGACAGCCGAAGAGAATCTTGCTAGAGCTGTGGCATCAATTAAAGCCAGAGCAGCAGTTGCTGCCGCTGAGGTCCAGGACACAGGAGCTGCCCTGTGCATGTCCTGCTTGTCCTGCCCATGTGTCTGCAGGACTTCCTGGGAAAGAGTACTTAGACCCCACCTGGGCACCTGCCCCCACAGGGGGGCTATTGGGCATTGTGGTTTGACTGAGGGGTCAAGGCCCCCACCTTGTGGGACATGATGGGGACCAGGGGCTATATGTAGAATTAGCAATTCACTGGTCCCCATGAATGTGCACCTGGCACTGGTAGACACAGGAGCTGGATGTTCTCTGATTTATGGCAACCCTGAGTGTCGCGTGGCCTGTCCTCGCCGGCAAGAACAGCATGCAACAACAGCAGGATTCTTCTGCAGAAAGCTTTATTCTTCAGCTCTTGGTGAAACAAATGAGTTGGGCAGGACCCAGAGGGGAAGGAGAGGCTTGCTTATATATTTCTCATGCTCTGACCTGGTTGGTGCGGCTCCATATGCCTTATTAGCATAACCATTTGGTGGGTCTCATTGGTCCTTATGCCAAGGCGCAATTAGCATGTAGTTTAGTGGTGTGGGATGATTTGTCATTAGGAAGTTCGGGGCCTTCTGGCTGCCCTGCATTGGGCGCTATTTTCTGAGCGCGGCTGCCAACATCTCCCCCTTTTTTGTCTAACAGAAGCTCAAGGCGGAACTTGCCAGCAGAGGCGGAGACAGAGGCCTGACCTCCATCATACTTCCTGATGCCCCCTTTTTGGAGAGGGGTTCTGTGCATCTACCCCTATGCAGTCAGGCATGCCTCTCAGAGGGGTCCAAGACCTCTTGCAGTGCTTTGCCTCGCATCCTCTGGCTGGCGTTGGGACCGCTTGGTACAAAGGGTTTGGACCCTTTTTCTCAACCCTCTTGCACCATGAGCTTCTTAAAGAAAGCTGTGATTAAGCATTGAGGTACTCGGGCCTGGTGCAGTGCCACATGGGCTCAGGGTGCAAGAGCTACCTCAAGCTAAAGCTGAGCTTCCTTCTTAAGCATGTTGAGCCACACTTGGGGAGAGGCGCCAACGTCTATCGCCATTAGGGCTTGAGCAAGGATCACCTTGTCCTGCTTATGTTGGTTGCGTAGTCTGCATAACAACCAGAGTAAGAGCATGAGACCTCCAAGCAGGAACACGCCCATCCCAGCCATGCCCGCCCACTCCTTGACGTGGGAGAGAGCTCTGAGGAACCAGGAAGAGAGTCCTTCCGCTACGGAGATATCTAGACGGGTGGAGTTGATGTGGATAATTTCTCGCCGCAGCTCTTCTAGTGTCCCATCGAAGTCTTGGGACCAGTTTCCTGAAAGATACTGGGACAGGTCTCGTGACAGATTAGCTGCCCGTGTAAAATTTTTATATTGAATGCTAGTGATGCAGAGGGCACGATATTTCCGCTCACATCCCAATTGGGCCATTTGCCAGAGCACCTCTATTTGTTCCTCCACGAGATCTATGCGTTGATTGAGGATCATTATTCCTCCTTTCAGTTTGCCATCAAGTGTGGACTGTTGGTCCAGGGCAGAAGCTACTGAGGCTGCAAGGTTATTGAGCTCTGTAGCCGATTTGATGGAGGTGTCTAAAGCTATACCAGCGGTGGTGGCTGCGACCGCGGTCGCGGAGATCAGGAGCACTATGGCGGCTGTAACACCGAAATCGCGCCTTTCTCGAAACAGAGTCATGGTGTTAGGGACGTCTATGGGAACAGGGACCCAACGGGGGATGCGGACTACCAAAGCATTGGTAAAGTTACGTGCATCCCAACACTGAGACAGAAAGCAGGTTTCATTGGAGCAGGAGTCAAAGCTACTATTGGATAAGATAAACAGAAATGGGGGGTATACGCATACTGGAGAAGGTGGAAAAAGGGAATTAGGTGACTCTGGACCTGATTTTGCTGAACACGTGTAGTTCTCGTTGTTATGGGTCATGGTCATGTTCCAGTGTGCGCGCATGTGGTTATTCTCGCACCAAAAGGTGATATTTTTTACACCGATTCCCCGACCCTGGAGGGCGGAAAAGGGGGAGAGGTCGGTACACGAGCCATTGACTCCACACAGCATCCATTTATGGAAGGGGTTCATGCTCAGCTGCTGACGAAACTCGCCTTCGAGCACCTTTACTGGCCACCAAGCCTCATTGGCTGGCCGTCCCTCCATATCTGGGGAGATGGTAAACTCCTGCCTCTCAGTTGCCCACATTACTACAGTTGACTGACAGTCAGTCCAGGGCCACAGCTCTCCCTCATAGTCGCCCACACAATGGGAGGCATATTTGAGTTGACGAGGCCTGTCGGTGGAATTGTTCCTGGGAGAGTGTACAAATGTGCCATTGATCCAGAGAACCATCTGGTGGATAGTCATGTTCTTATAGGGCGGGCTCCCTTCCTTATTAGGCCCTTCAAATTTAGCTGACATAACGGGGAGGCTACTGGCCTCTAGAATTATGTCACTGAACCATCCGTATTTCCTCCGTTTCAGGGAGATACAGCCAGCTAGATTCTGAGTGGTGAAGCATAATGACCCATTAGTTACGAAGGATCGGTTTTCTCCCAGGGGAGCTACTAGGGTGTCTTTAACTAAGTAGGGCACGTTCATACTAGCATTGGTAGTGAAAAAGCACGGAAAAACGGCTGCATTGAAACGGACAGGCATAGGCTTAGGAAAGGCAGACAGGATTCCCCATCTCAATACTCCCTGAGTCGGGGTCTCCAGTGTCAGGAGCAGGGTCAGGAGGTATAGCGAAGTCATCTCCTTTGTTTAGGACTTTCCTCGTTAGGCGCTCCAGGATCCAGAAGGGATTTTCTTCACCCTGGGGGAAAACACACACAGCTCCCCTGGATCTGATTATGATTGGATCCGGGCCCTTCCATTGGTTAGATAACACGTCCTTCCATTTTACTAGTTCTTGTGGGTCTTTTGGCCACTGATTATGGCGATCCGCTGCTGTATGGCCTTGAGCATCCAGATTCAAAAAATTTATAGTGAAAAGTGCTAGGGCTATGGCAGTTTTTGGTGTGGGGGGTATATCTTCAATTCCCCCTTTTTGTTTAAGTAAATAGGATTTGAGCGTGCGGTTCGCGCGTTCCACAATCCCTTGACTCTGTGGGTTGTAGGGAAGGCCAGTGATATGTTTTATCCCCATGTGATGACAAAATTGAGCAAATTTTGTAGAGGTATAGGCTGGGCCATTGTCTGTTTTCAGAATCTGTGGTAACCTCCATGCGCTCCAAGCCTCAAGGCAGTGCTGGATGACATGGGAAGCTTTCTCTCCTGACAATGGGGAGGCAAAGATGACTCCTGAACAAGTATCCACGGATACGTGTACATATTTCAGTTTCCCAAAAGACGAAATATGCATCACATCCATTTGCCAAACTTGTAAAGGCCTAATACCTCTGGGGTTGATCCCAACATGAGGTGTGGGAAGGAAGCTGCAGCAATGTTGGCAGCTAAGGACAATGTTCCTAGCTTCGGCCCTGGTTATGCTAAACCGCTTGCGCAGTGTTTCGGCAGTGACATGAAATTGTGTATGGAATTTTGAAGCTGTGGTGATAGGGTCTAGCAGGGGAAAAGCTATATTTCTGGTTGCGAGGTCTGCCAGGTGGTTGCCTTGGGTCATAGGCCCGGGAAGGCCTGAATGTGCTCTGATATGAGTTATATACAAAGGAGATTGCCTATGAAGTAGTGCTGATTGTATCTGTTTGAACAAAGTGGCTACTGGGCTGGACGCTTTGATTAGCCCGGCCACTTCTAGAGATTTGACTGCATTAACTACATAACAGGAGTCAGACACAATATTTAAAGGTTCAGGAAAGATTTGTAGGACCTCTAAGACTATGCGACATTCCACTATTTGTGGAGTGTCAGGCGTGTAGCCTTTTGTCACAACTTTGCTATCATGGACATAGGCACCTGTGCCTGTCTTAGACCCGTCCGTGTAAACTGTTTTTCCATGAGGCAGCGGGGTTAGGCTAGTGACCCGAGGAAATACTAGGAGATGATTTTTGGCGAAGTTGATGAGGGGATGTTTAGGGAAATGATTATCAAAGGTTCCTGAGAAACTGTAAGCAAGTATGGCCTAATCATCGTTCATAGCACATAATACTTGTATCTGTTCTACGCTGTAAGGGGTTATAATTTTAGCTGGAGTCTCTCTGAAATGTGTCATGGAGGTTTTTACTCCTCTCAAAGCAAGTTTGGCCACGGCTGCCGGATAGTACTCTATTGTCCTAGCCTGAGAGGCTTGGGGATGGATCCAGATCAGTGGGCCGTGCTGCCATAAAACTGCTGTTGGCAGCTCCGGGGTGGGAAGCACACACAACTCAAAGGGTTCATTCGATTGCACTCTATTTAATTGTGCTGTCATCAAAGCCTGTTCTACTTTGCGAATGGCTTGTAATGCCTCAGGTGTGAGGGAGCGCGGTGACGTTAGTTGTGGGTCTCCTTCTAGGGTTTTAAATAGTGGAGTCAATTCAGTGGTGGGTATCTTTAAGTATGGGCGCAACCAATTAATATCCCCTAGGAGTTTTTGGAAGTCATTCAAATTTCGCAATTGATTATGTCTTATCTCAAGCTTTTGGGGGCAAATTACATCTGTGTAAATGGTTGCTCCTAGGAATTTGCTAACACTAGATTTTTGGACCTTCTCGCTTGCTATATTCAGTCTCCAATTTTCTAGGGATCTAGTGAGATCTATATATGCTTCTTCTATTTCCGCTGGTTGTGGGGAGCAAAGAAGGATGTCATCCATGTAATGGATGATCTTTAGCGTGGGATAGGTCTTACGAATTGGGTCTAGCGCTCACTGAACGTACAGTTGACATATGGTGGGGCTATTTGCCATTCTTTGAGGCAGGACCTTCCACTGAAATCTGGCATCGGGTTGTTCATGGTTAATAGCTGGCAAAGTAAAAGCAAACCTTTCCCTGTCCTTGGAGCTTAGAGGTATAGAAAAGAAACAATCTTTAATATCTATTATGAGCACTTTCCATTCTTTGGGTAAGGCAGAGAGGAGTGGCAGTCCCCGTTGTACGGGTCCAAGCATTCTCATTTGAGCATTTACTGCTCTCAGATCATGAAGCAACCTCCATGATCCTGACTTTTTCCTGATTATAAATATGGGTGTGTTCCATGGGGACACAGAGGGTTCTAGGTGTCCTACTTGGAGCTGCTCTTGCACTAAGCAATGAGCTGCTTCTAATTTTTCAGAGGATAGGGGCCACTGAGGAACCCATACGGCCTCCTCTGTGAGCCAAGGTATGGGCATGGCATCTTCAATGGACCCTATGAAAAACCCAGGCCATGACGGTCATTCTTTACTTTGGGCAGGATGGGCTCTATGTGTCCCTGTTGGTGTTTCCCCAGCCCCTTGCCAGGGATGTATCCCATGTCCATCATCATGCCTTGGGTGGGGGTGGAGTGTTCATTAATGAGTTTGAGGCCTAAGTCTCTCATGACATCCCTCCCCCATAAATTGACCGGTAGAGGGAGTACATAAGGGGTGACTTTACCCTCTTGTCCTTCAGGGGCTCGCCATTTCAATGGTTTGGCACTAATTGAAGGGCTTGACTCATATCCTAAACCTTGTAATGAATGTGAGGATTGGGTCACAGGCCACTTGGAGGGCCACCAGGTTGCAGAGATAATACTTTTATCTGCTCCAGTGTCTAGGATTCCCTCAAAGCTCTTTCCCTCTATTTGAAGAGTTAATTTTGGTCTGTCTGCTAAATCTAATACTATGAAGGCTGAATCCCAGTCAGAGGAGCCGAAGCCCCTTTCTCCCCTCTCCGTGTTGGTAGCAGGATAATTGGCGTGGAGACTAGGTAAAACTAAGAGCTGGGCTATGCGATCTCCCGGGGATATAGGATAGATTCCTCTGGGAGCCGAACACATGATTTTTACCTGTCCTTCATAATCTTGATCTATAACTCCGGGATGAACTACCAGGCCTTTCAATGCAGCAGAAGAGCGCCCTAGGAGTAACCCAATGGTATTTGGTGGTAGGGGGCCTTTAAAGTCTGAAGGGATAGGCTGAACTCCCATCTGTGGAGTCAACACTATTCTGGTGGTGGCACGGATGTCCAATCCCGCGGAACTTGAAGTGGCTCTCCTTGGGGGGCCTGGTTGTTCCCGAATGACACTTGCGTGCTGGTTGCCCCATATATTTGCGGGCCCTGGTGACGGGGGCCCCTCTGGGCGTTTTTTGGCAGTTCTAAGGGTTTCCCTTCTATATCTTTAATAGACCGGCACTCATTGGCCCAATGCCTGCCTTTCTTACACTTAGGGCACAACCCAGGGGTCTTTTGGGTTGTTTGTTCTGAAGCTGGGCTCTTACACTCTCTCTTTATATGTCCTAATTTCCCGCATTGAAAGCATTTGATACTTCTGTTAGTGATCCTGGCTTGTTTGTGGCTCTGTAATATGGCCGCGGCTAGGCCCGCATTGGTGAGTGGCCCTCCTATTTCTCTACAGGCTTTCAACCAGGCATGTATCCCTTTTTGTTTCCAGGGTGTTATCGCCTGTCTGCATTCCTTGGTACATTGTTCAAATACTAATTGCTCCACTAGGGGCATTGCTTGTTCCTGATCTCCAAATATTCTGCCTGCGGCCTCCATCATACGAGCGACAAAGTCAGAAAATGGCTCGCTCAGCCCCTGAATAATTTTTGTCAAATTGCCTGATACTTCTCCTTTGTTGGTGAGGGCTTTCCATGCCTTGGCGGCGCACGTGTTTATTTGTGCGTATACCTGTAAGGGGAAGGCGGTCTGGTTGGCTACCCACTGTCCTTGGCCCGTCAGCATATCATATGACCACGCAGGCTGTCCTTCGGCCTCGTTTGCGCGTGCCTGGGTCATGCTGATATCATGCCACAATGCCTTCCATTCTATGTATTGCCCCATACTAGAAAGGCATGCCTTAGTTACATATTGCCAGTCTGCGGGTGTCATGGCTGTCTCTGTTAATCTCTCAACTTGTGCTATGGTATAGTTAGCACTGACTCCATAAGCCCGAACGGATTCTGCTAACTCCTTAACTTGTTTATGGCTCAGGGGCTGGTGAGAGCGTACGCCATTATCCTCAAATACAGGAAACATTTGTCTAATTGCCTGAAGAGTATCTGGGTGGCAAAAGGAGAGTGCGCCACTCACGTAAGGTGGCGGGGCAACGGGCGTCGGGGGACACCCTGCTTTCATTTTTTCCTTGGTCCGCTTTTCAACTTTGCTGGTTCCCTTACTTCTGCACTCTGCGGTTTTATTCTCTTCCCCTTCCTCTGCGGACGTTAATTCCTCTTCAGATTCCCTATTGGAGAGTTGGAGGTCCCTCAACTCTTTCCAGGGGTATTTACTATTTTCTCTGAGGCGATCGTCACTCGCTTCTCGGGGCTCTTTCGCTTTTGCCCTAGGCGGGCTTTCTCCCTCACTCTGAGGTTTCTTTACCTTCGTTTTTGTGGCCTTTTTTCGGCCGCGCGCGCTCTCTGTTTCCCGTTCCGTTTCTGACATGCTCTCTTGGATATCTGTCAATGCTCTCTGACCTTCTTTTATTACCTTTTCACATCTCTCATCTTGCAGACAAGCTCTAATCAGTTTCCAGAGGGGCCTGGTGCCTCCCCTCAGGCTACCCTCCTCCTCCTCTCTATCAAGATCTTTCCCCAGTTTGTCCCAGCTCGGGATTGAGAGGGACCCTGAACAAATGAACCAGGGGGCCACACGGTCTATCTCCTTCACAAAAGATCCTAAGACTTTGCTGGAGACCTTCAAGTTTCGCTCTTTGAGAGCTGTCTGCAGCGCCGTGACTAATGACGGTGCATTCCCTATGGTGCCTCCTTATTTACAGAGAACCATCAACCATCATCCTAAAAAGCAGGGGCCTCTCGGAACTTACCCCTCCGGGCTTTCTTCTGACCTGCAGTTCTGAATCCTCTCCAGATGTCTGAAGGGTCCTCCCTGTGCCGGTGATGTTCTGGTTCCCGGGTTTCGGCACCACTTGTCGCGTGCCCTGTCCTCGCCGGCAAGAACAGCATGCAACAACAGCAGGATTCTTCTGCAGAAAGCTTTATTCTTCAGCTCTTTGTGAAACAAATGAGTTGGGCAGGACCCAGAGGGGAAGGAGAGTCTTGCTTATATACTTCTCATGCTCTGACCTGGTTGGTGCGGCTCCATATGCCTTATTAGCATAACCATTTGGTGGGTCTCATTGGTCCTTATGCCAAGGCGCAATTAGCATGTAGTTTAGTGGTGTGGGATGATTTGTCATTAGGAAGTTCGGGGCCTTCTGGCTGCCCTGCATTGGGCGCTATTTTCTGAGCGCGGCTGCCAACACCTGAGTGGTTTCATGGGACTCTTGCTATGATAGATGGCTACGGGGGTAAGGCAATTAGAGTGAAGAAAGCCCAAATTCCATTGGGAATAGGGTGTTTACCCCCAAAGGGGTATACTGTGTATATATTTCCCATCCCTGAATATATTTTGGGGGTAGATATCCTGCAGAGCCTGTTACAGACCACTGCAGGTGAGTTGAGACTGAGGGTACATGTGGTAAAGGCAGTTCTGAGGGGAAATGCTCAGCATCCACTTGTAGCTCTGCCTGTACCTCAGCAGGTGACAAATACTAAGCAATATAAATTGCCTGGGAGACAGAAGGAAATTGGAGAAACTCTACAGGAGCTGGAGAAGGTGGGCATCATAAAGCCCACTCATAGTCCTTTTAATTCCCCAGTGTGATCAGTGAAAATGCCAGACAGCTCCTGGCATATTACTGTGGATTACACAGGTTTAATAAAGTCACACCCCCTCTGCATACTGCTGTCCCCTCTATTGCAACCCTTATTGATGCCCTTGGTTATGAACTAGGGACATATCATTATGTTGTAGACCTTGCTAATGCTTTCTTTTCTATTGATATAGCACAGAAAAGTCAGGATCAGTTTGCCTTCACATGGGAAGGCTGGCAGTGGACATTCACTGTCTTTTCACAGTCCCACCATTTGTCACAGATGTGTAGCCTGTCAGTGGAGCTTGTCACTGACCTTTGAAAAAGTCAGCAGAGCCTGGTGGGAGTGCCTTGTGTGCTCTAAGAGGGACTCACATTGAGTTCCACAGCAACATGGGACAATAGTTAAAGGGCTGATACCCTTCATCAATTAGCAGATGGATTATATTGGGCCTCTACTCATATCAGAAGGGTACTGATACACCATGACTTGGGTGGACACAGCTACTGGACAGTTGGGTCTGTTTCCTGCATGTCGTGCACATCAGCAAACAACCAAAAGGGACCCAGATCATCTCTTTGCAGCCTATGGCTGCTCACAGGTGATTGACAGTGATCAAGGCACCCAGTGTACTGGACATGTGTTACAAGAATGAGTGCAAAAATTAGGGATAAGTTGGAAATTTCATGTACCATATAATCCTAGATAAGTCATATTATAAATTAATTATTGACTATATTCCCTATGATGTACATTACAATATTTCATTCTTTTATATGGTTGAGTAGTACTCCATTGTGTGCCTTTGTTTGTGTGTATCATTCTTTATCCATCTAGCCATCAGTGGACATTTAGGTTGTTTCCATATCTTGGCTGTTATAAACAATGCTGCAGTAAACATAAGGATGCATGTATCTTTTCAAATTAGCGTTTCATTTCCTTAAAATAGACACCAAGTAGTGGAATTGCTGGATCATATACCAGTTGTATTTTTTATTTTTTGAGGACATTCCACACTGTTTTCCATAGTGGCTATACCAATGTATGTTCCCATGAACAGCACACTAGGGTTCCCTTTTCTCCAATCCACTTATTTCTTATCTTGTTGATAATAGCCATTCTGACAGGTGTAAGGAGATATCTCATTGTGGTTTTGATTTGCATTTCACTAATGATTAGTGATGTGGAGCATCTTTCTATGTGCCTCTTAGCCATCTGTATGTCTTCTTGGGAAAAATATCTATTCAGATCCTCTGCCCATTTGTTAATTGGATCCTTTGGGAGTTATTCAGCTCTAAGTTCTTTATACTTTTTAGATATTAATCTGTTATCAGACATACAGTTTCAAATATCTTCTCCCATTAAGTAGGTTGTCTATTTGTTTTGTTAATAGTTCCTTCACTGTGTAGAAGCTTTTTAATTTGATGTAGTCTCACTTGTTTATTTTTGTTTATTTCCCGTTGAAGTCAGAAAAAAAAATTAATAAGATCAATGACAAGGAACTAATCACCTATGTTTTTTTTTATTAACGTATCATTAATATACAATCTTATGAAGGTTTCACAAGATAAACAATATGGTTACTACATTCACCTTATTATCGAACTCCCACCCATACCCCATTGCAGTTACTGTCCATCAGTGTAGTAAGATACCACAATGTCGCTACTTGTTTTTGTGCTACTCTGTCTTCCCTGTGACTCCACACATACCATGTGCACTAAACTTAATACCCCTGATCCCCCTTATCCTTCCCTTCCCACTCAGCCTCCCTCAACTCTCCCCTTTTGTAATTGCTAGTCCCTTCTTGGAGTCTGTGAGTCTACTGCTATTTTCTTCTTAGTTTTGCTTCTTTGTTATACTCTACAAATGAGGGAAATCATTTGGCACTTGTCTTTCTCTGCCTGACTTATTTCACTGAGCATAATATCCTCTAGCTCCATCCACGTTCTTGCAAATGGAAGGACTTCTTTCTGTCTTATGGCAGAATAGTATTCCATTGTGTATATGTACCATTTCTTCTTTATCGATTCACCTACTGATTGACACTTAGGCTGCTTCTATATCTTGGCTTTTGTAAATACTGCTGCAAGAAAAAGGGGTGCAGATGTCTTTTTGAATCTGAAAACTTGTTTTCTTTGGGTAAATTCTTAGGAGTGGAGTTCCTGAGTCAAATGATATTTCTATTTTCAGTTTTTTGAGGAACCTACATATTGCTTTCCACAATAGTTGAACTAGTTTACATTCCCACCAGCAGTGTAGGAAGGTTCCCCTTTCTCCACATCCTTGCCAGCATTTGCTGTACCTAGTCTTTTCAATGTGGGCCATCCTAACTGATGTGAGGTGATATCTCATTGTGGTTTAATTTGCATTTCCCTGATAATTAGCGATGTGGAGCATCTTTCCATGTGCCTGTTGGCCATCTGAAAATCTTTGGAGAAGTGTCTGTTCAGATCCTCCACCCATTTTTTAATTGGGTTATTTGCCTTTTGGGTGTTGAGGTGTGGGAGTTCTTGATATATTTTGGATGTTAACCCCTTGTCAGGTATGTCATTTACAAATATATTCTCCCATACTGTAGGATGCCTTTTTGATCTGCTGATGGTGTCCTTTGTTGTACAGAAGCTTTTTTACTTGACGTAGTCCCATATGTTCATTTTTGTTTTTGATTCCCTTGCACAAGGAGATGCGTTCAGGAAAAAGTTGCTCATGTTTATAGTCAAGAGATTTTTGCCTATGTTTTCTTCTATGAGTTTTATGGTTTCATGACTTACATTCAGGTCTTTGATCCATTTCAAGTTTGCTTTTGTGTATGGGATTAAACAATAATCCAGTTTCATTCTCTTGCATGTAGCTGTCCAGTTGTTGAAGAGGCTGTCATTTCCGCATTGTATGTCCATGGTGCCTTTCTCATATATTAATTCACCACATATACTTGCATTTAAATGTGGGCTCTGGTCTATTCCATTGGTCTATGAGTCTGTTCTTGTGCGAGTACCAAATTGTCTTGATTACTATGACTTTGTAGTAGAGCTTGAATTTGGGAAGCATAATCCGCCCACCTTTGTTCTTCCTTCTCAGGATTACTTTGGCTATTTGGGGTCTTTTATGGTTCCATATGAATTTTAGAACTATTTCCTCTTGTTGGTTGAAGAACGCTGCTGGTATTTTAATAGGGATTGCATTAAATCTATAGATTGCATTGGACAGGCCATTTTGGCAATATTAACTCTTCCTATCTGTGAGCATGGGATGTGTTTCCATTTATTGGTATCTTCTTTAATTTCTCTCATGAGTGACTTGTAGTTTTCAGGGTATAGGTCTTTCACTTCCTTCATTAGGTTTACTCCTAGGTATTTTATTCTTTTTGATGCAATAGTGAATGGAACTGTTTTCCTGATTTCTCTTTCTTCTAGTTCATCATTAGTGTATAGAAGTGCAACAGATTTCTGTGTATTAATTTTGTATTCTGCAACTTTGCTGAATTCAGATATTAGATCCAGTAGTTTGGGAATGGATTCTTTCGGGATTTTTTATGTACAACATCATGTCAACAGCAAACAGTGACAGTTTAACTTCTTTACCAATCTGGATGCCATTTATTTCTTTGTGTTGTTTAATTGCTGTGGCTACGACATCCAGTACTAAGTTGAATAAAAGTGGGGAGAGTGGGCATCCCTGTCTTGTTCCTGATCTTAAAGGAAAAGCTTTCAACTTCTCGCTGTTAAGTATGATGTTGGCTGTGGGTTTATCATATGTGGCCTTTATTATGTTGAAGTTCTTGCCTTCTATACCCATTTTGTTGAGAATTTTTATCATGAATGGGTATTGAATTTTGTTGGATGCTTTTTCAGCATCAATGTGGCTGATCATGTGGTTTCTGTCTTTCTTTTTGTTGGTGTAGTGGAAGATGTTGATGAATTTTCAAATATTGTACAATCCTTGCATCCCTGGAATAAATCCTACTTATCATGATGATTTTTTAATGTATTTTTCAATTCAGTTTGCTGATATTTTGTTCAGTAATTCTGCATCTATGTTCATCAAGGATATTAGTCTGTAATTTCCTTTTTTTGTGGTGACTTTGCCTGGTTTTAGTATTAGTGTATTGCTGGCCTCATAGAATGAGTTTGGGAGTATTCCCTTCTCTTCTACTTTTTGGAATCTCTTAAGGAGGATGGGTATTAGGTCTTCACTAAATGTTTGATAAAATTGAGTGGTTAGGCCATCTGGTCTATGGGTTTTGTTCTTAGGTAGTTTTTTGATTTCCAATTCAATTCCATTGCTCATGATTGCTCTCTTCAGATTTTCTGTTTTTTCCTGGGTCTGTCCTGGAAGGTTGTATTTTTCTAGAAACTTGTCTACTTACTCTAAGTTATCCAGTTTGTTAGCATATAATTTTTCATAGTATTCTCTAATACTTCTTTGTATTTCTGTAGAGTCCATAGTGATTTTTCCGTTCTCATTTCTGATTCTGCTGATGTGTGTAGACTCTCTTTTTTTCTTAATAAGTCTGACTAGGGGTGTATCTATTTTGTTTATTTTCTCAAAGAACCAGCTCCTGCTTTCATTGATTCTATTGTTTTATTCTTCTCAATTTTATTTATTTATGCTCCAATCTTTATTATGTCCCTCCTTCTACTGACTTTGGGCCTCATTTATTCTTACTTTTCTAGTTTTGTTAATTGGGAGTGTAGACTGTTCATATGGGTTTGTTCTTCTTTCCAGAGGTCAGCCTATATTGCAATGTAGTTCCCCCTTAGCATGGCCTTTGCTGCATCTCACAGATTTTGCAGTGTTGAATTATTGTTTTCATTTTTTTCCATATACGGTTTATCTGTTTTATTTGGTCATTGATCTATTGTTTATTTTGGAGCATGGTGTTAAACCTCCATGTGTTTGTGGAGTTTTTCATTTTCTTTGTGTAATTTATTTCCAGTTTCATACCTTTGTGGTCTGAGAAACTGGTTGGTACAATTTCAATCTTTTTGAATTTACTGAGGCTCTTTTTGTGGCCAGGTATATGACCTGTTCTTGAAAATGTTCCATGTGCACTTGAGAAGAATGTGTATCCTGCTGCTTTTGGGTGAATTGTTCTGTAGATGTCTGTTAGGTCCATCTGTTCTAATGTGTTGTTCAGTGCCTCTGTCTCCTTTCTTATTTTCTGTCTGGTTGATCTGTTCTTTGGAGTGAGTGGTGTGTTGCAGTCTCCTTAAACGACTGCATTATATTCCATTTCCACCCTTAATTCTGTTAGTATTTGTTTCACATATGTAGATGCTCCTGTATTGGGTGCATAGATATTTAAAATGGTTATATCCTCTTGTTGGATTGACCCCTTTATTGTTATGTAATGCCCTTCTTTATCTCTTGTGACTTTCTTTGTTTTGAAGTCTATTTTGTCTGATACAAGTACTGCAACTCCTGCTTTTTTCTCCCTGTTGCATGTAATATCTTTTTCCATCCCTTCACTTTTAGTCTGTGTATATCTTTGGGTTTGAAGTGGGTCTCTTGTAGGCAGCATATAGACAGTCCATTCAGTGACTCCACGTCTTTTGATTGGTGCATTCAGACCATTCATAGTTAGGGTGATTATCGATAGGTATGTACTTATTGCCATTGCAGGCTTTAGATTCATGTTTACTAAAGTTTCAAGGGTAATTCCCTTACTATCTAACAATCTAGTTTAGGTTTCTTAGTATGCTTTTACAAACACAATATAAAGGTTTTTTTCCCTCCTTTTTCTTCTTCCTCCATTCTTCATTATTAGGTATCCTATTCTGTACTCTTTGTCTATCGCTTAACTGAATTTGGGTGTAGTTGCTTTGATTTTCCATCTGCTTAGTAATTAAATGCTCTACTGACTTTACTGTGGCTTTATTTACTCTGTTGACAGCTATTTAGCCTTAGGAATACTTCCATCTATAGCAGTCCCTCTACAAGGCACTGTTGAGGTGATTTGTGAGAGGTAAATTCTCTCAGCTTCTGCTTATCTGGAAATTGTTTAATCCTTCCTTCAAATTTAAATGATAATCTTGCTGGATAAAGTAATCTCAGTTCAAGGCCCTTTTGTTTCATTGCATTAAATATATCATGCCACTCCCTCTGGCCTATAAAGTTTCTGTTGAGAAGTCTGATGATAGCCTGATGGCTTTTCCTTTTAAAAGTCTGTCCTTATTCTTGATATTTACCATTTTAATTATTATATGTCTTGGTATTGTCTTCCTGGGTCCCTTGTGTTGGGAGATCTGTGCACCTCCATGGCCTGAGAGACTCTCTCCTTCCCCAGATTGAGGAAGTTTTCAGCAATTACCTCCTCAAAGACACTTTCTATCCCTTTTTCTCTCTTCTTATTCTGGTACACCTGTAATGCAAATATTGTTCCATTTATCTTGGCCACACAATTCTCTCAGTATTCTTTCATTCTTAGAGATCCTTTTTTCTTTCTATGCCTCACCTTCTTTGTATTCCTCTTCTGTAATTTCTGTTCCATTTACTATCTCTTCTACTACATCTGCTTTTAAATCCCTCTGTTGTATTTTTCATTTCAAATACTGAATTTCTCAATGATTAAATCTGTCCTAAATTTGTCCTTGAGTTATTGAATATTTTTCTGTACCTCCATGTGCAAGTTTATGATTTTTATTTTGAAATCTCTTTCAGGAAGATTGATGAGTTCAGTTTCATTTGACCCTTTTTCTGGAGTTTGTTGGGTTTTGGTTTGAACCAGGTTGCTTTGACATTTCATATTTGTATATGGCGCCCTCTAGTGCCCAGTAGCTCTACTCTCTGGAGCTGCTCAGCCCCTGGAGTGTTGTCAGGGGTGGTGGGGGAGCCACACTGGTGTCTGGGGTTAGGAAAGGGCTGTTTCCTGCTTCCTGGCTGCTGTGCCTGTCTCCACTGTCAGAAACAGTGGGCTGAGCACACAGATGTAAGCCTCTGTGCTTTGGGTTAGTAGCTGCCATAGGCAGGGCCTCCCTCTGGCTGGCCTGGCACCAGGGCAGGGACTGCCAGTTTGCAAGCTGGTGCCGGTAGGCTGTGAGGAAGGCACAACAGGCTGTGTATCATGGTGGGGATCCTCAGAGCTCAGTAGCCAGCTAGTGGGATGGAGCACCTGAAGTTCCTGAAAGTTTCCAACCTGCTGGGCAGAGGGCACCCAGAAAATTTCATCCACCTACCCTTTCCCTTGTGCAGCAAGCTCTGTGCAATCCTTGACCCTTTCGCAGCCCTCTTACTGTTAGGAAGTCTCTCAGACTGCCCACCTTACTTTTGTCTCTGAGCAGCTGGATGTAGAACCCTGTTTTCCACAAGCAGCTGGAATCTTAGTCTCTCCAAGTATTCCACTTGTCTTATGTTTCCAACCCCACAAATCTCCAGAGCACCATGCAATGTAGGTTCGTGCTCCCATAGCAGATCTTCAGGGCTGGGTATTCAATAGTTCTAGTCTTCCACCCCCTCTCTGCTCCATTTCTCTTCCTCCCACCCATGAGCTGGAGTGGGGGAAGGGCTTGGGTCCCGCCGGATCACAGCTTTGGTACATTATCCTGTTCCATGAGGTCTGTTCTTTTCTCCAGGTATATGCAGTCTGGTGCAACCTTCTTTCCTGTTGTTTATTTAGGATTAGTTGTATTAACTTTATTTTCATATATGTGGTTTTGGAATGAAGTCTTTGTCTCACCTCTCACACTGCCATCTTTTTACCTATGTTTTCTTCTAGGAGTTTTAAAGTCTCAGGTTTTGCATTCAAGTATTTAATCCATTTTGAGTTAATTTTTGTGATTGGTGTAATAGAGTGGCCTAATTTCATTCTTTTTATGAAGGTGTCTTGTTTTCCCAATACCATTTATTGTAGAGATTGTCTTTTTCCCATTGTATATTCTTGCCTTATTTGCTGTAAATTAATTGTCTGTATATGTATGCATTTATTTCTGGGCTATTTTATTCCATTGATCTTTATGTCTATTTGAATGCCAATATTATACCATTTTGATTATTATAGCTCTGAAATCAGGAAGTGTGAAACCTCTGACTTTGTTCTTCTTTCTCAAGACTGTTTTGGGTAATCAGGGATCTTTGGGTTTTAAAAATTTTTAGAATTATTTTCTCCTGTTTGTGCAAAATGCCATTGATAGGGATTTCACTGAATCTTTAGATTACTTAGGGTAGGATGGGTATTTTTTTTGGTATCATTAATCTACAATCATATGAGGAACATTATGTTTACTAGACTCCCCCCATCACCAAGTCCCCCCACAAACCCCAGTACAGTCACTGTCCATCAGCATACTAAGATGCTGTAGAATCACTACTTGTCTTCTGTGTTGCACAGCCCTCTCCGTGCCCCCTCTCCCCATTATACATGCTACTCGTAATGCCCCCTTTCTCCCCCCCACCCCCTTATCCCTCCCTTCAGACCCATCCTCCCCAGTCCCTTTCCCTTTGGTAACTGTTAGTCCATTCTTGGGTTCTGTGAGTCTGCTCCTGTTTTGTTCCTTCAGTTTCTCTTTGTTCTTATACTCCACATATGAATGAAATCATTTGGTACTTGTCTTTCTCTGCCTGGTTTATTTCACTGAGCATAATACCCTCTAACTCCATCCATGTTGTTGCAAATGGTAGGATTTGTTTTCTTCTTATGGCTGAATAATATTCCATTGTGTATATGTACCACATCTTTATCCATTCATCTGCTGATGGACACTTAGGTTGCCTCCATTTCTTGGCTATTGTAAATAGTGATGCAATAAACATAGGGGTGCATATGTCTTTTTCAAACTGGGCTGCTGCATTCTTAGGGTAAATTAGGATGGATATTTTAACAATATTAATTCTTCCAATCCAGGGACACAAAATATCTGTCCATTTATTTGTGTCTTCTTCAATTTCTTCCATCAGTGTCATATAGTTCTCACTGCATGTATCAGTAGTTCATTCCTTTTAATTGCTCAGTACCTCCACTGTATGACTGTACCACCACATGTTTATCCATTCACTTGGTGATGGATATTTGGGCTGTATCCAGTTTGGGGCCCTTACAAATAAAACTGTTATGAACATTTGTGTGTAAATCTTTGTGTGGACATACATTTTCTTTTCTCTTGGGTAAAAAGCTGTGTGTGGGGAGTGGCTGGATCATATAGTAAGTGTATGCTTAACTATTTAAGAAGATGCCAAATTGTTTTTCAAAGTGGTTGTTCCATTTTTACATTCTCACCAACAGTGTAGAATTCCAGGTGTTCCACAGCTCACCAAGCTTGGTATGATCAGCCTTTTTAATTTTAGCCATTGTAATAGTGTGTTGTGATATTTCATGTGGCTTTAATTTGCATTTTTCTAATGCAAACGAATGCAACAACTAATGATGTTGATCATCTTTCCACATGTGTTTGCCACCCATAACTCTTCTCTAGTGAAGGGTTTCTTCAGACATTTTGGTCCATTTGTTACTAGGTTATTTGTTTACTTAGTATTGAATTTTGCCTATTCTTTATATATTCTGGATTTGCCAATATTTTCTCCTAACTTGTAGTTTATTTTTAATTCTTTTTTTTTTATTTATTTTTTTTATTTTTTATTTATTTTTTTTTTGAGAGGGCATCTCTCATATTTATTGATCAAATGGTTGTTAACAACAATAAAATTCAGTATAGGGGGGTCAATGCTCAATGTACAATCATTAATCCATCTCAAGCCTAATTCTCGTCAGTCTCCAATCTTCTGAAGCATAACGAACAAGTTCTTACATGGTGAACGAATTCTTACAGAGTGAATAAATTCTTACA
This sequence comes from Manis javanica, assembly GCF_040802235.1. NCBI lineage: Eukaryota > Metazoa > Chordata > Mammalia > Pholidota > Manidae > Manis > Manis javanica. The sequence continues at coordinate 21,817,986 of NC_133168.1, forward strand.
TGGTGAACAGTACAAGGGCAGTCATCACAGAAACTTTCGGTTTTGATCATGCAATATGACCTATAAACCATCAGGTCAAATATGAATATTCATTTGATTTTTGTACTTGATTTATATGTTGATCCCACAATAAACAGGTTTTTTACCTCCTTAAATTTATTCCTAAATATTTTATTCTTTTTTATGCAATTATAAATGAAATTTTTTCTTGGTTTCTTTTTGATAGTTCATTGATAGTGTACAGAAATCCAACAGATTTCATACGTTAATTTTGTGTCATGAAACTTTTCTGAATTCATTTATTAGTTCTGTTTTGTGGTGGAGTCTTTAGGGTTTTCTCCATATAGTATCATGTCATCTGCAAATAACGACAGTTCTACCTCTTCCTTCCCTGACTTCTTCATCTTGCCTAATTGCCATGGCAAGAACGTCTATAACTATGTTGAACCAAAGTGGTAAGAGTGCACATCCTTGTCTTATTCCTGATCTCAGAGGACAAGCTTTCAGCTTTTCAACATTGAGTATATTAGATGTGGGTTTCTCAACTATGGCCTTTATTATGTTTAGATACATTCCTGCTATAGCCACATTTTGTTAAGAGTTTTTATTATAAACTGATGCTGAATTTTATCAAATACTTTTTCTTCATCTCAAGATAATCATATAATTGTTATTTTTCATTTTGTTAAGGTGGTATATCAGGTTGACCGATTTGCAGATAAACTAATAAATCCCACTTGATCATGGTATATGATCCTCTTAATGTATTTTTAAGTTTACTTCGCAAATATTTATTGAGGAGAAATAATTTTGCATCTTGTTCATCAGGGATATTGGTCAATACTTTTCCTTTTTTGTGGTCTGTCTCATCTGGGTATCAGCATAATGCTGGCCCCATAAAATGAATTTGGAAAAGCCTTCTCTCCCCTTCCATTTTTTTGGAAGAATTTAAGAAAAGTATTAAATGTTTTTTGAATGTCTGGTAGAATTCACTAGTGAAGCTGCCTGGCCATGGACTTTTGTTTTCAGGGAGCTTATTGATTACTGATTCAACCTTCTTACTAGTGAACAGTCTGTTCAGATTTTCTATTTCTTCATGATTCAGTCTTAGAAGATTGTAAATTGCTAGGAATATATCCATTTCTTCTAGGTTGTTCAATTTTTTGACATATAATTGCTTATAATAGTCTCATGATCCTTTATGTTTCTGTGCAGTTGGTTGTAACTTTTGATTTCTGATTTTATGTGATCCCTCTTTTTTTCTTAGTGAGTCTACCTAAGTTTATCATTTTATCTTTTCAAAGAACCAGCTCTTAGTTTCATTCATCTTTTCTATTATCTTTTTAGTCTCTGTTCATTTATTTCCACTCTGATTTTTATTATTTCCTTTTTCCTACTAACTTTGGGTTTCATTTTTCTTCTCTTTCTAGATCCTTTTTTTTTTGAGTACAGATTTTATAGTTCTTTATTAAAACTGAGGCCCTCCAAAAGTTTTTTAAATAGTTGTATACAGTCTTGCGAGAATAGAGCACTGACGGTCTCTGAAGCCTTCGAGTGACATATCAAATTCTATACCTGCTAGGTTTGCTCCTGTCAAATAAAAAAACAGATTCTGGCACAAAATAAGCATTCCCTATGTATTTTTTTTTGAGAGGGCATCTCTCATATTTATTGATCAAATGGTTAACAACAATAAAATTCTGTATAGGGGGGTCAATGCTCAATACACTATCATTAATCCATCTCAAACCTAATTCTCGTCAGTCTCCAATCTTCTGAAGCATAACGAACAAGTTCTTACATGGTGAACAAATTCTTACATAGTGAATAAGTTCTTACATGGTGAACAGTACAAGGGCATTCATCACAGAAACTTTCAGTTTTGATCACGCATTATGAACTATAAACAATCAGGTCAAATATGAATATTCGTTTGGTTTTTATACTTGATTTATATGTGGATCCCACATTTCTCCCTTTATTATTATTTTTATTTTTATTTTTAATAAAATGCTGAAGTGGTAGGTAGATGCAAGATAAATGTAGAAAACATAGTTTAGTGTTGTAAGAGAGCAATTGTAGATGATCATGTGTGTGCCTGTAGACTATGTGCTAATCCGAGCTAGACAAGGGCAATAGAACATCCACGGATGCAGAAGCTTTCTCTCAAAACAGGGGGGAGTGAGGTTCTAAGCTTCACCACTGTTGTTCCCCGATTTCTCACCTGATGGCCTCCCTGTGACTGTGCCTGTCTTAGGTTGTTCCTCCCTTGAGGAATCTTACCTGTCTCTGGCTAACCAGTCATCTTCCAGGGCCATACAGGGAAATGTAAAGTTGGTAAGTGAGAGAGAAGCCATATTGTTTGAAAAGGTTAGCTTTTTACTTCTTTGCAGATTTATGCCCTGTGGCTTCTATGCCCAGCACTTGTCTTGAGGTATCTTTACAACCTGGAGGAATTATGATGCTCGGTAAATTCGATATAAGGCACGAATTCTATTAAAGGGTTGTAATTAAGAAGGAAGAAGAAAAGCTATAGAGGTAGCATATGGAAGAAAACATGGGAGGATTGATTATTTCTTTGACATATCTTCTTGTAGAGGACCTTAAGCATGTATAGGTTTTAAACTACTAACTAACTTGCGCACACATATTAACATAATAGGAATATGGTGACATAAACTAAGCAAATCTATAATTACCAGCCATCTCCAGTGAAGCCAAGAAAACCAGTTAGGCACCCTAGGCATTTGTGAAAATTTGTCTATGATATGATGGATATTGTCCAACTGTACTTGAACAGTCTGAGAGAAATCAGACAAATTAAAGCAACCCATTTCTGGGATCTGTTCACATCCCATATGTTCTTTTAACCGTAGTCTATAGTCGTAAGATTTTGGAGCGCTACAACTTGCACCCCTCCCAACTCCTGGTTGAGTTCCAACAGTACAGATCCACTCAAATTCATTGTCTCACTGTATGCACATGCCAGCCTAGACATCTCCCTCCTCTTTCTAGATCTTTTAAGTGCAAAAATGTTTATTTGGGATTTCACTTGTTTCTTGAGATTGGCCTGTTTTGCTAAGAATTTCTTTGAGCCACTTTTGCTGCATCCCATAGATTTTGGTATGTCTTATTTTTTGTTTTGTCTCTAGGTATTTTTATTAATTTCTCCTTTGATTTCTTCTGTGACCTAATAGTTGTTCAGTAACATGTTTAACTTTCACATATTTGTCATTTTTCCAGTTTTCCTCTTGTATTTGATTCCTAATTTCATACCATGGTGATTGGAAAAGATGCTTGATATAATTTCAATCTTCTTGGATTTATTGAGACTTGTTTTGTGGACTAATATGTAATCTATCCTGGAGAATGTTTCATATGCACTTGAGAAGAATGTGTATTCTGCTGCTCCTGGATGGAATGTTATATATATATATATAAAGTCCATCTGGGCTAATGTGTCATTTAATGTGTAAATGTTTCCTATTGATTGTCTGTTTGATCTATCCACTGGTATAAGTGAGGTGTTTAAAATGCCCTACTATTGTTATATTACTGTCAATTTCTCCCTTTAGTTCTGTCGTATTTGTTTTATATGCTTTGTTGCTCCTGTGTTGGATGTATATGTATTTATAAATGTTATATCTCCTTTCTGGATCAACCCCTTTATCATTATGTAGTGCTCCTCTTTGTATTTCATTACAGTCTATTTTAAATTCTATTTTGTCTGATATGAGTATAGCTACCCCAGTTTTCTTTAATTTCTTTACATTTGCATTTTCATGGAATATCTTTTTCAATTCCTTCACTTTCACCCTGTGTCCTTATTGACCCTTTTATCATTATGTAGTGCCCCTCTTTGCATTTATTAGTCTCTATTTTAGAGTCTATTTTGTCTGATATAAGTATAGCTACTTCAGCTTTCTTTCATTTCTTTTCTTCTGCATTTGCATGGAATATCTTTTTTAATTCCTTCACTTTTACCCTCTGTGTGTCCTTATTTCTAAAGTGAGTCTCTTATGGAAAATATAAAAGTGTGACTTTGTTTTCACTTAACCACTCTTTATCTTTTGATTGGAGACTTTAGTCTATTTACATTTAAAGTAATTATTGATGGGTATGTACTGATTGCCATTTTGTTTATTGTTTTCTGGCTGTTTTTGCAATTCCTTTCTTCTTTTTCTCTCTTCCCTGGTGGTTTGATGACTTCATTTAGTGTTATGGTTACATTCCTTTCTCATTTCCTTTTGTATATTTACCTTAAATTTTTGCTTTGTATTTACCATAAGGTTCATATATCTTATAGATATCAGTCTATATTTTGATTGCACTTAAATTTGAACACATTCCAATTCCCTGCATTTTATTTCTGCCACATAATTGTTTATTGTAGCTTTAGTTAATTTTACTCCTTTTGTCTTTTAACCTGCTTAGTAGTTTTATAGGTTAATCCACTACCTTTATGATACATTTACCTTTTCCAGTGAGATTTTTACTTTTGTATGTTTTCTTAGTATTAATGTCATTTCTTTTCAGCTTAAAGAAGTTGCTAAATATTTCTTGGAAGGCTGGTTTGGTCTTTAGGTAAAGTCTCCCCTATCTTTTGCCTGTCTGAAAAACTCTTTATCACCACTTCAAATCTGAAATGATAACCTTATCAGGTAGAGTGTTCTTGGTTGGAAGTATTTTCCTTTCAGTACTTTGAATACATCATGCCACTTCTTTTTGGCTTGCAAAATTTCTGTTGAGAAATCTGTTCATATGGTGTTTCCCTTGTATGTTACAATTTTTCTCTGGTTGGTTTTATGACCCCCTTTAAACCTTTGACATTATAATGTGTCTTGGTGTGGCTGTCTTTGGATTCAGCTTAGTTGGAACTCCCTGGACCTCCTGGATCTGAATGTGTGTTTTCTTCCCTACATTAGGGAAGTTTTCAGCACTTATTCCTTCAAATTGGCCTTCTGCCACTTTCTTTCTTTCTTTTCTTTTTGAGTCCCCTATAATGTGAATGTGCTTCTGCTTAATGTTGAACCAAAGGCCCCTTAAGTTATTTGCTTCTCAGTCTGGGTAATTTCTATTGCTTTATACTCCAGCTCACTCATCCAATCCTCTACTTCATCCAGTCTGCTGCTGAAACCATCCAGTAAAGTTTTCAGTTTCAATTATTGTATTCTTCAAATATGAGTTCCCTTTGGTACTTTCTCATGTTTTCTATATTTCTTGAAGTTCTCATTGCATCCCTCCACTTCTGCAAAGTTTAATGAGCATATGTATGGCCACTACTACTTTGAATTTCTACCAAGCAGATTACTTATCTCCATGTCATTAAGGTATTTTTCTGAGGTTTTTGTCTTGTTTTCATTTGCAATATAGTTCTATTTCCTCTTTATGCTTGACTATCTGTGTTTGATTCTATGCATTAGGCAAAAGAGCTACCCTTCTTAGTCTTTAAGGAGTGCCCTTGTGTAGGTAGTGATCCTTCTTTAGCTCCTGATTATTACTTGAAACTTTGTGATTGTCTAAACCATCTGATGTATTTTTTTTTATATGCCCCTGTTGCCGAGGGTATGTCAAGACCCAAGAGGAGGAATCTCAGAACCTAGTTTCAGGCAGATTGGAATCCAGCCCCTCAGGCTACAGCTTTTAAAGTATGCAATATACACAGTCATGTGGGACCACAACTGTAATCCTTGCTGGCCTCCAGACCAGATCTGAATGTATCCCCTGAGAAACAGTTGCAAAATTTGGGGCTCCAGACAAGTGTATAAGCTCCTTTCTGGGAAGTCTTGTTAAACTGCTTGCAAGGTTAAGGAAGTTTTCAGGATGGTGTCTCCCTGTTTACATTCCCTGGGAGGGCCAGGGCATCTGAAGCCTGGCCCTAAGGCTGTGAGGGAAGTGTTAGTCAGATGCAGGCAGACAACTCAAGACCCTACATGTAGGTAGACAGAGCTCAAGGTCCTGGTAAGGCACAGGCAGAAGAGAGCTAGGGTCAAGGCTTTCCAGTAAACAAGAAGCCTCATCCTAGACATCTGGGAAAATTCAGCCTGAGAAACAAGGGAGTTTCCTGATACCATCTTGGCCCTAGCAACAGGGCCTAGCAACAACTCCCAGCCACTTGTTTAGATTTACTGTTTTTGTGCTTATAAATCCTATATACTGCAACCCCAGCAGCATCCTCCCTTGAAGCCCCTCCGAATTAGTGGGGAGTCATTTTCTCTCCTTTTTATTCTTCATTAAAAACTTTGCTGGTTGCTCCATACTCTTGTCTGCTGGTTTCATTTTTCATCACTTCCAAGACATGATCCTGGGAAAAAGAGCATCTCAGCTGGTAATAGCTGAAGCTCTAGGCTAAGTAAATATACCTCTTTCATGGATAGAATGGGGTTGTGTTTTAGTCTACTGTCTGTGAACTGCCCTGGAAGTGGTAGCCTGCCAAGATCTATCTTTCTGATTGTTATAGTCTTGTGGAGCTCTAGAATATCAGCCCTCCTGGCCACCAAGGCCAGGTGATCAAGGGGCATCCCCTGCGGGGATTGCAGGCACCCATGGCTTTAGCAAGGCAGCTGGCGAGTGTAGGGGTGAGGTATACTCACTAGTTTCAAAAAGGTGAAGGAAAATGTCTTGACCACACATAAACTTGGGCTTCAGCAATGAACCAGTAGAGTGCTTTGTCTGTATGCACACGCTAGGCTTTGGGCTGGGAGCAGGAGAATGCCATTACTGCTCACACTTGCCATCATCTCCAGCCAGGGGGCAGGGTAGTGCTGCAACCACCTACATTCTACACCTACAGCAAGTGCCAGGACCACTTTGTTCCCACCTGTCCCAGCAAGGCAGTGAGAGAGTACCATGTCCAAGCTTGCCCACCTGTGTTAGCAGGCTATGTGGAGAGTATAACATGGCATCCACCAGTACCTCTGTCTCCAGGGAGCATTTCAACTGTCTCCCACCTCTCCGGCCAATGTCCCCAGACCAGCGTATGAATCTCCCACATATATAATCTAGACACTTTTCAAACTGCTGTTTTTTCACTGGGTCTCTGCATGAGCAACATCACATGTGAACCCTCCAAGAGGGGAATTTTAATTTTGAGGCCCCAATATGTAGGCCCTTTTGGTTTTTCAAGCCAGACATTCTGGGGGCTTGTCTCTCTAGTGCAGATCCCAGGGGCTGGGGTGCCCAATGTGGGATACCAACCCCTCGCCCCTCCAGAAGAACCTGTTAGATAAGATCCCTCCCTATTGTGTGTCACCATGCCAGGGGTGGGGTTCTTTTATGGGGCATGTCTCTGCCTCCCCTACATATCTCAATGTAGTCTTTTTATCCCTTGTTGTGGAGAGTAGTTCATCTAATTTTCAGATCTTTTTCAGAGGGAAATGACCTATATGCAGCTGTAGATTTTGTGTTCAAAGGAGGAGGTGATTCAGGACTTTCCAATATTTCCATCTTGGATTCCTATCTGTTGTGTATTTAGTCTATTTAAATTCAAGAGGGTTTTCTAATGGCCACAAAAGTATAAATTATAGCTGATATTTGATGTTTATCTTCAGAGCATGCAGTATGTACATAAGGTCTACCCACAATGTATATCATGTTAATCAATCTGAGAATTTAATCAAACTCTTTCCAAATAAATTGTGTCTTTCTTAAAAGGTTACCTTTTATTTTACCTATTCTTGGACGTAAGTACCTCCCAGATATAAACTCTGAGTTTCCTTCCATTTCAATACTCTCATTGTATAATAATCTTATAAAATAAACAAGCTCTAATTACCCACACAAAATGGGTCCAGAAAATTCTGACAGGCCATTAAATAACATTTCTGAGCTAAAGACTCCTGATCCATGGCCTTTCAACAATACATAGATTTCAGGTTCCTCCATATGCCTGAAATAAAGTCCAGAATACCATAGGAAAGTACCAGGGTAACAAGAGCACAGCAAACATGTACATCTAGAAAGCCACTCACTAGCCCATTCCCAGCACCGCTTTTTTTTTTAAATCACTCAATCATTCATGATAGTTAATACTTAATAGCTGATGTATTTACAAGATAAAGTTAGTTATCACATTAATTATGACCAAAAAAATAACCGGCAAAAGTTTGTAGTGTTAGAAAATTACTTTAATCACATATAAAATTATGGCCATGATTTCATTCCCTTGAAATATCTTTAAGAAATCTGTAATAGCTATTTGTCATCTAGCTCTTTGTCATTTACAGAATTATCAAGTTCTCTAAAACCAGAACTTAAAATATAAAACATGTGGTCACATATCTTGAAGCTACAGGGTGAAAGTGTGGGATATTTGCTTATAAACCTTATTTTAAAGATTTAGGACTCTAGGCTTTATGCCCTGATGTTATAAAATAATAGGTAACAGCAGCAATTGTATAAAGTTTACTGACAAGGTATGGAACTCAGTTATTATAAGAATTCCCAGCCAGCTTCCAGGCAGTCATTTGCTTGCAGCCATTCTAAACAGTGTTTAAGAATCACCTGAACATCTTGTTTAATACTGCCTGCAACTTATTTGTGAGAAACTGCAGAATAAGCAGTTGTAAGGTGTTACTAACTACTCATGGATACACCAGCTTCCATTTAGATCACAGATTACATAACCTTGAAGGATAGGGTAAAACACACACACACACACACACACACACACACACACACACACACACACAGTAGCTATCAGGTCAAGTTGCCATACAGAAACCAAAACATTAATTCACTTTGGCAACATTGATGGGGGCATTCTTTATTACATATATGAGTATACATGTACCTTCTCATGTACTTAACCTAGTTCATTAAAACAGGATTTTATAGGTAAATATTATTCAGGGTCCCAACAGGAAACATATGGATAATTTGAGAAAAGTTCAATAAAAGGCTATGTACAAGGTAGGCAAGATGTAGAAAAACCAAAAGGTTAGAATAGTATCCTGGGCCTCGTTGAGCTTTATTACCCTTAGGTCTGAAGGGGCAAGAGAAGAAAGAGAGGGTTGGAAAGGGACACTTTCATAGAAGCTATCCCTTTGGTGGAAGCCAACAGCAACTCCCTCTTTCCTCTGATCTCCTGCTGGCTATTCACTCTTGGCCCAAATCAATGGGAAGTCAGAGGGCAAGGGAATTCATTGATTGATGCAGTCCATTTAGGTCAGCCTCCTTAGTGTATCTAGAGTGGGGAATGGAAGATAGTTACAACAGGAGTTTTTTTGTGTGTGAAGGAGGTAAAGTGAAATTGATATATCCCTTTGATCCATGGGTAAGCTTCAAGAGGTCTAATGAATACAAGCAGGTTATAGTAATGGCCCTGAAATACTGTACCTCTCAGTATTTGCATCTCTAGGTATCTACACCCTTGAGTATCCCCCTCCCATAATGACTCTAGGTTTGACCATATGACTTTATATGAACAATGGTACATCAGCATACATGATACAAGCTAAGGCTTAATAGGTGGCCTCCTGGAATACTGCCCTGATAGGCCTGCACCATGAAGAAGCCTGGAATTAAATATGTAGAAAGAGAGGCCCAGCTGTCTTGGTTGCTCCAGCTGAGCCCCACCCCCAGCAGATCTGTTAATGCCTCAGCATGAATAAGGCAAGTCAGAAAAACTGCAATCAACCCATAGAATCATGAAAAATAAATGGTTTGGTTTTAAAAAGTTTGGGGTGGTTTATTATGCAGCAATAGATAAGCGGAGCACAACCTGATTTCTACTAAGGGATGATTAAACTCCATGGCCACAGGAATCAATCATGTTCAAATGATATTCCTTCAACCCAATTCTCCCTGCCCTCTTCCTCGCAGTGTGTTGAGTTCAATTCTCAGGTTCTCTTGTGGTCAAAAGATGGTTGCAGCACTCCCAGATTTCACATCCTCTATGTTCAATATGCAATCAGAAAGAGAAAGCTTTTTCTTCCCAACAGTGGGACAAAGAGTCAAGTCTGACCCTCACTGGCTCAGTAGGCTGTTTCCACCTGCAGAGAAACACTGTAGCTCTGTGGTAGGATCTGTTGAGTGGTTAAGCCCATCAGGGCCTACCCTAGAGCTGTGAGTGGAGAAACTGCATCCAAATAATATGTGCTGAGAGTAAATGAAGGACAGATTCAGAAAAAAAGACTTGGAAGGAAGATCCTTGTTGATGCCAGCTTGCCAAAAGAATAAATTTATAGTACACATTTCAAATGCGAATCTCCATCCTTCACTTTTCTCCCAAATTCTAGTCTTGTTAATTCAATTTCATACTTGGCATTTTGCATTGGCTGTCTCTGGACATCTCAAACTTTAAATGTCCCAAACTGAACCACCCATTGGCCTGGAGGTGGAGGTATATTTCCCATGCTCTTTATTACAGCTCCCAAATCTTATGGTCCTTCTCCACCTACAAAAGCCCCATACTCTTTGGAGTAAGCCAACAGATTTTAACACTAGCTTCTTCTCTTTGTTACTGTCATCTTTCAAATCCCTGGGTCACACTCCCTCATTCACTGATGAAACTAGCACCTGTTTGTTTTTATCCCCACAACTACTTTTCAGTTATATGCTGTCAACAACCACAGTGATGAACCACCTAACACCTTAGACTCTCTGTTCCTCAACCTCCTTCCCTCCAATAATTATTTCATCCTTCCACCTCAATGACCTGCTCCCATGATAACACTACTGACTCTGTCTTTACCAACAACTATACTACCTCCAAAATCTCAAATTCCAGAACCCTATTCTCTAACACTCTGATTTCCTCTCATTTCTAGTCTTCCCATTGCAGCTCTTTCTTAATGAAATCTCCAGTCCATATACACCGTCACTTTTGCTCCAAATCACCCCCTTGGCCAGTTTATATTTCCTCACTCATGTCATTTCCTGGCAAACACTCTGAACTCTCAAGTCTTTTCTTCTTTCATTATCGTGTTTGGCAAAGTTTTAAGCCTAATTAATCCCACCTACTCCACATCTGCACTGAAGTATTTCTGGAATTCTGGATATTTCTAGAAAAAAGCTTACAACTTTACTCACAGTAAGTCTATGGCCATAAATGTCATAGGCACTCCACTCTGTGAACAAATCCTACTTGACTTACCTGGTCTGCCTGCTTTTCTACTCTGCATACTGACATATCCTTTCTCTTTAAACCTCTTATACCCCATAATTTTCCATTCTCAATTGATGACCTTGCCTCATAATTATTTGAGAAAATAAAAACCATAAGGGAGGACCTGCATTACCTGTACCTATACTTCCTGCTGTCAAGCAAGTGACACCTGTTGCTTATCACCAGGAACAAGAGTCCCAGATGTCAACCCACTGCACTGTTTGCAGTGGCAGGGTCACCAAGAAAGACATGACTCACACAGGCACCAGATATAAAAACACTTCACTCACACAGAGAAGAGGCAGAGCAAGATAAGCCTAAACAGTGAGCACTGGTCCCCAATGGTCAGCACATCATGCCCCACAGTTGATGCAAGAAGATGGTCTACACACACCCCTCCTGCACTGCAAGTGAAGGATCCCCTTTCTTCCCCACCAGGAACATATAGCAACGGGACTGGCCAAGACCAAATGATGAATATGCTTTAAACTCAACCAAGAAGAACCTATCAAATCTGGAATAGGGAATGATACTCCCAAACAAGTCCATAAGGCCAGCACAGGCTGCGAGGGGTCCTTAAATGTTTCAGGTCTGAAGCACACTGTTATGCTGCCATGCAAGGGTCAACAGGCTGTGCATCACTGCATTTCCCAATAGTCCAGCTTTCAACCTTTGCTTAGCTACTGAAACAGCAAATAAAGCACATCAAATCTGGAAGGACCACCATCTGCCCCAGATTTGGAGATGGAAGTGGCGCCAGAGGGGCCCTTGAACAATCTATACGGATGTAGTTTGCTCACAGGTCATTTTCAGACAGCACTTCATCAGAGTCACTAGGACAATCATTCACAGGAGGATCATCAGGCCTCCCTTGAGGACAGTCCCTAATCAGGGATCCCAAGTGCCTAGATTAAGCTAACTAAAGAATTTTTTAATAAGTATAGGGCAGCCTGAGGGTATATAGTCAATAACTATCCCACCTGAATATGGATCTTCTCCAGTTCAGCTTTTACCTTCCCTGAATTAGTGATATATACACAAGAAGTGTTTGCAGTAACACAAATGCCATCCTTCTCCACCAGCAGATAATTTAGTTGTCTATCACCACCTTAACTAGTGAGTTCAGTGAGTCTTGTTAGTTTTGAATGGCTTAGAGAAGGTGTGGGTCATTTTGTAGCAGCCAGGGCAGCACAAAGGAAATATGGATCAGAGCTTCATCTCTAATTTACAAGGCCTTCTCTCTGCCCCATAGCTTCGGCAGAAGTCTTCTGTAGGGATCTCATCAATTTTTGGTTTTGTCTATCTAGTTTTAAAACCAGAGCCATATTGCTCTGTGAGTCAACCCTTTTCTTTCCTTTCATCCCCTTAGTCATCTCTTGGATTTCCCTTTTGGACCTCTGGGCATGGCTCCTTGTTTCGTATCCATTTTCCTATGGTTTCCTACCCATTCAGCCCAAGTTGTTGGAATCCATTGAAACATTTTACTCTTTTTATGCCAAACAAGACTTTGATGGAACTTTTCTATTGCTTCCTCAACAATGATTTCAGGGGACAATAGGGTTAATGGGGTCTCCTACTGGGGAGGCCCGTTGCGTAAAGGCCTCCACTGCATTGTTCACATCCCCAGGAGCAGGGTCATATATCATCAGGCATCTAAGATTTTTACCTAAAATGTAGTTATGGCTTTATGAATGGTTTTCCAGGGGGTCTTAGTCTCACGGAAGTCCCTATAAACAGGAGTATTATTCTCTTACCTTTGCAACCCAGATCAAGACCAACATGATCTTATTTCTGTCTCTGTCCTGTTGGTTACACTGTTTGATGCGGGCAAAAAATACACTGCAGTCAGTTGACTTCCTTCCCTAGACGGCACCACTCAGCCTAATACATTTGTGTCTGCAAGGCAGCCCCATAAAACAGACACACCAACCAAGCTTTGTGAGACTCCCCTGGCCTCTGTCCATAACTGTCTCTACATTTTTGTATTTCTCACAGAAGGACCTCATTTCATCACTTTTTCAGTAACATCATCAGTGGTTTTTTGTGCTGAGTGAAAACAGGCCTTACTTGGGGTTTTTAAGTGACCTGGATCAGGCAGAACTTCCTACACGTGGGCCTTTGATTCCCCTTGGGTGTTATCTGCAACAGCCGGCACATGGGAGCTAGAGGATGAAGGTGGCCAGAGACCAGGTTAATTTTCTGACCATTTTTAGGGCCCACCTCTTGCATTTTGGCCCTTATCTATATATCAGTTTGCCCTTTTGACAGAAAGATTGTCTACACCTCATTTATTCCAGTTCAGCCAGAGGAAGGCCAGTACCTCAGTAAGCCCATCATCCCAGCACCCAGGGAGGCTGGACTGACAAATACCCTGTGTCTCCATCAGGTACTCTATTGGTGGCCTTGCTCACTGCACCAAACTGTTGTACAAGTGACATTTGTTGCTTACCACCAACAGCAGCAGGACCAAGATGCGAACCCACTGCAGTTTGCAGGTATTAGTGTTCCAAGAAAGACAGGACTCATACAGGCACTAGGTAGAACAATACTGTACTCATACAGAGAAGAAACAGAGCAAGATTAGCTTTGATAGTGTCAGTGTACAATGGCTGGCACATCTTGCCATGCAGATGATATAGAAAGATGGTCCGCACATGCCCCTCTTGTGCTGCAGATGAAGGTTACTGTTCCCTTCCCACCAGGAAAAGATTCAGCAGTGGGGTCAGCCAGGTGCTGGCTTTAAGCACAACCAAGAAGGTACATATCAAATCCTGAATAGGGAAAGATGCTCCCAAACACATCCAGCACAGAACTGAGGACTCCTTATCTCCATGTAAAAAAATGTTCCAGGCCCAATGCACACTTCTAGGCAGCTATGCAAGGTCAACAGACTGTACATAACTGTCTGTGGTTTTCCCAACACCTGCCTATCTTTTCTTTTAACAGATGAAACAAAGTGTCTCTGTTCCAATCAATAACCGCCACTTGTTTTCTGGAAAGGATCTCCTCTTTTTTTCTCAAGCATTTTCCTCCTACAACTTTTGCCTTTTTCCAGAATCATAAATCTTTCCCCTTCTACTAAATCACTCCCCAGCACATACAGATAAGCTCTAGTTACCTCCCATTTAAAAAGCAGTCCCCTGACCTTATGACCTCCTGCAGACACTGTCCCATTTCTCCCTTCTCACCTCACTTTCTTCTCAATCCTCTTTGGGCTTCTGTCATCACTATTCCACTGAGAGACTGTTTACAAGATCAACAGTGATCATGTTGCCAATCCCAAGAGTCATTTGTTATCTTACTTTTTAGAAGCATCCATTCCAAATGACCTAACTATCCCTGAAACTGTTCATTTCTAAGATATCACACTGTCCAATTTCCTCTAAAGGGATCTCCTTGCAGGCACTTCCTTCTCTATACTCAAATGTTAGTAGTGCTCCAAGGCTCTGTCCTGGGCTTTCTCTTTATTTACATTTATACTGTTCCCTGTTGATCTCCCTCCATCTCATGCTCCAAGCACCTTACTCATGCCAAAGGCACTCAAGCCCTGACCTCTCCTCTGAACTTCAGACTCAAACTGCTCCTTGACGTTTCCACATATATGAAGTTCCCGCTAATTTAGCTCTTTAACTTTACTATTTCATGAACTTAACACTTAACCATTTCATGGGGTATTGACAAGATTTTCTTCTATTGTTTGTCCTGCCATCAAACCTACTTTTACTGACTAGCTCAGTGCAGACACTAGAAAACAGAACATTATGCTAAGAGATAATATTCTTTAATTCTTATTTCTGAAAACTGATTTTTTTCTGCTTTGGAATAATTATGCTTATGTTTCTTAACATGATATTCATACTTCTCCCACAGTGTAACCAAAAGTTGTAATAGTGAACTTTTTTCTCATGCACTCAATATCTAACAAGATCTTTGTGTGTATTAGAATGCTTTCAAAGGTTGTCTACAGCAGGATATCTGCCCACACTATGGTACTAATCCTAGGCCAGTGCTATTGGCCCTTTTTCCATTTTTCCCCACACCCAGCTGTGCACAGAACTTCAGTTATCCCCTACATTAGTTTGCCAAATGGTCCTTCTTTAGCCCTGACTTTTCTCTTATGGTTCAGTTCTACAATTCTGATGGTCCAGTGGAAAAATGCAACTGAATGCTCTATCCCAAATTTAACACAAACAAAACTGAATCTTCTTTTCCCTGCTCCCATATCAGTAACTCTTGACTTTCCTCTTACTGAGAATGAAGCTGCCATTCTCTTGGCTGCCCAGGCTTTACTCCACATTTCATCATCATGTTTCCTCTCTTCCCCCACGTTTATCATCACATAGTACTATTGCTTCCTTCAGCACACCAATATCACACCCTGGCAACATGATCATGAATGTGGAGCCAGAAAGACTTGGGAAGGCTAATTGACTGATCTCTATGCTTCATTTTCCTTCTCTCTCATATAAGGTTAAAAATAGTTACAAGGATTGTTTTAAAGATTACATAGTCCAATGCATACAACTTAACAGCATGTAAGTTCTCACCATATATGTTATTTTCCCTGCCTTCTACTTTATGACCCAAATTATAGTGGTATCTCTCATAGTATCTGGTCTAAATGCACTAATTTCTAAACTCTGCTTTTAATCTTTCCCCCAAACACCATTTGGTTTACATTATGATCTTACCCAAAAGTCTTTAATGCCATCTACTTTTTAAAGGAGAGGTATCTAAAGTTGAATGGATACTTCTTACTACACTATAAACTCTTTTGGCAAGGCCAAGGACTTTTTTGTATTCATATTGACTTTCCCTGAAGCACACTGCATGCACAGGTGAACACTTCTTCAAAAAGATTATTAAAATGATGATCTTATCTTGAGTTTTGTTACAGAATACGAGACTTAATTTTCAGTATATTAAATTCAAATATACTGAATATACTAAATTTCAGTATACTAAGATTTCAGTTCTGACCCTTACATGTTCTTTCTTAAATCACTTAAAATATGGTAGCAATTTAGCTTTTAGTTGTGGGAGCAATGAGTGATGGCTTCATTCCTAGTACGTTTGTCTGGGCCTTGAAGAGATAAACATCTTGAATGAGGTGTGTACTTGTTTCACAGTCATTGTGCAGGTTCACTGGAGGGCTGTTGTCAATAATTAGGCTTCAATTCATTTCATTTGGCATTGCATTTGTTAGAGTTATTAGTTTATGAGTTAAAAGTAATATGAAAGGTTTTTTTTTTAAAAAACTAGAATATGTTTCAGGTAGGCAGTACTGCAATTACCCTAAAACAGCAGTTCTCAAAGTTCTATATGTATATGAATCACCCTCGGTCTGTCCTATTCGATACAGTAGCCATTAGCCGTGTGGCAATGAAGCACTTGAAATGTGGACAAACTGAGATGTACTCTCGGTGTAAAATACACACTGGATTTCAAGGACTGAGTACCAAAAAAAGGAATGTAAAGTATCTGAATAATTTATATTGATCATGTGTTGAAATAAAAATATTTTGGCATATTGGGTTGAATAAAATGTATTTGAATTTCTTCTGTTTCTTTTTACTTTTTTCAAAATGTGGCTACTAACATATGTAAAATCCCATATGCAACTCACATTTGTGATTCATGTTATACCAACCCTTGAACAATGTGTGGGTTAGGGGCAATGACCCTCTGTGCAGTCAAAAATCCACATTAACTTCTGACTGCCCAAAAACTAATAATAGCCTACTGTTGACTGGAAGCCTTACTAATGACATAAACAGTTAATACATATTTTGTATATGTACTCATACTGTATTCTTACAAAAAAGTAAGCTAGAAAAAGTATTTTTTTGAATTGTCACAAATTTCCAAAAATTTTCCAATTTTTGAAAAAAATCCACATCTAAGTGGACCTATACAGTTCAAACCCGTGTTCTTCAAGAGTCAACTGTATACAGTCCTATTTGGGCAGCACTGCCCCAGATACTTGTTTAAAATGTTTCCTGGACCTTTTGGAGATTCTGTTTTAGTAGTTCCAGGTTAGGGCCCAGAAATCTGATATTCTTTAGCTAAGTAATTCAAATGATAAGTCACGGTAGGGAATCATTGTTTGATACTGCTTTTGACCAGACGACTTTGATGGTCTTCAGCATAGCAAACAGTCATTCTAACATTAAAAGTTGAGTAATAGTTCTCTATTTCAATTGTGTAATAATTGCCATTCTTTAATAGTAATACCTATGTTTTTCAAAAAATAGGTTTTGAATTAGCAAAACACACTGCAAAATATAATCCCAAACCAACCATTTTATGGGAGTGGAAGGAAGATGGGAACAATTAAGCAGTATCTATCACAAGTTTAAGTGCGCATATCCTTTGACTCTGAGAGGTTGATCTTGCAGATCTTCTCACAAGTTAACTATATCTATAATTCACTTTGGCATTATTTGAAATAGTGTAAAAGGAAACTGGTTAAGTAAATTATGATATATCCAACTGAATACTATGCAGGCTATAAACAAGAATAAGGTCACCTATATGATGTATTTGATATGTAAGAGGTGGAAAAGAAAGTTGCAGAAGAGCATACAGATCTGACGAGTATGTGAAAAAAAATGTATATATTGGTAGATGTGTAGAAAGTTTCAAAAACTGTTAATAGTGGTTAACAGGTGGGAGAAGATTCCCAGTGATATGGAAAGGTACTTTTTGCTTTTTATATCCTTTCGTACCGTTTTAGTTTATTAACTATGAACAGAATGCAAATTTACATTGTACATTACAAAACGATGTTAAAAAAATCTAATGCCCAGCTAAGTAAATATTTTATCACTTGGTTCCCATTACAGAAATTAGCTTTTCACTATCATCTTTTAACCTAGAGTTCAGTCTTTATTTGAATTTTCTAAAAGGCCATCAGATACATTCATTCATTCATTCATTCACTCAACCAAGAGTTACTGACAGCCTACTTTACGCTGGGCCCTGTTTAAAGGAAGAAAAATAAAAAGCAGTGCACAAAACTACGAGTCTCTTAGCATGGGGAGGACAGTAAACAAACACCTACCTGAATAACATTAGTAATAAGTGCTATAGATACCTGAATTTTCAAAAGCTGAAATATTCAAATGTCACGTGTACTTGTGTGTGCTATACTTGTATTTACTCACACATACTACCGTTGCTACTGAAATTTACAAGTGTTCGGATGAAGAATTTCGCGATATTTCTCAAATTAGTCTTTCCCCTGCATTCATTATAATGAACTTAGTGCAAAGAAATTAAAAACAAATTTTTCAGATGTGTGAATTTAGGCACATTACTTAGTTGCTTTAGGCCTGTTTTCTCTGCCAAATGGTTCTATTTACCTCTCAGGTTTGCTTTCTTAGGGAGAATTCTATGACCCGATCAAATGGTGTAACAGCAGCGCCTGGCAGAAGGAAGCATGAGAGCCGGGTGGGCCCACTCAGGGCCTGGGCGCCCGCCCAGGGGCGCAGCTGAGCAGCGTGCTCTGCGGCGGGCCGGCTCTCCAGAGAAGTGGTATTCTCGCTGCGCACCACTCCCGCTGTGCTCCGAAGGAAAAATGCTGGGCTTTCACGTACTTCTTTCACCCGAGCACTTCCGTCCACCAATTTGTCTTTCCGGGCGTGCTTCGGCCATAGCTTCCGTTCCGTCTGCTGCGGCCACTGGGCGTCAACTCCCGCCCGGCACCAGCCAACCTGCCAGCCCGATTGCTCCAGTGAGTCAGAGCTGAGAACGCCGTGCGCTGCAAAACTCAAGTCCACTGCCCGCCCGAGCGCCCGATCTGTCAAGGGCAGATTCGGCTCGGGGCAGGCGGTAGCCTCGCCTCCAACTGCGGCTGTTCGTTTGAATTCGGGCGCCACTCCCGCGCCACGTAGAGCCAGACACGGAAGAGCTGAATCGCCAGGCGCCAGCGGGCGCGCACCGGGGGCTGGACAGGCGGGCGGCGCGCACGCCCCGCCCCGCAACGAGCCCCTGAAAGAAAGGAGCCGCCGCGCGCGCTCCCGCGCTCTTTCCCGGACGCCCCCAAGCGGCCACGCCCCCGTTCCCGCCGCTTCCAATAGGAGCGAGAGGGAGGGCGGCCGCGCTCGGACTCGAGAGAGGCTATATAGGGAACTGGCAGCAGCAGCGCTCGGTCTTTCACGTCCGGTTTTGGTAGGCACCGCTGTTGGTACAGGTAAGTTGGCGTCACCGGCGAATGTTCTAGCAGCAGGGGCCTCTGCGGCTGAGGTTGGGCCAAAGTACTGTGAGAAGAGTGTAGATATTTGAGCCTAGAGTGTTGTGTGCTGAAAACTTGCACGTGGGAAACACGCAGCCGGCCCGCCGCGTGCCGCGAGTAGTGGTGGTGGCGGCCTTCGAGCGCAGGCGTGGAGAAGTCAGCGCGCGGCCTAGTTGCTGACCCGACAGCCGCCTGGCTGAGCCTGAGAGGCAGCGGGAAAACATCTTCCCAGGATTTGGCGCGGGAAGTTAGTTTTAGGTTAAGAGTAAGAGGCCTTTATTAGTTAATCAAGCATCTTACTCTTGATCGCCAAGTCAAATGGTTATTTAAAAATGGGCAGGCCCTGGCCCTGCGTGAGACTGAGTTGCATTGTGCCCAGGGGGCGCTGTGTGCAAGTCGGATTAATGAAGGGGAGGTTTTAAGTATTGAAAACATTGAGTTGACTTCTCTGGGAACACTTAGTTTTAAATATATATATATATCCTCCGTAGGAACATGGCTCTGAATGGTGTAATGGAGCTGACACTTGGAGATACTAGGGTAAGTGAGAGCTCAGTTTTTAAGCTGAAGAAGTAAACCTGTTGATTTGCTAGAATAGAAAATGGTGCATCATTTGAAATTTGATTTTTCTCTTACTAGATGCAAAGGAAAACTACAAAACATATGGGAGAATATTTGCTGGAAAATTACTTGGTTAAAACCTGACAATCTTAACGGGTATGTGTTGGGTTAGTACTTTTATTCAGCATGTTTAGTCTGTATGCAGACTAAGTGAAAATATTTTTGTCCCTGAACAGCATCTGGGGGTTTTTGAATACTTCTGAAGCTGTCGATGTCACTTGACTTGCAACCTCATTTTGAAGTGAGTTGTGTGGCTTACAAGATTATTGTATTTTTAATATAGTACTTGCTTTATAAGGTTTCTTTGGCTTATGATAAATGTGCCTATAAAAATTAATGGATTGTGGTCTAATCAGTGATGAAACCTATCACAAACCTGATTACCTGAAGAAAAAGCATGTACGGATTCGGCTTCTGAGATAAGACCAGTGTGCAGAAATAATGAATTTTTGTTGCCTGGATTTTGTGACTGAGAGGGTTGTGTTTGGTTATAAATCTTGCAGAGGGCAGACTTTTATATCACAGGTGTATTTTTTTTTCCCTTCTGTCAACAGTGAGGGGTCGCTGTCTGCCCATTGAAAGGGCCAGTTTGCTGTGAGCTTCCTAAGATGTAAACCATTTCTGTAAGTATAGATATTTTAATTAAGAATTAGTAGTGTGTCCTTGGTTTTATCTGTGATGATCCTATCCCGAACCTGAATTTCTGTTGAGAAAACTTACACGGATCTGGCTTCTGAGATAGACCATTCTAAGGACAGTGGTATTTTTGGAAATTCTTTGAAATAAGTTCTCCTGATGTTGATGTATCATTTTGTAAATGTCAAATCTTTTCCTTTTCTAGGGCTGTTGCCATGAGATACACTTGTAATGAAAAACTGGTGATCAGGAAAAGCTCTTCATTTTACCGACATGGAAAGAAAACATACAAATCAAAACAAATTATATTGGTTTTAATTTTTATAAATAATGAATCAAAATCAAATCGATTAATTTGTCCATAAGATTCAAGCCATTTCTATCTAATGTCACAGTGCTCTAGAGTCACAACTTGTTAACCAATGGGTTACTTCCCAGGTCTATTTCTACTTTACAGAAATAAATATATGAAACAATGTTTTTAATGGGAAAATCTTTACTTCCGGTTGATCATACGTGTAATTAAAATTATCCTGAGTGAATTTGATTTTTTGTCACCTGGTTGAATTTAGAATACATTATTGTAATTAAAGCTGATTGAAAGTTTATGCTGATTGAGTATTGGGAAAATCCTTAGGTTTTATGGAATATGATTCAGATTGGCATCTGAACACAGAAAAAGAAGTGTAACACTTTGGCTTCATGCAGGATACTAAGTATTACTGGATTACTTGAGGTGAGCAAAGTAGAGGGACAGGACGTATACACGGAGAGAGAAAAATAGACATCAAAACAATTAGTGTGATTACTAACTAAATTATGGTCTCTGCACAGGCTTGAAAAATGGAGATTAATACTGAAAAAGAAGAGGACAGCATAACAATTATGGGACATTGAGAGAAGGTCACTGATAATCGGTTAAAACTAGCTGAATATTACACACTGGAATTATTATAAACAGTAATATCATCTGATCTAATCAAAGCAGTTGGGCCCTATGCATGATCATTTTCCCTAAATAGCTGCATGAATAAATTGTTCCCAAGCCCATTCTTAAATGTCACAGTCGAAATGATATTTTTGTCAGCTTGTCATAGTGAACTATCATTTTTTCTCTTAAGATTTTTGTTGTCCTTCATTAATGAAAATTCAGTTATGGACCCATGCAGTTCAGGAAAGTCTCTTCAGACAGATGTAGTTTAGTGGCCTGTGGCATGCAGTAAGTTTGCCCAATTTCTAAGGCAACATAAACATGCCTTGGGAACTATTTCTTGGAGCCATATTAGAAAAGTATTGATTATACCACATAGACATAAAGCACTTAGTATTTTGGATGTCTGCTTTTATTAAAAAATTATAGGTGCAAGGAATCTAACAGTGACCATGCATGGTCACATATAAATGAGAATTACAGGAAAATAAGCCTCAGCAAGAACTTTGTTGAAAATTAACAGATCCTATATTAGTTAATGCTAAGCCTAAAGTCATTTAGGCTGTGATAGCCAGAGGGGGTGGGTCCTTAGTGCAGAGGCTATTAGGAATAATGGGTTATGTAATTGGCATCTTGTCTTACCAAGAGAAAGCTGTGGATCCTTAGAATAATTTACAGATGAAAAGCACTTTAATGTGAGCATTCAATGTTATGGTATATATAAAATGCAGTGATAATCTTGGCTTTTAAAACTAATTCCTCTTGATAGAAAAAATCAAACCACTTTCAGATTGAAGTAGCATCCTGTTAGTAGCCTTTGTCTTACCTGCATTTGTCCATTCAGAAAATATCCCTGAGTTTAGATACAAGTGAACATTGATGTTAATATGCACCCTTGATCCCTGATCCCCCTTATACCCTCCTCTGCTTGTGCTTTAGGAATGTATCTTAAGTGTCTACCTTAACTACCTGGAACTTGGTTGTACAGTAAATGTTAAGAGAAATGATTAAGAGTGACGGGGGTCACTTTCATGGAGAAGTGGCTCCCCTTTTGTCAAAGCTGGCAAACATCACTTTAAAACGGCAACATTGCAAAATGGACAATTTGCTTTAGAGCCCTCTGGCCTCTTTTTCCTGCAGTTGCTTCTGTTTTGTTTCCCTCCCAATTGTGTAACTTGTCACATTTCTTTAGTTGATAAAACCCAAGTTAGATTGGTGATGTACATTCACTTCATGTATTTCACTGTTCTAGGCACTGCCAAGGAAGTAGAACACCATGTCCTTTATATGTCAGTAATACAAGGTGCCGAGAAAAAAAATCACGGGCAAGCTAAATAGAGTACTGTGGGAGAGAGGAATACTTAATGTGAGATTGCACAAATGATTTGAGCCAAAAACCAGTTCAGATATGGGGAAGATACTCTTATGCATAAACACTTCAAGCAAGAATAGTATGCTTCAGAAGCTGAGGGTATCAGTTGGATAGATGTAGGACCAATAGGCTGGAGAATAAGGTTGAAGTATTTTAAAATTTCCTTACTAAGGCTTGTGAGCAATTGGGTTAGAACTAAAAAGCTATTGTCATTTGAGATTCTAAAACTGGACATTGTTTCAGTAGGAAGACACATAGTCACATTTTTAGGCCTATTCTGTATATTACACACTTGAAAGAAATGAGTCAGGTCCAAAAAGGCATAATTTTAGTGGAATTAAACTTGAAAGTATAACATGTCATCAACTCCTATTAAAGTTGACTGATTCAAACCAGTAGACACCTGGGTAGAATTTTTCATTCACAGCAGAGCTCTTGCTGTTAGACTCTACCAGCCTGATTTATGAATGCTAATGTGCTGGTTGGTAATTTTTATTACTAAACAGGCAACTATAAGCTAAGATCAGGGATCTTACAGTTCCTGCTGGGTAAGGAATTTGCCCTCCAGAACATACCTGCAGTTGAAAGAAATCAATGGACTCAGCCTTAAAGACAAGGAATATATGCTGTGATTGGGCTCTGCTTGGTTAAGAGATTTCAAAAGTTGAAAGCAAAATTTACCAGTTTCTTACTATTGTGACTGGCCAACAAGAATTCTTTTCTCTGCTTTACATCATGTTTCCATGTTACTTTAAAATAAGTAGGCTCAAACCTACCTTTTGGTGCATTCTGAAGTTAATTCTCTTGCCAGAAGCCCAATATCTGTTGCATTGGTTTCCCAGACAAGTGCCCTCTGAACTGATTGTGCACTGCATAATCCTTGCTGTTTGCCCAGCCTGTGTGAAAGAGTATTTGGCTGTTCTTCTGGTTTTTACACCAGTTCCCCAGTTGAACCTTTATTTGAATCAAAGCCTATTAGGATAACCTGCTTATCTCTGGCCAGCCCCTCCTCCCCAGGGATGGTCTTTCCTTCCAAAAGTTTACTTGCAGTTCCAAATTGTACTTGTAGTATTTATAATTGTCTGAGTATTGCCACTACCTCTGGCCTTGCTTCACCTCACTGATATGGGTAGGTACAGAGATCAAAGCACAAGTTTGCCAGGAAGTTGTGGAAATTTTGTGGGCCATCTTGGGGTAGGGGAGAAGGTACCTTTTCAACATAAGAACCAGACTCCTTTGTCTCATTCTCAGTGCTGGCCTCCTCCCCTCACCACTAGTCCACTACCCATGCAAATGAGTTATAACTGGAAATAAAGATCAAATTTCACAGAATCTCAATTCACGTCCAGTACAATCCAACCTATTTGGAAACTTTATCCAATTAGTTATGCTTACTTGGTTGATACTAGTTCTCTTCAAAAGAGTATTATTAATGGAAAAAGCATTTCTGAATACTCATATAATTTGAAGAAAGTAACATTGACAAGTACAGTGCATCACTTTACCAAGGACAGGAAACAACAGCCCTTACCTCCTACTATTGGCTATAATTGATATACAATGAATTGTACATTTTTTTAATGTACCATTTGATGAGTTTTCCTGTGAGTATACACCCATGAAACCTTTAATACAATCAAGATAATAACTATCTCCATCTCTTACAAAAGTGCCCTCTTTTGAGGCTTGATATTTAACATGTTAAGATTGAGATGGTATGTGATATCCAAATGCGATTTTGAGTTGAGGGGAAAGATCTGAGCTGGAGAAATAAAATGAAGTCATCAGCATGTAGAAGGTATATTTAAAGCCTTAAGATTAAATGAGATCACCAAAGTGAATATAGAGAAAAAGAAGGGGTCCAAGCGTTGAGTGCCACGACATTCCAAGAGTAGGACATTCTAGGTTTAGTTCGAATCCTGGACGTTATTTTGTGCTAAGGGAAAAATAGTTGGGAAGCAGAGGTCTTGTCAAGTCCAACTGCCATATCTGGAATGGAAACTAGATGGAAAATCAAAGAATTCTAGAATGAAAAGTGAGGGTGAAAACTAAGCAAATGAACTGGAGTAATGGGGCGGAGATTGCCTTGGATTTAATACAGAGCATTGGACAGCATGAAATCTGAAGGAGTTAATTCGGAGGAGAATTTTTGTAAAGTATCAGGTTAAAGTGGCCTTCAGGAAAGGATGAGTTGAATTTAGAAATGTGGTTAAGAGTGCTCATCAGACCTGGGGACTTGAAGAAGTGGAGTTGACAACGGACAAGTTAGAGGTTTGTCTTGCAATCTAAAGTGCCTGCTCGGGCTGGAAAACTAGCAATTTTAATAGTTAAGCAGTCTAATTCTTCACTATTCTATGGAGCTTACCTGCCTGGGAGCAGAAAGCAGGAAATTAGGGATAAACTGGCCAAGGAGCAAAATAATGACAGGCCAAGGGAAATAAGGTAGCTCAAAGTGGTGTTAACATTATTAGCCTTGAGGTACAGGCTGATTAGGGAGAAAAACAACAAGAGTGCTGGAAAACTAACCCAGTTAATGATATATCAGGTGTACTATGGAAAGATGTGGGTGAAAACGAAGCAAAATAAGGTCCTTCTCCAGTTATACTACTACATGACCCACAGTATGTTGTATCCTGATTACTGGTTTATCTCTCTCTTGTCCTAGGGTGAGTTCTTTGCAAGTAGAAACTGCCCCTTTCATCATTTAAATTATGTACCTAGGGCAATATAATGGCTCCCATTTAAAAAAATGGTCTAATTAAGTAGATTTCAATATGTATATTTATGGTTGTGTGATTCTAGTTCTCCAAAAGAGAAAAGAAAAATGGTTGGAAGCTATAATGGGCTGAATATTTCTGTGCCCCAAAAATTAATAAGTTGAAGCCCTAACCTCACTGTGGATGAATTTGGAGATGGAGCCTCAAAGGAAGTAGTTACGGTTAAATGAGGTCATAAGGGTCAGGCCCTGATCCAATAGGATGAGTGTCCTTATAACAAGAGACACCAGAAAGTGCTTTCTTGCCAATGGGTTTCAGCCTCCCACAAGTTCACTATGAATTCAGGGAGACTGAGGAATGAAAATGGAACGTTCTTGGGATAAAAGGGTTTATTACCCAGCTTGTTCTCCCAACTATATGTCAAGCATTAGAATTACATCTGTAATCCTTCTCTGCCTTTGCCGAGAACACTGGGCAGAGCTCTTTATGTAGTGACTTAGTCAATAGCCTATTCCTACAGGTGTGGAAGCAGTAGCCTAGCAGTAGGCCAGTTACATCAAGTACTTTAGGTTCAAGTGAGGATCCTGGCCATAGGAACTTCTGTTTTCCCCACAGCACACTCTCTATGCCCACCCACAAAAAAAGAGGACATGTGAGTGCACAGTGTGATGAGGGCCACCTACAAGCCAGGACAAGGGACCTCAGAATGAAACCTACCCTGCCAGCATCTTGATCTTGATCTTGGACTTTCCAGACTGCAGAGCTGTGAGAAAAGTAATTTCTATCGTTTAAGCCACCTAGTCTGTGGTATTTTGGTACGGCAGGTCTAACAGACTAAGACAGAAACAAAGGATAAATGGTTACTGCAATAATTTTGGGAGGTTGTATCTGGCTAAAGAATTACAAGTAATAACTATGAAAGAGGACCATGCATATAAATCTGCTTTTTTCCTATTTTTTTATAAAAATGGAAACTGGATCTACAGTACACTTGCTAATTGAATATTAACAAACACAGCTACCAGGTGCAAAGCTTTCTTTCCACCTGTCTCTACTTTCAGCAACAATTTCAATTGTTTGAGAATCAGAAAAGCTTTTAATAAAGAACTCCATAAAGAAATCAGATTGAAATTAAACTCTTAGAAAGTTAATGTCTGAAATCTTATGCTTCACAAGATAAACTTTTTAATGTAAATGTGTTTTATCATAATTACTCATAACAAAAAATATGTTTACTAAATATTTCTCTGAAATTAAGGTGGCAATCAGTATTAAAATTTAACATTTTTTGTAACTGATAAATCATACCTATCATGATTTTTTCCCTATTTAATTAAAAATACTTGGTATAAAATAGTGACTGACACTTTGTTCTGTTTATTTTTCATAGTACTTTGGCATATATCATCTTCCTTTCCTTACAGTAGCCCTGGAAAGTAGACAAAGTAGGCATTATTTGCTATTTGTGCTTTTTATATGTAACTAAGATCGAGAGATTTACAATATAGGGTGAGTAAGGTCTAGATCACTGGAAGGAATGATATTATCATCTGTATTTTGAACATTAAAATATTGTTTCCTAGTTTGGGTTCTGCATTTAAGAATAGTGACAAACTGGGAAAGGATTAAAGATGGTGGCATGAGAGGTGAGACAGAGACCTCCTCCTAAAACCACATATAATATGAAAATATAATTAATAGAACTAATCCTGAAAGCAACTGGAAGGTAGGCTGCACCAGACTGCATACACCTGGAGAAAAGAACAGACCTCATGGAACAGGATAACGTACTAAAGCTGTGGCCAGGTGAGACCCAAGCCCCTCCCCCACACCAGCTCATGGGCAGGAGGAAGAGAAATGGAGCGGGCAGGGAGTGGAGGCCTGGGACTGCTGAGCACCTAGCTCTGGAGATCTGCTCTGGGAGCACAAACTTACATTGCATGGTGCTCTGGTGATTAGTGGGGTTGGAAAGCTAAGACAGGCAGAATACCTGGAGAGACTGAGATTCCAGCCGCTTGTGAAAAATGGAATCCATATCTAGCTGCTCTGGGGCAAAAGAAAAGCAGACAGTTGGAGAGACTTTCTAACAGTGAGAGGGCTGCTAAAGGGGCAAGGATTGCACAGAACTTACTGCTCAGGAGAAAAAACAAGTAGACAAAATTCGGTGCACTCTGCACAGCAGGTTAGAAACTTTCATGATCATCAGGTGCTCCAGCCCCGTGGCTGGCTATGCAGCTCCAAGGCCCCCCACCATGATATGTAGCCTGCTGCGCCTTGTTCCCAGCCAGCCCACACCTGGCTCACAAACTGGCAAACCATGCCCTGGCATCAGGCCAGCCAGAGGGAAGCCCTGCCTATAGCAGCTACAAAAGCAAAACAGAGGCTTATACTTGTCTGGCCCACTGGTTCTGGAAGTGGAGACAGGCATAGCAGCTGGAAGGCAGGTAACAGCTCTTTGCTTTCCCTAGGTACCACCACCACTCCCCTGTGGCCCCCTGACATTGCTTCAGGAGCTGAGCAGCTCCAGTGCATAGAGCTTCTGGGCACTAGAGGGTGCCACATACAAATGTGAAACATCAAAGGAACCTGTTTCAAAGCAAAATCATATAAACACCAGAAAAAAAGTCAAATGAAACTAATCTCATGAATCTTCCTGAAAGAGATTTCAAAATAAAAATCATAAACATGCTCATGGAGGTACAGAAAAATATACAAGAACTCA
The DNA here is from genome assembly GCF_040802235.1 of Manis javanica. Classification (NCBI taxonomy): domain Eukaryota; kingdom Metazoa; phylum Chordata; class Mammalia; order Pholidota; family Manidae; genus Manis; species Manis javanica. The sequence continues at coordinate 21,846,328 of NC_133168.1, forward strand.
GGAATGAATTCCGGTTGGAGATCCAATGATTATGGAACACAGTATCAGAAATGAAACATAAAATGGAAGGTTTTAAAAGCAGATTAGATAAGATGGAGGAGATAATAAATGAAATAGAAATTAGAGAAGAGGAATACAAAGAAGCTGAGGCATAGAGAGAAAAAAGGATCTCTAAGAATGAAAGAATATTGAGAGAACTGTGTGACCAATCCAAATGGAAAAATATTTGAATTATAGGGATACCAGAAGAAGAAGAGAAAAAAAAGGATAGAAAGTGTCTTTGAGGAGGGAATTGCTGAAAACTTCCCCAATCTGGGGAAGGAGATAGTCTTTCAGGCCATGGAGGTACACAGATCTCCAACACAAGGGACTCAAGGAAGACAACACCAAGACATATGATAATTAAAATGGCAAAGATTAAGGATAAGGACAGACTATTAAAAGCAGCCAGAGAGAGAAATCAGATCACATACAAAGGAAAGCCCATTAGGCTATCATCAGACTTCTTAGCAGAAACATTACAGACCAGAAGGGAGTACCATGATGTATTTAATGCAATGAAACAAAAGGGCCTTGAACTGAGATTACTTTATCTGGCAAGATTATCATTTAAATTTGAAGGAGGGATTAAACAATTTCCAGATGAGAGAATTTACCTCCCACAAGCCATCTTTACAGTCTATTTCAGAGAGATTTCTACAGATGGAAGTGTTCCCAAGGTTTAATAGTTGTCACCAGATACAATAAAAACACAGTAAAGAAAGTAGAACAATTAATTACTACGCAAATGCAAAATTAAATCAACTACCCCTTAAGTCAGTCAAGGGATAGACAATGCAGAATGTGATACCTAATATATAAAGAATGGAGGAGGAAGAAAAGGAAGGTGAAAAAAAGAACCTTAAGATTGTGTTTGTAGTAGCATACTAAGTGAGTTAAGTTAGACTCTTGGATAGTAAGGAAGTTAACCCTGAACCATGGTAACCATGAATCTAAAGTCTGCAATGGCAGTAAGTACATACCTAAATGTAAATGGTCTGAATGCACCAATCAAAAGACATATAGTCACTGAATGGATAAAAAAAAAAAACAAGCCCCATCTATATGCTGCCTACAAGAGACTCACTTTAAACCCAAAGACATACACAGACTAAAAGTGAAGGGATGGAAAAAGATATTTCATGCATCTAGTAGGGAGAAAAAAGCAGGAGTTGCAGTACTTGTATCAGGCAAAGTAGACTTCAAAACAAAGAAAGTCACAAGAGACAATGAAGGACATTACATAATGATAAAGGCGTCAATCCAACAAGAAGATGTAACCATTATAAATATCTATGCACCCAACACAGGAGCACCTACATATGTGAAACAAATACTAGCAGAATTAAAGGGGGAAATAGAATGCAAGGCATTCATTCTAAGAGACTTCAACACTCCACTCACTCCAAAGGACAGATCAACCAGACAGAAAATAGGTAGGGAGACAGGTACTGAACAACACATTAGAACAGATGGACCTAACAGACATCTACAGAACTCTACACCCAATAGCAGCAGAATACACATTCTTCTCAAGTGGACATGGAACATTTTCAAGAATAGATCATACACTAGGCCACAAAAAGAGACTCAGTAAATTTAAAAAGATTGTAATTGTACTAACCAGCTTCTCAGACCACAAAGGTATGAAACTAGAAATAAATTACACAAAGAAAACAAAAAAACCACAAAAACATGGATGCTTCACAGCATGATCCTAAATAATCGATGAATCAATGACCAAATGAAAACAGAGATCAAGCAATATATGGAGACAAATGACACAATAAAAATTCAACACTGCAAAATCTGTGGGATGCAGCGAAGGCCATGCTCAGAGGGAAGTATATTGCAATACAGGCCTACCTCAGGGAAGAACAACAATTCCATATAAACAGTCTAAACTGACAATTAATGAAACTAGATAAAGAAGAACAAATGAGTCCCAAAGTCAGTAGGAGGGACATAATAAAGATTAGAGCATAAGTAAATAAAATCGGGAAGAATAAAAAATAGAAAGAATCAGTGAAAGCAAGGGCTGGTTCTTTGAGAATATAAATAAAATAGATAACCCCCTAGCCAGAATTATCAGGAAAAAAAGAAAGTCTCCACACATAAACAAAATCAGAAAGGAGAAAGGAAAAATCACTAAGGACACCACAGAAATACCAAGAAGTATTAGAGAATACTATGAAAATTTATATGCTAACAAACTGGATAACCTAGAAGAAATGGACAATTTTCTTGAAAAATACAACTTTCCAAATCTGTCCCAGGAAGAAGTAGAAAATCTGAAAGACCAATCACGAGCAAAGAAATTGATTTGGTAATAACAAACTATCTAAGAAAAAAACTCTTGGACCAGATGGTTTCACTGCTGAATTTTATCAAACATTTAATGAAGACCTCATATCCATCCTCCTTAAGTTTTCCAAAATGTGGAAGAAGAGGGAATACTTCCAAACTCATTCTATGAGGCCAGCATCACCCTAATATGAAATCCAGTCAAAGGCACCACAAAAAAAAAGAAAATTACAGACCAATATCCCTGATGAACATAGATGCAAAAATACTCAACAAAATAGTAGCAAACTGAATTCAAAAATACATCAAAAAGATCATCCATCATGATCAAGTAGGATTTATTCCAGGGATGCAAGGACAGTACATCATTCGAAAATCCATCAACATCATCTGCCATATCAACAAAAATAAGGACAAAAACCACTTGATCATCTCCATAGATGATGAAAATCATTAGACAAAATTCAATATCCATTCATGATAAAAACTCTCAACAAAATTGGTACAGAGGGCAAGTATCTCAACATAATAAAGGCCATATATGACAAACCCACAGACAACATCATACTGAACAGCAAGAAGCTGAAAGCTTTTACTTTAAGATCAGGAACAAGACAAGGATGCCCACTCTCTCCACTTTTATTGAACATAGTTCTGGAGGTCCTAACCACAGCAATGAGACAACACAAAGAGATAAAAGGCATTCAGACTGGTAAAGCAGAAGTTAAACTGTCACTGTTTACAGATGACATGATATTGTACAGAAAAAACCTAAAGAATCCACTCCAAACTACTAGATCTAATATCTTAATTCAGCAAAGTTGTAGGATACAAAATTAATACACAGAAATCTGTTGCATTCCTATACACTAACAATGAACTAGCAGAGAGAGAAATCAGGAAAACAATGCCATTCACAATTGCATGAAAAAGAATAAAATACCTAGGAATAAATGTAACCAATAAAGTGAAAGACCTATACTCTGAAAACTACAAGACACTCATGAGAGAAATTAAAGAAGATGCCAATAAATGGGAAGACATCCCATGCTCATGAATAGGAAAAATTAATGTTGTCAGAATGGCCATCCTGCCTAAAGCAATCTACAGATTCAGTGCAATTCCTATCAAAATATTGACGGCATTCTTCAATGTACTAGAGCAAATAGTTCTAAAATTCATATGGAACTAGAAAAGACCTTGAATAGCCAGAGCAATCCTGAGAAGGAAGAATAAAGCTGGCGGGATTACACTCTCCAACTTCAAGCTCTACTACAAAGCCACAGTAATCGAGACAATTTGGTACAATCACAAAAACAGAACAATATACCAATGGAGGAGATCAGAGAGCCCAGATATAAACCCAGGCATATATTGGCAATTAATATACCATATAGGAGCTATGGACATACAATGGGTAAATGACAGCCTCTTCATCAACTGGTGCTGGCAAAACTGGACAGCTACATGCAAGAGAATGAAACTGGATTATTGTTTAACCCATACACAAAAGTAAACTTGAAATGGATCGAAGACCTGAATGTAAGTCATGAAACCATAAAATTCTTAGAAGACAACATAGGCAAAAATCTCCTGAATATAAACACAAGCAACTTCTTCCTGAATGCAACTCCTTGAGCAAGGGAAACAAAAGCAAAAATGAACACGTGGGGCTACATCAAACTAAAAAGCTTCTGTATGGCAAAGGACACCATTCAACAGAACAAAAAGGCATCCTACAGTATGGGAGAATATATTTGTAAATGACATATCCAAGAAGGGGTTAACATCCAAAATATATAAAGTATACTCACATGCCTCAACACCAAAAAAGCAAATAACCTGATTAAAAAATTGGTGGAGGACATAAAAACCCTAAAGACTCCATTCCAAAGCTACTAGAACTAATATCTGAATTCAGCAAAGTTTCAGGATACAAAATTAATACACAGAAATCTGTTGCTTTCCTATACACTAACAATGAACTAACAGAAAGAGAAATCAGGAAAACAATTCCATTCACAATTGCATCAAAAAGAATAAAATACCTAGGAATAAACCTAACCAAGGAGGTGAAAGACCTATACCCTGAAAACTGTAAGACACTCTTAAGAGAACTTAAAGAGGACACTAACAAACGGAAATTCATTGCATGCTCTTGGCTAGGAAGAATTAATATTGTCAAAATGGCCATCCTGCCTAAAGCAATCTACAGATTCAGTGCAATGCCTATCAAAATACCAACAACATTCTTCAATGAACTGGAACAAATAGTTTTAAAATTCATATGGAACCACAACGAACCCCAAATAGCTAAAGCAAACCTGAGAAGGAAGAAGAAAGCAGGGGGCATCTCCCTTCCCAACTTCAAGGTCTACTACAAAGCCACAGTAATCAAGACAATTTGGTACTGGCACAAGAACAGAGCCACAGACCAGTGGAACAGAATGGAGAGTCCAGATACGAACCCAAACATATAAGGACAATTAATATATGATAAAGGAGCCATGGACATACAATGGGGAAAGGACAGCCTCTTCAACAGCTGGTGTTGGCAAAACTGGACAGCTACATGTAAGAGAATGAAACTGGATTATTGTCTAACTCCATACACAAAAGTAAATTCGAAATGGATGAAAGACCTGAATGTAAGTATGGGAGAATATATTCATAAATGACAGATCTGATAAAGGATTGACATCCAAAATATATAAAGAGCTCACACACCTCAACAAACAAAAAGCAAATAATCCGGTTAAAAAATGGGCAGAGGAGCTGAACAAACAGTTCTCCAAAGAAGAAATTCAGATGGCCAACAGACACATGTAAAGATGCTCCACATCTCTAGTTATCAGAGAAATGCAAATTAAAACCACAATGAGATATCACCTCACACCAGTAAGAATGGCCACAATCGGGAAGACACACAACAACAGATGTTGGCAAGGATGTGGAGAAAGGGGAAGGCTCCTACACTGCTGGTGGGAATGTAAATTAGTTCAACCATTGTGGAAAGCAGTATGGAGGTTCCTCAAAAAGCTCAAAATAGAAATACCATTTGACCCAGTTACTCCATTCCTAGGAATTTACCCTAAGAACGCAGCAGCCCAGTTTGAAAAAGACATATTTACCCCTATGTTTATCGCAGCACTATTTACAATAGCCAAGATATGGAAGCAACCTAAGGGTCCATCAGTAGATGAATGGATAAAGAAGATGTGGTACATATACACAGTTGAATACCATTCTGCCATGAGAAAGGAACAGATTCTACCATTTGCAACAACATGAATGGAGCTGGAGGATATTATGCTCAATGAAATAAGCCAGACAGAGAAAGACAAGTGCCAAATGATTTCCCTCATTTGTGGAGTATAACAATGAAACAAAACTGAAGGAACAAAACAGCAGCAGATGCATAGACTCCAGGAAGGGACTAGTGGTTACCAAAGGGGAGTGGTGAGGGTGGGCGGGTGGGGAGGGAGGGAGAAGGGGATTGAGGGCTATTATGCTTGCTACGCATTTTGTGGGGAAGTCACTGGGAAGACAGTGTAGCACAGAGAGTGCAAATAGTGAATCTGTGGCATCTTACTACACTGATGGACAGTGACCGCAATGGGGTATGAGAGAGTACTCGATGATATGGGTGAATGTAGTAAACACATTGTTTTTTCATGTGAAACCTTCACAAGAGTGTATATCAATTATACCTTAATTAAAAAACTAGAATACCATAAGATTCCATTCATGTGTTCACTGAACAGATAGGTATTGAATAGCTGCCATGTGCATGTACCAAGCTCTCAAAATACAGCAGTGCACCAAATGACCAAAATCCCTGCCCATGTGGAGCCTGCACTTTAGGAGGTGGAGAAAGATACTACATAATAAAGAGATAAATTTAAAGTATTTGAGAAGATGAGAGGTGATATGAAAAAACATATATAACCCAGGATATTGGGAGTAGATTTGGGAGGTAAGTAGTGTTCTGATTTTAAATGGAGCTACTGGGATAGGCTTCTACGAGAAAGATTATGGAAAGGGATTGAGTTATGAACATGTCTGGGAAAAGGGCATTCCCATGGAAGCAGCTCAAAGACAGGAGTACGTGTGGTAGGGAAAGAAACAAAACAGGGCATGTAGATCATGTAGGGCCTTGTGGGTCATTGAAAGAATTTTGCTCTGAGTAAAATGAGAACTAAAAGAAAACACAGAAACTTGAGGTATGAAGTATGATTCATACTCAAAACCTGTGAACTCTACCCCTAAGACCCACATTGTAGTCTCTACCCTTTACCATTAAAGGAAGGAAATAGAAGCAAACAGGGCTAATTGGAGAAATGACTGATTACAGATCGGAGGCAAGAAATTTACCAGATGAGCCTCATGCATCTTCTATCAGAGAGCAAGAAAGCTATCAAAGATTGCTACGGTGAATTAAAAGGACTCAGGAACTAATTTAGGAGCATATCCTACCGTCCAAAGCTGGAAATTTAGAGTATTATTAAGAATAGCAGCTACAATAGATTGAAATACATAAAGTACATTCAAATCTATGAATTCATAATGATACCTAAAAAAATAATAAAAACTGATTTTAATGCTATTAAAAGATGCTAGTGAACCAACTGATCAATTTCAGAACTGGCAAATAAAGGGACTTTCCAACACCAACTGTAGTAAGGCATAATCAAATAGAAGGTGAGAAATTTTCTCTTAATTGATGCATCCCTGTTAATAACTGAACAAGACTGATATAGTCTATCACCATTTTGCAAAATTTAATGAAGTAATGTAAGCAATGTTCATCAATGTCTGCTAACATTAAAAAAAAGAGAAGGCAACCTGAGTATCAGTGGCCGATTGGATGTTTGGGGTCATGTCAGCAATATACTGCTATGTAAAGATCTACTTTCCACAGGAAATGTGTTCTCACTGATTTTTTTGCAGTAAAGATGATATATTTTTCCTAAGATACTGGCATTCTCCACTCTTTACAATAATGCCGCACACATCTACAAGATGTCTGATCGATCTTCCCAAAAAGAGTTCCTTAGGTGAGTCTAACAAATGAAATTCTAGAAATCCGTTATTAATGTGAATAAAATAACCTGGGATTTATCACTTCAGCTCCTTTGGCATCATGGGGAGGTGAGTTTGTCACATACTTTGAACACTGCTATCAACTAGTGATATAGCCCTGCCTGTAGCATTGCTGTCTATCTTACTAAACAGCCATATCTCAAGAAATACAATGTGCTCAATAGCATGTTAATGTTTTTTCTAGATTTAGGGTTAATAGATAACTTATATAACAGTACCTCAAATTTTTTTGAACATTCTTCATGGATGGAGCTAGAGGGTATTATGCTCAGTGAAATAATCCAGGCAGAGAAAGACAAGTATCAAATGATTTCACTTATCTGTGGAGTTTAAGAACAAAGCAAAAACTGAAGGAACAAAATAGCAGCAGATGCACAGAATCCAAGAGTGGACTAACAGTTACCAAAGGGAAAGGGACTGAGGACGATGGGTGGGAAGGGAGGGATAAAGGGGAAAAAGGGGCATTACGATTCGCACACATAATGTAAGGGGGGTGGCGGGGTACGGGGAAGGCAGTATAACACACAGAAGACAAGTAGTGATTCTATAGCGTCTTACTACGCTGATGGACAGTGACTGTAATGGGGTATATGGGGGGGACTTCATAATGGGAGGGGGAGTCTAGTAACCATAATGTCGCTCATGTAATTGTAGATTAATGATACCAAAATAAAAAAAATAAAAAATAAAACAAATATAACCTAAAACTTTGATCCAGTGAAATCCAAGAATCTATCTCCTAGGCAATTTTCTATTTTCTTTTGCTTGTTACTTAAACCATTTATCAACTTTTCACTGAAATAAAGCATAGTCTGCCAAACACTAACTTCCAGAGTATGGAAAATACATTTTCAATTTTAGGAATTCTGAGGTGTTTAATTTCCTAACAGCTATATTTCTGTGAGCTCTTTTTTAACTATTAAAAAGTTATTAAAAGGTAGCTTACCAAAATGTGAAAATAAAGAAGATATTAAGCATTAAATTAACTCATAATTCTACCACTTAGAGATAACCACTATAAAAATATTTTATATATTTTCTAAGCAGATATAAATTTTAATAACATTTGAGTTATACTCAATGGTTTGTTATCCTGACTTTTTCATTTAATATTCCATAATAACAATTTCAGTACCATTAAAAATTCTCATGTTCTTGTTGGCAACATTAAAAACATTTCATTTTTATGGGTATTCAGTAACTAACCAATTCCCTAAGACTAGAAATTTCTGTTGCTTTGAATTTTATCACAACAAATTTTATAGCAATAAGTATCCCAAATGATAATGCTATACTAGTTATCTCTTGAGAGTAGGTTTATATTCCCATCCAAGAATTAAACACCTCTGGTAATCTGTCTTTTCACTCAGCCATTCTAGTTCATACCTCGCCCAACAGGTGCCCTCTCTCCCAATTGTTCCCACTGCCTAGCTACAGGGGTCGGAAACCTCCACACATCCTCAGTCATATTTTTGTGCATTACTTTTACATCCTTGCCCTGATTAAAATCTTCTTCTCCCCTGAGGTCACTGCTTCCCTCTGCAGCCTTCTTAAGCTATCTCCCTCTGGGGTAGAAGTCAAGGTCAGTATCTTCCTTGCTCCCAACTGCTACTTCTTGACAATTATTCCTCCATCTTTATATACAGCCCCTGATTCATTCATGCTCATCCCAACGGGCTCGCCCCTCTTTGTCCTGCCTTACCCTACTGCTAATATTTTCCAACTTTCTAATTACTGCCCCTTATTAACTTTAGAGAGTTTGGGACCAGGTTTGCTACCCTTCTATATCATCTCTTTCCACTGTCCACATGTTAATGTCCAAACAATCTGGCCCCTCAGTTCTTTGACTTCCACTTTCTCACTCCACACTCAGCATTTTTGCCTGGGATCCACTGGCCTCCGAGGAGCCATGGATAGAATTTAAAGGGTCTGTGGGCTTGGATAAGGAAAAATCTGTATCTTCATTTTCACTGAGCACTAACTGAAATTGAACATTTCCTTCAACAATAAAGGTAGGCAATATACCACAGAATTATTAGTAGTATCCATGGAGTTGTCACCAACAGAAAACAGCTTTTTTCATATACATCACATTAAAATTCATATCACATACCAATACTTAAAAATTTCAATTATGCTTATTGCTACCTAGAAATTATGGTCCTTTTTAAGCCTGCCACTAGGTCTTGCTTTTTAATGCAAAGAAGCACAGTATCTTAGTTCATTTGGGCTGCTACAGTTAAATACCACATACTAGGAAGCTTAAAAATTTATTTCTCACAGTTCTGGAGAATGGAAGTCCAAGATCAGGGTGCCAACATGATTAGGTAGAGGCTGTCTTCTAGGTCACAGATTTTTCACTGAATCCTCACATAGTGGAAGGAGTGAGAGAGCTCTATGGGGTCTCTTGTAAGAACCAATTCCATTCATGGGGGATCCATCCTCATGATCGAATCACCTCCCAATGACTCAACATCCTAACACAATCACATTGGTGTCGAGATTTTAACATGTGGGTTCTAGAGGGATACAAACATGAAGATTATAGCATACATACATTCCTGCAGCACATGTTTTGTTTGTTTAAATATTCTGATAACTGTGTTTCAATGTAAGGGGTTTCACAGTAATCCTATGTATTTTGTCTTATGCATTTAAAAATATTTTTTGAGAAAGGGTCCCTAGGCTTCACCAGAGTGGCAAAGTACCCCGTAGCATCTTCCTATCTAGCCTAATTCCAAGACTTGTCCGTGGCCCTCTCATGCTGGTGTCCTGACTTCCCTGCCCCCTTTTTCCCTTGGCTGCTCCCTGGCAAAACTCCAGCTATGGATGAATCCAACCATTTGCCTTGCTGCAGAAATCACACAGCAGGGCAGATTTTCACCACTGTACATTCATAGTCTCCAACATCAACCAGGCCCTCAATCTTATCAGGCAGTCCTGTTTCCCTTGTCAGTTTTCTTTCCCATTTCCGACTTCCTCTCTCTTATACTCCTCTTAACTCCTCCCTGCCTTATCTCAATGCTCCCCTCACCACAGGAGAAATTTCACCTCCCTCTTCATGGAAAATTTTGATGACTGTAGATGACACAATTTCCTTACACAAGCCATGATATGTATCTACTACTTTTTCTTCCCTTTCACTACAATGGAATGGTGTCCCTCCTCTGGTCTAAGGAAAAGTCCTCCTCTAGATCCCCAAGTCTCATTTATTCAACAAATACTGAGTCAGGATTTCCTAAGTTACTTAGGGGTTGCATCATGCAACCCCACCACCCTTAAAGATATGTAGCAGTCCTAAACCCCAGCACCTCAGAATGGGACCTCATTTGGAAATAAGGATGTTGCACACATAATTAGGATGAGGTCATACTGGAGTAGGGTGAGCACTTACTCCAGAATGACTGGTGTCCTCAGAAGGATGGCAGTGTGAAGACAAAGACACAGAGAGAGTGTCGTGTGTCAATGAAGGTAGAGATTAGTGATGGAGCTGCAAGCCAGGGAAAGCCAAAGATGATCTGCATATTGCCAGAAGCTAGGAAGGAGCAAGAAGCTTTCAGAGGGAACATGGCCCTGACAACACCCTGATTTCACACTTACAGCTTCCATAACTGTGAGACAATAAATTTCTATAGTTTTAAGCTGCTCTGTTTCTGGCACTTTGTTACATCAGCCCTAGGAAACATATATACTGTTCCAGGCACAAAACAGTGAACAAAACAAAGATTCCTGCCTGTGTTTGTGAAGCCTATCAGCCCTCTGAAAAATTGGAATATAAAGATAATCCCTTCTTTATCCTCTACAATTTCTTCCTCTCTCCTGGCTCCTCCCAACTTTAAGTGTCCTGTATATCTCTTCACATAAAAATTAAATTCTCCCTTTCCTTCTTGTTCCCTTCTAACAGATCATCGCTTGCTCCTCTTTCAGAGCCACATCTCTCAAAACTGTCATGTACACTTGTCTGCACACATTGATTTCCTCATACTTCAGCCCTTCGCACTCTCATCTTTGTCTTCGCCAGTGCACTGAATTTGCCTTTGCCAAGGTCACCAGATGATTTTGTCACTAAATTCAGTGAAACCTTGAGTTTTGACCATGTCGACCAATTCCTCCTTCCTAAAGTGCTCTTTTCCTTTGGTGTCTATGGCATCATTCTCTCCTACATTTCCTCCACATTTTCTGACTGCTCCTCTCAGACTCTTTTGCTTCTTGCAAGTAAATGTTGGTGTTCCTTAAGCCTCTAGGCTGGGTTCTTTGCTTTTCTTCATCTACACACTCTTCCCAAGCAATCTCTTTTATTTCCATGGCTTTAGTCACAATCTATGTGGATGACTTCAATATTGATAACTCTGGTTCTTCTCTCTTTCCATAACTGAATATCCTATCCTCTACAAAAATCACTACCATGTGATATATATATATGTATATATACTTCAAGCTCAACAATTTTTACTTCCCTCTCATTTCTCCATTCCAGTTCTTTCTCCAGCATCCCCAAAGCTAGAAAATGGCATTTCCACTACTCCTATTGCCAAAGCCAAACCTTGGACTCATTCTTGACTCCTTTCTCCCTTATCCTTTCTCCCTTATCTACAATCAAGCAATCTGTATATGCTGCTGGTCTGGCAGCCCAAATATTTCTTGCAACCATCTACTTTCCTCCATTTTCAGGACTACTCTTTATGTCAGCCACCATCCTCTCTCACCTCGATTATAACACTCCCTTCTTTGTTGGTCTTTTTCCTCCAAGGTTGATTTAAAGGGTTGGTTTAAAGGGTGGATGATCCGTGCAGTTGCACACAGCCCTGAATTCTTTGCTTGGTTATATGCTCTGCTGTCAGTATCTTGAAATTGTCAGGATCTTAAAAGTTAATACTTTTAACATTTAACTTGTATTTCATAAATGAAGTCTGGTGAGACAGTAGAGCATTTGTGTAAGCAGAGGAGATAAATGCGATATGATGCCTGCCATTTCTTGTTGCTCCATTTCTATGTAGTGGCCATGAGGCATAATGGGCACAGATTTCCAGTAGCCCTGCAGTGTGTGGGAGTTCAGTTAGGCTCAAAGTGGGTACAAGGTAAGTGTGTTAACTCTACATCAGCACAGAAAGACCATGGTTTCCATTCAGGAATAAGAACTTGTGTTGAAGGCGATGGCCTTCTAAGAAACATCAATAATCAAGGACTCCTAAGACATCCTTTTTTTTATTCATGTTACTTCCCTGTACTAATCAAAAATATATGCTGAAAAATAATGACATAGAGAGAAAGAGACAAGGAAAGCCCATATTTCCTTTTCCTTTCAGACTCTCTTTACTCAAGAGTAAGCCAAAGATAGAATGTTGATAGAATGTGCAACTATCGAAACATGAAAAGAAAAAGTTGAGATGGTTTTGTGCAGTGTTTCCACTGTTCTGAGAGCATGCACCAGTTATGAAATACAAGTTGTCTAATTTCAGTGAGTCTTCATATGAGATAAAAGTTATTGTATTTACATGTAGAACTCACATTATGCAATATAAAGATGAAAGGTAAAATGTATGCTAATAATTAAAATTTTTAATTTTTCTTTGTTTAGAATGACATTAAATAACAAATAGAAAATACCATAACAAGTCAAGAGTTACACTGCAGAAGAAAGAAGAAAGCTTTATATTTTAGTAACGTTAACACTATTTTCCTGTTTTTTTTCAACAAGAAGCTCTACATATTGATTTTGTACTAGACCCAGCAAATTATGTAGCCAGCTCAGGTTGCTCTTCACCAATCCATCCTATAGCAAGAATGAACCAAACTGTAAATATTAATTCATATTCTTGTTTAAAGCCTGAGACTTGCCAAGGCCTTACCCCTACAGCTGGATTCTACACAAGGATGCTCAAGGGGTAGAAAAGGATCTGAAACCCAGCCTGGACTCTGCCTACCCTGCTTTGCACCCTGACATGTAGTGCAAAATGGACTTTAGAACAAGAAAGAGAGGCCCATGCCCAGGGCCCCTTGTTTTATAGGAATGTGTTTGAACTTTAAAGTGCATGCAGATTAACTTGAGATCTTGTTAAATTGCAGATTCTGATTTGGTTGGTCTGGAATGAGGCCCGAGATTCTGCAGTCTTGCAGTTTCCCACATAATGCCCCTGCTACTGATCCATTGACCACATTTTGAGTAGCCAAGCTTTAGAGGACCTTGCTCTTGAATTCCATACACCATCCCACTTCATACAAAAACTCCATTTTTGTTCACGTACCTAAGGACTACAGAATTCTATCCAAATGGCTCTGAATCCTCTTCTGTTTGCGGGAGGAAAGAGGAATGGTGAATAGAACTTGAACAAGTGAGTCAGTATATCCACATGTATATAAACAAGGCCCTTTTTAGTATAGGATGGACTTGGAAGTGGGAAGAGAAGGGAACTAGGCTTGAAGTCATATGCTAAATATTGAACTCTGAAACCCAAGAATTTTGAATTTGAATTTGATCTTTTAGGTCATTATGAAGTTACTTGTCTCAAGTTAGAAGAGTAAAACACATTTTATTTAATAGTCACTTAACTTGAGCCTCAGCTTTAAAACATTTAGATTCATGGTATGGGGGCCTCCATTTGTACTTTTGGCCTAAGCTCTGAAAATGTTAAGGGCAAGTCTGCAGAGCTTCATGTACCTTGAAGAAGGGACATTATTTTTGGGAAAAGAATATTGCGCCTTCCACTCTCTAAGACCAGGCCTGGAGTCTCCAAGCTGCATCTGTCCAGAAGCGATGCTTATTTTTAAATCACACAAAGACTCAGTGTAGGCTAGTAGGAGGCAGACAGCATTTTTAAAAAGTAAAACTGGACATGGAAAGAAAATATAGGAAGTTTATTACATAGTAAAAGTATGAATATGGCTCATATATACATACCTATGAAATGTGTAAACTAGTGACATTATTAAATACATCTTTCTCTTTGAGTCATGGTCAAAAAACTGTGAAAGTCCCAGAACCAGATGGTGTACAAGGCCTTTATAATTTGGCTCTAGATTACTTCTCCAATATCCTGCAATTAATTTTCCTTACATAGCCCTGCCTTTTGCCTACCTAAGCACTCTACATTCTAACCATAGTGAACTTTTCTGTTCCTAGAAGGCTCCATGCTTCTCTTACCCCTGAGCCCTTGTACATGTTATTCCTTCAGCCTGGAGTCCTCTTTCCCTATCTCTTCACTTAAATAATTCCTACTCAGCCTTGAGTACCCAGTCCAGACACATCTCCTTGGGAAGCCTTTTCTAACCCCTACATCCAGTGAGTCATTCTTCCTAAGGACTCCAACAACGTTCTTTTCCCTATCATTAAACTCATCACCATTTTGTGTAACTGCTCAGCAGCCTTTTGCTCTTGTGAGAGGAGGGACAATGACAATTTTGTTATCTGTATCTCTGTTGTCAAGCACAGAATCTGGCACACAGTAAGTGTTCAATAAATAATGTTGCATTGAATTAAAATATAGATTTTCATTTTTGTGTGTAAAGTGTATTATGCTATTATACATTCATTGCCTTGCAGTTAAATCTTTTCAAGGTCTATGATTATTTTTTTAGGATAGGGCTCTAGAAGTAAAACTATTACTGGATCAAAGAATATAATCATCTTAAAGACCTTAACATATATTGCTTACTTTATTTCCAGATGTTTATTGTCCTAAATCTATTTATTGACAATGTTTACAACATTCGGTCAACCTCATCCAGGGCTATTCTGTCTCTCCATTCATGTAAGTCTTATTTTTATATTACTTAATATAAATTTTGTAATTTTCTTGATATGTGATCTTCATATTCCTTTAAAAGATGACTAAGTGTTTTTTATATATGTTTGTGTGTGAATAAATATATATACATATATGTAAAACCATCGCTTTTGTGAATTAAAAGTCTTCCACCATATTTTTATTATCAGGTATTACTGGTATATAGATAAACCAATAGAGTTGTTGACAGCTGGCTATTTTACTGATCTTTCTTATTAGTTATAAATGTGCATAACCTTATCTGTAAATAATGACACATTTATATTCTCTTTTCTACAGTTCCACCTCTTATTTGCTTCACATCACATTTTAATTGCTAGAAATTCCAGAACTTGTTAAATAATGGTACTAAGGGAAGGTTGCCATTTGTAGTCCTTATTTTAATGGAAACACTAGTATTTCAGTATTAAGTGTGATATTGCCTGGATTTCATAAAAATATTCTTTATAAGGAAATTTTATTCAACCTAGTTCACTATTATTAAAACTGAAAAGTAGGTTTATTTTTATCAGACACCTTTTTAGTCTATCTAAATACATAGTTTCCTCCCTTTGAACTATTCAAGTGATGTATTAGATCAAGTATTTTTAACCAATTATAGAATTTAACTTGCAAATATTTCTTTTATTTAGGATTTTTACATTTGTTTTCATAGTGGAACTTGTTCTGAATTTGTGTGTGTGTGTGTGCTTTGTCAGGTTTTGTTCATATTATAAAATGAATTGAGAAACTTTCCATCTTTTTCTGTCCTATGTAATAATATAACATAATATAATTAGTATAATATAATATAATAATATTTTCCATGAAAGAATCGATTCTTCAAACTACCTAGGCCCAAAACCCTTTAAGGAGTTAATTCTTTAATATCTTTTACAATTTCTCCCATAGTTTTTAGTCTTTATTTTATATTTACTATAATTTTGATAACATTTTCCAGAAAAATTTCAATTTATCAGTGTTTCCAAATTCCTATCTAGACATTATGAACTAGTAGTACATAAAATATTCATGATTTAAAAAATCTTGTATCTGTCATTCTTTATCATTTTTAATTATCTGAATTGTGTTTTCACCCTCTTTCCCCAATTAGACTGCTTGACATTTACTGTATTAACTGATTCTTTAGAGGGAAAAATAGTTTGGGGGCATATAAAATAAATTGCATTCTCTTATTTTCCAATTTGTTTTTTGTTTTTCCCCCATTAAAAAAAAATTTACTTTATGTTATTTCATAGTTCCTTATTCTGATTGGAACGTTATGCTTAGTTCATTTATTTTCATGTTTCCCAACTGTCCAATCTTGCTGACCGTCATGACTCAGGCCTGCCACCAGCCGCAGACCAGTCTTCCATGTAGCTCTCCACTAGTCTCCTTCATGGGCCCACCTCAGCGGCTGCATGAGCCCAGCCACCCAGATTCCCCTACAAGGTCTTCCTCACTCACCCCGTCTGCAGGAGGGCTGCTTAGTGACTCAACTCTCATTCTCCAGCTCTCACTTTTGGACTATTGCTTCCTCAGCTTCTCCTATCATATAAATTCTTATTCATATAATAAACTCCTTATTCTATAATACTCACAGTGGTTCTGCTTCCCTGACTGATTCCTAACTGACACACTCTTGAAATCTGCTCCTCTCAGTCTTCCCCAACACAGTAAATGACACCAATATCCATTAATTGCTCCCTTAACTTCCTACTTTCATTGCTAAGTCCTTGGCAAACTAAGTTTAAAGCACACGTTGAATATGTCCACTTTTCTCTATTTCTCTGCAATACCCTCGTCCAAGTATCTCCCATCCCTTACGTGCTTCCATTTCTATCATCAACCCCTATATCCACTGTTTCTAAATATGAATTTTAAACATGATAATTTTCAAAGGTTTCTTATCACTTTTACTCACATAGTCCTGCATAGTCTGGCTCCTGCCAACTTCTCCAAACACATCTTGGGCCACTGTCCCTATCACTGAATTTCCTTTCAGGGAAGTCCAAGCTCTTCTCCTCACAGGTTTTCACACATGCTCTTCATTCTGCTTGAATGTTCTCCTAGTTCTCCGTGTTCTTTCTTTTCCTTGGTTTATTCCTTCAGATCTTGGTTTCAACAACACTTTCTTTGAAAGAGCCTTCTTTGACCAGCCTAAGTAGATCCTCCCTGCTATTCTGTAAGATTATACTATATTAATTTCTTCTTCTGTTTATCACATTTTGTAAACATTTTGTTTACTTATTTATTTTGTTTTTTTCTCACTTAGCTGTAACCTCCACAAGGCAAGAGACATTTCTGCTGTATTTACCTAGTGCTTAATTCAGCACCTGGCACATAATTGATGCTCAACATGTATTTGTGAAATGATGAATATAGTGAGTGGATTCCACTTAGCTCTGCTTATTTATATTTTATTAATTGTGGCACGGCAAGGAGTGGTGTTTCAGAGTAAAAGTAGGACAGCCTACACTGCTGCTCCCTTAGCAGACTTTGGGTAGGGTGACCCTTGGAAAGCTTTGAGACACACCATGATGGACATGTTCAATGAAAGAGTTATTACTAAATTTTCCTTTCTTTGTGCCATGATTCATCTGAAAATCTGAATACTGAGAATTGCTGGGACTCCATTCAGAATAGACTTTCAATATTTTGATAAAGCCTTGTTTGGGCTTATGCTTGCATAATCTTCATTTTTGTAGTGACTTGTATAAACTTCATGGCTTCTTATAATTTAATCCATCACTTTCCATTAAACAAATTAAAATGCAAACAGCTAAAATGAGACCTAACTACTTATTTTTAAAAAGCTAAGAGCAATAGAAAGAATGTCTAGCATTTCAAGTGTATTTAATTGAACTTTAGCATTTTTTAAAAATTAACAGATTTTATTTTTTAGAGAAGTGAGCAGGAAGTAGTTCCCATATACCCTTTTCCCCAGCCTTCTTCTACCCCTAGTTTCCCCTCTTATTAACATTGTGCATTAGTTGGTGCATTTAATAATTGACAAACCCAAATAGATACATCATCATTAACTGAAGTCCAGAATTTACATTAGAGTTCATTCTTTATGTTGTATGTTCTATGGGTTTTCACACATGTGTAATGACAGACATATATATCCATCACTTTAGTATCATACAGAATAGTTTCACTACCCTAAAAATTCCCCACATTCCATCTTTTTTTATTGAAGTATAGTTGACATAACAGTTTCAGGTGTACAACATAGTGATTCAATATTTATATATATTATAAAATGTTCATCATGATAAGTGTATTTCCCATCTGTCACTCTGGCAAGTTAGTACAATATTACTGACTATTTTCTGAATGTTGTACTATTCATCCCTATGACTTATTTTATAACTGGAAGTTTATGCCTCTTATCCCTTTTACCTATTTCACCTATCCCCCACATCACCTTGCCCTCTAGTAGTCCCAGTTCTCTGTATGTATAAGCCTATTTCTGGGTTTTTGTTTGTTCACTTATTTTGTTTTTTAGATTCCACATATAAATGAAATCATATACCATTTGTCTTTCTCTGTCTGATTTATTTCACTTAGCATAATACCCTCGAGGTCCATTCATGTTGTCACAAATGGCAAGACATACTTTTGTACTGTTGAGTAGTATTCCATTGTGTATATATACCTATACATACCACATCTTATTTATCCATTTATCTGTTGATGGGCACTTAGATTGCTTCCATATCTTGGCTGTTATAAATAAGTGGAGCTACTGGATTATATATTTCTAGTATTTTGAGGAACCTCCATCTTATTTTTCATAATGGCTGCCAGTTTACATTCCCACCAATGGTATACAAGTGTTCCCTTTTCTCCACATCCTTGCCAACACTTGTTATTTCTTGTCTTTGGGATAGTGACCATCTGACTAATGTGAGGTGATACCTCATTGTGGTTTGATTTGCATTTCCCTGATGATAAGTGATGTTGAGCACATTTTCATGTACCTATTGGCCATCTGTATGTCTTCTTTAGAAAAATGTCTATTCAGTTCCTCTGCCCACTTTTAGATGAGATTATTTGGGGTATTTTGGTGTTGAGTTGTTCTGTTCATTCTATTTATCCCTCCCTACTTCCTTTTTCCTGAACTCCTGGTAACCACTAATCTTTTTACTTTCTAAAACAGTTTTGCCTTTTCCAGAGTGTCATATAGTTGGAATCATACAGGGTGCACGTAGCCCTTTCACTTAGCAGTACATGCATTTAAGATTCCTCTGTGTCTTTTCATAGAGGCTTGATAGCTCATTTCTTTATAGCACTGAATAACATTTCATTATATGGACACCAAAGTTTGTTTACCCATCTGCCTATTGAAAGACATCTTGTTTGCATTCAAGTTCTGACAATTATGAATGAAGTTGTTATAAACATCCATGTGCAGGTTTGTATGTGTGTGGACTTAAGTTTTCAACTCATCTGAGTAAAGACCAAGGAATACAACTGCTGAATCATATGGTAAGAATATGTTTAGTTTTGTGAGAAACTGCCAAACTGTCATCCAAATTGGCTATACCATGTTGCACTTCCACCATCAATGAATAAGAGTTCCTGTTACTTCATATCCTCACCAGCATTTAGTGTCATGTTTTGGATTTTGTCCATAAGGGGATGTAATGGTGTCCTTTTAAATTTACTATTCTCTAATGACATCTCATGTTGAGCATCTTTTCATATGTTTACTTGCCATCTGTACAACTTCTTTGGTGAGGTGTTTACTCAGGTCTTTTGCTCATTTTTAAATTGGGTTGTTTGCTTTCGTATTGTTCAGTTTTAAGTGTTCTTTGTATATTTTGGATACTAATTCTTTAACAGATATGTGTTTTGCAAAGATTTTCTCCCAGTCTGGAGCTTTTTTTTTTTCATTCTTTTAGCAGTGTCTTTACAGAGCAGAAGTTTTTAATTTTAACACATCAGCTTTTTAATCACCATGAAAATAAGATGTGAGAGGTATTGCAAGAACCTTCTTGAGTACTAGAAAGATAGGACTTGATAACTCCCACAGTCTTTTTGATTCTAGGTTTTGATGGTTCTATTCAAAAGATGATGCTGTATTGTGGATTTTTCCCATATGAATTCTAGCCCCCCCATTATATCATTAACATATGTTAATTACAGAAAGTTTGTAGACGAGAACAAAATATGATATTTTAAAAGTCAGAGTGGCACTGAGAAGGTGGGAGGATATTGAAGGAGATGTAAAAAATCCAAACTGGCATATGCCTCTACACCTGCCTTTCATTAAATGCAATGAAATTAGAGGCATATTTCAGAGATGTTACAGGTTTGGTTCCACTGTCCCACAATAAAGTGATTCAAATGGATATTTTGGCTTCCCAGTGCTTATAAAAGTTATGTTTATACTACGCAGAACTGTGTAATAGCATTATGTCTGAAAAACCAGTGTAATACCTTAATTAAAATACCTAGTGCTAAAAAGTGCTAAGCATCATCTGAGCTTTCAGTGAATCATAATCTTTTTGCTGGTGGAGGGTCTTGCCTCAGTGTTGATGGCTGCTGATGGATCAGGGTGGGGGTTGCTGAAGGTGGGGATGGCTGTGGCAATTTCTTAAAATAAGTTAATTAGTTCATTCACTGCATTGATCGACTCTTCCCTTCACAGTTTCTCTGTAGCATGTAATGCTGTTTGATACCATTTTACCCAAGTGTCTAGCCTGAGGGTCAGGTTCACCATGGATTCAGTGAAACCAAGAAATGACAACAAAATCATCTTGGCGTAAAAGAGTTTATACCCAGCTTTATTCTCACAGAGGTAGGTCAAGCACTAGGATCATGTCTGCATTCAGCAGTCTGCAGGTCCATGATCCACCTCTTCCTCTGCTCAGCCAGAGCACTGGGTGGAGCTCTTTATATAGTGAGTCAGTCAGTAATAGCTCATTGCCAACAGGTATGGAAGCATGAGACTAGCTGTAGGCCAATTATATCATCAAGTAGTTTAGGGTCAGGTGAGCATCCTGGTCATAAAACCTTCCATTTTCCCCACACTCCACCCCGCCAAGATTTTGCCTCACAATGTACATGCCCTCAGTCTTCCGTGATGGTCCCTGTGTGAGAAAGCTGGAGCACTGTATCCACAA
The DNA here is from genome assembly GCF_040802235.1 of Manis javanica. Classification (NCBI taxonomy): domain Eukaryota; kingdom Metazoa; phylum Chordata; class Mammalia; order Pholidota; family Manidae; genus Manis; species Manis javanica. The sequence goes on from NC_133168.1 coordinate 21,867,671, forward strand.
TAGCAATGGAGGGTAACAACAACATACAGATAACAACAAAGATTATAATACAGGGAACAAAAATTATAATAATCCTCAAGCCTGAGATCAATTGCCACCAAGTGGTCATTCCAGCTGTATTCTAACCAGTTCTACTCAGATGAGTTCATGACCTTATACTTTTTACAGGAGAAATCAATCTTCTCTAGTGTTCCTTGTATGAAAAATCTGGAACCTTTTAATAACTAAAATAATAACAATAATAGTTGTCCTCAAGCCTGAGGAGATCGATTGCTACCAAGTTGGTCATCCCAGCTGTACTCAAATTAGTCCCAGTTCACAGTTTGCACTTTCCATGGGAGGCCAGTAGTGGCAGTGATAGGAAGTTGCATGCACACCCAGCAAGTAGCAGTTTTTGCTATGGGGTGTGCCTAATGCACAAAGATGTTAGAGGAGATTAACCTTAAGGGTGATAAGACACATGTTTTAATGACACTAACATAATCAAATCTTACCCATCAGGTAGGATGCTTGCAAGAGAGTGGTACTGTGATAGGACATGGCATGATTTCACCTCTTCTGGTCATCTGCTGGTCCCATCCAGGTCTATACTATACCTTTACCCCTCTCCCTGTGGGGCTTACTGAGGGGTGTATATATAGTGCTCCTGGAGGTGCATGCACTGGCTATAATGATAAAATAAAACTCCCTGGTGAAATGCTCTTACCTTCCAGCTGTTTAGGATATACTACCATGATCTTTAGGGGTCACTCTGCTGTTACTCCAGAAATACACAGGAGGCCAACTTCCAGACCTTGTCCCAAAGGTGCCAGGGGAGCTAGCCATCACTGGTCCATGTGTCAAAATGTCCAAGGCCACGTCCACTGAATGGAATCTCCAGGGTTTATTGAAATTGATTCTGGCAACAAGATATTATTCTGGTGGCCAAACTTTGGCTTCCACAATTCCTCCTTGGTTTGTACTTGAGTTGTATAGGGGAGACAGCAATGTGTGTTAGCATGTCTAGAGAGCTCTGGGGCTTCTCATTCAAATGCCATAGCACTGTCCATAAGCAGACTGACCATCCCCATAAACTATTGGTGTCTGGCTTCAGGCAGATTTTAACAAACCATTGTACCTCTCTATCATGCCTGCCCTGATAAGATTATATGGTACATGAAATTTCTATTTTATCCCTAATTGGTGCACGCATTTTTGTTGTGCATGTCCAACAAAGTGGGTGCCTTGCCACTTTTGATTGCTGCAGTTGGTCATAGGCTGCAAAGAGACACTCCACATCTCTTCTGGTCATCTGCTGGTCTGCACAATGTACAGGAAAAACAACCAGAAGTCCAGTAGCTGTGTCCTCACAAGTCATGGCATATCAGTACCCTTCTGACATGGTTAGAGACCCCACCTGATGAGGGGTATTGGCCCCTTAGCTATTGTCCCATGTTGCTGTGGGACTTGGTGTAAGTCCCTTTTAGAGCACACAATGCCCTTCTGGAAGGCTCTGCTGACTTCTTCAAAGTTCAAAGACAGGCCGCACCAATAGGCTACAGACCACACTGTCTTTTGCCCTGCATGCAACAAATGCTGATGTAACCATTGGGCCACATCAGAGGCAGGCTTTCCTTCTAGCCAACGTACCTGGGCCAATTCATCTTCTTCATCATTTCCTTGGGATTCCAGTTGCAATTGACCTGTCACATGATATACTGTAACTTTTAGTCTGACCAAAGGCCCATAATTGTTGCTACAATTCTTGCCCCCAAAAGGATTGGTGACACTCAATGAGCTGGCATGACACCATCTCAGTCAAGCCACAGAGTCAAGCCTCAGTAGATGGTCCAGCTGTCAATGCAGACAACTACTGGGGAGGGCTCCTTGGTGATCACAAGCTACAACACTACCTGCAACTCTGCCCATTAGCTGCTCTTCCCCTCACCATCTTCCATCCATATTGTCTAAGTCTTAGGATAGAGTGCCACAACCCTCCATTTTGGGGGCCCATGGCTGGAGCCATCTGTGTACCATGTGTCTTTGAGTATAGGGGCTCTCCCCCCACCACACACTGATTTCTCTCTGTCTGTTCCTGCCCCTATTAAACTGACCCACATCTGGGTTCTCCTGACCTTCATGGGGCCCTTTAAGTTCTTCCTCTGAGTAGTGGACCATATTTCCTTCTGTGCTCTCATTGTTTCAGCCTCTCCCAAGTGTGCTACAATATGAATAACTTCACTTATGGGCTGCCCTAAGTGAGGGGCAAGAATGGCCACTAGAGGTCCAAGGAGGGATGTGGGGGCCATTTGAAGCACCACATTTCTCATCTCCACAGTAAATAGCTCCTCATCTGGGTCATAATTCTCTGAACTTTAAATGGCATTTTTCATGCCCAACTCCTCTAACACCTGTTGAAGTTCAGCATATGTCTGCCATCTAGTGGGGGAAGATAGTAAATCACCCCGGTTGGGCCATACCGCATGAAGTGCTGCCATAATCCCATTGAGGAGGGAGTGATTTTCTGGGATCTGATGTGTCTTTTATAGTCACTGCCTCAAGGCAGGATGATCTGTCAGGGAAGCCAGCTTTCCCATCTCTGATCCAGACAGAATAATTCCATCCACCCCTACATCTCGAAGATGCAGGAGCTAAGCTGATATCAACTCCTAGTGCTTCTCCTGAAACCTGGAGCCCAAATCCACCAGCTCAGCCTGAGTATAGGGCAGAGGATAGAGTGCTCCACAATCTGGGAGAGAGGGCTGCACCTCTCCCAGACGAACTCAAGGTTGTTACGTCTTTATTTTCTTAACTACAACCAGGTGTGCTTTCAATAGAGGCAGAGTCAGTGCCTCCGGCACCACCTCTCTATCCTTCCTGGCTCCTCCTCCGTTTCTGGGGCTGATGGCACCTTTCTCGTCACTCCCCTGAGTACCTCCTCTGCTATGCCCTTTAACTTTTCCACAGTGCCTTGCAGCAATGTTAGCTCCATCTTCAACAGCTCTCTTACCTTCACCTCATTACCTCCAGCTGGAGTTCTTCTGCTTCTCACAGGAGTTGGTCCCTCTCCTTCATGGACTTTACCTCTTCCACAGTGTCTCACAGCAAATCCACTTCACTCTTTAACAAATATTTTACTTCCTCCACAGCAGTTCATAGCTTGTGTTCCTGTGCTGCTATTTCTCATGTCTCTCACATGAGCATATCCATCTGCAGCCTTTCTAATACTATGAGAAACAGCCAACCTACAGTTTCCACTGCCTTGTAGGCACTCTGTTTCTCAAAGGACCTCCTTATTATGCCGAGGGCCAACTTTACTGCATCAAGCATCACCTCCTCCTCTCCCAGTCCTCTCCCACCTCAGCTCACACGCCCATTGGGGGGACACTCAAATGTATCCCCATCCATAGGGACAGCCTGCTGGAGCACACCTCCCATGAGGGCAGCCTGTTCCATTCTTCGGTCTACAGCGAATCCTGCTGACTTTGCCAATTGTCTTGCCTGAGGATTTCAGACCCAGGAAGGTTCACTATGGATTTGGTAAGACCAAGAAACGACAACAGACATTCTTGGGATTAAAGGGTTTATATCCAGCTTTATTATCATGATGGTAAATTGAGCATCAGAATCACATCTGCATCCAGCAGTCTGCAGGTCCGTAATCCACTGCTGTTTCTGCCTCCATCCAGAGCACTGGGTAGAGCTCATTATGTAGTGACTCAGTCAAAAATAGCTCATTGCCAATGGGTGTGGAAGCATTAGCCTAGCAGCAGGAGAACTACATTATCATGTTAGGTTCAGGTGAGGATCCTAGCCATAGGAACTTCCATTTTCCCCACACCAAGAAATTCTTTCAAAATTGGAGTCAGTCTTCTCAAGCCCTGATGCTGCTTTATTCACTAAGTTTATGTAATATTCTAAATACTTTGTTGTCATCTCAACAATCTTCACAGCATCTTCACCAGCAGATTCCTTTTCAAGAGACTTTCTTTGCTCATCCATAAAAAGCAACTCCTCATCTGCTAAAGTTTTATGATGAGATTGCAGCCACTCAAATGCAATAATAATGAAAAAGTTTGAAATATTGATAGAATTAACAATGTGACACAGAGACATGAAGTGAGCAAATGCTGTTGGAAGAATGATGCTGATAAGATAACTAAATGCAGGGTTGCCACAAACCTCCAATTTGTAAAACATGCAATATCTGTGAAGCATAATAAAATAAGGTATGCCTGTTGTCTCACTGCTTCAAAGCTTACATGGATGGAAAGACAGTAATGAGGTACATAAATAACTAACTTTTAAACAACATATTTATTATAACAAGTTAAGTATCACCTAAATGTCTGAAGTAAAAAGTGATGGTCTCTCTCCACATCATCCTTCTCTCTAACCATAATTGTTTTCTGTAGAAACAAAAGTCTTTATATCCATGCTTACCTGGTAATACACATGCATACATCTGCAAGCTTCATAAGTCAGGGATCACCTATATCTGTCTTGACATACATAGAGCTTGGTACACAGAAGGTGCTCAACTGAATGAATAAATGTCACACTCTGTGTTGTTCTGTAGGTTGTTTTTTTAAAAAACCTTTTTAATTTCAGAAGGTAACCTGGATATGTTTCTATGTAAGGACAACCAAATCTACTTCATTCTTTTCAGTGACTTCATAATAATCCACTGTATGGATGCACTATAATTTATTCAACTAGTCCCCTACTACAGGATGTTTAGGTTGTATCATACAGAGAAAACATTTATGTATTACAGAGAACATGGCAATAAACATTACAGGCAAATAATCTTGTAAAAAAGCTGTATAGATTTATCCTAACAATGAATGTCAATGTTGATTTCTTCACATCCATGCTCGGGATGACACCCAAAATTTGATATTCTCAATCTCTGTTGTTGTTATTTTTGTTTGGAGCAAAGGTATAAGGGGAATAGCAGGCGCTTTTGTTGTAAAAGTTGGGATTCAAATGGGGAAGATCTTACGTGGCAAATAGGATGATTAAGTATTTTTAAGCAATGATAAGTCAGAGAAAGAATTAGACATTTTTTATATATTATTAAATGTTCAAGCTAGAAGAGATCTTAAAAATGATCTTTTTCAATGTATTCTTTTATAGATGAGGATATAGAAAAATCTGAGAAGTGAAATGACTTATCCAAGCTTACACTATCCATTAGTAGCAGATCTAGGATTAGAACCAAAGTTGTTTGGATCTCAGCCTATTGTCCTTTGGTTTTATTGAGCAAATATTTACTCAGCATCTATTCATGTGCTAGGTACTAAAGAGGATTCAGCAAGGACAAATATTTATTGAGCACTTCCTTGTGCTAGATCTTTCATATACATTTGAGTCTAGCCCAGTGTATCTATCATACCAAGTGACTCAATCCATCTACTAGTTTGGTTTTTTAAAAAAACCTATTTATTAGGGGTTCCTCATGTTTCGGTAATGGTAGTAATTCTTGAAGTCAAGGCTGGAACAAGATCTATGTCAGGAGGAAAATTATACTATTGTCTCACTCAGAAAGATGTCAAACAGAGAACATGGCTAATAGCTATTTTCTCAGGTCTGCTGAGGGCATCAGCCACTTGTCTAGGTCCTCGTATGTGTAAAGCTAAGACGTGTAGAATTAAGGGAAGGTCAGCCAAAGCTGAGAGAGTGGCTGAGATGTGGTTGGGGAGACAGGTAAGACAGATCATGGAAGGCTTTGTTGATCTAGTTAAGGATTTTGGCTTTTATTCTAAGTGTAATGTGAAGCTAGTGAAAGTTTTTAAGCAATGCTGTGTTGGGTCTTATTTGCAACTTAAAAGGGAAAGGGGTTGGGGGGAAACACACACTTGGGCTTTGAATGCATTTAGAAAACAAGAGCAGATGAATCAAGCAGCTGTATCACTAGCCCAGAGACGGTGGCTTGTGCTCTGTTTGCAACGTAGAGAGAAGTGGAGATATTAGGGAGACAAAATTGATGGGACTTAAAGTGATATGGAATCCAGGGAGAAGGAAGTGTCTGGGATCACTCAGCTTTCCTGCAAGCTGCTGCTGGATCCAGTGGGTGATGTTCCCTGAGATGGGATCTCTAAAAGATGGACGATAGGGGGAAAGATACTGTACTTAGTCTTTGAAATGTGTTAGGAGTGGCTGAAGGCCCACACATGAAGGTGTAGGGGGTGATTAGACAAATTATAAGAGGCCAGAGAACCAGAGATTTTAATTTGGGACTCATATCATCTGGTAGACAACACTGCCTAGGTAGAAGCACTTCAAATCTTTCAAAAAATTTTTTGAATTAAAGTTGATCCCCAGGAAGGTCTAAATAAAAAGTATTGGAAGGTTCAGATATATTATTTTCATTTTTTAATCCATAGGATTATTCTATTTTTTTATATTGTTGTATTAAACATTAGGCTGCTTTTCATTTATAGTATTACCTACTAGCTTTGTACTATAAACCAAAATCCCTGTTGCTGAGTAAGCTGAATACCATAGCAGTTCATGTTTGATAGTAAGAATCTTAGTGATCTCAGATTCTTGCTAAACATGTTGGAAGGTAGTACTTTGATCAAGTATTTCATATTTTGATTCACATACCTGTAAAGATGATCTGGCATGTTACATGAGTATGCACTTTGAAGAGTGCTCATCTAACTTTTCCTGGAACCATTGATTTGTCATAGCATACAGTTTATTCCGGGAACCAGGGAGCTCTTAAAATTAAGCTTGTTTTTTAATCAAAGAAGGACACTATTTTCTGTTTTTCATTACAGCTGCATTGGATAAAATTAGTATATCGTGTCTAAAATTCAAATTTTGTACCTACTTAACAGTTACAAAGGAAATGTCAGTTTACAGAAGATTTAGTTGCCAAGATTTAAAAAAAGAAACACAGGTATGTTCCTCAGTTGCCCTAACCACGCAGCTTTCTGCTGCTTCAAGTTGCTCAAACTGTGCTGCGAGGAAGCCCTTAACTGCTTAAAAGGCCAGGCACTGAAACAGTATTGCACAACTCTTCGCTACCCGGCGGTTTCGCTTCCAAATCTGGCCTTCATATCATCCCACGCCGGGAGCCGCTCCTCGCTCCATTGGAGCCAGCCCGTTCCTCTTCAAAGAACCGGGTTTCCTCGTCCGAGCCTGGGGTGCCCCTCCCTCCGCCCAGGGTGCTCGTACGAGTCAAGGCGCTCGAGCACTGGGCCTCGGAGGTCCGACTGCCCATGCGGGGAGACCTCGACTCCTAGTAGCAACTCCCCACCCGGTCCCGCCGGCCAGGTTGACTAAAGGTCCGCGGGTGTCCGCGCGGCTCCCCTCCCCCGCCGCCCCATTGTCTGCCTCGCCCCGCCCCGGGGGACACGTGCGCCTGCAGCTTCCCGAGCAAGGAGAACGCGGGGCGGCGGCAGCAGCGTGGACACCGCCTGGAACTGCCGCGCGGCCGGGGGGCGGGGGGCCGGGCGCGCACAGACTGGTGGGTGCCCTCGGCAGCGCTGCGGCCGCGTACGGCGGCCCCCCGCCCGGCCGCCCGGGATGGGGCGGGCGTTAGGCTGACTGGAGCTCGGTGGGGGAGGCGTGCGCGTGGGGCCGCGGTGGGGGTGGGGCGGGGCAGGGTGGGAGATGCCTGTCTCTTGACAAAGGAGAACAAGTGGGACAAGCTGAGCCGGCCTGCCCCGCCCCGCCACGCCTGGACCGGAGCGGGAGGGGGAGTGTCGCGAGAGGAAGGGGCGGGCCTTTCATTCACTCTCGGCCCCTCCGCCGCCGCCGCCGCCGCCGCCGGAGCGGAAGGGCGGGGTCTCGCGCCCCCCGCGGAGGGTGAGGAGCCTGGGAGGTGGTGGGGGCGTGTGGGCGGAGCCCGCGGGCGCGCGTCCCGAGGCGTAAGCTACGTCGCACGTCAGCGCGGGAGAGAGAAAGAGAGGAGCCTGCTCGGCAGGGACTGGGGGACGGAGCTGAGAGAGCGAGCGAGTGAGGGAGGGAGCGAACGAACGAGCGTTCGAACGCGAGAGGGAAGGTGGCCACTCGTGCCTGAGCGGCCGCGGATAGGAGTGAAGACGGTGGGGGAAAGGGGCAGGGCGGGGAAGAAGAAAGGCCGACGGAAGGCGGACGGAGGCTGGTGGCGGTGGTAGGGGGAAAAGGAGGAGCTGAAGGAGGGCAAGGGCTGAGGAGTGAGAAGCGGACGCGCGAGGGAGGGGTGGGGAGGGAAGGGGGGGTCACGCGCGCGCGCGCGCGCATCGGGAGCGCGCTCGGAGGCGAGTGGAACTGGATCGGGTTTGCTGCCAGCGGCGTGAGCTTCGGCCGCCATTTTACAACAGCTCCACTCGCGCCGGACACAGGGAGCTGAGAGCACGCGTTCCCCAGAACCCGATCTCCTCGGACAGGATTCTTCTGCCGCAGCGCGACGGGGAGGTAACGACCGCCAGGACCCGGGTCTGGGAGGGGAGCTCCGTGACATTGGGAGTGAGCTGGGGGAGGGCGGTGTGAGAAGAAACCGGCTTTTCTGGAAAATGGATTCCAAAGGGTAGAGGAGCACGTTGACTGGGGCTGCTTGGGAGTAGGCCGCGGCCCGCGCCGCCACTTCCTCCTCTCCATGTGCCGCTGCCGTGCGGGCTTTGTCTGCGGCGCTCCGGGGAGGAGGCGGTCCGTGGCCCGCGCGGACCGCGGGCGGCGGCGGAGTTGGCGCTGTCGTGGCCGTCACCGCGGCGCGGGAGTGGGCGAGAGGAGCGGGACCGGTCCCGCAGCCTGCGCGGACAGCTGGGGTGGTGCTCGTGGCCCGGCGGGCGTGGAGCGCTTAGCGGAACGCCCTCCGCCGCCGCAGTCACTGCACAGACGGGCGAGGGGTGGGGGCTTGCGCTGCGCCTGGCGGCGCAGGCTGCCGGCCGGGGGTCGCCGGCGCCCTGAGCGGGGAGAGCCATGTGTCACGGCGGGGGAGGGCGGCGAGAGCCTGTGGCCTGGCGTCGCCGCGGCCTCGTTGCTGAGGGGCAAGGCTGTGCTGCTGGTGCTTTCCTGGGGGCTCGGACCGCGGCTTCAGGTTGATGTCGGGAGCCGGTGACTGTCGTCTTGGCCTGGGACTCGGTGGGTTTCCGTTGAAGGAAGTTGTAGGACATTTGAAGGCTCAGAGCACGTGTTTCTAATGGGCTCCTGGTGGCCGCAGCGGTGAGGCTGCCGCTCTGGGTGCGGAGCCGGGGGAGGGCTTTGGGGTGCGGGGGTGAAGGGTGGAGAAATTGGGTAGTAGGAAGGTAGCTTGTGTGAGCGCTTTGTTCTTCGCTGGCTGTTGTTACTGATCCAAAAGCGGCAGGCGGGAAAAGCGCGCACTTTGGGGGTTTATCTCAGAGAGAGAAGCCCAGCTTCGGTCTCTCCACACACACCTCATTCTCTGTACTGGCACAGCTGCATGTGGCACGCTGGCTCATCCTCGTGCTGATTGGGCTCCATTTGTAATGTGGTTTTTCCTAGGGAGTGTGAGCAGGTGAGTCAGGGGTGGTGCTAAGGAAAACAGTGGATCGTCCTTCTGTGCCCCGCGCTCCAAATCAGGCTTGTCAGGCGATAGTGACTTTAAGGCTTTAAAGGGAGGTTCAGGCTGCCTGGTGTAGAAATTGGTAGAGAAAGTAAAGATTGGGGCTCTCATATTGTCCTCCACCCTTTGAAGATCCTAGTTTAATTTTGCTTATTGCGTTTGAACAGATCTCTGGAAACATGGCTACAGAACATGTTAATGGAAATGGTACTGAAGAGCCCATGGATACTACTTCTGCAGTTATCCATTCAGAAAATTTTCAGACATTGCTTGATGCTGGTTTACCACAGAAAGTTGCTGAAAAACTAGATGAAATTTACGTTGCAGGTAAGAACTAACACTTGCAAAATTATGAAATTTTTCTATTGGATTTCTGGCTTTGAGCTAAAATAGCAACTTTTTGTGGTTTCCAATAAGTGTGGGGACTGGAGTTTTGCCTTGCTGTGATAGTTGTGAACTAGAGGTTAAGGTATATAGAGGGAGGAAAGAAGGAAGGGTTAGGTAAAGGCTGGCTGGCCAGATGGATAAGTCTACGATGGTAGCAACAGCTGCTAAATGTTGGGAGTAGGCCAAGTGACTTTTTGGTCTGTGTAGTAGGATTCTTGTCAAATAGGTAACTGTAGACTTGTACTCTGTCTTGGTGTGGCTGTTGCTTTTTCTAGTGGTATTTGAAGTGAATAGAGGTTCAGTTGTCATGCTTGCTACTTTGTTGGTTGAGTGTGTAAGCCTGTAGACTTACTGTAGAAATACTTAGTGTTCAGAACTATCTGACTTAGACACAGAACAAGGTATAAAAGAAGTTGATTCATTATTGTAAGTGTGGTTGAGAGGCCTTATTTAGTTCAGAGTGGTAAAAAGTATGTATTTTTCTTTGCATACATGATAAGGGAAATGGAAGAATTCTTCATTGGCACACACGTACCTGCATTGGCAAACAGTCTTGTTTGGGGGGAAAAAGTCTTCCCAAAAATATTACAAGCTGACAATTAAGTTTTCCCTTTTCCAGGGCTGGTTGCACATAGTGATTTAGATGAAAGAGCTATCGAAGCTTTAAAAGAATTCAATGAAGACGGCGCATTGGCAGTTCTTCAGCAGTTTAAAGACAGTGATCTCTCTCATGTTCAGGTAATGTTAATTTAACATCAATGTAAAAAGAATAAAAAATTTGAGTATTTTGGTACAATTATATTTTATTTGACTAGATACAGGTAAAACAATTGTTAAAAACATTTGGGAAATTCCTTTACAGAACAAAAGTGCCTTTTTATGCGGAGTCATGAAGACTTACAGGCAGAGAGAAAAACAGGGGACCAAAGTAGCAGACTCTAGTAAAGGACCAGATGAGGCGAAGATTAAGGTGTGTTTTAAAAAACTTCTCTTTCTCCCTTCAGTTTCAAGTTGTTTTAACTATTCTCTAGTTTTTAAAAATACTCCTTGGGTGAAATGGGTATTTTTTTTAAGATGTTGAAACTTAATGACCATAAGATAATTTGTTAGTCTATTCTAATAACTATTTCTTGACTTTAATTTCTGTTTCTAAAACAGCTCACTGTTTAAAGTTTTTCTTGCTACCAAGCTGCTGACTGGTGTTTAAATCTGTTGTTGGTATTCCAAAGGAAAGGTTTAATATAAAACATCAACCATATCTAGATGCTTTTTGAAAAGCTACAAGTCCAGGTTACAGTGTAACCAAAATGGGAAGGGATCAGTTCACCCCATATTGCTGGAGAGTTGTATAGTTAGCAGTTGATTGCTTTTCTTTGGATTGTTAAACCCCCAATTCTAAATGGGTTTAGAATTTTAACATTGCCTTCCCCTTACATTAGTATGGGTCACTGAGGCTAATTTGTTCATTTCTAAAAGCTGTTCTCAGAAATCAAATTGATTAGTATGGAAATGGAAATGAGGAAACTGAGGCTGTGAGTAGAAGGGTTTATTATTTTTAAGGTCAAATGTAACAGTAAATGGCCTCAAATTCAGCCAGGTTTTAATCTTTGTATTGGTTTTTAGTTGTGTTGTTTAGTTCATAGAAAATAATGCTGATTATACTAGTTTTAACTTGGTGCACTTAATGCAATATGCTGCTACTCTTAAACCCAAGGGTTATTGTTGAAGAAAATCAGCTATTAAGAAGGATATATAGGTGTGGAGAGGTGTTTCAATGGTTGGGAAAAAGGAGCCTTGGAATGTGTAATTAGTTGTTAATATACGTAAATTTGAGGCTTTCACAGATCTAGCTGTTAGTGAATTATATTTGAACTGTAAATCTAAGTTTTCCATAGAAATGGAGTATAGCTGTCAGTGTTGTAATTAAATCTACATTTAGGAGTTAGATTTATTAAAATTTTATTTAAAAAATTTGAAGGTTTGTGTGACTTCTCAGTTCTTTCCAGAGGGAGTGGCTAGAAGCTTTAGTGTGACAGATTGGCAAGAAAACATTTTTTTATAGGATATATGAGAGTAAGTTTTCCTTTTTGGTACTAATTGGGTGATACAAAGGTTAAGGTGAAATAAGCTAGGGATTGCATAACAGGAAAGAGGAAGATGAGCCATTTAATGGCTTAATTTACGTGATATTAGTAAATCTGAGTATTTTTGTTATTAACCCAGTGTTGCACCTTTAAGCAAATACTTGGGTATAATAGAAAAAGATTGCTTGAAATATGTAGTGCTTTGTGGACCTTTCGTTAGAGTTTGGGAATGGGGTTTTTATCAGTCACAGTATTTTTTTCCGTAAATATTTAATGTTCTGAGTAGAAAATGTTTAAAGTCTGTCTAGTCGTTTTCATTTTCAGATACTGAGGGTAACCCCAAATCGTTCAACAGCATTTTGTCAAGATTTGTCATGTACCTGGTGTTTGTTTTATTTCAGAATTTATTAGCTAATTATTAGATTGGTTTTATTTAGAAGAGTGTTTTTGTGCTTTGTGGTTGAGATGGAGAATTCTTTTTCCTTATGCTATTGGTGCACTACTACTTTCTAATACTTAATACATTCCTATAATAAGGAATGAAGAGACATTTAGTGCTCTGAGTAAACATGAGTTGTGTAAATTATAACAGTTCACTTTTAAGGAGATGAAAATTTATAAGTTATGTCACATTGTTGGAGTTACAGAGTTTTCAGTCATTTTGGTTCTTCACTTTTTTCTGAATGATCCATCTGTCTTGTGAAGCATGGTACTTGAATATCAAGTGAATAAGAGGTTATTTTTCCTGTAGCTCCCAAGTTTCTGGGCTTAGTTTGAAGAGTGTAAGTTCTGTAAAGGATGGTGAAATGCCCAGAATGGCAGTGTGTTACCTGAACTTCTGGAGTACAGGGAACTTACTGGGTAAGAAATCCAGACTTAGAGAAGAGGTGGCTTAATACTCACTTCCTTCAGGAGATAATTAAACTGAACCAAATTAGGTGCAGTAATTTTTTTTTAGGAAGTATTAGCAGAATAGATAAACCTTGCCTTGGAAGTTGTCGATGGAACAATATTTTTGTTGTTCGATACACAGCAAATAATTATTTGGGGTCCAGAAAATGATTTGAAAAGGACCCTAAAATACTAGGAATGAATTTGGGCTATTGCAAGCACACATTAAAGGGGAAATTCTGAAACAGATACCAGAAAAGTGTGTATGGAATGTGGCCAAGATAAATGGAAATATTTGAACAAGATTGATTTTTTAATTGCTGAATGTAGGGGTGTGGCCTTGTATTAAATGTATTAATGACATTTGAACTTTTCAAGGCACTCTTGGAAAGAACAGGCTACACACTTGATGTGACTACTGGACAGAGGAAATATGGGGGACCACCTCCAGATTCCGTTTATTCAGGTCAGCAGCCTTCTGTTGGCACTGAGGTAAAGAAACTAAAAACTTGTACTTTTTGTAGTAAGTGCACAGGTATGTGGTTTCCTAAAGAAACTCACAGTTTTTACTTCTTGTTTAATTTACAGATATTTGTGGGGAAAATCCCTCGAGATCTATTTGAGGATGAACTTGTTCCATTATTTGAGAAAGCCGGACCTATATGGGATCTTCGTCTAATGATGGATCCACTTACTGGTCTCAATAGAGGTTATGCGTTTGTCACTTTTTGTACAAAAGAAGCAGCTCAGGAGGCTGTTAAACTAGTAAGTTTTTTCCTTCTGTCTTCGCATTTACTGTCTTTAAAGCCAGGTTTTTTTCTTGCTGTAAGAGTTAATCAGCATTCTTTTTTGAAGTGCTGATTAGGCAGTATCTTTCACATTCTTTATGTACACATTGTAGCAATGGTCTTTGCATGTATGGTTGATTGGACTCTATAGCAGAATTTTTAGTAAATGGTTTTTTGAAACATCTGGCTTGTTTTTTTTTTTTTTAATTTATGGTAAGGTTTAAAGGTTTAAGAAAGTAGCTGTGATATATAGGACTCTTATAGTTTCTGGCCATACCTAAGCTATCCCTTTTTCTAAAATATTTCACAGAGATACTGCAATGATAAATTTCTAGTTAATGAAATAAAGTATTTTGTGGTGAGTGGTAATACTTAAAAATACCAGGTGTTAGGTGAGTATTGAGTTATTTTCCCACCTTTAAAAAAGAATTTTAATGTTTCAAATTATAGCTTATGTAAGTCTTCTTCAGATAGATATATTAACTAGTTTTGTGAAGTTCTTTTGAGTCAAGTGGTTTCTACATTTTATAGTTGAAGATGCTGAGGTTAATTTCAACCCAGGAAATGTACCAAAAAGTACAACAGGGGAGGAACTTTTGTAAATGTTCCTGTAACAGATGTTAAGTTTGCCTATGTTCCTATGATAGATGTTTTGTTGAATTTGCTTTATCTGACTTAAATATTTTACGGATAATTAGAAGCAAATTTAAGATACTCAGATTCTCCCGTGTTTTATTTTTCCTTTCCTCATTGTGAGGTACATTGCATTTTAAGGTAAACCTTAAGAAGAAAAAACAGTTGTATTTTGTTTTGCTTTCTATCTGTATTTCTTGAGTCTCTCTGTTGGTATGTGTAATTGAATATGGTAAAGTTTTAATGTTAGAAGAGTGTGCGATATGGAAGAAAATAGGTGTCTTTTAAAAAAGAATTCAGGAATTGTGTTTTTAAGTCCTGGATGATTTTTCCCTTCCTTACAGAATGCTGCTTGTTTCAGGAATGACAGGTATAGCTATATAGGGAGCCTTTCATTGGTACCTTTGAGCTGTCAAAATTTTAGTTTAAGCAGTTGAGGTAAAATTAAAGACTTGTTAGAAGTTCCGGAAAGATCTCTTTAGAAATCATCCAGTTTAATCTATAAGAGAACAGAACATTTTTAATAATGAAGTAGCAGTAAGTTATAATGGAAATATAGAATGATTTAGCCAGTGATGTCAGACCCATTTCATTTCTAGGCATATTACATGATACTTTAAGTTTAAGTATGGTTACTTAGTGTTAAAAATAATGATTTGTGTATTTAATAACATTTTTTAAAGGACTTGTTAAACCAACATTTGTAGACTACTTAATTCTTGCTACCACAGGACCCAAATTATGGTAGGTCCTCACTAGAACTTATTTCTAGACAGTTTCCAGAAACCTTATAGTAAAGATACATCGTTAGGTAAAGGTGATAAAATGGAGTTGAAACTTTATGATTTTGAGTGCCAGTAAGTACACATGGTGAAATATATTTCATTTTGGGCAGTTGCCTTGGCTTAACAGATAATAGAGTTAAAAATTGCATTGCTGTAGGCTTAGAGTATAGTTCTACGAAAGTTTTATAAACTGCAATGCAGAAACTTCCATAGATGGCCAGACTGCCATTTTGATTGGTCTAGGAGCTCTTATCCTAAACTTTGTTTTTACATTTTTTGCTGGGGTTGTCATTTGAGTCCTTATTTGGGGGGCATAATTATTTTTACTGTGTGGTGAATTGGAGGCATTTTTGATCCGTCTTAAATCTATTCTTAGTAGTAGTGGTATACATCCACTTAGCCGAGTCAAATGTGTAATCATTGCTTTTTTTATTAAGGGATGCTTTCCTGTGAGTAGGATTATGGTGATAATAGAATTGGGAAGTTTGTCTTAAAACAACAGTATAAAACAGGACTAGATTTTTTAGGAAATGAAACATTCTAGAGAAATACAAAATTCAAGTTGATTAGTATATTATTTGCTACTTTATTTGTAGAAATGAGTACACTTTCCGAGTATATTCCTTGAGTGTGCATATTTTGAAAACTGTTCTTGTGTTCCTGTAAGAGTCTACTTGAATTACAATTCTGTCATGGGTGACTTTTTATATATAGATAATTGAAATGTTATACTGGTTGCAGGTAAATGTTGAGAAAATGCCTCTTTTGTATTTACAGATAAGACAGGATTGAAACACCATCTCTTTTTGCTTTCTTGTACTTTGAGTGTCTTGAGGCATACCTTAGATCGAGATAGTTGATGAATTTTAATTTTGCTTTATTTTTTAATATGATTCAGGAGTGATTCTTCTCCCCCAGATTAAAAATTATTGTAGACTTAAAAAATTTACATCTGAATTACTAACAAAAATTGGTTAATATTAATAGCTAAAGAAGAGGCATGAAGTTTGAAGCAACTGCAAGCTTCTTAAATAACCCTATTTTCAGCCAATGTCTGCCTTGTATTTTGGGGGAAAAAATTCTCTGCTAATCTAGATAGGGCAGCAAGATCTAAATCTGAAAAGTGGAAAGTGCTTGAGTGCTTGTTTAAGACACAGGAGATGTGCTAGGTGGTACATTATTATCTTTAAATACTACCATAACTCATTCCTTAAGGTAAGTGGAATTACCTTCAATCTGCAGAAGAGCAAATAGGCTGGGTGACTTGTCTGGCCCTACAGCTTATACTTTGATAGCGGGTTTGTTTGCTTGTTAAGTAGATATAACAGTTTAGGCCAGCAGTGCATGTTGTGTTGTGAGGTAGCCTGATTCTTTTAAATGATGGTAGTGGTCAGATAGTGTTAAAAGGAGCTCAGAAGGTAAGTCCTGCTCTACTGCCAAAATATTTTTGGCACCTAATCCCTTTTTACATCTTGATCAAGTTTCTGTCTACCTCTCTTCTACTCTTTATTATCCTTCCATCCATACTTTGCCTTTTTAGTTTTCCACATAGGTATGACCATTTCCTTCTCAGGGGTACCTTCTATTCTGGTTTCTGACACTTCTCTCCTATTTACCATGTGTGCTGCCTTCTGTCAGTTAGGTCTTCATAGAAGGTCTTTCCTGACTTTGAGCAGCTTATTACCCGGTTGCCCCATGACAGTATCCTGAACATGACAGAATGCTTAGGTATACTTAAAATTATGTAATGACTTGTAAATTATTTGCTTCTCTCTCCCCATCAGAATACAGCTCTTTTTTTCCTTTATCTTGACATATTTAGAACAGTGCCACTACATAGGTGCTGGGTAAATAATCTGACTGACTGACCAGTGCTATCTAATTCATTATTTGTGACATATGATTATAACACTCCCAGATAGCGGTAGGCCATTCCATTTTGCTATTTGAAGGTTTTCTAGTGTCCGTTTGCAATTTATTCATTCTGTGCTGCCTTTTCTAAAAGGGATTAGAATAGATTAATTGGTGGGGTGGGGGGGAGGCGATGTATTCTCCCTTACTCTGAGGGATATTTGGAAGTATAAGTAGTGTTAGGCATTATCACAAAGACTGGGAGGAAAGGAAGGTAAGTGTATATATATATATTTGTGTGGTGTGCTGCTGGAATTGGAGCCCAGGGCCATTGGCACTGCAGTGCCATTGCAGTCCTATATAATAAAAATATTCTGAAAATGGTAGCAGTGCCTGTGTTACAAACACTGGAATAGTTGATCTCTATTTGTACAAGTTAATGATTTTAATAGCCACCAATGATTTTATTCACCAAAGTGGTTGTATACATCAGCGTAATGTGTACAACCATTTTGTTGAATGCAGCTGATAAGATAGGCCTACATAATATTTTAGTAGCAATTTTGCAAATAGTGTGTTTAACGTGAAAACTTTACTGTGGACATACAAGGTAGCTTGATTCAACCTTGACACTAAAGTTTATAGGACACAAGAGGCTAACTACAATTAAAGTAAGTGGAAGCAGATGTTTCAAAGTATAATTTAGGGATGAAGGGATGGGTTGCTTTGGGTTGGGGTTGTTAGAGAAGGCTTTATGATAAAGAGGTTTGAGTAGGACACTGAAGGAAATAGGTGAATCTCGTTGAAGCAGTGTTTTATGGAAAGAAAGTAGGGTATAAAACTTGTATAAAGTCAATGCCAGGTGGTAGTAGTCATGACTGCTAGCCTAAGTTGCATAGTACCATTAAAGTGCTGGGCCTTGCTATGTGCAGTGTGATGTTAATGGCAGAATAATGAGGTGATTTGGAGGAGGACAAAGGCTAGGAGGAAAACACCTGTAGAAAGGGACAGGGGTTGAAGATTTTGAAGGGAGAAAAGATAGGCAATAATATGTTAGAGGTTCCATTTCAGTTTTTATAAAGGATTTAAATGAAGGCTTAAGTTGGGTTGCCTTTGACATGTTTGGTGACTTGAATTTACATGCAGGGATAAATGTCCTGGATGACAAAATCAGGTTGTAAAAAGATTTTGATAGCCAAAGCCAGGTAATTTACACTAGCAAGATGGAATTGAATGAAGACAAAGTCAAGTCCTATATACAACTAACTTCACAAGTAAGCTGTTAATCAGCAATGTGGTGTAGTTGCAGATAAGGTCATCATGGATAGGTCAGCCATCCTAAATAGCCACCTGTCTACCTTGCCTTGAATTAACCATAGCAGAGGCACCATGTCTAGAAATGGAAGATGAGTAGTAACCTCCAGCTTATTCTAGACAACTTGGGCTCTAGCTTCCAGCTTATTGTAGACAGCTTGTGTCTGCAGTATTGTGTTAAGGTTATCATTCTTTTGGAGGAACTTTAAATTTGCCAGTATCAGGGAAGGAGTGATTAAGCATAGAGAACAGTTGCGTCATGAGCATTTGTGTACAGGTAGGTATATGAAGTGCTGTCATTTCGGTGAGGACATAGATTACAGAATTTTTAGGAAAGTAGGTTTTGGCTCAATGTAAACACTTTCTAATTAAGAAATGTTTAGAAATAAAGTGGACAGGCTTGGGAGGTAGCAGCTCTGCTTCTCTAAGAAGAGTTAGGACTGAGCAACCACTATGGTTCAGATTCCAAATCTGAAATTGCTTAATTTCTGAAGGTTTGGTGACTGACTGGCTATGAGGGAAGGAAAAAGTGACTTGAGATTTGAAGCCTAGATGACAGGAATGCTCCAGAGTGTACAACTGCTTTTTTGGTGCTCTGAAATACTGGAACTGTGTTGATTATCATAGTTCTTTTTTTTTTTTATTCGGTCACCTCACTGTACTGGATCTGATGGCTGTATTTCTACAACTTCTTAATGTCAGTGCCCACTTTGGTAGAATTGGAAAGACTTCAGTCTTTTTGTTGATTTTGATGCTATCACAGTGTCTTGATACACAACTCTTCATTCAGAGTTAAGATTTATCAGCATTAAGTTAGAATCTCTAAGGTTTAGAACCACTTCTGTAATGCCCTTCCTACCATCTAACTGTTAACTGCTAGGATGCAAAGTTTTGAATTTCAGGTAATAGATTGGTTTTAAAAAATAATAGAACAGTTAAGCAATTCATATAAACATAAAAGTCCATGCTTAATCTGTGGATAGGATGTTGCTTTAATAAATGTTCGTTTCTGGATACTTTTTTTGCTTTATTTGGACAGTATGCCCAGAGGATCTCCTTGGCTCCTTTAGTCACTTATTTTCCTTGGAAAGGCAGTTTACTCTTATGGCTTAGCTATAATTGTTTCACGGTTTTTTTTAAAATTAAAAAGTATAGGTAATATTAAATGTTTTATAATATATATTGCTAAGGTTACATACCCTGCTAAATCTTCATGTCATTTATATTGAGAGACCACAGCCATCCTAAATAGCCACCTGTCTACCTTGCCTTGAATTAACCATAGCAGGGCAAGTGATAATGGGTTAGGAAGGAAGAAACTTTCCTTCTGTAGATAATGGAAACAGCCATTGCTACTTTGAAGAAGCATTGTTAATGTTGATGGGAGTGGTACAAACAAGAATTATAATTTTTCTTTTTCTTTTCTTAGGCATTTTCTTATAGTAAATAACTCCTGTTTTTAGAACATTTGGAAAATAAAAATAGAAGAAGGAAAATTATAACAAATTTAACTGTCATCATCAAAATAATTCCCATTTTTTTCCCTTTAAACACTTTATTTCCTTCTGTTCTTTTCCTGAAATTTTAATTGTTACTGTCAACAACTGGAGTTACAAACTAGATGATCAAAGTGAAAGCCATAGATGTCGCTAAAGCTTGCTCTTCAGTGCTAGATTATAGAAATACAGGGACTATACATGTCTTAAAGCAATTTGTGTTCTTAAGGTTAATTTATTTGTGAAATAGGATATAGGTAGTCTTGTCCATAATCCCATGCAGTGATGGATTCAACCATAGCTCTACTATTTACAGGTAACCTGTATATTTCTACTTCTAAGAGGTTTTTGGTCTAAATAGAATATAAATAAATACTATGAGAAAAGGAAGTCTTGGTAGGATTTCTGAACCTCAGCATTACTGATAAATTTAGACCAGATAATTATTTGTTTTGCTGGGTTGTCCTGTAAATTATAGGATGTTCTGTAACAGTAACATCTTTGGTCTCTGTCTACCCCCTAAATACCAGCAACAAGTACCCACTCCTTGCTGACAATTAAAAATGTTAGATACTGCCAAATGTCCCAGAGAGACAGAATCACTCCTGTTGAGAACTATTGGTCTGTGTTAACCTTGAAGGGTGTTTTTGTTGACCTTTCTGAGATTTAGGGATTACAGAGCATTTGATGGGTGAGCTCAAATCTGTAGGTAGGCAGAGGAGTTTGGGTGGTGAATGTTCCAGGGGAAGCATTTTACTCAGAGGCTTAGTATAAAAATTTTTGAGAACTCATGTAAATATCCATGGTTATAGTATTGTGGAGAGAAAGAAAGTAGGAATTTTAGGATGGGTTTATAGGATGTCCAAATAACAACTTTTATCTTTTTGGTGATTGAGGAGCCATTGAAAGACTTTTTTCAGTTGGTAAAAAAAAAAATTTTTTTTTAAATCTCTTGACAATAAGTGTAGAGAATAGAAATAATCCTGGGATCATGACGACCAGAGATTTAGATAGTGTGAACTGAGTATAGGGTAGGAAGTACAAAATTGCTCTGAACTGCAAGGACATTTAAACCTCATGTTTAATCTTACGAATCTGGGATGGAGAAAAGGGGCAGGAAGGAATTGATTTTGTGCTTATATGTAGTGTTTTCTTCTCATATCTGGTGTACTTGTTACGTAAGAATAGGGATAATAGGGAGAGGAATGGCTTTATTTTTGCCATACAGCTGGTCTATAAACTATATGGAAATTCATGTTGATTCTTCAGTTAGTATAACTCCACAAATGTACATACAAATAAGATTTAGAGGCCAAGTGTGGGGCCAAGTCAGTAATTGCTGCTGCTGCCATTATTACTAACATGAAATTGTGAAGTAATTTTAATTATAAGATATATATATATAATATACTTTTTCAGATAACTTGCATAATTTTGAACTTTAGTTTGTAAATAATACTGATGGATCGGTGATGTGTCACTTTTACAGACTGGGTCTTGCTTCTATAGTATCTCACCCCTCTGGGATTTTGCTACTTGACAAGTTTACTTTTTACTGCAGTTTTACAGTTGCTTTATACTGTTACGATAATTAGTCTACTTGTTCTCCAACTTTTTTTTGTAGGCTTAATGAAAATGAAATGGAAAGAAGTAGGGTCAGATTCATGAAAGCAAGGTTCTCTCCTTTTAGACTTAAGTATTTGAAGCAAAAATTCCTCATTGTGACTTACAAGAGGGGAGGGGAGATAGAAAAATAGATATGTGTGCTTGTTAACAGAAAGGCACAAAGCTTGCAGGTATTTTGAATCAGTTCCCCTTGCATGAGGGTAACTGGCAGGATGAATTTAAGTAGAATTTAAGGTTTTGTGGAGTTGGCAGTTTTGAATTTAAGCTGCTGCAGACCTGATTCCTAATTTAGGAAGTTTCCTAAATTTCAAGGACTTGACACATTTTTACATTAATTTAATTGGTAAGTTTTTTTTTAGTATTTGTTGGTACAATCTTCCTGTCTCAGATTATAATTTACTTTTACAGTGCCTTATAATCAATCATACTTTCAAAGGATAAAAATACAATGTTGAATTTTTAATTAAATATTTTGCTTTTATATATGGGATTTGTAGATCTTTTTTATTTACAATAGGATATTATTTTTAAGACATGGTGCATTTTTTTCCTTTTTCAGTATAATAATCATGAAATACGTTCTGGAAAACATATTGGTGTCTGCATATCGGTTGCCAACAATAGGCTTTTTGTGGGCTCTATTCCTAAGAGTAAAACCAAGGAGCAGATTCTTGAAGAATTTAGCAAAGTAACAGGTAAGTTGTATTTATCTGGAAGGAGGTACAACTTTTAATACTGAAGATATTTGCATATTTGTATATGCTAAGCACTGTTTTAAACAGTACGTTTATTGACACATTCTATTCTCATTATAACCATTTGAGATAGGTAACTCCATATTTCAGATGAGGAAAATAAGCACAGAGGGTTTGGGAAATAACTTGCCAAATATGTACTTGGTAAGGAGTACAGATTGGATTTGAACTCAATCTGCAGAAACATTGTTGTGCTTCCATGTATTTTTATGTGTTTCTAGATGCTAGTTGATCTTAGTAGGATTGCTTGATGCGTTGATTTGTTTTTCCAATTTAGAGGACTAGTGTGTACTTTGCTATAAGCAGAGATTATACATTGTTAATATGGTGCAATTTCTTAGAACTGTTAAGTACCCAAGTGACAGGCTGCTTTTATTAGAAAACACTTCTTAAGTTTAACAAATTATCAACCTGTTATCAGTCTCCAGGAATGATAGAAATTTTTAAATGATATTACTGTATTCTATTTCATTTGAAGTAGATTAATGACCTAAGGCCAGAAAAATGCCATTAAAAAGAATTTTAGTGTTTACCTGATGAAAAATGTCATCATGTCTAACCTATATGCCATTTTCTTAAAACAATATGTAAAGATTTTGTGCTTCTTTGACATTTAATTAATGAAAACAGAATAGTTCTTAGGCCAAATCAGAAATAATTCATTTTCTTTTCATGGGAATTTCTGTATTAGAAACAATGGAAAATGTGGATTAGGTAAACTACCTAGATCAGTTTTTTGAGTGTCTCCTATAAAGATAATTTTTCATTTTGAAATTTAAGTATTATATTAGAAAAATAAACGCTTTGATCTACTTGTTCTTGCTTGTTACTTTATATAATTTCCCTGGAATGGTTGCTTTCTTTCAGAGGGTCTTACAGACGTCATTTTATACCACCAACCAGACGACAAGAAAAAAAACAGGGGCTTTTGCTTTCTTGAATACGAAGATCACAAAACAGCTGCCCAGGCAAGGCGTAGGCTAATGAGTGGTAAAGTCAAGGTCTGGGGAAATGTTGGAACTGTTGAATGGGCTGATCCTATAGAAGATCCCGATCCCGAGGTTATGGCAAAGGTAATGACAATCATGTTAAAATATTTTTGAGGAGTGGGTAGGAGGAGAAAGGGGAAGGCTTTGAAGTGGGAGAAGTTACAAAATGTGTACTTTTCAAACCATGTTTATGCAAGACAGTTGAGGATTTTTTTAAATTATTGAAGTATTGTTGATGTATAATCATATCAGTTTCAAGTATACATATAACACAGTGGTGCAACAGTTACTCATATTATTAAATCCTCACCTCCACTGGTGTGGTTATTACTATCTGTCTACCTAGGAAGATGTTACAGAATCATTGGCTATATTCTCTGTGCTGTACTACCATCCTTGTGGCCAGCTTACATTATGATTGAGAATTTTTGTGCCCCTTTATCTCACCTCACTCACCCCATCCACCTACCCCAAGCCCTCTCCCCCATGGTAACCACCAGTCATTTCTCAGCGTCTGAGTCTACTGCTATTTTGTTCATTTTGTTTTGTTTTATTTTTGGATTCCACAAATAAGTGAGGTCATGTGGTATTTTTCTTCCTTCACTTGGCTTATTTCATTGAGCATAATAACCCTCTAGATCCATCCATGTTCTTGTAAATGGCAGGATTTCTTTTTTTTTAATGGCTGAATAATATTCCATTGCATGTATGTACCACCTCTTCTTTATCCATTCATCTATTGATGGACACTTTGGTTGCTTCCTTAACTTGGTTACTGTAAATAATGTGGCGATAACATAGGGGTGCATGCATCTTTTTGAATAAGGGATTTTTGGAGGGGGGGGGTAAAAAATTCCTAGAAGTGGAGTTACTGGGTCATAGGTATTTCTATTTTTCATTTTTTGAGGAACGTCCATACTGCTTTCCACAGTGTCTGCACCACTTTACAGTCCAACCAACAGTGTTTGAGGGTTCTCTTTTCTCCACATCCTTGCCAACACTTGTTATTTCTTGTCTTTTGGATAATGGCCATCCTAAGTGGTGTGAGGTGATATCTCATTGTGGTTTTGATTTGCATTTCCCTGACAATTAGCATGTGGAGCATCTTGTCACGTGCCTTTTGGCCAGCTGTATGTCTTTGGAAAAGAGTCGCTCAGGTCCTCTGCCCTTTTTTTTTTTGGTATCATTAATCTACAGTTATATGAGGAACATTGTTTACTAGACTCCCCCCATCACCAAGTCCCCCCCACAAACCCCATTACAGTCACTGTCCTTCAGCGTAGTAAGATGCTGTAGAATCACTACTTGTCTTCTCTGTGTTGCACAGCCCTCCCGGTGCCCCCCCCCCCCCCCCCACATTATACATGCCAATTGTAATGCCCCCTTTTTCCCCCACCTTATCCCTCCCTTTCCACGCCTCCTCCCCAGCCCATTTCCCTTTGGTAACTGTTAGTCCATTCTTGGGTTCTGTGATTCTGCTGCTGTTTTGTTCCTTCAGTTTTTTCTTTGTTCTTATACTCCACTTATGAGTGAAATCATTTGGTACTTGTCTTTCTCCACCTGGCTTATTTCACTGAGCATAATACCCTCTAGCTCCATCCATGTTGTTGCAAATGGTAGGATTTGTTTTCTTCTTACAGCTGAATAATACTCCATTGTGTATATGTACCATATCTTCTTTATCCATTCATCTACTGATGGACACTTAGGTTGCTTCCATTTCTTGGCTATTGTAAATAGTGCTGTGATAAACATAGGGGTGAATCTGTCTTTCAAACTGCTCTGCCCATTTTTTGATTGGGTCATTTGGGTTTTTTGGTGTTGAGCCA
This sequence comes from Manis javanica, assembly GCF_040802235.1. Taxonomy (NCBI): domain Eukaryota; kingdom Metazoa; phylum Chordata; class Mammalia; order Pholidota; family Manidae; genus Manis; species Manis javanica. Next base: position 21,892,598 of record NC_133168.1, read on the forward strand.
GAGAGAATTGTTTTTTATTAAGGCCACACAAGCAATAATACTGCACTAATAGAGAGTGAGTATAGAAATTTATGCATGGACACTTGGCCATAATTGTGTAGCTGTCATACTCTCATGAAGTAGTTAGTCTACACGCCATGGAGAAGGTTTACTTCCATTTTTGTGTGGATTTGAAGAGCAATTTTATTTTGAGTTTTTGAGAATTGGCGCTACTAGCTTACATAGTTTTTATATTAAAAGTCTTACTCCTAAAAATAGTGAACTGTACTGGCCTCAACAGAGCTGCAGCAGTTACAAGGGTTAGCTATTATTAGGTATCCTGCTTCAGCAGTCAGTTGAGACATCCTATGAGAGCAAACATCTCGAGTCAACACTTCACTCACTAGTGTAGTTTGCAGTTAAGTTACTCTACCCTTTGTCTTTTACAAATCCTCCTTAATGGTTTTAATCTAGGTTGTGTAACTAGGTCTCTTAAGAATTAAGAGAAGAGTGTGAAACTGAATTTTATTCAGTGATAAGTGGTCTTGACTGAATTAAGATTCTTTCAGCATTTGAGCTCTTAAGCTCACATTGGTTTAGCCCATTAGATTAAGAAATGTGGGCGCTATTTCAAGTATTTTAGGAGGAAGTAGTGTTTCTTAGCTAGAAGGTCCAATTTTGCAACTGTAATTTGAGGAGCTTTCAGAGTTGAAATAGGTATTTCTATTTTTGTTTTTTTCAAAATCTTGTCAGCATTTTGAATGGTCCCTCTACTCTTTATCTTTTCAAAAGCCAGTCCTAATTAGCTTTGACCACCTTTGTTAAGTGTTAAAATGTTCAGCAACTATCTCAGGCCAAGATATTTACATTGTTAGGAAATACCTACCTCCATTTCATTGCAAAAATAATTACTGATTTGATGAAAACTGTAAGCATATTTTTTTACCCCAGAAAGAAGAGTTCCCGTGTATCTTCTGCACACACATACATGCACAGCCGCTCCCCCTGCATATGATCTCTACCAGAGTGGTATATTTGTTAAAACCAGTGAACCTGCATTGATACAATATAACTAAAAGTCTATAGCTTACTTTAGGATTGATCTTTGGTGTGGTGTACATTCTATAGGTTTGACAATTTATAACATTTATATGCCATTACAGTTTTTTAAAAATTTCACTGCCCCAAGAATCCTCCCAGATCTGCATATTCATCCCTTCCTCTTCTCTTACCCCTGGCAACTGTTGGTTTTTTTACTGTTTCCGTGGTGTTTTACCTTTTTCCAAATGTCATATAGTTGAAATCATTCACTATGTAGCTTTTTAAGATTATTTTTTACTTTTGTATGCTTTTAAGATTCCTCCATGTCTTTTTATGGCTTTATACCTCATTTCTTTTTAGCACTAAATTATTCCATTGTTTGGATGTACCACAGTTCATTCATCTATTCATTTACTAAAGGACATTTCAGTTACTTTCAAGTTTTGGAAACTGAATGAATTAAACACCTATAAATGTCCATATGCAGGTTTTGTGTGGATGTGTTTTCAACTCAATTTGAGTAAATACCGAGTGCGATTGCTGGATCATATGGTAACAGTATGTTTCGTCTTCTAAGAAACTGCCAAACTGTTTTCCAGACTTGCTATTCCATTTTACATTCTCTCACCAGCAATATTTCTGTTGCTGCATATCACCACCATTTGGTGATGGGTTAGTGTTTTGGATTTTGGCATTTCTAATAGGCGTGCAGTGGTATCTCACTTTTAATTTGTAATTCTCCAATGACATGAGGATGTTAGCATCTTTTCATATGCTTATTTGCCATCTGTGTATCTTTGGTGAGGTGTCCAGGGTTTTTTTTGCCCATTAGCTCCAGCAGTCACTTTTACTGGTATTTAGCCAAATGAAGTGAAAACTTTGTCTATTTTTTTACATTTCTGATATTCTTCTAATGGCTTGTGACTGAAGTTAACTTTGCAGGGTGGGATCTTGGAAATTGAATGCTTTGGAAATATACAGGGAGTTTGTTATTTTTCCTTAAATTTCAGGTAAAAGTGCTGTTTGTACGCAACCTTGCCAATACTGTAACAGAAGAGATTTTGGAAAAGGCATTTAGTCAGTTTGGGAAACTGGAACGAGTGAAGAAACTAAAAGATTATGCTTTCATTCATTTTGATGAGCGAGATGGTGCTGTCAAGGTAAATAACTGGGGGAATTATAGGCATCTAAAGAAGACTGATAATTTTTAGTCATTATAGAATCAGAATGTTTTGAAAAAAATAAGGGAACTCAGGTCATATAATCTACTAAAGCTAACCTTTACCTTTATTGGCCTTTGCATATTGCATAACTCTCTCAAGTCAAAAAGATAATTAGTTGAAGAGTTGGATCTTTAGAAAATCTTAATCCTATTTTATCTCATCCTTCCAACATTAATGTCAAATGGCTTCTTTAACTTTAAATGAATCATCATTGTTCTAAAAGGCCTCTTGCATTGATCAACACCTGATTTTTTAAGGCTATGGAAGAAATGAATGGCAAAGATTTGGAGGGAGAAAATATTGAAATTGTTTTTGCTAAGCCACCAGATCAGAAAAGGAAAGAAAGAAAAGCTCAGAGGCAAGCAGCAAAGAATCAAATGTAAGTTAAAGTTGTATAAATTTTAATGTTGGTAGACTGTTGAAAAACAGGTGGTGTTCAAACCTGTTAAATCTATAATTCGCTTTTTCACCTTTTAAAGAAGACTCAAATGCTTTGAGTCACAGAAAAATGCTAAGAATCTCAAGAAACAATTATTGCATTGTGACCATACTTACGGAAGTAATCATAGTTCTAAATAACTGGAATTTTATATAATAAAATCAGTCCTAGGATATTTCTTACTACATGTTACAGAACACATGTCTGAATGTGGGTTTTAAATATTAGCTGGCTG